>NW_026892603.1:4943250-6179062 GCF_033815535.1 Pezoporus flaviventris
ATCTTCAATTAGTGGAATTGTATGCTATTTCCAGTGTTAATGTCTGGGAAAGAGCTAAAAAATTAAGTGTCGTTTGTAACATATCTCTTTCTTTCTTTTCCCCACCTGCTGCCTTCTTTGTTCTTGCCTAACTTCTTGGATGGAAGTGGTTTGCAACAGGCACTGTGAAAATGGTGGTAAATGTCTTACTCCAGACATCTGCCAGTGTAAACATGGGTGGCACGGACCTACATGCAGTACAGGTAACACTCCTACAGCTTTTGTATTCCTCAGAGAGCACCTCTAGGACCTCCCATAGTTTGGAACCGCATGTCTCAGACAGCAGCGATATCTCTGTGTGTTAGTTTTCTGCCAGCAGCACCTCTAGAATGTCTAATACTGATTCTAAAATTCTGGGTAAAGTTTTTATCTGAATGGTGTTACTTGCACTTATCTTAAGTGTTTAATTCCTGTCATTGCAACAGAAGCATATATGTTATAGACTTTAGTAGGATATCATGCTTCCCACTGTTCCTGACCCTGTTTCTGCAGCAATGTGTGACCCCGTGTGTCTTAATGGTGGTTCCTGTACTAAGCCAGATGTTTGCCTCTGTCCACATGGATTCTTTGGTGCCCAGTGTCAGAATGGTAATTTTTTTTTCTTCCCCCTCCCCTCTTAGCTGCCATTATGAGGAAGTCTGTGAGAAAACATAGTTGTCTTAACACAGAATTCACAATCAAGTCATGTACCTGAGAAGTGGCTCAAAGCAGAGATTAGATTATTCTTTTAGATTTTCTGGCTGAGTCAGTGAACGTCCAAAGAGAACGGAGGCTCAAAATTTGCCTTGTCTTCTACTCACCTTTTGAGCAATGTTCAACCAGTTCCATTGCATATTAAGTACTCTGGTTACTCATGTACATACGTACAGTTACCAAACTTGACCCATTATTATCTGATTTTGTGTTTACTGTTGACATAGGAACCAATTCATATTAATATAATTTTTATGAGATGAGCCTGATAGTGCTGAATGTCTCTACAAGCAGTCAGAATTTTAGTGTTGCACTGTTATTTCCTAGAAGTGTATTGGTAAATCAAACAAAATGCAAACTCCAGCCTTTCCCTCCTGTTTGTATCTTTTAGCTGTCTGCAGCCCACCTTGTAAGAATGGTGGTCATTGCATGAGAAATAACATCTGTACTTGTCCTGAGGGGTACACGGGCAGAAGATGTGAAAAAAGTAAGGCAGTGTTAAAATCCTTCCAGGATCCAAAAGTAACCAATGTATTATTCTGTAATCAGTTAAATGTATTAACCAGCAGATGGTTTTGATTTTAAGGTGTCTGTGAGCCAAGGTGCATGAATGGAGGAAGGTGTGTAGGACCAAATGTTTGCTCTTGTCCTTCAGGATGGAGAGGAAAAAGATGTAACACTCGTAAGTGTCTTGCAGTGAGGTATGGAGAACCATACCTTAGAAGTAATATATGACTAAAGAACAACTCTGTTCACACAGTTAATACAAAGTTAGCACCAAAGAACTCAAGAATGAAAGATTATAGTCTATAACTTGGCAGCAAAATTTAGGATGGAGCACTAATACCATGCAGTTCTTAGGCTGAATCATGAGACCAAAGTATCTTTTAAATTCTTGTGTATCAGATAATATTCACTTCTTTTTAACTCTTGTCCAAATAAGAAACATCTGCATTTCTGCGAAGAGCTGAGTCAATGAAGTGAAAGGATTTCAGTTTGTGCTGTAGGACATGAAAGCAGGTATAATAGAAAAAGAACTGCAGTGGAAGATTGGGAAACTGTGAAAACAGGGGGTGATGATTGGAATAGAAGATGCAATGAGCATCTTTAGACCCTCTTTAGAAATAGGACTATGATGGTAGCACAGCTGTGGGTCACATTGTATATTAATGAAGATACTGACAGTGCATAAATAAATTGTGGCAGCATGGATAAAAGCAGTCTTCCTGAAAGTCAGCACGAGGATGAGCAGTAAAAATCCAATAGCTAAAGTGTTAGTGTCTGTCACAGCATCCACTTGAGGCTCCAATACTGATATGGCCAATAAGCTCTAATGGCATGCAGGGAAAACAATTTTCGCCGTATTACTTTCTGTAATTAATGGAACGTTTTACCAAAAAAAAATGCTACCCATATTAACAGGGGTGAGATATTCTTGAGTGCTGTGTAAGAGAGATTTGATTATCAGATAGTTAACCAGTGAGAAATGATAGTGGTTTAGATTATAGCTTTATAAGCAGAGATGAACACGCAGAAAAATGAGTCTTAGAAAATAATTTTGGATCAAATGTTCATGAGTTGATGTGTTAAGCTGCATGACTGAGAAAAGATCTCTCACTAAGGTGTGGGGTTTAGATAAGGCAATTTGGAAAAAAATGAAGCTATTTAGTGGTGCTGACTTAAATCACTATTTCAGGCTTTTGTAGCAATCTGTGATTCATCAGAACATCTCAGTGCATGCTCTGGATGTAGGGCTTTTTGCTCGTAGTTGCTTCTCTTTAATATCCTCCTGAACTTGGATGGATTTTCAGTGAAGATGATGTGACTTTTGTATTGAAGGCACTTAACCTCTTGTGGGCATCCTGAAATGCAAATAATAAGTAAAATTAATCACTTGGGGTATAACCAAACTTTGTGATGATGTTTGTGCAGCGATCTGTCTTCAGGAATGTGAGAACGGTGGAGAGTGTATTGGGCCGAGTACGTGTCATTGTCCTCCGCAGTGGGAAGGAATCCGCTGTCAAACACGTAAGACCGATGTGACCTGAAACCTTCTGTTTCAACACAGTTACAAATGCTTCAGCCATACATAGTAACTAGAAGTCCTATATCCTGGTTGTATTTTAACCCAAATCGGTGTCAAAGGCGGGATGAAAAGTAAGAGATTTCTCTACCAATTCTGAAGACTCCAGACTATGATGGTAATCTGGGACCATGGCAATATGTGGTGGCTTGCTCTAACAAAATATGCTGCTGCGACAGCCCTGAGAGGCCATTGCAATAGCTTGAAGATGCATTAAACCCCACCTTACTCGTCTCCCTTGCCCGGTCATGTGCATGCCCTCAGCAAGTTCCCATATTAAATCTTCATCAAAGCATAATGGGGATGAGGTAGGTATAAGAACATTGTTGGCTCCACATGACTCTGAAATCTTCTCACACTGAGGCATGTTTCCGGATGAAGATACCTACCACATTCTCAGCTCCTATAAGCAAGCCAAATAAGCATATAGAGATAGTAGCCACTTTTTTTCACCAAGTTTTCAAGAATAAAGCCAAATATGTACCTCTCCTGTTTTAGCTGTGTGCAACCAGAAGTGTCTGTTTGGAGGCAAGTGTGTATTGCCCAATGTATGCTTGTGTCGTCCTGGTTATACTGGAGTCATCTGTGGCAAGAAGATTCAGGTACGTGTAAAGTCAAAACACAATCACAAATACAGCGATTTGTGAGTCATTATCTAGTCCACTCTTGCCCAGTGAAGCAGCACAAAATACACCAAATTTGCTTGTCCAATTTCATTTCGGTCTCCAGTGAGAGTAAATTCATAAAATTCCTAAGAGCTATTGCAGTAACTTATCGCCGGTAATACACAACTGTTCTCAACACTTAATGTAAATTCTCTTTGTTTCAAACGAAGCTAATTATCTATCTCTTGTCATTCCCTAAGTGGCTGCAGCACGAGTTGATAACTATCCTTGTACAGCCAATAATCTTTTTTAGCATCTGGCCCCATTTTAGGGAAGACTATCTCACCACTGATTGTCTTAGCTTGTGTTGAGTCAACCTCTGATCTTGACTACAGTGTCACTCAGTTCATCCCTGCTTTACACAGTGTAACCTTGAGAATAATGTTACTTTTTTGCATTAGAGTGAATGATGACCATTTCTGGGCTTTGTCATGTAATCTGGTGTATTTCTTTGCTTGAGTGCTGACAGCCACTCAGAAGTAATTTAATGAAACATTTCATTACAATTAAATCTTTTGGATGTCTGAAGTAGAAAGCATTCTGCTCTTCTTGAATCATCTGTAATGTTTCTGTTCTCTTAATTTCAACATATTTAGACACTTCTGGTGCCAGCAGGATTCATTTTGTGGAGCTGTCTGATACAAGCCCTGTATGCTGGCACTGTTCCTTTATATTCATCCTTAATTCTGTGCCACTACTCATACCTGTACTATGTTTCCTTTTAAAAACAATTCAGTTATTTGGTCTCCAGCATATTCTGTCCTTCCCATCTTTCCTTAAGTACTTTGCCACATTATGTCTTGTAATGTAAAACCTATACTGTGGCTGCTAAATGTGCAGGCATTTTTAGTGAGAAATGGGTAGAACAGGGAAGAGAGTAATGGCTTAACTTTCATCCAGCCTCAGCTCCTCCCAGTTAAGTCTACAGGGAGTTCAGATTGTTTTTCTACTTCAAGTCAAATATACGATGCCAGTACCACTTGTTCATACACGTCATGAAAACATAAAACCACACATCCTATAATGAGAAGACTATAACTTTTGCAATATTTGTTTACAAAATGTGACCTAAAAAAAGATAATTTTTATTATCATCCAAAGCACTAGTACATTTTTAATCTAGAAAATACATTGCTGATCAGACAACGCTATGTCATACACTGACCAAAATGGCACAATTTCTTAAAGGAATAAACAAGCTCTATGCACAAGTTTAACCTAATGTGGTATTTTTGCATATCAGGAAGCAGAAATTCATTGAAATAGTTTCTTAAACTTTATCATAAAACAGTGCTGTGTTCTTAAAGTTTCTTTTTATATTATTTTTCTCTCCAAGGTACAAAGACATCATGGTTGAAGAAAAAAAAGTGTATCATCAGTTGCAATGCTGCATGTATGAGACTTGAAAATAGCTAAAGGATTGAAGGCAATTACAGCATCTATTTAAATGAATATCCAGAAGCATTATTTTAAATGATCCGTATGGCAGTCTTGAATTTTGGTTAGCTTCAAAACAACAATGTTGCAGTCATTAAAACGTGTATTTCTACAATTTTTTGCTACCTCATGCAGAAACCCCAAAGCCTCTGATTATTCTCTGGGCTCGCAGATTTGATGAATGATGCAAACTCAAAATTCTGCAGTTTGTTGATGTAGTCAGTGGGACTGTGGGATTTTCCTTGTGGGAACAAGACTGTAACAGCTGCCAAATGTCTGTAGGAGGGGAGGCAGCACATCATCACTTGTGAATGGTACCTTCTGCTTTTAAGCAGTGGTTACATACGTATTATTTGGCTGTGTGCAGAAGAAAAAGCAGAACTATTTTTTTTTGTGTGTTATATTTGCATCAGTCTGCTGTAATGACTAGCAGCTAGTGAGGAAGAAAGGGGAACTAACAGGCTACTAATAACAGAGGCAAGGCCACGTGTCTTGTTAACCAGATGGAGAATAACTCTGATTTATTTTAGCAAGCCTTTGTAAACCATTTTGAGATGACTTCCAGTAATTTTGTCTCTGAATCTCTTAAAGAACTTGGGTCAACACTTTTGGCCATGCCAAATCTTAAAATCTGAACTAGGAGGAGGAATTTTCTGTACATCGTGCCATCCATATGCATCAAATCAGAAAGTATTTGCAAAAACATCATAGAAGAATGAACTGTTAGAACATACCAGCTGCAAGGTGGGTTTTGAAGAAACAAAACTCTGATTTTTCCAAAGTTTCCTACAGAGGACCACCATCATCTTCCCTTACAGCTGCATAAGACATTTTCAGTTCCTGCCACAACTAGCTCTTGCAATAGATGCAAATGTGCACTTAGCTAAGCCATTGAACTCTACTGTTTTACTTTGTTTTCTTTAAAACAGACATAAACATCACAACTTCCTGTTCTCCTGAGCAATATTCAATTTACATACACCAATTCTGAATGCAAAGAATACAGGGCTCATTTTGCCATTTACTGCCACTGTGGGATGCTGACTGCCAAATCATAGCTGTTACCAGCTCTCTGCCTATATTTCTCCTCACCTTTTGATAGTCCTCTTAAGTCAATTCTGCAAAGTAAGCTGGCATTTTGAGAGCTCAGCATTATTCCAGGATAGTACCTGATGGATTTCCAAGAGCCTGACTGGTGTACTTAAAAATGTTTTTTTTCATTTCCCACTTGCATTCTAAGTTTCAGTGTTTCCATAGTTTCTTTCAATCTAGCATCCGAGTGGCTGATAGCCTGATCTTCTGGGAACTGTTCTGTTATTTAAAACCTACTCACCCTGAACCATTCTCTTTCACACAACTCACAAAGATCTCTGAACAAAACCAGACTAGCTCTTGGAAATGATGCCTCAGGATGATGCTTTGAATACACAAGGTTCTGAAAATGTTTTTAAAATGCAAACACACCACTATGGCATAATCTCATACTGTAATAACCCCTGTTCCATGTGCCAGTTAGAGAGGTGTCATGCTAAAGAGAGGGATAACATCTGCCAGCAACACTGTTAATAGTACTTTGGTTAACGAGCTTGTGCAGCTCTCTAGTCACAAAGCTGAATCAATGTGTATGTGCCTTTCTAGGTTTTCAGGCTGAATAAAGGGGGGTGTTTAATCATAATTTTTAGTATTTCCCATTTATTTTGAATGGTTCTAAAGGGAGAAATTATTTCTTTTATATTTTTTTAAATGCAAGCTGTGTGAACAAAAGCACAGCCAGAGTTTTGCTGCAGTAGTTAAAAATTGTCAGTGCTAAGCTGTGCTATTTTCCAGCCAGCACATGATGCAGAAAAATTATGAGTACATGCCTGAAGACAAACAGCCACTTCAGAACTGGCCAGTAATTATGTGTTTAGTTGAAACTATTTTGTTACTAGATTGTCCATTGACACATGAAACTGAATTGATTGTAATTAGAAGACACGTTGCAACAATGCAACAGAATTGCTCGGTTTAAGAAGAGGCAGAAGCATATGGAGGGCTTGTGCCCACAGGCTAAGGAAGTTGTTCTAAAATTGCATAATGCAATCTGAAATGAGGCCTGAAAGAGTTGGAAAGAAGGGCTGCATACTGCAGGAGCTGCCACGGTTCCACTCTCATAGAATGAAGGGTAACTTGTGCCATTAAGATCTTACAGTGATTCTGTGCACCTTTTACAGGGTGCAGATATCCTCACTGAATTTTCTTGCATGACTTCTGCAAATCCTAAACAGTGCTGGAAGGTACATAGGTACATCATCCATTACCTGATTGTGCTGAAGTTGCTCTGCATGCCAGTAGAAATTCTTCAAAGTGCAAATTGACTTTTGCCCTTAAAAAGACCTTTAAGGTTTTAAAAAAGAGCGGTATAATCTATGTTTTCTGAAGGAAGGACTCGTAGCCACAGAAAATAGGTCTTAGACACAGAAGGTCTTAGCAAGGCCTCAGTTCCCTACACTTAATAAACTAGTGGGCCCCATGTGAAAGGCTCTTTTTTCTTTACACAATAACGCATTGTCAGAGCTGAGAATAGAAAGCTAGTTAACATTCCCATGTACCAAAAGCAAACCCATGAAGAATCTGCACAAACCCTAATGTAAATCAGTGTAACAGCTTAAATTACTTGAAAAGTTTTCTATGTCCACCTCATTACTTGACCAAATAGGACAATCTGAAGTTTAAATTTTCAGTAAAACATAACACCTGGGTACATACACAAAATCAAACATGGTGCCTAGAAAGTGTTACTAATGATGAAGATATTTATGCTGTTTCTCTTGTATAAAGGTCTCACATGGTAATGTCAGGTCATTTTACTCAACTACACAGCTCAGTTTAGACAATGAAGGATATTTTACAGATAAACCAAGTAACTCAATTCTCACAACAGCCACTTAGGGTAGAAGAGAAAATATAAATGGTAAAATGTGCATATAAATAAATTAAAAAGAAGAAACTTCTCAGCTTTCCACGCACACTCTAAAAAGACAGGATATCAGCAATTCAGCCCATGCCCTACCCCTACAATTTTCCCAGTCGTTTTTAGTGAAAATCAGAGCATCTGAGGTGTTACGGTTAGCTCTAATAAATAAGTGAGGTAATCTGTTCTGTATTGGTTTTTTTGACCTTTGAGCTGCATGCATAACTAACTTCTCACAGCAAGACACGTCCAGCTCCAAAAATTACATGCTGTAACTATTATGTGAGTGGGAAACAAACAAAAGACAAGGAATAGCAACAGCTCTTATAGTAAATATTTGTAGAACTGTGTAAACAATAATTTGGGGACCTGAACTATCATTAATAATACATTCTGAGACTGTTCTACCTTAAAACTGCTATAAAATTCACCTTTAAACTCACTTAAAACATAATTCTATGAATCTATTATTGCAGAAATTTATATTACATTTCTTAAAAACAATACCAAAAAAAGCCAGCGAAACTCCCTGTAGCCAGTAGATGGTGCTACATTCAAGCAGTGTTTCTAAAATACTCCATCAAAATGCTGCTTATTTACCTCAGTCATTTCAGGGAACTATTTAAATCAGCGTTTGTACTGCCCTGCGCAGAAACACCAGTTACGGGCCTCTCTTACTGACGGCTTCTGGTTTCAGGCTCCTAATGATGCTGATGCCTCTTGGCTTCTAATCATCATTATCGTCACTTTTGGCTTTATTAGTAGAAGACAGTCTCTTCAGGAACAATGCGGAGATGATATGCCGCTTAGCATTTACATACTTCTGCTCATTTACTCTGAAATCTTGGGTCTGAGGCAATTAATCTTTTTCCAGTCACTTCCCTGAAACCAGTATATGTCATCTAAGGTATGCAGTTTAACTCCTGAATTTCTAAATTATGGCATTATTATTGTAGTGAACTGTGATTGATACAAAGGATTTCATCATCATAAAGCCTACTCCAGAAGCATTGATGAGATCTTCTTGTTCCATGAATGAAAACCATATTTTTCCACCAGCATGTCTGAAATATCCAGTCTATCACAACAGCAGCAGCACAAAAACCACAATCCCCTGCCCCTGGCCACAAAGCCTGCACAACACGTCTGTGGCAGGTTTCATCAAATGCAACAGCCTTCAAAGCAAGGGCAGGTTAAGGCTTCTCAGCTACACCACACAGCAGTTTCTTGTAACAGAAAATGGTAGTATTAGGAACTATACCATTGTCCTTGATTTGCCCTCCATATGCTTGTGTTCTTGTAGCGAAGATTGGTAACTGAGAAGACCCCATTTCCTTTGCTTCTTGTCAATGCTGGATGGCTTGCAATCCCCTAGAGAAACATCTCCACATAAATCATTCTGCTTATGAAAGCTACACGTTCTGGTAACGGAGCTTGTACACTGATACAATGTTATTCCCTCAAATGAATTAAAATAATACATAGGCAAATGTAATGCATGGTTAAAATTCTCCCACCAAAAATTCCAGTTTCACCTAGAAGACAATCGATCCCTCAAAATTGAATTGGGCAGCATTCAGAAAGGCGGCTGATTTAACTTGCACATTCTGGCAAAACCTTCCTCAAGTGTAGCATCCAAGAAAGAGCACAAATGAGACGTGAAGCAATGAATGTAGGAGTCTCGCTCTGATCTGCTCTGATCTTGCTCTGATCTCACTCTGAACCTAAATGAGGACAAACTGGAACATGTCCAGAAAACAAGCCTCAGCATCCTCCATACAGGTGATCTGTGGCAGACATGGCTTTTCCTCAGGGCCAGTCTGTAGCCTCCCACTGTATTGCTCATGTAGCAACACAATCTTGAATAGGAATTAATCATCAATGTCTACATATCCGGAAGGGAGATTGGGAAGTGTGTTTATCTCACTGGGATGAGGAAAAGAAATAACTGGAAGTTGAGAGATGATCAGATAATATGATTGTAGAAGCAGTCAAGATAAAGACTTTCTTCATGTATCAAATTAAGCTTTTATAAAGTAACAGTAGAACTGTCTGCACAAGTACTGTGTTTTGTTTTTCTAATACTGCTTAACTGATCAAGATCCAAATCAGATTGAGGGGAGGGGCAGGAAGCATACATAAAGTGATAACCGGAGTTTTAATAAGATGCTTTGCACTTTGCTGATGTTCCAGAAAGATGCAAACTCTGCAACTTTCCTCTTGCAACTCTGTAATCTTATTGAAGGTAAATTATACTTGAACTAACATCCACTTCTGATAATCTGAATCAAGGCAGTTTTGTTTCATGGGCTTTTTAAAAACATATCACTAATGTAACGCAATAATTCTGGTCAAAGGGGAAAAAATAGGAAAGAACATAGATCTATTCTGAAGTACTTTATTTGAAGAGTAAATTTTATTTCAAGGTCAGTTTTATCAACCAAGACATAATACTTCTGCTTACGAAGGAAAATTGAGAACAGAAAGAAACATGTGCCATACACTGCACACACCTGGATACTTATAACAGCTTTGATACAATCAGCAGTACTTTTCTTTCATACAGAAAAGCATTTACTTAATATACTGAAGACAAAGAGCTATCTGAAATCAATTAATTACCATGTTTGTTCTAAGGTCTCCCACTGCATCAGACTTCATCTCTGTGTGAAGAGTTACGTGAAGAAAACACAGCTTATCTTTGCGGAAGTTGCTTCATTCCTTCCTTTTCTTTGTACATTGTAGACCAGAGTAGGGCAGTCGGCATCTGCACACGTTAGGAGCTATGCATTTTCCTCCATGTTGACAAGGTAGTTTACATACAGCTGCAATGAGACACCAGATACACAGTATGTCTCAGCACAACACAGGATCATTTTTCTTCTCTGTCTCACTGTGCTAGTAGAATTGTTCCCTAGTGACCGCACTGGGACAGTATAAATAAAAGCATAATGGAAGAACTGAAAAGCAATGCCTCTCAAGTTATGGCATCGTGGCCCTCACTGGAATACAGCCACAGTACGTCTAGCCTTATTCATGCTCCATTCCCCTTTTAAAATGCTATCATTTCTGTTGTTCTTTACAGCACAGGCTATTTTTGAGATGGATGCCTCCATGAAAGTGAGGCAACAGTAAAAATTCCTGCTGAAACTTACTCAAGCTGGTTCTTGGATCCACATCCATGAGGAAACAGTTGCCATATCCTAGCTTTTGCTCACACGCTACCCTTCTGTTCCCCCACAGGAAGGGCAGGGGAGGACTAAGGAGGCACAGCTTTAGTTGTCCCCAACTAGTTCAGTTAACAGTTATCCCCTAACACCAGTTAATAAGCCAGGGGCTGCAATTTGCTTATGAGCACCTGCACCAACAGAAGCCAAACTGGTTGCAGACCTACTTAGCTCAGGAACAGTGATAGTTTTGACATGAAGAATTTGAATACTTCTACCATTAGTGTTGGTGCGGGGAATAGAGTTTAGCATTTTGTAAAAATTCTTTGCATCATCTATAGTTACCTTTTAGTATCACTCTCTACCTCAATACGCTAATGAATATGAAGGATAGGCATTTTGCTGGTCAAATGGGAATCCTAAAATATTATTTGTTAATCCTTACTTGACTATATACATAAGATATATTGCAGAACAACTAAGCTGCTTTGGATTCCCACAGGCACACAAAAAACTGAAATGCAGAGGACTTCATCTAGAGACTCTGCACCCATGAAATCCAGTTTAAAAAAAGTGTTTCATTGAGCTTTCACTCTGTCTCACAAAGAGCAAACCAAAAAACTTCCATTTTTACAGTCTCGGGATTAGTACCTTTAGCATCAGGGCAGTTCTGATATATGTACAGAAAGCTCTGCCCGGGAAAGGTAGATTAAAGTTTTTATAATCATCATCTGCTTTTGTGAAGCAGAATTTGGGAAAACGCAAGTGGTTTTTCAGCAAGAGTGTCAGCCAGTACTAATCCTGATTATAGCCAGCTTCCTCTTTTAAGAGCACCTGCAGTTGGTTCTGCCAACTAATCCTCAAAGTGAGAAACAAGTTTCAGTCTGCCATGTCCATAAAATTTAATGAAGCTTCTAACCTACATCAGTAGTGACAGTGTTTCTGCAATGACCATTTTCAGTTCTTTATACTGGGGTCTTGGCTTACAGAAAATATTTCAGAAATAATGACAAGACATACCAAGTAATGAATTTGTTCACACCTAAAATCTGAATCTGAATTCAAAGTGGTGAATTACTGTCTTTCTGTCCAAAACGCCTTCTTCTGCAAAAAGAAGGCTTTCAAAGATATCTTCTGGAAAGCCATCTACTCTTTATGGGTACTTGTAGGCTCCCTAGTGTGCAGAAGCAGCTCTCATTTACTATTCTGAAGATACTTTCCTAGCAGCTTTGTTAAGCACTGAAGATCTGAACCCTATACTGGTAAATCAAACAAGTACAGAAAAAGATAAATGAAAAATGGCAGAAGTCATTTACCTAAGTGACATGCTCCACCAACCCATCCAGCTGGACAGCTACAAATCCCAGGAGCCACACAAGCTCCATTATTCCGACAACCTTGAGGACAAATTGCTAGAAGAAAAGAATGGGCAAGTCAGCAGGATTTATAAAACTGGTATAAAAGAATCCTGACAGAATGAAAGATTCAGGATGATACAAATTAAAATAGCAAACACATTTTCTTCCAGGCCAGATACTCAACTGGTATAACTCTAAAAGCATTTTCAGGACCATAGAAGGAGAAAAAAAACCCACAAACTTATGTACTGTGTTAAAAATTTTGGTTTAAATATTAACAGATGTATGCTTTAATGTAAAATAATTTGATGTAATTTTACGTGAGTATGTACCAATAATGAATGTCCTTCATTTCTGTAATAATGCAATGCCATTTCCATAGTTACAAGCCTCTTAATACTTATAAAATGTTTTTGTTACTGCAGTTATATTTTCAATCAATATAAATATTTCCATGAATGCAGATACCCACCTTCTTGGCATCTTGATCCTGTCCAACCAGAAGCACAAAGGCACTTCACAACTCCATTGACAGAGATGCATTCCCCACCGTTCTGACAGCCTCCTTCACAGCTTACTGCAAAAGTACAGCATACATACACAGTGCATTTCAGAAGCAGCATAGGACTTCAAATAATTACCTTTAAACAGTTGGTCTGCCATCAACTACTTATTTTACTACATATGCAAAGACTAAACTTTCAACTATTATGAGCAAGGCACAGTTCTGTAAGGAGTGAGGATGACAGAGCCACATCTGCAAATGCCAATTCAAAATGCAGTTAAAATTAAGGATTCACTTAAAAGCTTGTTGAGCATTTAGCCTGAGAGTACCAACGAACAAACATACTTGTTGCTATGGCACACTTCTTCTCCTTCCCCAGCTGTGAACCAACTGTTCATCACCTACACCACAGTAGCTACTAGCATGCATGTTCTTATTAATCTTGCCAAATCACAGCTGGTAAGCCAGTAACATATGACCAAGGATTCACATATTTCCTTACCTGACAGGACCTATACATAACAAGCGGAAGAAAAGAAGGGGATATTACTTTGACAAATGAACCTATAAACATACTCAAGTTGACTGGTGCCTTCCCAAAGGTCAGCTAAGTCAGCCTCTTCATTCCAGATTTGTTCTACACATCAAAGCCCTGAAGACCTCATTAATGAAGTGTTATTTATGCCACACATATGATTGGTATCAACTGTGGTGTGCACCGTCTTTGAAATATGGCATAATTACTGTTCTGTACAAGCAAATGCATCTTTTCATAAGCTTGAATGTAAATGTATACACCACATTCACTGTATTGAAGAGAAACAAGTATCCTTCATTATAATGACAGACAGTTGGGATGTCTGCCTGATACTTGGCAGGAAAAAGTATCTTTCACAAGTTTTGAGCATGATTTCAGCTAAAGGATATTTGGCACAAATGCTGAACATACAAGGACACGCAAGTCAACTCCAGCACAGCTAGCAAAGCTCTTCAGAGCCTGTCTGCATATTTCTTTGTCATACATTGTAAGTTAATGTGTTTAATACTGACTGTATATGATTGATCATGGTGACTGGGAGAAGTGCCTGAAGACTAGAGGAAAGCAGGCATCAGTCCGATATTCAAGGACAAATTGGACCACAGAATCACAGGCTGAGTCGTCCCAAATTCGTGTTGTCTGATTTCAAACTCCTTGTCTTTCCAAGCTACCCCTTGTTGTCTCTTTCTCACCTTTATGACAGTATCTACCCCCGTAGCCAGGTGGACATCTGCATTTTCCAGGTCTGAGGCACTCCCCACCATTTTTACATTTTGGGTAACATGTTGCTGTAAGAGAGAGAAAAAAGCCAAACCTTAGGTAAATATTGATGAGGCTTACCAAAGTTACTGCTTCAGTACATAAGAAATTCACATTATTTTAGTCTCCAAGTACTCAGTTTGTCTTCACATTTCCTAAGATATATTTGCTCTGCATATTCTACATGAGTTGAAACAGTTTCTCTTACGGACAGCATTCCACCATTTTAAGCTTTTAAACACTCAAAACTAAGGAAGCTTTTGGATGACATAGAAGACGGGCAGAAGAAAAAGCCATATTAAGCAGGAACACAGCTGGACTACCAAAAAAGCTTTTCTCACCTGTCATTTCTTGAATTCAGTTATCAAAAGAGGTGATAAGAAGAAATTATTTAATTAAAAATGCTGCAACTTAAGGAGCGTCTTCTGATTCTTATACTTCACTCTTTACTGGATTCCTGCAAGTGTCTCCAGAAAAAACTACATGCTCATTTCCTCATACCCCTTCTCTAAAATGTCTCTAGAAGCCAGCATTTCCTTCTACTCCACCCTCTTTTTTTTTGCCTCAGCTTCCCCTTTGGAGACATACAGTGTTTGTCTAGAAATCATCTGAGATAAATGTAAGCTTTATCATAAAACATCTATGATCATCACAGATTCTGTGATGATCATTGCTGACATCTTGGACAGGTTGAATAAGGCACAAATAAAAATCTTCATTTTGCTAAATTCTGGGTAAGTCCAGTCAGATTGCAAATAAATTACATATACTATAGATCTCCTTGCTATTCATAAATCATTTTTTGAATCAGCCCTGGTGTTTGAGAAATCATTTGTTTATTCACACACAACTTTTAGAAACCCATGTGTTTGAGAGTCTTATCTGGATTAACTGCAGGTGTGAGATGAGTTCTCTACACCGCATTGCTTTGTATTTTCTGGATGGGTGAGAATGCTGAAACAGAGGCAAGAAAAGGGAAAAGACAAGCCATGAATAACCACACTGACTTTGCCCTCATACACTTTTAGCACTCTGAATCAACTCAATTGAAGAACAGAGGATTTTTCTCATTAGTATCTGCAGGAAGAGTATTTGCATGCAAATACATAGACATGTAAGAAAGAACCATTCAGCACTCAGCTCTTCATAACTGCTTTCAGTTCTTTGGAAATGCCATACCAGAGCTTGCAACTTAAATAAAACTCTGTTTCTGTGTTATTTCACATAGTTTTCAGTTCAGTTCTCTTGACAGAACAGGCTATGAAGCTTCATTTATCCAAATTTATTTCTACATTGACGACCTTATCAGAGCAAACATTCATTAGTTCCCTTAACAATTCCAGACAGTTCACCTCCCTAGCTCAAAATTAGATCTAAATCTCCAACAACCTTTCCCATCCCTCCTAAACCCAAAAATGTCTAGGATCCAACAGTTGTTTGGAACAGTGCATACAGCATAGCTATTCATCCCCACTATGCAGTGCATTAGCGACACGTCATTTGTCACCACCTGCTAGCCTTAGCTTCTAAATAAATCAATGATGTTCCATGAATGGTTACAGTGCTGAATGAAATTTTCAACATCCCATTTCAGAGTTATAAAACAAAACAAAACGCAAAAACTCAGCGAAGGACATTGAGAACTAGAACAGATATTGTACAAATTGTATTATCTCTTCACACGAGACATGTGAAGCAAAAGAACTCCTGATATTGAGTGACTCTTAGCAATTAATAGCCACAATGTTCTGCAGTTAAATTTCTGAAGAAAGGAATAAGAAATCCAGCACATTATATTAAACAGGCTATAAATAAAACCTCTTTCCCTAGTGTTTACTTTTGCATATTGCACTACTGAAAGAGGGAAGATTTAGATTAGATATAAGCAAGAAGCTCTTTGCTGTGAGGGTGGTGAGGCACTGAAACAGATTGCCCAGAGAAGCTGTGCCTGCCCCATTCCTGACAGTGTTGAAGGCCAGGTTGGATGGGACTTTGAGCAACTTGGTCTAGTGGAAGGTGTCCCCATCCATGGCAGAAGGATTGGAACTGGATGAGCTTTAAGGTTTTTCTAACCCAAACCATTCTGCGATTTTCAAAAATACTGTCTCCCATTGGAAGCCAACAGGAACAGACTTCAGTTCACCCTAGCTTTACATCTTCTACCATGGAAATGGGAGGTACAAATTGACTATGTGGGTCAGGTATTACATATGAAGTAAATTCCAGTATTTTTTACTATCACAACATATTCTAAATAAACAAGAGACCCAGAAAAGAACCTACCTCCTACACACATTTTTAATCTTTTAATTAGTCCCATGCTCACTAATCACACCCAGTTTACCACTTCAACATTGCTGAGGCTCAGAAAGCTGCCAGCCTCTAAAAGCACCATTCCTTTCTTGGGGAAGTGTTGAAGCATACACAGTAAAAGTAAGAAAAGGAAACCAATGCCAAAGCCTGTCCAGAAAGTGGATGTTTATCCAATGTTCATGTGGTAAAACACTACTTGCAGACAAAACAGCTATTTCTGATGGCTGGGTCTACTCACCTACATAGAATCATAGAACCATAGAATAGTTAGGGTTGGAAAGGACCTTAAGATCATCCAGTTCCAACCCCCCTGCCATGGGCAGGGACACCTCACACTAAACCATGTCACCCAAGGCTCTGTCCAACCTGGCCTTGAACACTGCCAGGGATGGAGCATTCACAACCTCCCTGAGCAACCCATTCCACTGCCTCACCACCCTCACAGGAAGGAATTTCCTCCTTATATCCAATCTAAACTTCCCGTTTAAGTTTTAACCTATTACCCCTTGCCCTATCACTACATGTGTGCCTTCATAAAGGACCTGGCTCCTGGCTGCACTCTACCAGCTCGCTGTCATTGCCTTGCCTCACCAGAAACTGAGAATCTTTACCCCTCTTCCTCCACCACTGCACCTCATTTACATCCTCCCCAGCATCCAGCCACCAGCCTCCCACACTCGATCCAAATCCGAGCTCCTGAGACCTTCCCTGAGAGACTACTTGTGGGAAGGCTCAGACACCTATCAGGTACCCGGTCAGATACCTGACACAGGTATTCGTGCCCAGCCCTGCTCAGGCCAAGACGCGTGCCCAGGGACCACCACCAAGGACCAAGTCACCACAGCAGCGGGCCCGCTCCCGGAGCGGCCTGGGGCGCTTCTCATCTCGCCCCCACAGCTCCTCTCCCACCATCGCCCGCGGCGGCCCCGGCCCAGTGACCCCATACAACCCGCCGTCGCCCGCCCCGCGGTGCGTTACCGTGCTGGCAGAGCTCGCCCTCGTAGCCCTTGGAGCAGAGGCAGGTGCCGTTGCCGAGGCAGACCCCCCCGTGCTGGCAGCGCGGGCTGCAGGCCGCCGGCCGGCCCCCGCCGAAGGGCAGAGCCGCTTGGCGGGCGGGCAGGGAGCGGGTGCCGGCGTCGCCGCCGCGGCACAGCCCCCATAGCGCCAGCCACAGCAGCAGGCGGGGCAGCCCCGTCCCGCCGTAGCCGCCGTCCCGCCGCGCCATGGCCCGGCAGCCGCTGGCTCGGGCAGCTCGCTGCCACCCGCTCCGCTCCCCGCGCCCGCCGGCTCTGCGCTCGCTCCCCTTTCACCCCCGCTCCCTCACGCCCCCCTCGCTTTTCCCCTCACAGTCTTTCCCACTCCTCCGCCTCCTCACCCCCACTTCAGCGCCGGCCCCCTCTCGCCTCGCCGCCCCCCGCGGCGTGTCACGGAGGGTGGAAGCCCCTCCCGGACCCCGGCAGTCTGCAGGCCCCGAGCCTGCCGCGGGTAGGGGAGCAGCCCATGGGCAGCAGCCATGTACCAGGGGTGATATGTACGGAGGTCGAGGGGTCTGCCTTGGCACGGAGCCTCAAAGCAGGCCCCGCTGTCTGCCAGCCCTCCTGCCTGTTTATAGATGGCACAGCTCTTGCCACATAAGCAGCCGACCTCCCTCTTTGCACCTTACATGCTCTCTGATTTCTATTCACTTTAAATCTGAATATCGTGTTCGAAGGGTGATCTGAAAGATAGGACTGATGTACTGAACTCACTGCCACTTTGCAGGTGGGAAAACAGGAGGAATGTGGGTTTCCTGCTGCTGTGTCATCCAATGTGCCGTCTCCAGGAATGGCTTGAATACAGTTCTGTGACAAAATAGCAATACACTTCGGTTCAATTAATTGTAAAAATATCCTCAGTTGCAAGAATACAAGTGTAGATGGTCAGAAAACATTCCCCCCCCCCCCCCCGTTTCCTACCTTTCAGAAACATTTCCTATCATCTTAAATGTTTCCCAAAGAAAGCACACACCGTCAATGGCAAGACTGACACCAAGAGAATCTTTTCAGATGAGTTTGATTGGCCAGTAGTGATTAGGGGATAGTACAAGCACCTATAGAAAGCAACTACAAAAAAGTGGCATAAACCTCCTGCCTTCTGAAAAACTAAAGAAAAAACAAGTCCGTCTTCAACAGTAAGAGTTGACTTTGAATTAGTTTTGCAAGTGGCACAAAACTGCTTAATTTGTTGTCTAGTCGAAGCAGTAGTGTGATCTGGTAACTGCATTCACTTTGACTGGAAATTAAACTGTGTGTAACTGCCTGATAGAATAAATGGCTAAAGTACTTCTGTCAGAAAAAATTCTTTGATCCTTTTTCACACCTACAGTGTGGGACATACGGTTCCCAGAGGGAGCAGAACACAAGGCAAAGCTGTTACTGATAGCATTAAGCACTGTCTGGCTTCCGACAAAGGTTAGGGCACATGTAACATGCTTTGCAAGACTGTATTTAGCCTTTAAAGGAGCAAAATAACATGTTAAATGATTAAACAAGAGAACCCTAGAAGTTCTAAATACTACTAAATAGAACTAAATACTACTAAATAGAACACTAAATAATTGCCTGAAATGGGCACTGTTCCCCTCTTATGCCTAAGCAACCAAAGCAAGTTTTAGATGATACATACATGCAGTTAATTCACCCCGTGCAAACCGATGTTGCAAATATCCTTTCATGTAGTACTGATGCTGCAAAAAAACAGTGATCTAGTTACTCATGCATAAGTTGCCGTAGTGTAGTAATTTGCCATCTAGAAAAATCACATCCAAGTCCTGTTTGCATGGCAGTTCCAGTTGTGGGGGGGACAACAGGGTCTTCTGCTTTTGGATACATTATTCTCTCTGGCAAGTAAAAGGGTAGTTGTGTTGTGCAGTGAGAATACTCATGGCAAAACTGCTTGCCAGAAATATATTGGGGAATAAATTTTTTCCCAGAAAGAACAGCTTGCTTTGCACCAACCTCACAAGAGCAGAGGGAGAGTAAAAAAATAGAACTGAGACTCTGACTCTGGGCTGTGCTGTTCTCTGGGTATCTCATAATTCTGCACTTCCTTGACTTCTGCCAGTAATTTTGACCATATTGAGTTCTTCACAGAATTATTTTTTCCATTTTTGTGTTTTCTCCACAAGACAGTTTAATGTACAAGTGTGCCTCTTGGATATCAATGCCGAGACAATTCAATCATACACAATTCTTTTCAGGCTTTAACAGCTATTCTTCATTATTCATGTAAAGAATCTGATTTTTAAAGTGCTGTTTATTGGCAATCCCATATCCTAGCTTTCCTATTCCAAAAAGATGACTTCTGGTGGCTCGGGTTAATTAAGAGCCCTTTTTTTCCTTATTTATTTCTTTCCAGGTTTCCTTTTAGGATCTTAAAATAATTAATACGAAAGAAAATAATCATATTTT
This sequence comes from Pezoporus flaviventris, assembly GCF_033815535.1. Taxonomy (NCBI): domain Eukaryota; kingdom Metazoa; phylum Chordata; class Aves; order Psittaciformes; family Psittacidae; genus Pezoporus; species Pezoporus flaviventris. The sequence goes on from NW_026892603.1 coordinate 4,963,210, forward strand.
GAAATATGGCAAGTGCCCCTTCAGTGGAGATAATTAAATGCAAAGATTATATTAAATAAGCTTGCCCAGGTGTTTCATTGAATGAAATAAATTTGTTTAAACATTATCCTCCATAGGAAGGATTAGTCTGCTTCGCCATCTTTGTGAATCTAAATTAATCTCATAGTTTATCAAATTTGCTGAGCGTGTGTCTGCATTTTTAAGGGAATTGTGTCATGTTAACGGAGGTTCTCACTGAAAACGGAAATGGTTCCAGCCACATGCTTTAGCCATAGAAGCACAATCTGATAAGGAATGCAGTTAATGGATATGCTAAGTACAGAGTTAGACAAAGAGAATTCACATTCATTCATGTCTTAAGGGTTGTATTTGGTACTTAGTTTCAACGTAAAATAAAGCAGTTTTAGGACTAGGACATTCACAGGCTTTTTTTTTTTTTTTTTTTTTAATTTAAACAGTAAAGTGTGTCAGCATCCTTCTGTTGTACTGGCTAGCTGTGTCATAGACAGGAATATGTGACAGCCTCTTGAGGGGCACTGCTGTCCAGTCAGCAGAGGAAGACAGGGATGAAATGAAAGCTGCATTAGAATTGAAGCTAAGATAACCAGTGGCATACTGTAGGCAAAAAGATACTCACCTGGAGTTTGGGATGCTGCTCCATGTGAGGCATAGCAGGTACAAGGACTGGGCTCTCCCACAACCTTGTGGGAATACCCCGCTTCTGGCCATCCTGGAGTGTGCCTGTGTCTCCCGCCTACTTAAAATACTTTTATTCCATTACAGCCTGAACAAAAATATTCAAGCATAATAAGCTCTGATCTTCATATGTCATGGGATTTTACAAGTCAGCCAGGCATAACACAGCACAACCTGTTCTCAAAAAGTAGTGACTTGTAAGAAAACAATAACCAGAGAAATCGGGACACAGAATTTTAGAGGGTGCTTGTGCCGTGGTGATGCACATTAATCTAATAAAATGCTAGTACATCATTAATCAAGTAGATTTAGTGGGGTGGCATGTATTATACAGCTAACCTCTTGCCTAGCACTGTGCAGCCTGTGTGTTTCTGAGCCTTGAGTCACTCATAGCTGCGCTGTTAGAGTTGGACTCAGTGCTGTACATCTAATAATACAGCACCCAGAGTTGAGGCTTTGTTTCTCAATGTGGTGTCACAATCAGCACCCACATTTATAAGCACTTTTCACCATAATTTGATCTCCATTATACCACATGCAAATGAGCCATCAGGTAATGATGCAGTTAGGTAGCATTAATCAAAGCTGTATCCCAACTCAAGTCCACATCAAATCTTTCAGATAATGGGGATTTATGACCAACATCAGTCTTCTTTGTTGACAGTTTGAATACTGATCTGTCTTTCCAGTGCAATTGGGCTAACGTGGCATTTGAGAAATATGTATAGAAGTCACTATAATTCTGCTAAAAAGAGGAAAATGACATATGGGTTTGTTTCCAAATGCGTAAATTAAGCAAGCAGAAATATTAGATATATACAGACTGTGTACAAACAGTCATCCACAACTGCCATGCACATCTCTTGTTGGTATCCAAAATTAAGGGCCTCTATGGATTGCATGTAGATTGTCCCCATTAGCGCACCTAGCCCGGATTCCATAATATGAAATATTTATCTGAAACAAATATATCAATCTGAAAGATGCCAGCCAGTATGCAACTTTCAAACCCATTATTCTAATAAGTAATTTTCTTCACATGACAGCAAACTCTCAATATATGGTGTTTAGTCAACAAGACTGATGTGCACTGAAGTTCTTGTTCACAGATTCATCTTGCTTACTAGATAGTAACATGGAAAAGTATACATTGTATTTCAGACTTAGTACTTTAATCATTGCAATTAGTTATAAATCTCTTACACTGTCACCTTCCCTAAGCATTTGCAATTAGTGTGCAGAATAAATCTGTGCCTGGGGACTCTGGGTATCCCAAAGCAATACAAGAATATTGTTGAAAGACCAGCCAGCCTCACTAGAAAGAGTTTAGCTCTGTTTGAAGCTCCGTTTTATGCAAGCCAAGGTCACCCAGTCACTACTCCCTCTTTTGAATCCCGGATGTAAATTAACTGACAGGAAAAGAAAGTATGTTTCTTTTCCCATTAAAAGATCACTGAGCAAAAAGATCACTGAGCAAAAAGATCAAGGCTTGTCTTACTCCCTGAGAAACAGCTCAGCCTTCAGCTGTAACCTCAATTACTTGTTGGATCCAGTTCTATCTTTTGGGAAAGTTTGGTGCTGTCTAACCTCAGAAACACTCCCAAAGTGGGCAGGCCAGTGACCCTTTATCTGATTTCACAGACATAAAGTGTTACTTCAAAGTTGCAATTTTATAAAACAAGGCGCTAATCAAACTGCAGATCACCTTGGTTACTCACTCCAACAAGGGGGTACACCAAGTGTTTACACAAACATCGCCCATCTTTATTTCAAAAGCTGAAGCCAGTCTCCTATACCTAAGGAATTTTCTGCTCATGCTGTAGGTCTTAGGATCGGCCCATGTCCTGGGTTCTATAGGTGCACCATTTGAAAGGTGCTGGGCAGATACTTACCAGCAGAAAACAAATCTGAGTCATATACAGAAACTACCGTTAAGGACTAAAGTCCTGATAAAGCAAAACCATGAGACGCTTAAGTATTACACCCAGCTTCCTTTACAGACATCTGGAAACTTCCGTATTTTCTTCATCTCTGTAGTATCATGACACATCCCAGCAAATAAAAGTCATAATACTGCAAGGCACCAGGTACCTTGAATTTTTGCTTGGCCTGGAGTTTAGAAGGCTGTTTCACAATGCCATCAAAGTCAAACTGGAATAGCTCTGCTCCCATCCCCTATTCTTTCTGCACTGTACTCTGCCGAGTTACTGAAGTGAGCTTGCAAGTAAATGAAAAGAATTTGATTTCCTCACTACTCATGGGCTCTAAACCATGTCCCTCATAAATAAATGATTTTTTTTTTTTGTCACTGGATGTTATGTTCTGCCCTTAAAGAAATCTGGCACAATATCCAATGAAAAGAATAACTGATTAGCACTTGGTGAAACTATTGGCTATAACTCAGATACCACACCACTGCACACAGTATAAATACTGGTAGGCTAATGTTCTGTAAATTAGTTGAAGTGGAAAGTCCACATTCACAATTCATCCTGATGAACTGAAGAAAAAAACCCAAGAGAGTAAATCCTAACTCTACTATAGGGTTCTTTTTAGTAGTGAATTTTATATTATTCTAGTAATTAAATCTCTGGCTCACAAGATACAGCTTTATATCCATCAACAGTCCACAGCATCAAATATTATTAATCACTTCATATTTATAATTGTTACTGTATGTAATCCTCACACACACTTATCTGTAAGACAAAGCAACACTGCTCAAGCTGCTCCAGAGCAAAACCAGTGTCTGTGGAAGTATCCAGAGAATCATCCTTGAGACATAAAGATAGCACTTTGTCTGCCCCAAAATTGTTGCCAACTTAAGGGTGAATGTGGCTACTGTTCAGCAGGGCACAGCAACACAACCCAGCAATGTGGAACAGGAAATGAATAAAAAAAGACCATGTCTAATTGATATTTAGATATGGTAGGATGTAATTACTCATGCTGGAATTCAGTCAGAGCACCAGCACTCTGAATGCACCCTTATAACAGAAAAAAAAAAAAGGACAATCCGTTCTTTACTGTCCACCAACAGAGAAGACTTTCGTTCAGCAACTGATGGTTACAAAACAAAAAGAAATAATCAGTTTAATACCTATTTCTGTTTTTCATGTCATTGCTATGTTTGTTGAGTTATAGTACCTCAAACCTATCTCTGAACAAAGAAAGTGGTAGCTCAAGTACATAGTGCTTAGAAGTATAGCAGCACTGTACAAGTTTAAAGATCATTATAAATATTGCCTGCTTGCATTAATTTTCAAAGCATTCCTGAGGGAAATGGCAGAGCCACTCTACAAATTGTGAGGCAACAGAAAGTTGTTAGTCAACTCACATTTAGAGCTAATAACGAAGCTGGAGTGTGCATGGTATTATTTGCTTGGTCCACATTTCAAATCATGACAGCATGTCTAATGCAAATGTGTCTTCATGTGATCTGTGTAGTCTGCCTAGGAAATGAGGATGTGAAAAGAAGGAAGTCAGATAATAGCTTATTTCTAAAGATCTGTCATTCATCTGAAAATCACTGGTAGACACCATCTTTCCTGACTGCATAGGTATGATCATATTGAGCGATCACACCTCTAATTTGAACAGAGCTGGAGTCTGGGTCCAAGAAACTTAAAAAGTGAGAGTTGCTAATTTGAATGCTTAATAACAGAGCAAACAGGTCAACACTGAATTAAAATTCATGCTATCCAACTAACAATGTAGTGAAAATTCTTATTGGCATCAATGAAAATATCTCAAATCTACCTCTTACTTGTGTGTGTAGGTAACAGGTAGAGGAAATGAATATATCCAGGAACTTTTAACATTTCTAGAAAAAAAAAAAAAACAGGATCTTTGTCATTGTCATCTTTCATTAAACTTTTCCCATTAAACAGGTGCTCTCCAGTGGACCAGTTCAGCTCTCTCTGCCATTTATGCACTGTGCTGCCACTGAAAATGAGCCCCGTGATGGGCGCTAACTCTGATGGACACTTTTTCCTTGCCCTGACTGTGAAGACTTTTCATGTTGTATGTAGTGGTAACTCATGTTTGTGCATTGACAGTATTGCTGATTTTGAAGGGTTTTCACAGGATTGTGGTCTGGGGTTTGTTTTTTTCTTTGGAGGGGGGTTGTTTGGGGTGTTTTTTGGTTGTTGTTGGTTTTGGTTGGTTGGTTTGCTTTTTTGTCCTCCCTCAAATCTCGAGATTCTCGAATACTATGAGTAGTTTTGATACTTAATTTTAAAAGCTGTGAAAAAGAGCTAAGAATGTGATCCTAGAAAACTCAAGTTGTTGAATTTCTTATCTTCTGCCAACTTCTTAAAAACAACAGGTTTTTCTCTACTAAATTTTTTTTTTTTGTGCCTATCTTTTGAGCTCCTAGGATAGGCAGCGCTGTCCATAATTTCACTTTTCATAAATGCAAAATGGCAACTTTGTACATACATGCACACCAAAGAACACATTTGTGAGAGTAGAGCCTGAGGTTTCCTGACATTCTAACACAGTCCCAGTCCAAAAATCCTGAAAATCAGACTTCAAGACACAAGAATTTCCATTTGCCAGTACTGGCAAAGATGGCAGTTATCAAAGTCTGGTGTCCTGAGCCCCACAATTGGTAATTCAATGTAAACAAAAAGAGAGATCTTTCTGCACCTAATTGCCAGCCACTGGGAGACTTAAAACTTTAGAGGTCCTTGGGTGAAATGTGCCCCATAGGTACAAAATGATCACACCGCCTTGTGTATGTATATAATCTATATATTATATAGATAATATCCTATCTATAGCTGTATAATGGATGTTGTACTGCATATATAGGACTTAAATGCTGAACAGAGGAGCGCACACCTGCTGCAAGCACCACTCTGGGTTGAAATATGATAGAAAAAAGCCAAGCAAAAACGTTTCAAACAACTGGAAACAAAACATTAACTGTATAAATTTAACTGGGTATACTTGACAAAGATAAGCATAATAAAAGCCCAGCTGCTCATCACTTTAGACTTTCAGCTCACGCTGCTTGATGATTTTGCTTCCAAATTGAGTGCTGCTGGCTGGAGATTTGTAGGCAGACATGGACACATGCACTGTATCTTATTTTAGGAGAAAATAACAACAAAAGGTTAAAAAATGAAATAGGAAAACCAGCCTCAATAATGCAAACACATTATAAGACAGTCTCTTTCTTCCTGTGATGATTAATATTAATGTCGAAATCTTTACTTTTTACTGATTTTGGTGATGAAAAAGTCCAGTCCTGCACTACTTAGCCTCTCCTTTGCTTTAAACAAGACAACCAGACAATGCAAGAACAGACCTTCCTCTTCTTAGCATAAGGGTATTTTTCAAACTTTCATTAAGGGCCTTTGCAATTTATCTAAGGCAAAAGGGAATGCAAGATCATAAATATGACTTAATTAATACTGTCAGATTACAATATCTCCATTCCCTCTTTACAGTTATGCCCAGTGGCAGCAGTTTCCAGTTCTAAAAATGGTTTCTAATCCATAGTCACAGTGACAACTAGTAACATAACTGCCACCGATAATACCAGAAAAGTCTTTCAAAAGGTTCTTATCTGCATTTACATTGAATTACCAGTTGTGGGGTCAGGACATTGGACTTTGGTAACTGCCTCCTTTGTCAGTACTAGATTTAAACTAGCTTAAATTAGGTGATTAGGTGCTTGGTTTTGGAAACGTGGTTCTGTTTTAAGGCCCTATATTGGTTAACAATAGAGGTTGGCAAAAAATATTTCACTAGAGGATATTAAATGTTGCTCTGTAAAGTTATTATAAGTGCCTGTTAATGTGGATTGCAGAGTCAATGTAGATTGCAAGACCCTGGGTTTAGACAAATCATTGTTAGAAGGTGCTTGACAACTTAATTTTTCTGGGGCAGATATTTTCCTGCTTCATACTGTATTAGTTTATGGGCTAAAATAAACTGCATGGCTTATGAAGTAAAGGAGGAAACTTTTGTTTTCTGCTGTCTACTAGAATTTATAAAGTTGGTTGCTCCCTTTGATAAACTTGGTATCCTATTGCCCTGCCACCTTAAAATAAGCCTGCCCTCTAAGTCTAAATCAATGCATATTTGCAAGAAAGAAGGTGACAAAAGAGTCATGCTCATTTCTATAAATCATACATCCCCCATTTCACTTCCCTTTTAATGTCAGGCAGAGGAGCAGATGGGCTAGGGATCACAAATGCAGGGCCATTGCTTCCCTCCTCAGCCAGCTCAGGGGTGGCATTCAAGCATTCCAGGCATGATTCCTGCTAAACTTTACACTCAGTAATCAATATGAAACACCAATAATGTTTGACTCACCATTAAAAGTGTTATTTTTGTTACACTGCTGAAAGACAACGAGGCTGATGGGAATCTGCACCATGCCAATGGCTGTAAGGACACCTGGTCCTGACGGCCCTCCATAGTAGCCTGAGCCATCCAGCACCACCACCCTGCACAAACTAAAACTCCCAATGGGTAATATCAGCCTCCTAAGAAATGTGTGTTCTGGTGAAAGAAGGCAAGAGATAAAGACATTGCCAAAACTTTGCTTAAACCTAAATTTTCTGCACTGAATTTTCTTAGTGAAAGCTTAGATAAGCCAAATGACCCTAAGAAGAAAACATTTTTGATCATAAAATACCAAACCAGTGGTTTCCTGCCAGCTCAGTCTACAAAAAGAGGACACCAGCTCCCCTTGATCTGCACATTCAAAGCCAATCAAGTTTTGCCTACCCAAAAATTATCCCACTGGAGTCAACCCCATTCAAACTCAGTGTTCTTGCCTAGGTGCTGGCCAGTAACAGGCCCATGCTACTGCCCCTGGGTATACTTAGGGATATTATTTTTGTGAATTACTTACGCCACTGCAAGGGCAATGAGGCTAATCACAGAAGTAAAATACGTGGCATATAGTCAGAGCCAAGCAAGACTGATTTTAAAGTAGTATCAAACAAGGGAAATTGCAAAAAATACAATTGTAAAAGCTTGGGTTGTATTTCTGTTTCATAATAAGAACAAAAATAATCTAATAGTGGTCCAGGAAAATAAAGTTTTATTTCCTATTTTCAGTGCTAAGAACACCTAGGTGGAATAACACCATATTCATAGCAAATTTTCCTCTACTGCTGTTGTCTGTAAGCTAAAATGGAAATCAATACACAATACAGTCTAGTGTAGTGAATAGAGTTATTATGAGACTGTAAGAATTTGTGTCTCCTTTGCAATCCTCTCATTCAGTGTTGGCCATTATGGATTTGCAATAGAAGGAGATGACCCAGCAATCTGCACAGCCCATATAGTACATCACATTGTCTCACTGGGACTTGAGGCTTCACATCTAAGCCGTTCACAGTTAATGTATACAGAGCTAAAATGGAGTGTAACTACCTTAATGTCTTCCTTGTGTATGTCATTCCTGAGAATCAGCTGTCTAACTGTAGAATATTGTCCAAGCTGCTACAGTTACATCTATTCAAATCTGTCTCAATTTTTGTCTGACAGTGGCTTTTTGACATGTTCCATCAAATAGCCAATAATGATGTATTTTTTGGCATTCCTAAAACTGCTTCCTGTGTCTCTCAATTACTTGCCCCCAGCAGAATGGCTGCAGTTATTAGCTGTTGCTTCACTGTGCCATTTGTGTTATTCTAGCTCCATGTGAAGTATGACTTCCTGCATTTATTTGGTAATGGCGACTAGCTGCCTTTCCCTCCCCAGAGGTTTTTTAACTCTCCAAAATGTACTGGTCAGAAGCATAGTTATTCTTCATTGTCAGCATATTCATCCGTTTCTTTAGGTTCTGTGCACATCCAGCAATATAGGTACTAGAATTACTTAGTAACAACTAAACTTCTAAGGTATAATTAAGAGGTATTTTCAAAGTACCAAATCCAAACAGCATATAATATCACTATCTGACATGGACAAAAAGTACAACCTAGAAAAATGCCTTGGGATTATGACTTTTTTTTTTGGTGATCATCTTAGATTGTAGTCTTCAATTCCAAAATACAAATCCATATTAACATATGTACAGTAATGATGTAAACAGCCTTGGCAGAGGTTGGTTTTTGGTTTGTTTTTTAATTTGTTTTTCTGCAGAACACATTTAATTTAATCTGCTTGGACTCAGCCAAAAGTAAAGCCTGCTGAAATTCACTCCTGTGTTAGTTCCATTCGTCAGGAGATAATCACAATTATTTTGTATATCTCTTCATTCAACCTCCATTAAATACTGGTCATTGATAAACTGTTTTGTGCATTTCTGAGCATCACAGATTGCCAACCTGGATTTAGCTGATGAACTGCTGGTGGGGAATTGAAAACCCTAAAAGCCAAACAAACAGGAAAAACAAACAAAACAATTAAAAACCAAACACAAAACACCAACCCAAAAACAAACAAACAAACCAAACCAGAACACCCCACACCAAAACCCTGAAGTCAGTATAGAAGGCATAGGGGCAACAGAAGTGCATCTGTCCTACAGAATCCCATGTTCTGGCCTATTTCATTATTCCCTTTACTGTTTTGTGTATACTCTACTTCCAGACTGTGCAATTAGTGGATGTTCTGGCACTGCTTGCTCTCAGTAGGGCATGTGGACTTCAGTATCACAGGACGGTTTGGGTGGGAAGGGACCCTAAAGATCATCTACTTCCACCTCCCCTGCCACGGGCAGGGACACCTTCCACTAGACCAGGTTGTTCCAAGCCCCATCCAACCTGGCTTTCAACACTGACAGGACTGGGGCAGCCACAACTTCTTTGGGCAACCTGTGCCAGTGTCTCACCGCCTCATAGTGCAGAATTTCTTCCCAATATCTAATCGAAAACTACTCTCTTTCCGAGTGTTTCCTGGTCTGTAGAAACAACAAAATGTGCCCAGACCTCTTGGTGTTCAGTCTCAAATCCTCCTGACCATCCAGCCTTCCCCTCCATGCTCTGCTAGCGATGGTGGCATTTTTAATCATTCAAATCACAGATTTGTTAGACAAGATTAATTTTGGATGTGGTGAACTAAGTCTACAGCTAAACAGCAAGAACTGGTGTGAAACTAGCATGGAAATCACACTAAATATGCAGTTCTGCAGTGCCACGGGCTGTTACCAGGAAATTTGCAAATTCTTTGTTGGCAAAGTGTTCACATGATCTGCCCTGCTTTTGGTTGTACCAGCCAGCACTCTCCTGGGCCATCCCTAAGTATAGTTACAGAGTCTGAACTCCTCAAGGGCCATTCCCAGCAGGGGGTTTGCGCCCAGCCATGTTGTTTAGTAGGGTGAGACAGTCTACATGGACAGTTGACATAGGCCTTGAAACTGGTCCTAGGCAAAGCCGCTCCTTGGTTACGCAGGTGGTATACATGTAGCCTTTAAAGACAAGGTATCTGGCTGCAAGGATTGCTCCTGTTTCTGAAAGATACACTGCTAATTAAACAAAAGGTTCAGGGATGGGCATGAAGGAATGCAAGAATTAAAACTCGCTGGCACAGCTCTGTTGTAAACAACCTTCAACACAGTGAGGTTTTAGATAGGAAAATGTACCATTTTTGTGCATGGTACAGATGGTAACAGGGTATGCTAATAGGAAGGAGATTGAGAACTGCCCCTTATGAGTAGAACACTTCTCTGCCATCTAGTAGGCCAGCAGGAATTAAGATATATTAACCCTGAACATCGACAGTGTGTGCGAAATGGGTACAGCTCCTCGCCTGTGCAGGGGAGGGCTCGTGTATCCCAGTAAACAACAGGACTCAACCAGCAAGCCAGTGCAGACTGCAACACACCCCTTGTCCTTATTAATGCTCTTTGGTCATGATATAATGGAAGGGCCATGCAAACATGAAAGTGAGATTAGGAAATGAATTTCCCAGTGTTACTTGCAGAAGAACAGGATTTATGTTGCCTGCCACTATCATTTCAGTTTACTGCCCCTGTGGCTTTGATAAAGCTTTGACATGGTTACATGTGGTGATCTCACCAGGAGATGAGGGAAATGGACTGGGGGAGATGAAGCTGCTGCAGGGTAGGAGCAAAACTGGGGAGAAACACCCCAAGCCCTTTCCAATCGCTCTGTGGCAGAGTGGGAGGGTGCTCTGCAAAGGGTTCATCAATGTTATATAGCCCACAGGTCTGTACCTTAACCTAATCCCCATAAGCAGCTGTCTTAGCCTGAGAGAACTCAGCTATCTTAAAAGATATGCAAGAAAATGATACACATGTAAACTGGTGAAACGGGGATTTTGTATGTCTGGTTGAATTTAAAATAAATAGGTTAATAATCTTTTTGTTTGTGCTGTGTGGTTTGACTGTTTATGGCTACCAGCACATCCAGCAGCTCCTGACACCGCAGAAACAGTCTTTGTAAGCCAATAGCAGTGTCCAAGTGACAGTGGGTGACAGCAAGTAAGCATTTTAGAAGCCTGGTTATGCTTCCTTTGGGACTGCTTCAGCCCCTAGCACAGTACAGATTTGGAAAAGCACAGCTATGCCTTAAGGCCACCTTAGCCCACGTTTCCTTGAATCTCACCTCCATATTCCAAGGAATCTACTTAGTGCTTCCTTTTTAATATGAGACCTGATTAACCTGCTTCTGGTGGATATTCCCCCTCATTTCAATTATTCAAAACAGGTCCAGCAGCTGTGGCTTGCCCAGTGAGAAAGAAGCAGGCAACATCTTTCACGTTTAAGGGAAAATGTAGGTTTGTTCTGAAGAAGCTGGTATTTCTGAACTTAAAAATCAGACATGATGCCATGAAAAATGTGCTTGTCCCACATTACTTGATAGCTTCTCCATCACTCTATGAATACAGGGGACACTTTCAGCCCATTTACACCTTTGTGGCTCAGTAATGAAAGTATACGTGAATTAAAGAAAAAAACAACTGGAAGAGTTAAGCCTAGAAGCTAGTCATTACTCTTCTTGTCAGTGGCTGTATCTCAGTGAACTTTATAAGTAATTCATGATATTCCTTTTTTTTTCCTTAGTCCACAGCAGAGTGGGACTATCCATTGAGACTGTGATTCCTTGTTGGGCTTCACAAAGAGTCAGTGGTTGTCCAAGAAGTGACAAAGGAGGTTTGTGAATCTGCATTGAACTGAGGGGCTATTACATTTTTAGCTAAATTTGAGAGGAAGAAAACGTCATCTAGAAACAAAAGGAGCATACTCAATCCATATGTCAAAGCCTAATAAATCCTGTCTTTGATTTTGTGATTGTGAATACATCAGTTAAATGGATGCTACATTCCTGAATGAACCCTTGTAACTTTTATCTGTCTGTGGCACGAACACGCTTTCCTGAGTGGGAGCAAGGGGTTCAGGAGACAAAGGGCTCTTGAACCCACTTCCATTTCCTCTTCCCAAAAAGCCCAAGTCTGAAATGGTCTTCAGATGAAACCAGAAATTAGGACTCCTTGCTAAAGTGAAGTAATGAATGAAGCCTCTCCACAACAGTCGCACATCTGGCTAAATGATAAAAAATACAGACAAAAGCGTTTCATGAGAGAGCTTCTGAGAGGCAAGAGCACTTCAGAAGTTGAGGACCATTTGCATCCTCGCTCTCACAAGCTATAATTATCTTACAGAAAATGTATTAGTGGCCAGGTACATAATTTTCCTTCCCACCCTCAGGAAGGCCAGGAAGCCAGTTGAAGCCAAAAGCTGACAAAGTGCCTGCAGCTCCAATTCACCTATACAGAGCAACACCATAAACTGAGCAGTCACAAAGGCCGGGGGCGATGAGCACATTAGGACTCCACTTCACAGGATCAAGTTGGAAGTGGAGGCTACAAGCACTGCAGCACTGGCCTGCAGTGACATAAGTTTAAGGGCAACTGAGCTGGGAAAAAGAAAGGAAAAGCAGAGGACATCTCAGCATAGCTCTGCTGAGGTGCCCAGTGCCATGAGCCAACGAGCTGGGTCCTCTGCCCTGGCACCATCGCAGTTTCTATCTCCTCCCCATGACTGGTAACCTGCCTCAAAGGCAAAGTTTTCAGTTCCTGCCAGTTGTTGAACCTCTGCCTTCCACCTTCCTCTCCCAGACTGGCAAAACACCAGCCACCTCCTCCTCATCCAAGAGCTGAAATTGTTACAGCATGTGGATACTTGCACACTGCAGCGACAAACACAGATGCAGTTAACTTTAACTTTGCTCATGACTGCTCACTTACATGATGTCGTTAATGACACCTGGGCTCTGTAGCTCCAAAAAAGTCACCAAGAGAACAGAATTCAGCAGTTCCCATAAGAGGCAAGTTAATGAGGACATTGGAGAAGAAAGATTAGCCATACATTGCATTTATATAAGGCCCTTCCCAAGCGTCCCAGCACCAGAAAAGGGGAGTTCATCTTCATCCCTCTCTTTTTCAGGTGTGTGAGACTGGAATATAGAGAGAGCAAATGACTTTGCTGAGGTCAGTCTTGAGTTACCAGTGGAGCAGGACACAGATCCCTGGTGCTAGGCTTACTCATACCATCCCCTGCCACCAACACACAGTGACGCAGCTGTAAAGCCAGTTTCAGAAACTAGATCCAAATCCAGTTCATTAAAGTTGCACAAGCTCTAATGAAAGTTGTCTACATATCTCATGAGTAAGTTTGTTCATTCATGCTCCCTTCCTCACTATGTCCTGGAGCTGCAGGGTGCAGTTCAGAGCGATTGTCAGGTTTCACACATTCAAGTGGGACTCATTTGACTCCTGCATCATGCAGAAGCTCATTTACAAAGGAGCTTTGCAAGGCTTCTCCAAATCAAAATCATGTTAATCACATCTGTGAGTGAAGCAGCTAATAACTGCAGTCTTAATGAAACAGGGACTATTGGCTTTTAGCTTGGTTCTACAGAAACAAAGTTTAAGAATACGCTCAGTCTATTTGTCTAACTTCAACCTGCCTAATGCCTTTGAATACATTAAACACCACCAACCAAACATATAAATTAAGTCAGTTGAGATATCAGGCCCTTGCAAGTGTTGCAAAAAAATATCCCCATTGTAGGAAGCATACCCCTTTTATGGGACACTGAGGAATCCATATAGATATGGTCCTACTGCTAAATATCTAACCAAAAGGATTTGGTGATTTATTGCTGATTTATCTGACAGAGTAATTACTGCTTAATAAAATAGCAACTAAGAGAAAGCTCCTGACAGTGCTATAAAAGTTTTAAGGAAAGGAAAATTATGGGTACCTAGATTTCCTAAACCAGCACCCTTCTAAGAAATAAGTCCCAAATTATTCAGTGCCATAAAGAATCCTGTAAGAGAATATGTTTCTGAAATTATGGGTTCAAACATTTCTGCTATGAGAGTTAGAAGAGATGAAGAGGATAGGGGCACAGAGTGCTGATTAAGGAAAAAGAAGAGTGGTTTGCTCAGCAGATGTCTTGTCAAAACCACATCCTTTAATCTGAAGAACAAACACTAAGACCAGCACTGCAATGATCTGTTTTAGCCATTAGAGTTTATAGTATTCTGGGCTACAGCAATGGCGAAGATGAAAGAAGTACAGTCATTAGGGTGCAGACTAACTGCAAGGTAAATGCCTTCCTGTGAAAGGATAAACACCGTTGTCTAGACCGTTTCCCGTCAGGAAGAGCTCGGGAGCTGGGCACAGCCCTCCCCAGTTGTTAACACTCCAGCGGGAAGCAAGGTCCCCTGGGGGGAGTCCAGGGATGGGCTGATCTCTCTGCTAGGCGTTTTGCAGAGAAAAGATGCTTCGTGCAGAGCCCCTCATCCAAGCGGCAGGCTGTGAGCAGGATCCACGGTGTGACTCCAACAGAAACCACTGCAGCCAGTGAAGCTGCAGACAGACTCTCTCCAGAGAGCGCTGACAAGTGTGGAGCATTAGCCTGTGTGTTGAACTCATGGCTGAGAGAGACTTTGGGGTTTGAAGATGTCTGTGGCCTGAGAGACTGAAGATGAGGCTGAGAAAGAGGAAATCCTCAGTTCTGTCAAAGTTGTCACTCTCATGACATACAAACTTATTTACATGGGAAAATCCTCACCTTTGATTTCTGCCATTTGTCAACGGTACTAAAGTGCCTTAAAGTTCACAAAACCATTGTTGAAATGGGTGGATTTAACATTCCCCCCCCCCCCCCCCCCCCCCAGTTTAACAGTTCAGAGGAGACTTTGTGCAAACAGTACCTGTACAGTCAGGAACCAAAGACTATAGACAGTCTTCTGCAATGTTAATTCACAGTTCAATCATGGTATTGAAAGCTTAACAGCAGGAAAAGTGACTTTCCAGCAAGAGACCTGAGAAAAAAAACACTGACACATGTATACGCACAGAACTCTAGGACTTGGTTCAGTAAAACTGGCTGCAGTTGGTGCACTGCATAAAACTAGCCCAATGAGGGGTGGAACCTTCATTGCTCTGCAAATTCTTAGCATAAGAAATGTCTTTGTTTCTTTCCCCTCATGCAATTAAATTACATTTACAATTTGACAGAATTTGCTCAAGGGCTTGAATTTAAGACAGGACACCTTAACTCATGCAAGTGTATGCTGCTTAACAATACAAGAGTGGGAATTGTATCTGCAGTATGAGCCCCCACAACTTTGCAGTTTGTGAAAATGCAGATACATGACAAAGAATATGTTCTCTACAGTATTTTCTTCATCATATCTAACAGCGCAGAAACCTAATTCACTTGAGACTTTAAATAACCGAATTTATGATGGTTGCCTTTTTTTTTTCCAATCTATTCAGTTTTCTGAACATGAATTTGGTAGAAATCTTACTAGTGTGTCTGATTAAATATTAACAGCATATTACACAGGCATGTATTTTTCCACCTAAATGTACAATGACCCAAAGGTACGAGGATGTGACCATGCATATAAGAGCGAGTAAACACAGGCACAAAGCCACTGCCTTGAATGCAGGGATGGAATTAAGATTAAATAAACAAATAATTTTTGTCTACGGACACAAAATGCCCAAACTGACAGGTCCCACGAAGCGGGATTTGTCACACTGAGTGACAGCAGTCTCCTGAGGAAAGGCTGAAGTGACTTTGCTGCGGGATGCACACAGGGTGTGAGCACACTCGCCTGCCACCCCACGTCTGTGAAGCGACGTTCAGAGCACCTGCTGGGAAAGGCAGAAGCACGCGAAAAGCCATAGGCACTCAGAGAGAAGGCACAAAGCAGTGCAGGAGGCATCTCAACACACACCTTATGGTGCTCACTGCACCTGAAACTGAATGGACACTCTGAAACCCTGGCAATGCTGTCCTGCCTTCAGTCACTGCATTTCCAGTGGTGAACTTCACCAAGTTCACCAGATGAGCAGGCTTGATGGTCCTTCGAACAACGGCAAAGCTAAGGGCTGCTTTCCAGTTATCCAACAGGACTCTCACCCCCAGTATGCGACCACAGGAAATCAGTCAGTGTCCAGACAATATTTCACATTACATTAAACCCCCTGTGTGTTATTTGGATAAAGCAGCACCTCCTGTCTCACTCCTCCCCAGTTCCAGCTCTGTGCCACTCCTGAGTAGAAAGCAAATGTTGCCATACCTCTAGAGATGCCAGCCTTTCCAGACCACATCAAAATCATTAACAGGATGATGACTGCCAAAATCAAAAGTCTAAATAAGCATATTTATCGAATCTACAACGTTCATTGTAGCTTTAAAAGAAAAGAAAAACAACTTTATTCTTATTTAAATTATATTTAAAACCTTCAGTAAGACTTTAACATAACTTTTGACCAAAGATCTCAAAAAAAAACAACCCATAGACCTCACAAAACTCTTAGTTTAATAAAAGTTACCATTAAAATTTTATCAAAGTAAATAACTAGAGTTTTAACAAACAGTAATTTCCTTGATTCCGGTAAAGTCTGCTCCAAAATCCTCACTCAGTGAAAGTCTTCTGCTGACTTTATCGAGGCTTGCACCTAGTCCATAGCTAATTTGTAGCAGAGCAATGAACATTTAATTCTCCATTCACAGTTTCACTTGGTTTTTGCAGAATGCAATGCCAAAGGATGTTTCTGACTGAACACTGTAGATTTGCCAGAGGTGCAGGAATACGCTTTGCTCGCAATTTTTTTCATGAATATTATTGACCTTGAATTATTATTCATGTTTGTTGCTGCAGATCCCTCTACAATCCTATGTATGAATTGTGTATTCTGAACGTAGGCACATGTATTCATGAGAATAAATGGTAAGAGACAAGATGGAAAACAATGCTTTAAGCAATCTCCTGCCAGCAAAACATGCAATTATTTTTTTCTGGAAATGACAATAAGTGAATGTGAGAAAATTAATCACGAGCTGGCTCTTTTGAAAAACACCTCTGCAGAGAGGTGAAATGGGAGGTTAAAACCTGTAGGGAGGAACACCTCTATTCTAACCTCTTTCCTTCAAGCCCGTCAATGTGCTTTGTGGATATAAAGTAATTAATTCCAAGAACCTGTAAGCTTCTAAAGTTTGTTCCTTCCTCCTTCACCGTCCCATTCCAACTGCCTGCCTGGGCAGCCGTTTCAGATCATCTGAAACTATCGAATCCTTCATCTAACCTGTGAGTTAGGCACAAAACCAATCTACCTACCTATGGCAGTGTAAGGCCTGCAAGGCCATAAGGTGCATTTCTCTTGTGGACACACAGTCAGTTTTGTTCTGGGTATCCCAAGAAAATACATGGGCTACTTATGTATGCAAATGTTAACTTTACTATTCCCTTTCAATGCATCTCAAATGATGGTTAAACTAGAAACGGTATTTTCAGCATCGTCCACTTGACATGCCCAGGATTATGGCCTGTAGGCATGATTGTGGTTTACTTAGTATGCTTTCATATACAGCCTACAAGCCAGAGACTTCCCTCACACGTTATGAATGGATGCTGCACCATCTGTAGCCAGGAATAAGGTCAGAGGAAAGTGGGAAAGGTTACTGAATAAATGATGTCAGGAAATTTTTGGGTAACAACACACAGAGGAGAGGTGATGTATCTCAATAAACAGAGGCTGCCTTTAGCTTGATATACTGTCATACGAAGACTTCGGTCTGTGTGTCAATTCACTTTGGGCCATTAGCCATTTTTTCTGCAATCACCCTGTTCCAGAGGGAATGTCACTCTAGAGACAACACTGGATGATACAGTCATTATTTATCATCATGACATCCCTCCTGGGACTGTTAACAAATGAGTCTCGCATGTCTCCTGAAAATCTGCCAAGACCATCAGTATATTACAAAGAAGGCAGAGATAGTCATTATCTAATAATTCATCTGCAAAAATATAGTTTAAGCTAGGCGATATTAAAGCCTAATAGCCTGTTTATCAGCAAAATCCATAATAAACCTTAAACTCATTGATACCATCAACATTTATGTCTTCTGTCATGGGCTTTCAGTGTTTAATAGGTCAAATGTGTGTTTATATATGCATATATGTACACATATACACACCTTTCCATGTGCTGGAGGTCAAAATTACAGTGCACTCTTACTGAAGAGAAACAAAACACTACGGACAAAGACTGTCAGAACATCAGTAGTGCTGATACCACCTCTTTTCCCATGCAGAAATGCCATGTCTAGTCTCATGGTCTGTTTTTGTTTCTAGCAGACAAACCAACCATGGTGACTGGTCTCTTATTGAAGCTTTTACCAAATTCAAATGCCTCTCGTCCTCGTTTAATCAACTTTAGGTCCCCCAAAACCTGGTGTCAGCAATACCTAAGAGGTTCCCTGGAAACTCTGGTGTCTTTTTGTAAGCCAGACCCCCCTCTCACGAACCACAACAGGGACTGAAGCTGCCTATGGGACCCTGCTCCTACAGCCAAGTAAAATGCATTACCGATAGCATTTTTGTAGTTTAAGTTTCCAAATTAGATTTTAATCAGAATATTGCTCCTGGAAATTTTCTACTTTAAATCTTGATTAAAAAAAAAAAATAATTTTTTTTCCATGAATACCAAATTTCAGCCAGCACAGATAATTTAATGCTAAGACTTAGACATTTGAGCAGTAATCTGTAAATGTCTACAGGAGAAAATGTAAAGATAAATAAGTCTATAAAAGAAAGATCAAGATATTACAATGACAAAAGTCAGATATATCTCTGGAGAGTTGTTTTGGACTTTGAGTTCTGTACTACACTCATAAAGCAGCACTTAATGCATTTGGAAGGACTCGGTTAAAAAAGAAATCAAACAATTTTAAGATAAAATCATAACAGTTTGGGAGTGATTTAATCTCTGAACTTCCAAAATACATTTTTAAGGTACATGACACTGCTTTCTTGGTATCCTGATTATCTTACATTACTTTTGAATAGAATTAGGGATTCAGGGGCTGAATCATCCTTTCCCACACCATGGCAGAGTTGTGTATCTTTCTATCCAACTACTTGAAATTCTACTAAAATTCTATTAGTTACACTTCTTGCTGCATTTGAACGACTGCTTTTCTTACACATGCCACATTTAACATTTCATTAGCAGGATGTAAAATCACTTGGTTTATACTTCTAATTTAATGATCAAGTTGAAAAAGGAAAACACCAAGGTATTTGTAACAGGGCTAAAAAAAAGTTACTACAAGATTCCTCTTTCTATGAAAAAAGGAAAAAAAAAGAAAAGATGAACTGAGAATCAGATGAGTTGTTTTGCTAAACAATGCTGTGAGATGGATTTTTACACTTACCTTTCAGTTCCTCCCTCTGACACCTACTTGATGATAGTGCTGTTACGCAGGAGCTCGTTTTAGTTTTGAGTTTTGGGGATCTTTTTAGTCAGTTAATTGGCAGTGATTTTGTGCACAGTTTAATTTCTCTAGGTTGCACTGTTTCTTATCAGCACTTGCCAAATGGAGAAATAAAGAATTTAAATCTGTTAAATAAGAAGTAATATTCCTGTCCAAGAATAAAGAACAGAAGCCAGAAGTTGGATCAGATTTGTATTCATTCATCTTCCAAATGAATGTCTTCATTTTGGAAAGTACTACACAGATGCAAATCTCATTAGTTTTCCAGGGGATATTTAAAAACTGGTCCACTTTATCATTATACCAAATATAGAGTCAGCATTTCAGTGTAAAGTACTAGCAGAAGTAATACATCTGTTCTTCCTTCCTGGTAGCTTCTACTGGGATATTGGATATACAGATATACACACACACACATATATAAAATTAATCTATATAATATGTATTATCAGAAATTATATACAAATATATATGTACATAATTTATATTAGCTATACATGTATATATTATTTATTTTTAAACAACTGATATTTTGTTTTCCTAAAAGATTCACCAAAGCTCTTATTAAGCAACGTATCGCATCAACTCCAAGGGAGCTAGTTTGCCATTTGAGAGGGGATTTTATTTATAAAAGCTTAACATTTTGATAGCATTGTATGTACCTGCATGTTCAGATCTTTCATGAATTATGACAATGTTTTGCTAGTTAGACAAGGATTCATTATTTGTCATTTTTATGTTTGTTTTTTTTTTCCCCAGGATACTTGATGGTATCCAGTGAAAGTGCTTGCTGATCTCGAGTTGCAGCACTATATGACCAATGGTAAAGAGCAGAAATAAACATCTTCTGTGACTTCTGTATCTCCATCAATTGTAAAGTCAGCTCTAAGCTTCCCTGATGACATTGCTATTTAGCAATTGCGCAGTCTGAATGGGTGTTTTTCAGAGCAGGATTTGTTTACTTTAGCTAAAGTATAATTGCAGAGAAAAATGAAAAGTATTGTTTTACCTTCAAATGGAGACCCCAAGCCATCCTTTATGAACAGTATTATGTCAACAATAAATTTTATTACCATGAGTTTTCAGCACAGTATTCAGAGGCTTAAACGAGAGACTGCAAATGCAATGGATCAGTAGCCCACATGGGAAAACGTGCGCACATGTGCAGGCACGTACGCACATAACCAGGCTAAAACACCAATCATCTCATATTCCTCCATAATAAAGTAATTGATCTTCTTGACACTTCAAATGAGATTTGGGTCAGATTCTGCACAGATGCAGCTTATGTCTCCTGGCACACCTCCGTGCTTTCCCCACCTTCCACTATCAATCAGCCATTCTAATGGAGTGACCACTGCTGCTGCAAGGCAACAGCATCATTTGCAGCATGCTCTCCCACAGGAACCCAAACCCCAGGAACCTGGGTACATTCATTTGTAAGGCTCTTTGGTAATTAGTTCAAATGATCAGGCTTGGGAAACAAAAACAGCAGAAAAACCCCTGCACGGCTGCACTATAGCAATCCATCAGAGGTCATGGCCACACTGTCTGGCAACATGACTGCATCTGCTGTAGTTGCATACCAGCTGCGAACCTAGATCCCAATTTTCCTGAAAACAATGGCAAAGAAACTCTGGATTGCTGAAAATAGTTAATTGTATATGCTTGGATGGCAGGTATTATCCAGAAGTAGTATTGCGTGAGATTCCACCCACTCGTGTTTCAGTATCAGTATCAGTATTGCATTAGCATGCAATAGCATGCAAAGGCTGCCTAGATGACTTTCCCAAAATAAAATAGGTATGTTATATCCAATAATGTATTTAATGAAGCCCATTATGAGTACATTACATTGTCACATCAAGGCTATACTGATTGCCCTGTAAGGTAATACTGCTAACAGTATCTATTACTCAAATAGCTCAGGAGACCAGGAAAATAAAAAACAATCAAGTAAAACGCCTTCCACGTAAACCTAACATCCCAGACCAGTTTGCCTGCTGCATGGTCACTGCAGATATGTCCTTCAACATCACAGATATCCTTCAATGCCCTATAGACTGAAAACTATGGAGAAGCATGGACTTGGAATAACAATGAATCTGCTCACTGCATGTGTTGTAAACATTTGTCCCCTTCCAGTGAATTTCCTTTCCCCAGCTATTAAGAAATAACTCAGTCATCCCAGGCTATTTTTATTAACCAGATACACATTTTACTACAAGATAGGCATCTACAAAAAATAGATGCCACTCTGGATACACTGTTCATACCACAGGAAAATTGCTTTCCAAATGTGATTCGCATTAATACTAATGATTAACTTAAATATAGACTCATAGAATCATAGAATAGTTAGGGTTGGAAAGGACCTTAAGATCATCTAGTTCCAATCCCCTTGGCCGTGGACAGGGACACCTCACACTAAACCATGCCACCCAAGGCTCTGTCCAACCCTGGTCTTGAATGCTGCCAGGGATGGAGCATTCACAACCTCCCTGAGCAACCCATTCCAGTGCCTCACCACCCTAACAAGAAACAATTTCCTCCTTATATCCAATCTAAACTTCCCCTGTTTAAGTTTGAACCCATTGCCCCTTGTCCTATCAGTACAGTCCCTAAAGAACAGTCCATCCTCAGCATCCCTACAGGCTCCCTTCAGATACTGGAAGGCTGCTATGAGGTCTCCAAGCAGCCTTCTCTTCTCCAGGCTGAACAGCCCCAACTTCCTCAGCCTATCTTCATACGGGAGGTGCTCCAGTCCCCTGATCATCCTCGTGGCCCTCCTCTGGACTTGCTCCAACAGTTCCATGTCCTTTTTAAGTTGAGGACACCAGAACTGCACACAATACTGCAAGTGAGGTCTCAGGAGAGCAGAGTAGAGGGGCAGGATCACCTCCTTCGACCTGCTGGTCATGCTCAGGATACGGTTGGTTTTCTGGGCTGCGAGCGCACACTGCAACTGGCTCATGTTCATTTTCTCATCAACCAACACCCCCAAGTCCTTCTCTGCAGGGCTGCTCTGAATCTCTTCTCTGCCCACCCTGAAGCTGTGCCTGGGATTGCTCCAACCCAGGTGTAGGACCTTGCACTTGGCTTGGTTAAACTTCATAAGGTTGGCGTCGTCCCACCTCACAAGCGTGTCAAGGTCTCTCTGGATGGCATTCCTTCCCTCCAGGGTATCAACCGAACCACACAGCTTGGAGTCATCGACAAACTTGCTGAGGGCACACTCAATCCCACTGTCCATGTCAGCGATGAAGATGCTGAACAAGACCGGTCCCAACACCGATCCCTGAGGGACACCACTCGTTACTGGTCTCCAGCTGGACACTGAGCCATTCACCACAACTCTTTGCGTGCAGCCACCCAGCCAGTTCTTCATCCACCGAGTGTTCCATCCATCAAATTGATGTCTCTCCAATTTAGGGACAAGGATGTCGTGTGGGACAGTGTCAAGCACTTTACACAATTCCAGGTAGATGACATCAGCTGCTCTACCCCTGTTCATCAGTTCTGTAGCCCCATCAATGAAGGTCACCAGTTTGGTCAGGCAGGATTTCCCCTTAGTGAAGCCATGCTGGCTGTCACCAAGCACCTTGTTGATTTTCATGTGCCTTAGCATGCCATCCAGGAGAATCTGCTCCAAGATTTTGCCAGCCACAGAGGTGAGACTGACTGGTCTGATATAATATTTTGAAAATATTATATCCTTGTGTCTCTGTAGCAAAGGGGTATGAATATATGTATTTTCAAAATAAGGCAGTTTGCTCTTTAAAGGTCACAATTTGAGACCCTGAATGAATTCAGGAATTCCTTGGTTTTGTCAATAAAATCGAGGAAATAAACTCCCTAACCAGAATGACAGGTTAGAAAGCTGTCATTACTTTATTATCATCAGTACTGGGTGCATGGGGGATGGCTCTGCCTATCATGCACACCAAAAAGAGGCAGTTTATATATCTTAATTATATACATATATTATAATTGTGTGGAATTCAACGAATACATTATAATTCCATGAAATTCCCAATTCACATTACTCATGCATACAGTAATTTGGGTAGATAAGGCTGTGGCACAGTGTCCTGGGCTCAGATGTAAGTTATTTTTCTCCTTTGTTGTAGCTGGTGCAGGGCTGTGTTTTGGCCTTAGTCTGAGAACAGTGCTGACAACACACGGGTGTTTTGAGTTGTTGCTCAGTAACACTTGCCCTGATCAAGGACTTTTCAGTCTCTCATGCTTTGCCAGTGAAGAGAGGCACAAGAAGTCAGGAGGAAGCAGAGACAGGACACCTGACCCAAACTAGCCAAAGGGGTATTCCATACCACAGCACACCAAGGCCCGGATCACTGCTCAGATCAGGCTGGGTATCAGTTGGTCGGTGGTGTGCAATTGTATTGTGCATCACTTGTGTTTATTGTTTTTTCTCTTTCCCCTTTTATTTTCATATTCTCTTCCCTTGTTATTTCCCTTATCACTATTGTTATTGGTGGCAGCAGCAGTGGTTTGTGTTATACCTTAGTTACTGGACTGTTCTTATCTCAACCCGTGGGAGTTACATTCTTTCGATTCTGCTCCCCATCCCTCCAGGAGTAGGGGGAGGAAGGGGGGGGGGCCGTGAGCAAGTGGCTGTGTGGTTCTGGTTTAGCCAGCTGGGCTTAAACCACAACAGTTCTCTGTGGTGTCCCACATGGGGCATGAAGGGTTGAGTTAATGACAGATCTGACTGGAGTGTGTCTAATCGTATTTGTGATAAGCATTCATTGTTTCAGGTTAATGGTCACTCGTCACAATGCTGATTTATTGGCTCTCAAAGTTGTTGCTCTTGAAGTCACAGTTTCAGCATGTTGTACCTTACTTACAGCCGGTATTTGCTGTGTTAGTGTTTACCGGCTTTGGGGCCTGGGCTAAGGTTCTCATTTTGTTATACTTTATGGTAACGGCACTTGTAATAGGATAGAATTATTGATCATGAAACTGACCCGGTATGTGTTCTCGGTGCGGTCATTACCTCTATACTTTGGGAGCCATGCAATGGGAATTATTATCAATTATGCCTCTTCTCCCCCCTATTTTTCCCCCAACCTATAGAGGAGACATCCCCCCTCCTGCACCTTCTGCTCCCCCGCCAGGCTATTTACAGCAGCATTTGAGAATTTTAAAGATTTTGAATATACTTTGAATACACTGCCACAGGCAGGGACACCTAACACTGGACCAGGTTGCTCCCAGCCCCATCCAACCTGACCTTGAACACTGCCAGAGACAGTGCTTCACAACCACAACTCCTCGGCACATTTGCAAAGGTTTTTTCTCACATTAGTACTGTGTAACACAATGTGCATTTAAAGCCATAACTTTGCCATGTTAAGGGCGCACTGATCTTTGTCTGACAGAGGTCTTTGAGCTGCTTCAACAATACCCTACAAGTCCCTGGGACAGAGTCCACAGCAAGAAAGCAAAGTTTAGATTTGAAAAAACAGATTTTGAGTTTGGTACACCCAGAGTAGCTACACAGAAACAAACAAGGGTTGTTCAAACACCTTTCACTGAATTAAGCATCTTGGCGTTAACACTGTGCTCTCACTGCTACTCAATCTAATACACATTCAGGTCTCTCACATTTTCAAATCCCAGAGAGACCTCCAAACAGGACTATTTCATACATTCAGAATGGAAGTCATATACTGGATTTCTTAGATTAAATCTCCATTTCATCCAAACAGCTTAACCGGGACAGCCCTGCTCTTTTCTGGAAGGTTATTTTTGCTCCCTGCTGCACTGAAACACTGGGACAGGGAGGGTGGTGAAGGCCTGGGAGGCAGAAACAACCTTTTCACACAGTTCCCTTCCTCAGGGAACACTCTTCAGCTCCTCAAGCATCCCCTGAGGTGCATCCACCTCGCTGGGGTGGCTGCTGCCACCCGCACATGCTGCAGACTGCTGGCACCACCTCTTGAGGGAAAGCAGCACCACACACCAGCAGCACAGAGTGAGGTTCCATATCCAAAAGTAAAGACTAAGCAGCACCAGAATAAAAACTGGGGTGCCTCAGACTGTAAGTAGCAATCAGTTAACTCTAAGAATCAATTGGCAGTTAACAGGGAAGAGCAGGTTTTTCGGGGGGGAGGTGGGTGTCTTGGGGGACAGGGAGTTCTGTTTTTTAAACTAAGAGCCCTGCATACACCATCCCCTGGGTTTAGCTGGTCTCATCAAGGTTACTAGGTAACCTTGAGTTGCATTCAGCATTTCCACTGCTCTTTTGAGAGGGAAATTGAATTCCTCCCTCGTTTGTGAAACCCAGCCTTCAGTTTAAAGAGGATTTTTCAACTGTTAGCACGTCAAGCAGTTTAGTTGTCAGCATTCGACAAAAAATTAGCACATTTTTTTCTAAGTCACAGCTTCCTTCTGGCCTTTTCCATTTTTAGTGAGAGCAAACTAAAGGCAAGCATAGTAGCCATCTGCAGGAGCAAGACACAGGGTTATAACCACAGAACAGCTTCATTTGCTTCCAGAAATCAGAGTGGCTTAAATCTGCTGGCTCTCCTTAAGTCTGTAAGTCAGCACTTCAGTCCTGACCCCCAAGAATATTTATCAGTACTGAAGAAGCTGGATCCTGGCATGGTACAGAGGGTGGTAGAAAGTCTGGATACACTCCTGACCATGAATCTTTCAGAGGGAAGTCAGAGACACCAGGTCACACTGCACATTAAAAGTGGTGTGGAAATAGCAACTCTGCTCCATCTCTGGCTTGCCATCAAACGGAAGTGGTTGTAGATGGCATGAGTTTTAGAATCCATAATCTGCAATAGTTTGGGCTTCTAAGGCTAACTTTAACACTTCTTTGCATATCTGATGAAAATTTTCACAAGGCCAGTGGCAGCAGAGAAAGTGATATAGTTGCACTAATTACGTCAAATTTAAATACACTGAACATAAAATTTGTGCACAAGTTAGGGGTGGGTGAATTCAATCTACCAACAATTGCAAGGTCCTACACCTGGGTCGGAGCAATCCCAGGCACAGCTTCAGGGTGGGCAGAGAAGAGATTCAGAGCAGCCCTGCGGAGAAGGACTTGGGGGTGTTGGTTGATGAGAAAATGAACATGAGCCAGCTTCAGTGTGTGCTTGTAGCCCAGAAAGCCAACCGTATCCTGGGCTGCATCAAAAGGAGTGTGACCAGCAGGGCAAAGGAGGTGATCCTGCCCCTCTACTCTGCTCTCGTGAGACCTCACTTGGAGTATTGTGTGCAGTTCTGGTGTCCTCAACATAAAAAGGACATGGAACTGTTGGAACAAGTCCAGAGGAGGGCCACGAGGATGATCAGGGGACTGGAGCACCTCCCATATGAAGACAGGCTGAGAAAGTTGGGGCTGTTCAGCCTGGAGAAGAGAAGGCTGCGTGGAGACCTCATAGCAGCCTTCCAGTATCTGAAGGGGGCCTATAGGGATGCTGGGGATGGACTATTCATTTGGGACTGTAGTGATAGGACAAGGGGTAATGGGTTCAAACTTAAACAGGGGAAGTTTAGATTGGATATAAGGAAGAAATTCTTTCTGTTAGGGTGGTGAGGCAGTGGAATGGGTTGCTCAGGGAGGTTGTGAATGCTTCATCCCTGGCAGTGTTCAAGACCAGGTTGGACAAAGCCTTGGGTGATACGGTTTAGTGCGAGGTGTCCCTGTCCACGGCCAAGGGGATTGGAACTAGATGATCTTAAGGTCCTTTCCAACCCTAACTATTCTATGATTCTATGAATACAATCACCAACATTCCCCAAATCTGTACTATTTAAGACATACTTAAGAAAGAATACACACCCTAGTAGAACATAAGCCTCATTAAACTCAAAGGCATACCAGCAGGTCTTTACCTGTTCTTTTTCTAAACATTGCCATCTATTGAGGTAACCCTTACATCACTCCTCTTACAGGTACCAGAACAACAGTCTTGTGGTGTGGTTGTCAGAAGTAAAGTCAGACAAAGTTAAACAACATTTATTTTTCAACCTCAACTATATTGGCTAGGACTGCTAGAAGTATTACTTCCTAAAAACCTCTCAGAAATGATACACATCATTGCCTTTCAGGCATCCATAACTGCAGTCAGTGAGATGTTACATTACGGTGATGCTGAAGCTCCTTGATCAAGTTCTATTTTTACTTTATTAGGTGATTCATTGACTTATGAAAGAGCAGCTCCATTACAGAGCAGGGACAGCTCCACAGTGCCCATGACAGCTCATTAAACTGTGCGGCAACTGCTACCCATACACAGGAACCACAAGTGAGGCATCTCAACACTCAGGCATGAGAGGCAGGCATTCCTGGAGAAGAAGTTAAAAAAACCAAAAAATCAAAACAAGAATGTAGATGGGTCTTTACCTCATGTGACACCAGGAGACTTCTAGCGAAATTAACTGTGTGATTTAGTATTCCTTAAGCTGCCAGGTAGATATCATCTTCACACTGGAAGGCAATTAGTGTCATTCATCACTAGTGCACCCGAAGTCCTCTCAGGTTAACACATTAGCACAAGAACACATCCCAAGTATGGGCTCAGTCATTGTTACATAGAAAGCTGTATGAAACTGAGAAGTAAAAGGAAAGCAACCCACAGCCTGCCAGGGAGAGCTTTGAAATGTTTCAGAGGTTTCTGACATTACCAGGTCTCTTGATTCTGTTGCACTGATAACGCACTGGTGTTTTGGCTCATGCTGAGCAGTGCTCATACAGCACCTCGGTTTCCTTTCTTATTGTTTCCTCCTCTTTTACTCCCACAACTCTGCAGTGAATAGGCTGGGGATGGTCAAGAGGCTAGGCCCCTAGATGACCAAAGGGATACTCCATATGGGACAATGCTCAGCAATAAAAGCTCAGGGAAAGGAGGATGGAGAGACATTCACCGTTATGGCATTTGTCTTCCTGTAGTAAACAACTGCCTGCTGACAGGAAATAAACTTCATATTTTGCCTTGCTTGAGCACACAGCTCTGCTTCCCCTGTTAAATTGTCTGTACCCTGATCCATCATCCTACCAGGGGATGAGTGTCTGAGCAACTGGGGGGGGTGGATGGTGTCTCACCTGCTGGCTGTGGGTCAACCCACCACACCAGTCGGGGGGTTTTAATTCAGTTACTGTAGTAGTCCAGACAAACAACAGCAATTTATTCACAGGTGGCAGGTGGTGCTTAGCTTTCAGATACTGGAGTTTATTACAGGCTTAACACAAAAAGCATAGCATAAAAAAAAAAAAAAGAAAAAAAGTGCAAAGTTTTCACATCATGGAATGCCAAAAAAAAAAACAACCCAAAACCAAAACCAACACCAAAAAACCAAACGACCACAACCCAAGCTTTTTTTGATAGAAAATTTAATATCATTCTTGAGTCACCCATGTCTAGAAATATATATTCATAATGAAATTAACTCCAGATTTTGAACCTCTAACAAGACCCCTTGTCCCAGTTAACTTACATTAAGCTAGCTCATATCCTACAAGTCATTCCAAAATACCCCTTGACTTAATCATGCTTAAGTTAAGAGATGTTTTGTTACACAATTACAACAGTTTACAATCAAGTTACAAAAATAGTTATCACTCATTAGTATTTCTATACATATCTCAAGCAATTATATGGACACTCTGTACAGTGGACGTTGACAGTGGTTAAGTTTGCTTCCTTAAACAAAAAACCCAAACTAAATCACTGACGGTTAGGCCCAAAATATTCAGGCACCATAATCTACTTGCATGACTGGCACTAATTACCCCTTCCCCATGCAAAGCAAAAGCAGTTTCAATACCAAAAGACTGTATGCATCCAGGTGGTAAGACCCATATGATGGCTGGTGGAAGAGGACAGTATGAGGATTAGTATGTTACTGCCACCAAACAGTCTCACACTGCACTGGGGGACCCAACACTGGCTTGAATTTGTATAGATTCCTTGCAGACAACTGTTCCTGTCCAACAGGCCTGCCTAGGGGTAGAAAAGCAATATGGCAAAAGCTGTAGGGCAGCAGAATCAACTACTCCAAACTACCCCTCTAGTAATGATGAGAAGTCTCCAGCTAAAAGCATGAAGGTGACTTCTCAAGTAGATGTACACTGGATGTTTTTGCCATACCCAAATTACTGTTTTCAACACATTTTGTGTGGGTTTTGACTTCAGTTTTATTACTTCATCCCCCCCCCCCCCCCCCCAAAAAAAAAGTCTAATTTTTTTTGGCATGATCAGAGCAAACACTAACAAATATTTTGCTGGTTGCAAGTAGTCCATTATTGAAGTTCATTGGTTGCACTTACATTACTTATTCCTCCCTTTCAGAATTAACAGTAAAACTGGAAGCATTGCATGGGTTGTGGCATTTGTTAGGCAAGTAAAAAAATTAGTTCTTAGATGTATGACTGCTAGTGTTACTTATCTCATAACTTCTGAAGTCCAGTCCAATGGATGTTAAGCTTCATGTAGCTATCCAACCCTGAAACAAGTCATGTGTTTCAGAAGATGCTGTTTGGGAACAGAGAGCCCACTAGAGGTTCAAGGGGTGGGAAGAAAAGCAAAACCACAACTAAATCACCACTGAAAACCAAACAAACGAAAAAGGCCTTAAATGCTGCATAACAACACTATTTTTAAGATTTTCTGAATCTAGATATTCCTCTCATACTCACAGTACTCCAAGCACCCTCATGAAGGAGGCACAGCACTTCGGTCAGATGGTTAAAAGACGCTAACAGTTCAATTCAAGGACTTTAGATTCTGAGCTGAAACGGTTACCTTTATATACCACACACTGAAAAGCCCAGCCATTTCTGCAATATACTGCTATGAAAACATTTATTCACTTTTAGAACTTCAATGACAATCCAGGGCAAAGACAACTAAGGCATGTACTTAAGCCTGCCAACATAAGGCTGCAAAATATAAACACCATAATGTTAGTATCAAGGTCATGCAGACATCAGAAGTGCATTAAAAACTTCAGAGCTATACCACACAAGACACTTGTGCTTGTCTTCACACAAGATTAAGTAATTATCCTCTATCAAGATGAGGAAACAAATCATAAATAAGCTTCCACAGGCTCTTTCCCACACCAGGAATTAAAAAGTGTCAGGTACTATATCTTTTAGTAACAGAGCCTGCCTTTACATCTCTCCAAGTGGTACTTGATGGTTAGATCTTTTGTTTGGTGCCTTTTATTCATTCATTCATATTTAAAGCATCATATTTAAAATGCAAAATCATTTTGTTCTCCAGGGCATGGAGAGTGGCCAGATAACCAACATTTTTACACATTTACGTGTTCAATATTAAGTTACCTTCAGTTATAATTTTGAAGTTTTACAGTTACTCTATACAGAATACATTAAATTTTGGTTTTCAATGGTACCATTACACTGCAACTTCTGGACCACTATTTGAAGATATAAATAACAGAGCTTCCACTTTAAAGTGCAAGGTTTTAGCAGGGGAATTCAAATGAAAAGAATCATACTAGAAATAAATCCCTTGGAACACAACACTACAATGGCAGTATGCATGTATTTGATAGCATTCTAAGGTTACAGGGAAGTTACAAGTGAAATACAAATCACTTCAGAAGTCCTTCAGAAACCATCTTATACACAGGAAAACAAAAAGAAAGTTATGATTCGTCAAGCTGACCTTCTGGAGAGAATCTGTACTTACTGATTTACAGGCAGCTGAAAGGCTTGCCTTTTTAATTTTAAAATCAAGATAAATAGATGCGATATAATTACAGGTCTGTCACTTGGATCTATTCTCATGGCTGATTTACAAAGTTACACAAGTTAATACTGACTTCTGTTACTTCCTTAGCATGTTTCCAAGTTCAGTTACAGAAAAAAATTAAGCCTAAGTTAATTACTCAAAAAGATCCTTACCTGATGAGATGTTATATTAAAAGCAGTTAAATTCAAATACCCGTCTTGTTTGGTTAGTAACATGCTGACACATTTTCAAGGACATACTAGCATATGCGGAACCTTCAGCCTTTGATTCTCCTGTAACTGACTTAATTTGAGGATTCATCAATAAGATCTTTACCTACCCTTTAAGATAAGAGCTCAGTCACATTCAGTATGTCTACCACAAACTAATGGTGTTAAAGTTTATATCCATTAGATATCCCAGATGACAGACATTGATAGTTGTATCTTCCCCTTCCGCCATATACATGGGAAGAGTAACTCATAATTCTTAATTTTAAATTAGCCAATACCAATGATTTAATGCAACATAAGAGTCACAGATTTATGTATTTTGTTCAGCATGTCTGCCAAACTTTCAAAGACCAGTTTGAATCTGAACACTGCATAAATAATGTAACCTCCCCCCTACCATGCTTGTTCTAGCAGCATTCATTACTGTCACCAAATAATTTATCATTGTGCTATTCCAGTTATTTTGGATCACCTCTTATCCTTTGAAGAAAAAATAGTTGAAAGTATCCACCTAAACCTGTTTTCATATTTTCCTATTAAAAAAACCAACTGAACAAACAAAAACAACCCACCAAACCCCCCCAAAAACCACCCGCAAACAAACCCAAACTCTAGGTGTAAATACTTAGGCCAAGAGACAAAAAACAACCCCCAAAACTGTATCACTTACTGGCTATCTTCGGATCTGACATGATCTAAATCAGAATTCTTTCCCTAATCTTCATTATAAGCATATCTTTTTACAGCAGATAACAGAAGAGTTTACCTCTCTGCTTCTAGCCAGTTCCCCACTATCCTGGTCTTTAGTTATCACCTGTATCTTTTCAGATGAACAGAGAAGGTTCTGCGTGCATTTTTATCAGCCACAAGACTGAACCTCATCTATACTCTAGGAAGACTAGAGTCAGCAGTGAACTACTTCCCTTTATGACTATAAGCTGTAATAAGGAATGCTTCCTTTTAAGTATGCAGATTCAACAATAGTTTTCAGAACATAACCACAATAAGTAATCAGAATTGACATTCCAGTTCCACTTCAACAACAAAAGCTGGCATCTTCATGTTATTAACAATTATATGAAACTGACAGGTTGGGTTCCAAAATCTTTAATAGACATTTGGAATAAGTGCTCAAAGGAATTCCAACAGAGGAGGGTTTTTTTGTATGGTTACCTAATTTCTTTTAAATCAAAAATTACATCATCAAAATTCTCTTCCCCACCCACCCAATTAGGTCCACAAAGGAAAGGCCAGTGAAGAAAAAAAAAAGAGTAATAAAGACATGTGCCTTCACTGAAGTACTGAAGCGTAACAGATTGTTAGTTGCAAGAAGTTATTCAGCAGCCTTTTCCCATAGTGTTTACTAATTCATCTTATACAGCTTATTTCCAGGAGATGGGCAACGTAAAAACCACACCACCTACTTAAAAAAAAATTATTCATTACAATACAACAGTCTCAATAGTACCTTCTTACAGCTGCATCTCATCTGATTTAGAAATAAAACAGTTCTGATCTAGTTAATTAAAAAGTTTTGTACCTGACCCTTACAATAGTCAGTCTTAAGAAGTCAAGCAACTTTGGACCCCATATTTACAATCACCACATTTGATAATAACCCCAGAATTTCTCATTGTGCAAACTATCCTACTGAAATGATTTCATAGCTTTGTTTTAAGTCAGTCTCATGATTACATCAGCATTTACATTTACAGAAAGAATTGCTTTACTCTCCCTTACAGAACTTTGATGTGAATTTTGAGTGCTCTGGAGATTCAGGTGGCTACTGCATTGCCTGCTGAGCTTGTGCACTAAATATGCACACCCAAACATATTAACACAAGTAGCTTAGATACATAGTATATTAAACCAATAAAACTTAGGAAAATTTACAAGCTGCCCAAACCCGTGCTCAAACAGTATGCCCCCTAGTTCCAACTGTACAATCTTGATTTTTAAATCAACAGCTGAAACTCAGAAGTTTACTAAAAATCAAAGTAGAAAGACACTAAGTTTTCACTCATTCATTTACTACAGTCTGGAATTTTTCCTTTGTCGGTAATGACTTTGGGAGGTTGGTTTTTGTTTTGTTTTTAAACTCAACTTTAAATCTAACAACATACATTCTCCTTATAACGTCCCAGAGGTAGCAGGAGGGAATACAAATGAAATGATGCCAGATTCTGGAAGTTGCACATTCAGGTATAGTGTCATCCAAGAGAGCTTTCCTGGCTTTCATGGACTGCATGTCACCTCTAATCATGTATAGCAAAGAAAAAGTAGAACCCCAAAATAAAGAACTATCACCACTGGGTTACTAACAGAAGTCTAACAGTCAGATACCTCAAAGTAATCTTGTTACTTAAGTAGTAATACTGCCAGTTTCAATAGTCAAATATCAAGAACTTAAGTATGAACTTAAAATTTATGAGTATCAATTTTTCTAAAATGCTCATTAGTGACACATTTCACCTAAACACAGACACACACGGTCACTGTAAGTTGATGTACCGCACTGTAAGGAAAGGTCCCAATTCAATTCAAGAATCTGATATTCCCCTTCTCCGTCCCACCACATGACAGAAGTGCTTGCAGTAATAGAAAGCAAACAGAAGGGGAAAACACAACATTTAACAAGTGCATCTATGTACATTTTGCACCTTTTCCCTCCTGGCATCTAAAGTGATCAGGTCATCATGTTCGCTATGCTTCGCATGCATATATCCTCCTCTTCAGGTAGTACCAGTCCTACTCAAAGGATCTCTACAAGGATCAGCAGTCATTCCACACTAACCAACAGGTGCTTTTACTGTGGAGGCTGAAGCACATTTAAATATTCTGACTGGCCCAGCTGGTAGGTTGTGTTTCCTCCACAGTCCACATACTGGTATCTCTCCTGGGATGTCTGCTCAGAGTGGCCAAAGTAAGAGGATGTCACTGTCACTCTTTGGAAAAAAAAAAAAAAAGAGACAAAAAGAAGAAAGTTTTCTGTAAAAGGCTTGAGTTTCCTCTTTTAATGATCAACATTTTTACATTATTAGGGTTTTCAAGGGAAATGTCTTGGAAAAACATAAGTTTTAAATAAACTTAAAACCAATACTAGCTTACCAGTTTACCACAACAGATTTTGTCCATGTAAGACATTTAGTTCTCCGAGCACAGACTTCCTACCCTTTCCCCTCCTGGAAGATGGTAATGCTTCATGAAGATCTCAGCAACTTTTGAACAGTGGCTGATACTTTGAAATTAGTTTGTGTATCTGAGACCTTAGTACAGCCATGGCTATGGCCAAGCTGCAGAGCAGATACAGTAATAACAACTCTGCCTATTCAAGTGTCTTTACACCACCAGAACCTGTCCAAAGACACAGTTCAGTTTCAATAACTATGAAACTACTACAGCAGAAAGCAAGATGATTTCATTTTCTAAGATGCACAGGTGCCAGGATTGTGTATTTGAGTAATATTTCAATTAGAATTACATGTTTTTTAAAATTGTTTCCAACAAAATTCCCATACTTACTGCATCATCACTACTATGTTATGCACTTTGATATATGCTAAAGTACAGAAGTCACTGCAAAAAAGAAAAACAATTGTTAGATTTGCATCAAGCTTTTACAGGTAATTATCTGAAAAGTAAGAACCGTGTCTTCAACTGGAAATTCTGCTACCTATGTATATAGAGACTACAGAGTTGCTAGCAATGACAACAAAAACACTTGTTGAAAAACACTGCCACTGACTGTATGTTCACCTAGGTTTACTTTTATATACATAGTGTTGCTTTCACATGATCTGTTTTCCCATGTGTTTGCTTACATGTAATGCTTGCCAGCACAAGTGTCCTGTGAAACATAGTTCACTCCACCTTTCAGAATCTAACTGAAGTTAACCTGAACATGCTTTAATCCAAAATACAGACAACTTGTGACATAATAGAAAGACAGCTCATATCCAACAGCACATACGAGCTGATAAGCAGAGGTACAGCACCAACACACTTTTTTTCCAAGCAGGTTGATTTCCCAATACTCTGATTTAAAAAAAAAAACAGAACCAAAACCCCACAACCTAAACCCACAAACCAAAAAACCAAAATGAAAAATCCCAACCCCAAAACACACCACAGCACAAACCAGAATACAGTAGCCAGGAAATTACACTGAAGTTGAACTCCACGTTGAGCCGGCTCTCCAAAATAAATGTGTGGAAATGCCTTGTATGGTGCTGATTTCGTCATACAGGTCTGCTGAATCCACATGATTGTATGCAGATACTTCAGGACTCCAAGATTTCCTGTATTCAACCTAAGCTGATTTTATGGGACATGTATGCTCCAGAATCCAAACAACTCACTAGTTAATGCCTAACTAAGACCTAAATCGACTAGCTGGGGAAACACTGAAGTGTGATACTGTACAATCTCTCATGCTACAACCCACAATACTAATACTCCCTGTGTTAGAAAGATTATACCACAGCAATCACTGTTAAGGTTAATATTTTTGTGTGGAGAAAAAACCCAAACACAGTGAAAAATACAAAACCCCACTAAGACCAGGTCAAGCTGCATCAGTTGGGTGTTCAAAGTAAGGAAGCTCACTTGCTGTCTCCAGGGCAGACTACTGGCACTGACACATGACAGTTTCTCTGCTTCTATTCCAAGAATTCACCATCCACATCTGAGCTGAACCAGCAAGCACATCATTATTCCACACTACTAACAAGGCTGCAGCTATAACACAAGAGCCTGAAATCCATTCAATGCAGGTCATAGGCAGAACAGCTCTTGCCTGTTTGCACCTCTCTACATATCCAAGTCACTCAGGTTTTCCTAAGGTTAGTCACCTTTCAGGCAGAAGCTGCAGCTAGTGTTGGGAACAGACTCTCAACAGCATTACTGAAATTAAGGCCACAGTATTGACCATGATAAATTTAAATGCATTGTTGCATCAAAAGCATGTTTTAACTATTTTTCAACTACTAAGAAACTCACACAAAGAAAATGACACAGCTCTATGAATATATTTCTGCTGACTTCAAAAAAAAATTTGGTTTACCACCACTGTAATTTTTAATCAGACCCATGTGATATTTAGAGGCGAGTACACTTACAACATATAGCTCATTTCATCTTGTATAACTGTGGGCACCATATAGTCAATCTAAAAAGAAAAGAACAAAAAAAGCAACAAAAGCACAATGAGTGTATTTATATATGAAGATTAACATGTACTCAACTTTGAAAGCCTATCCTATTTACCTGTTTCATATCCAGAGGACCAATGTTGGTGATGTTGTTTAGCCGTGCTTTGCCAATAACTGTTTTTGAAAACTGAACTTGAGCTGTGATATTCGCCACTTCAACAGAATAATAGTTGTTATTTGTTATATTTAGTGTGCTCTGAAAAACAAGCGAAACAAATATAAAACACTAACAGCTATCCATTCTGTGTCTCTTGATGAGCACACATTTTGAAGTTTGTGCTTGAGACAGTAATACCTGAAATTGTGCAAGTATATTCCTACCTTCTAGGACTGGGGGTTGGAGGCGGAGGGGAACACGATGACACAGGACATAATCACTTGACCTCTTTCTGGTTTTTCTTTTGTGAATATCTTGAGCTGCACAAACTTCTGTACAACTTTCCTGGTGACTACCCTCCACTGCAAAGAACGCAGTTCTTCCTATCCTCAACTACTGCTTTCGGGAAATTTAGCTATCACAGGACCATCTTCTCCCATGGCTGCCTTGCTTTATTTAGCATGAGGAAGTCTACCAAATGTCTTTAGGTTTTCTGTATTGACTGCATTACCAAGAAGTCAAGCAACATATAGAAAAAATTACTTTAAAGTTTTAAGGTGAATAAAAAAGTAATTTTCCCTCAAAACCAGTTTTGACAGAAGCACAGTACCTGGACAGCACTTAATAACATCCCCACATACACACATTAAATTTCACTCATATTCCAAAAATAATTCAGAGAACTTCAAATTCACTGTTCCCATGAAAATAGAAGACCCAGTGGTAGCTTGCAACTCGGCTCTATTAGCTATAGCTGCAGGAGCCAGCCACAGCAGGTCCAGTTACATTCTTTCAGCTGGTCATTATATCTGCTTGTATTTCTTAAGTACTAACTAGGCTTACCAGCTAGACCACAATTTTTTTGCATATTACACTGTTGCAGTAGTATTTCTTGTCGCACTTGCCCATTACAAACATCCAAACAGACAGCTAGACTTACCGTGATATTGAGATATATTATACGACTACTCCGCTCATAACTGACGTAAACTGACTTCACACCAATGTATTCAACGTCAATTGAGCGAGGAAACAAGAAGAATACAGCCAGCCCAGAAAGTAGTAAACATACAATTACAGACGCAGTCACATAGAGCTTTCTAGAGGGAAAAAAGAACACATTTCCGAGTCAAAAGCATATTAAACAATAATGTCATTTTCTTTTCTTTTAAGCGATAGATTAAATTAGTTATATTGACCAGTCATGCTCCCTATCTCTAACTTCCACTAGTGCTCAAGAGGGAAAAAAAAAACATTATGCTGCACTTCACGTCTATGTCCGAGATACTCCTTTTGCATATACATCAGGAATCAAGTTTGAAAACTTGTGGTTATCCCAACATTTGTAACTTGGAGGAAAACAGAAGAGGTAAATATTTATGTACTTTGAAACATAAGCACTTCCTCTTAAAATCTGTTTATAGCAGAACTGTTGCCATTCTGCAGGACTCTTACGAATAAAGCTCTTATACATCTTATATGCAATTCTTTGACATATAAGACTGTCAGGAAAATGTCAGACTCCTGCTAAGGAACAGGAAATTCATAATTAACCTAGTGTTAAAGGTGTGTTTGTGTAATAAGAAAATACATAGGCAAAAGACTCCACTGCAGCTCCAGTTTTCACAAAATTAGAGCACTACAAGCAACAGGTCTCAAATTTGTACAAGTAGAGCATCAGATATATTATCCACGACAGTATTACAAGTTACTGGCAATCATTTCTGTTTACTACAGAAACATACAAATATTAAAGGTAAAAAAACCCCAAACAAATAGAAAGTATCAGAACAAGAAGCCCTGAGCACTTCAATGAAACCTTTAAGTAGAGCCTAGTAAAAAAATATTAAATATGCTGTAATAGAATGATGATTTTTTTTTTATTTTGTTAGCTGCTCAGAGCTTTACAAATTAATTTCCAGGTGACTTATTCTGTAGTTATCAAGGAAGTTATCAATTTACTCAAGACTTTTAACACTGAAGATGTATCTGCTCAGATAATTAAGATGCTACAAAGACTGAATACTTACCTACTGTAAACATTCAGATAAGTATTTACATGAAGAGATCATACAGCATACTTAGCTTTGTAAGACACACTCATGGGAGTATGCACACCAGTAGTATGCATACCTGTTAATAAATAACTCTCCAAGGGTTAGAAGTTAAGGTTGATAGTACTCACAAGCAGGGTTCTTTCAGTACTGCAGGCAAATAAACATTCCAATGATTTTTGCTTGATTCTTCTTATCACTCTTTTTTTAATTTGCTGAATTTTAACTAGAAGAATTAAACTGTAGATTCATGTATCACAACTAACTATTGACTTACGTTCTCCTTGGCCTCAGTCTCTGATCACTATATGGAATTAATGCTACCAGCTGATTTTCCTGTCCTGGAAACAAAAACACTCTTTCAGAATTTAAACAAGCAAAGAACAAATGTTGTTGCAGCTACTTCAGAGTGCTCATTAGGACTTAATGGCACCAAAGAGTAAACATTAAAGATAAATATTTACATTCCAAAAAATGACCCAAGTAGAATACTACTGTATTATGTCACTTTCCAAAATAGAGCATGGCTTACACAAGAAGGAAGAAAAAAAACCCCAAGCCCACAAAGACCAAAACTGCAACAAATTCTGCCCCTGTGCTGCATACATGCACAGGAGGCAGCACGTCTCTGGCACCACTTCCTCAAGAGGAACAGCTTCCAGCTCTCTCTGCCATACCATATAAAGTCATAGGACAAAACACAAGCTCAGGCAGTAGGAACAGATCTAGAAGGCACTCTGCATGTACTTTTCTGAAAAGCAGAGGTCAAGTTTGTTTAAAAGAAAGAAGTATCAATTTGGGTGACTTTGGTAACACAAGCAATACATACACTGCATTCTGGAAATCACTGGTATACAGCCATTTCTCATGGGACTGAGCTGCAGCACCCTGGAAGTCAAAAAAGGATCTAAAAGTATCTACTGGAATTTGTCCAAGCAACTAGGTACTTCATAAGACAGCATTTTTAAGAGGGGGCTATCTCAATAGCAGAAATTAAGAACAGAAGCACAGATGAGTTGTTGAAAATACATGGACTACATCTGCCTGTATAGCTTTTTTCTATCTGTTGTACAAGAACATGGAACCGAGATTCATCCATTGAAGAAGAAAGGCCTCAACAAAAAGGTTTGCGACTGATCCTGTTCAACATCCTTGTCAGCGACATGACAGTGGGATTGAATGCATCAGCAAGTTTGCCAATGACACCAAGCTGTGTGGTTCAGTTGATACTCTGAAGGGAAGGAATGCCATCCAGAGGGACCTTGACACGCTTGTGAGGTGGGACGATGCCAACCTTATAAAGTGCAAGAAAACAAAGTGCAAGGTCCTCCATCTGGGTTGGAGCAATCCCACGCACAGCTACAGGCTGGGCAGAGAAGAGATGCAGAGCAGCCCTGCAGAGAAGGGCTTAGGGGTGTTGTTTGACAAGAAACTGAACATGATCCGGCTTCAGTGTGCACTTGCAGCCCAGAAAGCCACCATATCCTGGGCTGCATCAAAAGGAGCGTGACCAGCAGGTCGAAGGAGGTGATCCTGCCCCTCTACTCTGCTCTTGTGAGACCCCACTTGGAGTACTGTGTACATTTCTGGCATCCTAAAAATAAGAAGGAAATGGAGATGTTGGAGCAAGTTCAGAGGTGGACCACGAGGATGATGAGAGGGGCTCCCAGCCCCTTTATACAAAGGCAGGCTGAGAAAGTTGGGGTTGTTCAGCCTGGAGAAGAGAAGGCTGCATGGAGTCCTCACAGCAGCCTTCCATCATCTGAAGGGGGTCTACAAGGGCCCAGGGAGAGACTTTCCATCAGGGCCTGTAGCAACAGGACAAGCGGTTTAAACTTAAACAGGGTGGTCAGGCACTAGAACAGGTTGCCCAAAGTAGTAAATGCTCCATTCCTGGCAGGGCTCAAGGCCAGGTTAGACAGCACCTTGGGCAACATGGTCTAGTGGGAGGTGACCCTGCCCATGGCAGGGGGACTGGAACTAGATGTCCTTTCCAACCCAAACCATTCTGTGATTCTAAAACCAAGTCATACTTGCATTTTTTAAGCCAAATACAGCATTTGACCGCATTATCACTTAGCTAATCAACCACTTTCAAGTGATTCCATACTGAATCACTAAGCTGAGCAAAGCATGCTAAGTCAGTAGTAGTATGTAATATCAACCTTCTAAAAAGCCACTACCAATTTAAAAAAGATTTTCATCTCAGCTTCAACAAAGCATCTTCAAGCTTTGAATAAGACTGCACACTCCCACTCACATAGTCTGTCATGGTGAAAACCTAAAGCTGTCCAAGTAACAGAACAAGGCAGCCTCATCTCAGGTGTTAGTCTTCCTTACTAGTCATGCAGCAAATTTAATTTTCCTCTCTCCAAAAAATCCAAATATTTTTTTCATAAAATATGAGGAATAATTAAAAAGACAGCCCTGTCTGCTCTAATAATTCATTTAAAGGTCTAACTTTAACCACATTTTTTCATTAGAATGTACAGGCAACATGCATTTTTAATAGTTACTGAAAAATATTTGATATTATCTCACATTTGTTTAGGTATTACATTCAAGAATCCTACAGTCAAAGAAATAAGCTTCTGAACACAGGAATCCTGCTATTACTGCATTTTAGTTAGCACTATTTTGAGTATGATTGCTATTGATACTAAGTATTTTACATTAGAAAGCTAATAGAACAAACTTCCTTCTCTACAGTCTTTCAGTTATAATCTTTAGTTGTTAGTTTTTTCACATTTCAAATTTGCCAAATTCAGAGGTACTCAAAGAATGAATGCATGATAGTATGAATTTTAACAGCTAAACTACAAGCCCCTTATGGTATTTACAACTGTTTAAATATCATGTGCTTGCTGGCACTTATTCACACACAAGACAGAAGTATTTGTGAACTATACCAGAATCTGACTTGACTGAAGCACATGTACAAGGACAACACAGCACAGTCAATTTTCCTAAGCTACTGGTCAAAAATCAGTTCTGAGAGCTTTTACACTGAATAATCTATTTCAGGTAAGAGTTCTGCCAAAAGCAAAGCAGCTCCACGCATGAAACCTTCTCATCAGTTCTTTCTTGCCATCAAAGGGAAGATCTTACAGCTGAAGCAGGCTGGCACATGTAGAGTGCCTCGCCACACTACATTTGCCACTCTCCTTTTGCCCAGTTCAGCTATCCTGCTTTCAATGGTATCTTCCTAAATAGCTGTTCTGGTGGCTTACTGTATAGAAGAGAAGCACAAATAAAGCAGAACATATTTTATTAACAGGAAAAGCAAAGGATGAGGGCAGCTGGGAAACAAAACAGGCATGAAGACTAATACTGTGCAGCCTACTACCTCCCAGGGCCACCAGAGATCCTTTGTATTTTCAACACCCAGCTGGGGTCCTTTGCCTAGCAGGGACAGACAGGACCAAGTGAGTAAAGGAAACTGACGGGCCCTGGCAGCAGTGAGGGCAAGAAAATTCACTATAAATGAGGGAAATGGTGTTGTAGCACAGGCCTTCTTTTAACTCTCTGCATTTGCAGCTATTTTTGCAGAATTATAAATTGATTCAAATAGCTTAAAATAGGCAGTTAAAAAAAAGATGTAATAAAAGTCACAAAAATCAAGGTTTCCAAATTCAACTTGCAAGAGCTAGGGTTACACGCAAATTAAAAGCTGAGAAGCAAAGAACACACCAGCATTGTACAGACAAAGGAAAACCCAACAAGTAACAGCCAAAGCTGATTCAATTTCTTTTGTTCATTTAGTGCAATCATAACAAAATGCTTAAGAGCTACAAAGGCAAAAAGACGAAAAACGTCATTTTAAGTAGGAGAGTAATTTGTTGTGGATTATTACAGTTTCAATAGCACATGGTTATGAAGTAATGTA
Organism: Pezoporus flaviventris; assembly: GCF_033815535.1. Taxonomy (NCBI): domain Eukaryota; kingdom Metazoa; phylum Chordata; class Aves; order Psittaciformes; family Psittacidae; genus Pezoporus; species Pezoporus flaviventris. The sequence goes on from NW_026892603.1 coordinate 5,005,867, forward strand.
TAGGTTACAAAAAGAAATAAAGAAAACTCACCTCGTGGAATTCTTCCTGTTCCCTGGCAAGTTGGGCAAGTAACACTGTCTCTTCCTGTAAATTCCACATAGGGAAACTGCGACACATCTCCACATCTGCTGTCTTCGTTGTGTGATTCTGAGTTAACTAATCCATTCCTCATACTATCAGACACTGCGGTTCCATTGCAGCTATCTTCCTTGCATGTGTGCATAGGCAAGTGAGAAAGTGATTTTCCCATATCTAAAATAAAACCCAGAAGAAAGTTTTCAGGAAGAACAAACTTGGCTTGCACTTATTCCTCTGCATTAGGTAACTGTCAGTCAATGGCCATCACTTCAACAAGACTCCTGTTGCCCTCTGTTCAGACTCCTTAAGACCTGCAAATTGCTAAGGCCCTGTCAAGCTGGAGTCAACCCCAAGTTGCAAGAACCTTAACTAACTGGGAGATTTGCTCAGATACTTCAATATGTACAGGTTGGAGAGAGGTCAACAAGAGGCATTTAAGTTAGAACAGTACAATGGTGGCAAAGGTTGCAACAGTCTAGCTGTGCTTTTCAAAGGATTGTTATTGTACAGACTTTCACAATATACAATCTTTGTATAAAAAAAAAAAAGATTTCAAGACACAGCTGTAGAAAGCAAGTTTGCAATTTTCAGTGGATTCTACACACACTACCCAAGTCAAATGAGCTTTTCAAGCTGGACTCGTCTTCAGAACATGGGATCAGCTACTAGTTTCCAAGCTAGAAATACAGATCTTCAGGTGTTTGAAGTGATGATCCCTTTAACCTAAATGAGGACTGATACAGGACAGTCAAGGGAAAAATGGGAATTATTTTAACACAGCTGCTGGCAATGTGCTGCCATTCTAAAGGCTTCTTAAAAAAAAGAACAAAACGAAAAAAAACCAAAACAGTATTAACCACAAAAGCATTTTTGCAACCTACATAAATTTTCAAGTATTCTCCTTACTGTAGTTTTTCAGCCATGACATTGAAGCTACCTTAAAACACAGAACACATGAAACTAAAGGCTGTAATCAAGTGATGCAAGTAGAAACCCTTCTAATTTTTCTAAATTGCAACAGGTGGAAAATAAATTCAAAGTTGATAAAAATAAAGCAGCAGCAATCAGGTCTCCTGTTTATCCCCAGAACCCATTTTAACTTAACACCCAGCCGCTCCATTCACCCACGTCTTGGGGAATAGGATGATTTAAAAAGAGTATGCAAAACTTTTTTTTTCATTGTAACTGGCATTTTTAGAGCAGCTGCTAGCTATTATCATGCTGGTTCATCAAGAAAGGAAGTCCTAAGTGGAAGACCAAAAGAGCAAAACAAGACAGAATATTTTAAACCAACCACTCAAGATAGAACAGAAAGATCTCAGGTACAGTGACGGTAACACAAGTACAACAATAATTCATTATATTGCCACAAAGGCTAGGTGAATCTAAGACAGGAAAAGTAAGGAAAAAATGCCAACAAGTCACAGTTACTGTTCCAGCAAACATGCAGCATTATTTTCTTAATATAAGTTATGAAACACTTACAAGAAGAAAAACTATTTGTCCTTATGCCTCTACAGCACTTTTTAAACATCTTAAGGTCAGGAGCCATTCAGTAACAGAAATGGTTGAACTGAAAACTATAGTTATTGAGCTACTGAAAAACATTTTCTGAAAGGCTGTTGACAGCATTGACAATTATTCCACATGGGGTTTCTGCTTACTGTTCTCCTTGTAGCTGACCTACAGCCTTTAAGCTATGAAACTTTGACTCTTGCAGCTTAGGCAATAGCTGTCACAGTTATATCTCTGAAAGCTTAGGGATCAATCCCCAGTCCTGTTGAGCTACAACTGTATTCACCTTACCTGCTCTACTGATATGCTCAGGCTATGCCTACATTAACAACTATATACAGAAAAAGCAGCAACTCTGTAGAAGTAAGTCCTTTACTGTGAGGGTAGTGAGGCACTGGCACAGGCTGCCCAAAGAAGCAGTAAATGCTCCATCCCTGACAGTGTTCAAGGCCAGGCTGGACATGGCCTTGGGCAACATGGTCTAGTGCGAGGTGTCCCCTGCCCATAGCAAGGGGGTTGGAACTAGCTAATTTTAAGGTCCTGTCCAACCCTAACCATTCTATGATTCTATGAATACTGAGGATTCAACATCCACACTGTATTTCATACTAGCTCTTGTCTATACCCTTGTCTATAACTGACAACACCCACTCATAATTGAAGTGCACCTTCTAGTTTTAGGCTCTTCCAAAAGGGTAAGAGCTTGCACTCTCCCAGATCACACTGGGATGTCAACGAAAATGCAGCAAGCAAGGATGACTAGGAACTCATTTCAAGAGTACAGCCTTTATTTGAATTAAAATACTAATACAAGTATAGCCTCCAATATCAACTGTACCTGACCTTCAGTAATTAGAATAGTGCTGTTCTACTGCCAGAAACTTAGGAGAAACATCTCAATTCACAAATAGAACTATTTAGCCACCTTCAAGTGAAAGGTGTTCCTCCAACATGCTTCCCCTCCCAATCAAGCACTAAACCTTATTACAGATTACCAAATCTCAAGAACACTTTGCTCTTTTATCCAGCACTTACGTACTGAACAGTAAGAGCTCTAATATATCTGCTTTGTACGTGACAACTTCTATGCTGTCACGAGTCGCAAACTGCAACCATCTTCTCCCCACCAGCTGCGTCTCAATCACGAACCTCACCAGCTCCTCCAATACAAAGGACGCAGCAGGGTAAGGCAATGACTTAGCAGCCACAAACTTGCTCGGGGGTGGGGGGGGGGGAGGCACGTCCAGCGCTGCCATTCAAGACCCGTTCAGGCCCCGGTCCCCGGCCGGCTCGGTAAGGCTGGCGCTGCCAAGAATACAGGAGTCAGCAACCCCCGGAGATGTACGGGCTCCCTCGCATGCCCAGCCGAAGCGACGGCCGCTTTCGCAAATACGGCAAAGTTTTCACCGGAGGGTGTGGAACAAGGCCCGGCAAGCTCGGCGCCGCTACCGGTGCCCCGGACGGGCCATGCTCCGGCAGGCGGGTGGCGGTCTCGGGGCAGAGAAATGAAGGCAGCCTCCCGCGAGCGCGATCAGGCCCCGCTGAAGCCCACAGACCTCCGCGACAGCGGCCCTCACCCGGCTCCCGGCTCCCGGCTCGGCTAGGGCTTTACAGCCACAGGCCGCACTCGACCCGGCTCTCAGCCCAGGCCCCCCACCCGCCGCCGCCGCCTTCCCCACCTGCAGCGCAGGTGCTGGCGGCCAGCCGAGCACCGGGAAACGACGAGACTGAAAGCCTCCGGTACGACACCGCAGCCTTGATGTTAAAGGCCCGGATCCGCGGGGTGCGCAGGCGCAGGGCAGAAGGCGGTCCCGCGCCAGCCGCGTCCCGCCGCTGCCGGCAGTGGGCGGGGTTGGGTCCCGCTGTATGCGGTACGGGGTTCTCGCTGTTCCCCTGTCCCGCTTGCTTGCGCCGCGCCCGCTGTGCTGAAGCGGGTATGGCACAGAAGCAGTGTGCGAGCGGGAGGCCGTGCCCAGGGTGAGGGGTTTGGGGTGCTCCCCGGCCCCAGGGGGTAAGGGAGGGGAAATCAGGTGGCGGCGCAGCTCCTCCCCGCAGCTAAGGCCGGGGGGCACGCAGCGGGTTCATTCACTAAGTTCCGCTGTCCGCAGCTTTTCTCTCCGCTGCCCGCTGGTATGAGCTCTCCCGCCCCTGCACATCAGCTCCGGGTTGCGGTAGTCACAGGGGAAGAAGCGGGGTTTTCTTTCCGCAACTGAGTTTGTTCGTGGTACCGCCTAACCACCATGAGTTACGTTCTGTTCCCTGTTTGATAGCTCAGGAGGATGTAACTCGTCACACTGCTGCCGGGGAAACTAGCTGCTCGAGGGAAGCTATGGCAGGTCAGTAAAGAAGGTGTAGGAAGTGAGGCACAGTACCACTAAAATCCTGTTTTATAACTCTTGAGTTTTATATCTCATCCCCTCCTAAAGGCGGCCTACAAGAAATCTGGAGAGGGGTTTTTTACAAGGGCACATAGTGACAGGACAAAGGGGAATGGCTTTAAACTGACAAAGGATAGGTTCAGATTAGATATTTGGAAGAAATTTCTTATTATGAGGGTAGTGAGGCAGTGGAACAGTCTGCCCAGAAATGCTGTGGCTGCCCCATCCCTGGCAATGCTCAAGGCCATGTTGGACGGAGCTTTGAGCAACCTGGGCTAGTGGAAGGTGTCCCTGCCCATGGCAGGTTGGGTGGAACTAGATGATCTTTAACATCCCTTCCAACCCAAACGATTTTGTGATTCTGTGATTCTATGCCAAGTTATATAAGTCTGCTTGTACAGCTGGTGGTTATTCAGGGCACAGGAAAGTGAGATGTCTGCTGAGCAATTTGCCAGGGCAAAATGAAGTGCACTGGAAGCGTATGACTTGGAATTGTTGCTCTTCGTGTACCTGCCTCCGGTCTGTGGAAACCACTGCTCAGAGGGATGGCAACACAGGAGACTGCTCCTTTGTGGGGATGTGGGTGCACCAAAGGGTGGAGAACTGCACAGAGGGGACACAGCTCAGATGAAGGAGGCTGGGGACCAGGGCAAACTACCTGGTTGGAGAGCCTCATCCCAGCTGCAGAAATGAATCAGGAATGAAACCCTGTGGTTCACTCTACATATCAAAGAGCAAGCACAGGGGCAGGGCTTGAGGAAAGGAGAAGTAAGTGAGATCCCTACGGCAGTTTGGAGGGATCACGAGGCTGGGGCAGCGTGCCCGGCTGCTCATGAGGCTGGGAGGAGACAGGCTGCCTCCAGCAGCCACCCAGAGCTGGTGCAGAGGTGAGATCACCTGCAGTACAGCCCTGCCAGCAGCATGCCCAGCACCTGGCTGCAGGTCGAGCAAGTGATCAGCATGGAAAATAACCTTCCCCCATGAAAACATATGCTCAGAGGAAAAAGGCATCTGAGAAAAAGGCACATATCTTTACCAGCACATTTATTCCCTTTATCCTTGGAACTTTTTGGTGTTTTCTGGGAGTTTAAGAAGTCTTGGCTAGCAATAGTCCCTAGCCTTCATTATGCAGTTCAAGTTCTGTATGTTGCTCACTGGCTGCTTTACTCCTCTAGTCAGGCATGAGCAAGCTCCTGGCAGTATCGGCAAAAGCTGGCATGTACCTTCTCCCTCTGGTAGACCTTCATATGAATCTTCAGCTCATCACTGTGCAAGGTTCCTAAGGTGCCTATACAAAGCTCTCAGTGCAGCAAGATTGACCACAGTACTGTGTGGGATCCTAACTATAAAACGGTGTGTGTAAGATACCTTGAACAGATTCTTGGCACGCTCAGGACCTATGTGGAATTTGTATGTTGCTTTAGAATACTATCAAATGTCACATGATGTGAATTCTGTAGTCTCAGGCCTGGCTATTAGTTTCACTAGCTGTTGTTTTTGGTTCTTCCTCAGCTTTATATTGATCAAAGGAGCACAAAGCACAGTGTAAAAAATTGTCATAGCTTTCAGATAATCCAAACAGAAAGGGAGAACACTAAGTCTTTGCCTTTTACATTGTTTTAAATAATGGCAGCTAGGCACATTGACCTGGATCAGCACACAACTGAGGACATGCCCAAAAAGGTTCTAGCAAAAAGAGTTTTGGAACAGCTTTGTGAGTTCACGGTGAGTTCTGGCAACTCAAAGTTACTCAGTCTGACAAATTCTCTCAATGCAGATCTGTTCAATTGAAATATTCCTAGCATAGAGATTTTGATTAAATTAGAATCATGCAGCAGTTTTTATCCAATACTTCTAGCCTTCAAACTAATCTATAAGGCCCTGTGCAGATAAGGATTTTACAAGGTTACCAGAGAGTGTTTCCCTTGCCATGATAGAAGCAACGATTGAAATCACCATGAGCTTCAGAGATAGTTCTGTGTTACTGTAATCAAAATAGGTGTTTCCTATTAAAGACTTCCCACTACTTGCCGTAGCTTTTCCTCTGTAGCTTTGACACAGAGTTGTTTGGGTTTTTTTCCTCTTTCTAGCTGTCATGATGGAGGAGGATGTATCTCTGGATATCTGTTTTCTTTGTGTTATTTCACTTAGGAAGTATGTGTTAAAGGTATCATTTTAGAAAGAGAAATTGAAACACTGGAAGGATCTGTCTCACCTATTCGTGGCCTCAAGCTCATCCATAAATCCTCAAGCTTACCTTAAATAGAATTTATTTGTTATAAGCTAAAGTAATGCAACGTAAACTGAAAATAAAAAATAATATAAAATGTCATACTGACTGTGCAGGCTTGAAAAACATGAAAAATACGTAGTAACAAGATGTACCCATTAGAAGCATATTAGAAGTGCTTAAATGTGTGATGAGGTGCTTAAAAGTGTTACTGAAATGGGCTGCTGAGCTTGGATTCATCAAGACACGGTTCCTGTGATTATGGAAAGGGTATTTTGCAGTAAGGAGGTATAGGCTGCACAATATCCAATATTGCTGGTTCATGAACTGAATAGATTATGTCTAGATGAGGATTGCATGCTCAGACACAGACATAAATCGGTTCAGAAATGCATAGCAGAGGGATGGTATGCAATACTAGTGCTAGTAGGAGCCTATGAAATAGAAACAGCAGAGAGAGAGAAGCTGAGATCATCACCTTTGGACTGAGTTATGGGGCAGCTGCAAGTAATATGAGCTCCTAGTTCTCATAGATCACTAACCAGGTGCAGTTTATACTTTCGATAGTACAACAGTAAAGAAATCCAAGTGATGAATCTGGCTTGAAGTTGAATTTTATGGCTGGGTGAGTGATGAGTGAGTGAGGTCCTTGAAAGGGCTAGAGTTAGCAATCTGTAGCAGCCAGCTGTGCCAGTGTGAAGCCTCACAGGCCCTGTGAGCACCTGCAAGAGACATAGACCTTAGAAGGATCAGTGAAGAATTATATTTACTTCTAATTTCCACCCAACAGTGAGTAGCAATCCACTAACATTGGTTATCTGAAGAAACTTCAGACTGCCCACATTTATTTCATCCTTCATAAATAAAAGCTGCTAGTTCTGTGAACACCAAAGGTAATGAAGCCTGGTTTAATATGGATTTCCCTCTTGGTTGGCTGACTATTTACCTGAATTATAATAGTATTTTCTGTTACAGCTGCATATACCTAGCATCTTCTCCTCTGGGGCGTTTTGGCAGCAACATGTGGGCTGCCACTTTTAGAAATGGAAATCTGTTGAAATTTACTGACTGGCTAGGAAGTTTTGTTCTGGCTAAAAATGTTTGATCCCTAGTGTCTGCTTTGCCTGGTTCTCTCTTTTTATGAAATTTGTATAAATATTATTCTCTCTCAAACTCTGCTGAAGCTGGTTAACACCTTCAAAGTTATCGCAACTTTGGACACAGACAGAGAGACAGGGGTGATTACATAAACCTTGTTTTCATACTGCCTACCAGGCTAAAAAATGGATGGCATGCTGTCTGAATGCTGAGCTAGGTACAGAACCCGTTTTTATCTTCAGGCTATCTCCCAGTCCAGAAAAACAGTCACCCTCCACCACCAACAAAACCTCCAACAAAACCAAATAAAAAGAATGTGAAAACTATAATCCCCATCTAATCCAGGCTATAACTGTGTCTACTTATCTATTGCTGGTGGGAGAAATGATACTTAAGAAATCCTGTAATTATTTTAGGTTCATCATTACATTTCTGGGGAGTTTATGTATAAGGAAAAGCAGGCTTTGCAGAACTATTAGGAGTTGTCTGTGTGGATTACGTTCCTCCTTCAACATAATTAGCCCAGGGAATAGTTGCGCTGCCATGTTGTAAAGATCATGATTTTTCTAAATTTCTCTCTATCCCTAGTTTGTGAGGACACCCAAAAGCAAACGTTGATTCCCTAAAACATGATTTTCTTCTTGAGAAACTTTGGAAAAGAGGTACAAGTTAACCTGATAAAAATAAGAACATCCTAATTTTTAGGAATTTAGCCCTTGATCCAATAAAATGACAATACTCCTGTTTTTTCCTAGTCATAGGATGCACTAGACTGAGCTATACAGTGGTTACAGTGGTGCTTTGTGCCCGGTCTCATAACTGAAGGGTAGCTAAAGTCACAATCAGGCAAAACTACCCAAACAAAAACAAACCAGCAAAGACCTGTAGAAAAATAGGAATTCTGCAAGGAAATTCCAATTTAGGTGTACATAATCAGAGGCAACCTTATTCCAGGCACAGGACAGAAAGACCCAGCCTAATATTTGGCCAGGAACATACTGGTCACTTTTAGTGTTTTAGCCTTTGTCATAGTGCTGCTTTGAGGAGTGGCACTAAATGTAAAGATCTAAAAAAATACATTTAAAAACACAAAACAACCCCACAAGAAACCACACTGTATGAATTTGGTCTGTTTGGATTTTTTAAAAAGTTCATTTTCAAAACATCCTTTTTCCCCCTGTAAAGTATTCTCCATATTTCAGAATTGCAGATCTTAATGGTATTCTATAGTAAATATTTTGAGACACTTTTAATACTTGAATATAGTTTGTCACAGATACTTTCGTTTCTATGTATTTTCTGATGGCAGGGCTTGTTTATTTTGCATGAATAAAACATAAACAGCCTTTTATAACTGAATTTTTCTCATACATTGCACAGCTACTGACAATGGTCATTCTTGCAACACTCCACGGTTTTCTGCAATGTATACTTTATAGTTTCTCTTTGTTCATTACATGTGTACAAACCTTAAATTCCGCATTAGTTGTCAAATGAATGAGATGATGATATGGTATGAGAACATAATTTCTGCCCATACCTCAACAATTCTGATGCTATATAAGTACTGCGGCTCACTCACTGCAGTACATGCTTCGAGTACATTCTGGGAAAAAATAGCCCCTATTTCTCCTGTTCTTATATTCTCACCTTTCTTTTGGAAAAAAAAACAACAAACAAAACCTCCCCCCCCCCCCCCCCCTCCCCCAGCTGAATATTGATGATGAGAAACCAAAACTGACAACAATCCACAAAGAATACATCTTCTGGTTGACTAGGCAAATGACCTAGTGATTATACTTTAATGCTTTTGAATAGCTCCTTTTAGAGCAAGGTTTTTACAAATCACATGCAGAATCATTTGTCTTTACCTTAGAGGAGTGGCAGTGGGTGGCAGCTGTGGCTGCCCTCAGCCATGCATGAGGACATAGAATAATACCTATTGTATAGCCCCATTGATCTTAGACTCATCTCATTTACATATGATCTGTGCTGCAGTTTCTGATGGAGGAAAATACAAGCAAGGAGATTCTAGCTTTATTTTTTCTAATGTGTGGCTTGACTAGCTTTAATCAAGTGGGCTATATGCAGAGTTAAACCTACTATTGAGAGGCTTTTTAACTTGAATAGCTCCCCAATGGGAGACTCAAACAACCAATGGAACATTTGGCCTTTCAAATTTGTTTAACTGTAAAAAAGAATAAATTTCTACACACATTTCGGAGAAGTAATGTGTGTGCAAGTTGCATAAACCCCTGAGAAGATCTAGCTTCCTGCATTTGGAAAGTTGTGTGAGTGATGATGACTCACTATCTCATTGACTCACTATCACTCACTATCTCATTGACTTCTCTAACACAACACAATTAGTATGTCCCAATGCAATAAATAAATGGGGTTTTCTATTGCTTTATTATTATATAAATTGATCAGCACCAAGAAAATCCACTTGTACTTTAAAAAAAGTCCTTTTTTTTCTAAAACATCTTGGGGGAAATCTGGTACTATGTCCTCCTTCTTTCTATTAGGACTCTCTTGCTATGACTCAGGAGTCAATCTGTGCAATCTTCTGCACAGTTTATTCCATCATTTACATATAGAAATTGATTTATGGCATCAGTCTAACAGATGCATAAAGTACTTTTTTGAGCCACTGTTAAAACAGGAGACATGGTACCCATAACAGATAAGTAAGAGCTAACAGAAGATGCAGCATCAGGAGTAACAGTGTGAACAGATAACATTGAGGAAATTATTTCACATCCAGCCTGAAGCCAGTTTGTTCCTGTCTTTTTAGGTTAAATGTTTTTTTCATTGTATTTATCACCATAGTAGATACCATAGTCATCAGTAGCATATGTCAAGACATCTTTGATAACCTACCTCCTGTAGCAAAATGATAGACAGTTTGGCCAACATTTAAAATAACTTTGTGTTAGCCTGTTATGTAACTTACTTGCAAATATATACATAGTTTGGGAGTACTATTCAAAACAGTAACCATGTAAAGATCTCATCTTTCTAGCCTTGTCTAAGCCTCTTATGAAAGTTTGCCAGGTTATATGGCAGAACATGTAATTTTTTATTTCTTGGAAAATGGATAGAGGCAACCAGCTCACAGATTACATTTTGAGAGCTTTGGCTTTCAAGCAATTATAATTTTTACTTATTACTGACTAGACCAGAGTCAAAAGTATTGTAAGGGATATTAAAATTATTAAGTGTCCTAGAAAAGGAACACCCTGAATTCCCTCACCTTTCAACAGGCTCTTCCACATAATGGTGATAGTTATTTTTCATTCTTGAATGCTCAGCTAACTCTTTAGATTTAATGTTTTATTTAATAAACAAAAGCTTCCTTCCCCCCACCATGTCCCTCTCTTAGAGGTTTATATTAGAAAACCCTTTTTATTATAAAAACCAGCATCATAGTTTGTAAAGGCAAATGAAAATAAATAAATCTGATTTAAGTCACTACCCAGACAAAGGTTATACTTGCAAGTACATTTTCTTTCTTCAGAAAAATATTTTAATAATCATTTTTTGTTGGCATATTCTCTGAAAAAGTGCTTCCAGAGACAGTGTTTATCTTTCTGTTGTAATATATTCTGCAGAATTCTAGTGGTTACATACATAAAGAGATAGAATTAGACATTAATATTTTAACTTATCATCATCAGAAAAATAATTTATCATTGAAAATGTTACCATATAATTGCATGGCAATTATCTTAATGAATATAACCTGTTATGTCCGATTTTATTTGTCCACTTTAACACTTCTTTGAAATAGAATCCCATTAAAATGTTTTTCATTATTGTCATTACTGTCATGACAACTGCATCAAAATACTTTACTGCAAATTTAATGAACCTACTACTGTCTGATCTCTTACTGCAAAAGTAGTTTGGCTTGGATGGACCTTTTACACAGAATGTGTTCCTGCAGAATAGTGTTTTTACACAATGACAGTAAATGGATTACTTTATAGAATTCCCATTTTATCTTGCATCTGCTGATTTTACCTTCACAGAGCCTTGGTTGATCTTACCTATTGCCTCAGTAAGGCGCCTGCTAATAGGGTTATATATCTGCAGTTAAAAGATCCGTGTCTCGGGTAAAGCAATGATCATACTTCCCTTTTTAGGTGTTTAGTCTGTTATATGCATTCCTGTAATCTTTTAACACTTGCTTTCCCATATGTATGCATATCCTAAATAGTGCCCCTGAAACTGAAAATCTAAAATAATTTGCAGCTAGTTGTGAATGAGAAGGCATTTGTATAACATTTGTATAGTATCTGAAGAAGTGTTTAACAGAGGTAAAAATGCCCTTTTGACTAATTGTAAGATTATAAGTAATTCAGTTTATAGCTAACTTGTTTCAAGTTAAGCACAGAGTTGTAATACAGGTAGCCTGAACATTCAAAGCAGAATGTGCAACCACATTTATGCTCATGTATAAGGCAAACGGTAGAGTGGATGACATCAATTGCCCTAAGTTAGACCTTGAGGAAATAGTATTTAGAGATGAACATGTTTAAAACCATATAAAATTGCTGCTTAGGTTGCTTGAATAGTGGGAAAAAAGAAATGCTCGAAGGACAGATTTTTTTTAATTGAGTACTTCACAGCTTGTTCTGAAAGTGTGAACATTTCACTGATGAAATACAGTCACTGAAATCTCTGTTTCTGAGAGTGTTTATGTGCAAAGTAGAGTGTTTGGACATTTCTGTCAGTGGGTGTGAAGACCAAGAATATTTTATCTCTCAATTGGAATTAAACATATGGAAAAGACTGGGTTACATTTTCCCAGACTGCTGTTTTGATTTCTTTTCATTTAATTTCATGTTCTGTGAGAAGAATGCTGTTCTCCAGGGAGAGCACACCAGCAGCATAAGGGTGGGTGGAATGCAAGGATATCTGGTTTGCTAGGATATCTGGCTAACAGCTAGTCACCTTAAAACACAAGGAAGAATCAAGAGAAGTCAATTAAACACTCTGATACTGTAAACACTAAGGAACAGGAGACAAGAAGACAGTAACAAATACAGGGATCCTTAAGGCGTTAATTGATGGGCCACTAGAGGAACCTCTGAATCATGGCCTTGAAGAGGTTCAACCAGAACTTTGTCACTTATAAGAGAGAAGCAAGTTTATGATAGATCTCATGGGAAGATGCAAACTTTTAATGCAAAATTTGAGGGGACTTGAGAAGTTTTGTAAAACTTCTAAGGCTCTTTTATGGGCATTGTGGGAATGAACAAAATTTATTATGGCTTATTTAGGAAAGGGTCCAAATGCAGGGAAAAGGAAGAGATGGAAGTGGATCAGAGAAGAATTAGTGGAAACAGGAGAAAAGAGGGGTTGGTCATGTCTAAAACAAGCTGCTGACCAGTATGCTTCTCTGGCTAAGGCTTGGACTTGATTGCCTCACTGTAGACAAACTAGCTATTAAGGTCTCTTCCCAACTCTTTTCCCATGTGGATTTGCCTGGCCAGCAGTTTGCTTCATGACAGACTAGCTGGTGGCTGGGAAGAGAGGCCAGGGTGCCAGCACCTGTATGTAGAGGCCATGGGTCAAAAGGACCCAAAGGACCCATAGGTTTAGGGGACAGTGATTGGAGAGATGGGTCAGCTGCCAGAGGGGCCCATTTGTCTATGTGACTGCAGCTCAGCTAAAGTAGCTGGTGAGTTGGGCAAGCAGACTATGAGCCTGATAGTGGAGGAGTGGAGTCTGATAGATACTGGAGGAGCATAGACCTGGACCAGTTGCCAGAGAGCCCCATGTGAATGCATACTAGCAAGTTTTGAGCCTGATTAACCAGAAAGTACAAACACAACCCGGCCATTAGGATTGTTCATGTTACATAAATACTTTTGGTGTAAACCTGTGGGCGTGCAGGCGCTGCTGAAGGCCCTCTCCCTGGATTGCTCTGTGCTGCCGGATGAGTGTATATGCATCTCTGAGCTACCTGCCTAGCCAGACTGCTGGCTGGACTTGGGAATGGCCTGAGGAAAAAGGTCTGGGGTCTTACAGCCTACCGGATTTATCTTACCTTAACAGCCAGTACCATGGCTATATGGTCTGCCTTTTAGCCTGCAGTGTATCTACACAGTGTCCATATACAAGCGTAAGAGCTGGGTGTTGGGAACTGTAGGAAGCAATTGTCTGTATGAAGTCTGAATGTCAGTAATTTATAGTGTTGCTTTATAGTACATTCTCAAGTGGTGGTGATATGATTTTGTAAACATACCTGTGCCCCGGGATTTTAAAATTTCCTAGAGAATAACTGAAGCTAATGTGCAAGTGCAGCAGAGAATTCAGAAATGGCTATCTGAAATGTAGGTGTGTTTGTAGGAGCCGTATTCATATATTATAGTAGCACATTGATTCAATAACATATTTCAAGTCCACCTCGTGGATCTCTGGGAATGACATAGCTTTTGCCATCAATATGATTGGCCTGAAAAGTTGCTTTTCTGTCTTCATTTTTATTCCCAAATGTACACTTTTGACACTTGATTTGTGATAGCTGACACCTCAAAGCTGATATATAGCTCAGAAGTTAAGCAGCAGAGGGCCAGGCAGAATGAGCTGGCTATAATCTCTCAAACATACCGTACTCTCTGACATCAAATGTGAAAATCATCAGCATGTGTATAGTGTCAAATAGAAAAAAATACTGAAGTGAAGTGGAAAATTACTTGAGTTTTGACACAGAGGAAGTTAGGCTTTTAAACTACCTGGTATATGTTTTTCATCTCTTTCCCTTTCTTTTGAAGGATATAGAAACCAGAATTGTTATTTCTGTATTTCATAGCAACTCCTGTGTCCCTGTTGCTGAGGGAAGGGAAGGAAAAAGGGAAAAGGAAAAACACGTGAATAAACGTGTCAAAGTCTTTCCCAGAAGGCTTCTGGATTGTTCAGTACTGCACTAGGAGAAGAGGCAAATAAGCGACAAAGATAGGCTTCTTTTTCCTATATTTGCTTGCAAAATTATTGAAATGAAAACAGAATTTACCAGTTTGGTTTTTTTGGGTTTTTTTTTGTTTAGTTTTAGGGAGAAGGAGAATTGAAGTTCCTGCACCCTGACTTACTATACCAAACATATGTCTGTTTAAAATCAATTTGTTGTAAATCAGTAGTTTTCTTGATGACAATAAGTATGTTTTGCGTATCTTTAAAAAAAACAGAAGGAAGGTGGCTTTGAAGGTTTGGAAAAGCATAATGCAACTGCTATGTGTGAGCATATACAGACAACGATTTTAACAGTTCTGGTAGTGGTCAGACTGGAGTTTGGATGAGAATGAGCTGCCTTCTTCTCATAAAACAAAAGATGTGTCAGAGGTTATAGTATAATATGTACATACAAATATATACGTATTATACTATATACATATATCAATATGTAACTGATAACCACTAAAAATGTAAAGAGGAATATGAGGCTTAGAAGAAAAGACAAATACATGATTTCAGGCACGAGTATCTGGTCTGCTAAATACGATTTGAGATTAGCCACACTTGCACTTTGTAGAATGAAATCTGAGAGTATGGAAAAGGCTATTTCAACCTCATTGAATTAAGAAATTTTCCATAATGTGTGAAAGCAATTTCCAGCCACTGAAAGGATTTTTCATGGCAGAAGGTCAGAAGGCCTTTCAAAGAAGCCAAATTTCACAGAATCATGCAATCACAGAATAGTTTGGGTTGGAAGGGTTGCCTAGTCCACCCCCGCCCCAATGAGCAGGGAAATCTTCAGCTAGAGCAGGTTGCTCAGAGACCCTTCTAGCCTGGCCTTGAATGTTTTCAGTGATGGGCACCTGATCCAATGTTTCACCACCCACATTGTAAAAAAATTCTTCCTTATATCTAGTCTAAAACTATTCTCTTTCAGTTCAAAACCATTACCCTTTGTCCTATCATAATAGGCCCTATTACAGTTTCTCCCTATCTTTCATATAAGCCATCTTTATATACTGAAAGGCTGCTATAAGGTTCCCCTGGAGCCTTTTCTTCTCCAGGCTGAATAAGCCCAACTCTCTCAGTCTGTCTTCATAGGAGAGGTGCTCCAGCCCTCTGATCATCTTTATGGCCCTCCTCTGGACTTGTTCAAGCAGATCCGTGTCCTTCTTGTGCTGGGGGCCTCAGACCTGGATGGAGTACTGCAGGTGAGCTCTCACAAGGGGGGAGTAAAGAGGGAGAATCACTTTCCTTGACCTGCTGGTCACTCTCCTTTTGATGCAGACTAGCATATGGTTGGCTTTCTGGGCTGTGAGTGCACACTTCCAGCTCTTGTCCAGGTTTCCATCCACCAGTATTCCCAAGACTCTCTCCTCAGGGCTGCTCTCCATCCTTTCATCTCCAGCCCTTACTGATACAGGGGCTTGTCCTGACTCAGATGCAGGACCTTGCACTAGGCCTTGTTGAACTTCATGAGGTTCACACAGGCCCACTTTTCAAGCTTGTCCAGGTGCCTCTGGATAGCATCCTGCCACTCAGGTGTGTCAGCCACACCACACAGCATGGTGTCATTGGCAAACTTGCTGAGGGTGCACTCATCCCACTATGTCGTTGATGAAGATATTAAACAATACTGGTCCCAGTATGGACCCCTGAGGGACACCACTTGTCAGTGATCTCCATCTGGACATTAATCCTACTTCTGCTAATTCTGCCTCATGTCAGGAATCAGAGGAAAGACCATATGCCATTACTCCCCAGAACAGATCAATAAGCAGGTTTCAGCAGAAAGAGATGTAAAAGTACACTAAATAGTTTGTTTCATTGAAGAATGTTTAAACAGGGATCAAAGTCAATCACAGTGTCAGGAAAAGGCTTGCTTTGGTTCAGTAGGACAGCTTTTTTCCATTTTTACTTAGGAAAGAGAAGCAGTATTGTTTCGCTCTCTAGAGTATAGGTCAGGATACATTTTATGATCCCATTGGAATGGTATCAATTGCGCTGTGTGAATAATACTGTTTTACAGCCATGTTTTAAAGCAACTGCTACAGTATTTTATGAAAGGTTCAGCTTTGCAGCTGGGTGCAAGCTGTGCTGTGCACACATCTGTTTTTAGGTTCAAGTTTAAGTTATTTTGTTCTCTTTCTAGGTTTCACTCTGGCTTACAAGGAAGGGCAGATGCTGCTCCCAAGAAGGGTAGCTTGGAGTTCACATAGAACTGCAGTGACTGGTGTGCTGCTCAAGGGTCTTCATAGATGTGAACATGAAGTGCATTATGAAGCCTAAATCTTCTTTTGGATCTGGCTGATATTCTAGGCACCTCTTAAATTCATAGTTTAACTTTGTCTTAAAGATTTGAAGAGATGCTAAGCAAGCATGGGGAGATTCAGATTGCAATCTGAAGTCTGTTTTTTAGGTTTGAGTATATTAATGTAAGGATGAAAGGCTGAGTCAGCTTTTTCTGTCTTTCAGGCTTGTATATAAACTTTTAATAATAAAGAGTCAACAGACTTGTATTTTTACAATATGATCCTTCCCCTTTGCATTCACTAACTCTGCCACCTGCCCTGTAGAAGTGCAGGCTAAGGAATAGCAGAATACTGCTGCCCTGGGGTTAGGTCAACCTCAGCAGATGGGAGAATCCTCAAGAAGTGCTGTGTCTTGAGTATCCCTTTGGTGGCATCGGTTAGCACTTGTGATTTTCTTCCAGCTTAGTGCTTTGGTGGCTTCTTGTTACTAATACCTCAGACTGAACTTACATGGAAAATTTATCTTTCTTTTATTCTTTGTTTCTGCGAGCTTTTAAGGCTTAAGAAACAATATATTCTTTAACTATCTCACTGTAAGTTGTTTAAATGTGATTTTTGTTTGCTTTTGGGTAACAAAAAGCTTCAGTAAACTGTGTTACACATGTAAAGATAACACGTTTCTTTGTAGTCTGGTTATAGCTTTGGACAACATTTTAAAGCCTACTAGCAATTGTAAATCAATACATGTCAATTAAATGTACATGTGACTGCCAGTTCAAATTTGTTCTGTATTTATTTACTTAGGTTTGGCTGCTACCAGTTATTTCACCTTTTATCAACTACAAGCAGCATGAACCTAACAATGAAGAATGATGCAAATATAATGATCCTATTGATTGAAGCAGAGATTTGTACTTTGAGAGAAATTGAATTCACCTACTGAAACAGAAGCTCCTTAGGTAATGGACTTAGATGAGCTAAATATCAACTGAAATATCATCTTACAGAATGGACATCATGGTATTTGCCTCTTGAGGGTATCTAGATAATAGTAAATTCTTGTCAGGTGTACTGAAGCTGTGCTTCAGGGAACATTAAGGTGCATCATAATGGCCTCCACAGTTCACAACAGTTCAGAAATACCAGTGAATGAAAACACAAGGGGTTTCACTTCAAAATACTGAAAATAGCTCACAGCTGTTTTTTCCCCAGCCTTACTGAAGATACAGCCCCTTCTTTCTTACCCCTTGCCAGTTCTGTGGCTAGGTTTCCTGTGTGTTGATTTCAGCCTTACCTTACACTGCAAGACAGCAGTGAATATACAGAGCTGTTAAGACCAGCACTTTTTCCTCTTAGGAGCAAACAGTCAATACTCCCTGAACTCATTATCTGCTGGTGCATCTGCATTGCCTGTATAAATTTTTATTCCTAATAAATGACTAACTCATCACACATTAATCTACAATAATGTGATCATTTCAAGATTTTGCTTTATTTCAAACAATCCTCTAGACAACTGCATAGTTCCAGGAAGGTGCCATTTTTTGTGATACTATCATGATTAAGTTAAAATGCGTGATGGGAACTTTGGCTCATACACTAGAAATGCTCTTTCCACTTATGCTTTTAAGATATGTGAAACAGATTTTCCTTGTTTATCCAATGGCCAGTGCACAATGAAATCTCATCTTCTTGATGGAAAAAAGTCCAGTCACTTAATTGCTTAAAACCTGAATCACTCAACCAACTTCAATGCTGCCTTTTAAAATATATTTTTAATGTAGACTTGTAAGTCTTCCAAGCTTAGCAGGTGACTGCCAGTTTTGGTGTCCCAGGCAGATGTCCCTCTCATAGCACTGAATTGGTGAGGGTGCTCACCCTTCGCTTGCCCCTGTACTAGGACAGCAGCTTTGACTCTCTATATATCCCCTCACTTGAGACAATTGCCTTAATCCTTTAATATTCACCCTCTGGGTTTTTTTTTCCCCACTTTTACAAACCTTGGTTCTGTTCATTCGTTCAAATGAGGTAATTCCGTTGTACTTGCAATAACAGTCCTTCCAGAATAAGAATTAAAGGCAGGAGGAGGAGGTCCAGAGACAATAACTAAAGTCAGCCACAGCCCCAGGATGGCGGTGCAGGACTACAGGGGTACAGATGGGCTAAGGTGAGGCTGGCATTCCAGCTGGTAGGTTGGAGGCATCCCCACAGCCTGACTGGAAGAGCTCTCTTCATGGTCATCAGTGGCACTGTCTCTAAGCTGGTCCTCAGCCTGGGCAGCCAAACCCCTAAAGGTAAGGGATACACTCAAGAGCCCTGCCACCTTGAGATGAGTTTTTTTCCTAGAGGAGAAGAACAGTAAAATTTAGCTTTGGTATGTAGAGGAAGATTTTATTTGTGGGGCTTGAGGGTTTTTTTTTTCTGTGAGGTTAGATACATAGCTGCTATCTTTGGTTTCAGCTGTTGGAATGTGCCTAGAGAAAGGATGGGACTGAAAAATGGCAGAACAGAAACAGAGTGTTTTGCTGGTGTTTAAAACAGTCATTTTGACTCCTGTCATTCATAAGATAAATTTTACTTTTTCAGTCAATTTTACAAAGTGCACTTGTCATAAAGGTTGCTCTGCAGTGTAGGGAATTGTCCTCAAAGTTATCCTTCACATGTGGGAAGTATGCTATGCTATGCAGTGATCACACTCCCAGTACACTGTGCCTTTGGTTCATGAAGCACTGTAGGGAACATCAGGTTTTGTAATCTCACCATTTTTGCCCTTTATTTGGAAGCTTTGCCTAAGCTCAGTATGCCTGAGTGTATTGAGATAGGGAATAATCTTAATGTTCTTTCTTCAAATACTTTCTTAATTCCTGGACAAGAGCTCTTGGAGCAAAGAGCTATTTCCTCTTGCTTTCTGCCTCTTCATTAAGAAATATGTTTTCTGTTGTTAATATGCAATTTCAATATAAAAAGGTCAGTTTAACACAGATCAGTTTCATCACATATCAAATTAGTTTATTGATTAGAACTATGAAGAGCATAGCTAATCAGTGGTGCAGAAAGTACATAGCCTAACTCTGCATGCTTAGGGGTAATATTTTTACCTCCAGATAGGTATGGCTAGCAGTCAGCTTTCATTAGCTGAAGTAACAGAAGTATATAATATCCCAGAGTATGCAAAAACTTAGATGGATTGTTGGATGTAATGCTTGCACTCCAGGTATGCCTAAAAGCCAGTTTATCAGGATTCATCAGTTCTGACAAGGCATTATAAAGGAGTTCTGTATTGCATTCTGAATGCATTTGGTTCCAGCAGGTTTACTGGCAGGGTGCAAAACCAGTTTTGGTCTGCTCTGGAGTTGAACTCATGTATTCTCTTAGAAAGAGGGATCCCAAGGAGTTGCAGCACGTTAAGTGGTCATCTGTGTGCCACATAGAATCATAGAATCGTACTGTGCCTGATCTAGTAAATTCTGCTGGAATTCATCTGGATCATCAGTAAGATGGCTTTGCTCATGTCTTTGGACTAGTTAATTGCAACCCAGCTGGACTGCTGCAGAAATTAACCTGTTCTGTATTCCAGGTCAGGGTGCACAGTCAGCACTTGCTCACACCCTGCTCATCAGTCTTAAATTGCCTATCTCAAAGTTCCCTGTTGCTTAATTGTATGATTCTGACTCATATTAACCCACATATTATTTAGTGCTTTTACTTTACCTAAGTGCAGTAGAAGAGCAATAAAATAGACAACAGCAGTCAAAATTCAGTCTTTTAGGGGAAAGTCCTCCTGCTAAATTTCTTTGCCTCCTTATTCTGCTTTCTTGCTAGATTAGTGCCAGTTCTTACTCTGTATTTGTTTATAATTTAGAGGCCTATAAAGTTACTTAACCTGCATCAGTTTAACTCCAGGCTGAGAGTTTAAAAGCATCAGGCACATAGGTTAACTTTTACTTATGGCCATGCACCATGAATACAGAAAACATGCAAATCATGGTCTGATAATAAAGCACTTACCCAGCAGTTCTCCAGATCAGATATAACAAAGCTGAGCCTGAGCATAAATGCATGGGATTATGGAAATGTTGTTTACAATTTGTTACAAAGGCCTTATTATAATGAAGAATAAAATAGAGATAAAATGCTATGCTATGATAAAATGCAATCAGTTTCCATTACTTATAAATGAACTTATTCAGAATTTGGGGAAGATCATGTACATACTTTTTTTACCTCTGTATGAGTGAGAATACAGTGATTAATACAGAGGGGACCAAACTTTGATGAAGATTTTTTTAGGGTCTATCCTAATAAAAGAATAAATTATTAAATTTTTTTTTTCCTAATGAATTGATGTTGCTGCTCAAACAGAAGATGTGATTAGCCATCAGCAAAACTGTATAGGGGTAATTTCACACTGTATTGCAAAGTGTACAAAAGACAGAAATATGAAAAGTGAAAATACAGATTTTTTTTTCTTTTATTTGTTTGGTTTCCCTATATTGTAGTGACGTATGTTAAAAATATGTCCAATGCTTTTGATGAAAATATACTCTCCAAGTGTAACCCTTGATAAATTATCACATACATGGAAAGAATTGCATCTTAACTGGTCTATTTCTGTCTAATACTATTCATAATTTCTCAGGACATCCAGTTACTTGATTCAGTACTATTTGCAGCTTCTACTAATGACCTCCCAAATTAATGCTTGGCATCAAATATTCATTTATACAGTGATTGTGTTGTTAGCTGGCAGATCAGTCTTCTACTGAAGAAAATACTTTAGCAGATGAGAGGCAGAGAACAGAGAGATTAAACAAGTTCCAGAAGGCAATTGCCACCAGAGATCTTTTTAATTTTGGCCGATAGGGGATGAGACAACAAGGTATCACACTGCCAAGCCTAATTGCAGCTATCAATAAAGGTGCTGGTAAAATACAACTCAAGTTTGCTGATGTTAACTTCGCAAATAATGAGAGGCTGCTCACATAAAAGAGTCTTTGTCAAAAAAGACATTTAAAAATGTGTTTTCATTTCTAAAGGGACATAATAAGAAAGTGTTATAATGAAAGCACAAGAACAGTGGTTACACTTTGTGTGAACCTCCTAATAAACGTGTGCCTCTTTCATGTTCAGTAAACAGAAGATAGATAGTTAATTTCAGACTAGGTTTTATCCCATTTCTGTGGATTTTATTTAGTATTTTATTTAGTTACAGCTGTAACTCAAAGGCTATGAATTTTTTTACTGATGTACTTCTTAATGTTTCTTAATGGAATAAATCACTTTGATATTGCAAATGCCGTCTTAGATCACTATAACCCATCTGTCCCTAAGGGCATAAAACCAGAACAGTTTGAAGGAGGATAAACCTGTCCTCTAAAATTCCAAAGCTCTCATGCAGTGGTGTGGATGTTTTATGCATTTCTCAAGTTTTTCTTAGTTTCACTGGATGAATTTCTGATCCTGTGCAAGCCAAGGGACAATCTCCAATAT
Organism: Pezoporus flaviventris; assembly: GCF_033815535.1. NCBI lineage: Eukaryota > Metazoa > Chordata > Aves > Psittaciformes > Psittacidae > Pezoporus > Pezoporus flaviventris. The sequence continues at coordinate 5,027,872 of NW_026892603.1, forward strand.
GCTACAGAGGAACCAGAGAATCACCAATTTTTGCTGACTTTTTTTCTATAATTTCAAACGTGCTATGTTTTCTCTTGCTAACGCTGTCCTTCCCCATGCCTTGATTTTCTTAAATGACTTCTAATAAATGTCTTCATAATTAGTGAAATAATTATTATTATTGCTATTTTTATTAATTGCAATATTCATGGTGTTTTATGAATTTTCTTTAACTGTATTGCCATCACAGTGGAAAAAACACACTCATTTCAGCAGACATGTTAGATATTTTATATATCAGAAAACTTGACACATTGTGTCTGAGATCATGCCATGTAAATGCTATGTTCTGCATTTCTGTTAATGCATTACTGAATTGTGCTGTTTTGTGCTTCTGTAGTGGGATGCTGGACTCCACTGCCCAGGTTGCAAGGCCCAGCATGCTGAAGAGTCAGTAATGATGTTACAGATCAGCCAGACAGCTGAGTCCTCAAAACAGCAATTTCTCTAAATTCAATCAAAAGGGAAGCTAAACCAAAATACTTGGTTCATCATTTGGTGGCTTGTGCAATGTGTCTGTCTCTCAAGGGATAGCCCTACTTTCTGACACAATCAGCAAAATGCTGTGAACACGTACAAAACATGGAAGAATAAAAACACAAGTTCCACTCAAAACTGAATCATAAATTATCATGTGATTAAGATGAGAGACTTATTTTTGCATCTAGGAAAGAAGCACATGCATCATCTGATCTTTTTTTCATTGCAGTATGACTCATGCTACGCAGTTCATCAGAGTTCATCTCTGCGAGTTTTGTTTTTTTTTGATCTTGGGAGTACAAATGCTTGGGGTTTTCACTCATCCTACTCTGAATATGTAAACATAAAATATAATGTTGCCTCTTCAAGAAAATTCAAAGGTCAAAATCATACATAGGATCAGCCAATAATTAAAATCAGTAATATGACACCAACTAAAGTTGCCTCTTCAAGAAAATTCAAAGGTCAAAATCATAGATACAAGCAGGCAATAATTAAAATCAGTAATATTACACCAGCTAAAAAAAAATCGACACATTAATATATTAACTAGAAAGGGTGAAGAAAAGAGCAGTGAGTCTGTTGAAAGATATATGAGAAGCAACTAAGCAGGGTAGGACTCCTTAGCCTTAGAAAAAGACAGCTGGGTAGTAGTGGTATATAAATTATGAGTAACATGGTAATGATAAATAGGAAAGTAATGATTATTCCATATAACTAAGAAATGAAATTGTCAAGTGATAAGTTAAAAACAAATAGAAAAAGGTGTTTCATTGCAAAGTAGAAATTACTCTGAGAAAATAATTTGTATAGATTTTTAGGGATGCCAGAAGTTTACACAGGTACAGAAACAGTTCAACACATTCACTGAAGAAAAATCCATCAACAATTGTATGCATGGAGTAAATTTACATTGAGATTTCAGAAGGAACAGTTTGTGCACCTTTAAGCTGTTCTGATTTTATGCTCTCGGGTAAAGAAGTGTTGCAGTGGTCCATGATGGTGTTTACGACCTCAAAGGGATTATTCCAGTGAGAAGCCTTTGTAGAAGTACATCAGTACCAAATGTCATTTGCCTGTAGTCTGATTTACAAGCTGTTTACAAATCCACTCTTTCCGGTTGAGGAAGTCCTTTGCTGTAGGACTCTGCCAAATGGGTGTGTATACTGGGTAATTGCCACCATATGTTCTACATTTCCCTCTATATGTTCCCTCTTCAGCCACTATTAGGGACAGGTTATAGACTAAAGGAACATTTAGTCTGGCCCCATACAGGTTTGGGTTTTTTTAAGTATTTGCATGGCTATATCACACATAGCTTGAATACACGTAAAGCAAGAAGTCACTGACAGACTTGATGAAAGTGTATCTGGGCCGCTCTACATAAAGCAGTCATGTTAAAATGTTGAAATCACACATAACATCACAGATTTTGCAAATTTTTCTTTCAGGTACTCTTAAAAGAGCTAAAATTTTAAGAAAATCCTTTTTTTTTTTTTTTTAATACTCCCTCCGTAATAGGTTTGAGGCCCTGGATCTTGAAGGAGAGGTTGGTGAGAATGTGGTGCAAGGCCAGCCTACAAGGCCACATAGGAAAAGGCGGTCAACTTTGCACCTTAAGACTGCCTCTGATAAGAAAGAAAGAAGGGTCATTGTAGTAGGCGATTCCCTTCTGAGGGGAACAGAGGGCCCGATATGCAGAGTTGACCCTCATCATAGGGAAGTGTGTAGTCTGCCTGGAGCCCGGATCAGGGATATCACCAGGGCGCTCCCCAACCTGGTGCACCCGACAGACTACTACCCGCTGCTGGTCTTCCAGACAAGTGAGGGGGAAGCTGCTTCCCGCAGTCTGAGGGGGATGAAGAAAGACTACAGGGCCTTGGGGCGGATGGTGAAAGAGTCTGGGGCTCAAGTGATCTTCTCCTCACTCCTTCCATCTTCCACTGATGATGTGGGAAGGAATGGGAAGATTCAGTTCATAAACAATCGGCTTCGAGACTGGTGCTGCAGGCAGGGCTTTGGATTCTTTGATAGCAGCTGGTTTTATAGGGCACCAGTCTGGACAATGACAAGTGGGAAAGGTTTATCTCACAGAGGCAAAAGGGTGCTGGGGCACGAATTAGCAGGGCTCATTTGGAGAGCTTTAAACTAGATTAGAAGGGGGATGGGGTTGTAGCTGGGCTTGCCCCAGTGGGGCAGCACTCCAGAACTGATGAAGACTGGGAGGCCTCCTATAATCCTAGGGTGAAATCGGTGTGCTCAGCTCGCTCCCTGAAATGTCTGTACACCAGTGCGCGCAGCATGGGAAATAAGCAGGAGGAGTTGGAAACCTGTCAGGAGACTAGGATCTGGTGGCAATTACAGAGACGTGGTGGGACAGCTCACATGACTGGAATATAGTCATGGAGGGCTATGTCCTTTTCAGAAAAGACAGGCCAGCCAGGAAGGGTGGTGGGGTTGCTCTTTATGTGCGGGAGCAACTACAATGCACCGAGTTCTGTCCAGGGACAGATGACGAGCGAGTTGAGAGTCTGTGGGTGAGAATTAAGGGGCAGGCTGGCAGGGGGGATACTGTTGTGGGTGTCTGTTACAGACCACCAGATCAGGGTGAGGAAGTTGACGAGGCCTTCTACAGGCAGCTGAGGGCGGCCTCACAGTCACAGGCCGTGGTCGTCGTGGGGGATTTTAACTTCCCTGATGTTTGCTGGAAGGACCACTCAGCAACCCAGCCGCAGTCCAGGAGGTTCCTCCAGTGTATGGATGATAACTTCCTCATGCAAATGGTGGATGAGCCGACCAGGAAAGGAGCGCTGCTGGATCTCATCCTCACTAACAAGGAGGGTCTGGTCGAAGCAGTAAGGGTTGAGGGCTGCCTTGACCAGCGACCAGCGACCACGAGATGGTGGAATTCAGGATCTTGTGTGGTAGGACCAGTAGAATAGCAAGTAGAATTGCAACCCTGGACTTTAGCAGGGCAAACTTTGGACTTTTCAAGCAATTGCTAGGGGAAATCCCATGGGCAAGGCTGTTTGAAGGTAAAGGGGCCCAAGATAGCTGGTTGGCATTCAAGGATTGCTTTTTCCGAGCTCAAGATCAGAGCATCCCGACACGTAGGAAGTCAAGGAAGAGGGCCAGGAGACCTGCGTGGCTAAATAGGGAATTGCTGGGTATGCTCAAGTGGAAGAGGAGAGTTTACAGGTCATGGAAGGAGGGGCTGGCCACTTGGGAGGAATATAAGGCTGCTGCTAGAGGATGTAGGAAGGCAGCTAGGAGGACTAAGGCCTCCTTAGAATTAAACCTGGCGAGAAGGGTCAAGGACAGCAAAAAGAGCTTTTTTAAATACATGGCAGACAAAACTAACACCAGAGGCAATGTAGGCCCACTGATGAACGGGATGGGTGCCCTGGTGACAGAAGATACAGAGATGGCAGAGTTACTGAATGCCTTCTTTGTCTCTGTCTACTCTGCTGCAGGCAGTCCTGAAGAGCCCTGTACCCCTGAGACCTTAGATGAAGTCAGGTCAACGGAGCGGTTTGCCTTAGTCGATGAGGAATGGGTTAGAGACCAGTTGAGCAATCTGGACATCCATAAATCCATGGGCCCAGATGGGATGCACCCGCGGGTGCTGAGGGAACTGGCGGAAGTCATTGCTAGACCACTCTCCATCATCTTTACCAAGTCTTGGGAAACGGGAGAGGTGCCTGAGGACTGGAGGAAAGCAAATGTCACTCCAGTCTTCAAAAAGGGCAAGAAGGAGGACCCGGGTAACTATAGACCGGTCAGCCTCACCTCCATTCCTGGGAAAGTGATGGAACGCCTTATCCTTGGTGCCATCTTAAGGCATATCAAGGATAAGAGGGTTATGAGGGGCAGTCAACATGGCTTCACCAAGGGGAAATCATGCTTGACCAATCTCTTAGCCTTTTATGAGGAAATAACACGGTGGATGGATGATGGCAGAGCGGTGGATGTGGTCTACCTTGACTTCAGCAAAGCATTTGACACAGTCTCCCACAGCATCCTCACAGCTAAATTGAGCAAGTGTGGTCTGGATGATCAGGTAGTGAGGTGGACTGCGAACTGGCTGAAGGAGAGAAGCCAGAGAGTTGTAGTCTATGGGGCTGAGTCTAGTTGGAGGCCTGTATCTAGTGGAGTGCCTCAAGGGTCAGTACTGGGACCAGTATTATTTAATATATTCATCAACGATTTAGATGAGGGAATTGAGTGTACTATCAGCAAGTTTGCTGATGACACAAAGCTGGGAGGAGTGGCTGATACGCCAGAAGGCTGTGCTGCCATCCAGCGAGACCTGGACAGGCTGGAGAGTTGGGCAGGGAGTAACTTGATGAAATATAACAAGGGAAGGTGTAGAGTCCTGCATCTGGGCAGGAACAACCCCAGGTTCCAGTATAGGTTGGGGAACGACCTGTTAGAGAGCAGTGTAGGGGAGAGGGACCTGGGGGTCCTAGTGGACGACAGGATGACCATGAGCCAACACTGTGCCCTTGTGGCCAAGAGGGCCAATGGCATCCTGGGGTGTATTAGAAGGGGGGTGGTTAGTAGGACGAGAGAGGTCCTCCTTCCCCTCTACTCTGCCCTGGTGAGACCCCATCTGGAATATTGTGTCCAGTTCTGGGCCCCTCAGTTCAAGAAGGACAGGGAGCTGCTGGAGAGAGTCCAGCGCAGGGCAACAAAGATGATTAAGGGAGTGGAGCATCTCCCTTATGAGGAAAGACTGAGGGAGCTGGGTCTCTATAGTTTGGAGAAGAGGAGACTGAGGGGTGACCTTATTAGTGTATATAAATATATAAAGGGGGAGTGTCACGAGGACGGAGCCAGGCTCTACTCAGTGGCAAACAATGACAGGACAAGGGGTAATGGGTACAAACTGGAACACAAGAGGTTCCACTTAGACTTGAGAAGAAACTTCTTCTCAGTGAGGGTGACGGAACACTGGAACAGGCTGCCCAGGGAGGTTGTGGAGTCTCCTTCCCTGGAGACATTCAAAACCCGCCTGGACACATTCCTGTGTAACATTATCTAGGTGTTCCTGTTCCGGCAGGGGGATTGGACTAGATGATCTTTCGAGGTCCCTTCCAATCTCTAGCATACTGTGATACTGTGTGATACTGTGATACTGTAACTAGATAGTTGTCAAAAAGGTGGGTTTGTTTCTGCAGCAGGATATGAGAATCTGACACACAATATAAAGAACTTCTAATGTAAAAGTGTTTGACTTTGAAGAAATGTTTCCATGGAGAATTACAGCTTTAGACCTTTTTGAGAGCTGTGTAAGAGGTTTCTTTTTAAATATCGTTCTTTCATTTTTTGACTACATCAGTGTAATTTTTTTAGAGATGTCCATATGCAGAAGGAAAGAACAAAACATCTGGCAGTAATACTGTTGTTTTAACACTAGCAAGGCACAACCTTCTCTCATTTGCCCAGAGGTTGTAGTTGGTATGATCTAGCTGACTTCCTATGAAATACAAAAGCAGAACAGTTGTAGTAGAATATGCTGTAATTCTCCCAAGGATCATTTACATGAACTTCCGTCTGTTCATATACACACAGATACGGTGTCAAAATGGTCCTTTTGTTCCTGTGGCTTGCACAGAGCAATGCAATCTGTTCATTGCTATAATGGACATTAATCATTATTCATACATATGTGTGGAGTTTTCATTTATCACTCAACCTGACTTCGATAAGAGGCATCTTTATTACAGTCTTCATGAGTTAATGAAATGGTAAATGCTTCTGTCACGTCTTGGAAAGGAGAGCAACAGTGTGGTGAGACGAAACATTAAAACTTGCATTGGACAATTCACTTTTTTAAATGTAGCCTTTATAATCAGAAAAATCTTCATAGTTTTATAAACTTTTTTTAATAAAAATAAGAATTTACATAATCTGGTTTTAAAGCATAAAGACATCCTCCACATTTCATCCACAGAAGAGGGATGGTGCACTGGCAGGCTGCAGCCAGACACAGACTCATCAGTGCTCCTCCATTAAGAATCAGATGTCCCATACACAGAGGTGAACGGTTAGTATAATTTTTATCTTCCTTCCATTTCTGACAATTCTGCCAAGGCTGTCAGCCTGTATTCTGACACTGCAAATGCTGACACATGTACTGATCTGCATGAATATGAGGTGTTCCTGTGAATACAAGACTAAATACAGAAAGTCTTTGAGTCAGTGACACTGCTTATGTGCATAAACCTGTGCAGACATCTGCAAGATCAGGGCTCAGGGGAGCAATTACTACAGATGGTTTTGTGCAGTACATACCTGTCTGTCAGGACCTGGCCTGAGACCAACAACTCATTTTGCATTGGTAAATGAGTAATGTTTCATATTAGCCACAGTTTATCCACAGTCTGAATGATGAAACAGGATTTGACCTCTTAATTGGCCCATTTCTTTTAAAAAAAAATTTCTAATAATTCTATTTTTTATATACTTTTTTTAAAATTCAATTGAAAGTCAGTCTATAGGTACTATTCCTTTACTATACATTATCATGAAACACATAGTGAAGATAATTGAACTAAATTAATGCTTGAATATTTTCATGGTCTAATTCACTGATGTTGTCCTCTGGCCTGAGTTAGCATGCCATAGGTTTCTCACTGTTCTGAAAGAGGCTTTTAGATTCTCTTATGTTCAACCAGTTTTCCTCACATGCGAAGTATAACTGACCTTAGACCTAAAAAGCCATTTTTTGCATGTGTGTGGCCTTTCCTCCCTGAAGGCCCAGTAAGTGACTTCTACCCTCCAGTTTATTCCTCTGAGAACAAATACTATTTTAAACATGCAATTTAGTTAAATTACAAACCTTGTTTCATTTTAACCCTCTGTCGTGATTTAAGCCCAGCTAGTAACTCATAACCATACAGCTGCTCTTTCACTTCCCCCTTTCCCGCAGACACTGCCAGTGGGATGGGGAGGAAAATAAAAATGTAAATCCCACAGGTTGAGATAAGAACAACTCAGTAAAGTATAATACAGAACTACCACTAATAATAATAACAATAAGGGAAATAACAAGGAGAGAGAATATAAAACTGAAAAGAGAAGGAGGAAAAAAAAACACCAATAAACATAAGTGATGCACAATACAATTGCCCACCACCAGCTAACCTAAACAGCAATCTCCACCTTCTAAGTGACTCCCCCCAGTTTATATACTGGGCATGACGTGCTGTGGTATAAAGCTCCTTTGGCTAGCTTGGGTCAGGTGTCCTGTCTCTGCTTCCTCCAAGCTTCTTGTGCTCCTCCTCACTGGCAGAGCATGAGACAAAGTCCTTGATCAGCTAAGCATTATTTAGCAACAACCAAAAACATTGGTGTGTTATCACCACTGTTCTCAGACTAAAGTTGGAAGCACAGCACTGCACCAGCTACTAAGAAGGAGAAAAATTAAACACTGTTACCACTGAGTCTAGGACGCTGCTCGCTAAATAAGCAGAAAGTCTAATTAGATGTTAGCCCCCTGGTGTACACCACCACCTGCAGAAAAGGGCTTAGATTACAGGTGTAAGCCTGTGGGTGATTTATCTCTCCCCTCCCACCCTTTCCTTTACCAGACTGGTTATTTTACCTTTGAATGCTAATAGTGGCTAACTCCTGAGGTGTGATGGATTCTGTGTGGCAGGGTGAGTGACAATATGTGGGAGGACAAAGACAGGTTTGTTATGCTTGTGTGGCTCTGTCTGGAGGGAGACTTTCTTTTGATAGTAGTAATTTAGGCATGCAGTAATTAGGCTGTTTTGTAGTTACATTAGACTTATGCAACTGACTTGGGGGAGGGGGAATAGCAGAGTTATCATGATCAAAATCTCAGCATCTATTTAAAATAAGAGTGCTTGCAGCACCATCATCTTAGTTTGCTAAGAGTGCTTTTCTACTGTTCTGCATTGATCCACTGATCTTTTCCCTCAGCACAGGGCAAACAGAGTAAGAGGGCATAGATGAAGATAAAAGTGTGGTGAAAGGAAGGAAATAGGTAATACACTAAACATTTGTCTATTTAATTTTATTTTTAATTCTTTATAGTTCAAAGAAACTTTAATGATATTTTCAATCAAGATGCTACACTTTCTGTATACAATAAAGAATATTTTTTCTATCTGTCTTTAAGTACCCACTCCAATGGGATGGATAAGACACTTTAATGTTGGCATTCTGCATTTAAACTAAAATGCAAACTCCAATCCTTCCTAAGGCAAAGGAGCCCAAGGGCAAACTAGCAATTAATATGTGAAAGTGGTTGGGGGGGGGGGTGGTGGTGACAAATTTGATTTATTAGCATGCTAATGTAAATTAGAAATGAATAATTTTCTGGAATAATTAAGGTGATTTAACATTTACAGCTTTATTTTAAATTTGAAATTATGCTGCTAAAGTTTTTCAAAACTACTGGTGCTCTCAGTAAGGTGACACTATGTGGATTGATTTTAGTATTTGTTCTTTAGTATTCTTTATAGTTCTTTGAGTTTTGCTTTGTAATTTATCACAGGAAAGATGTGATAGTCCCTGCTCCCTGTAAAGATAAACTACACTGAGTACAATTCGCAAGAATCTATGATACCTTGAGTCATAGAATCATAGAATAGTTAGGGTTGGAAAGGAACTTAAGATCATCTAGTTCCAACCCCCCTGCCATGGGCAGGGACACCTCACACCAAACCCTGCTACCCAAGGCTCTGTCCAACCTGGCCTTGAACACTGCCAGGGGTGGAGCATTCACAACCTCCCTGGGCAACACATTCCAGTGCCTCACCACCTAACAGTAAAGAACTTCTTCCTTATGCCCAGTCTAAGCTTCCCATGTTTAAGTTTGAACCTGTTATCCCTTGTCCTATCACTAGAGTCCCTAATGAAGAGTCCCTCCCCAGCATCCTTATAGGCCCCCTTCAGATACTGGAAGGCTGCTATGAGGTCTCCATGCAGCCTTCTCTTCTTCAGGCTGAACAGCCCCAACTTTCTCAGCCTGTCTTCATATGGGAGGTGCTCCAGTCCCCTCATCATCCTCGTGGCTCTCCTCTGGACTTGTTCCAACAGTTCCATGTCCTTTTTATGCTGAGGACACCAGAACTGCACACAATACTCCAGGTGAGTTCTCAGGAGAGCAGAGTAGAGGGGCAGGATCACCTCCTTCGACCTGCTGGTCACACTCCTTTTGATGCAGCCCAGGATACGGTTGGCTTTCTGGGCTGCGAGCAAACACTGAAGCCGGCTCATGTTCATTTTCTCATTAACCAGCACCCCCAAGTCCTTCTCCGCAGGGCTGCTCTGAATCTCTTCTCTGCCCAACCTGTAGCTGTGCCTGGGATTGCTCTGACCCAGGTGTAGGACCTTGCACTTGGCATGGTTAAACTTCATGAGGTTGGCATCAGCCCACCTCTCAAGAGTGTCGAGGTCCCTCTGGATGGCATTCCTTCCCTCCAGCGTATCAACCAAACCACACAGCTTGGTGTCATCGGCAAACTTGCTGAGGGCACACTCAATCCCACTGTCCATGTCAGCGACGAAGATGTTGAACAAGACCGGTCCCAACACCGATCCCTGAGGGACACCACTCATTACTGGTCCCCAGACGGACATTGAGCCATTGACCACAACTCTTTGCATGCGGCCATCCAGCCAGTTCTTTATCCACTGAGTGGTCCACCTATCAAATTGATGTCTCTCTAATTTAGAGACAAGGATCTATCATACATTGAATCTATCACATATTGTCCACCTATCAAATTGATGTCTCTCTAATTTAGAGACAAGGATCTATCATACATTGAATCTATCACATATTGAATCTATCATACATTTTTGGCATTGTGCTTCACTAACAAAATATACGCATGGACAATATGAAAGGAACATTCTGGGGACATTTTTTTGTATAGCTGAAAAAAGTAATTAGCTTCTAATCATGCTATCAGGGAAAAAAATAGTGTAATTGCTATTATAGGGGAAAAATACAGAGAAATTGAATGGAGATAATGGAAAACTCAGTGAAAGACATGGAGTCTTCCGATACTCAGCAGTTTTATGTGAAACAAACAAGTTATTACACTGTAGTATACAAGATGGAAGTACAGAAATTGCCAAGTTGCTTTCTAATTCTGAAGTCATCTTCAGGTAAAAAGTCCAACCAAAACAACAAGACTAAACATTAGAAGAGACTTCTTAGTTTCTTCAGTTTTAGATGTGCCATAACTTGACCCCAGAATCTTTACTCAGACTATCTGTTAAAGAGTATATAGATAACCAATTCTTCATCAGTCAAGTGTATTTTCTTTCCTAATTTCTTCCTAGCCTGTAATATACTTACTCTTTTTTACTCTGAAATGAAATTATTTTTTCATTACAAATGAATTGGACAAGGGTTTTTGAATAGAATAGATATTAGGCTTAAAAAGAGGAACAGAAAACTGAAGGAAGGCTGTAAAGGGAAGCTTTCCAGAGATATTCATGATGTCTGGCTTTGGCAAAAGGATGCTCAAACCTCCTGTCAGCAGGTGCTTCTATGGTATGAGGCTTTTTCCACCCAAGTGGAAAGTTGTTATTTATGTAAGTTAAGAAATCTTAAGAACTTTTAAGAACTGAATAGTCATCTGAATGAAAGGTAATCTTAGATCAGATATTGATGTCAAAACAAACAGAAAAGAACATTTTGTGTGTGAGTTGGAGAGAGGTTTTACTGACGATCTTTTCAATTCTTTAGCATACCTAAGAAACCTGCTGACTTTTTTAACCCTGAACGAGTGTGAATTTTCTGGGGAATGCTTCATTCAAGGTCCCACCAATCTGTTGTTACGTGTTTCTGGAATATTTCGTAGATATGGAGATTAATTCTTGCATTTCTTGTATGCAAAGCATTTCCTTTCCTGCTGCTTATTCCCACTGTGAGAAACTTCACAGCTGTGATGATCTAGGATATAAACAATTGTTTTGCTTTACCAGTTATATTTGGTTCTTCGGGTATTACACCTTCTCCTTGAGTCCTTAATCTTTGTGGTGGTCCAATCAACAGAAGGCATTGGTTATTTATTCCAAATAGTTATCTATAGGGTACTGATACTCAGTATATTTTATGCTCATATTCACTGAGGCAAGCACAAGAGAAAAGTTTCAGGAATAGTTGTGGTTGTCTATACCAGTAAGGCCACATAGCTGGAAGTGAAATGAGAGATTGTCTCTTATGAGTCAAGCATGGAAAGAATTTCTATTCTTTATTTCAACAGCTGTTAAAACAGAACTGAAGATAATCTCCATCATTACCCTTTAGATTCTCTAATATTACAGGAGAAAAACCTAATAAAAATGGTTCTTGTGCTTTTGAGAGTCTTTGTACTCAGAGCATGGCTATGTAGTAGAACTAAAGCACCATAATAAACCACAAATATTGTTCAGCCAAATATTTATTAGAGGAATCTAGAAAGTAAAATAAAGTTGAGGTGGATTAATGTTCTAGGGCATGTTCTAGGATACAGTATCTGTAGCAGATTATGTACAAGGATGATGTGACTGTCACCTAAATTAAATGCATCTTCTTCAGTCTTCAGTGTGGGAGTGACAGAATAATGAAATTTAAATACAAATAATGACTACATTTATCTTAATTTAGAGGCTGGTCACCCTAAATCAGGTGCAGATATGAGATAAAATAGTATGAAAACTGACACTTAGTTTGCAAAAATGGTTATTCTGTAAACTCTGGAAAGGTTTGTGGTTGTCTGAAGTGGTACTTATTTAAATACCAGTTTTATATTTGATCAGAGCAGAAGCTAAACATTTCTACTAAACCTAGAGGTGAATAAATACAAATTGTTTTGGTTTGTTTGGGGTTTTTTTAAGGAAGCTTGATATCAAGTCTATTAAACTATTAAAACTATAAACTATTTAAAAATCTGTCATTTACAATATTATGGAATAAACGTGAAGAAATTTTTACCATGGAAACATTTTAATAAAAAATGAAAGGATTCCAGAATTAAATGTTACATCCATTCCTTAAAAACTCTAAAATTACAAGATATCATCACATCTTATAAAATTAGTTAAAAATTTGACTGGTATCATGAGCACAAAAAGGAATTCAGCTCTTTTCAGGACTTCTCCCTTTGAAGCATGTTTTGAATCTTATAACATCTGGCCTGGACATCAATGGTAGCAATAAAATCTTCAAAAAACATGGCTCCTTTGGGCTGCTTTGCAATGCTCCTGTCATCAGAGTCAAGTATTTGCAAAGACAGATAGGGCAAAACCCTTTCAAAACTGATTCAGAGCTAAGTTCCTAAAAGTGTAATAAGCATTTCTGGGTTTAAAATCTGAGCTAAGAACCTGGGTGGGAATATGACAGTTCTTAATAGTTTATGGATGCTTTTATAACTGCAGTCCTGCTGCTTAAATTAACTGCAGGAAATCCAGTTAACAAGGTAAATTGGACAAGTGGGTTATAGAGAGCCACCTTCTTGATTTTTCTCCCTCTCATTATTTCATAAATAAATGCAGAAAATTTCAAGCTGTTTGTGTTCAGATCTTAAGATCATTGACAATACAAGCAATTGCATTTCAAACAGGATTGCAGCCATTTTTTGCCCTGGGTTTTGAGGCCAGTATTAACATTTCATAGTTCCCTTAATAATGAAAGGCACAACAGGGAAAACTAGTATCTATCTAATGAAAAAGAATATCTAGTGATTGCTGTGAATAAACCAAGAGATCTTCTAAAGTGTGTAATAGCAAGCTGTAGAGTTAAATGAAAGCGAGTGATGCTCATTAGAGCCTGCTCTGACACCTAGTTAGATTCATTAGTGCACAAACAAAGGTTTAAACTATAGAAGACAGGGTTGTATCTGAACAAAAGGAGAAGGGAACAGTTATGAAAGAAAGCCGTATTGTAAAAGTGCTGTATAGGAAACTAACTCATGTTACTGGTTGCTTATCCTTAAAAAAATAAATCTCTTTGGTCTCCTTATGTTACAAATAAGCATCTAAAAATCACAAAATTCAAAATGAAATAATGAAAGTCTCTGAATTGTCCTTCTGATCCCTAACAATTTTTCTGCTTCCAGATTGCCTGTCTCAAATCCATAAACCAGCTCTCCAGTAAGGGATGTTCCTGTTGCTTACTTGATGGCAGGAGAGCCTGCAGTGGGCCTGGGTGATGACACCCCAATTTAAAGGATGCTGCCAAATTTCCTTTTTCTTTTTCTTAGTATTCCTTCTAGCTACATTTATGAATAAGCTAAAGTGTTATCATTAAAAATAACATTAACATGCTAATTTCTTGGCACTACTCATGCCACTCCTTTCCTTTTTCACTGGCCTCAGACAAATACAATGGCCTAGATGATTTCATTGCATTTTTAAGCTGCTAGCGTAATGGCATTGAATTTAATAATGTAGCTATGATCCCAGCTCCTTACAACAGGAAGGGAGTTCCTGGGAACTCCTTTCAAAGGGACTTCCTACATTCGCACCCCCAGCAGGCATGCGAAAGGAAGTCAGGAGGGAGTCAGCTGCTGCAGGACTTCCAGCCTCAGCTGTAAGGAGGTAGGAAGCCAGGAACACAGGAGATGAGCACTAGAGGTGCTCTTCTGGCTTATGGTTTTTGGTCCACCCCCCATAGAGAAGTGGTAAGGGTAGAGGCAGAAGCAGCTGAGCACTCCGAGTTCCCTTCCTCAATGCTGCGGCTGTTGTGTCCCTCAGCTTCTCCAGAGGTAACCTGCTACCATAGGGAACATGAATTTGAGAGGATCATCTTCACCATATGGGCTGCCATATGACCACTGCCAAGCCAACAGCAGTCTCTAGGCAGAGAAACATGAATTCAGTCTCAAAAAAATACATATAGGTTAGTAAAAAGGTTAAACTGACCTCAGTGATTAATATATTAACAATACAATTATTCTTTTGTGGGGAACTTTGGCCTGCTTTCTTTATGAGGATGTTCTGCCTAATCTATAATTTTTAAAAGAGAATTGTCACAGAAGCTGCATGAGCTGCTTAGAGCCAAACTCTGCTATTTCCAGGAGCAGTCTCTGATGGTTTTGAACCTGGGGAGGAGCGGCAGGGAGCATAAAACATCCAGATAATCTGCTCAGAGTCGGAAACAAGAGCAAGAGATTTAGATTAGACCTTAGGAAGAAGCATTTCTACTGTAAGGGTTAGGAGGCCCTGGCACAGGTTGCCCAGAGAGGCTGTGGCTGCCCCATCCCTGGCAGTGTTCAAGGCCAGGCTGGATGGGGCTTTCAGCACCCTGGTCTAGTGGAAGGTGTCCCTGCCTGTGGCAAAAGATTGGAACTAAATGATCCTCAAGGTCTCTTTCAACCTACATCATTCTATGAATCTGTGATTTCTTGGCTTTTTTCCTGTGTACAATAGGATACTGGAATTAAAATCAGCATTTCTAGATTTAGCTAAAGGCAACTTGGTGGACGAGCTGCTCCTGCAGACAAGCGTGTAGAGTTTATACCACTCCTGTACTTATGCAGGGCACTTGTGCAGGTTTTATCAAGTGGGAGGAGGCTGCTGTTTGGATCTAGCTGCTAAGTAAGAACCTGTTTTTCAGGAGAACGATTTGGAAAGGGTAATTATGTAGGAACAGTCATTTTAGCGCATTACTTCATCATAATAATACCCGAATTAATGAGTCTAATGAGATTGAATTACTGAGTTCAGTGTGCAGCAAATTGTACGGCTTTCCCCTACAAAATTTAAGGTTTTTCTTAATATTGTAAGTCAGCAGCACTGCCAAGGTTAAAAGTGCAGTTTCTATCACAATAAAAGTTCAAATGCTTTCAGTCATTGCTGTGTGTCTTAACAATTCCAACTCATCAGTCACATCCGTTTCAAAACTGTTAGGCTAGTTTTGAGGCATCGGGTTTGAAGCCAGGCAAATAATGGGCTTATACTCACAGGTGTTGTGTTTTATGCCAGCCTGTAGAACAGCAAAGGTCACCAAGTGCCCTAAAACAAAAAAGGAATTTTGATTATTGGTCTTGGCAAACTAATTCAAGTGATGCAAATTATCTGAGTAATGTCAGGTTACTTTCTGACACCATAAATCAAAACTATGATTTTAGGCTGAGAAAGTTGGGGCTGTTCAGCCTGGAGAAGAGAAGGCTGCGTGGAGACCTCATAGCAGCCTTCCAGTATCTGAAGGGGGGCTATAAGGATGCTGGGAAGCGACTATTCATTAGGGACTGTAGTGATAGGACAAGGGGTAATGGGTTCAAACTTAAACAGGGGAAGTTTAGATTGGATACAGGGAAGAAGTTCTTTACTGTGAGGGTGGTGAGGCACTGGAATGGATTGCCCAGGGAAGCTGTGAATGCTCCATCTCTGGCAGCATTCAAGACCAGGGTTGGACAGAGCCTTGGGTGACATGGTTTAGTGTGAGGTGTCCCTGCCCATGGCAGGGAGGTTGGAACTAGATGATCTTAAGTTCCTTTCCATCCCTAACTATTCTATGATTCTATGGGTGAGCAGCATAACCTTGCTAACTAAGACCTTCATTGAGCTTAATGGGATATTCTCCATCTTGTAGATTGTTAAGAATAAGGCAATTTGGGCTTTTTTGCCTCTCCAGATGCCTTTTGTTCAAGAGAAATCCTACGTTACAAGAGCTGGACAGTAGATATTTTCTGGGCTTCAAGCTTCTTTGTTCAATGAATTGTTTGCATAGTCCTGGAAGGCGCTCATTCCTGTTCTAATCAACCTAGTGCTTCTTTGGGAGCAGGCCCTTGTCTCTCTGCTGGTACACTTTTCTAGAGTCACAATTGTCACAAAGGAGCTACAGGGTCTGACTAGGCCTGCTGGAATCCAAATGACCAGATTAAGAGAAGAAATTGAAAAATAATGCTGGTTTAACTCAATGCAGCATGATGATACTTTAACACAAGCATGAAAAAAGTGTCCCGAAAGTGGTTTTAGTGCAATTTGAATGTGAATATATTGGAAGCAATGCTGTACTTCCCAATGGCAGTGAGAAGCTGTACCGCGCAAGGCTAAAATGGATGAATTAGAAAGTACCATGTTATTGTGGTCAGGAGTGTTATGGAAGTGGTCACAAGGTTACATGACTGTGGAATGTCCACAATTCAGAAAGCATTAGGGTTGGATTTATTCTTTCCAACCACCTGCTCACTGTTCATCTAAATCCTTCTGAGGCAGGGATTTTTGGAGCAAACCCTGTGCTGTTTTCCCCTTCCTTTTCCCTTTTTTCTTTTCTTTATTCTTTTTTTATCTTTTTTTTTCTTTCCTTTCCCCCTCTCTGTCTCTCTCTTTCTGCCAGCCCTCAGTTTCCAGGTGTCATCCCAAAAGTATGTCCTAATGTGACATTATGCTGCATCTCGAGTGCTTAAATGCCTAGTAAATGATGTATCTTGCCACCTGCTGTGGCTTATGGCAGATGGTGCAGAAACAGAAGGATGCACCTACCTCACTGTGTGATACTGACTGAAGCAGTGGGGGGGAATCCCCATGGCCATTCCTTTACAGCCTGCAGCATGAGGTTTGATTATCCCATCTCTTAAAAGATACAAATGTTACAACCATAAAATTATCTGGCTTAATATGAATATGGAGATAAGGTGATGCTATAGCAGAATAGGTATTGTGAATGAATATATAATTTAATATAGGTAAGTGCAGGAATGAGTTGTTGATTTAATGAGATGTCATTACTTCTTGTTCCAGGAGACTCGAAAAGATTGAAGTTTATTTCTGTGTGACTCAATTATCCTTTTTTCCTTGCCTGCGCAGTAAACAGCAGTCTAACTAATGACCCTGACTCATTAGAGGATAAACAAGTGCTACCTTCTTGTCTAGTCATGTATGGTATGTAATGACCTACCTTCCAATTAAATTCCTTTAAAAGCTGTAGTTGAAATCCAGTCTTCAGTTTACAAAGGTCATTCAAGAAAACTAAAACTAGTCTTGGACAGACAATGAACATCTGAGCAAAAAGGAAAAACAAGAAGAAAAAATAGTTGTTGAATATCTGGACAAATTAAATTATGTATCTTTTACAGATACTAAAGGCATGTGGTAACTAGGAGGAAACTTTCTGTCTTGAGGATTTAAAAAAAGGCTATTAGGAATAAATCAAAGGGACTTTTAATATTTTGCAAAATAGTATGCAGACTGACCTCAGATCACAATACTGCAAATGATTCTAAACATACTTTATAGATTTGAATAGCATCGTTGTAGTCAATCACCCTTGAGAAACCACCCCATTGGTAAGCACAACTGTTAATATGATCTGACCTATTTTTATCTTGACCACAGTTCTTTGTACTGTAACTTATTGTATTCATCAGCAGCCCATCTTTCAGAACATCGGCAGAAAGTTCAGAGGTTTGGAGATGCAGTTAGATTCAATAGCCCACAGATGGAGATGGTGCTTTCTTTTGATATTATTAGGTCATTATGCATACATTTATAGCTGGAGATTTAAATGAGGAGAGGGTCTTGAAAGTTATCAGTAGATGAGTTTCTTTAAAGAAATGCAAAATAAAATCTATTGTAATGTGTTTTCTTTGGAGCTTTATTAAAAACACTAATATGTTCTGAAAAGATGAATTGAAAGATGAAGTAGATTGTGCCGATAGTATTTTCATCTTTGGATACAGGAAATGATATTTAATTTTAATATCAGGCTGTTTCATTTTTTCATCATCACAGAGGTTTAAAATTTGAAGATAAAATCCTTTACTTTTGAAAGAACAAAGAATAGGTGTGTCAGTTATTTGTGGGTTAATATTTGTATATTTCTTCTTTTATCAGCCCTGCTGAGTTTATTCTTTTTTTATTGCACTTTATATCTTTCATGCCTTGTAGCTCTGTCTCATAAAGTTCTCTGTCATCTGTTCCCAAACAAATATTACCTTGTGTACCCTTACACACTTTTATGATTTTTCTGCGTGAAACAGTAATTTTTGATGTATTTCTACTTTCATTTCATGCTATCTGAGCCTCTGTAATGCAATTAAATCCTTTAGTCACAGTGTTAACATGGTTTATTTAAATTATATTTTAATTTTCCTGTTCTATTACTCTTGGAGGTCTAGAAGTCCACAGCTGATACTGGAAGGAAAGGTGACCTAGCATAGGCAAAGTTTTACAGGAATCAAAAGGACAGAACCATAGATTTTTTTTTTTTTCAGTTTGCCAATACTCTCTCAAGAGAACATGCACTAGCCATTGTGGGGATCCCAGTGGAGGTAGCACATACCTACAAATCTTCTCAACACAAACTTAACTTGAAAAGGAGGAGTCTGGGGGTAGAGGGACTGAGGAGGGCAGAATCATAAATTATTTTATGTTGCTTCACAGCAGGGTCAGGATTCCAAGAACACCCTAAAATCCTGGCTTTTCTTGACTTCCAGGTATTAAAGTTTCTAAGTAGTCTGTCTTCTGTGTAATACATTGCATGATGTAACACCCGTAAGAGTGCAGATTAGGGCACATTCTCCCTATGTTGTGGGAAACAGGAAAGGAGCAGACAGAAAACAGCTATTTTCCTGCAGAAAAAGTAAATATGAATACTTTCCTGTAGTGCATATGAACACTTCAAAACATAACTTTAGCCATGTATTAGCCGTCTCCCAGCAATGTCACACCTTGAGTCAGGCACCATCCTTTGGGGCATAACTGAAGCATAGCTTTCAGTGTTTCAATATGGGAGTTTTGGACTGGTTTTTGAAAAGAGGCTTTCAATGGCATTTCTTCAGGATCTTTTTCCCTTTTTTAACCAGGTAATCTGTATAGAAATTCATTCATGTATCCACAGAGAGTCTTCTCTCTAGTTAAATGAAATGGCCAGAATTACAACATGGAAATGACAGCTATGGGCAGTCAGAGGAAATGACTGAAAACTTCAGGGGCACTCAGCTACATTCTGAAGCCTGGTGAATTAGCTTATTTTCCTGTTTATTAGTCTGATCATTGAAATGTTATATAAAAAAAAATTGCTTGGGGTTTTTTTCTTGTTAAAGTTTTGCACCCACAACAATTTTCTACTTGCTCTTTGCCAAGTAAACTATGGCCTTATGTAGCTGTAAAATGGTTGAGCTGGGTATCAGCTGGAGGCAAAGTGTAGAAAGCCACATGAATGTTAGCAGTGCTCTGGCACACTGCCAATAACGTGGTGACCATTTTGCTCCCAGGGCTTAAAAGCACACTGCTAAAATTCTTTGCTAAAATTAAGTGATCAAGACTGACAATGAAAACAGATGATAAATGACTGATAAAATGACTGAAACTGTTTGCTAAGCTATGAAAAGGTTTTTGCTAACAGGTGTATGTACGTGGATTGCATAAATAGCAACATCTTTGATATACTAAAGCTAGCAATTGCGTTATTGGTTCTTAGCAGATGCAGTGCAGGCTATCTTTATAAAGAATACATTTGCTTGTGGTTAAAGGGTGACTTTCTAGTGAAAATAACTGACTTGCAGCTCTTTAGATCCACTAAAGGCTGTTTCTCAAGTGTAGTACAATCCCGTTTCTTAAGAGACAAAACAGCCTTTTATGCTTGGAAGCTAATTTAAACTGAACATTAATGTCTACAGTTTTCAAGATTTTTGTGACAGTTTTGTGTTTTAAGAAAGAGTATTGTTTTCAAAATACAAACTGTCATTAAGGTCAAAACTTCAGATTATAATGAACACCCTAAATTCTGAGTAATGAATTACAGTAAATTAATGCTATCACCAATAAATTGTCTAGATTAGCTAAAAGTGGAAAAAGGCCATTTCAGACCACATCTCTCCTTATTAATTGCTTCTAATGCAGGCTACCTGCTTGGTCCATAGGGAGAGAAGGGTCTTGCTGTGCCTGAGCACAAAACAGGTACGTCACTGCTCCACACTGGGAGGGCAGTTGACTTGATAACATTAGAAGACCCCCATTTCATCCCTCCTGAGATAGCAGCTCCATTTGCTGACTAATTTACAGGTTTTCTTCAGTGTCCTACTGGCTGCTGACAGTACTTTTTGAGAGCTCTTGCTAACTGGTGGGTAAAGTGCTCTTCTTCTCCCCTAACTGGCTGAACAGTCTGATGGCTTTCTCCAGTTGCAAGCAGCTGTGTTGCTGCTTTACCCCGTTCTGAGAGGCTAATATTCACCAAGTCACTCTGTTACTGCAAGGCACCATCTCTGCCTGTGTTCTTTACCTGTTTTTGTTTTAAGTAAGTGTGAACTGGAACATGTTATCATGTTCTGTGTCTCCAGCTCTTCTTTCCCCCCCTTTTTTTATTATTGCAACACAGTCCTTTGTTTGTAGATGTCGTCTTTTTTTTTTTTTCTTTTAAGCAAGCATATCACATAGAACTAAATCAAAATATGTCTTCAAATATCTCTATTTTACAAGTTGGGCTATTGAGTGGCATTGTAGAAGGATAGCTATTTGGGAAACTGCTTTGAGTAACTTTTAGTTCAGTAAATCAGAAAGCAAAGGTAGAATTAAGCTTTGCAAAAAAAGAGATTAATTTTAGAAACTCAAAAGGTTCCTCAATGTAATGTTATAAACTGACTTATTGTTCTTAGTTGTCTTCAAGCGAATCAAATGTAATCAGCAAATTCATCTCTGTAGAAAACAGCATTAGAATTGATCAGGCTTGTATTAGTAGAATGAGTGAGTCAGTACTGCCTAAAGTTATGGGAAGCTCTACTTCTGTTTCATACTAATTAACAGAGCATCTGTCCCCTTACCTCTCTTCACAAACAAAATCTACTTTAAACAACAACAAATTGTTCCAAAGATGTGCGTATTGTGTTTATTATATTTTTGAAATTACAAAATACAGCAGATGTTTCCCACTTCTGGCAGGGATAAGTAATAAATCCATTGCAATGAGGTAAGGAAGCCAGTTGTTGCAAAGGCTTAAGATGAGCTGAAGTGGGAAGATTTTTTGAAAGCTCTGTCATCTCACAGAAGTTCTTCAAGGATTAGGATGTTTTCTAATTACAGTTCCACCTCACTGTTACAAAGGTAAACCACTAGTTTGTATGTTTCCCTTTTCTAAAGAGTAAGATTTTGCTGATGCCTACATCAGTGGTTGCCTCACAGCAGTGACCCTGCTGGGTAAGTCTTTCTGTGCAGCATTTCTTCTGGTGACCTGAACTGGCACCTTTCTCTGTGTTTCAATAAAGTGTTAGTCTGATTGCAATGTAAAGAGCGCTAGAAAGCTGTAGGACCAGGCTCTTGTGTTTGAAGTGCCAGAATTATGCATTGCCAGATCCTTGTCTATGAGATAGATAACACTTCCCAGACAGATGGCTTAGCTTTCACATTTTGGAGAACTTCCATTCTTTGCCTTAGCTTTCTATCTGTTATGTAAAGATACTCTAATACCTGAGTAAGGAGAGGGATCTTCTTCTGTGAAATAACCAAGATAATTCTTTTGAAGGCAAATAAAGAGATTGATCAAATTAAGCTATGGAAGCATAGTCAGCAAACTTCCTTGGTAAAGCATGAACTGGTTGAAACAAAGCAAATTAAGCCCACTTCCAGAGGAAGAAACACTTAAATTATACCTATGGTAACAGGGTGACCTATTGGGTTAAATAAGCAGCCATAAAATACTGTAGGATTTATTGAAATAGTATGATAGAACCTGGAATTAGTTTGAGTAGATCTTGGCACTTAGTAGCTAAATCAACTGCCCTTCCATTTAACTAAGAATGATATGGAGGAGAAAAAGTGAGCAACCGCACTTGGTCCAGTCACACTGTGACCATAATGGAGACAGGGTTTGCGTCTAATCTAAGGGTAAGGGAATTTCTGGAGATTTTTTTTAAGACCCATTACTCTATTTCTGTTATCTTCAAGTATAAAATCCTAAAGGGATACTTGACATACTATCATTCCTTTCCCTCCCCACCTCTTCTCTGGAAAAGGACAGTAACTTGAAACTTAAGAGGTCAAAGGGAGTCACCTATGAAAGGAACTTGCATGCCACTACAAATAGCTTCACCATATTCACAAGCTAGCATCTGTTCCTGCAAATTGGCTAATTGTGTGTGCTAGCAGATATTCACCAATGAGGTAATCAATTATCCATTTTGTGCAAACAATGAACATTTGCATGTATCAAATCAAAGGTTTTATGGACAGCTAACTCTTCCCCTAGTAATGAACATTAAGCAGGGACCATCTTAAAAACATTCATCAACATTTCAAAGCTTCAGGGAAGTTGAATGGGGCTGAAATTCTCTCATGAATAAGCACTGCACAGTGTTGCCTAACAAAGTATATATGTGGCAATATTAATATTAGAAGGTAGCAGAACATAATATAAATGATAATTAGGAGAAATGACAGCTCAGCAAAAAGGAGCGATAGCATCATTAGTGCCACTAGGGGCTTTGTGAAGCATACTCTTCACTGTACAGCTATAGAAAAGGGAAGGGCATAGGAACAACAGTTTCTGATTAGGTCCAATAGTTCTGTGGAAATTCAAACCATTGCCTAGACAGAACGCAAAAATTTTCTGATTTTCAGAAGGGTCTAAGTATGGTTTTTCAAAGGGTTTTCAGGTAGCCATTACAGGTGCTTTTTGAAAGTAGGACTTAAGCTTGATTGTATAACCTTTCTTTTACCTTCTCTCCATATTGTGATGGGACAATAACTCTAGAGTGACAAGCTGCTAGCCCTGAAGGCTTCTTACAATAAATTCAAACCTAAAATATAATGAACTGTACTTTGTGGAATAGATGATAGGATTCCAGATCTCTCTCATTTAACATTTCTTTCTGCCTCTTGCATGAGGATTTTGTCTGCTTTGTAGGGATGATG
The DNA here is from genome assembly GCF_033815535.1 of Pezoporus flaviventris. Lineage (NCBI taxonomy): Eukaryota > Metazoa > Chordata > Aves > Psittaciformes > Psittacidae > Pezoporus > Pezoporus flaviventris. The sequence continues at coordinate 5,051,212 of NW_026892603.1, forward strand.
TCAGTTTTGTCCATGCTCATAAAACAGCTTTCTATGCTCTGAGGCAATTATAAGAGAGGAACAATAATAAAAAGCAACATATGAAGTTGAAAGTTGTTACTTTCTAGCCAATAGCATGTTGGTAACTTTTAAGCCGTAACTGTAGTACCTTTATTCACCACATCAAAGTTGAATAGAAGTTTTAATGTATTTTATTTGGGGTATAGAACTTCCAATATTGCCTTCACTTTATAGTAAAAAATCGTTGCATAATTCTCTGCGTACCTCAGAGGCTGTAGACAGTGCAAGTCAATCATGGTAGTCAGTCTTGTCAGCAGGTACTCTGTGTCCAGTGCAAGAAAAATAAAAACGCTGTAACTGAAATTCCAAATCCCAGCTGCTCTCAGAACGTTCTACTTTCATCCAATGTAGCTTTCAAACAAGTCTCTTTTTCTTTATCTGGGAAAGTGATAACTGTTACTGTGGGCACTTAGAAGCCATGGAGAAAACAAAGCTTGGCTCAGGCAACCTACAGCCTCGAGGTCTTGCAGCCGAAAGGATTCAGCCTTTTTAGCCTTAAAAAGCAGCTGAGTACCCAACTCTTCATTCCTCAACTCTGCTTTTGGTTTGGTTTTGTTTTCCTTTGATTTTTAAATCGGCTAGAAAAATCCAAAACTACACCCCCCCCCCCCCCGTTTTTTAAGTTCTAGAAATTTATGCTGAAAAATAATTTGGTTTCTCAATGCAGAGTTTAGCTCAAAAATAAAATTTATATTATTAGTTCCTTTATAAACATGTTTGTGGCATATTAAGTTCTCTGGCTTTAAATATGTAAATTACATCAGACATGGCAACAAAGAAATAATATCCCCATTGAGGCTACAGGAAACTTTGCTTTCAACCTCGAGGATAAGAATTGGGCTGTTTGCTCTTTATTTGGTTTTATAAATTCCCTTTTTGACCCTTTTCCTCAAGTTCAGATAATGCTACTGATTTCAACTCTAGCGCTTGCAGACAGGATTTTGTGTAAGAGAGCCAGTTACTCCCATCTTTCCTCTTAGCTACACCTATCCTTTCATTAGATGCTGAGACTTTATTGCTTCATTTAAAAACAAACAAACAAAAACATTAAACTCTGAGCTGAATAAAATCTTAAAAATAAAACCCCACCAAATGTTTCGATAGCAAGGAAAGGAAAATCCCTAAGGTATCTGAAGACCCAGTCATATGAATAAACATGTACAGTCATTTCCTCCTAAGGGGTTTTAGAAGATACATAGTTCTGCAACTATTTCTGATGTGCAGTTTTTATTATGATTTATCTTCTTCTGGTGAAGTTTCTGTGATACCAGTTTAAAGAACGACAGTGCTCTGTGTGATAGTTGTCCTGGGTTCAGCAGTAGCAGTCATGTTTTTTTTTTTTTTTTTCCTTTGTGGTAGCTGGTGCAGTGCTGTGTTTTGACTTCCAGCCTGAGAACAGTGTTGGTGAAGTTGATGTTTTCAGTTGTTGCTAAGTGATGTTTACCCTGACCAAGGACTTTGTGAGGCTCATGCTCTGCCAGGGAGGAGGGGAAGCCGGGAGGAAGCAGAGATGGGGCGCCTGACCCGGGCTAGCCGGGGAGGTATTCCATACCACAGCACGTCATGGCCGGGGTGGGGGGTGACTGGGAGTTACCCGGAAGGACACGGGCTTCCGGGTGGAACTCACCTTCTTGGCCGGTGGTATTGTATTCTCTTCCCTTGTTATTTTCCCTTATCATTGTTGTAGTTGATAGTAGCGGTGGTGATTTGTGTACATTGGTTGCTGGACTGTTCATGTCTCAACCCGTGGGAGTTGCATTCTTTCGATCCTCCTCCCCGTTCCTCCGGGAGTGGGGGAGAATCCCGGTGGGGGGGGGACACGGACCTCGATTGTTGTCAGCTCGGCACCACTCACTGGGAGTGAGTGAACAAGTTACCTGACTGGGTTTAAACCACGACAGTTCTTTTTGGCGCCCAACGTGGGGCACGAGGGGTTGAGATAAGAACAGATCTGACTGGATTGGTAGTCACTCGTCACAATGCTGATTTATTGGCTCTCAAGGTTGTTCCTCTTGATCTCACAGTTTCAGTATATCATATCTTACGTCCATCCGGTATTTGCTGTATTAGTGTTGTTCAAGTGTGGGGCTTGGGCTAAGGTTTTTGTCCCATTGTACTTTATGGTGATGACTTGTAATACAATAGAATCATTGATCATGAAACTGATCTGGCTTATGTTCCCAGTGTGGTCACCACCTTTATACTTTGGGAGGTATATGATGGAGGTGCTTAGCAATTACACATCTTTTTTCTCCTTCTCAGGTGCTCAACCTTTGAAGGAGACATCCTTTTACCCTCCTAGTCGTCCCCCCAGACCATTTACATTTGAGAGTTTTGAATTTTTTGAATGGCATTTTAGTGCTGTTGAGACTTGTTTGCTGATGGTGATGGGAATCACCATGCTAACACGCATACAGAGTGTGTTTTGCCCACTACTGATTTCAAGAGTTAAGCAGAGTCAGGTTTGGGTCTTGTCTGGGGTCAAATGACGATGTAGGAGGACCGAGAGATTTTCCCTGAGGCTGGACAGCCATGAGTGGCAGGGTGTGTGGGATAGTATGGGCAGGTATCTAGGTCAGTGGGCCCCTCCAGTACTTTGGAATTTCACTACCGAACAACTGCAAAATTCAGAAGAATTAGTAAAACACTTAAATGAGGTGTGTGGTCATTCTGGCCATACCAGAGATGGACAAATCATGGCAACGTGCTGGGGCTTGGCCTATGCTTACAGGGCCTTGTTCAACACTATCCAGAACCTTCAAAAGGAAAAGAATGTCGGTGGATCTGAGGGCAAAGCAACAGTCGCTACTCAAACTTTGGCCTCAATGAACAGAGCAGCTACCCCAGTGGCAAGTACAGCAGCTGCTCAAACTTCAACTGCAACAGACAGCGAGGTTACCCCAGCTCCAAGCACAGCAGCTACACCACCCCCAGCAACAAGTACAGTTGCTACTCAAACCACAGTGATAATCACTGCAGCCGAACCAGAGGACCACTTTGTACCAATATTGGTTGCCCCTGTATGCAAGAGAACAAGTAAAAAGGAGGCAAAAAGGGTGAAGCGAGATGAAGAACCAATGAATTCACCACCTGGTCCAGAATCTGATCAGGAGTCATCATCACATGACGAAGAAGAAGAAGAAGAGGTAACTTCTCAACCTCGGACCTCAACTGAGCTGCGGAACATGTGAAAAGATTTTACCCGTCAACCAGGGGAGCACATCATCACCTGGTTACTCCGATGCTGGGACAATGGGGCCGATGGTCACGAACTAGAAGGTACAGAAGCCAAGCAGCTGGGATCACTTGCTAGAGAAGAGGGAATTGACAAAGCAATTGCAAGAGAGAAAAAGTCCCTCAGCCTTTGGAGGCGGCTCTTGGCAGCTGTGAAAGAAAGGTTTCCGTACAAGGACGATGTTACGAGTCGTTCGGCCAAGTGGACTACTATAGACAAAGGCATCCAGTCTCTGAGGGAATCGGCCATCGTAGAGATGCTCTATCACATCAAGCCGAATAACGGGGATACACCTATAGATCCAGATGAAGTTGAATGTACACGACCCATGTGGCGAAAACTTACACGGAATGCACCGTCATCATATGCCCATTCATTGGCAACAGTAACCTGGAATGACATAGTACCACTAACAGTGGATGACATGGTTCATAAACTCCGAGAGTTCGAAGACAACCTCACCCCTTCCATCATCTCAGCTGTGAAAAAACCGTCCCAGGACCTCGAACAATTGAGGGATGATCTATCTGACTTATCCAGCTCCTCACGTGTACCAACACACGTCTCAGCTATTAACAAAAGGCGTCCTATTGTTCAAGAGAGGAGATACAGGAGGTATACGCCACGGGGTACCCTATGGTTTTGCCTGCTGGATCATGGAGAAGACATGACAAAGTGGGATGGAAAACTACTTCAGCTTTGGAGGAACGGGTGAGTGAACTGAAGAGGGGAGCAAGGGCCAAGACTGATCGTCCCGTGAGAGCTATGGCTTCAGTCTCTGGTGAGCAGTTTCCCAGATGGAATGGAAGAGCTGATTTTACTCCAGCTCCTGTGATAACGAAGAATAATCCCTCTCACCACGACTTAAGTGTCCAACGCTGTGATGACCATTAGAGGGGCCCTGCCTCCAGCCAGGTGGAGGTAGGGGACAATCGGATTTACTGGACTGTGTGGATCAGATGGCCTGGCACATCAGTCCCACAGAAGTATAAGGCTCTAGTAGATACCGGTGCACAGTGTACCCTGATGCCATCAAGCTGTCAAGGGGTGGAATCCATCTATATTTCTGAAGTAACAGGAGGATCCCAAGAGTTGACTGTGCTGGAGGCTGAAATCAGCCTGACTGGGAGGGAGTGGCAAAAGCACTCTATTGTGACTGGTCCAGAGGCTCCATGCATCCTCGGCATAGACTACCTCAAGAGAGGGTACTTCAAAGACCCAAAAGGGTACCGGTGGGCTTTTGGTATTGCTGCTTTGGAGACTGAGGAAATTGAGCAGCTGTCCACCTTGCCTGGTCTCTCAGAAGATCCCTCTGCTGTGGGGTTGCTGAAAGTTGAAGAGCAACAAGTGCCAATTGCGACCACAACAGTGCACCGGCGGCAATATCGCACCAACCGAGACTCCCTGATTCCCATCCATCAGCTGATCTGTAGACTGGAGAGTCTGGGAGTGATCAGCAGGACCCGCTCACCCTTTAATAGCCCCATATGGCCAGTGTGAAAGTCTAATGGAGAATGGAGACTAACAGTAGACTATCGTGGCCTGAATGAAGTCACACCACCATTGAGTGCTGCCGTACCGGACATGCTAGAACTTCAGTATGAGCTAGAGTCAAAGGCAGCCAAGTGGTATGCCACGATTGATATTGCCAATGCATTTTTCTCCATTCCTTTGGCAGCAGAGTGCAGGCCACAGTTTGCTTTTACTTGGAGGGGTGTCCAGTTCACTTGGAACCGACTGCCCCAGGGGTGGAAACACAGCCCTACCATTTGCCACGGACTGATCCAGACTGCACTGGAACAGGGGCAAGCTCCAGAACACCTGCAATACATTGATGACATTATTGTGTGGGGCAATACAGCAGAAGAAGTCTTTGAGAAAGGGAGGAAAATAATCCAAATCCTGCTGAAAGCCGGTTTTGCCATAAAATGGAGTAAGGTCAAGGGACCTGCACAGGAGATTCAATTTTTGGGAATAAAATGGCAAGATGGACGTAGACAGATCCCCACAGATGTGATCAACAAGATAACAGCAATGTCTCCACCAACTAATAAGAAAGAAACGCAAGCTTTCTTGGGTGCAGTGGGGTTCTGGAGAATGCACATCCCAAATTACAGTTCGATTGTAAGCCCTCTCTATCATGTGACCCGGAAGAAGAATGATTTTAAATGGGGCCCTGAGCAGCAACAAGCCTTTGAGCAAATTAAACGTGAGATAGTTCATGCAGTAGCCCTTGGACCAGTCCGGACTGGGCCAGATGTAAAAAATGTGCTGTACACTGCAGCTGGGGAGAACGGTCCTACCTGGAGCCTCTGGCAGAAAGCTCCAGGGGAGACTCGAGGTCGACCCCTCTGCTTTTGGAGTCAGGGATACAAAGGATCTGAGGCCAGCTATACCCCAACTGAGAAAGAGATACTGGCAGCGTATGAAGGGGTTCGAGCTGCTTCGGAAGTGATTGGCACTGAAGCACAGCTCCTCCTGGCACCCCGGCTGCCCGTGCTGGGCTGGATGTTCAAAGGCAGGGTCTCCTCTACACATCATGCAACTGATGCTACATGGAGTAAATGGGCTGCACTAATTACACAACGAACTCGAATAGGAAATCCCAGTCATCCAGGCATTCTAGAAGTCATCATGGACTGGCCAGAGGGCAAAGATTTCGGAATGTCACCAGAGGAGGAGGTGGTGCGTGCTGAAGAGGCCCCACCATATAATAAACTGTCAGAAAGTGAAAAGCAGTATGCCTTGTTTACTGATGGCTCTCGCCGTATTGTGGGAAAGCATCGGAGATGGAAGGCAGCTGTATGGAGTCCTGGACGACAAGTTGCAGAAACTGCTGAAGGAGAGGGTGAATCGAGTCAATTTGCCGAGGTGAAAGCCATCCAGCTGGCCCTGGACATTGCTGAACGAGAAAAGTGGCCAGTACTTTATCTCTATACTGACTCATGGATGGTGGCAAATGCCCTGTGGGGGTGGTTGAAGCAATGGAAGCAGAGCAACTGGCAACGCAGAGGTAAACCCATCTGGGCTGCTGCACTGTGGAAAGATATTGCTGCCCGGGTGCAGAACCTGGTGGTGAAGGTACGTCATGTAGATGCCCATGTACCCAAGAGTCGGGCCACTGAGGAACACCAGAACAACCAACAAGTGGATAAAGAGGCTAAGATTGAAGTGGCTCAGATGGACTTAGATTGGCAACATAAAGGTGAATTATTTTTGGCCCGGTGGGCCCATGACACTTCAGGCCATCAGGGCAGAGATGCAACATATAGATGGGCCCGTGATCGAGGGGTGGACTTAAGAATGGACACTATTGCCCAGGTTATTCATGAGTGTGAAACATGTGCTGCAATTAAACAAGCCAAGCGGTTAAAGCCTCTTTGGTATGGAGGACGATGGTTGAAGTATAAATATGGGGAGGCCTGGCAGATTGACTATATCACACTGCCACCAACCCGCCAAGGCAAGCGCCATGTGCTTACCATGGTGGAAGCAACCACCGGGTGGCTGGAAACACACGCTGTGCCCCATGCCACTGCCCGGAACACTATCCTGGGCCTTGAGAAACAGATTTTGTGGCGACACGGCACCCCAGAGAGAATTGAGTCAGACAATGGGACTCATTTCCGGAATAACCTTATAGATATTTGGGCCAAAGAGCATGGCATTGAGTGGGTATATCACATCCCCTACCATGCACCAGCCTCTGGGAAAATCGAACGGTACAATGGGCTGTTAAAAACTACACTGAGAGCAATGGGTGGGGGAATTTTCAAGCATTGGGATACACACTTACCAAAGGCCACCTGGTTGGTCAACACCAGAGGATCTGCCAACAGGGCTGGCCCAGCCCAGTCAGAACTTTTACATATTGTAGAGGGGGACAAAGTTCCCGTGGTGCATATGAAGAATTTGCTGGGGAAGACAGTCTGGGTAATTCCTGCTTCAGGTAAAGTCAAACCCACTCGTGGGACTGCTTTTGCTCAGGGAGCTGGATATACTTGGTGGGTAATGCGGGAAGATGGGGAAGTCCGATGTATACCTCAAGGGGATTTGATTTTAGGGGAAAACAGCCAGTGAACTCAATTGTATGCCGTTGCCTGCTGTGTAATGCTTTTATAGCCCATCAACTAGATGTCTCCAGGTCACCAGCGACTGGCCCTGACTTCCCTCCAGCCATCATCCCAACAGAGAACGAACTTTGAACATCATGGACCGAATGGACTCGGCAGCATTATAGGGATTGGTCCATGCACTAAGAAAATGATCTTTTCCTCTTGGTCTGTATGTATATGGATGTATATATATGGGAGAGCGATGGTGTATTGAAAATGTGGGATCTGAGCACGACGTGAATGGTATGGAATAAGGGGTGGATAATGTCCTGGGTTCAGCAGTAGCAGTCATGTTTTTTTTTTTCCTTCGTGGTAGCTGGTGCAGTGCTGTGTTTTGACTTCCAGCCTGAGAACAGTGTTGGTGAAGTCGATGTTTTCAGTTGTTGCTAAGTGATGTTTACCCTGACCAAGGACTTTGTGAGGCTCATGCTCTGCCAGGGAGGAGGGGAAGCTGTGAGGAAGCAGAGATGGGGCGCCTGACCCGGGCTAGCCAGGGAGGTATTCCATACCACAGCATGTCATGGCCGGGGTGGGGGGTGACTGGGAGTTACCTGGAAGGACAGGGGCTTCCGGGTGGAACTCGTTTTCTTGGCCGGTGGTATCGTATTCTCTTCCCTTGTTATTTTCCCTTATCATCGTTGTAGTTGATAGTAGCGGTGGTGATTTGTGTACATTGGTTGCTGGACTGTTCTTGTCTCAACCCGTGGGAGTTGCATTTTTTCGATCCTCCTCCCCGTTCCTCCGGGAGTGGGGGAGAATCCCGGTGGGGGGCGGACACGGACCTCGGTTGTTGTCAGCTCGGCACCACTCACTGGGAGTGAGTGAACAAGTTACCTGACTGGGTTTAAACCATGACAATAGTAAAGTGTCTTTGAAGACTTCCACAACAAAATAGTTTTCTATTCTACATACTCTAAAAATGTGCTAAATACTTTATATCCAAATGTATCCAAAATAACCCTATGTAGACCATTCTATATCTTATGGAGTTCATGCTGTATCACTGGTCAAGTCAGTTTAGGCAACATGACATCTTTTCATGTTGTATTAGAATAATGCTGTATTGAAATATTATGAAATTAGTATTTGTGTATGCTAAGCAATGTTCCAGACAAGTAGAAAATTGTCCTCTTTTGTAAAAAAAAAAAAAAAAAAAAATTAACACAGTGAAATTGATGATAAAGAGCAAAAAGAAAACTCACTGTGAGAAAAAATTCCTATGTTTGACAGGCGCAGCATCTCTTGAGCCTGTCCTTTGGAACAGTGATGTTTCCATTTATCCGAGCCAAAATCACAGTGAGATGCAGCCTGTGTTTTGCCATACCTGAGCAGTCCAACACAGAAAAGGACATATGAACTTTGAAATTGAAAATTATATTGTTTAGATTGTAGTACATTAAAAAAGACTACTTTTAGTGATCAAGGTCAGTTTGTGTGTGCTAGTCACAGGATGAACTGGTACCTGTTTTTGTGAATGAAAAGACCCCATAAAACTTTATGTTTAACCAAATCCTATAAATCTATTGTGTAAAACATATGCTACTTATATAGTGTCTGCATAGATACCATGCATTTGTTCCACTTGAAATAACTCAGTACAACTTCATGGCTAAAAATTGAAACAATTGAAAGCCCGAAAGATCTTTTCTCACCATGCTGCTTCTACTCCCAAGGCCACTGTATGTCTTGAAGTAGGATTATCTACGTTTCCGAAGGGATGATGAGAGTAATGAGCTACTAGTCCACAGTGGGCCAGCTTTTCATGAAAGATCTTTCCTTCTTTGTATATTCTGCTTTCATTAACAGAAACTGACCTTTGTGTTTGGAATTGCCAGGTCCCTGGAGTTTCTCTTGTTTCCAAACTATATTGGGGGAAAAAAAAAAGAAAAAAAAAAAAGAATGTTTCAGTAAATGATCTTTTGTCAGTTTAATTCTAGTGTAAACATCATAACTGGCAAGAAAATACTCTAGTTAACTAATGTTAAAAAGGTTCATTATCATTAATAAAGGTAATATCCAACTGGGGTTCCATACAGGCATTACAAGTGTAATAAGGGTGTCCAATAAAGGTTCTTGTTTTCATAAATCAGCTTTTATAATGCTAAAGCTGACATGCTTTTGTTTGGTCTATATTGGATGAGCAGTGAAAAAGTTCTGACTTTCCAGGTAAGTATTTGTAACAGATAAAGCAGAGAGTCCAGTGCAGGGGGTGTTCCAGGGGTGTGAATCCAGGACTGGAATGTTCCTCTCACACTTGTGCTAAAGTGTGTACCTTGTGCTAAAAGCAGGGGAGAGATGGGTTAAAATACTGACATTCGCTTGGGATGAAACAATATATTTTCTATAGATGATCAGGGATATATATCCCTTTGTAAAAATGCATCAAGTTTTTCATGAAAGTAATAACATTAATAGTTTAACAAATTTGACAGTAATTCATATTTCATAAAGAACTATGTACATTGCCTAAAAATGTGTATACACACAAGAGCTCTGATGTTTCGAAAGTAATTTCTAATAAAATACTATACATGAAAAAAGAAAAAAGATTCAGTGACTCTCCTTAGGTACACCTAGATTAGCTACAACTTGGAGATCTCAGAGAGAGGAATGAATGGACAATATGCTATACTGCAACAATGCAGTCTTCTGCATTGTGATTTCAATGCTCCATGTACCCTACCCCTAAAAGGTAGGGTAGACTTTGACCTGTCCTATCTCATGACTAAAAATTGATATTCCTACAGGCCTGCTGCAATAGCTGTATGTTGTCCTGTCCTGTTCATAGGAAAGTATCCAAAATATTATGAGTGACAGTGGACTCTTCATTAGGGACTGTAGTGATAGGACAAGGGGTAACAGGTTCAAACTTAAACAGGGGAAGTTTAGATTGGATATAAGGAGGAAATTCTTTCCTGTGAGGGTGGTGAGGCACTGGAATGGGCTGCCCAGGGAGGTTGTGAATGCTCCATCCCTGGCAGCGTTCAAGGCCAGGTTGGACAAATCCTTGGGTGACATGGTTCAGTGTGAGGTGTCCCTGCCCACGGCAGGGGGGATGGAACTTGATGATCTTAAGGTCCTTTCCAACCCAAACCATTCAATGATTCTATAATACTAAGATTTCCTTTAAGAGACCACATGTGCTTATTGGTATGGCAAGCACAGAGGAACACAGGTATAAATTGAAGTGGATGCTCATAACTTTATTTCCTCTTTCAATTTCTTAAAGCATGAAGTGTTAGAATGGTCCTATTAACCTCATTGATCTGAATAAAATTTTCACTGCTTGTTGAACAGAGCTTTTAAGTGCAGAGCGTGCAGGCCTTAGGCAAAATAAATTTACCTGAGAAGCTGAATCCCCATGTGGATTAAAAAAAATAAAAAGTTAGCTAGTTCTGCCCTGAAAACACTTTCTTGCTTTAGTTACATGCATATAATTCTCAGCTTCCAGCAGCTACTTTGCACACCCCATCACTGTTCTGCCCTTCTGTCCACCCCTTTCTTGGGCAACATGATTTCAGGCTCTTCTTTGCCCCTTTCCCTCCAGGTGCAATCCAGTATTTCCTCCTGTTCCTACAAAGCTTTCCAGATTTCTAACTCTTGACCACTGGAAATATTTATTGCTTTGAACTTCATAGTATTGCTGGAGTTAGTGGTAGAGATAAAATATGATGGTATCTCTACAAAAAGTAATCCTTTACGGTATGGTAGAACTTTCCTCAATGAGAAATTTATATTCCAGTACTTTCAAGTGTTCGGTTTTTAGGGGATACACAGAAAAATGTATTTGAACGGGAATGTACAAAGGCTTCCATTCAAGCATATTTTTTATAATCTATTTCTAGTAGATCAAATGAACTGTTAACAGTTCAACTGATGTTCTAGGAAAAGTCTTCAGCAATAGCCTTTTCAAGGATGTAAATCTGTTGGGAGAGCTAACAAGAGGAAGGCATTATAATCTGGATATCTCAGGTGTGACACAAGAGAGTTTTGTTTCTGTTGCAAAACCAGAGTTATCCCTAAATAGATAGAAAATTAGGTATTCTTTTGTGTTTCTTCTGCTCTAGAATGTGTGGCCAAAGTATCAAGGCAATGCCTTCAAACTGCTCTATTGCTTATTGTTGTAAGTAATAGTCCTTGAATTAAAAAGTTACTAATTTTCTTTTACTTTGTCTTGGGAATAACATTTCAAATAAGGAAGGAAAAATAATTAGAACTTCTTTCTTATTTTAAGGGAAACCTAGAAGACTGTGGTTTGGAAAACAGCAGATAAGCTCTGTGTTGCATCATAGGTGAGGGCAATATCTGCACTTCCATCATTTTTGCCTTAAAAGCTTCATTGTAATCAATGGTATAGTTGTGTGTGCTGTCCATGGTCACGCAGTGCTGGAAAATTAAGGCTTTCTACACAGACTGTGAACTGGAATGCCAATTAGGGTCTGCTGTGCTGGTGCTTTCTTTGGTAGATTTCTGTCCACTGAAATAGCTAATTAATGTCGCATAAGGCATAGGATATGTAAAATAGTAACAACTCAGTCAATTTATCACAGCTTTGCTGAACTGAGGCAAAAACTTCCCTTATCCCACTCCAATTTGTTGAATGGTTTAATTCCTTCACTATGAACATGTATTTTCTCTGAGGGGAGATTTTTTCCCTTGTATTTCTTGAATCATTACAAAACCTCTGAAAGTTTTCACAAGTTCTTCACAGATTTAAGGAGAATTTTTTTTTTTTGCCTGTTTCTTAAACACTCCTGGAACACTGAAGCCAAGTTCAATTCTCATCCTTGATTTCCTGTAAAGGGCCTGAAAAAGCCCACACAAACCAAATTACAAACACATCTTGCAAGGCTGCTAGATTTGTTTAGAATGTGATGGTGATTTTTTCATTATAGCCAAATATTAGATTTCAGATATACCTGCCTGCTTGTTCCTGGTGTGAAATGGGCATTCCTTAAAACATGACTGCTTAAGACTATATACTTTAAAAGGTATATATGTATTTTTAATAGGATATATACATCCTATATATATCTCAGTATGTAGAGAGAAAGAGCACAGAATTTATGTAATGGAGAAATGGAGAATAAGTTTTACTTTATAATACTTCATAATATTAAATTCAGCGAGATTTATTGAAAAGGGATAGGGAAATTCTTATTAGGAAAACCCAAAGCATTCTCTACAAAAAGCAGTAGTCAAAATGGACCAGTTTCTCTAGAAAATTTGGAATCTCCATTCTGGGGATTTTTGACACTTGGCTGGACAAGATGCCGAGGAAGCTGATCTGACTTTGAAGTTGTGTAGCCTCGAGCAGGGGGTTGAAATAGATCATCTCTACAGGTCTTCCCCAAGCTAAATTATTCTGATTGTATATCATGATATCTCTAAGTCATAACAATGGCCTGGTTCTCCGCTTGAAGTGTTATTTTGACCTTTTGATTTTAAAAATAAATAATTTAAGCCTGATTTTCCACCAAAGTTAGAAAAGATCATACTTGTGTGCGAGACTGCTTCTGCATCAGATACTGAAGGAGTTTGAAGATGACTAAAGGTACAGCCCTCAGCAAATCCAAATGCTGACAGTAATTTAAACAATAAGAACAAAAAAGCAGCACTTTTGATATTTTGTACATTGCTTTTCTTAAAACGAATAAAAATAACATGATTTTTCCTAAATAAGTTTTTAATTATTAAAATTAAACTGGTTAGCATAGTAAACAGTTTACACATATGAGGTTAACATTTGACTATTTTTTTAATAACTATTGTAAATTATGTTTTGGACTGTGGACACTTTCATGTGCTAGAATAGGTGCTATTATTGAATTTATAGAGCAGTTTTCTGCAAAACTGTGAATGTCACTCTAGATTGATCACATTATTGCAGACATGCAATCAAGCTCACAATTACTCAGTCATAGATATTGGTGCTAAGCTTATATTTAGACAAGCACTTGACGTATTAATCAATGTGATACCATGAAAGATTGACTCAAGTTGCCCATATCATAACTCATTTTTGCTGTGTGAAAAAAACTTAGTGAAGACTAATGAAAAGAGGTCTACTCTCCACTTGGAGCATTTAGATCCTGCAGAATGTCTAATGTTCTTTCAGAAGCAGTGACTAAAAGTGGTGCTGATTCACTGCTTCCCTCAATGTACATGAAAATAAAACTGAAAAATAAATATTTTGCTGCAGTATTTGCTGCAAGTAAAGATAAATGTACTGGAGATATCACGATGCACCTATTAACTTGCAACTTTGCATGTGTATTTCAGAAAGGGCATTAAAGCAGTGATTTGTGTACTTGTGTAGTTTACCTGGCTGAAATATATCTCTGTGAAAAATTTTGTTTCTTTTTCATGTTTGAAGTTTCTGACATCCAGGAAAAATAAACCTGTACTTTCATCATTGAGAAAGAGAACTGTACCAGTGATTGGAAATGCTCTTTCATAATACAGAGTGAATATTCATCTTCCTAAGAAACACTTCTCTTTAAGAAAATGCATGAGATTCTGTCACTGGTTCTTTAATAATTCCAGAAGTTGAGTGATTTACGCCAGACCTGGAGAGCGTTCTGTTTGCCTGCCATCTGTCCCAGCTAATCTCCGAATTCCATCTACGAATGCGGATGACTTACAACTTCCCTGATTAACGGCATCTATCATTTTCTTCATAACGGATCACAATTAATCTCGCCGGGTCCCATGGGTCCGCCGCAGTAATAGGTTTGGGGAGAGAAGCAGCCCGCGAAAGTCCTTTTGGGAATAACGCCCTTTTTGTCCTTTTTTATTATTATTATTTTTTCCTTTTTCTTTTCCTTCTCTTTGACTTCCCCCCCCCCCCCCCCCCCATCCCTTTTCCTTGTTTCACACCCCTAACAGAAGCCAGCGCTAGGAGCTCCCTGACCACACTCTGGCCGTGCGCCTAGGCGCGCTGCCTCTTCACCCTCCGTCCGCCCGTGGGTAAGTTGGGATCCGGGGGGGCAAGGTGCCCGCTCGGGCCGGGAGGAGGAGTAAGAGGAGCCGCGGCCGCAGCTGCATTGCGGATGGAGCCGCTGGCTGTTGGGGAGGGGCGGCCGGGAGGCCGCGTGATGCTGGGGGGGGGGGCGGTGCGGGGCACCGGCGGGCGCGGAGCCTCCGCCCCGCAACGGGAAGGAGCGAGGCATAGAAGGAGGGAGGTGCTGCCCTGCGGCCCGGCGCGGGGAGGGGAGCGGAGCGGAGAGGAGCGGAGCAGAGCGGTGAGTGCGGTCGGGGTAACGCGGGAGCTGCCGTTCCGCTCTGCGGAGCATCTGCCTCGGGTTCACCCTACGCGGGCGCGGAAGAACACAGGACTGCGCAGCAGTGAGCCGAACTTGCGGGCGGTCCCGGAGCCGGGCTCTCACCTACGCTTCCGTGCGCTTCTTCCTCTCCCCGGCGCTCGGAGCGGTGCCAGGCGGCAGTGAGGGTCCGGGGTGCGAGCGAGCCCGGAGTTGGCTTGCTCTGTAAGTCGGTGGGGTTTGTAATGCAGTGGAGTGCAGGGGGAATCGGGTGTTGAGCTGGGAAAAGTGCTCGGGAATTTTCTTGCTGTTGTGGAGAGTTTAACAGCCGCTGCTTAGCTGCGGTTACACTCTTGGGGTGGAGGGGTGAAGCAAACTAGAATGACATGAAGCCATGTCTATAAAAAGCAAAGACTAGGCTGGGCGCAGAGAAGCCGTCAGGAGAGGGTTTGTTTGCCAGGCTGCCCTGACGGACGGTTCGCTTCGGGAGTGAAGCTGTCAAGTTCCTTCGTGAAAGCAAATTAACTGCTGTCTCCGAAAGACATCAGATTTAAAAAAAGTCTCGTTTGTCAGGGTAATCTGTGCGTGTTTCAGGAGTTGGAATGCAGTCGCTGCCTTTATATATTGCCAGAAGTACAACTCTGTGCCTGGGAGCGTTCAGTACGGATCCTCACACCGTTACAGGGGCTTGTAATAGGACTGGGGTAGATGCTGCGAGAGAAGCAAAAAGGCATGTGAAGAGAGCAGAGGAGATGGGGCAGGCTTATATCGCATATGTTGGGAGTTCTGGGGGACTCTAAAACAGCCAAAAGGAAAGTAAAGAAAAAGGTATAATTAAACTAACTAAATAAATCAGTGCTGTTGGCATAAAGTTAAATTCAAATTGATGCTGTTTTCTTCTAATAACTGAAGTCGAATGTAAATCTGTGGTAATATGGAGACAAAAATTAGTTCTGGGTTATGGATGTGGTTTTGTGTGTAGTAAGTGCTATTTTAATGTGTAACACAGGTTGGGATGCTTAATTCTGGGTTAAAATTCTGACGTGGCTACATTTATCAGCTTATAAATCAGAGCTGAGTTTGGAGCTGCACTGTCAAAAGCTCTTCTAACAGACTGGTATTTCATTAAAAATGCCCACTTTATCAGGTCATCTTTAGTTTTAGTGCTTGTCAGAAAACTGATGAAAATTATTTCCCACTTACGTGTAAGTCACAGGACCTGTCCTGTCCTTTCATAACTATACTCCTCTTTTCCAAAGATCCTGTTGAGAAAGCTTTTTATCCTGAAAGGTCTCTTGGAGGGCATCTGGAAGACAGTGAGGGACGAATGTTACCAAAGTTGCTTGAGCACAGCATGCTGTGCTTTGGGAGCAGGTGTTTTTTAGGAACACCTTGTCCATAATGTGTTACTGTTTTGGCCCTAGTATTGGCTTGATTTTGGAGTGACCTTTTTTGGTTAAGGTCACTGGTATAATACTAGATAATAATCATATAATCATAGAATCAACCAGGTTGGAAGAGACCTCTTAGATCATCAAGTCCAACCCTTACCCCAGCACTGCCAAGGCCACTACTAAGCCATGGCACTAAGGGCCTGGTCTACACAGTGTGTGAACACTTCCAGGGATGGTGACTCCAGCCAGCACTGCCCTGGGCAGCCTTTTCCAATGCCTGAGCATCCTTTGGTGAAGAAACTGCACCTCATCTCCATCTAAGCCTCCCCTGGTGCAGCTTGAGGCAGTTTGGGAGTAGAGACCAGACCCCTCCTGGCTTCATCCTCCTGTATAATTTATGACTTCTTTTCTAAAATCAAGATTTATGTGACTGGTTAATTTTATTTGACCTGTTCTGACTTGAGATTCATCAGGACTATAGAGATGTTTCTTTTTCTTACCTGAAGTTATCAGAAGTTTCACTGTTTTTATGGCACCAGTCTGCAGTAATGCAGGTTTTCTGGTGAGATGACATGCTCTCTACTTTGCCCCTTGGAATGGATTGAGGCTTAATGTTGTCCATGACTAGTCTTTGTAAACTGAGGAATTTAGTTGCTAATATCTTTAGCAACTAAATATCTCTTTATTCCTGATGTTTTATAATTCATTTTATTGGGCAGTACAGCATACCAGGAATTCCAGTTGTGGTTAGGCACTTGGATCTGCATTTATCTTCCCACACTGTGCATTTTATGACTAGAGGGAGGAGTGGGAAGCTGACAAAGTGGTAATATTCTGACATAGTGATTCTGTAGGCTATACATCATGCCAGTGTACCATATATTACAGTGGTCGTAGGTAGTGTATTGTCCCAGCAGCCATGGGAGGAGGGGGAAGGGAACTAGAATTGCCTCAGTTAGGCCCTCCTTCAGATCCGCATGAGAACAGCCACATTTTTATTTAGATCCTGAAGCATTAATGTGGTCAGAGGAGAAAGGGATAATTTTAATGTTTAGTTTTCACTTGATACTAAAAATCTTACTGAATTAATGAATTCAACTGAAGTAGACCAGTCCCATGCTTTCCATTCTTAGTAGTTCCTTTAGTAACTACTCAGTGTGAGTGGGCTGAAATGTCACTTATTTTTCCTTGACCGCTCTAAATTCTAAAGGTGCAGGTCACTGCTTTATGGAACTTAAACAGTGTATCAAAAATTTATTCAGAATGTAATCAGAAAGAGAAAGCAGTTTAGTTTTTGTCTTGACAGCTTCAAAACTGTATTATTCTTATCCATAGCATAGTCTAACTGCTCCAGCTCTATTTCTTTAGAGTGAAAAGACAACATGAAGATAATATAAGAGAGATATCCTGGGATTTTTTTCTTTAATAATGTCCTGGGTTCAGCAGTAGCAGTCATTTTTCTCCTTCTTGGTAGCTGGTGCAGTGCAGTGTTTTGACTTTCGGCCTGGGAACAGAGCTGATAACAAGGATGTTTTAGTTTGGCCAAGGACTTTGTGAGCCTCATGCTCTGCCAGGGAGGAGGGGAAGCCAGGAGGAAGCAGAGACAGGACACCTGACCCAAACTGACCAAAGAGGTATTCCATACCACAGCACGTCATGCCCAGGATGTAACTGGGAGTTACCTGGAAGGGCTGGGAGACTGCAGGGTTGGAGGAGGTATGGGTCGGTGCTTGGTTGGGCTGGGGGGGGGGGGGGGGGCAAGTTATTGGTCGGCTGGTGGTGAGGTGTTGTATTCTCTTCCCTTGTTATTTCCTTTATCATTGTTATTACTGGTGGTAGCAGTAGTGATTTGTGTTATACCTTAGTTACTAAACTGTTCCTATCTCAACCTGGGGGAGCTGCATTCTTTTCGATTCTCCTGTCCGCCCCTCTGGGAGTAGGGGGAGGGCAAGAAGGGGGGGAAGTGAGTGAACAAGTTGTCTGGCTGGGTTTAAACCACGACAAATAACATGAAAAAAACCATCTCTCCTTCATTACTGTCCTCGCTTGTGACTTTTACCTGGCAGCATTTGAAACCAGGATTAGATGTGTGGTGAAGGAGATGCAGGAAAAGGTGAGCTAGAATGCTACTATGCACATACATTACAGGTTTTGGTCTGCTGTTCTGGGTTGTTGTGATGTAAAAGTTACTCTCTTTCTTCCAAAAGTAGAACTATTCATGAGCTAAACATATTCAGTAACTTCATTGAGCTGATAGTTTTACTTGTCATAAGTAGAGTGCTTATCAGAACTGTGCCCTGTCCTCAAGGTACCACATGCAAGTAAGATACCCAAATAAGGCAAGAAGTGAGTCTCAATTTTATTTCAATTTGCAGACCACTAATAATTTTTCAGTGGAATCCTTTTTCAGTAGGCTGTCAGTAGGCCCATTTTTCTTAATTATGTATGTTAGACCTCTTGGAAGTTATTTGCATATCACAGACTGAAAATTACTATTGTAAAATTTGAGAATCCACTTTAACTTTCAGATGGTTGATGGTGTTGTGTGGATGTGTAGCAGCTTTCTTGAAATTTGCATGAATGGAAACCCAGTCTGTCTTTCCACAGCTGCCCTTTTCCCCTCTGTTCTGTATTCGGCAAAAATGTTGGTATTGCAAATTGATGCAATTGAGGCTTTGGAATGATATTTTAATTAATTAATTAATCCTCATATTCACACATAATGTATGCAAGATTTGTTCTCATAACTCGGGGGGAAATAAAGGAAATATTCACCTGGACTGCCAAAGTAATGTAGCAGTGGAAAAAGTAAAACCTAACCTTACGATGCCTAAGTGGAGAGGGTTCTGAAAGATCTAATGAAAATATTAGTGTCATCTCACAACAAGTTATGATGAGTTGAAATGTCCTCATCACTCATCTTGAAGCAGAAGTAACTGAAATTGCATGAGGTGCTGAGAAGAGCTAACAGGGTGGTCTGAATGTACAGTGAGCCTGCCTTGTCAGAGATAAAGGAGATCCTGCTTTGACCAGTCAAGTGAAATGAAAGCTACGTAGGTATGTACTCCATCTGCAAACTCAGAAGGGGACCAGTGGAAGCGAAGCAGAAGCTTGTGATAAAGGACCTTGATGGCACGAGAGCAACTGAGTATCTACTACACCAATAAAATTTTCTTGCAGAAATTTGAAGAACCATCCTGCTGTTAGAGTATGTGGGTTCTGAAACACCCAGTGGCACAGAGAGGGGTGGGGAAATACTGGAGAGGTTTTGAGATGGAGCTTGTTTATATTCCAGAAGGGATTATATGCTGAACAGTGGCATGGGCCCAGGGAAATGTTTGCATTTAACTTCTGTCAAAGCTTTAAATGTCATGCCTCTCAATGTGCCAGTCCAGTTCCCCTTGAGTCAGTTTAAAATGCAGCTTCAGAAGCCATTCTTTTTTGGTGCTTGCCAATGTTTAGCGCCTCTCAAGTGACTTCTCTTCTACATCAGGTTTGAGCTGCTTGTCTGCACCTTAGCAGTTTAAAGCTGCATTGTGTGCAGCCTGTCTCTCTATTCTTGTTTCTTTTGCCTTTCCTTCAGCAGCCCTCAGGACTGCCTGAGGTGAGAGGTTCTCTTCAGGAGAGAACTCCCTTGTCTCATTCCTCAGTCGGTCCTTTGGACTGGCTGCCCCTCTGTATGGCCTGACACCCTCTTGTAAATTCCTCCTGAAAACATCTAATATTCAAAATGGTTTCCAATCATGACCCTTTCATAAAAGGAATATGAAAAAATGGGCAATGTAAACATTTTTTGACATTCTTCTTTCACCCTAAAATAGCAAGGGCAGCAAAGAAAGTGTCTGCAATAATTGAGCTGAAACTGTGCTAACAGTGATGGAGAATTTGAAAGTAAAAAGGAAGACAAGTTTAGAAGAGCTTTAGTTCGGGAAATCGTGTTCTCTCTGTCTTTGTGTAGTGCACAAAAAAACTCCAGCTTGCTTTTGTGTGGCAAGCCAGCATCTTCAGCAGAACTACTCATTACTACTTTCAGGTAACAGCACAGGCTTCTGTTTAGCTCTCAGTTGTTCCTTGCATATATCTTTTGGAGGAATCCATTGCAGAGGATATGCTGTAGTTTAAAGTGTACAGTGTGTCCTCTTAAAGTCAGTGCAGTTTGAGAAATACCGCGCTGTCGCTTGGAGGATACTTAGGGAGCCCATATACTTTGGGAGTACTTGCCTGTCCCTTCGGGCAGAAATGAGTTTACTTCTAGTATAACATTATTTAGTAGAAAGATACATTACATGAGTAGTTTCAGATGTCATGGATTCCAAATGGAGTCCCCCCTCTTCCCTGGTGCATTAGAAGATCAGTGGTGGCTGTGGTGTTATGGGAAGTGGAAATCCAAAAGGCACCAGGCAGTTGAGTTTGAAGCATTGTCATCATCTCTCTGGTCAGCATGGAAAGAGCTGTGAGAGACATGTCTAAACCATTGCTAGAAAACTTGGATGAGGTATTTTTTTAAACATCACGCTATGCTTATGAAATGATTTGCCTCCTCTCTGGCTTTTTTATGTCCTGACTCTTGAGTGCTGTTCACATTTTTAGTTTTTCTTTTTTTTTTTTTTTAAGCAGCTTCTCCTCTTGTTTGGTTACTGATCACTTTATTCTGCCTGCTCCTGTGTCTTTTAGTATCTGCATTCCCAGAGCTAAGGCAATAGAAAGTTTGAAGTTTTTAAGCAAATGCTGCTGATGTATCAAATTTGTAAGTATATAGGGTTTACTAGTGTTGTTTTTAAGTGTCTGTGGGTACCTTGCAAAGTAAAAAGTCTGTTATGGAAGGTGTTATATTGTTGTTTATTATGTTAAGACTTCTAGACAGAAATTTCATGCAGTCCTTAGTACTGCTTTTGTTTAACAAAATTTCAGCTAGGTTGTAAAACCATTTAATTTAGGACAAATGGCCTGAGGGAGAGAATAAACACATGATTATTGCCTTAAATAATTTACTATATGGGGTCTTTACTATGCAAAGAGTAAATTGTATTATCTATGTGAAATGCAAATAGGTTTTTTTAAATCTATAACATCATGGAGAGGCAATACTACATTTTGTAGTAAGAACAAAAAGGCATTCAATGAACTTAAGAATTTTAATTCTAAAAACGGTGAATTACATATTTATTGATTTTTCTCTTTGTGTTTTTGCTAAGCTTGAGACTTGGTTTTGTTTCTTTGTTTGAGGAAAGAGAATAAAAATGTTGAGAAGCCTACATCAGATCAGCCAGTAACAATTTTTCTGTAATGTTATCTCTCTTAATGCATGCATAGGTTTTATAGTCCTTATATAAATATACATCTGGGTGGTGTGATTCTTCTTTTAAAAATATGCTGATCAAAGTCCTTTGGTTGAAAAGCTTCTCTCACTTTACTTTTAGGCAGACTTATAGTCTAATGTAGTATTTCAGACACACCCCCCTTCCCCCCCCTATTCCCGTCTTCAGGCTTTAAGAGTTCAGTTCTGGCACTCAAGGGGCAATATATGCTCCCATTGACTTTAATATGTGTAAGATTGGATTCTCATAGTCCAGTAACTGTAAAATACGGTGTTATTCATCCAATTAGATACACACAAAAAGATTAATCTTAAAATAATAGAGGACAGGTCAAGACATTTTCAGAAATCCACTAGTGACTATGTGATTATGTGAATTATCAGTTGCATGTAAATCTCACTAAGGATGATGGATAGAAGTCCCAGATAGAAACGGTTGTAACAATACACCTTTTGTGGTCTCTGAAATAAATTTAATAAATGTTTAGGAGATTGACAAATATACATGTAATGACTTTTTTGGTTAGGTCAATGTAAAGTCTAATATATCTTGGAGATTAGTATTGATCAGAGTGAAGCCGAAATCAATCTTGGATTTTGAGGGTCATTACACTTGGAAATAGGATGCAGTACAGAAGATACTGCAAATGTTAGGTTGTGGAAGGCTTTTACAGTAATTATGGAAAAAGAATCTCGTAGTATTTAAAAAAATTGGACAGCCTAGTAAAAGATTAGCTATTTATATATGTAATGAGTTGAACTCCTTACATCTTTCCTTAGCTTGACAGACGGTATCCAACCTTCTTGAAATTGTTATTAAAGTTTGCTTTTGGCTTCAGTGGAAGGGGGATTTTGCCCTCCCTGTTTGAGGTCATGAGCTGGTGTTCAGGAAAAGGTTAACCTATGCTCGCTTAGAAATGTATTTTTTTAAATTGTTTTATGTCTCAGCTTCCTTCCTTAGATGTTCTGATCAATTCATTCTGTGCAATTGGGGAATATAGGGAAGTGTAAGGGAAGTGAAAGAGGTAAATTACAATACAATGTACCCTTCAAATATTGCATATCAAGCATAATTGATTTCAGTGAAGGTGAACTAGTGCTGCTTGCTAAATAAGAAATGTTTGAACAAAACATTTTTTATTTTAATATATGTTTGTTTGTTTTGCCTGATACAAAGTCTCTGACCTGAGTCCCTCATTTAAAGATAACCTGGTAGAAACTTCTAAGAGCTTGAAAGAGAGTTTTCAACAGAAGTCTTTCTGAAAACCTGATTTGACTGAAATGTCTGTTTTGCACAAAGTGAAATAGTGCAAACAGTGTTTTATCCAAGCTTCCTCTGTAAGAGGTATCTTGTTTCAGAAAACAAATGAAAGTTATTCTGTTTATCCTCTGCACAAAAGCCTTCTGCTGTAACTTTTTCTGCAGAGCACTGAATGAGGTTGTCCACAATTAATTGGTATAATTCCACTGATGTCTGTGATTATATTTTGGCCTATCATCCAGCCTTATGTATTGAAGTCTATAGTTAGGCTGATAGATTATTCATTTATATTTATGAACGGATACATATTTATAATCTTAATAATGTGTTTGAATGCAAATGGAAGCTTATATATACACACATATGTATATCAGATTCAAGGACCCTGTACCATTGTCCTTGAAAATGAAAGTCTTATAAATGCAAGCTATTGATATTGGAAGTGATCTTCAAAGCTGCTCCATTTAAAGATATTTAAATTTATTAATAATGAGCTACACCCCAGATATAGCATTTGTTTGTATTCTGAGAGATCAAAGAGCCAAGATTATAGATAGCAGTTCTCAGGCTATGAAAGTCCTTTTACCTGAGCAGCTCTTCTTATTAGTGGAATTCTGAATTTCTCATAATAGTTATCCTGAGAGAAAATCTGTGTTGTGTATATTAAGAAATTCAGCTTATTTGTACTTGAAATAACACTTTGAAATATATTAGCAGGATTTTTTAGGGAGAGAACTAGTATATACTACCTTCTGCTGCACTAAAATACAGTTGCTTTGGATTTAAGGCGGGCTTATTTTCTCCCCTCCCCCCAATATCTGATAACTGGTTTTCAGAATAAAATTATTTTATAATCAGAATGATAGTATTTTTAAAAATGCCTGAGAAAATGTTACTTTTAATGAAGAAATATTTTTGTTCTGACCGAAATGTTAGGATGAAATTTGCAAGAAGCTTATTTTCCAATTGACGTTGCCATGTGGGATCGTATTTAGGTCAGTTTTACTAATTAGAAAGAGTTTGTCCACAACCATATCCTAATCCTTTCCGTGCTTCTCTTTTAAATACTCATGAAAGAAGATAGTAGAATGGGAGTTGTCATTCCTTAGTTTACCAAAAAAAGGAAGCAGTTTAGTAATAATATTATATCAGTAACGTTATATTTTCTGATTTTTGATGTTTATTTTCTTCAGTAGAATTAATGCATTGTGGTCAGAAAAAGTAATGATTTTTCCATTGTACTTGACCTTTATATTAACACTCTTTATGTAAGGATTATTAAATAAAGCACAGAACTAATAGACCTTGAGCTAGCTAATCAGCCTCAAGATGCATGCGAGTTCTTCACAACAATATGTTCTTCAGGGTGTGGACTTCAAATGCTAATAATTTTAGCATGCAGGACCATTAATGCAGAAAGGATGTATTATGAAAAGTGATGCAGCACCTGGTTCATGTGTTTATTTAGTTTTGAAAGGCCTACTTAAAATGGGTCAGACTTGCACTGTTCAAGCTGACCTTGAGAAGGTTTGCAGACAGTATGGAACTTGACCTATATTTTTGACCTGGGACTTCAGAAACTGTGCTAAAGGAAAGGTCAAGCTTTATAAACTTGCATCTGTGCATGGAAATGGTGATGTTTGCACAGTGATTTAGTCCTGTTCTAACAATTCATATACTAAATATGCATCTGACTTAGCGACTGTTTTATTTCTTCATCAGAGTCTCTTAGGCAAAAAGTGAAGTTAATTATAATTTTATCCGTGTAAGAGCAGAGGAAGCTCAAATTCCATTTAGGCACATGTCTAAAAAGATGATGCTGGATGTCTGAAAAGCAGTTCCTTATTTTTAAGGCTTTGTTTGGGTTGTTTGTTTTTTAATAATGGGATTGAGTACTTTTGAAGTAAAGCAGTACTTTGCTTTTTAAAAAATACAGACTATTATAGCACTGACACTGTTGCAAAGCACGCTGCTTTGGTTGGTATCACAAGTCTCTAATACAATGTTTTGCTTGAACTCTGCCTACAACTTTTTTAATATGCTGTGGTTTCTTGGAAAACAGATCACAGTCCAGTTCTTCTGCCTCTTACGGTATTAACTGTCTGCCATAGAATACTCAAATTGTCTGAGTCTGAAAATTTTACAGAAATTACAGTCTATTCTTGGGGAAAAAATCCCATGAGAAGCGTTAGTAAAAGCATGACACTGAGGGTGTCTGTAAGCAGTGTGGCTTTGTGTGTTGCTTTTTTAACTGCTATCATAACTCTTATTTTTTCAAATTGGAAAGGTGGCTTCCAGAATTTAAAAAAAAAATCCCAACAAACAACAAAACACTGAACCAAAATGAACCAGCATTTATAGTATCATAGAATCACAAAATGGTTTGGGTTGGAAAGGATCTTAAAATAGTCTAATTCCAACCCCCCGGGCCATGGGCAGGGACACCTCACACTAGACGGAGCTGCTCAAGACCCTGTCCAACCTGGCCTTGAACATTGCCAGAGTGAAAGTATGGAGTATGTGAAAGAAGAGCTATTTGTCCTTTAGTTACTGCAGTTTTTGTTTTGCTGATCTAGGTTGTTGTCTCTGAATTTCTCTATCACTTCTGCAGTCCTCTGGTAAGTCCCAGTAGCTCTTTGTTAAGCTCTCAGCATGAAAAGAAGGCCTGTCCTCTGTTTTTCTTGCGTATGAAAACCTGTAGTGATCAAAAAGGAGACTGATGCTTGGGATACTTGGAAGCTGACTGACACTTGTATTTTGTTGTAATTCAGTATTTTGTATGCATATATAGTCAGGCTTAACTTTCTTGTGAGCATGTACAAGGTCCTCTTTAAAAATGAGTAATGTGGGTGCAGAAAATGATGGCATGTTCTGATCAACTTACACCAAAGGCAATGCAAACACTTTCATTGGATGGTGTTCTCTTGGAGCACTTTTATGTTTTCATTAGACCATTTCTAATGCATTAAATTGCAGTGCTTTCTAAGCAAACCTCTTCCAAGTAACTGATTTTTGGCTTGTAATAAGTGTAGTTTTGTGGGTTTGTGTTACAGAAGTTTAGTGGTTTTAAGACACGGTTTTGCCTGCCCCATGAAAGTTTTTAGGAGCACTTGGGATTATCACTTTTTTATTGTGGTTTCAGAAGGGAGCCTGTGAAGACGTGAAGAGAGCATAGAACCATAGAATAGTTAGGGTTGGAAAGGACATTAAGGTCATCAAGTTCCAACCCCCCTGCCATGGGCAGGGACACCTCACACTAAACCATATCACCCAAGGCCTTGTCCAACCTGGCTTTGAACACTGCCAGGGATGGAGCATTCACAGCCTCCCTGAGCAACCCATTCCAGTGCCTCATCACCCTAACAGGAAAGAATTTCCTCCTTATATCCAATCTAAACTTCCCCTGTTTAAGTTTGAAGCCGTTACCCCTTGTCCTATCACTACAGTCTCTAATGAAGAGTCCCTCCCCAGCATCCCTATTGGCCCCCTTCAGATACTGGAAGGCTGCTATGAGGTCTCCACACAGCCTTCTCTTCTCCAGGCTGAACAGCCCCAACTTTCTCAGCCTGTCTTCAGATAGGAGCTGCTCCAGTCCCCTGATCATCCTCGTGGCCCTTCTCTGGACTTGTTCCAACAGTTCCATATCCTTTTTAAGTTGAGGACACCAGAACTGCACACAATACTGCAAGTGAGGTCTCATGAGAGCAGAGTAAAGGGGCAGGATCACCTCCTTTGCCCTGCTGGTCATGCTCCTTTTGATGCAGCCCAGGATATGGTTGGCTTTCTGGGCTGCAAGCGCACACGGCCTGCTCATGCTCATTTTCTCTTAGAAATAAGAAAGATCATCTTAGCTCTTTGTCAGGATGGTAGGAGTTTTGGTGCCTAGCTGCTTAGTCAACTTGCCAAATCATTAGAAGCAAGATTATTTGGGGAAAAGAGCAAGTACTTTTCCAGTTCTGCTACAATGATCTTTATACTATGAATTTCTTGTATCAGAGAAGTTTTACTTGGGGGAAGCAGTGGTATTGCATGCCTCCCATTTGAGTGCCATGGTTATTTGTGTCTGCTCAAGGCATAATTTGTTTTTATAGTGCTACTGATAAAACAAAAGCCCTTTTCTGTTACTTTTTGTCTTACTTGCTAAATAAAATGTTCAGACACTGAAGACTAACAATATGTACTATGATCAAGTAAAAGTAAAATCAAGCTATTCAACTGGAGTAATTAGAATCCTTTTGTTGCTTAACTTCAGTGATTTTTTTTTTTTTTAAAGCTTGTTCTTTATAATCTTGTAGTTAGCCCTATAAGCAGTTTCCTAATGTAATGTTGTTATACAGACTGAACCACAGCTTAAGCCTGGCAGGCAATTGCCATTCAGTGCATGTAGTGTGGGAAGAATAGCTTTGGGTGAAATTGCTTTGTGAAGCATTTTAAAAATTAGCTTTTGTCGCTTTTGTTTTCTTGCATCTCATGTGCAAAGGAGACTTTTCCTTTCAGAAACTGAATGAAAAAGTATGCTAATGAGTAAAAAATTTCTTCACATACTCTAGAAGAGTGTTACAGTACCAGGAAGAACTGAGGTTCTGATTTCAGGCTTCATCAGCGGAAGGATGGTCTTTGGAACAAGTTCTGCCTGAGGTCACAGCTAAAAGATTTAGTTAAGTAGTCTTGTTATAAAGCTTTATAGACTTCCAAAAGAAATTAATAATTCAAAGATATATGTTAGTAAATAATGTAAATATCTGTTTTAAGCTAGTAGTCATTCCTTACCTGTGTATGTTTATGAAGAAAAGTTCTTCAATAGTAAATGTGTGGCAAGACTACAATAAAAGAACAAACAGACTTTCATGTATGAAACACATCCTTCTACTTCACAGTATCACAGTATCACAGTATGCTAGAGATTGGAAGGGACCTCGAAAGATCATCTAGTCCAATCCCCCTGCCGGAGCAGGAACACCTAGATAATGTTACACAGGAATGTGTCCAGGCGGGTTTTGAATGTCTCCAGGGAAGGAGACTCCACAACCTCCCTGGGCAGCCTTAGTTCTCTTAACTAGGTGTGTAAGCTTAAATGCTCTCATTATTTAAGACTGGGTATGGACATAAGCTTGAACAGCGAAGGTTGTAAATAGCAGAAACTGCAGTGTAAGGTATATAAATATTTACAGTGTGACCTGTTCGTGATAAGTAATCATTTTGGCAGTTGTCGTGGTTGTGCAGCCAATAACCCATGCAGCCCGTTCACTCACTCCCCTCTCTCCCCCCCCCCCACCCCCCCCCACCCCGCCCCCTTCCCAGAGGGACAGGGAGGAGAATCAAAACAATGTAACTCCCACGGGTTGAGATAAGAACAGTCCAGTAACTAAGGTATAACACAAATGACTGCTGCTACCACCAATTATAATAATGATAAGGGAAATAACAAGGGAAGAGAATACAATACCACCTGTTGATACCCAGCCTGACCGAGCAGTGAACTAGCCCTTGTCATGACGTGCTGTGGTATGGAATACATCTTTGGCTAGTTTGGGTCAGGTGTCCTGTCTCTGCTTCCTCCTGGCTTCTCCTCCTCCCTGGCAGAGCATGAAGCTCAGAAAGTCCTTGGTCAGAGTAAACATTTGAGCAGTAAGTAAAAACATCAGTGCTCTCAGTGCTGTTCCCAGGCCGAAAGTCAAAAACACAGTGCTGTACCAGCTACTAAGAAGGAGAAAAATGACTGCTACTGCTGAACCCAGGACAGTAATGATTTAAGCTATTTAGAAAATAAAAAAGTTCATCGCATATTTTCAGAGGAGCTCAGCTGTGGACTTTGAATGGTGCCAAAGCTTCTGCAAGGATTCATGTGAGAAGAGTTGCAGGCTTCAGGATTTCTTTGCTCTATACAGACCTTTTATGTTTTCTTGTGGCATGACCTAGGCTTAACTCTAGATATATATTCCTCATATCTGCTGTAGAAACCTTATGGCTCATTGTGGTATTATTTTTCTGTCTGCAATTTCTTATTCACCAGAAATGCCATTCTGAGTCAATGGAAGCAATACCTTGAGTAGTATCATCTAGGCTTAGCTAAGTCCTCCATTTCTGTACAAATGCAGTTAACTGCATTGCTGAATTCTGTATACTGTATATATTAAAAGATGAAAAAGTAGTATAGCATCAGTCATGGCATTGGGAGACTGTTTTTTTAACTTTGCTGGTTCAGTACCTATTTTAGTAACTTCCAGATAGCTTACTGAACATACATTTTTTTCTTTTAGTTCTTGATACCTTGAAAAAAATAATTACGTCACTTTTTTTTGTCAATATAAAGGAGATTTAAATATGTGCTGTTTGCTGCTGTTCATTTACTAGCAACAAGCATATATAATGATGTTGACTTAAAAATACATTCTGTACTAAAGTTACTAAAATGTAAAATCTAAATATTTTTTGTACTTAGAAATGTTGGGGAATAGAAAGCAAAATTTTAAGAGTATCTCTGCTAGATCAGAGTAAAGTCGAGGATTTCCAACACTAGCAAATTTAAGGGAGAGTGCAAGAAACAAAGGTAGCATAAAGTAGATTTTTTTTTTTTTTTTTTTTGGAAGAGACTGCTGGCTTCAGCTGGTCAGCATGTTGGTGTATTCCAAGTCTAGAGCTCTGCATGATCATCACGTTTAATGATTTATGCTTTGCTACCTTCTATAAGCCTCCTTATTAGCATTTGACCTTCAGGGTATGTTGTGACAATTAATTCCACAAAACAAGCATCTGTTAAAATAAGTCTTCCTTGCATTTGAAAATTGCCAGTAATTTTATTAAATGCCCTCTAGTTTGTGAGCCATTTCTCCTCCCTACCCTTTGATTTTATGGACCTCTATCAGTGTATAATTGCTGAGCGCTTACGTTGCTATGCCCTGTGTCCTTTCTAGTTCTTCTATATTTCTTTGTGATGGAGTAGAGAGAACAGCAACCAGAATTTGACCTACCAGGGAGCTATGTGTTTGTATAAAGTCATATTATGATGATTCTTGGTTTGCTATCTAAATGTTTTCAATTAAGACTCCTCCCACTTTGTCCTGTTGCAAAACTAACAGATTTTTATCTGCTGCCAGACATCAAGGTGGCATTTTCAGACAGCTGTCTTTGAGGACTCTGAAGTGTCATCCTTGTAAGATGGTGTAGAGCCTGTCTCTGTTTGTATGTGACTGAGGTTGTGTGTGTGTATTAATGCATTATTTTTATGTTTATGGGCAGTGAATTTCACTTGTAATTTTCCACGCATTTGTCATTGTAAGATCCTCCTTCAACTTTGACGATTTCGAATTATTAGCAGGTGTTTTCCCATTGTTATTGCTTTGTGAACAGTTACCTTTTCTTCAGTTATGACTCAAGTAGATGTAAAATATATCTATATACCGATCATATATTATGTACTATATATGCATATGATATATTCATAGATATATTTGTACTTATGTAATGTTTTTTAATTACTAGAATTCCTTTAGAGAGGTATCCTACCCTCTTAGTCCTGTATCATTTGTATCTTCTATCTTCTTTCTATTAGTGTTACATATATACAATAGGTATCTATTCGTAGTCTTTCTATGTTGCAGGAATAAAATACCATTTTACACACAGGTGTATGTATATGTACATACACACATGAATTCACATACATTTATGGTTTTGGCATCAATATAAAAGCACAGACATTTAATCTTAGCCTTATTACTGATTTTATATACGCTATTTAATCCTTACACTGCCTATTTTGCAAAATTGACAGAGTCTTTCTGATCTAATTTTGTAGCTGTTCTTCCTCTTGTTAAAATTATAGCAGTGTTGTATCACAGTTCATTCTGGGGTCACCAGATCTGTGATTTATACTGAGATGCTTAAAAATAGCAGCTGCATCAAAAGTAATTTTTAATAGTCCCATATCCACCTGAACAAAATCTTCAGAGCAACATCAGCTGGAGGAAGAGTTTTTTTTTTTGTGGGCCCTGGAATATGTTTCTTTTTCTAAAGTTTAAACTTTGTAAGCCTCTGGCTTTGTGGTTTTAACCTCTGCTTCAGTGTATACTTAAGTGTGTGGGTTCGGTAAAGGCATGGGTATGTTTGGGGAGACTGTGTGAAGCCTGCATGAATCCTTACCTGAGGGTAGAGGAAGGTTTCTCTGTCCTGTGTGCCCTGATTTTACATAGCAAAGCAGCAGGGACTTGTGGCAACAGAATGCTGCTCATGGGCTTACTAGAATCATAGAATAGTTAGGGTTGGAAAGGACCTTAAGATCATCTAGTTCCACCCCCCCTGCCATGGGCAGGGACATCTCACACTAAACCATGTCACCCAAGGATTTGTCCAACCTGGCCTTGAACACCACCAGGGATGAAGCATTCACAGCTTCCCTGGGCAACCTATTCCAGTGCCTCACCACCCTCACAGGAAAGAATTTCTTCCTTATATCCAATCTAAACTTCCCCTGTTTAAGTCCAGGCAGATGGCATCAACTGCTCTACCCCCCTCCATCAGTTCTGTAGCCCCATCATAGAAGGCCACCAAATCGGTCAGGCAGGATTTGCCCTTAGTGAAGCCATGCTGGCTGTCACCAAGCACCTTGTTGTTTTTCATGTGCTTTAACATGCCTTCCAGGAGAATCTGCTCCAAGGTTTTGCCAGACACAGAGTGAGACTGACTGCTCTGTAATTCCCTGGGTCATCCATTTTCCCCTTCTTTAAAATGTGGGTTATATTTCCCTTTTTCCAGTCATCAGGAACTTCACCTGACTGCCATGATTTTTCAAATATGATGGCCAGTGCCTTAGCAACTTCATTCGCCAGCTCCTTCAGGACCCATGGATGGATTTCCTCAGGTCCCATGGACTTGTGCACGTTCAGGTTCTTAAGATGGTCTTGAGCCAGATCCTCTCCTACAGTGGGCCCAAGGTCTTCATTCTCACTGTCCCTGTGTCTGCTTTCCAAGACCTGGGTGGTGTGGTCAGAGCCTTTGCCAGTAAAGACCGAGGCAAAGAAGTCATTGAGAACCTCAGCCTTCTCCAAATCCAGGGTAGCCAGTTCTCCCAATAGCTTCCGGAGAGGGCTCACATTGTCCCTAATCTGTCTTTTATTCACTACATACATATAGAATCCCTTCCTGTTATCCTTAACATCCCTAGCCCAGTTTAATCCTAACTGGGCCTTTGCCTACCTAGCCTGGTCCCTGGCTTCCTGGAGAACATCCCTGTAATCTTCCCAGGCTGCCTGTCCTTGCTTCCACCTTTTGTAAGCCTCTTTTTTCCTTTGAAGTTTCCTCAGGAGCTCCTTATCCATCCAAGGAGGTCTCCTGGCCCTTCTGCTGCACTTCCTTCTAGTTGGGATGCAACACTCCTGAGCTTGCAGCAGGTGATCCTTGAATATCAACCAAGAGCCTTGGTCCCCCCTGCCCTGTGGGGCTATATCCCACGGAACCTTACTAAGCAGGTTCCTGAAGAGGCCAAAGTCTGCTCTCTTGAAGTCCAGGGCAGTGAGCTTGCTGCACGCTCTTCTCACTGTCCTGAGGATCTCAAACTTGGAGCACCACATTTCCAACGAGCCCTTCCCTGTTTGTGAGCACGAGGTCAAGCATGGCGCCTCTCCTTGTCAGCTCCTCTATTACTTGCAGAGGGAAGTTCTTTTCCACACAGTCAAGGAACCTCCTGGATTGCTTATGCTGGGCCATACCATCCCTCCAACAGATATCAGGGTGGTTGAAGTCCCCCATGAAAACAAGGGCCTGTGAGCATGAGGCTGCTCCTATCTGTCCATAGAGCACTTCAGCCATAGAGTCCTCTTGATCAGGAGGTCTGTAACAGATCCCCACAGTAATGTCCCCCATAGCTGTTCTCCCTTTAACCCTGACCCACAAACTCTCTGTGGACTGCTCACCTGTCCCCAGACAGAGTTCCATACTCTCCAGCCTATCCCTAACATAAAGGGCAACTCCCTCTCCCTGCTTGCTGGGCCTGTCTTTTCTAAAGAGCCTGTAACCTTCCATTCCAACACTCCAGTCATAGGAGCCATCCCACCATATTTCTGTGATGCCTATTATATCATACCCCTGTAGATGTGCACACATCTCTTAATTCCTCTTGTTTGTTCCCCATGCTACGGGCATTTGTATAGAGGCATCTGAGCCGAGCTCCAAATGAAGCTGGCTCCTTGGCTGGAGTGGCTGGAATATCTCTACATTGCTCCGAGCATTTATTATAGGTGCTGGCAACTGACTGGGAGTGTTGGGATGGAATGATGCCCCACTCCCCCAACACATCTAGTTTAAAGCATCCTTGACCAGTCTGGCAGGCCTCCTATCAGAACCACACGGCAGCTCCACCAGCCCCCAGTAGACCTGGCCTACTAAACTGATCCCCATGTTCTAGATACCCAAAGCCCTGACTATGGCATCACCCTTCTAACCATTTATTAACCTGGCCAATACTCCTAGCCTTTTTAAGGTCCTCCCCTCTATCCTGAAGAATTGATGAAAAGACAATCTGATCTCCAGAGCCCCTAACCACCTCTCCCAGGGCTCTGTAGTCCTTCTTCATGTTCTCGAGACTACTACTATCTATATCCCTAGCACCCACATGGGTCACTAGAAGTGGGTACTAGTCTGCGGGACTTACTAGAGCAGGCAGCCTCTCTGCAGCATCCCTGATATGTGCCCCAGGTAGGCAACACACCTCCCTTGAGACTGGGTCAGGCTGACAGATGGGTGCCTCTGTTCCTTTCAAAGTGGAGTCCCCTACTACTACAACCCGACACTTTTTTCCTTGGAGCACCAGTAGAGATTTTTAGCAGGGCACCAGCCAGTTGTTTCTGGTGCTATTGTGTTTCCTCACCAGCCCCCTGCAGGACAGCAGAGTGGTTATGGGTGGGGACAACAGATTTAGGAGGAAGCCCCTTGCTTTTAATTGGCCTCTTCCTCCTTTTTTTGTTGTGTTTTTTTTTTTTTTTTGTTACTATTTCCCAGCTTCCTGGGTTAACGGCCTCCTTCTTTCCTCCATGAATTACTAGTGAAGGTGAAGATTAGACTTGGGTCTCAATTTTTCGTGTGTTATGAAATATTATTATTTTAAGTATTTTGTTTGAGAGAGTCGGCTTACTGTCTGTATGCAATACTAATACTACTTTATGTCACACACAAAGCCTTTCAGATGTTCAGAGGGCTGTATTTGTTTTGTATGGTTACTGCTTGGTGGTTGTGTGTGTGGTGTCCTTCCGCATTATGGATTTAAAGGCACATTTGAAATATGTCTCTTTCTTAGTCTGTGGTGGGTAAGAACATTCATTCTTGGGTCATATTTTTCCTCACAGTCGAGTACAGCAAAGAGCCTGTTTGCAGAGTAAACTTCAGTAAAGAGTTCAGTTGCCTCTGATCAGCAGCAATGATGAATATCACTCTCCAAACAAACCAGAAGGGACTGAACCAATTCTTTCCAGCTGAATGGCTTTGTTAACAGAATAAATACAAGCAAAGGAGAACAATGACCTCCTTGCTTAAATAAGTTACAAGACTTTTGAAAATGTGTTTGAAATCTGGATGCTGCTTTTCTTCAATAATCTAATTAGATTTGAGGAGGTGTGCGTGAGATTGGGCCAGTGTCAGCCACTCAACCCTGCACTGCAGTGATTCCAGCAGGAAGCTGTTGCAGATGAGAAGTAGGGCTTGAGTGTTGGTTTTTATTCCTCTTTCTCAGTCTCCAGTGACTGTGTATTTGTTGTGTTTTTTTTTTTTTTTTTTTAACAAATGCCTCTGAAGTATCCAGTATTTATTTGCTGTGATCTCTTGTGTGATATTAATTAATGTTGAACTAGGGTACATCTGCATTTCATTGGTAAAAGAATGAACTGCAAAGTGTTGCTTAGGCTCAGTAAATAATTGTGCGTTGTTTTCATACTGAGAAAACTTGCTTCTCATTAGAAACACCAGATGCTTGCGTACTTCCTGAAATGGTCCCTTTTACTGGATGTGAATGTTTTTATCCATGTTCCAGTTAAAACACTGGTGGCAAAACATACTCTGAAGATTTTTAATAGTAGTAATAATACATGTAGGTGTTTACTTGATTTAGTCTTGCCCGTCAGCTATGGAGCCTTGTGCTTCTTAGTTTTCTGCCTGTTTAATGGCTTTGTCTGGGTAGCACTGGATGAAAAACTTCTCTTGTAGGCAAATAAAGTCAAAAGCCTAAGGGGGCTGAAGGTAGTGCCATTTCTTACCACTGGCCTCAGAAGGAGCCAGGATGAAGCCAGAAATGTTGCCTGTCTTCCTCACGGATGCCATTTTCTCCATAGCTCCTTATCTGAATGCTAAGTTGCTGGGAAAAGTAGAGAAATTCATGTGAGCCTTTGTTGCTCTGCATGTCCTAGAATCTGATTTATGTGAGAATACATTTTGCTTGTTGGTGTTAGAAATAATCAAAATAATTAAGATGGAGAAATGAAAGAGTCTTTGGGTGTTTATCATCAGTGAGAGAATTAAAAACTAAAACCATTATTAATAATTTAGTATTTATTAAATTGCATTGAACCGGGGCTATAAGAATAGGAAGGATCTAGCATTTTAATTTTCAAGATAAAAAAGCAAAAGGAATAGTTTTATGTTACAGTTGCACATAAAAAGTGCAAGAAGTGATTGTTTTTTGCCTTATATACTATATTCACTGAAACAGGCTTGTTTTTCTGTGTACACCTCTTTTAGACTTACAAAAATGAACATAATGAGCATGTTACTTTAAGATATAATGTGTCATATCCTAAAGGTGTCCTTTGGTTCTTTGTGGAAAAGATTAGCATCTACCTTCACTTTAAGCCAACAAGAAGCTGTACAGAAAGTGCTAGGCACTTGCTAAACTCCAGATGACACCTGAACAACTTTTCATTAGTAAATGGTTCTTGCTAAAGGTTTCCCTCTGGCTTTAATACAAAATAGGATTAAAACCTTCTGGACTTTTATCCTCTTTTAGCATTTTGTTACCTCAAATAAGTATGACTTCAAATGAGAATGACTTCAAATGAGAATGACTTCAAATGAGAATGACTTCAAATGAGAATGACTTCAAGTTTGCCAAATTGGTCCATGCCTGGCATCTTGCAGAGGCCAGCATTGCACCACTGGTGCCTCTTCAGACCCTTGCAGTCAAAAATGCTTTGGTTTCTTGGACTGAGAAAAGATTCAGAGCAGCCCTACACAGAGGGATTTGGGGGTGCTGGCTGACAAGAAACTGAACATGAGCCGGCTTCAGTGTGTGCTCACAGCCCAGAAAGCCAACCGTATCCTGGGCTGCATCAAAAGGAGCGTGACCAGCAGGTCGAAGGAGGTGATCCTGCCCCTTTACTCTGCTCTCGTGAGACCTCACCTGGAGTATTGTGTGCAGTTCTGGTGTCCTCAACATAAAAGGACATGGAACTGTTGGAACAAGTCCAGAGGAGGGCCACGAGGATGATCAGGGGACTGGAGCACCTCCTGTATGAAGACAGGCTGAGAAAGTTGGGGCTGTTCAGCCTGGAGAAGAGAAGGCTGTGTGGAGACCTCATAGCAGCCTTCTAGTATCTGAAGGGAGCCCGTGGGGATGCCAGAGAGGGTTCCCTTCAATGGGGGCTGTAGTGATAGGAAAGAGAAATCGGTTTGACCTTAAACAGGGAAAGTTGAAGAAAGACACAAGGAAGATGTTCTTTACTGTAATGGTGGTGAGGCACTGGAATAGGTTGCCCAAGGAAGTTGTGAATGCTCCCTCCGTGGCCCTCGAGGCCAGGTTGGACAGGGCCTTTGGTGACATGGTATAGTGTAAGGTGTCCCTGCCCATGGCAGGGGGTTGGAACTTGATGATCATAAGGTCCTTTCCAACCCTAACGATTCAATAATTCTATGTTTCTTTGTTGCTCTTGATCATAACCTCTTGATTTTGGTGTTTTTTTTTTTTTTTCCCCTCCCCCATTGCTTATGACACTACTAGAAGTTTCTGGGCAGCACATTACCTATGAGCAGTATGTTGGAAAGCCCTGACCTGCTGCAGTGCTGTTCTTCTGTTGTTGCAGGTTAGAGCTGGGAGCTGGGATGGGGGCTCTCACCAGGCTTCAGGAAGCTGAGCGGTGACCAGAGCTGCAGCTGTGTTAAAGTTCGGGGTCGCCTGAGCACTGCAGACACAGCTTTTGACAGCTTTTGCACAGGCTGTCATTCACAGGCACTTCAGCAAACCTGTGAGATAAATCCACTCATTGCACACCCAAAGGTGAAAAGCAATGGAGCATGGTCTGGCCATGCTGTCATCCCTGCAGCTTGCAGCTGCCTGAGGTGGGGACCAGGACCCTTCAGGGCTGCCTGCACCCCTCCAGCTGGCAGAGATCTCACTGCCACTTAATTGGCATCCCATATTCCCTGGGGGCTGTGGCTGGCTCCTTCATTGCCTTGTCCCTTGCTGTATGCAATCCGCAGCATGTCCCTCTGCAGTACCACACTGCCTGTGACTTGTCATGTTGGTCTGCTGGCATGGACTGTGTCCCTCTGGGGGTCCTGTCAGCAGTGCTGTCCTCAGGATTGTTTTTCAAGATACGGTTATCAGTTTAATTTGCTTAAAACTTGCCATAAGGAGAAATAGGCCATGAGGTCTCCCTTCCTGGGAGAAGGCAAAATCTGTCACAGAGCATTAGCTGCACACTGTCATGCTGTGCTGCTGAGAAAAAGAGCAAGTGAAACTAAAATAGTTTGGAATCAGTTCATCTCTCTGTTAAAATCCCACTCCACTATTCTGCATCCTGTGTGCTCTATTAGGAAGACAAGATCTTTTTAGGAACCAGGCTTCTCTGGTCAGTGTTTTAAATCCTGAAATCTCAGGTCACTTTTGCCTCTGCTGTAGATAGTTTTGGTGTTGCATGAAATTATGACTTTCAGTGGGGGGTAAGGAGCAAATGAACTTTTGGAGAGCCTTTTCCCACAAAGTGAGAAACCATGGAGTAGATGGATTTAATACACCAGGGAGGACTCACTGACCCCAGTAGAGATACAAACTTCTGCTGAGCTGCTGAAGTCATCTTTAACGATACAGTCAGTCCTAATACCTGATGGCTGTTATGCAAATGTAGGATAAAAAAAACCATGTCCACGAGATCTAGGTCCACAGTATCTAATGCTTTTGATTAGATTTGGCATGAGATAAAGTTTACATCGTTGGACTCTCTGAAGGGACCTTTTTTCTTTTTGCTTTCAAAATCTGCTAAGTGCTGACAGCAGTCAAACAGTCCTTAGTTTTCCCCCAGAATCTCTTAAGTTTCTTGTTTGAAGAATCAATTCTTTGTGTATCTGGGGAAAAACCACTACTTTATATTCACAATGAAGGGATTGTGTGTTTGTACAACTGTATGAACATGTCTTGTTTTGGGGAATTTTCCTCAAATATTTAATACTCAATATAAATTTAATAACTGAAATCTGTTTTGTTCAAACAGATGTTCACAGCAAAAACTTAACATAAATAACCACTTATTGGTGTTTGATAGGAGGATGACTAGGAGAGAGGGGATCTTTAAGGCTTGGGATTTTTTTTTTGTTTTCAAATCCATGATAAAATTGATGCCATGCAACTAAAGCAGAGCAGGCTAAACTGCCACCTGATCAATCCACATCAATGTTAACCATTAGGCCACTTCTTCATCTTTGACAAATATTATAGATGTTTGGTAATGATTAATTTATGTTTAGGTCTGTATTCTGGAAGGTTGAGAACAGCAAAAAGCGAAGAGCAAAAGACCAAAAGGGTCTGTTGCTCCCGCTCAAAACTGAAGAAAATCATCGCCACCACCAGAAGAACCTGTTCATCAGTATTGCTTAGCAATTCAATTTCTGAAGTTCTGTTTATCGTTTAATTAGTTCTTAATCTATTTTAGTATGGATGTCACACATTACTTGCTTAAAAAAAAAAGTATTTGTTAACATGTCTTTTTCATTAAACAATCGCATGTTAAAATAATCACACAATCTGAAAAACACAGTTATTTGCATTAGGAATATTGGCCTTTTTTTCATATGATGGCATATATTGTTGACCTTTCTATGACATTTGCAGAATTAGTGTCACACTAAGTATAAATCTGTGGGTTATCCTTTTCGGTTGGTTGGTTTTGCTTTAAAAGTACTATTAGCTTTCTCTTTTTTTCATTGTGTTACTTCATAATCTTTTGGACTTTTCCTTTGTTAAGGCAGCATTCAAGGTTCAGGGAGCTCTGTCAGCATTTTTTAATACCCTGGGATGCATGCTTTCTGCTTATGAAGACTTAAGAATACTACTTCAAATAGTTGTTATTTGAGAACCTATTTTTTTTAATTAATGGACCAACATTATCACTGTAGATCACTGATACATCATTCTACTTCCCTAATATGCAGGGGAAATAGCTTTTGAACACTTCTGCCCTTTGTCTAGAAGAGAACATCAGAAGTACGAAGTTTTTAACCCTGAATTCATTGCCCGGTTACTTAAGCATTCCTTTCAATATAACTACAAGAGCATCAGTGGAGCATGTGAATTTCTGAAAGGTGCTTTCATGACCAGACTAGCCAGAATAGTTTCAACTGCAGCCTTAGCCATCTTGATTTTTTTTGTGTTTTGTTTGTTGTGTTTTTTTTTGTCTAATGAAGCTTGATCCTAATTGATTTTTTTTTGTTTTGTTTAATTTTTTTAAGTATAATTTCAGCTATGATTTAATTTATCTTTTTCTCAAGTCTACGTTAGTAAGTTGGGTTCTCACAGAAAGTGGAATGATGAAAGAGTACAACATTGAAGTGTTTAAGCATCTGCTCTGTGAATTCCCTTTGAGTTGATTAGAGTAGACAGCTCCTGGCCCTGAAACAGCATGACTACAGAAGTGATTTTAGTTGCTAAGAAATGTCACAGCAATACAAATGTTTCATTTAGAAAATAGATTAGCTCATCTTAACTAAGGGGTGAATTTCTTTTAAACTTCTTATTTAAAAAGGGGTGATCTGTTGTAGCTTCTATATGTTATATGGATATTTTCATTATATTATCAACACATTTAGGAATAGTTAAGATTATTGAGAATATTTAGGATTATTTTACTACTTTCCTTTTATGTCTCGCCCTTAATTTCTCACTTTTATTTAATGCCTGTAAGTAAGCATTACAATATTTTAACTTCTTGTCACGTGATTTGATGTACTCTATTATGAACTTGCAAGGAGATTATTTTACTGCTGGTATTTCACTACTAAATTAGATACTTCTAATCTCTGTGTTTCTCAGGTAGGATGGTAGTATCTTTTTATTGGGAAAACTGAACCTCCATTCTACAACTGAACATTGATACAACTAGTGCAAAAATTGATACAAATTAGTGTGCTCTAATTTTAGAGAAAAATTTTTTTAGGGCTTTCTTTCCTGAGCCAGATCATAGTAAGAAAAAACAGCTGTGAAATAAATTAAATCACTTGGTGAAAACCAACATGTCTTAGCTATAGTAAATCTTATAAAATCTTATAGTTTGTGGCAAGCAATATCAACATCTTTCGAAACTTCAGTATAAGAAATTGCTGAATATTTAAATATTTAGGCATCACATCAGTTCAAGATAAAATATTGTTACCTATGGGACCCTGTTGTGGCATGAAGATGTTTACAGCCGTAAGTAAAGCAGATTTGAGATGGTCATATTGGTCCATAGCAGGTTCTAATTCACGCTAACATGTAGTATATTCTTTTGTCTCTGAACTCATCAGAAGATGCTCTCCCCTTTTGGATGTCAGTCACTTGTGCTCTGGTTTTTGGCATGCTTTTGTCATTCATCTGTTGTAAATTGTAACCCGTTCGTACTTCTCTGTTAGTAAAGGAGCTGTTTACACTTGGGTAACTTTAACTATCTAGCCTAAATTCTGCAGCTTCTCAGGAGCCTATGCAGCCAGGATCTTGCTGAACCTAGTTTCTCATCTGTGTGTTGATATCTCAGGGTCATGATGCCAGTTGGCATCTTGATGGCATTAAGTACCCCCCCCCCCCCCCCCCCCCCCCCCCCCGACTAGTGCACCTCTAGAAGCACCCAGAAGACAGCCAGCTGGCAAGGGTTCATGCATGCAACTCTGGGAGCTTTTGCCATGTGGCAGTATGTGTATCTCTGGAATTATATGGAACTGCTGTGTACCTTTGCTAAGAATTATTAATAATCATCACTTTTCCCAACGCAACTAGAGGACAGTTTACTTCCTACAAAGCAATTGTGTGTACTGTGGTAAAACTGGACAATCTGCTGCTTTGTTCCCTGTCAGAGTTGGAAGGATGAGCAAAAAGTCGTAAATGTTGCTTAACTGATTCATTGCAAAGTAATGAACAGTAGTAACCATTCAAGAAGTAAGAAGCTTTGTAAATAAAGGAAACCTGATGAGACAAAAGCTAAGTGCCAGTCGCCAGTTTTTTGGGTGGATATGGGGAACGGAGATGTTAGAGTGTGGCATTTGATAAACAGCTTTGAAAGTCTCAGGGAGCCTGGTCAAAACTCAGTTGTATATTGAAGTGTCTTCAAAAGAGTCCTGTAAGTTACAAAAACAAATTCTATCAGTTTATCAGGAAGGAACCTGAAAGTAAATGTGTGTTAGAATCTGTAAGCAGTCTGTTACAACAACTGAGTGCCAGGAAATGTGGGCTTGATTTGGCATCTTGTCCTAAACCTTATTGTGGTAGCAAAGTATTATAATTTGATCAATAAAAAGAGTAGGTTGAACGATGTATCAGAAATCTTAAGCAGTTTGTATATTATTTGTGTTTGACTGACAATATGGAAGAGAGAGTATGTTATAATACATCCTTGTCATTCAAAGGTTTTATTTTTAGTTTCACTTTCACAGTTGTTTTTATTATCTCAAGCACCAAGTTTTATGCACTATAAACCACTTACGCTGTGCATGTTTTTTCCTGAAGTATAAATTGGAGTATAAAATCCATTTTACCATCCTACTGATATCAGTACTTATAATATTCTGTCCTTAGACCTAAATTCTGCCTCCTGTGACTCTCAAGTTGCCTGTATGTATTAACAGTATAAAAGGATACCTTTTATAGTGACTGAAAGCCTTTCAACCCTACTGATATCATTTATAATATTCTGTCCTTAGACCCAAATTCTGCCTGCCGTGACTCTCAAGTTGCCTGTATATATTAAGAATATAAAGGGATACCTTTTATAGTGACTGAAAGCCTTTCAACTTTAGTTTAGTTTAGATTTTATTATTAAATCCTTTAAAATGTTTAAGGCCAGGTTGGATGGGGCTTTGAGCAGCTTGGTCTAGTGGAAGGTATCCCTGCCATGGCAGGGTGGTTGGAACAAGATAATCTTTAAGGTCCCTTCCAACTCAAACCAGTTTGTGATTCTCCCCTTCTGATATGCAGTCTTAAGGGAATTTTCATAGTTAATATTGTTGAGTCTTTCGGCTTCCCATGACTGCCAAAAAGTTGAAGGAATATTGTAACTGCAATCTTGATGAAACCTAAAGAAAAGCAGATGAACTGATTTTGTAGTACTTAAATACTCAGCAAAATATGGCTCTTCATTAATTTTGAATTCCCAGGTTGTGACCAAGATACTGAGCCCATTTTTTGCAGACTCACAGCTGCTCAATGCACATCATCAATAAGAACACTGCTCTTGCTTCAGACACTGTAGTCTGTTTTCAGTATCTTAACTCTTCCCAGATGGGACTTAGATGTCTCTTCTTTTTCTTCTTCTTCTTAAAAAAAAAAAAAAAAAAAAGAAAACAACCAAAAAACCCAACCAAAATAACCAAAATCAACAAACCCCACAAAAACCAACAAAACAAACAAAACAAAACCCAAAACAACAAAAAACCCTACAAAAAAACCCA
Source organism: Pezoporus flaviventris (assembly GCF_033815535.1). NCBI lineage: Eukaryota > Metazoa > Chordata > Aves > Psittaciformes > Psittacidae > Pezoporus > Pezoporus flaviventris. Next base: position 5,093,743 of record NW_026892603.1, read on the forward strand.
ACCCAAACCAGAACAAAACCCACCAGAAATGACCAACTTTTTTATATACATAGCCTCATCCAGGCTAAATTCTTTCAGTCTTCCAAAGAGGGATTTTACTAAGTTCTCTTCTGTTGCTGTCAGCCGGTAAAACCATACTATGGTTTCCTTGAAGGTCACAAAGAGAAAAAAAGAAAGTGCTTTAAGTGGTACCAGATTATGGTATTCTGCAACACAGTAGTTGTTTGCTGCAGTATATGCTCACACTTGACTGTGGCTGAATTCAGTTAGGGTAACTTTTCAAGGAAGGGTCCTTTCTTATAAATCGTAATTTGAATTTGGGCATTTTTTCTGTATTGTCCCTCAGGAACAACATGATTTTACAGACTTCACATGTAGCTGAAATTGGGAAATGTAAGTTAGATTTTAGTGTTTGTCAATACAGTTTTGCAGAAATTCCAGTTGCTGTCTATGGGAAACTGTTCTTGCATAACAAATGAACTTAGAAACTGTCATTCAGCTACAAAAAAAAAAAGTTTAATTTGAATCTTAAAAAATGGGCCAGTGGAAATGAATTTAATTAGGGCATGCTGTCCCAGAAAAGCTCCTGCTTGACTTTGAAGATCTGGAACAAAAGTTGTCATTAAACAACAGCTGACTACAGGAGAGAAGAGGCAGCAGTTTTTTTGGTTGAGTGGAGGTTTTTTCTTAATTTAAAATTCTGTATTTACTTTTTTTTTTTTTTTTGCTTAGTGCACATTGGCATATCAGTTCCAAATACAGCATAGTTCAGCATGAGTAAGGCTTTGTTAAAATGATGGAAAATTGGGCAAGTGTTGAATGTAGTGCTGGCAGCACTGAACTGAGTATTAGTAATATTGCTTTTTAATTTTTCAGTACTTTGTCCCCTTCCCCTTTGCACCCCTGTTTTAATTTTTAATAATATGTAATTGAAGGAAAATGATTAGATAGCAGGAAAGCTCTCCTGAACTGTATTTAATCAGAAAAAGGGCTGGTGCTTTACATGTAAGCATAGGCGCATACTTTTCAATACATATGTACTATTTAACTGTAAGCACTGTTTTTTTTCATTGCTTCTTGTTTTGGAATAAAAAGGTACCATGCTGACTTTTTAGTGTGAGGTGTCCCTGCCTATGGCAGGAGGGTTGGAACTAGATGAACTTGGTGCTTTCCAACCCTAACTATTCTGTCATTCTATGACTTCCATTGGGTGTAACTCACTAGAATTTATTAAAATCTACTACTCTCCATGCTGTATCTGTGAAGTGTTTTTTACAAGACAAGGATAACAGATCAGGCATGTTTAACTGAAGCAAAGTGCTCTCAGACCTTGTTAGATATAATCTAATATGTACTGTTTGTCTTGGTTTACCCTTTAAACCTAATTGGTTTTGAAAAATGCATGTTTCACTGTTCAGATGACTAGTTAGCTGACCAATTGCCCAGGCAAATATAAGACTTCAAGCCATATACAGATGACAGCAGTAAAAGTATCTTGTTAGTTTCTAGTTTGACATTTGTTGATCAGACTTTTCCTCAGCTCCTTGTTCTAATCTACATTTATCCGAGTGAGACGAAATTGTATGATTTTCATTACTTCTAAAATAGAAGCAAAAGAAGGTTGTGGAACATTTCTACCAGCATGCCAATAATAAATTGTGTAAATTTTATTCAATGTTTATAAATTCTTGAAAGAGGCAATACATAAAGTATGGTGAGTAAATTACATGTGTCTATTCTATTTCCAAGCTCAGAATGTGTTGTTTCCTAATCTGTGTTTCTTATTTAAACACATGTAGTGAGCTGAAAATAATAGCCAGGTCTGCCTTAGGCTTGAGAGTTGAGTTTCTGTGTCTGTCTCTGCAGTATAGTGGGTATGCCCTTTGCACCACATCTGTAGTCACTGCACAGCCCATGTGGACAGAGCTGATTGCACATGTGGGTTCTGATAGTTTTCATGTGTGAAGTGAGTCTGAAGTAGTGTTGAAGAGTATTGAAATTCCTCCATACGCACAGAACTTCTGTGCAAGTAAGCTGTGGAGCTCGTTAGTGAGTTCACAGTGGACGCATCAAGGGTTATAGACTCCCGTTACTCAGATTCAAATGTTCCAAGTCCTTCTAGGAAAAAATAATCTGCTAAAGAAAAAGAAGACTTTTCAGGTATGCCTTTGTTCTAGGAGAAGAGAGCTTATACTTAAGATTTTAAGATTTATATTTATCTATTAAGGAAGATGTTAAATCCATGAAAAAATCAATGTTATTTTGTATTTCTGTATTCTTTCTTGTGATGTGTAGTGTCCCTGCAATTGCCTGACGAGATTGTAAGATTAATGATTGACTTTTAGGAGAACCTGAGATGCCACATGCATGCTAGCCATGTCTGATGCCCAGATCAATGTGAATTGGTAAGTAACTGCATGGTTTTTATTTTGTATTTTGTAGGTTGTATGTGGTGGCTTTTTTTTTTTAATGGACCTCTCATGTTCTTGCGTATTTTATGACATTTTAAATGGAGATAATCTAGTGGCTAAACAACCTTGTTGTAAGTCATCCCAGAGACCAAAGAAAGGTCTTTGTGATCATATGGTCAGAAGAAATAGCTGGAAGCTAAAATACCTACGATGGAAAAAAAATCAGGAGATGGGTAAATGTGAGAGTGAAGGGAAGACAGAAAGAGAAGTAGACTGTCCTTGAATGCTTGCCAGGAAAACAAGAGCATCAGTTTTGATCTGAAAGCACAGAGCAGCAGGACCCATGAGTGAAATCTGTGGAGTTGATCCCACTTCCAGCATCTGCAGAAGGTGTGGGAGACAGCCTGGCAGTGGGGCACTGAAGGAGAAATGACACCGTGACAAAAAGTGACAGAAGTTGAAAGGTGTGGGAGACATGCTAATCACCTTTGGGGTTATGGAGAATGTCTGTGCTGTTTTCCCTGTAGGCATCTGACAGCATAACACAAGATGATGTAGAGATGTGTCGCAGAATGCATAGAAAGGCATATAGCTTTATCTGGGCCTAAACTTTGCATTTATTCTGCATGTCTTATCACTTATGTAGCCTTGAGTAAATCACTAGTGGGAAAATTAAATATGGCCTTTTTTGTCCTTTTAATCTAGTCATTGAGGTGTTTTCTAAACCCAGAGTTTTTAATGGAGAAAAGAGGGATTAGTTAGTAAGTGCTAAAATAGATGACCCTAAGTCAAGGTTTCACATCTGTGATAGGGTAAATCTCTGTTTGGTCGCTTAAGGAGGGAGATAGCGTCCTGCCTCTTCCTGTGAGCTGAATTGGAAGGAAGAATGGAGATCTGAGAAGGGCAGGGTGGTAAATCTAAAGAATGGGACTTGCTGCTTCTCCTGCCAGCACAGGGACATTGTGAGGGTCTCTCATTCTCTCAGGATATGCTCCTCCTGTAGTAAAAGCTGTATGGACTGGAGATAAACTAAATCATTAGTGGCTCCCTCTTTGCAATGTCTCTTGACTCTGTAGAGCAACAGAGCTTTAGTGGTTGTATTGCTGGAGGTGGAAAAAAGTCCCACAACTTTTCTATGCCTTGATGATCTGCTTGCTCCTAAATACAGTTTTCTGCTTTCATGGGCTGTGCTCAGAGCAGTAATATAAAACTGAGCTAGTTTTAATCTCCTTCGGCACCCTGTCAAACAGCCTTTGAGAGATTGTGTATCATGTACTGGACTCGAATGTGATGCTTCTTTTAAATGCTAATGATAAGTTACTTTACTGAGCTTTGAAATGAATCACAGATGATCAGAGTAAGCCTCAAAAGGCTCCTTTACAGGACACACTCCAAACATCCTAATAGGTAGATTGTTTTATCCTTTGAGTACCATAAAATGCTTATGTTCACTTAAAACCTGCTAATTAGATTACTGCTTACAGCCTGCTTTTCGCTCTAAAAAGGTAATAATATGTCTTCAATTTTATCTTATTGCAGTCTGGACAATTTAATAGAATTTAGCTAAACTTCAGTAGAAATAGAGAGGGCTTAACTTGGAAAAAAGCAAAGCTTAGTTTCTTTTATTAATAAGAGAGTAATATTGCACTGAACAGTTCTGAGGTAGTGAAATCAAAGTGCAAAATGAATTACCCTGTTGTAACTTAAGCTTAAACATGTATAGCTTTTACATAAAAATTCGACACTGTGGATATTTGTAACAGGAGGACTGAGGGAAGTTTGAAAATACAAATGCATATAGTAGGCTGTTCAAAGACCATCCACAGTCATTCAAAGACTATCCACAGTGGTATATCATAGAATCATAGAATAGTTTGGGTTGGAAGGGACCTTCAAAGGTCATCTAGTCCAACCCCCTGCAAGAGCAGGGACATCTTCAACTAGGTTAGGTTGCCTTTTTAAAAGGAATTGAGTGTCAAATTGATACTTCTGTATAGTTTTTTCTTTACCAGGCTATCAAGCACAAGGCTGATGTGAAAACATTAATAGTAGATGAGTAGTTTGATTTAGAAAACTAAACTTCCAAACTGTACTATGTATATAATCAGAAGAGTCATAATTATTCCTCTCATTGGACAGAGAAATAGTGGATGGCATGGCATGAATACTAAAAGAACTGAGTTTTTTTTTGTTTGGTTGTTTTTTTTTGTTGTTGTTTTTTTTTTTTAATTTTTTTTTTGCTATTGTGATTAAACTGAGGCATACAAATATTTCTCCAAACTGAGACTTTACAAATTCTGTACTTTAGAGTTGATTTGTATTTTCAGACTTTTTTGATCAAGAGTTTAGAAAGAGTAAGAACTATTTGATTGTAAAGTTCATGTATCTGTCTTTCATGTTAATACATAGTGGCATGATTGATCAGTGCACTTCATAAATATCACACACAAAGCCTGGTTATTTTTACCAATCATAGGATGTGTCCAGCTCCTGTGTTCAAGTTGCTATAGATCAAATTATCCCTTGAAGTTCACATTGCTGCTGTCCGAATTCTGACTGTGGCATCTTTTGTTTGTGTTTTGATCTTTCATCTTGCTGAGTGCTGTTGTGAAGAGCTGTTTTGCATTGATGTAGTTTCTGATTGCAGTAATATTTGGCATTGACGTGCATGCCCTGAAGTTACTCTGTGTTGTGCTTATCAGAAAAAAGAACAAATCTTTATTCTTACGTATTTCAGAATAGCAGTCGTAGGTTAACATTTCTGTGGGTACCTGTTCTGGATCTGTATTGAGCTATTCCTGTAAGACTCTATAGATTAAATACACAACTAGAATGGTTAAGGTTTCCAGAGCCCAAGATAGACATTTTTAACCAATTTTGTGATGCTGCCCAATAGCTGGACACTGTAGCAGGAAGCCCCTTGAGCTCTGGGCTGGGGCTTGGGGTGATGCTGCCATGAAAGGCTCCATCTAGGAGCTGCTGAATAAGAGTTGAGGCACAGGTGGCTGCCAAAAGCCATGTCATCACCTCTCAGCTGTTCCCCGCTGTGACTGTCCTGGCAACCTCCTCAAAATGTGCAAGTAGTACCGTGGGTCTGAGCAGCTTCCTGGGGTTTCACTGTGCCTGGCCCCAGCCATCTCTTCCTGCATGTGCTCCTTGCTCTGCTCCCTGATGGCTTGTTACTCCTGGGGTGTTCCCTGACTCCTCACTCGGACAGCCAGAGGTCTACACAGAAAAACACAATTTGGAATGGGAAATATTAGTCACCTGTGTTGCATTGTGTTCCCTTCCCTGGAGGAGTGTCAAACAACATACTATGTGCATTATTTGTTAAGCCCTAAATAATATGAAGAAACTGAATTATATGTAGGTAGCTTTGGTATTTAACCCTTCTTCAATCAAGATAATGGGAGGACTGTGAAATTGAGTTAAATACAATGTATACATACGACTGTATGCCATTGGTACAGTAAATCAAAAGCATTTTGTTACTCAGTTGTCATTAGTTGCCTGTTGGATGGTAAGAAGGTTTAGTTGTTATCTCATGTTTAGCAATCAATAGTCTTGTCAATGTTCTCACTGAGTTAGTTAATGTAGCATTTTGTGTAAATGGACTGTGTACATCTGTAATGGTAGGCTATCTTTAAAAGAAGTAAAGCATTTGGAATTTTTTAATGGAAATTATGGTATTATGCAGTTTTTTTCTTACTATTTTAAAAGTTAATTTTAAATGTCTAGGAAGACTTTGTCTTCGCTAGTGATTCCAGTTAACAGAGAAGTAATGTAAGGATACAGTCATGCTGTAGGGTATTTGAAAATTGCCTCCAGTTTTCTCAGTAGCTCAAGGCATTTTGATGTGATGGGTCTAGGGCTGTTAGAGGTCCTGTGTCAAATTCTTGTCACATTTTGTATTAGATTTTGTAAGATTGAATTTACCAGTTCCCCTTTTACATAACCTGTGTGAATAAGGGATATTTATCGTTGAAGAGATTAATGAATTGTTATCTGTGAGTACCTCTCCACTATTTGTGGTAACATGATGTGTGTCATATTATGGGATGAGAAAAATAGGTAGAAATGGTAATCATTTATGTGATATGAAAGAAAAAGTAGGTGAAATCCAAGCATTCTGACCTGCTGTGGCAACTGATGATTTCATTTGAGGTTTGATTTCACCATAACACTATTGAAGTCATCCTACAAGCGTATGTAAGTGCAAGTTGTCCAGTAGTTTTTTGTTGTGGTCTTTGACTATAACCAACCTCAAATAATAGCGCTTTTTTTCCACATTGATTTTTGGCTATTCGTGACACCTGCATATCTCATTTGCTTTACCTTTGAAGTCAAAAGCTGATTTTTAATGGAGGTACTCTTGGCTTGCACCATAGAGGAGATTTCCGTACATTATATATTTTAGCTAGACATTGTGAATACCCACTGAGCCAAACTGTGTGTCTGTGGTTGTTCAGTCAGCTTCAGTGAACTCAGCAGGATCACGTGGATACAGTAGAGATCAGAATTTGTTTAGTATGGTCTATTAGCATATATTCTTTCATTGAGAATAATAGTCTGATATATTATTGAATGCTTTCATGAAATCACAAGGATGTGTGTAATGGAAATGAACATTATGGGTTTTTTTTCATACATGGTGAATTGTTTATAAAGTTCTTTGTAAACCCAACAAAAAACCCCTCTCACTGAGAGAATTGGTTTGGGTGGGTATGCTAATTCTGTACCCTGAGTAAGACTGTATGCTCATGCTAATCAGTTAATTCTTGAAAGGAATCACAGTAAAGTAAGCAATCTAGGCCCCAAATATGTGAACAGTACTAGGTATCTACCACAATAGAAGCAAATTGCTATGGGATAACTTTCCTGAGTAAAGTGGGACAATAAGCATTTTTAAGCCTTCCCTTGGGAAAGAAAAAGACCTTTGGCCTAAATTTACATTCTGATAAAGAGAAAATACATTTTCATCCCTTCCATTTTAAGCTAATGTTACTTTTCCAACACTTGGCTGGAAACTGTTCTTGGAAATAGCAGTTTGTTAAGAAACTGTAAAAATTGCAGATGCACTGGATATGGTAGCATTCTCTCGTCTAAATTTAAGAGTGCTAATATGAATCTTTCCCACTTCTTTTTTTTACTAATACTTGAACTATTTGATTTTAGATATAAATATCTGGTTTTATATGCTTTTCTTGTGCCCTAGTATTCCATATGCCTATTCATTTACACAGTATTTCTTGTAGAAAATCCTAATTTAAGAATGTCAGACAAAATAAATAAGAATAATGTGAAAATAGAAGACAGATGTTAAAACTATACATAGAGAAGTCTAATTTGATGACATGATGTGTGGGATATTTGTGCAGTGCTTTCCCTGATTTCCAAGAGGTAATTACCATGACAATTTGTTGTTAGGTCACTTACATTGCATATATGAAGTCATCATTGGAAGAACTGGAAGACATTAGGGAGTGTAGTGGTAGGACAAGGGGTAATGGGTTCGAACTTAAGTGGAGACAGTTCAAGTTAGATATAAGGAAGTTCTTTACTGTGAGGGTGGTGAGGCACTTGAATGGGTTGCCCAAGGAAGTTGTGAATGCTCCATCCCTGGCAGAGTTCAAGGAATTATTGCAGTGTCAATAAGACCTATTTACTATCAGATTTATTTCTGTGCACAGCGGTTATGGAATAAAAGCCTCCATTGTTTTGGGAGGTCATGGCCAACAATTCAATAGAAGAGAACCGGACTGTGGTGCAAGTAGTTTGATAATAGTGTCTTGTAGATAACAGTAAAACAAGACCATATTTTGACTGAAATGGATGATAAAAGTTGTAAGCTTCTTGACACTCAGGTCTTAATTTGGAAGTGATTTTGAAGAAATGGAATTTGAGGTTCCTGTTTAAAGCTTATTAACTTTTTATGGCTAATAGTGTGGGTTTTTTTTTTTTTAGGGAGTATTTTGGAACAGTGAAAACAATTTTTAATTTCACGTTTACTTTGTAGATTTATCCAAAGTATAAATGACATCATCTTTTGGCTTGGTGCACTTGTAGATGTCAGAAAACTGAAGAGCATCCAATCTTTTTCGAATTTACTAAGTAGACCAGTGGTACAGACATTTTCTTTAGTGGTAAGCCTAGTATTTATCTTCTCCTGTTCTCTGGAGGACTTGGATCTATAGGTTTCATTGCATGGACTATGGGGAAAATACTTTTTGTTAAAGTTGCTTGTCTTCATTGAAGCATTCTGCAACACAAGATGCTACACTTTAAGAGATGAGCTAATTGCAGCTCGAATAGTAATTCATGCACTTTCCTTTAGTGAATATTCGGTATTGTCTTAAAAAAGTGTCCAAACCTCCTTGAGGAAGCCCTGATGCGAATCACTCTCGACTTCGATCTCTGTTGTTCCAGGGTATACAACTCTTATGATAGCTCATAAAACACAGCCTGGCCTTTTCTACAGTTGATTCTGAGTGTTAGTGCCAAGATCTTAATGGATTAGAAACTTCCAGAGGGGCATTAAAGTCTTCAGATAGGAATTGCTTTTGCACAAGGTGGCTCACTTTAGGAGATGTTAGGTAGCTTCTTCAGAACATCTAGTTTCTGTGTTGTCCTTTGTTTTGCTGTGCATCATGTGTTTGTATTGTCTAATAAAAAGCTACATGGATTACTGTGAGATGGCTTTCCTAAACAGGAAAGTGAAAGAATATGTTGCCCTTAGGATGCCCTAAATTGTCTCTGCCTTCCAGGCTTAGTGATAGTTTTTAGGTTTGAAGATGAGTTAGAAATAGTTGATATAGTCTACATGATACAGAAGGAAATGGTCTGCAAATGCCAATATTAAATATAAAAACTTGACAATAACTAAGGTATATGATTTATTTACTTGAACTAGTTATACGTAAAGTTGTTTGTATATGGGTGTATATTTATATGCTTTAGGTTCCCTGAGTTTCTGTTAGCTCTGTAATGAATTTTTTTTGTCTGGAATTCCTGATATTTAGCACATTAGATGGAGAAGTAGCTTGCAAGTCTGGGTCCTGCTGCTTTTGCAAAGAAGTGCATATGCTCAGTATTTTCAGCCTGTCCAAGAACGTATCCCCATGTGCTAGACTCCTCAGTGAAATAAAGATTGCTGTTTATCTCCAGGTGTGGTTCATTGAGGTGAACGTGTGGGACATAATACTTGTCACACTCCACAGTGAGTGTGTATTGTGTGTCCTAATCGTGCTTCAGAAGGGCTTTTCTTATGCAGCTTGGATAACACACAAACTATTTCTGCTGAAGGGTTGTGGGTTTTTTTGCCCTTTCCTCTGTAGTAGACAGTCACAGTGACATGAGGTAGGATTTTGCCCTCATGTGCACCCTGCCTGGGCTTGTTCAGATCCAGGAGTCACAAAAGGACGTTTTAGACATTAAATAGAAAATGCCCTTGCAATATCTTTCTACATCATTTCCTTCTGCCATTGTAAACACGCACCACTGTGTCACAGTTATTATTTGGCCAGGGCACTTGCACAGATTATAGGGTGCTGTCACAATTTCTAGTAACTTCAACAGTCAATTCTTTTAATAGAACAATAGTACCAAGTGACCCTCGATCAACAATTTTTCATAATTGTTTTATTTTGCCTATGTCGCACTAACCACCTTATATCAAACTCTTGTAGTCTGTTGTTGAGCTATACATTCAAAATGTGTTTCATATTTTACTTACTTTTGTATAAATAGAATGTAACAGTATATGAAGTTTAATGACACTTAAAATAGATTATCAACAAGCTTAGCTATCATCTAGTCTAAATGTTCATTTAGAGTGGTCTGTTTAGCAAGTTCATATGTGGGGGTTTGATAGATATGGCCATATATCCTGAGAAACACTAGCTGCTAGTCCTGAATAATTATTTTAAATATAATTTGTGGGGACAGTTTGAAAAAATAAATGGCGGTTTGGGAGTTTTTACTTGTTTATATGATTATGTTATTTAAAAAAAGGCAGCTTTGTTTGCTTGATTAAAAAGTGAGGCTAAATGTTGTCTTTAAGCATGGAAAGGACTACAAGAACAAAATAAGGTTATTCCCTCTTGTAACTGTGAAAACTGTGTTTATTCTAAACTTTCTGTGAGCGAGTTAGAGGGATTTTTGAAGTAACCAAGCCTGTTTGTTTATAGAAAAATTGAACTGCAGTTAGTGAAGGTTTTGTTATCTGCTGCCTGTGCTTTGTTCCTTTGGCACAACAGGGCTCTGCACAGTAAATATTAAGCTTCCCTGCCTTGAAGATAAAGGTCCTTACGGGTGAATCTGAAGTGGTTACACAGACAAGAACTAACAGCAATCACAGACCCATGCTTTTCTTAAATAGGCAGAAATACATTTTTTGTGACCTTGTTTTCTATAATCTAGCAGTACAGACAACTATATGGTTATAGAAATCACAATATAATCAGGAATGCTTTCCTAGAACAGCATACTGTTTGCAGTTAGCATATATGTCTGATAAAGGACTGATTTTTTTATTATTTGTTGTCTCCTTCCAGCCAGTTTGGGAGAAAAAGATGCTACCTGTACCATCAGTCTTGCCTCACTTAGATCTTCAGGCCATCATAACTCTAGAGGTATATATTTAGCACTACCTAGAGCAAGCCTTCACTGCCTGCATTTCTTCTCCAGCAGAAGAGGAAAGGGAAGAAAGATGATGTTTTCATATACTATAATGTGGGAAGATCTTTAGAGACTCATTGCATGAGAGGGATAAGGAAATCCATGAATTCTGAAAGAAACAACAGTCAAAATGAATATAAAGATCTAGTTTTCAACTTATTTCTTCAGTAGCTGATACCTTAAAAGTATGGGTATATAGTAAATGATCTGAGAAATTTCATTTCATGCACGGCAGAAGATTTGGAGAATTTCATCTTGAGTGTTGGATCTTTGAGAGACGTGCTAGCTTTGTGTTTGCAGTTCAGCGCTTCCTCTATAAGGGCTGTGCTGTGACATGGTAGAGATGGAGTTGATGCTGTGTTCCTGGATGTTTCTCAGACTGTGCACACCCGGTTTAGAATCAAGTGGTCACTGTTCGTCTCTCTGAATTGCAGCCCATGTTGAAGGGTGGTAATTTTTTTATTTCTTTTTTATTTTTTTTTTTTCTGTTCAGGTATAGATGTCTCATATCCTTAAGTCCTTGTATTCAGAAACTGGAGCCTGATAAACTGAAGTGTTTTCTGTGTGTTTTCTTGAAGTGGTGCAACCAATGTGGACTGAAATACAAAATTTAATTTTCTTTTTTGCTTAAAAGCTTGCCCTTTTCAAATAGCATCCACCATGAACATTCTTTCCATTTTGTATCTGCAGATACTGGCCTGGGTGAATAATTACTGGTGGGTTTATGTTAACATCAAGACAACAGACTAAAAATGTGAATAGATTTTAAAAATTTTGTTGAATGTAATTAAAAGTGAAAATGGGAGGAAGTTAGGTACAAGGGTATACACCAAAAAACTTGCAGAATAATGTCATCATTTGATGGAATTCAGTGTTTGAGAATCAAAAATCCTTATTAAAATGCTAGTCAAATCAGTGGGATTGTTGTTCTGTGTTGGTTGTTTGGTTGTTTGGTTTGTTTTTTTTTTTTTACTGAAGAAGTGGTTCACATGCTTTTTGTGCTGTTTCCTTGGAGTTTGCCTGAATGAGAGTGTGGAAATGTATTCAATGCTGATAGTTTGTGGGTTTTGCTTCTTTTTCTTGACCGTATCAATCAAGAAACAAGACATTGCAATATGCAAACCTTCAAGTGAAAAAATTCACAGCATGTAGAAGGAAGGATGCAAGAATATGGGAAAAACAAAGCCTGTTTGTGGTAAAAGCAATGTATATGGTTTTGTCCACTTATTTAAAAGTATTTGGGTTGTTTTTGTTTTGAAATTATGCATCCATTCAGTTACAAAACATGAAAAATCTGCAGTATCTGGAATGTCAAAGTAATGTTTCTGCTTTTTCTAATGTATTATTTCTCTGCCCAGCACTGTTCTAGACTGACTTCAGTATTTCATATTTTAAAGACAAATGCATTTAATTGGAATTGTGCATGAAAGTATTTATAGATTGTAAGCGTTGGTTGATGCTGTTTGTTTGTTTTTTCAGTGCTACGTCCTTCTCTGCATCTGCAGTGTTCTGTGTTCCTCCAGCTCTTGCCAGACTTCTGGGAACTCAGAGCTCATGGCCATTCATATGTTACTCAAATGTCTTCATGTAATCTGTGTATTTTTACCATTTCCAGTCATAGCCCTTGGTCTTTTGCATATTATTTCTTTTTTTTTTCTTGATATTGGATTTACATGGGAAGACTGCTATAGGTTGTTTAAATGAACTTCTTGAACCTTGTCATTTCCCTGACCACTGAGATCTGACTAGTTTTCTTCCTGTGCATGCCTCTACTTGCACCTCTTATGCTATTCCCTTTACTGTCAAATTTACTTTGTTATTTCAATTTTAATTTTTTAAAATGCATTTTTTCTCTGGAGATAGGTGATTGTGTCCCACTTCTGTAGAGAAGAATAAACCATATAATGGTCTTGTACACCTGAAATTAGTCTTTCTCACTGACTGCTGATAGCTTAAAAATGTGATTTAAGCTTTTTTTCTTTATCACTGTTTTTAGCTTAATGTTCCTTTGCACCTAGATGTTCAGATTCATTGGTATTCGTGTTTATCAAGTTTAGCTGGCTAGTTTAAGACTATTTTTGTCAGCTCAAAAAGATATTTTTGGCTTATCTTTCCTAATCTTACATCCCATTTCTCTTCATCTCCAGACATCATGATCTTTATCATATGTTCTTGCTTTCTTAAGTTAGCAGACTGATCAGCATATCAAAAAGGTTGCTGCAGGCCCATTCTGAAAACTCTGCAGCAATGACACTGGTTTCCCAGAATCACCCGTAGGGAACCATGTATCTCCTTGCCTTAATCCTTTATTAATATCAAATTGGGCAAAGACCTCACTCAGTATTAGTGCTCTTACTTTTAGAAACCCTCGACTGTATCACTGTAATAATTTTATAAGGGGTTCCTGATTGATTGCAGCCCAGAGGTCATCTCATGCTGTGCAATGATTACATGCTTTCTTTAAATCTGCTGTGTTCTCTGATCTTCTTTTTTTTTTAATCTCTTTCATTATCAATTATGTGATTTGAAATACTTGAAACACTATTATCTTATTTCCTTGCTTATTTAAAACCAACTAGATGGGAAAGTTATTAACAACGTTAATAGCCCAGGGTTTTTAAAATAATGCTGTGTTTTACTTCACAAAAAATACTTAGCTAAGCCAGAGGTTGCTACCACTGCTACACTGTTATGTAAATATCACACATTTTTTGAAGTCAGTAATTCTTCAGTTTTCAGTCTCACTATGGGACTATCTATGTTGCTATATTTAAAGGAAATCTTTAGAGCAGGCTGTTTGAGAACCTTTGTTTTCTCTAACCAGGGATAACATGGCTGACTATAGCTTTCTTTTTTGGATGATCCTTATTCCCAGAGATTATAGCTCTGGACATAAAATGGTAATTCTCTTCCCCAAGTTTCTTGAAAGTATTTGTAATGGGTTTCTTGATTAGATTATGTTTTGACCCATACCTGCAGCCTTCTTAAGGCAGAATGCCTCTGCAAAATGTGCATGTAAATATTGACAGTTCTGTCAAAAATTATAAAGCTTGTTACTATATTTCATAAAGAGAGATCTGGTTTTGTTGTCTGCAGTGTCAGCGCGTATAGCTGAGTTAGCATAAGCTCCATTTACAGCTGTAAGGGACAGAGAAGCGCTTTAGGGTATCTTTCATTTATTCGAGATGTCTGCTAGGAGAGTGACTGACTTCATCCTTAGGAAGCATTGCCTGGGAGGCTAGCTTAGGTATCTACCTTATGCTTATTTTTATATGGATTCTGTGTATGATAAAAGGTTAATATGAAGACTGTAGTCTTCAGAGAGCACAGCTTTCACTTAACAGTTTTAAGTTTTTTTTCTGCAGCGTAGTTAGAGTTCCTTTCATGGCTAATTAAATTCTCCAGTAAATAAAAACAGATTTCCTGGGGAAAAAAAAAAGGCTGGATGGCCACACGCAAAGAGTTGTGGTCAATGGCTCAATGGTCATCTGGAGACCAGTAACGAGTGGTGTCCCTCAGGGATCGGTGTTGGGACCGGTCTTGTTCAACATCTTTGTCGCTGACATGAACAGTGGGATTGAGTGCGCCCTCAGCAAGTTTGCCAATGACACCAAGCTGTGTGGTTCAGTTGATACCCTGGCGGGAAGGAATGCCATCCAGAGGGACCTTGACACTCTTGTGAGGTGGGCTGATGCCAACCTCATGAAGTTTAACCATGCCAAGTGCAAGGTCCTGCGCCTGGGTCGGAGCAATCCCAGGCACAGCTACAGGTTGGGCAGAGAAGAGATTCAGAGCAGCCCTGCGGAGAAGGACTTGGGGGTGTTGGTTGATGAGAAACCGAACATGAACCGGCTTCAGTGTGTGCTCGCAGCCCAGAAAGCCAACCGTATCCTGGGCTGCATCAAAAGGAGTGTGACCAGCAGGGCAAAGGAGGTGATCCTGCCCCTCTACTCTGCTGTCGTGAGACCTCACCTGGAGTATTGTGTGCAGTTCTGGTGTCCTCAACATAAAAAGGACATGGAACTGTTGGAACAAGTCCAGAGAAGGGCCACGAGGATGATCAGGGGGCTGGAGCAGCTCCTATATGAAGACAGGCTGAGAAAGTTGAGGCTGTTCAGCCTGGAGAAGAGAAGGCTGCTTGGAGGCCTCATAGCAGCCTTCCAGTATCTGAAGGGGGCCTATAGGGATGCTGGGGATGGATTCTTCATTAGTGACTGTAGTGATAGGACAAGGGGTAACGGGTTAAAACTTAAAGAGGGGAATTTTAGATTGGATATAAGGAGAAAATTCTTTCCTGTGAGGGTGGTGAGGCACTCGAATGGGTTGCTCAGGGAGGTTGTGAATGCTCCATCCCTGGCAGTGTTCAAGACCAGGTTGGACGAGGCCTTGGGTGATATGGTTTAGTGTGAGGTGTCCCTGCCGATGTCAGGGGGGTTGGAACTATATGATCTGAAGGTCCTTTTCAACCCTAACTATTCTATGATTCTATGATTCTAAGTTCAACATTATCCCAGGAAATAGGGAGATGTGTAAGAAAAGAATACGAAGTACTTCCTAAGATGCTGGAATATGAATTTCCTGAGAAGAATGTATGGGTGAGAAAGATTAATGTCAAGGGGGGAATCTTTTCACAGAGGCTTGAGATTTAAACTTGATCTGCCAGTGAACCAGTCACGAATATGAAATCCAAATGTCATTTTGTGCTGATGTAGATTTGTTTCTTTATGTTGCAGGTATCCACGGCTGTAAGCTGTATAATCATGTTTACTGTAGCAGTAACTGTCAGGTTTTATTATTATTTTTTTTTTCCTAAAGAACCCAAACAAAATAAGGAAGTCACTGGGCTGACCACTGAATTCTGACTTTCAAAATCAGAAACCAAATAAACAAATGCAGATGGAAAGCACTTTCTGGAATTAATGCTGATGCTTCTTCACTGCTCTTAGATGGACTTGTTTGGTTAAAGGAAATATGTACTGATCATTCTGGTTCATAGCTGTGGACAAGCCCGGATATCTGATATAACTTTTTTTTGATCACATTATACTGCAGTATTTTCTTTCTTATTGGTACCATTCTGGAAAGCAGTGATTACTGCTCATTTTTCCTGGGTGATTTACAGACCTTACTTTGTCAAAAATGGTATAAATTGTAATTTTTCTTCAGGCATCACAGTGAGCAGTCTCTTTAATTCTTCCTTTCCCCAGAACTGCAGCGCAACTTCCTAAAGTCCAGGCATCCCCAGCCACCAGAGACACCTACTGCAATGCAAAAGCTAAAGCTGAGGCCAACGAGTTGACCAAATCATAATGCTATCCACAGTGTTTCTCTTGCTTGCTAGTAATTCCCAAATCTCAATATCTATGAATAGTTTGTTTTAGGTAATAAGAAATACTAATCAGTAAATGAACCTCTGAGGTGCTAATAGAATGTTCTGAATAAATACCCGTTATTATTCATTAAAATGCAAATGTGGAAGGGCACTTTAGAGACCGTTTAGGTAGCCAAAATAAATTAAATAAACTTCAGACCATTAGTAATTAGGCACTTACAAGGTGCGTATAATATATTACTGTGATTGCTGGACATGTGCATCATAAAGCTCCGTGTTTTTACTTTGGCTTTATGCTGCAGCCTCACAACAGGTTTTGTCTCTGATGACTATTAAATATATTCAGGTACCGCAGCTCATACTTAAATTTTATTAGATGTGTTCTAAAGGTAACTTTTTCTATGGCAGTAAATTTTAGCTGTATGGCTGCCACTCAGTTTAATGAATTCTGTAGTTAGATGCCTGTATTTTGTTTAAAAAGCCTACTCTCAGTTTACAGAACATAGTAGATTGGGGTATTTTAGTTTAGCATTTATGTGCATGTGCTTTCCAGGTTTACATAGGTTTTGTACTTTCGGTTCAGTGCAGAGGAAAGCCATTAAGCCCTTTACACACAGATGTCAGCCAAATAATGAAGAACAGTAACAGTGAAAATTTTGTGAATTTTTTTCTTTCCAGTGATATGGAGGGCTCATTGAAGGAAGTGCTCAGAAGGGTAATGCTCAGTTTAGGGATGATTTGTAGTGACTGTTTTGGTTTTAAAGTGCTATCATGAAATGTGAGTTGAACAGCACAGTTTAGCAGGACTTTGTGACTTGGACACATCTGCCAGTGTTGTTATTAACTTTTAAATGTCCTTTGAGATTATAAATTTACAGCAATTAGCTAATGGCTCTATGATAGCAGAGATCGCCATTGGTCTAATAACAGTATTGTTAGGAGACTGATTCATTGAGCTGTGCCTGTGTGTATGCATACAGATGCATAATTATTTCTAAGTATAGCCACATGTCAAGATTTAACCCTTCATTATCTCTTTAGATCTTAAAAAGATCAATTAACATAAAAATAATTATAGGTAATATTAATTAGTAATCTGTTGAATCCCTTGAATGTAGAATAAAATGGAGTACAAATATAAATTGAGTAATGGTACCCTATTTACTGCTTACCATACCTGAAAGTAAATTTGTTTTAGTTATTATCGAGAGCATGACTTTTTATATTTGATAAGTAATTTATTTATTTTTTTAGTGAGTTAAGTGTCTGATTTTCATACTCTGCAAAAAAGCTTGTTTCAATCATTTGTTGTGGAATAATAGTGTGCAACTGAATCATGCGAGATATTTTTGCAAGTACTATGAAATAGAATGTAATAAAAATGAATTGCTTTTTAGGCATTTGTTTACCATATGATAGTACCAAAATGGGAGATTATTTTAATGTCATTAGAATTAATTAACATATATTTCACGAATAGAAATTGTGGTCCAAGTCCTAGGTGAATTCCAAATTGCATTTAAATTGCAATGCAATGAGTGGTATTTTATGGAGGACAGTCTCCAAGACTTTTTCCTTTTGTGTCAATCCCATAAGTATGATGTGAAAGAATCATTAGGTAAAGTCCCACAGGAACTGTTCTGCTCTTTCCTGAACCCAGGCATTCAGTGACATCAAAACCAGATACAAAGCATACTAGACAGTGATCTGGAATTGTAGTGATGAGAGGAAATGAAAAGGTATGAGGAATAAATATTGCATATTTTCATTCTGATTAGGGGAAAGGCAACGTTGCAATAAAATGCCCTGCTTAAATACCAAACCGGAAGCTGGACTATTGCACTTTCTCTTTATGTACGTTGACCCTTAAAGTAATTGGGATGGTGATGTTTGTGAATTTTCACGCTGGTATCACTCACTGCTCACCCCTCTGCCAGCAGAAATGCCTCCAAATAGTAAAAAAGGTGTCAGATCTCATTTTCATATGGGCAAGTATTTTACTTGTTTTCTTTAGACAAGTAGGCAAAGTGCACAGTATGCTGTAAATAGTAGAAGTGGAAATTCTCTGCGTAGTGGCAGGAGTGAAATAATATCACTACAAAGGCTAGAAATAAAAATCGCCATCCCCTCCTAATGTGAACACCGTCAATAACAGACAAAAACTTATTTCTTGCTTTGAATTTATTTCCAGTAGTTACATCAGGACTTTGTGGTACTTGTAACATAGCCTTCACTTTATATTATCTTTTTACTTATTCATCTAACACCTTTATCCATCTGCCCTGCTGTCTGTTATTATATCTGACTCTTAAGGTGAACAGGTATCTCTACAAAATAGTATATTTCCTAATAAATGTTTAAAAAAATATTTTTCATTTTAATGTCATTTAAATGTTAGATATGGCAGCAGTTGTGTCCTGCTTGGGCCCAACGAGTCAAGACTGTGTAAATAAATCTAAAGAAAACCATCCAGTGTCAAAGATTTTATAGCTATGGTAGAAATTCTGTGTTTTAAATTTATTAATTTAAGATAATCCTCTTTGTAAAATTGATATCTCTGAGTTTATTATTATTCTGTTCTGATACATCTGTGGCTTACAAAATGTGCAGTTGAAAAAATATTTCTTCATCCTGTGCTATGATAAAAAGTATATTTGCACATGGGACTGTTAAGTACATGTATATGTCAGAAAAGACACAATGAGGAGAGAAAAGATCCAAAGTAGATTTGTACTGCTAACATATCTGAGACACATAATTTCAAGCCAGAATTACATATGCAAAATTAGGAGTCTAAGATATGACTTTATGCTTCTGCTTGGGTTTAATTGCATAAATGATTCTTCCAATGAGCTTGTAAGCTCTATCATATGTAACTTTTATGTGCTGTTGATTTCAAAAAAAATATTTTTTTTTTTTTTTTGGTTATGTGATGTCTGTTACAGATCAGGTTTCCAAAAAGTTGGAAACTTCTCACATGGTACTCCAAAATGTAGTGAAAGATTTCCAACTTTGTTATACCCAAAAAAGGAAGAGGAAAAAATGAGATACCAGAAATGCTGTGTGAGTGTGTGTGTGCGCATGTTCTGGTCATATTATGTTAGAAAATTAAAATTTCTGTTGAGGGGCTAGTTATTTGAGAATGAATTGCATGAACTGTATGTATTCACATACAGTTCAACTATACAGAGGGTGAAAACACTAGATGTCATAATCCAAGACTATTTAATGGATCTACATGGAAATTGCAGAATGCAGAAATGTGTCATAGCATTATTGGTATAACAGTTGTGATTGAGTGGGATATTCTGAAAAGAAATCTTTTCAAAACTGAAATGTGTATTGAGGAAAAAATCTGCATTGGAAAAGAACTACCTATTTGTTTTGGGAATGAGCAGATACGAATCAAACATTGAAAGACTATGTTATTACTGAAAGTGAGATTTATCAAATGATTGTTAAAAAAAAGTGCACATTGAAAACAGTGGAAGTAGCGGTAGTTTCACAGTCTATCAGCTGTTCGCATAACAGTCTAATGAGTTATTTTTGTAGGTTACATGGAATTTCATATAAAACAATCACAAGGTAGTGACACTATGATCAAAAAAGACACTTGAATTTATTCTAAGATGTATTTTTGCCAAGGAATAAGAAAAATGTATCCTCTGGTAAATAGGAGGTCATCATATTAAGGGTACTTAAGTTTGAGGAAGATTCCTGGGGTATATATCTTTTTGTTACTGAAATTAGTATACTGATCAGAAAATGGTCTGTTCTTTAGGTCCCGCTTTAAAACATTTGTTTTATTTCATGATCCTCTGTGTATTAGAACAGTAAAGTGAGACACTTCTGGCATTCTAATTTCAATAATCATGTTTCTGTTTGTAAGTCAAATAACAGGATACATATTCTTGGTTAAAAGTTTTGGGTGCTGGGTTTGTGTAATGATATTTCCTTGTGCAGTCTGTTGGAGATTCTTGTGATAAATGGCAGCAGACAGCCCTGCACTGTGATTGTGTTTCTTCATTCAGTAGAAACAGCATTCCGCTGTTTGTGGCACCACTATTTATTAGTGGAAGGCTCAGAACTACTTTTGGGTTATTTTAAAAAAAAAAACCTTTAAACTGAACCGCATGGCAGCAGGAGGGAGAACATCTACATCAATTGCATTAAATCATTGCAGCTGCACTTAAGTCATAAGGGTTGGAATTGAGTCTTTTTCAAAGGAGACGTCTCTCATTTAAATGCTACTGTCATCTGAGGCGTGATAGACCAAATTGGCTTTAGGGTTGAAGTCTGAAGCACTTCAACTTGAATTGAGCAAAGGAGAAGAATCTGAATTATCTTGTTGATATTTATTTCACATCTATCAAATAGAAAAAGCCATGAAGAGTTTACTGTTCTAGTACACAGTTACTGAATGTGAACTGCATCTCATTCCTGAAATGTAAATTCATTTATTTTGAAATGTCAACAATAGGCAATCCACCCTCTAGCAGGAGCTATTTTGTACAGTAAGGGCTTGTCAGCATTTTATTATAATTTCAATTGCTTGAAGTTGAAAGCTGAATATGAAATATCAGCCTCATGCTAAACTTCCTTTATCAAATTTGGCTGAAATTGGCTTAATTTTAAACAGTTCAGAGGTTCAACCAAAAAGAAATAGTAGTATCCCCTATCATGAGGGTGCAAACGACAATTGTCTCTTGTTGCTGCAGTTCTTTTGTAGTAGTCAATATGAAACTGTAATGTTACAGCTTAAATGTGGAAACAGTTTGTACAGTAAGATCTAGATTATATTAATTATTTGCATGAAATTTTGACTACATACAAGATTTCTGACCCTGATTTATCTCTTTCTTGGGGTTTTAACAGTACAAGCTAAAACAGGGTAGGAACATCCAACGTGAGATTAGATATAAGCCTAGAATTTTCTCAGTGTTGGCAAACATGGGTGCAACTAAGGAGAAAATGGTCCTTATTGTGGTACGTCGTCTTATATTCAGCCTGTTCTGCTCTTCTGCGTCTTTTATAAGATGAAAGAGGGAGGTTGCATTAGCAATAAGGCTGAGGATTTTCCTGGGCTTCAAAAAAGGAATTGGGACATAGAGCAAATGGAGCAGAAGACCATGGCTAACAGTTAGGATTTTTTCTTTTTAGCTTTCATATTTCTCCTAGCTAAGGAAATGTGGGGTGCAGTTGTCTAAATGCAGAATCGTTCTACCTGTCCTGTTCATTACTTGGTGCCAGTGTGCTGTACTTAGTATATTAGATTATGCTTATATCATTTGGTTGCCTGGGCTGATTCATTTGTCAAGCAGTTGGACTTTTTTGGTTTTAATAAGCCTCTGCAAAGATTTAATCATTTTGGGCAGTACTGGCTGGCAGGTAACAGATTGTATTTATTTATTTTTTTTTTAATAACTTCAGACTGAAAATAAAAATCTCTTTCAATATATTTCAAAAAGTATGGGCAAGACTAAGCCATAATTCAGAGGAATGTCCTCTTAAATTAGGACTTTGAAATGGCTGTAAGTGATGTGATCAGATGGCATAAATGGAAAGAAGAATGAGAGGAGAAAGGGTTGAAACCGGATGCCTGGCAGCAGGTTTTCACAGAAACAAAAAATGTGTGGAATGACCTTCCAGGCATGATTATGCAATGGAGACTTAAATATTGGGCTATTCAGCAAACTAGAAATCATCCACAGGCAAAATAAGTTTTGAAATGGGGGAAGACATTAAAATCTGCTTATCTCCATGTGATCTTAGGTATATAGAGGTGTTAATGCTGAATTTGCTATTGGTTGCACATAGTTTAGATCATCGCAACACACCATCAGTATGCTCTCCTTAGTGAATCATAGAATCATAGAATAGTTAGGGTTGGAAAGAACCTTAAGATCATCTAGTTCCAACCCCCTTGGCTGTGGACAGGGACACCTCACACTAAACCATGCCACCCAAGGCTCTGTCCAACCCTGGTCTTGAACACCGCCAGGGATGGATCATTCACAACCTCCCTGGGCAACCCATTCCAGTGCCTCACCACCCTAACAAGAAACAATTTCCTCCTTATATCCAATCTAAACTTCCCCTCTTTAAGTTTTAACCCATTACCCCTTGTCCTATCATTACAGTCCCAAATGAAGAGTCCCTCCTCAGAATCCTTACAGCCCCCCTTCAGATACTGGAAGGCTGCTATGAGGTCTCCACGCAGCCTTCTCTTCTCCAGGCTGAACAGCCCCAACTTTCTCAGCCTGTCTTCATACGGGAGGTGCTCCAGTCCCCTCATCATCCTCGTGGCCTCCTCTGCACTTGTTCCAACAGTTCCGTGTCCTTTTTATGTTGAGGACACCAGAACTGCACACAGTACTCCAAGGGAGGTCTCACGACAGCAGAGTAGAGGGGCAGGATCACCTCCTTTGACCTGCTGGTCACGCTCCTTTTGATGCAGCCCAGGATACGGTTGGCTTTCTGGGCTGCGAGCGCACATTGAAGCTAGCTCATGTTCGTTTTCTCAACACCCCCAAGTCCTTCTCCGCAGGGCTGCTCTGAATCTCTTCTCTGCCCAACCTGTAGCTGTGCCTGGGATTGCTCCATCAAAGGGACTCATGAGTAATTAGTTTAATTTTTGACTTCTGACTTTTCATCTGCTTACTTTTAGGTTTCTTTGAAGTTCACTGCACAGAAGTTACCTGTCCCTCTGGTGTTGCTTTAGCATGCTGTTGATCATAGCAGCTGTGAGGTCCCTCACTGCCAGTGGAGAATGAGTGTTTACTGTGGCAGAAAGGTATGTTTAGTTTCTACTACTTACAACTTTTTAGACATGGAGGAATTCCATATGGAATAGTAATTTGTCTCTTACCTATCAACTCTTAGATACTTATAGAAAATCTGACGTCAATAGCAATTATTTTTTGCATAGCTGAGACAATTTATAGATAGAGCTACAATCTGCATGAAACGATCTTACAAATAGAGTAAGAAAGCAGACATGATTCTTATGTGGA
Source organism: Pezoporus flaviventris (assembly GCF_033815535.1). NCBI lineage: Eukaryota > Metazoa > Chordata > Aves > Psittaciformes > Psittacidae > Pezoporus > Pezoporus flaviventris. Next base: position 5,117,175 of record NW_026892603.1, read on the forward strand.
TAACAGTAAACTGGAGTTTTTCTAAATTAGATGTGGATAGTTTCATGTCTATGTTTTTGTTCCAGTTAAAATATGTCTGAGTAAAGAAATGTGTCTGTAGGCACTATTAGCTACAAGAATTATGAGACAAAAAGTCCCTTGGAAGGCAGGTATGTCTGGGTTGTATACAAACTACTAAATCACAGTTAAATCCTCTAAAACATCCTCAACAGTGTTTTTGTATAAACTATATAAAATATGTATTGCATATGATAGTGTAGCTGTTGCACTATTGACGGTTAGTTGTCCTGATAGACAGATGGGCAGCCATTCAAAATTCATAGCAGTAAATCCTGTAAATATTGCAAACAATAAAATACTTGTTTGTTGTCCTACATAAATCATACATCTTATATGCTCTTATGAATATTCTAAAACTTCACTATTTTCCATTTTTTATTTATTTTTATTTTTATTTTAGAAAAAATAAATAAACACTAAGTAGGATGTTAATATTAACAATTTCATGTGACCAATTGATGATGAAATAAAACCAGAATGTTCAGGTATTCTCATGAGAAAAGGGAGGGAGTAGTAGGGAGTCTTTTTGATTGCTGTATTGTATAAAAATAATTGGTTCATTATCATAATTACATTCTTGTTCATGATATCAAGGTTGAACAAAATAGTAGTAGCGGCAGAGGGATGTAATTTTACTGATTCTGGCAGATATTAATTGAGGCAGTAAGAGTATGGTGGTGCTGAAGAGGCAGGTGAGTATCAAACCCAGAGGACCTCTGCTGTATTTCATATTCTTTATCATCTGTGTCAGTAATTCCAAATTCAGCCATGGACTGGGAAAAGACAGAAGGTTGCATCTCCTTCTTTTCCGTATTAATTCTTAAAAGGTGAAGTTTTCAAGATAATGTTATAGTGAAATGTATATATTTATATTTGTAACTTTAAAGTTCTAGCTGTTTTAATAGAGTAACATAATGTTTCTGTTAAATGTTTGCATTTTGAAACGCTAATCTCCAGATTATTTATTCTGGTTCTATGAATTTTCCTCTTGGTCATTAATGAAAACAGTTAATGGCTTCAGCAAATGAGTGTAGGCTGTTTCTCTCCCTTACCCCAGAATTCTTTAATATTAAGAGGAACCATTTACTTTGACCTTTTCAGTGGTAAAAAAGAAATAGTTTTAAAAATTTATGCCAGTAGAACATGGAGAGCATAAATTGAGCTTGACATTGGTTCTAAACCCAATAGATGATTAACTGGACAGTATTAATGCATGTTCAAAGACATTTCCATTAGTCCATACTACCAGCTGAACTTACTAGGAGAGAAGACATGGTGATAAATGTGTTAAAAGAACTATGCTGAATAAGCAGCGGTGTTGTTTTACACAATCCCAGGCAATGTAACTGCATATGGAGTGTAAAGCCAAAACTTTACCAGGTGAATAAAGACAAGAATGGGTTTTTTGGTTTTTTTTTTCCTATGCAAAACTGTTGAGGTGGTTAGAAAAATGTTTCTCCTTAAGTTCTCCAGTAACTCATTTTGCGTTACCTAATTAGATTTTCTACACGTTGAGAAGATGTTCTTGGATATAGGTTTGAAATGACAGTAAGGTTACAAAATTGAATATTCAGTGTGTATCTGAAATTACAGTAGCAGTGAATTTTTCCTGAGTCTAATTGGCTGATTTAGCTAAAACTTCATAAAAATGTCATCTTGATGGACACGTGGAGCTTGAAAACATCATCTGAACATTTGGCAAATGTAAATGTGAGTTTAAAAAAACCCTCAGAATGGAAAAAGAACCTCAGAAATCTCAGAACCAAACCATTAACTTTCGGTTAATGAGATAAAGTTCTGGATCTTTCACTGATATATCTGCCCTCAGCTGGCCCCTTACAATGAACAGAATGCAAGAAGAGAGGGCTTGGGGCACCCAGCCGCCCTGGGACTCATTCACTGCTCCCAGCTCTGACCAGCACTGTCTGTATGGTGGCTGGCTCTTAGGCATTTTTGGCTGTTTGAACTAAGGACATACTAATATAGCTAAACACTGTAGTCTTATTTAAAAGATAAAGCAGTGTTTGCCGAAGGTGACCTTTATTCTGAAAATGAATTGGACATGTTTTACAGTGGTTACAGCACGTACAGTTTCCTGGGTTATGAAACCACATTTCATTTTTTCATTGTGCTGCAGAGCACAATGTCTTAAATAGAGTATGAGCAGTTTATGAGACTGAATGCGTTTATGCTAAATATTTGGTCTTTAACACTGGAAGGTTTTTTGTTTGGTTCTATCCTGTGTGTGGGTGGCGATGTGTAATTGAAAGGAAATGTTGTCACAGATGCCCATAGAAAAGTTTAAAACTGACTGCAATAGCTGGACATTTCTCTTACTACATATGTGTCAGTGTTTGGTTAAAATTATGTCACTTAAACAGATTCACATTTTGAAATGTTAAAAAGAAAGTGTTTGGGTTCCAGCTGGTAATTAACGCTTAACACCACTTCCTTGGGCTTGGCTCCTCTGTATTCTAGAGGGAGGACCTAATCCGTCTTTTATCCCTTCTAATTGTCCTTATGATTGAATGTATATGCCTGTACCCACTGCAGTGGTTGTGGCTCTGTTTTCCCCTTCAGGAGAACAGATTACTGATTCACATCTGCCACACCCAGCATTAGAACTTCAAGTTTAGAGTGCAGATGGATTTTTGCTTAAATTTTGTAGGATTTGTGGGAAAGGAGAAGAAAGGGCATCTTGGGGTTTTGTTGTATTGCTTTGTTGTGCTTATGACCTTGCTTTGTTTGTTTATATTAAATTTATTTTTTTTTCCAGTTTCTGTTACTTATTCCCTGTGAGCCTGCAGCACTTGGTGTTGCCCTTGTGCCGATTTGAGTGGCATGACTTTTGGCAAGAGGCTGCATCAGGTCTCACTGCAAATAATGTTTGATCCCTGCACAGCAGCTGGTCCTGCTCTCCAGCTTCTCAGTGTAGGAGAACATCTTGTATCCACCCATTAATCAGTATAATCTTCAACTGGCCTTCTCCCATCAGTGCTGACTTTTATTCCTGCTTTACCCTTGCCTGTCAGGTGCTGTGGGACCTGGGAGCCCTCCCAGCTGCCTACGCATCACATTATTTTTCAGTAGCTGGAAGGAAGAATTCTATAGTGATCCATGGACATCTCTACAAGATGCATTTAATGGATGGCCAGGCTGTCAAATATTTGAAAGTGATGTAGGAGAAATGTTTCTTGCCAGTTTGAATAAGTATCAGAAAACTGTGATTTCCAGTAAGTGTTAAGGTTCTCAGCTTGCCTGGGTGGCAGCTGCCTGCCCTCAAGAGCTCTGGAACTAGAAATTAAACTGTGGCATGGCTGTGCTCGTAAAAATGTCAGTATTTGCCTGCTGTGTTGATGACAATTTTTAGCTCTTCTTGTAAAATGCTCCTTAGTTAGCCACTGGCATGTGTTTCTTTATGGGAACTAATGTTTATTTTCTTCAGAAAGAAAGGAAGAAATATTTCTCAGCCAACTGGGAGGAATTGGCAGCTGTGCCCGAACTCCTTGATACTGCTTAATCAGTTATTGAACAGAAATGGAAAGTCAGATTAAGGGTTGTAAAAGTTGCATGATAATTTTGTTTCCTTCTTATTGATGTGACATATATGTGATATGCAGCTCCACTAAACCTGTCTTTTGTGGGTGTGCATAAATGTGTTGCTTGTGCTGAGTCACACATTTCCTTTGTCCTCACAATTGCATGAGCAGTGCAGGCAAAAAGCTTGCTAAAAGTGGTGTAGTAGTAAAATTTAGTTTAAAACAGTGTTTTAAACACTTGAAAGAGTGTATCTTAGGTCTCTACTCTGGCCTGTCATAAAAGGCTCACACAGAAAACTGTATTATTAAAGGTATACAGCTACTGTAATACGTGTAGTGATCTTACACCCCTTAAGAACTTTCTTGCTATATGCACACCTGCTTTGGGTAAGAGGGGAACTTTTAGGGTATCAAGTACTGTCAAATGTGAGTTAATGCCTGAATTTTGGCACCAAACCATTAGTCCATGCTGCAATACACTTCGTATGCTTCTGAAGCAGCGATTTGTCTATTTTTTGATAGGTGCTTTATCTTTGCTCCAAAGTGAAAAATAGGAATGATGAGAAAAGATCTCAGTTGGAATGATTTTCACTAAAAGGAGCAAAGTCTTAATGGGGATGGCAGATAGCCTGTTAGGGTTGTTCCAGCCAGATCTACGAAGGTATTACAGTGAGGTGTTCTTGGATAATACATTTACATAAATAGGACATTTTAATATCAGCTATGAAAATAGGACTTTGGAAATCGAGGGAGTGGGCAAAATTGAACCCGGTCCTTTTGTTTCTTTCATGTGTATACATAACATCCCAGTCTTCTAATGCAGGATATCCTGTTACGTATAGAAAGGAGCTTCCACACTCCTGGCACTAGTGATGCAGCAACAAGCAATCTGGAATTGCCTTTTTCAGTAGCAATGGCTCTTAATGAATAAATTGATGCTTCTTATTTATCTGTTTCTTACGCTTTTTGTATGCATACTATTTAGAGAACATGTTGACATACTGAGTAACAATTATTTTCCTAGTCTGTGATGGTGGTATTGTAAACTGTTTGGGCTGGAAAATGAAGTCTTGAAACTCAGGAGGTGTTTCTAAGAATGTGTGATGACTTACAAACTTCTTAATTCATTAATTGAAGTCTGTCTTATCAGGAATGTGTCTGGACTAGTTTATGATGTACAACACAGTAAAATTAATTTGTAACTTATTTCCTATGGAAAAAGTTTAGAACAACAATGAAGAATGATTTTTGATTCTTTGCATTCGCACCACTCTCTATGTTTTGAATAACATTTTGGATACAAAGTGACTCCTCAGAAATACTGTAAAATGAGAAAAGCTTAAGGGCAAGTTGTACTGTTAGTGAGTGATGATACTTACATCTGGCAGCTCAGTCAGCTTGAATAATACAGGGTTTACATGATTTATTACCTTATAATACTGAAATAGTATCTACTAATACAAATGTTTCCATGAAAAAGAAAGGGAACATACTAAATGCAGAAGATAATGTTTTATTAATTTTTGTTCTTGGTTTTATAGTCTTGTGCCCTGCAGCTCTAGTGCAGCTACTCTAAGTGCAAATGCAAATACCAACTTGTTTAATGGGGTAATTAAAGACAGTGGAGGAAAGTTATGTGATACCTAGTATCAGATACCTAGTAAGAATAAAACATATTCAAACCATCCCAAATTTAAACTGTGGAATTCTCTCGCAGAAAGACCACTTCTTGAGTAATTCTTCCTCTAAAATTGGATGAGGAGAAAAAAAAATAAAAATCCTTCATTATTTTTAAAATTTTGAATTATTTTTGTTCATTTTACTTGAGTAGGATAATTTAATGTTTTTCCCCATTATTAACCCAGCTTCCCTATATAGTTAAAAAACAATGTATTGAAATCCTAGCTCGCAGCTGCATGACCAGGAAGACCATTATGGAAAACGAGTTCTCAGGAAAATTGCTTTGTCTTCAGATTATGTCCAGCATTCCTCTGTACAGCTTTGTGTAGAGCATCCTGAATGAAATTGAGGACAGAATCCAAGGACATAGTGCATTGTGTAGTTAGTGGGGGGAAACAAAACCTCCATGTGTAACATGTTCAGAAATCTCTGATTCGGGAATTGAAGACTTTTGTTTTCAAAATGACGGGCTTTTAAAACTGAACTTTACTTGTCTTTTTAAAACTCATATGCAACATCCTGGGATAGCTTCCAATACACTAGGCTTCTCAGATTTTTCCAGTGGTGTAAGATTTGGGCTACTAAGTAGAATTGTGTTCATGTAGTAATGAAGTGTAAAATTCAAGTGTAATTAGCAGTTGTAACCACAATGGTAAGGTCATAAATATATAGAATTCAGTGTACATCTGAAAGGAGATTTCTTACTTTTGAAATAATGGAGCATAAGCTGGGGTGCTATTAGAAGAAATGTGTATGAGACTACAACCTCAGACATGTTTTAAATGAATTAAATAAATGTTTGAAGAAAATACATAGTAGTTTAAATGATGTTTAAAAAATTCTTTTAGTGATGAAATGTCAGATTACAATAGTGGAACACTTGGAAGGTGTGCTTTAATGCCATATGACAAATTGTCTTTTTGCAGTTCATACCAGATAATTTTAGGTAGGATCCAGCTTGAGTCAGTCCTGAGCTATGAGTGACAGTATCACTCAATGTCTTTCTTCTCTATCCTGTCCTCAAACCTATCTCTTTTCTAAGTTGTTTTCTGTTTCCTTACATTCCTTAGAATATTAGATTCTAGTCTATCAATTTATTTCCACTCCCTGCCATCACGTGCTTTTATGGAAACAGTGCTGGGAACACAAGGCAGCTGCTCTGTGTCTGCCTTGCAGTGAGAAATGTGATTGTCTGCAAGGTTTGTGCTTCCCTGTTATAGTGATGCTTCCTGTTCTGGCAGGATCACACCTGAGTAATTAGACTGACACACAAGGCAGAGTGTAATTTGTGTAATGAAGTCTTTGATCAGTGCTCTCCAATTACTGACTCTGCTAGGAATTGCATGACTTGTGATTCTTAAACTTTTATTATAATTCTGAGTGTTTTCTTTTTTTGAGTAGGTCAAGAGGTATATTTGTGGTACGAGGCAGTCTCTACTCGCTAAACTTCAAACTCTTCTGGCTTGAAAGAATATCCTAATAGTTCTTCTTAGGGAATTCATTGGCAGTTGTAAATTTCTTTTAAAATTGTGAGTGTTGTGTGTGGTTTTTTTATTATTGGGGTTTGTTTTTTTTTGGGTTTTTTTTGGTTTTTTTTGTTTTTATTTGGACTAACTTCTTGGTGTTCACTACTCCATAAAAAGAATCCAGGCAAAACAAACCCTAAATCATTACCTCAAGGTAATCATCCTGAGGAATAAATTTGGTTGTAGAATAGCTAGACTAAATTAATAATAATCAGCTAAAATATGGTCTTTCAATGAAAAATGTTTAAATCATGCACAGGCATTACTCCCATAAACTATATGTTTAAGGCTAAACTTTTAGTTACAAAGCCTTCTGTGTACATTACGGAGACATTCAAAACCCCATCCTTTTATTTTTATGGAAAATATAATGATTTTATCTTGTTACTCTAGGAAAAATAGGATTGTGGTTTTCTCTTTCTTGGAGAGTGGTATTGGTGGGAGGGTGCAAACAGTTTTTAGTTTTGTTTTTTTTTTTCAGTACATACGCGCTTCTTGCTTTGTTAGGTTTCATGTGTATTTCTTCCCTGTCTAATGTGAAATTCTATGTTGCTTTTGTCCTTCTTCATGAACACATAATGTAAGTCTTCATTTGTTAAAAAAACCCCGAACCAACTGTCGTACAGATCTTTTACTTTGGAAGTATTGCTTGCTTACCTTAGCTTATTTATTAAACTGATTCTTCCATTACAACATAATTACGAGTTAAGGTGTTAAATGAATTTTAAATAATGTGGTTCACTGTCCATACTTGAGAATTTTAATAGGTTTACTTATTTTCTTCTGCATTTCTCTTCTAGAGTTTGGCTCAGGTGTTCTTCATGGGTGGAACTAAACTTGCTTTGAAAATCTGCTATAAAGATATTAGTTCTGGAGTATAAAAGAGTGCAGGATACCTCCAGTCTAACAGTAGGGATTCACAAAGACATATGTGCTATTGTTAATCAATATGATAATAACAGCAGGGTTTTTTTTTTTTACTCATGTCCTTTTTTATAGCTATTTTTTTTTTTTACCTTTAGGCCTTTGCAGGACTAAGTTGCTGTTTGACGATGTGGAGGCAGGGGTTATTGTGCACCTGGAGCTAGTGCTAGTCCTGGGTTACAGCAAGGCACGTGGTTCCCCTGTGGTATGGTGGGTGCTGCTTATGCCATCAACATGTATTGAGCACTGGTGGGTCCTAGCAACACCTGCCTCTACACTGGCTTGTTCTTTGCGTCTTTTTGAATCCTGCTGTAAAAACGATTACATGAAAACAGTGTTAGTTTGACTGTAACGTATTGAAGACTTAAAGCTTTGAGTTTTTTAATTCTTTCAGTGTTTCTGCCTTCTCCGCTGGATTGACTGCTAACACTCCAAAACACAGCACAATTTCAACTCTATCAGTCAGCCTTCAAATTAACTCACAATATGATGCCTTTATTTTCTTTTTTCTTTTTTTTTTTTTTTTTTTACCCCCACAAAGTCAAAGCATCCTCAGTGTTTTTCATGTGTCCCTTCACCATCACAGCTGAACACGTAAGTAGAGTTGTACAGGGTATCAGTTTAGTGCTTATAGTAATAATTAAAAAAGTAGTAAGATTTGCTTGATAGGATATATTTTTCCATTGAAGTATATTGAATGGCACTTCCTGTGTACCTCATCTTTAATTTATCTGTGTTTTGTGTACTCTCTAAAGTATTTTAAAGTTTTCTGATAAAGATGAGGGTAGGAAACAGCCAGGCTTTGGTAAGACACATAAAAGAGTCTGTGGTGAAATTCTAAATCGAAGTTTAGCATCCCATTTTAGCAATAAAAATATTAAGAAAAACGCATCAACTTGATTAAAGAACTGTGAGTGGTCACACTGCAAAAAGAGATAACTAGGATCATTATTGACTTGTGTTGAAACATCTCCGCTTTAGGAAACACTGATGCTTTATATTTTACATAGTAGCCTGTTTCAAAATCATTGCACATGAAACTTGCAGTTGATAACTTGGTTTTTAGAGCAGTGGAACAGAATAGTCCTGGGAATAATCTGGACTGGTTTGTAATATGGATTTATGTAGGCAAAGTATGATTTTGTCTAAACAAAGTCAAAATCATACATCTAGAACAAGAAATGCAAACCATGAAAGCTCCTGGATCCTTGACTGGGGAAAGCACTGACTAGAGAGGGCAGAAGGAGTCAGAGCAGAAAAAGTAACTCCTCCTGAGCTCCTGGTTTGGCAGAGATTAGTTCAGTCTCTGGCTGTGAAGTAATGCAGGAAAGACTAAAAGTCAGCATTTTAGCAGAAAGGCTAAAAGACTTGGTTTTTAATCTGTGAAATTGAAATACTGGAAGAGTTCTTAGTGATGGATGTTGATAGTTTAAAAGGCTGCAGAAGAGCAGGAGAAGGTGTAGAAAAATGTCATGTAAATATTGCAAGAGGAAGCTGCAAACCCCCCTATTTATTTCAGCAACAACTATCTTAAGTATTACTAGGTATAAGATGCATAAATACCTTCAGAGTGGGAATAAATGCAGGGTCCTAAAAATATTCTGTTAAAGTAGATGTGTTTTTGAAAAGTACACATTAGAGAATGGGTTGCACTTAGTGATTTGGAAATATCTGTGGAGTTTAAGGTTCTGTAATAACCCAGCAAAATCTTCTGGCCCAGCAAACCCTAGGAACCTGTGAAACTCTAGGGAAACATATTTTGTGTATAGTCGTAGGCGCTGTGTGAGGAGTGCAAGTATCCCATTATATTCAGCCTGCATTGTGGTAGACACAGATAAACAAGGTTGAGATTCCATAATGCTGGCATCTCTTCACTTTGGGGTGTTTGATTTTTTTTTTTTTTAATTTTTTTTTTTGGTTATTAACCCTAATGATCATGTCAGTATTATTATTGCCTTTTGAAATAGTTGTTGGGGTTTGGTTTTTACTGGGGGCATGGTGTTCTGTGGAAGTTGTAGACTAGTTTTTGGTGCCTTGCTGGACGCTGATAGAGATGTATATAGTCCAGCCCTCAGCTCTCAAATCTGCATTCCAATCTGGCTTCATACTGTTTGCTTGGTTGCGGCAGCCTCTTCTTCAGGCTTCAGGATTGCTGCAGCACTGCATTCTGGAGCTGGGAATAGAGGAATCTGCCCTATTTTATTTGTTTCAGCCCATAGCTGAAGATAGCTTCACTGCCACTGCAGAGGGCTAGAAAGAAAACAAGCTTTTTTATTAGCATTTAGCTAATGAAAAGTTTTAGCAGGTTGTAGAGGATATTCTTTTCTTTGCCTACCTAGATCTCTACATCTGTGTGTCATGCTGGAAGCAGAGAAAATGTTCAGGATGACGTGTGTTTACGGTCCAAGTTTTATAAATATTTCCCAGTTGAAAAAAAAATAGTTGGCTGAAAGGAAACGTGCAAAAAGCATAAGCACAGGGAGTAGATTGGCTTATGAATGGAAGTGTTAAAGAACTAGAACATGGGCTTAGTCTAATTTGTGTAGGTAACATGGCATGTCCTCTATATTCAAGGAGCATTTTTAGTATTTTGGGACAGGATTCATCTGACTGATTTTAGATACCTACTTTCAGGCAAGATAAATTTTATCTTATTGACTAGATTTTCATTGACTATAATGAAGTATAGCTGAAATGTAGATAACAACAATGGACACTGATGAATGCTATTCAAGATATGTATTGGAGTACTCCCACAGGCAGTGCAATATTGCACATTTCCATCAAAATGAATGTACTTTCTGAAATAGTGAGCAAATTATATCCCTTCTTCGCAGCATAGCAATATGAAAGTTCAAGTACTTGATTAATGGAGAAAAATAATCAAATGCATTGTATGGTTGACTGATTTATGCTGAAAAGTGCTGTTTATCTTTGAACTCTCAGATTGCAGGTCAGACGGGGTTGTGTAACTTTTCCTTTGTTTCAGAACATTCTGTGCAGATGTGATTGAACAAATACGTGCATGAAAGATTTCTGTCAGACAAAAGCTGAGCAGACTCCTCCAGCTGTTGCCTATCCTGGATACAATGAGTACAGGCTTGGGAAGCGACCCTAACTGTAATAAATTGCACTAAGCTTTTAACTGTTATTACAGAGCAAGGGGAGGAAAGTTCTGATGAGTAGTTCTGTCCCATTTTCCTCAAATTTCTTCCCTTAAGGATTCTAACTACTTTACTTAATTAATTTACTTTTCATGTTTGTTCATATACCTTTCCACACAGATGTTGAGGCTTTATTTATGTACTTCAGAGAAGGAATTTTACAGGAAGTATGAATAATTTTAAGTGATTGCCAACATACCAAGAATAAACGAGACATTGTTCTTTTCACTTTTGTTGTTAAAGTTGCCTGATAAGCTAGTTAACTTCTGAATGCGTTCTAGTTTCCTTCTTTGCTTTGAACATAAATTGGGTACTAACATTTGGTGGATTCATATTTTTTAAATGAAAATACTGAGATCTTTTGTATGACTTGAAGTGTTAATGCCATGTACATGTAATATACTAAACCAACAGAGTTTTGGTGACTTCTTAGTGAAAATAAGCAATAGGATGCTGATAACTGCCAGAAGCATTGTGTTTTTATATTAACTGGGAAGTAGACTGTACCTTTTAAAACTTGTAGCCAACAAACTAAGTTTAAGAGAAATTGTGAAAATGAATGGAGGAATTTCTTACAATGCTCTCCTTAGTTTTGGAGCAAGAAAACGATTTCTTTTCTTCTTTATAGTCATATTGGAGTATTGAAGACTCTGCATCCTTAGTAATTTTGTGGTGTAAGTAATTACTGATAAAGTTCAAAATGTAGGACAGAAGAAGTTGATAAAATATTTTTTAATTAAAAGTGCAAGGCATAACATTGATGGACTGCTCCGGGATGCAAATGTTTGTCTAAATGCAAGATGAAACCTGATGAAATCCATCTGCGGGTCCTGAATGAAGTTCCTAAGCCGCTGTCCATCATATTTGAAAAATCATGGCCACACACAAAGAGTTGCGGTCAATGGCTCAATGTCCGGCTGGAGACCAGTAAGAAGTGGTGTCCCTCAGGGATCGGTGTTGGGACCAGTCTTGTTCAACATCTTTGTCGCTGACATGGACAGTAGGATTGAGTGCACCTTCAGCAGGTTTGCCGATCACACCAAGCTGTGTGGTTTGGTTGATACCCTGGAGGGAAGGAATGCCATCCAGAGGGACCTTGACATGCTTGTGAGGTGGGACGACACCAACCTTATGAAGTTCAACCAAGTCAAGTGCAAGGTCCCACACCTGGGTCAGAGCAATCCCAGGCACAGGTACAGGTTGGGCAGAGAAGAGATTCAAAGCAGCCCTGCAGAGAAGGACTTGGGGGTGTTGGTTGATGAGAAAATGAACATGAGCCGGCTTCTGTGTGCGCTCACAGCCCAGAAAGCCAACCGTATCCTGGGCTGCATCAAAAGGAGCGTGACCAGCAGGGCAAAGGAGGTGATCCTGCCCCTCTACTCTGCTCTTGTGAGACCTCACCTGGAGTATTGTGTGCAGTTCTGGTGTCCTCAACATAAAAAGGACATGGAACTGTTGGAACAAGTCCAGAGGAGAGCCATGAGGATGACCAGGGGACTGGAGCAGCTCCCATATAAATACAGGCTGAGAAAGTTGGGGCTGTTCAGTCTGGAGTAGAGAAGGCTGTGTGGAGACCTTACAGCAGCCTTCCAGTATCTGAAGGGGGCCTGTAGGGATGCTGGGGATGGACTCTTCATTTGGGACTGTAGTGATAGGACAAAGGGTAATGGGTTAAAACTTAAACAGGGGAAGTTTGGATTGGATACAGGGAAGAAGTTCTTTCCTGTGAGGGTGGTGAGGCAGTGGAATGGGTTGCCCAGGGAGGTTGTGACTGCTCCATCCCTGGTGGTGTTCAAGGCCAGGTTGTACAGAGCCTTGGGTGACATGGTTTGGTGTGAGGTGTCCCTGCCCATGTCAGGGGGGTTGGAACTAGATGATCTGAAGGTCCTTTCCAACCCTAACTATTCTATGATTCTAAGACGATTCCACCCATGGTGAGCCCTTTTTAATATCTTACCAGCACTGGTAACTTTAAAATGTCTATGCTAGGCAGTGAAACAGAGAACTTTAAAATTCATGGGTAGCAATTTCTGTTATTTTCTACACTTTTGCTGAATAAAATAATGTAAGCCCCAAGTAATCAGGCACTAGTTGAATCATTTGGATTGTCTCTGTGTCTCATTTTAATACCCTGAACTACTTCGCTGTTGTGTGAGACATAATAATTGATTTAACATTTTTGATATGTTTTTAGTGTTATGTCAGAGAGTAAAGGAAACTAATTCAGTGCTGTGTCATGATAAGTGTGCCTCTTGCTCCTTGGAAAGTCCATGGAAATTCTGTTTTGGTAATTATCATTTGTAGAACTACTATATAGAACTATACCAAACTATAGAGCTACTGGATCAGCTTATGTCTGTATTCAAAGCAGTAACTGGGAAAAAATAGAAGCATCGGATGTCTCAATATTGTTTTTTTGTCTTGATGTCTACTATATGCGTATAAACTGTTTTTCAATTTTAACCTTAAGTTATCTTATTTTTGCTTCCTTTGATAATACCTAGTGGCTTCCTGTTATAATAGTCCACATCTTAGCTTTATCCTTTTTATTTTCATGCACGAAACAAGATCATGTGCACAATATATTAACTGAATCTTGATGAGAAGCATGTCCATGTGTGCTAATAATGAAATGAAATGTCTATCATTTTCAATATATAGTTTACTTAGACTATCAATAATTAAAGCACTGTGTAGTTGTGTGGGATTTTGGGTTTTTGGATGACAAATCCATCTCAGTGTCTTTTTTTAGTTGTAGTGTGTACAGTTACTGCACAGCTTGGTGCTCATCTCTATTTTTTCTGTGTCTGATTGATAGAAGCCAGAGCTACAGATACTTGTTCCATCACTAGCAGGAAATAACTTTATAGAGTTAGATTTCTTTTTATTTATTTTTTTTTCCTCTTGTAATTTTTTTGATAACATGTTCTTTTTCAGTTTTTATCAGTAGTTTGAAGTATCAGTCTGTCCTTCAGGAGTAGGACACATGTTCCATTAACTTTCATGCCTCCCTAGCAGTTTTGATAATGGAATTACAGATATTGAAATAACAACAACAGATGTGAGAAATCTCCAAGAATATCTTGTACTAACGTAATGCCACACTTGAACAGTCTTATATTTTTCTGACACTGTAAATTAAAAAAAAAAAAAAAATAGCCTTGGTAGAATGATGGATTTATATGATTCCATTCTAATTTACATGTGCTCTCATGTATTAATAGAACTGTTTATAGAGGTAAGTCATAACGCTACAATATTATTACATCTAATTTTAAGGAGTTAGTAAGAGTTGTAAGCAGGCAATAGAACCACGCTTTTGCAGTCACTTGTAGGTTAGAGTGCTCACATTTTGTATAACAAACAGTTTCCTAAAATACCTCTAGCAACCTTGACTGGGAGATTTCACAACAGTAAATCTGGATTTATTCCCAGCTCTTTATTATTTCTCTGAAAAGAGCAGATGCTAGTTGCATATGCATTTCTTTAACTGTTACCTTTAGTTTCAAATTACTGAAAGATTACTAATATTATTTCTCTTTGTGTTATCAGCATTCTTGAGATGTTCTGCTAGAATAATAAATAATCTTGGGTTTACAAACAAGGTGTCTGGAAATTACATGGTGATCCTCAGTGAACCTGAACTCTAATGTAGTGCAAAATCTTGGATATTGAAGAGCAACACTGACTGTTCTTCAGTATTCGTCTTTTCTCTGAAGTCCCATCTTTTAACAACCACTTAGGTACTATAGAAAGATGTAGAATAATAATAATGAGAAATAAAAGCTTAGGTCTTACTTTGAGAATTTATTTATTCCTATACAACCTTAAAGCTAAGTTTACTGTTGGTGCACTAGTCTGTGAAAGCTTGTCCCACAACTATAAACGCTAATAGTCTGCACAATGCAGCAATTGGAGGCTTTCCAGTCTTCAAAATATTCACTGAAAATATATGAAAGTACTTTTCAAGCTTAGAGTTGTCATTTACTGTGTACTGAGAGACCAGCTGGTGAATGAAGCCTTGTGAAAGAGATCTTAAAGGAAAGTTTCTGTTGTTGGAAATACTTGTGAGAGGTCACTGAAGGAGAATGTGAACTAAATGATAGGGAAGAAGAATCATCTTTGCAGACTGAAATGCAGAGCATTTGAACAACAAGCAGGTCAGTGCTTTGTTCTAAAATGAAATACAATAAGCATAAAAAATGAAGCTTTGGGCAACTTATATTTTTTCTGCCTCAGAAAAATACTTAAAACCTGAACTTCCACAACAGTTTGGGCAAGCTAGCAGTTGATTTTGCAAACAACTGCTTTATAAATTATATATATCAGCTATAACTTATAGCTGCTGATCATCAATGAACTACAGGTTTAAAAGCTGGTCCAAAAGTAAATCTTCCAAGAGTCGGATTTCAGAAAGAAAATACCTGTTGTGTATTCAGACTACTATTGCTACTAAACTGAACATTCTTTTGATCCTCAAAGTACGTTGTAATAACTCGGTAAATTTTAAAATTGTGATCACATGTATGAAGTAGTCAACTAAAAATACCAACATCTTTAGTCAAAATAACTAAAAATGACCAGTACTGTGAGGTACTTACGAGGTATTCCACAAAAATAAGGTTGTTTCAACCATTGCTTTGGTCAGTTTTTCCTTATTGCCTTTTTATTTCTAGAAGATCTATTATTCTTTGTAAAACTCAGTTCTAGAGCCCTGTCAGACATTGAGATATGATGGTAGGTCAGTTCAGTTTAGTACAACACAGCTTTTCTGTTGAGGATTGCATGTGTTCATAGTTAGTTGAGCTTGCTGGGTACCAGAGCCAATATCTAAGCAATCTACTTCAACACACTATGTCACATCAATTTGGAGCAAATAGGTCAAATTCTGATGTTTACCATGACTTTTAAATATGCATTCTGTCTTTCTGCTGCAGACAAACTGATGCATCAGCCGAATTTGGCTTGAAAATGTTTCAAGTTCATATTCTTTGGTAATGTTGGGCGAACAGCTTCATGTTCAAGCTGATTGTAAAAAGTGAATAATGTTTTGTGCATTTCTCTAGTAATGTTACATTAAATTAAAGAAGTGTTTTGCTGTGCTTTATGTTAGAATAAGTAATGTGCATATTAAGTTCTGTTGTTTATTACTCTAGGACTTCAGGTTTGCCCATTACATGCAGAAATGACCATGCATACTTGGGTGTGATATGTGAATACCTATCAACTTAATTATATGCAATTTTTCGTGCACTATCCTGTTTTTCTAGGGTTTTGAAAATCAGGTTCATATGGGTCAGATTGGTGCCCAGTGGCATAGGTAAGATAAAATTTTGTCCGTAGCTGGAGAGTACTGTAAAGCTATACATGTAAATGTTGTGAAGTCCTGCTTTATAAAGCCAGGTGCAACTACTCTACATATGCCACCCTGTGTTAGTGTAATAGCAAATACGAAACAGAAGGTAGAAGCTGGAGCAGTCCTAGAGTAACCCAGCCTGCATATTGTTCTGAATGATCTCAGAGGCCTTATCTCAGTGTGGCCAGAACCACTCTGCTTATTTATAAAGGGGCATACCTTTGTGAGTCTATTGTTGAAGAAAAGTAGTCATCTCTAATGAAGACTACTGGTCTCAGAAGTTACGTGGAATGACTGAATGCTACTTGTAAAACCATTTCATGTCAGAAAACAAAAATATTGTTTGTTTGTGCTGAAAATAATTATATTCCTGATGTTTTATATACATTCTGAACATTATACTTACTTTTGCGTACCGCAAATAGCTGTTTGACAACATGTTTTGTAGATAAATACATAGTAAACCTTGCTTCTCTCTCCCCCATCATGTATCACAGATGGAGTAAATGGGGCTGTAACTCCCCCGGGTTTTTTAAAATGCACTGCCTCAGTTCAGCTGCTGTGGCTGCATCACTGCCTCTCTACTAGAATTGTCTGACTCAGTGTGGCATACTGAATGCAAATCCCTGCTAGACTAAACTGACAGCTTTGCTTAAAATCTCTTTATGGATTGTTAATCACCAAAACAGAGGCTATAATGTGTTGCAAATATTTACTGGACTGCAAGTGCTACCATGCCTGGATAATCTGGTAGACTTGTAAGGCAATGGAGATAAGATGTTCTGAATTGGTGAGCAGCTATTCTGAATTAGGAACCAGGAAAATGTAGTAGTAACTGTAACAAGAGTTTTGACTTATCTAATTGAAATGCTTGTCTTTTAACCTGGCAGAAGTCTCTCTCTCTCTGGAGTTCAAGGAAAGATTTCAGGATTTACTCTTAAAATGATCATATTTAAATGACAAGAAGGATGATCGAAGTACTTTGTGTTGAATTTCCTTTTTATGTATGGAGCATGTTGGAACATAGAATATAGTTGAAATCAGTGAAAATCTGTCTGCTCATACACTCACTTCCCTTCCTTATTTTTTTCCAACAAATATTAATTGTGGTTTCGTATTTTGTAATTTATGTAAGTTGATGTAATAAAATTTAACTAACCTCTCTATTAATTCAATTAGGAATTTGTTTCATGCCAAGGATTTTGTTTTGAAGACTCAGGTCTTACTCTCTCCTCACCCAATGACAAACACATAGAGGAAGTTAATCTTCTTGGAAAGCATATTCAACAGGAAATGGGGGTTATATTTAAAGCAAAAAAGGAAAGTGTTAATTATAACAGGATGTTGGTGAACATAATTGCCATACAGAATTAACTTACTGTATGAATTATATCAAGAAGGTATCAAATAGAAGAAATGCAAATTGTGACATACGGTAAGTAATGTGGTTTGCTAATATAACTCACAGGTTGCATGAAGGTATTGTGCTATTTTGATAGTCTCTGAACCCTAATGTTGACTGCAGTGTCTTGAAACTTTTCCCTTCTTTTATAAAGTTTAAAATGCACAAAAAACCCCAAACCAAACCACCACCTCTGCTTTTATTTTTGAAATCATTTAATTTAGCTAAAGGATTTTCTATGTTCACAAGCTTTAGCACAACCATAGAAGTCCCAGTGGATGGTAATCTAATGGGCAGAGATGAGCAAGACAGCAGTTGAGGAATGCTAGGAAGATTAGGGTTGTTCTCATTTCAGCAATGTGGCTAAGTGCTCTTGACTCAAAGGGATGTCAAGTGTATTCTTTAATCCTGCATGAATGCAGTGCTCTGACAATTTAGCTCTTCTCCGCCTTCTGTCTGATTTTATGAATTTTGAAATATTTTAATTTCCTCAGTTTTATTCACGTTAATTAGACTTTCACTATGGCTTGGGAAGCAATTTGGAATCGAGCACAAACAACAGCATATTTTAGGAAGCTATCATCAATATAAAACATTGTGGTAAAGCAGTATCTCCTCTAGAGATAAAGATAAGGTCCAGCCTCTCCGGAGCTGCATGTTCAGTTGTTATCTGAAAGAGAGTTGCAGGATTGTGGATGCACAATCCTATTTCCAGCATCCTCCCACTGCCCCTAGATGGGGATCCTGTGCAACACCCTTCTGTTGTGCCGGGTGCTGAGCCCCTTCAGCTCATTCATCATACTACAAGATAGCCCAGAACCCTCAGAACAGGGCTGGGTGTCATTCTTTTTCACTGTTTAATGGACTAGTTAATACTTACAGTTGCAGACTTTCTTTTTTGCTCATCTATTTTGGATAGCACAAGCGTAGGCCTTGTACTTTTCCTGTGCCGATTTCCTGATTCACAGTCTGTGCCAGTTCCCACTGACATCAGCACTGGGGCTATTCCAGTAATTGTTTTGGATGGAGAGCATAGGAGGAGGCCTCAATTAGACTCATTTTCAGCATGTTAACCATTTATTTGCTGGTCCCTCTACTAATCACATTTTGTTTACGTGACCTGTAGTTATGGTGTCATTACAATAAAGGTATGACATTTAGGCATTACAAATTGCAAGTTAAATAAAAGGCAGTATAAAGGTGGCAGACATACTTAAGGAAATTTGAGCTTCCAGTTTTCTGTGGCTAACCATATCTCCTATTTTGTACTTGTACTCCGAGAGTTATGTTTTTAAAGAGCTGTCAGTCTGACCAAGTACTTGTATTGAAGGTCTGGAAAAAATTTCCTTTTGAAGCCTTTTTTCTTTGTTTAACCTTTTTTAAATGTATGATGGGTACAATTGGGTTAATAGTTAAAGGACTTGTAAATGTAATCTTCCGTAAATATCTAGTGTTGCTTATTTTATCAGTACTATGGCCAGGGTGGATGAAAACAATAAACAGCTAAGTCTTGTGACTGTGGAACGAGTGAGATCCTGAGGATTTATTAGAATAGACCTCATTATTTGGTTATCTTCATGAGTGAAGATTGAGGCTGAGCTGAATATTACAACTAACCCTAGAAGAGACTGTTTGAAGTTGGAGGAGTTCAACAAAGAGGTGGCATTTACCTCAAAATGTGCTTAATTTAGCTCAAAATGAAACTGGGTACTGCTTCTTTTAAATTATAGGCATGTCTGGAATGTGAATGTTATGAAGCTAAATGTTTTTTTCAATGCCTTCAAAATTTTATTTTACACTTTAATTTTTATAAATGGAGTGATTAAGATAAGTTTATGTTTTTAAAATTAAAATGAATATATTAAATTAATTATTAAATTGTGTAATTATGAAAATATTGATAAGTGTTTCTTAGGTAAAAGTTATAATTCTGATACTAAACATATTTTAGTTTGCTGTACTATAAGTTTATGTGTATATTAATCTTTGAGATATTTCTTCAAAAATAGGTTTTCTGACTGTAACTGCCCTTACAATATCAAATATGTAATTTCTCATTCAACGTCTGATCATATTCTACATATTAAGGAATTTTAATGTAATGCTCAGCTTTTTTAACAAGAGCAGCAATGCAATGATTGGTCTCCAACTCTGAGCCATATTTGATCAAACCTGTTGTTGCTTATTGTTTTAGTAACATAAGTTTTATGCAAGTTTAGAAGCAAGACAAAAATTGTCTCTTCTGCAGCTTTCAGAAGAAAATTTGCTTTGAAGTGTTGAGCCTCATTGTTACTGTCTACTGAGCTAGACAGTAATCGCCACCAATGCTAGTTCTGTTACACTTGTTCTTTTCAAGACAACATATGTTTATGAATTTTAAGACATGTTGTCCTGATCTCCATCATTAGTATTACTGAATCAAGAAATAATAATAGATCATAGTTGCAAGTAGAAGTTATGTGGGCTAAAGAAATCTCAGTATTTTTACCTTCACTTGGGTGAAAAATAAGAAGTATACTTTTACAAAAGTTTATCATTGAGCAGATATCACTGTTTGAAATAATGAAGGCAGATAAAAATAAGCTAACAGTGCACTGTGTCAAACACATGATCTTGATCTTAAATTGTTTCAGTCAGCATTTAATCCCTAGAGTGGGGATTATATTAGCCCCATTGCTGTTACAGGCTTCATTGTATTGTATAAAGTCAGCTACTTGTAACGTTGCCTTTTTTAGGTAACTGAAAACATAAATACATTTCTATTATTTTTCTTGTTTTTTTGGGGGGGTTGGATTATTTTTTTTTTTTCCCAATATGGAAACAACACAGTTTTAAATGGGTAGGAGAGCAGTGGATTGGACCAAACCTGGAGAGTGGGAAAGTAAACAATGGAGGCATGTTTTCATTAGATTAGAAATATTATTCTTTGGAACTCAAGGTGCAAATTATGCTGTGCCATAATGTCCTTTCAAACACCCAAGATAAAATTTGCATATCTAAATTGGATCAGCTTGAATGGATTTCCCTGCTGTCTCATCCCCTCAGCTGCAATCTCTCTGAAATAGCCTGCAGGTAGATACAAATAGTAATTTTTAAGCCTATTTTTAAGAGCATCTCTAAAATAAATATTTTTTCTTTCAGTTTTATATTGATTTCTTGCAGTGAACATCAGCAAAAATTCTCCTATGCCTCATCTGTGTATAATCTACATGGTAATTGGAGGTTTAAATTTAATTCTGTTTACACTGACTTGTAGAATAACAATTTCAACTGACTCAATAAAATCCCAATTGTCTTGTAGTGCTAAAATAGCACTAGCTTTTTTTATTTTTTATTTTATTTTTTAAAATGAAACATAGAATCACAGAATAGTTAGGGTTGGAAAGGACCTTAAGATCATCTAATTCCAGAGACACCTCAGACTAGAACGTGCTGCCCGAGAGTGTCCAACCTGGCCTTGAACATCTTAGAAATGTATAATTTCTTTACGAGAAATGTGAAAAATTTTGCCATCCGAACAGAGAAGACCCAGCAAACAAACTTATTCTCACTGATACTGTATTGATTCAGATTTCTCTTATCACTTTCCATAAGCTTCTTTCTTACAAATGAAAATATTTTATTACATTCATCTAGGTGGAGGTGTATAGATTATTCCCCCCTTACAACCATTATATTCTTAATAGATATTTCTCAAGTACGATTTTAGTTCATTTCATCCATCTGCTCAATTTATCTTTTGTTCATTTGGTAGAATAAGTACTTTTAAGAAGGAGGAACAGCAAAAGGAATACTTCTGGGGACAACAGAGCTACAGTCCAAACATAGTGTTTTAACTCTTGTAAAATAGAGCTAAAAAGTTCTAAGGGGAGTATTTTTATAGTGTCTCTCCATAATTACAATTTCAATTATGTAGAAAGAAAAGAAGTTTAACACGGTTTGAGGCTGCAATGGTCTCTGTATATGACTCTAAAAAAAAATCCCAAAGTTTGGATGACCTCAAGCTTATGCCAGTTCACCTATGTTTTACTAGCTATGCACGTATTTTATCAGTGCGAAATTTTCATGTAAAGATAAAGAGCATACTGTAAAGAAGTCTCTGTGTTCTGTTTCATGAACAAATAGAAGCAGGAAAGCGTATGACATCAACGGAGCTTCGCGAGTCCTTGTCCAAGGTGCTGAGTGTTAGAATTCGTCTCAAGGTTTTGAGATGGTACCGCACCTGCTGCAGCAGGCCTGCTCAGCGTATTTGAGGTGGTCTTCTGTAAATCACTGCTATTGTTGCAAGGCTGTATTCTGGGTGGGTTTGGGGTTTCGTGCTTTTTGGTTTGTTTTGGGTTGGGTTTGATTTTTTTGCTACTGGTATTTTTTTTTTTTTTCACATGTGTGTGTGGCTGTTGTGGTTTTCTGTAGGGATTTTGTGTGTGTGTGTGTGTGTGTGTGTGTGTGTGTGTGTGTTTAACTTCCCATCTGGTATCTGTAGAATGTTAGAGTGTGATAGAAAAGTGAAATTTGGTTTGGTAGTTTTATGCAGGGATGGTTAAAACTCAACATTAGTACCTATCAGTATTGACCTTAACTCTGGCTGGTGCTTCTGTTCCTTTATCTGGAAGAACTGAAGGCTCTGTTAAGCTCTATATATAGTTCTGATTTATGTATTGATGGAGTTTGCTTCTCTTGTTCAAAATAATCTGGAATTTTATGAGAGTAAACTAGGATTATGACTTTATCCCATGATGATGATACTCATATATCAGTCATAAACCAAAATTCTAATTAGCATTTCTGCATGTAGTATCAGCATGTTTTTTTGAAGTTCCAATAACTCTCTTCTTTCATCTCAGTAATATTCAAGGAGGTATGGTTTACCTACAGTTCAATGACCATGTCTAACTCATGAAGCCTACTCTTTCTGTTGCCTCAACAAGATATTAATAATAGTACTTCTGTAAAAACATCTTGGATATCATTGAAGGGTAAGGAACTTGAGATATAATCCAGTGGTTGTTCTTTGATTGTAGGACTAATTCTCTTGCTTTATGCTTTTAGGGAATACAGTAAGTTCTAAATGTTACTTTTTTTATGGAGAACATAAAATGCCAGCATTTGGGAGAAGATGCTATGTTGTGATGGGGAGAGGGGGAGGCTAGGCAATGTGGTGAGGTTGTGCTCAATTATTAGTGGACCAAGCAAGGGAGGATGGGGTGTGTGAGGGAAAGCTTCTCACACATGCAAATGTGCACATACACATCTTGGAAGTTAACCAACATGTGCCCTAATTAGGACTGCAGTGCTTTGGCACATCTGAGCTGGGGTGGGGGAAGAATGCAGCACTTACATTGACTGGCCCCTGTGTAACCAATGTTCTCCTTATCTCTGTGAGCGTGTGTGTATGGGTTAGCCAAACAGCCACAGACTGCAGATCAAATCAGCCTACAGTAGTATTAGGGTGCACCTTTATAGACGATTCAGGTGTTCTTCTCCTGTCACTTGTTGATCCATGGCCTGTACCAATGTTCATAACATTTTAACATAAGTGCACATTTCCATAGGTCACATCTTGGATACTATGTTATAGTTCTGAAAATAGATGAGTAGAATTATTTTGGCTTTGTTTCTATGATACCTATGTATGTTGTTTGCCAAACTGTAGGTGTGGTATTTGGCTTTTTATAGAAAGTCTTAGGGAAAATATCATCATCGTTTAATAATTTTTAATGAAATTCCATGCTAATGCCTTTCTGGTTAATCCTTACTCTTTTAAATTGTGTTTATTGTTTATAATATCACCAAAGTGTTTCAGTGTAGCAGACATAATATTTGTGGTGAGTGTCCTTTCTCGTTTTAGATCTGTTGAAAGTATTTACCATCAGATAGACCATGGGTTATACGTTCATTAGAGAAATCAGGGTACAGAAAAGTCAATTAAAAATGAAATAGTTGCTTTTCTGTAAGACAAGAAATACCTTGAAAGTTTACCAGTAATCTTTGTTAAAATGCATTGTGTGTGCTTGGCAAAGAAATCATTTGTTCTGCCATAGTGAAGCTAATTATTCTCAACACACACTAGCTATGCCAAATTGCGAAACAAACATCAGACTTCGTATGTTGTAGGAATTAAAACATCATCAGTTGAGTTAATGAAGAGCATACAATGAATATGATCTCATTTTTGCAATGCAGTTAAAATGAAAGTCATTTGAAGAGCTGTTGCAAAAATCGTAATTTAGGAGGAAAACAATAAAGCAAATGTTTACTATCTTTTTTAATTACTTTCTGCTTAAAGGTATGCATTAGGTTTATTTATTGTTTGAATTCAAGTTCTTCATTTTAATGGTTTAAGAATACAGTGGCTAATGGTCCATTCTGAAATCGAAGGAATACAGTCATCTGTATTCCATTATATAAAGCCAAAGAAACTCATTTGGGGTTGTTTCATTATATCATTTGAGGATCACTATTTGAAATTGTAGGTTAACATAAGAATGGGAGTGTGAAAGAGAAGATGAAACACAGAAGAGAAAGAGAATCCTTGCACTTTTTTTTTTTTTTTATTTCAAACAGAGAAAAGAATGAGACTGGGTTTTGGAATTACGTTCTGAAGATGAAATGGCAATGAAAGTGCCGTTCCCTATTCCTATTTTAATTATTTTTCTTCTGTACAATTTCTTACAAAGAGAACACTACAAAAAATATTTTCTGTAACAGATGATTTCCTTTAAACTTTCTTGATGCTTTGTGAAAATAAGTTCTGTCCTGGCCAAAGACTATACCTATTTTCTTTTTGCATACATGTAAAAGTGATAGGAAGATTAATTTTCCTCCTTTCTTGCAAAGATCGAAGATACGTGGTTCTTCCCTTTGTCTAAACTATGTATGCAGCTAGAAAATTCAGGACATGAAGTCAGAAGTTTTGACCCTAACAGAGGCTGGGAGCCCTCAATGCACTTCACTGGTCCCTTTAGAAATAAAAAATTAAATCTTGGGAGCTTAGAAGAAGCCCTGTAAAACTGCATATGCCCACATCAAGAAAGATTTGTATTAGAGATCATTGTAGTCAACTCAGTATAGTTGAGTTTTACATTAAAGAACAAAATTGATTCACAAAGTCAGCAATCAAGAAAGTATTTCTTGGGTGTGAGTCAACCAGTTACTGACAGTGAGGGGGGAATTGGTGTAGGCATATGCTTGTTTAAAGTGTTTGACATAATGAATTATATCAGTGTAATACTTTGCTATGGCAGCCCTGTAACTTTACAGGAGGTAATTTTATTGAATTGTACCCTATTTGAGCCTAAGTGAGGTACAATGTACCCTGCTATTCAGCAACTTTCAGTATTTAGGATGTATTCAAAGACCATATAATATTTAAACTCCTCCTTTAGATAAGTGCATGCGCTACAAAAAGATATGGGCAAACTTCTATGTATGTTGTGGTTATGACTGTGTATCTGTAAGAAGAAGGAAGAACTGAAATGATCTGGGGATTTAATATGCAATTATCCTCCAAGGTGTCCAAAGCAAGTTGCTTATAATGGTTTTGTAGTAGTTTTGGGAGGAAACAGAATATATATATATATATTTTTTTTTTTTCTTCATCTTCAGGTAAAATACTTGGTTTTGTAATTCATGTAAAAATTATTAAAAATAGCTTTTGTGAACACTGGAAATACCTCCTAGTGTCAGTATGTGTGATGGAGACATTAATGTTGGAGTGTATGTAGAAGTGTTTGCAGACACTGTGGTGAAGGTTGGCCTACTGGTGAGATTATTTCAGCCACATATTACAATAATTTCCATTTTCCTTTCACTGTGTGGGATATCTCAGAAGGATAAGCTTCTACTTACGTAGTGATACTTCAGCCAGGCAGCTAAAGTGAGGTGTGCTGTATCTGTGTTTACATATGGGTGCTAAGAGCATTTAGGCTGACATAAATTATGTTGATATTTTGTTTGTAAAAGTGATAGATTCAATATGTAAATGAAAAAGCATTGAAATGAAAGAATCATAAATTATTTTTTATCTTATTTTATCCTATTGATACATCTAGGAAACAGCTTCTTATGTAAAGTTTGACCTCTGCTTTATGCTTAACGTGCCTTATTTTGCATTGCTGCAACACATTCATCTCATTACCTGAACTCAGGTTGTTGTTTTGTCAGTGTCATTCAAGCATTGCTGCTGTGGTTTTAAAGTCATGCTTCATTTTTATAGTGCTCCCTACTCCACTTCATCTGTACAGATTTAATTTCCTTGTCCCAGAGAAATCATGCTCCACTCATCCAGGTGGATGGTAATAATGGAACTCAGCGCTGATCTAGAGTCAACTGCTTTTCTGCAAGTTTCTATGCTATTTCAGTAATAGTGCAACTGCTGAAAAAACTTAATCTCCTCTGTACCATTTCTTTCTTCAGTGATCAGTATATCAAAAGTTGTTACATATTCTGAGGAAAGTATATAGATTCAACTGTCAGTTATTTAGACCAAGGTTAATTTTGAGACTCAAGGGAAAAACTTGTGGAAGTACCAGAGCTGCCACTAATAGTTAATTGAAAAGCTTTTTATCTCATTTTCAGATACTCAAGTATAATACTTACTGGAGAAAACTGGCAATAATGTCTTTTGTCACCATAGGGAACAACAATGGTGTCAATTTAATGAATTTTTTTCCTGTCCTGAAAGTGTCACACCACCTTAAGCTTGGTTTGATCCCCCTAGTGAAGCTCTAATTTTAATGCTAATGTTGATAATTTAAAAGATTTTTCAGCAGCTCTCAGAATGTGTTAAGTTGGTTGTGATAAGTATGCAGAAAATCCAGTTATATGTGGTAGTGATGTCATCTGTCTCAGTGCAGAGATTTGGCTGCTTGCTTTCTTCTTGCCACAGAAATATTGGTTTAATAGAGTACAGGAGAGGATGGTGCTGCCACAGCAGAGTGGGAAGAAAAGTCAGCACTTAGGAGAAGGAGAGGTCTTGTTTACACAACTCAGTTTTGTGGAACTAGTTGTCCATGTGGTTTGAAATGCGTTATGCTTTCATTAACATAGGCTTAGAATCCATTAATTTTATTGCCATCATTATTTAGATTTAGTTTTTACATTGTAGTTTGCTACAGAGCTGACCTCAATAAGAGTGACCTATCATTTTCAATAGGAAGATTGATCAGTAGGAACATGTTTCCTTTCTACCCCCCAGTTAAAACATCTGATATATAATGAAAATATGACACCTGGAACACATTTGTGAATCTTTCATATAAAATGAGAGGGTGAAGGATTTATTTTCAGGTATTCTGTGCTGTAACTTTAATTATAACCTAGGATTCTACAAAATATTATTATTAATAATCTAATGTATGTATCTTAGGGTTTGGTTAGTTGGCAAATAACAGTTGAACCTTGATCATTTGTTTAATAGGGTTTGCATCTCACTTCCTCTTACCCCATGTCAGAATGGTGCCAGATCCATTAATCAATTCCCTGAAGTTATACTCATCTTGGTTTACTGTTCTGTTGAAATCAGTGCAAAACACACAGTTGTACTTTGGCTTGCTAAAGTAGGACTCTTAAGAAATTAACAAATCATTAAAAGCTATTTCCAACTATATTGTGTTTGTCACCACTACTGAGTCTATCCATTTCTGGAATCCATTAAATGTATTGACTAAGTTAATAAACCCTAATGGAACAACTTACTAAAGACAGCAGCCTTATTTAATTTTCTTATTAATTTGTATTACTTAACTAATTTGAGAACTGGTAGCAGAATGTTTGAGTGATTTATGACTTGAAAAAGAAGACCAACATTTCCCTCCTTGAAAATGGAAATTGGCTTGTCAGACATTTAGATGAAGAATGATCAATCAATAAGGTTTTAATAAGGAGAAGGTTTACAATTGACTGAAGGTGCCTGTTGTTTAAGGTGACTTGGTATGTGCAGATTACTAAACTCTCCCTGGAGAGGATTTTCAAAGGCAATAATGGGCACCGATTTTCTTTGTTTATTCCTTTATGTTCCCCTTGCCAAGAATTACAGTACTTACCTCTTCAGTGTGTCTTTGGAATCTCCCTGCCTGCTTCATAGGTCCTGTGAATTATTCTACTTATTTGCATTTACAGCTATCCTTTTTAACTTGTTTTTCTCCAGTAAGCACGTAAACTTATTTATTTCATGTTATATAAGTTCATGTTAGGCATAGGGGATAGATGTTCCCATTCATTTTAGAAACACAAATTTCAGAAGTATATGCACACATTGGAGGAACAGAGCTGACTTGGAAAGCCCATTGAAATTTTACCTTTCGGTTTTCTGTTGGAAAATCTAGTACAATGGGCTTGGGGATAGAAAATTGGTTCTGGCAATTATGGTCACCTGGGTTGGTTTCTCCATTAGTGAAATCTGCATTGGACTTTCTGAAAATGAGGTAACAAAAGTTGGATTTAAAAAGCTCTGTTCTTTGTGCAGTCTTAATCACATAGGTATACAAGCTGTAGATCCATTTCAGATGGGTTGAAAGAATATAAAGTAAATAGCATACTGTATTTTCCTGCTATACAGCAAGTTCCACCAGAGGCTACTAAACAGATCTCTGAATTGCTGAGTAAAGATTGAAAGCTGGAATTCTCAATAGAGTTGACACTAACAGGGAACTATCACAGACACCTTTGTAGTCAATTTTGATCTTTGGAAAGGTTCTGCTTCATGCAGTCAGCTTTGAAGCCAGTGTAGAGGACAATGTTCATTCACAGAGCTTAAAGCTCATTTAATCTGACCTTCTGCAGTTCTTGGGTCACTACATTTCACAAAGCTATCAATCTTCTTAGTCTAGTAGCCTTTTCTTGGTTAAAATATATCATCAAGTCAAAACTAATATTTTTTTTTTGAAGACAGAGACGGTAAGTACACTCTTTTACCAGGTAGCTTGATCCAAAACTAGGTGGCCTCCTAGATAAATTTGTTGATTTCTTACTTGAATTCCTCTAGCCTTATCTGCCAGCAAGCAGTTCATGATTTACATCCTGATCATATATTAATATGCCTTTCTCCCAGAGAATGCTTTTTTACTGTGGATGCTCCATGTCAGGGATGTTGATTGTTACCAACCAAAAGGATCTAGAAAAATTCAACAGCCAGGTGTTAAAACAAACTGAGAAACTGAGAAAAACTCCACCCCTTACCAATGAAAGGATGGCTAGGAAAACTTATATATTAAACTAGATTAAAAGCCACACATCTAATACAATCAAACAATAACAACAAAACTCAAAAAAGAAATCTGTCCAAGAATTACTAACTTAATAAAAACAAAACATTTATAAAGTCAGAACTAGATGGCTAGCTAGATGTTTGCTTCTTATGCATTCATACAAGCAGAATGTTTATTAATTTTCCAAAAATAACTTTTTCTTGTTGCAAAGATTTTTGAAGTAATTGAGAAACAGTGAAGAGTTTAAGTATACATTATTAACATATTCTAGTCATTTTACACATGTAATGCTTTCTTACTTCTGCACAGCTCACACACGTAAGTCTTAAAGTTCCTGATTTATCTTCCAAATCTGTGATCTAAAAGAATGACATAGATTTAACAAACAGCCTTCATAGTACTTCTAATATTTGCAAAAACAGTTACTCTGGCAAACCCAAAAATACTTCTGCTATTTGTATGAAAGAGGCAGAAATTTGCTGGGGTTTTGTTGTTTATTTATTTTCTACTTACAAGTTTGAAAAAAGGATGCGACATAGTATCACTCCTTGAAAGGAGCAGATCAAGGTTTCTTACCTGCTATAGAGGAATTATGCCATGGTCGAGTGTGACACCTAGAGGCCATATGTTTAGGATCCCTAAAGAATAACTTCATCTGCAAGTTTTGCACAGCAGATTTAATTTTTGATTTAAGGAATGGAGCTGCCAGATTTTGAGAGATGAAGTATATTGCAACATACTATTTTTTTATTTTTTTGTGCTTGCATGTTTAATTATTTTTTTGTGGCTTCCCTGACTAGTCTCCTTAGCACTGATTAGGAAGGAAAATAGTAGACCATTACTGAGTGTGGTGAAGAGTGAAGAGCAAAGCCTAAAAGAGCCCTGTACAGCTTAGTTGAGCCTGAAGTTCTCAAAATCAAATAAAATCCTTGCAAGTCCCATCTCAAGAGATTCCTTACAATATACCTATATGTCTTTTAAAATATCTGCAGGAAAGTCAGGTGCTTATAAAATGAAGAGCTAGAAGTTTTGGCCCATGAGTTAATGTCTGGGAATAAAGAGAACAAAAGATATTTTTTTTTGAGGTGTTATGTGAATTATTTTTCGATTATGGATCTTGCAAAACAAACATACATTTAATGAGCATACCACACTTTCCTATCTTCTCTAAAAGTTAGGGTTGCAGTCATATCACTACATCCCATACAGAGGATATAGCCAAGGGCATCGTAAAGTGGTGATGAAAGAGATCAATATGTTACTGGATATTGGCTATAATAAACTCATTGTAACTAGACCTCTTTTCAGGGAAATAGTTGACTTACTCAACTTTGGCAACACTTGTTTTTTCATACGTAAGTGAAGGGAAGAAGTCTTGAAGATAAAATGAGCAGAGTTCAGATGATGAGGATTTTGACTTTTCTACACAAGAAAGAAAACATTTTTCATTCTTTAGAATTTGGGTGATTTTTGTGGTATTCTTGTACAAACGGTTTAGTAGGGTACAGATGTAGGGTTTGTAAAACATCTATGAATATAGAAGAGTGGACTAAAACGTCTCTGAAGATTTTTGGCTTAACCAGAGTCTGTGAAATTGAAGGTGGATGAAAATGATGTTAGACCCACTTCGTAGTTGACCGTTGTTGACTCGAGAAACAAATGTGCCATGTATATGTTGTACTTCTTGCACACTCTCTGACTTTACTATACATAGAACATATTCAAGATAGAAAATAATTTCATCATGAAGCTTTTATTTATGTAATTTCATAAAAAGAGAAGGGTGCTAGCATGGGACAGCCTGTTAGCAAATGAATACCAGCTGAATGAGTCCGTTTGGCAGGCAGCAGTGGCTAAAAGGTTTATATCTTGTTCTAATTTCTCTTTCCACTAAATAAAAAGTATTACAGGGGTTTTGTTTGTTATCCTCTAATTCTTTAATGCTGGGAAACATGAACAGAGTAATTCCAATATTTCATGGCTAGTTCTACCTCATTTTCATAAAGGTCTTTGAGGTTTTTTTTCCTAGAAAAGGTGCTAACTTGTCAGTCATGTGTGTGAGGAATTTACAGACTCACAAAGCTGTTGTGCCTCAGATAAATAATTGTATCTGAGTAAAGGTTCTACTAGACACATATGTTGATGCTTTAAGGTACAATGCTGACAATGTTAGTGATACGGGTACTAATACTGATTGCAATTTATTTCTAGGCTTTGTCTAGAGGTTTCTTCTCTGAAGTACTTAACCATTTCTTTGGAATGCCTAAGCTGTAAACAACTGATAAATTATGATCATTAAGTATGTATTAGAAGGGGGGTTGCCATCATGGGCTGGAATTAGTGGTTGCAGTTGGTAATTGGGAGGGAGGTCCTGCATTCATTGTAGCAAACAAGAAGAGGGTAAGCTTGTATTAGATGTACTGGGGTTGTAAAGGCTAACAACAGCTCTCTGGGTAAGGCATGCTGATGGCAGCTGAAGCTTGCAATCAGGATAAGTTGCCTCTTGTGTCCAAAGTCTGTTTCCTAGTGTGGATGTTTCTGCAGGCATTAGCATGCTCTTTGGCCTGTGTTTTCCCTTGCTTTTCACTTCCCTGATTAATAGAAGATGGGTGTATCTATCTAGTGTAGGAGTGATCTAGTGTTTGTCAAAACCAGCTCTTCAGGAATCCTTATTTCTTTCCCAGACACACAAATATATCTGCACAGAAATGCTCCCTTCATTCTGTCTCTGTGATACATTTCTGGGTAGTTTCAGACATACCATAGCTTTTTTTTTTAAAAAAAAAAGGTTAAATTATTAATTTTTAACAGAAAAATTTTATAACCGTAAAAAGTAGTGTGAAAATTTTATTTCTATAACATCTATTTTAGTGAAGTTTTAAAAGTATGTGGTACTATGGTTGCATAAATATAAGAAAATATTTGAGTGTTTGTGTATGTGTGCTCACCCTCTCTTGTGTTACTGCTTTGTTCTGCTGTCAAAACCCACTTTGATTCATTGAGCCAACTACATGGGTGATCTGTTCCCTGATGATGTTTCCGGATGATCTGAGTCACGTACAAAATATTTTCAGAGGCTTTCTTTGTACATTCATAAAAGTTCTAGGTAGAATCCATCCTATTTAGTAATCCTGAAAAGCGTGCCTTTCCCCCAGTCACTCTGTAAACTTGATTTTTCCCCTGGTATATAGCTCCAGCTAGAAAGCCAGCATTTTTGCTCTTAATTTTTCAAAGGAATGTGTAAGTTATATATGTTTTATTTTATTTCTGCAAGTCAATAAAGCTGTTGCCACAGATTTCCTGATGAACTGAAAACTTTTTTTTAAGCCTTTAAATTCTTAGTCTTATTTTCATAAAGCTGCTGTTATTTTTAGTAGGTAAATATTCTCAAGTCCCTGCATATAGCATGAAAAAATAATTTGCATATGACTAACTTAACCCTGAATTAATCAGTGAAATTGCTATAATTCTATGAACTCAGAGGGCATTTGGATTTAGAGCAGTATTCTGTCCTGTCCAACGAAGCAAAGGCTGAAAGGGGTTTTCATGCTTCCTAACGAGAATACAGCATGATGTAGCAGATGTGAATAAAATGTATTTCCAGAAGTGCTTTAGCTGAGGGTATAACTTCTGCATCAGGATGCTACAAATTCGTTAAGATCATGGCTTTCTATGTATCCCTTATCAACCTATAATCTCTTGATTGTTGCCTGTTTTTCAACAGCTGAGGAACAGTAATCCACACTTGCTTATCTCTCTTAATCACAGCCTCATGGTGCTAGAGCTCCCTGAGCTTTTAATTCCCTCTTAGAGGCCTAACAGAGTGGAAAGTAAACAAAGACGAATTTGCAACCTTCAACATTGCTAATTTGCTCTGATGTCAGAATATTTAAACAGGCAAGGATTTGAGAATTATTTGATCACGGCTGATTTTAATCTAATGTATGTGAAAAGGCTGAGTCTGGGAAGGTTGTGCAAAATGACAGGCGTCCCAGGAGAGGTTGACTGAAGGTTTCCTCTTTAAACAACAATAGCTCCGTCATTTTTGAACTCTGGGTCCTGTGTTCTTACTGTGTATTTTTGTGGGTGTTTGCATTTTTAATGAAACTTTTTGCATATGACAGCAGTTTTCTTGAAAATTCCTCATTTGTTTCCCAGCTTATAGGTGTCCAAAACTGGGTTTGTAGGGTTGTTATTGCCTCTGTTCACTGGGTAGTGAGAGGGAGAGATAAAGAAAGATCCCTACTTTAAAAAGCTTTGTCTCCATGTTTCTGTGTCAGCAAGACAGCCTAATGTATCCTGAATACTTTCATGTGTAAAATGATTGATAACTTGATCTTGAAATTATTTTGAATTACACATTTGACATATATGCATGTATACATGTGTACATACTTGCTGGATAGGAAGGGATGTTATCTTGCATTATATATTACATGCACACTTCATCTACCACAGAGGTGATGTACTTACACATACATACACGTTACCATATACATATATTCGTCTGTCCTCACAGCAGGTATCTGTATGTTATTACCTGAAACAGATTTGATAAATATGCAAGGCAAGTTAGCAGATATTTTTTATTATTATTTGTTTTTTTTCCCCTGCATTTTCTTCTATTTGCCTAAGGTCTTAATTGTCTATTTAATGCATGTCCTAGCACTTATTTTTATTGTTTACAAAAATGGTTAATGCAGCATACATATTATTATCTGAACTAATGCCTGATGCTCTCTTAATTAATATATATTGTTGTGTTTATATCTGTTCTGGTTGTACAACTTGTGTTTCTGAACCGTGTCTGATGTTGATTTCTTCTTTTCTTCTCAGTATGTATCATTTGGGATATTCCAGGGAGAGACGTGTCTGGGAAGCCAGCCTTTTCCAGTCACTCTCTGTGTTGCAATTACAGCACTGGGCTATTTGTGTTTCTCTTCATCCCTGTTTCTCTGTCTCTCTCACTCTCTCCAGCTGGTGTAAATGACTGCTGCTGCCTCCCAGAGAAAGATAACCTGCTCAGTCAGCTGGAGCCCCCTGCGGACAGCTGTCTTGCTTTTAGCTGATGGAAAACTGCTACTAACTGCTGAATGGAAGAGCGTGGAGCAGCAACCATACTAGGAGCAGTAGCCGCCGCCGCTGCAGCAGCAAGAGCGAGCAAGGACTCTATTGTTCCCTGGCGTTAAACAGTTTTTCCATTTCAACTGCCATGCACAATAGCAGGAGAGAGGTTTCCAGTCCCCTTCTCCCTGGGAAGAAATTCTGAAGAGGGGAATACTGTTTGAAGAAGGTTTCGTGGTCGTGCTGAGGGTTTTGGAGGTGGCAGCAGGCTGCTGGAGGCATGGGGTTGAGCAAGGGGAGCGCTGCTCTCTGCCGTGGTCCAGGGGTTTCCGCCGTGCCAGCCCGGTGCGTGGGAGTTCTTGTGCTGCTGCTGCTGGGAATCTGGGACGCTCGTGCACAAAGTGAATTTCAAACTTCATCGGTGTATTTGTGGAAGACTGGTAAGTAAGGATGCTGCGGTACACAACAGTAGGGTATTTATCGTTTTGTTGTAAGTAATAACCTTTTTGTGTGCTTTGTGTATGAGAAGAAAGTTAAATCTGAATTACTAATGTTTACTTGCAGGGTTATAGGGAAAAAAGAATTAGGTCATCTTCCAGGTATCCACCAGCCAAGCAAATATGGCAATTAACCCCCCCACATTTGTGACTCTGTGGCTCTGTTACTGGGATTTCTTGTACATTTTCTGTGTCTTCTGAGTTTTTTCATATATATTTTTAGTAGCCTTGTGTTAAATAGCAAAGGTCAGGGCATTAGTGCCTGTCCACAATGGGAAGAAGCGTTTGTTACATAGTCAGCAACGTTAACAGTGCTCTAAAAATACTGACATTTCACAAAGAAAGATGTAATTCAGCATATCTAATCTTTGTGTTCCATGCTGACATGTAATATATTCAGTGTGGTAATGGATGGGGAGATGGGATTGTTAAATTTGGGTTTGTTGCACAGTATATAGGACACGTGAAAGCTAATGATGGATTAGGTGAAATAATCCAAGTGATGCCAGATCTCGTAACTAAAGAGCCAAAGGCAAATAGGCTATGTGGATTCAGCATCACAGTAGGTAGATAATTTCTTCTACTTTGATACTAATGAGTTACGTGTCTGTTTTAAAGATTACATAGTCGTAACAGTGGTCCAACCTTAACTTTGCATTAAAAATCAATGGGGAATTTTTTTGTGTCTATTAATATATTACATTAATTCAGCACTTTAGCAGTGGCGAGTATGTGTATTTTAGTTGTCTAATATGGTTTTAGTCCCTTTGTAAGCAGAGTCAAAGTTTCCTTTAGGAAATTTAAAAATTGAAAGCCATTGCATATTTCACACTGGCTTCAGCAGCTGGCTTTCTTCCCTGTACAGTGCCAGGAATAAAACAATCCAAAAAGTAGCAGTTTTATTTAAAAACTGCTTTAGCCTTAAAGGATAATACATACAGCAGTAAGAGAGAGTGCAAATTGATCATTTGTCTGAAAAACAACTTTAGGACAGTCTCTTTCCTGGATGGAGGGCCCCAGCCTTCTGCCACAGAAGATCAATTTACAATTACAGTGATATCCTGAATTTTTTAAGAGGCTCTATCTATCCAACAGCTCAGGGAGGAGATTAAAAGGAAATTCATTTAAACAAGAAGACAAGCTTTCCAGTAACACTGGAAAAGAGAAATCTGAAGAAGGGAAAATCCTTTGCAACTTTCACTTCTGACTGAAAGATGGGTTGCACTATGACAGTGACTGATTTTCCTTTTTCTTTTGAAGCACTGACAAATTCAAAACGTATTTTTCAGTTTCACTACAGGTTTGTAAATGTTCATCACACACTTAAAAGGAGATAAAATTCGTAAACAGGTTTATGGAAAAGCACAGGGAAAATATAGCA
This sequence comes from Pezoporus flaviventris, assembly GCF_033815535.1. Classification (NCBI taxonomy): domain Eukaryota; kingdom Metazoa; phylum Chordata; class Aves; order Psittaciformes; family Psittacidae; genus Pezoporus; species Pezoporus flaviventris. The sequence continues at coordinate 5,152,975 of NW_026892603.1, forward strand.
TTTTCATGAAACATTTTCCATTTACCCTAAGTTGCTAGGCATCAGTAAACTCTCCAGCTTTTTATTATGTCTTAATTTAACAATTTAACAGATTGTATTTAAAAATGTTAAAATAGTAACATAGGTTGAGAATAATAACAGCTCTAGCTAACTAATACTTACAAACATGCGCTATCATTTTGCTGCGGACTTAACTGTTTTCTTTGGGCAGAGTACATGTGCTCTGAAGTCATGTCAGTTAAGCCAGCAAGAAGGAAACTAGGTTGCCTTTTGTTTTCTTCCCCTTCTCTCCCTTCCTGGCAAAGACCACTCTTAAGAAACTTTTGTTTAGAACAGGTATCTAATTATGTTGCCTGATGAAGAGCTTGTTCTTCATTTCAGCTTTTCTTCTGTGACCTCTCCCCTCTGTCTTGCCTAGGATAAGTATGTTCATGGTACAGTTTTTAATATAACACCAGTGATTGATGGCAACATGCTGAAAAACAAGTCAGTATGGCTCTTTTCAAATAATGAATGGCAAAATGCAATGAATAAGGTAATGCATCTGTGTTTGGCTTCTGATTGAATCTTCGCACTCTTTCTCAACTGTTTACTGAGTTTTGCTGGTTTTCCTCTCTTTGTGGGAGGCTCTAGGAAGTGAATTAGGGGAATCAGTGGTCAGTGATCTGAAGGAATATCTTGTATGGGGTGTATAAAGTTCAGGTAAATTATCAGAGGAAATAATAAAACTGAAATGAACTCATCCAACTCAAATGGTATTTTGCTTTTTCTTCTGTGAAGGAAACAGGTCGGGAATGTATGGCTGAGAAATCAGCTTGATTATATGCCTTTTGAGACTGGTTATGTCCATTTTTTGAGAAACATGCTATTTTTGTATTGAATTTAGTTGGGTGTCACCTTTTGTAAGTGCTGTTCATGACATGCAAGTGTCTTTTTTATTTCTAAAGATTTTTTAGGTAATATGTCTTGTGAATGCTACCCCATGTCTTCATTGGTTTACGGCATTGTATTTTCTTAAGAATGCCCTTGACAATAACCTGCAGGGGTTATGAGGTTTCAGTTGAGGCATTCTTTGTCCTATAAAGTAAGAATCATGGTATCTGGTACGGTTTATTTATAGGTTGTTTTTTTTTTTTCTTCTTTGGGTGGGAGGGGAGTGCTGGCATTTTGTTTTATAGCATTTAGTTTTTTTGTTGTTCTGGGAGCATTCTTCTAATACAAATTCCAACCTATGAAAACCTCTTGGAGGTGAGGACTTTCCCTCTATATGTCTATTACCATCCTCCTGTCTACTACTGTAGAATTTTGAGGTGTTTATAATACTCAGATTAACCATTTGGGGGTTTAATTACATTTGATTCAGCATGGACAGTGTTGTGAACAATCTGCTTTCGGCAGGGAGACAGCCTCATGATCTTCAGAGGTCTCTTCTAATCCCCACCATCCTGTGATATGGACACCACCACTAAGTCATTTCTACGTCTCCAACTGAAACTGCTTTGAAGTTTTGGCTTTTGTAACTTTGTTTTGATCTCTTGTGAGAATTTGCTCTTGCATATTTATGCTGCTATTACATGGTGTTTAATGGTCTTTCAGTGTTTGGAAAGGCAATTAGGTGAACAGTTGATAGTTACTGGTTACTAGGTTTCTCGCCAAACACTCTCATTCTGTTCCGTGCAGACTTGGTGTGTGCATTTTTTTCAGATATAAATACACAGCTGGTTTGTTTTGTGTGGTCACTGGGAAGGCCATCTGGTTTCTCTAACATAAACTAAAGCAAGGTCTCCATCTGTGCAGAATACCAGGCTCTTCACAGCAGAGTGATGAAACGGCTGTATTCCTAGAGTTGAATCATTGTGTCTGTTTGAGGTAGAAAACATCAGTTTTTAGGAACTCATAGAGCAACAGTTGTGGTATTAAGGGGTGTGATCCCACTGGTGTGAGGTGGGAACACACTGCTGAGCACTGGACTTCCGAACTTGAAAGAATCTTTGAATTACCTGTTTTGTTCATCAGTAATTGCCCTTCTCTGAGTCCACTGATTCTATTTGCAATGAATAATTGTGTGGTTCGGGTTCTATACACTGAACAGTGAGTTCATGAAATGTTTTGTATTTCATTCATATTCTACCTTAAGTATTATGAAATCTTACTGAATTGTTTCTGTATATGCGCAAAAAAAAAATGTAAAATCTATATGCCACAACTGAGTAAAAACTGCTTGTGTTAACTTTTTAAAATGTAATGTCTCTTACTTTTAAAGTGAAATTTTCATATTCAAGAACACTTCATAATCTTGTTTATACTGCCCACCATAGGCTTTTTCATGTATCTGTAAGTTTTACAGTGAACAATGTGAGGAATGCTGATTCCTAAATAGAGACTGCCGTACAGTTACCAATCTTCCAAAATAAGAAGATGCATATTTTTCTTGGTCAGACACCATTTCTATACACAACTGACTTAAGTGTAAGCATTTATTGTCACATCAGAATTCTCCTTTACTTCTTTCTACCCTGTGCTTCGTTTGTTTTTTGTTTAATCAACCAACACAGTGGTCTGTGATGTGCTCTCAGCGTTGGGTGTAATGTCTGCCTACTGTTACTAATACAATTACTGAAAAGCTGCACAAAATCAGGTTAGGTATAAAGAAGTTCTTACTGTGTTGAGTCACAGGAACAGGTTGCCAAGAAGTGTTAAATTCTCCATCTCTGGCAGTGTTCAGTGTCCAAGGTCGGGTTGGACAGAGCCCTGGGCGACGTGGTGTAGTGTGTGGTGTCCCTGCCCATGGTGGAGGGTTTGGAGCTAGGTGATCCTAAGGTCCTTCTCAACTATAACCTTTCTATGATTCAGTGATCAGCAAAGTTCGATCAGACTGTAAAATTGCTTCTTCTGACGGTTTGAAGTAATGCACATTACACTCTCGAAGTGCAATATGTAGCATTGTATTGATATCTCTAGAACAACAAATGTCCTGAGGAAAAATCTGGGAGGCAATGCCTTTACCATCATTATCTCTTTTAAAGACTATTGATCACATCTCAGATAGTATATATCAGTATAGCTCTGCTGAATTATTTGAGCTATCTGCAGTTGTGTGATACCAAGATATCACAGTTGGATGTTTTCCCCTTTTTTTTAAAAAAGGTAGAACTTGCAATAGATTTTCTGTAAGGAACAGTGCCTTTTTAAAATGAAGGCAAAAAGGTCTTTGTTTCCTGAAGACAATATCTATATTTTTATACATATGTTGTGTCTCAATAGGTGAGAACTTGTCCTTAGATAATAACTTGCTCAACATTTGAGGCAGTGGAGAGTCAGGGGAAAAGTGACAATATGGGTGTAGGAGACATGTGGAAGATCACAGGTCCTCCTAGAGTAGTGGAGGCCAAGAGTGAAACCAGTGTGCCAGGTGGACAGCAGGGCTTTTGCAAGCTCTGCAGCCCAAGAGCTCTCCTTAATCTCTTTCTGAACTTTTTCAGGCAGCAGCATGATCTCTGTGTGATTTTTTTCCTTTTTCATTGTCTTGGGAAGAGGATTGCACAAAGGCCTCCTACTTCCCCTGAAGAGCCTCTGAACAAATGTTTTTGCTATTTCAAGGTGTTGGTGTGGGATCTTGTAACGAAATCATGCTTCTTCAGTGCTTGATATGAATTTGGGTCTTAACCTCCCCTGATTTTTTAGCCTCTTGGTTTCCCATTTACCTGTGGAGTAGAACAAGCACAGCCTCTGCACCATCACATTCTTGTCTGATTTTAGAATTTTTACACATTCCAAGGCCCAAATCTATTTTTAAAAGAGTTTGGTGCCAATTGGAGAATTGGAGACAAGAGGTTTTCCCACACTTCATCTGAAATTCCTCTTCTAACACCTTTGGTAGCTCACAAACATAAAATCACTGAATAAATTGTCCTTATTTTCCCTATGTATGTCTCCAGGACTGTCCTTATTTTCACAGGACTGAGTGTTCCTATCACATTTTAATGCCTTAGGAAGGCAGAAGTCCTTCCTAGGACCATCAGTCCTGAAGGCATTTCAAAATGTGTCTAAATACACACTGACAGGAATGATCACAAGGGAAGATGGAGAGAGAAATTACCTAACCATCTCTCTGCTTAAAGCACTTACCTTTCAGGGGTTGTGTCAGCTTGTTTGTTGAAGCTGTTTCATCATACAGCAGAAAATTCCCCATTTGTTTCAGGGTTTTTTGTGGTGCTTTTTTTTTTTTTTTTGTTTGCTTGGTTTTTTGTTGTGTTTTTTTGTTTTGTTTTTGTTTTCCAAAACCAGAGTAAAGAATTTTTCTCAGTAATCACAACTTGAGACTGGAGACATAAGCCTGCGGCGGTAAATAGAAAACTCCAAATTTTAAAGAGATTATGAAGAAATGATCTGAAGAGGCAGATTAGATGTGGAGACCTAGGGAAAATGCTAAATGAGAAAAGATGTTTGAACTTGAGGCCTGACTCTCAGGAAGAGAATTCACATGCGATGATACAAGAGAGCAATGAGGACCTCTTAAAGCAAAAACAGAGCAGTAGTTGCGGCACGATGAGCTGGTACCTACACATCTTTGAGGAGGGAGACAGAGAGTTCAAGATCTTTAAACTGTCAATGTAAAAGGTGTTTTTCAGGATTCGTCTTTTTGATTCTCAGGTCTTCAGCTACAGAATAAGATATTACTAAAAGCTGCATTTCATTAGCTTTTCAAAGAGTAAAAATGATTGAAGCAAAATGTACTAAAGATGCTTTACTGTTACTTCATTGATGTAAAATATAAATGATCCTCCAGGACTGAACATGGTTAAGTATTGGTTACATATGCCCTGCATATATTCATAGTAATTAGAGTTAGAATTTGTCACTTTTATTGCATTCTGTAATGTGCATCTAAGCAACCACACTGTTTGCTGTCTGTGTCTCAGTTAAATCTGACGTTTATGTAGTCAAATGGGGCTTGTCAATCTGTGACTTGAATAAGGAAATATTAATTTTCATTAGGCATGTTCATCACTCTTGCTCTTTGCCCTCATTTATCAAATATCCTTTCAGGTTTTTTTATTCAACAGAAATTATGTGAGGCAAGTATTAAGTCTTCGATCAATGTAAAATGTTTTTAGTGCACCCTAGCAATAAAACATTTGGCAGAGATGCAGAAAATAGTTGCTTTAAGGAAATTGTTTATAAATGTTTTTTAGTAATCTGTCCTTACTAACAAAAATCAGAGCAAATATTTAAATGTTTGAAGAAAAAAATTGTGCTGCTGAAATCCTTTTTCTTATGTGGTTAGTTTGCCGTAGCTGAAATAAGAAAATAGAAAAAAATGTGGCTGATGTTATAAGCCTCTAGTGAAGATAAACAAGTAGCATGCTCTGGGCTAATGGTTGACTACACTTCTAGGATAGTATTTTGAAGCTGTCAGAAAAGCAGAAAATGGTAGCTGATCATTATGTACTGATGTCTGAGAATGTCTGCATTGTTTTTAGCAAGTGCCCTGAAGTGCGTATGCTGACTGGATCAACTGAATCCCTGACCTTACAGGGATGCTGGGATAAGAGAATATTACAAAAGCTATGGGTTGTTTTGTTCTGTGTAGGCTGGCTGCCCCAGTGTTGGATTAATTCTATTTATTAGTCTCTTATAGACAAGTTTAACTTTACAGTTCCCAACTCTACTTGGTGTTGATGTCTGCTTTCATTATGTTCATTGTCCTGGGTTCAGCAGTAGCAGTCATTTTTCTCTTTCTTAGTAGCTGGTGCAGTGCTGTGTTTTTGACTTTTGGCCCGGGAACAGCACTGATAACACCGATGTTTTTAGTTGCTGCTCAGTAATGTTTACTCTGACCAAGGACTTTCTGAGCCTCATGCTCTGCCAGGAAGGAGGGGAAGCCAGGAGGAAGCAGAGACAGGACACATGACCCAAACTAACCAAAGAGGTATTCCATACCACAGCACGTCATGCCCACTATATAAACTGGGGGCAGTTACCCATAAGGGTGAGATCACTGCTGGGGTCAGGCTGGGTATCGGTCGGTGGGTGGTGAGCAGTTGTATTCACTTCCCTTGTTATTTCTCTTGTCATTATAATTATTATTGGTGGTAGCAGTAGTGATTTGTGTTATACCTTAGTTACTGGACTGTTCTTGTCTCAACCCGTAGGAGTTACATTCTTTCGATTCTCCTCCCTACCCCTCTGGGAGGGGGGGGGGGAGGAAGGGGGGGGGGGGGGGAGTGAGAGAGCAGCTGCGTGGTTCTGAGTTACTGACTGGGCTTAAACCACAACATTCATCCACTCAGTTGTTCAGATCTGAGAAGTTTGTATTTTAGTTATGTAACTCCATATTTAACAGGAAGCCCCATTCACGTAATATATAGGCTAGTATTCCCAAAGGCAATTTATAATCTATATTTTGAGGTAAAATTTGCACATGATGTATTGCCCATTAAACTATGTATTGTGGCTGAGAAAGTAATTTCTGAGGTTTAGGGTGACACATATGTTTATTCTGTTTATTGAAGGTTCTTTCCTGTATTCACAACTTTCTTCATTAAATGTGTTGGGTTTTTTGGTTGTTTGTTTTTGTTGTTTTGTTTGTTTTTTCTTGTGTTCCTCTGTGGTTTGTTTTCTGTCCACAAACAAGTTTTCTTCATGCATTGGGACTGGGAGATCCTTTTCTGGATGTATGTCCGGACAAAATCTTGATTTCTCTTTCTTAGACTAGTGAAGCTGAAAAAACCCCCATGGTTTGTTCCTTAGGTGGGTAAAGATACATTTAAATTCAGACTGATAGAAGTTGAACATCCGGTTATTTCGTGTGGAGCCTCAGAGGAGGCAATGGGCTGGCAGAGCCTACAGTTGGAGACCGCAGTAGTATTAACTTCTATTTATGGATTTCTTGCTTCTTTTTATGTCTATTTCTGTCTACTGAGGCAGACAAAATATATAGAGTTACTAAAATAATGGAAGAATTGGAAGATAAGCATATCTAGAAACCCTTAAAAATTCACATTGTTTGGTAAAAGTTTTCATAAATTATCACAATTAAAATAACTACTGTAGTGGATATTAAATCTCAAACCGAAGTCAGTGTAAGCAGTTTTGCTACCACTAGTACAAATTAATCTTCCCTAGATCTTCCTTATTTAATACTTTTTACATATGAATGTTGTATAGTGCTAAACATATCAGTGTCTGGGATTTCACACAAAATCCAATAGACATTTATTGTAGCAATCAGCATGTTCTCAGCATTAATTAGCACTGTGCATTTTAGCGCAGCTGACACTTCTGGGAAGTTGTCAGTATCCCACAATAGCTGGGTTGTTTGTTTTTTTTTTTTTTTAAATTCCCTTTATTTTGAGAGCATTCCCAGGTTATTTTGGTGGTTTTATGTGTGGGGGATAGACAAGAAAAATCTGGTGTATTTGCATGGATTCAGGGAAGGAATGGCATTAGATACAGCACTTATTAACTGGCCCAAGTGGAGGTTTCTTGTGTGATCACTGGTGGTCGGTGTTGCTGGGAACACAGCAAGCTTTCCAATGTCCAGATACCGTGACGAATTTTGCATAGGTATTTTGAGACAGGGAGAGAGATAATAAGTAACAGTTTTGTGTAGACTGTTTATATTGCCTAAAGTGAGTTTGAGGGTATTAATTGGAAATTGTTTCTGATGTAATGAGAGATACTTAAACATTTTAAAGATTGATGATATCTGCTAATCCAATGAGAAATTTCTTAATGAGATACATTATTACTTTCCACCTTCTGTATTATGCAAAATGAAATGCTTATATTAGCAAACAGTAAAATTGCTCCCCTTTTGTGTGCTTGGGAATAGCTATTTTACCACTAAGCCATTAGAGAAATAGAGACTAGAACAGAGAGAGATTGTTTTATAATGACTTTTGGTTGTACAGTGCCTAGCACAATTGAATTCTCTTCACTTGCTGCTGTTCTTCTGTACTACAGCTTTATACAAAATGACATAATTAAGAAGTGTTAAAGATGCTGTTTACAAAGATAGATTATTAATGTTCTAAAAGAGCATTCAAATAATTCCAAATGCCAAAAAATAGTTGAAATAGCTGGTATAAAGGTGCTGTACTAGTTGATAATACACGAGAAAATTATTTTCATAGGAAAACAGTATTATGAAAAAACTTGGAAGCAGGATAGTCTGTGTAATAATTTCAAAATGCATTGTTGAGAGAAACCGTCTTCAGTAGTAAGACAGTTTTAAATGTTACGTAGCATTTCCACATTTACAGATTTGGCACTCATCCCTTCTTCTGTTTGCATGTAGCAAAATTCTTGTTTTGAATTTTGATATGAATGAGCTTGATTATCCTAAAAGATCACTTGTGTTGTGTAAAGTTTTGCTTGTTTTGCAGTTTTCTACTGATGGGTTGAATCAAGTGTACATTGTGATGAGGTTTGTCCCATTTTACTCTGCTTTACTTGATTTTCATGTGATTTTTTTTTTTTTGTCAAAATAATGCCTGAATTGGGGAAAGAGGTGAAAGAAGACGGTAAAAGCCGTTGCAGTAACATGCTGATGTAGTTACATCTTGCAACAGGGAACATCAAGCTTTTTTTTTTTTTTTTTATATGCCATTATAAACTAGTAAAGAGGCTGGATCTTGACTTCAGTGTCAGCTCTACAAGCAACGTACAATCCCCAAGAAACTAATCTTTGACACACTTGTAATACCATATAGAAGTAAAACTGGATGTCATAGAAGATTAGGACATTTTGGAAACAGGAAGAAGTTAACATGAGTGGAGAGTACAAATATGAAAAGCATGGGGCAAGCAAACAGCAATTTTCTGTCAAATACGTGTTTAAAATTGATTTTTAACTAACATGAGTTTTCTAATGAAACTGTCTGGAAGCTGGTTTTGTATGACATTTCCAACCATACATACACCTGTTTGTGTATCCTTGCATGTGTAGTATATATCTGATGGTCTGAAGACATTACTGAACAAAGCTGTATGGATCTAATGGCATTACCTTGTAAAATACACATAACAGAAGATTACCTAGGTCTTCAGTATCAGACTAAAATAGTAGTACAGCTTCAATTTGTGGGCAAAACTAATAACAGAAGTGTATCTTTTTTATATACCACTAACTTATTTTAAGAAATTCCAGTTTCACTTCTGCTGCTTAGTTTGCTGTTTTTAAGATGCATAACTGAAGGCTGTCATTGAAATAACTTTTTTTTTTAACTCTGAGTTAAATTCACAGTCAGTGTTGTTTTCTAGACAGCAGCATTGGAAAGACCAGTTCATTCCTGTAATTTATGCTTGGTGCCATGAGGAAGATAATGAAAGGAAGAGGAGGGACAGTGATAAAGCAGCCCAGCATACAAGGAAGACTTGTGGTCTTTAACTTGACATGGATGAATGACTTGTAGCTCTCTATATTTCAAATGGATATATGAATGTCAACAGCTTAGGAATAGTTCGTGCAGTTGAACCATAAAGCTAGGAAATTCAAGTTATTTTCTAGACTATACTTCCATATTGTTATAGGAAACTGCAGGAGAAGTCTGTAGTCTGTGCTGCACAAAGGTGAGTTCTCTGAAAAGTGCATACTCTGACAGGTTTGTATAGGTGATTCAGAAATTTACTAGTGATAAATATTTCATTTCCCCCCTCTGTGTTTAATATACTTTAGGAGTTTTGTGGCATAAATTAAAATTAGTATATGTTCTGATTGTAATAGAGTCTTGACTCTTTTGTCATAGCACAGATTTAAGCTATTTTATCAGATGTAATACCACCATTGCATGTGATGAAAGTAACTCTACATTTATGATTTTGCTGTAAGTGTGTAAGACAGCTTGTTTTTGTGATAGCATCATTTTTGTCTTACTCTAGCTCTGCAAGAAGTTGCTTTTATTGCCCTGGAGACATTGTGTAGTAGATACCTTCCCTTAACAACCCCTGAATTTGCAAGATTACATGCTTCGTAGTTTCTCCTGAACACTGTACTGCTTAGTTTCTGTCATATCACAGAAGTAATTGCCTTTAAGGTTCAGGTTCCAAAACCAAAGCTAAAATTGGGTAGTAAAGATTTTACCTTTTGGGTGCAGAAGTAGGTTTTCCAAAGTATGTTTTTCTGAGGCTACGCGTGTAAAGGGGCATTGCTGATCAGAAATGAAGTAACAGTTCAGTGAACTAAAAATTAGTACCATGCAAACAAAAAAGAGCCTTTCAAAATGGCAAAATCTGTTGCTTAAATGATGTCAGCACTCTCATTTAAGAAATAGAAGTGTGTTCATGTTGATAAGAACTCTTTCATGTTGTTATTAGATTAGAAAAAGATGAATCACTGAACCTGTGTCTCAGTAAATTATGTAGTATTACTGTTCATATGTAGATGCTAGTTTGAGTGCAAGCCATTCTAAGAAAGGTGATAGATAATTTGCTTCTAAAGCAGTTTGTTTCTCGTACAAAGGTTGTATATACTTCTTCTGAAATAATAACCTTGCTGGTGTTCATCTAATTTGCTGCAGTTGCTTATAAAGGAGGAGTTCATTTGAAATAGTAATGTTGCTTTTGGTTTTGATTTTTTAAAGTAAAGATGAAGAAGGCTCCCTAAAGATAGAAACTCATTAAGAAAGCCAAGGGCTTTTTGGAGACTACATTCTGTTCAGGGGGGTTTTTTGTTCCCCACTTTGTATGTCTCAGAGCACACTGCAGCTTCTAATGAAAAAATAATGCAGTTCATTAATCTGGAAAAACTTCTGAAAGTAGCTACATTCTCACAGTATTCTGGGAATTAGTTTGAACATAATTGGTTGGATGTCAATATTAAAAAGCATTCTAATGAAAAAGGAAATGCTTGAACTATGATAGTTTCTGCTTCTGATGAAAAACTTAATGAGGCTGAATAATTACCCCTTCTCTCTTCTTTTTTCCCAATCTGCCATGTCTTTCCTAAGCTCGGTTTTACATTTATTGTAAATATTTTAAGCAGCAGGATTTCTGTTGGTGTAATTGAAAGACTACACTATTGTCTGTGTGTCACACTATTTTACAGCTAGTTTGCCTTTTTTCTGTAATCTTTTTTCCCCTCATGACTGGATTACTCAAGAAGAGTACTTGTCAGTTGTTGTGCCCCTCAGCTATCACTTAGCTGAACTGCAGTTAGTGAACTCTAATCTTTCTTGATAAATCAACCTATTACTGTTGTGTCAAGCGGCACAGTAGCTGTCATTTGCATAACACTCTAGTTGGTTTAATGTGACTTACTCTTCCAACTTCGGGTTGAGAATTACTTCTTTCTGAGGTGTGATCATTGCCCAAATACATACACTTTCCAGCTACTGAGTTAACTGTTAATCATTCATATAATAAAGGTAGGAAGCACATGGAAGTTGGGATTTTCATGGTAGCCTATTTTAAGAAAAAAAGCCTCAAAAAACCTAAACAACATTCACGCAAACAGATAAACTACAAACCCACATTGTTTCAGTAGAGGGCCTTATATTCTGATAACTATGTTGTCACAGAGTGAAATAGTATCAGTTTGGTATGATGCACAGTTTTCTTAAATGTTTTAAATTCTAAGTGAATTAGAAATAGATGAGAAATTAAATATTCAGACAAATTCTTTAAAACACAGTAAGTTTTTTGTATATACAGAGGTTTTAAGGAGTTTTCAAATCTATCTATGAGTCCTTCTTTCTTTCATTTTGCTTTATTTGGTAGAGATAGTTCAGGTCCCCATACAAACTTCTCATACAGCTCTTCATATCCTAGCCCTTTTCTGTCTCTGTGGGCTGATGGATCTTGTACGAGGTGTTTGTCCCCATGACATAGATCTGTATTAGCTGTCTGTTGAATAACTGCTCAGTATTGTGGTGAAGAAATGTGCTGTTACTGCCATAGGCAGTAAGAAACAGTGCAGCAAGAAGCAGTGGTTCACCTTTTTGTGATGTTGTATTAACGCACTTCCAAAGAGAAAAAAACAGACATGGAGACAGTGTTATGTATCTTGTACTGTTAACACCTAACAATTTTTGTCAAAGATGAATTAAGATTTGTTAATGATATTCTAATTTTTTAATGATATTCTAATCTGTAAATTATGAATCCTGAATATCAGTCACACCATGATGGTAAAACAGAACTTGATTTTAATATTCAGCTGCACTCCATAGAGACATTTGGTGTTTCAGAAGTCATTTAGTGCTGTTTCTTTAGAACCTGAAGCCTCAAAGATGACGTGTAATGCTAGATTAGGAAATTGATAAAGCCATCAGTGGTTTGCTGTGCTTGACTTTCCAGATTACAAGCCACTTTAGCACATACTGATCTCATGATATCATCAGATATGTGGTATCAAGAGATCACACCTTTTTCCTCACTTCAGAAGAAGGTGAGAAACTTTAATTGTAAACTTTATAAGCAAAATATGACACACATCTACACAATCTCTTAACAGGAATTTCTGTCTTTTTCATAATTCCATTTCATTTAATAATTATGTGTTTTCCCATTTTACCATGGTCAAGAGAGAGGCAAATCTGAATCTTTCTATCAGGACATTTAGTGTAAATGTATTCTCTCACTATGCAGATTGTAGGAACAGTGTATTTCTGTGGGATTTTCTCCACTGTGAATATAAAATTTCTGGGTTCAACTTTATATGCATTCAGCTCCTATAACTTCAATGCCATGAATAAAGGTTACACTTCAACAAGTGCTTAACATCAGTTATGGAACATAAGAATAATGAGGTAGAAAAAACAGCAGTATTTTCCCTCAGCATAATATTTAGGTGTTTACAGAGAAGATACTTAACTAGTATTTTTTATTTTAACTAGAAAATGAAGGCTTGAGATTAAAAGTATAGAAATGTAACTTCATGTTTATTGGATAAAAAGGGTGAAATACTTCCCCTGACACATTCCTGGATGAGTTTATAGCTATTTAAATTTGTATTTTATGCTAAAATTTAATCTTTAATGTGTTTTGATCTTATTTCCTTTTCAGGAGGTTCTTAGATATTAGGTAGATTAGCCTTTATGCTTTAGTTAAGGAATAACACCTAATCCCTTGAATTAAGTGGAATAGGAAGCAGAAGATGAAGTTGAGCTGGGTGGTGCTTCATTTTATCTTGTTTTGGAAGGATTTTTAGAAAAGGCTACATCTGTATCCTTCAGAAATAGGCTGCCTGTTAGAATTGATTCTGAGCATAATACCAGTGTAGTTTTAACAAGCAGACCTGGCAATACCGACATGTGAGTTTTGGATTAATATAAGTCATTTTGGAATCCTTTAATTTTTCAGTTGTAATGAAGGATGCATTCTTTGAGCGACAGGGAAATTTTAATGCGGGTTTTTATTAGTTCCTATAATTACTACACATTTGTATTTGATGGTTCAGGATCTTGTTTAGGAGTCGGGTTTATGTGCACAATCCATTTCTGTATCCTCTTTGCATTCACCAAGACCATTAATTTCTATTGAATTGAAGTAGTGAATGCCGTTTACTTGTGTAGTTCTTGCCCCTTCTAAGGTCCTTTGGTTATGTGGGAAAAAGAATTTAAATTTCAGTGCAATACACACACAAAAAAATTTTCTCTTTGTGGTAGCAAAGGAGTCTCCATCTCTGGTAGATAAGTACCCTTGGCTTGGCTGTTGGCAATGATTTTTTGTTTAAACAAGCTTTTCATTGCTGTTCCATTTTCAAAGCAGAGAATGTCAAGTTTGTTCAAAAATAACTGGTCTCAAGAATTTTCAAACTCAGAATATATTGTTGTAAACGTGCTGAATGGAAAAGCTTTCAAACTGACATTGTGAGAGGTAATTCAGTCTGGTTCCAAGCTTTTATTTTTATCTGCCTTCATAGAAGTGTATCAATCATCAGTGGTGGTAAAGATAAGGAAATTGATCCTAACAGTACAAAAGCAGTGCCCAGCTTAATTTTAAAGGTCATGCATGTGAAATGCTTTTTGATGAATTAGTAATCAAGTGATCTTTTTTTGATAACTTTTCTTGGTCTTTATTTTTGTGGAGTTTTAAGATATTTTTACTCTTCCAATATAGTATTCTTATGTAGGTTTTCAGTACAATGTGGGAAGCTAAACAATCTTTCTACTGCAGGGATAGAGGGTTGATTAAAATATAAAACGAATGTATGCCATTCTTTTGTCTCTAAGACCGCCTGCAGTTTCAGTGTCATCCATCTACTGACAGTCGCTAGGAGACATTTTTATACTTTGTTTGCAAACAAGAAATCGGGCAAGGCATTTTGAAATGCAGTTATTTCTTCTTGGGCCAGTGCAATCAAGAGTTTCTTATTTCGCAAATTATTAGAGTCTATTTTGTTGCTACTGATGTCCTTGTAAGAGCACATTTCACCACCATGACTGGGTGCTTCTGCGTTTTAGAATATTTTTAAACACTTTGTGGTCATTAAGTATACGTAGGCTCTTAGAAATACCTATGTTGTTATACTGATACTATAGAATTGCTTACTGTAGCTTTCATTATTGAAGGATTTTCTCTTTCTCACTGTCAGGATTTCTGACATCCTGCCAGATTATTGTAGCTTAGCAGATGGCCTTAGACTCGATCTTTAATCGCTGAACTCAAACTGAAGGGTTCATTCTTAGCTGTGGACTAATAGTGGGACAGATGGATTCACCCTGGTCAGTGAAGTTGCTATATAGAGCACTCTCTGGAGCAGTAAATGTTGCTGTGAAATACAGCTAGCATCGCTGTCATTTTGGATTGTTGTGCTTCAGTTTTAATGTAATTTAAGTCACTCATTTTTTAAATAAAAACCAAACCAGTTTTATTCCACTTGTTACAAAAAGTCCTTTACAATTTTAAAGAGAAGCTCAACTAATTTCTAGTTAACCTCTAATGTAAGAAAAGGTTAACACCTGAAAACAAATAAGGAAACAGAAATGTAGGTAACCGATTTCAACTTAGTTACCTATTGTGTAGCATTTTTATTGCTTGTAGATAACTATTTTTTATGAACATTAAAGACTGTTTAAAAATGCATTCTTGAAAGTTGACTGTCACAAAATTATTTAAAAAATCAATTCTTTCTGCATGTTAAGTTCTTAAGTGCAAAAGAGATTTGTTTAGCTTTTCATTTTTTTTGAGAAGCATATGTTACAGCTGTCAATAAAATGGTTGTTTATAAGTGAAACCCACAGTACTATTAATACCGCTTTATTGGCATGTTGTTTTCATACAATATGTTCTCTTCATGTCAGAGTACTCTGCCATTAATTCAGTGGGTTTTGTGACAGGTTGTTATAACTGCATTTCAGAATATAGAGATAAAATCATGATCTCTATAAATATATATATCTGTCAACCAGAGCTCTCTGCTTCTTTTAAACTCAGAGTAACCTTTCTTCATGCCAGTTTTTTAGAAGTTCACATTTTGTGCTTTGTTAGAAACAAAATTTCTAGGAAACGGAGAAAAACTTAACATTTTACTGATCAAACCTGTACTTTTCTGAATGTTTCATTTTTAATACTGTGATACTTTCAAGTATGAGCCTTAATTTCATCAGCAGAGATTTTGAGTTTAAATCAGCAGGGGAAAAAAAAAAGCCCCTTATTTTGTCAACTTTTGTGTATCCTGAAGTAATGTATCTTTCTTCAAAGTTTCTGCTGTTGTTTGTTTCCCAGAGGAGAATGATGACTGGCTATCCCTGCTTAAAATGATACTCTTGACCCACTCCTGGCATTTAGAAATAATACTCTTTTTTTGTAATGAAAAATAAAAAGTAATTAAGTGATTCTAAAAATAATCTTAAATGTGAAATGCAGCATTGACATGAGCCTTTATTTCTGTTATTTTGGGCAATCTTTCCTAAGCAAGGATTTATTAATGGTAAATAATCTTGCTTCGCTTAAATGTGACTATCAAATGGTATAGTTAGACCTTAGTATCAGAGGTGAGAGGTCATGCTAGCAATAAAGCTGACTACTTTAGAGCAAAGTAGACTAATTATTGGTGATGAAGTGCACTAATTATTAGTAATGGTTGGATTTTAACTCCTTTTTTTCTTCTCCCTAAGTATGGTGTTTTGGATATTTAGTGTTTTGAACTGCGTTAAAAAAATACGCCATATGGTGTAGCTTGTCTTTCCTGACTGGATGTAACACCAGCTGTTACTTTGCAGATTCCTGAGTAGACAGAGTAGATTTCATCTGTAAGTGCTGGGGCATTCACTTTCACATGCATTTTCATCATGGATTGTCTGAAAATTAGATGATGATTTATATGAAAATATGAAAGGGATCTGAGTATGGATATTGCTTAAAAGCAAGTGCAGTTTCAGTTAGCAGTTAAAAACTTTATATGCAAGATACAAGCAGAGCATAATGTGGCTTATTTGTAAAGCAGAGACTTTTATTTTGCGAAGTTGCACATGTAGAAGTAATTAATGGTATTTCTTAAAAAAATGATAACTTCTATGGAGTCAGTTTTTATGTATCTCATTTCAGTGTAATATAAATGACTACACTGAATAAACATTTCATTCTTGAATTCTCATTTATGGGGATTTTTAGAGTTACTGAACTGGTTTTATTTCATTAAAATAATGAATTAATGTTTTTTTCAATAATACAAACACTTGGTTATAACAAAAGTTAAAAGGTTTTTCTTAACATGTATGAGTTTGAAAGTAACTGGATTAACATAGCCATGAAATACTTTTCTGTATCAGAGATTGGATAGTATTCGTATTTATTTATTTAAAATTTCCAGTAAATATTTCTTCTATTGCATCTTGCTTATTGTGAAAGCAGAGTCAGCAGAACTGACCAGTGATTTTGGAGTGCTGGGAAGAGGAGAGCGTTCCCAGAGGGACCACAAGAGCACCCAGAATCATCTGATGCAAAAGTTCAAGTCCAGGGTTAAAGGAAAGTGTTTGTACTCTCAAGTTCTAGCATATAGGATGGTGTTTATAGTACTGTGGAAAAGACTATGTTCTATGTCATCAGCTTATTAGATTCCTTCTGTTCTCCCAAACTGCTGGATGAGAGCCCTTCTTCCCTTCAGGTGTTTATGTAGTGGCCTTTGCTGTAGCTGCCTTACAGGGACATGCAAGTTCCTCAGCTGCTCTGCATCCACTGTAGGATGGGTGAATGTTTTCTCACATTCATAGTGATTCTAGTTGGATGGGTTATTGATGAAATTACAGGTCAAATCTGATGACAGTTTAATACAGTACCTGATAACTGAACTGTGTGACCTTTGCTGCAATTGATGTTGGCCTTTCTCCCTGTTAAGTGACCACCTAATTTAGCCAACTTATAGGAAGTACTGTGATTGCTGAATAAACTGTCTTGGACAAAGATATCCACCATTCATCTTGAAAAGGTTGAGTGGGCACTAGTAATCAGAAAAGGTCAAGGAGCCTAGTTTAATATTGTTTAAATTTAGTGCTGTTTCTCAGAACTAAATGTACACGATGTAACCAAGTGTCCAACTCCGGTATTGCTTACGCTGGTGAAAGGCGAACCAGTGGTATAGAAGGCTGTTTTAAGAGTGTCACCCAGACTGTAAGTCTGTAAGTGATAAATAGAACAAAAGAAAAGTTTTATGTTTTCCTTTGATTTTTACAGTTGTGTAGTTATTTAGTTTTATCATAGAGCTGTATGGGATCTTTAATATGCATGCATTTAGTATTTCCAAGAAGCAGACTCAAATGGTTATCTATAGGGAAAACTGTTAGATATTGATCAGTTAAAATGGGATACTTAATTTATACAGGATATCTTTCTAAGAGTTCCTGCCGTTGCAGAACTCATTGCATTCAAATGACCGTAACTACCACGTTTATGCTGAAGCACAAAACAATCAGAGAGAAATGAAGAGCAATTGATCTGCATGTTTTTCTTCAACATATATTGATTTAATCCATGAAGATTATTTTCTGTTTGATAATCTTGATTTTAGCAGGAGATGAACACATTTTTGTTCTCTCCTGCTTTCACTGTTGACCTGATCACATTGGTGCACTATTTGTGATGTATTTGTGCGTACAGAGTGCACAGGAATTTACTGTTTACTTAGAATATCATATGGGATGAGCTTTATGTCTAAGTACTAACCATGGCTGTTATGATTTTTGGTAGGTTAGCACAGTGACACTACCATTTACATGAATGAGTTGTTTCAGAGTTTTATGAGACACCTAGGCTGTCCTAACACGAGTGTATTCACAACTGTTCAATCTAGACACCCAAGTTAACTTGCTAGTTCCTTTGGAAGTTAGTCTGTTTGAACTGTAACTGGGGATGTTGAATTACTTCAAATCATTTAGGTAATCTAATGAGCACGTATCAATTTATTTTTTTTTATTAATTAGGTGAAGATCTGTGTGTGGGTGGAGCCATGCATTTCACTCTTAAGAGGGAAGTAGCAGTATGTTTGTTGACGTAAACCAGCAATTTAACAAAGCTGGTAGTAAATGTGACAGTTGTGTAACAAGGTTCAATGGTGAGGTAAGCTTGTTTATTTACTGAGTAGAAGACAGCATCAGACAAAACTGTCAGGGAAGCCCTCCCATTGAGTCCTGAGGATCAGAAAGAACCCTCTTGAATTCTGCATTCCTCAGAGAGGGAGAATACAAGGGAAGAGGGAAGAAGACTCGGTCACAGACTTGGTCAACAAACAGTTTATTTCTACAGGAATATATATATGCCCAATCAATCCCTTATATCTCTTAGCAAAGATTTCAAAGTTTATCATGCTATGTGTAACTCGCCAAGAATCTGTTGTGGCAAGGAATCTCTCAATCTTGAGGAGTAACCTTGAGAGAGGTGTCCGTACTCAAGGGGAGATGCTGGTGTACAGCCTACTGCTGTGCAGAACAGCTCAACAGGCCCTGGGCTATCAATTATTTATGGAGTAAGATAATTGACTCATAGTCATATTTTCCTACCGACTACAGAAGATATTTTCTTCTTGGCTTGTGTACTTGACCAGTACTATGGTTAGAGGATTGCATTGCTTAGAATTGGTGTTGGCTATTGTTTTATTGTGTATTGGTGGTTATTGTTTAAGCAGAGTTACAGGAAATAAAGGTCAGTTTGTGGGGCAGGAGAAGCACACTGTGACAGTTTCTCAGCATTGATGCACTGTTGCAGAGAAGGGCTATACTTACATAGCTGAGAGATTTAAGTCTTTTTTGGATTGTCCTAAACTGACCTTTATTGACCCTGCAAATAGAAATATAGCCACCTCAATTTCTTGTCCTTATTTTGGCCAATGATGAGACAGAAATACATGACACTTTAGTCTGTTAGCATGTTTTACTTTTACCTTTACTCATTGCATAGGACTGTAGTAATCATTCCAGTGTGTCTACTCACGTGTGTATACATATGTGTTTGTTTACCCAGTGCGCAGTGTGACTTGATTGTAGTTTCATTATGAGCTTGTTAACAGCTAGGTTAAAAAGAGTGTGTAGTCTGGTTGTTAATTAGCTCCCATCAGTAAAATTATTAGCTCAGTAGGTCAGAATTACTCCTGCCAAGTGAAAGCTTCGATAATCAGTACTGTATTTGGGTCAGAGACCAATCTGGTCATAAATACTGTGATTGCTTGGGACTGGAAGGCACAGGGCCAGAGTAAGCAGCATCACAAAGCTGGTGATGTAGGATTCCTTCTCTATCACTGATAAAACTAGATGCTGGACATTAGTAGTAGGGTTTCTTTTTAAGTTATTGCTGACACTATGAAATATTGTCCATTGTCAGTAATAATGTTCAAGCATCAGACAGCAGCTTGCATAATGAATTGTCACCACAGGAGATGTATGAATGGAGATGTGTTTTTTTTTTCTTTCAAAATACTGAGCTAATAAGGATCCTATCACAGGAGATAGTAGTTAACAGTTTAAATGCTAGAAATAGATTAGTTAACTTGGGAGCTGCATTCATGCTTAATTCAAATGGAAATAATCTATTACATTACACTTCTGTGTTCTGAATCTGCACAGGGCATCTTGAATGATGAGGTGTATTTTGCGAAGAAAGTTAACAAGACTGAGAAACTGTCATACTGATTTGTCTTTTAAATGTCTGTTTATGCAGTTCACCTGAAAGGACAGAAATAATATTAGTCTGGGGACAGCTGATATCTTAGAAAATCGGTCAGGAACTTTCCTACTTTATAAAGGACAGCTATAGTATTGTTCCATTCCTTAGAGCTGTGTGAAAAGATCTTGGCTCCAAAGAAGAACCGCTGTCATACATAATATTGGCTATGAGAATGATTAAAGGTCTGGAGCATCTCTCTCATCCGAGGAAAGGCTGGGGGAGCTGGGCCTCTTCAGCCTAGAGAAGAGAAGGCTTGGGAGGGATCTGATCAGTGTGCGTAAGTGTCTGAAGAGATGGTGTCTAGAGACTGGGGCCAGGCAGTAGGATAAAAGGTAGCTGTCAGAAAATAAAACACAGGAAGTTCCACCTGAACATGAAGAACTTCTTTACTGTGAGGTAAAGTAATAAAAAAATACTGGAATGTGTTGCCCAGAGAGGTTGTGGAGTCTCTTTCCCTGGACATATTCAAGAGCCGTCTCACATAATCCTAAGTAATGTGCTCTGAGTGACCCTGCTTGAGCAGGGAGGTTGGACAACCTGACCTCTGGTGGTCCCTTCCAACCTCAATCATTCTGTGATTCTGTAATCTATCATTTCCATCAAGGTTTTTTTCTTTTTCAACATCACATGTGTACTCACAGGAGAACTGTAGGACATCTACTGTGATAACCTGAAGCAAAAAGATACAGTTCCCTTTCCTACAGGGAAAGAAATTGTGAGCCAAGTTGCATGGTAGGAAATGTTAATAGTAGTTTTCTGGAAAGCAAAAGCATGTGCTAGGTACAAGTAGGTAATTCAAGCAAATACTTCCCTGTCAAAAATGCACTGGTTCATTTTTTTTTAATTAAAAAATGAACTAGTATTTTCCAATGTTAAAAATAATACTACATATTTATTAAAATATGCTTCTAATGAACCTGTCTGCCTATCTTCTGTTTATTACACTAGACCAGAAATTTTAAAGGTGATGTGACTTCCAAATTTTTCCTGTTGCTGCTCATAGGTGAGACACCCTACTGCTTGTATATCAGTGCAACAGCACAGTTTTATTTTGAAAACAGAAAATTTTTATTGCATCTATTATTACTCACTTTAGGAGAATAATATTTCTGTATACTCATTTTTATCCCTCTGGCACTCTGTATAGAATTGCATGCAATTCAGTTTTCTATTAGTTGCTTTTTATATTTCCCTTAAAAAAATTAGGTGAGTGAGACAAAACTATTGGTACCGTTTTCCAGGTGAGTGTCAATAAAGGTTTCTTTTTGATCACAGCAGTGTGGCGACTTCAGACTACTTTTGGCATATTAATAGTTTGTAAAAGGGTACCATAGAAGATCTTTTGAGAAATTGTAAGCTCTGTCTAAATTAACTGTAGATCCACAAACATTTGATGTTGTTTTGTAACGATTTAAACATCATAGATAATGAAACAGCATATGTCAGTATTTAAACAGAAAGCTGTTCTGTTACCTGTTCAATTTTCTATGCATTTTTTCTTTCTCATAAATAAAAGTTCTTTGGAAAGAACTTTTCTTTGGCCAGTGTTTGCTGATGTATTTTGGATTTTCAGTTTGCATTCATAAGCAATATTTTTCATAAGGCTTAAAAAGTGAAATTAAAAATAATGGGGAAGTAATGATTGTTTTGGTGCTCTTTGATTTGCTTTTATAAGTTAAAGCTAGATGTTCCAATGACAGTGCTTTATTCTCAGCTTCTGCTCCGAAACAAAACACCAAAAAAAACAAAATAAAAAAGAGAAAATAATGTATCTTCAGATGTTTGTGCATTACTGTTTTACCCATGTATCTAAATCTCTTAAGTTTTGTATTTTTTAGTTCCATCATATAATCCTAGCACTCTAGGAATTCTTTTCTTCCCCATTTATCAGTAATTTGCTGCAGTCTTGGAGGACTATTAATGACATTTAGGGTAACATTAATGACTTCTAAATTAGAATGTTTTAATTTCACACTGTATTTTCTCAATTGCTGTATATATGTCTTCATTAACTGGTCTAGAATATAAAAATGTGTTGTTTAGGAGACTTCACCTTTTAGTGCTAAGATCTTATGTTTATAAGGTCACACTCTTTTAGAGCTGGTATGACCTGCTCTTTGATACAGGCTTGTGCTGCCCTGCTTTTTGACCTTGCTTTTGTTACTTCTAGCTTTTCTTTGTCCCCCTTATCACAGCGCTAAAGGTATACTCTGCAGTTTTTACCCTCAAGGTCTTGTGGTGCTGGTGCTTCTTTCCACTCTGTAAAGCTTCATTATTCTGTCAGCAAGCAGCTTAGTGTTGAATGGAAAATGTGTATCACTCCTTTGTTCTGTTTTTTTTTTACCCCCTGTTAGCGGTAATAATCAAGCCAAGGTCTCTTAAGGGCAGAGTTTTGTGCCCTGTGTCAAAGGGAATTTGTGTGGAATTACTTTTAGTAAGTGTACCTTCTTAGTTGTCATTCTCACATTCATCTTATTGCTCATTGTATGACTGAAATAACATAGTAAATGAGAAATATCTGGTTATTAGTGATACGGGATAGAGCCATAAAACTCCTAACACAGCAGTTTGCATCCAGCCCCGAATCTCAGAACTGCTGTAATCCTTCCATTTTTTTCACAGGCAGGCTTGGCCAGGAGTTTGGTAAGGGATAGGTAAGTCTAATAATGAGTGGTACTGTGAAAAATAGCATATGCTGCAAAATTAATGAGTGCATAGTATAGCAATAATGCACACATGTTTGTATCCCTAAGTATCTCTTTGCAAATGTTGCCATAATGTTTTTTAAACTTGTCTAGCCCTAACGCTGCTCCTCAAGTAGCAGTATTTAGTAAGTTTAATTTTTATTTTTTTCATCTTGGACTTAAATACTTAAGGTAAAGGAGTTTGGAATATATATTAAGTGACTTCTTAGCCAAAAATAAAAGCACAACTTCATAGTGGACTATGTGTTTGCATGTCAGATCTCAAACCAGTATTTGGGTTTGACTTCCATTTCAATTTTCATGAGAATGTGCTAAGTGGGAGAAGCCCTGGAATGGAACAGTCATGGATTTTCCATGCCCTGTGTTTCCCTGATTCTGATTTCCTTGATGTTTCTCTTCTCCAAAGCCATGCTTCTTGTAGCATCTGTTTGTAGAAAACTGACTCTGTTGTCATCCTTTTCTCTAATTTTGGACTTAGTTGCACTAAGTCCAGATTTAAACCAAATGCACAGTTTAAACCTGAAAGAAGAGTAGAAGCTTCAGAGACCAAAATGTGCCTATAAATGTGTAATTGTGAATATCCAGGAGGAAAACCAGCAAAATACTGTTGTCGCTGAGGCTCCTATATGTACTGGCCACCTTTCTATATTGTTTACCAGTTTTATATCAGTTCTTCTCCACTGTCTATCAATTCAACTGGAATAAATTCCTTACCCTAAATTCACTGTTTGCATCTAATACTTTTTCATATTTCTATTACTCTTTCATATTTATTTTCAGTGGCCTGAGTTAAAATTGTAGCCAGTGTTTTGGGGTCTTTCCTGATGCCCAAGCTGTGATGCTGTAAACCAGCACTTGAGAGAGGACTCTTGCTGTGCATGCCCTCTTCCTGTGCTGTCTGCCATACTGTGAAGTGGTGCCGGCTGCTCAGTGAGCATAGTACCATGGACTTTGGCTCATCTGTGCTGTTCTGGCTAAGAAATCATGCAAAAGAATCCTGCCTTTCGCTGTGGTGCTTCTGCTGCCTACATTGTCCAGAGTATCCCTCTCCCTGCCTCCCTCTTCTCCTTTCCTTCTTTCCTCCCTGAGCCATTGTATAATAGTCTGTGTAATGCTACCAGATTTGTGGTCTATGATGAGAAGCTGCTGGTACAAAGCATTAGCCAAGTTTATAAATTGCTATAGTGGGCACTCAGCAATCTTTGAACAGTGGGAGAGCCCTGTCAGGGAATGTTGCATTCTTTGGTGTGATGTGTAAATTGCTGCTTCTCAGTGAGAAAAACTTCTTGTGCTGTAGTTGTTGCCCACAGCTGTAGTTACCTGCTTACAGAAATCATAGGATTTATTGTGACATTGCAAGTAACTGCCAGAAGACTCCTGGCAGCAATGGCATGACATCTCCCTCTAGCCCACCTTCCCAAAATCTAAACTTTACTTAGGGTGCAACTGGTGGTAGAGGCACAAATGACTATAGTGGAAAACGATCTGCTTTGTTAGACACTTGGTGTGTTTGTACAAGATGCATCTTCCTTACTGATTTTTAAGGCAGAATTTGGTGATACTCAGTAACTGTAAACAGGGGATTTTGGCATTTTGCATTTCTACAAATACAAAGCGATGTACAGGATGTAAAAAAAATGCTGTCAAAACCTGTTCATGCTAATCAAACTTATAGAGCTGAGGAGAGTTGAGAAGACATTTGACGTCAAAGTCTGAGCAGCCTATAAAATACTTCTCAATACCAAATGCATCATGTAATGCTGTGCTTTCAGCTTTGAATTTTTTTTAGTTAGAAACCTCTTTTGCTTCACCACAGAATGACCTGAACCAGATATCCAAAAGTTTGAATGTAATGTGAAACCAGTAATATTTAATATATCCAGAACTAGAAGTCACCTAGTTCTGCATTTAATACCCTCTCTATGGGTATGAGAGGGTCAGAAGTGGGGCAAAATAAAACATTTGATTGCTAAAAGATAATGACTGGATACAAAAGAAAATAGGAATTTGGAGGTGCAAAATAGAGCAGAAACAGAATGAGGAGGGTTAAAAAATAAAAAGTCTAATGAAAAATTTAGTATGTATTCTGTTGACCCCTCAGGCTGCTAGAGTTGCTTTGCTCTGACAGGTACAGAAAAAAGGGATAAATTCTCCAGGTTTATCATCAAGGTTGCTGCTAAATCCAGTTCTTGACACTGTGACTTGGCCTGTGTATGAAACACTTTTATGATGCTACATAGAAATATATATGAAATATGCATAATATGTTACACATGTTATGTATACACACGACAGCACTTAATGATTTTGGCTTCCTGACCGGTGCATTAGCCTTTGCTTGTCATTCATCAGCTGCTACTGTTTCTTCTCTGTGGTCACGCATCTTTCTCATTTGTTTGTTTTGGATTGTTCAAATTTAATTGCAAGCTTTGTGTTTTGAAAGATCTGTTATATTTAGCTGAGCATTCAGTCAAATTTTTCTTCTGGAAGAGATGTATGTAGGTGTCACTTGTGTCTTCAACTTTGTTCCTTCAATAGTCTGTATTGTGACACCACCTCATTTATCCTGGTAGTTAGAATTTTGGCTTGTGTCAGCCAATGCTCTTTTGTTGAACAGATAGGATTGCCTGTTACTGTCAAACCTATCTACAGTACTTAGTAATGTGAGCTGTCTTATGAGACTGCAGAAAAAGCTCAACTGGTGTGACTTTTGTTTCACAAAGCTCGGTGTTTTAATTTCTAACTCTTTAAACTATATTGTGACGGCAGTTCTGACATTTGCAGTGTATTCTTTCTTAACATCTGAACATGCAGTTCTAGGAAGCAAAGTCATACCACTGTAGAAAATGGAACTAGAAGGATCTCTTAGTTCCGCCTTGGTGAGATTAGTTTCTTAAACCTACGTTAGTAGAGGTTTCATGGTATTCATGGGCAATCTAATAATATGTTAACAGTTTTGCTATTAAAATGAGTCATTTGCTTTGTAAAGTTTTCATCTACTAATGTCTAAACTAAGTTTCCAGAAAGCAAATTTAATTCATTATTTGTTTTATTCCCTGTGAACTGTTTTTCGCTTTCTATAAAACAAACTTTTCCACTGTGAAGTTTGTTTTCCCATATTTATCTCTTTTTTTTTTTTAAAACTACATACCTCCTTTTTTCTTTTCTTTTTAAATCAGTCTTTACAGTAGGTTTTTGTTTTTTGTTTTACTTTTTTCCCTTGTTATTACTATTTTGATTCTTTCCAATCACTCTGGTAAAGAAAGTCCTATCTAGGATGAGCTTTATTTCCACAAGGTAATTTAATTTATATTTCTAAAGGCAGCTGATGAAATAACTGTGTCCAGAAAGTCAAAGAAATAATTCTGAGACATTTTAGAACAAAACAGTTAATGAGGTTTGAGATTTTTGAATGTAGACACAAATAATACTTAGTCACACCTCTAGAAATAACTTTTCCAAGCAAACATAAGTAATGTCTTAATTTTATTCCCTTTTGTAGACACATTTCATCAGCTTCCTTGTAGGCTTGGTGAACTTGTTGTAATTAGACCATTTATGGTACCAATCTTTTTTTCTCCCTCTGGGTGAAAATTCACGGCACTTTAACAAAAGTTGTGGTATTGGCAGCCTGAGCTAAAATTTTATCTCTGTCTGCTTTCTGAAAGAATAAATAAAGTGTGGAGTAAAACCAATCCAAGATGATGGTAGTAAGAAAACAATACCAAGCATATCATTCCCAATTGCTTCAAGTGGAACCAAAGCCAGGCCAGGTCACAGTGTCAAAAGCTGGATTTAGTGGCAACATTGATGATAAACCTTGCTCCCTCCCACCCCCCCTCTAGCATGTTTTGACTTTATATTTCCTCAAACTGCCTCTCAAAACAAAAATCCAGAAAATATGTGGAGGGCAAAACCAAACTTGTTTTTATTTTCCAGTTGATTCTGCTCCTTCTACTTCTCTGGTAAATGATGAAAATAAGTGAAGATAACAATTTTAGGAAGCTATCAGTATACTTTTTTCTCTGAACTAAGAGTCTTGTGTGTAATGCTGTGTAAAAGCAAAAGGTGATCATAGAATCATAGACTGTTAGGGTTGAAAATGACCTTAAAGATGACCCAGTTCCACTCCTCTGCCATGGGCAGGGGCACCTCCCACTAGACCAGGTTGCTGAAAGCCCTGTCCAACCTGGCCTTGAGCACTGCCAGGGGTGGGGCAGCAGCACCTTCTCTGGGCAACCTGTACCAGTGTCTCAACACCCTCATGGTATGATCTTTTGATACTGCAGACATCTGACTCCAACAAGGCACAACTGATCGTAAAATAAATCGGGGAGCGAGACCAGTACGTGAGCTGGATAATGCTGCTGGCAAGGGGAGGAGAGTGGCGTAAGCAGAAAAGAGAAACTATCTTCCTTGCTTGCTGGAAGATGAACCTTTTCAGTGCCTTGTCTTTCACTTTCTAATCCACCTTTTGTGGAAAGGCCAGAAATCCAAATCATGAAAATAAAGTTTATGGGATAGAAAACAGTGGAAGTAATGACATTCAGATGACTATGGGGAGCTTTCTCATTTTAGACCTCCAAAATTTCATCTTTCAATTACTTCATACAGTCAGCATTGTGCGTGACCACTATTTTATCCATCAGTGCTATAAATATATTGGTCAGATTTCATAGTAATTATCAGAACAGAAATAGTAAATAAATACAGCTATTATAGTATTTTAAGTCACAGTACATGATAATTTCTAACAGTAATGTAAGTTATCTAATTCCACAAATTATGAAAGACATGGAATATACTTACTAGAATGAGTTGGACACTTGACTGAAGAAAAATGATCAGTATTGTTAGAAAGTTGCATTCTCTGAAGAATGTATTTTGAGCAGCATGATTTACTGTGAACATAAATGAAGAGGCTAATGCTGCCATTACAGTAATTATATAATACTGATTTTTTTTTTTTGACAGCTGACTGTGGAAGGAGAAATACCACCTTGAATGAATTGTTTCCCTTCTGCAGCCTGAACTCCTACCTAGATGTGAAGGTGATAAATCACTGACTGAAACAACAGCAGGGATCCTTATTAATAATAACCTTCAGCTCTCTCTGCAGTCACTCCAAGTGCTTGGAGTAGAAGTGGTGGTGGGTTTTTTTGTTGGTTCTTTTGTTGTGGTTTTTTTTTTTTTTTTAATCCAAAATAGCATTTTCTGCTAGCTAGGAATTTTGCCTAGATTGAACGGAGCCTTCAGTTGCCAGATTGAAGTTTAGTGGTTTGGTTTCTTCCCCCTGCCTCTCCCAGAAGAGGCCCACATCTGCAATGAGAAATCCAAAGGAAAGCTGGGAAATAGGCAGCAGACAGATTCCTAAATAAGACTTTTTTTTAATTATTAAACTTTTCTGAGCTATTTATAAGCCTATTCAGTCTTATCTTTGTCTTCTGATAAAGCTTTTCTAACCTTTTAATTTTGAATTTATTACTTTGAGAGACTTCTGTTTCTTAAGAGCTACATCTGTAAGCCAGGCACAATACTGGAGGATGTCTGAGGTATATTGGCATTAGTGTTTTAATTTGGAATAAGAGTGGGTTTTTTTTGCACTGAATTATGCACTGTTCTCCATTTAACCATGCTTGCCTTCACACTGTAAACCAGTATGCACAGATTAGTTTCCTTTGGATGAAACCAAACTGAATGATGCTCTTTGCAAATGAAATTGATCTGCCTCCTACTCCTAAGTGGAATTTGGTCTATGGGGCCACATCAGATCTGGCACTTGATAAAGGGGATTGCTGTTGCTAATTTGCTGTTACTTGTCTGGGAAACTCAGTGTTACCCTAACAGTGTACAAGTAGTGTGTATGGGAGTGGAATGGGCAATTCTGTGACCACTATAGCGTTGTCCAGTTTCTGAGATATTCCTTGCCACTTCTTGCAAAAAATTTGCATATACTATGTATGTATAAAATGGAAATAATGCTTACTGGAGGACACATTGCTTCCTTCTTCAGTAGACCCAAGTCAGTCTCTTGTATTTGCCATATGACTATTCATCTGTGATTACAAAAGTGTGTCATTAGAGTTTGTAGACTTATGATCACTTTCCTTCTTTCCTATATGGAACTCAAACATGGTTTACTATCGACAAGGGAATGTTATTCCTACTACAAGTTTTTTAGGTGCCTCTTTTTTACAGACCAGTGTAAATAAGATGGGAAAAGAGCCAGTCTTTCTAATAAAACCGCTTATTCTCTAGAAACATATGTACTTGTAGCTGACCTGAAAGTATATATAAGTCAGGGGCAGCTCCAGGAACAGGTTTTATTGTCTGAAAACTGTTAATAGAAATTACAAAGTGGTTCCGGGTTGTTGATTTTAGGTAGAGAATCTAATCTTGTACTTTCTGTCATACAGCATAATGAAGTAAAGACTGCCACAGTTATTGTCTGTGCATGAATACAAACAGTATTAAATGGTTTTTAGTAAAAATTACCCTGCAGATACAGTGTTGTCATTCACTTGAGGACACTCAGGTGAATAACAAGAAGAAAAGGTGGGCAGCTCACTGAATGGTTGCCAAGTTTCTGAAGGTGCTGTGGGTTGAAAGTGTGATTCAGTGTGTCAAGCAGCCTTCCTCATTTAGCGTCATTTGCAAATACAGTGCTGCATGCATCAGTTCCTGGGGTACTGTGCTTGATGTTGAGCACCAGCTGCAACTCGGGCTATTGAGTCTTGGAGCCAGCAGTCCAGCCAATTTTCAAACAATCTAGCAGTCTCTCCAGTCCTCCTCTTATTGACGAGAATGCTGTGGGATTCAGCATCAAAAGCCTTCTTGAAGCCAAGTTATATTGCACTGCTTTGTCCTCATGTGCAGGACTTCTGTTGGTCAATCTGTTTTGAAGATTCACGATGCTGCCTTATTGTCCTTTACGTATTTGTGAGTGATTTCCCAGAAGACTTGCTTCATGGCCTTGCCAGTGACCGTGGTGGGGTTGGCCTGGCCTGTGGGTCCCTGGGTCTACCCAGGTGATAGCATGCCTGCATGTATCTCATAAATGACAAACCAGTAGTCCGGGTTGCTGCAACATGAAGGAGTCTCCTGCTTGTGTATACGGAACATGTGTGCTTTTCTGCTTATTCTGTCAAACACTCGGACATTCCTTTTTGTAAAAAATGTGAATGCTGCAAAAGCAATGATGAAAAGGGGCCCACTACTCTAGCCAGCAACTGCCAAGCATATGTGCTTGAGGTGAAGCACAGCAGGATTTTGCTTGAAGGGAGTCTTTACACAGGGGTTATAATTTGGTCCATGTAGTTTTATGGTATCTGGGCATAAACCACATGCTTCCCTTGATATTAATGAGTAAACTCTTTATGACTGTTGGAAAAGGTAAACTTTATTCCAGCCAGCTCTGTTGGTGCACGCTGTTAAACTTTTTGTCAAGCTGTTTGCTACAGAAGTGTCATTTTCATATTGGTGAACATTGAGTTAATATTGCAAGTGGAAAAAATGCTTTCAGAAGTTAAGTGATTGTTTAAGCATCTCTTGTGCTACATGAATAAATGTACTGACCGTGTGACACTGCCTGATGTGGTTACATCATAATAAAGAAAGAGCGCAGCCTTTTCAGAGCTCAAATTACATAGGCTGATGTCATTCAAAATGAATTGTGATTGGTTTTGAAAGGCAAATTGAATACAGCATTTACAGAAAAATCTGGCTTTGCTAAAATAATAAGTGTATCAGTGCTTACAAAAGGGAATGCTGTGAATGAAAGGTGATGGACCCAGTTAAACGATACATATTTAAATAATATCAGTAATCCCTTGTGGTATCACAAATTATTTTTTCTTGAACCTGAAATTTTATTTATAACCAGCACTGGGACAATTCTGTGAAGTCCATTTTCTGAATATCATCATAGTCGATGCCAATTTAAGACTATTTGGAGCAAAAGGATAGAAAGGGGAATCATTAACACACATATGCAGAAATCAATCTATGGTATCTGTTTGCCAGCTGACCTCAGGTCAAAATAGATTGAAGATCAAAAGTCAAAAGGGAAATTCTCTGTCATTATGAAATGTTTCAACATGCCTTCTATTATGTGAGTAATGAACCTTTAATTTTGGATTAGTGCGTTTACAGTTGCAGCTTGATATTTGACTCACAATTATATATGGCTTTGATAAGCAGAGATCGTTTAGATTGAGAAGCAACTGTGAAACATTCATCATGAATATAAGTATTATTTCAATTCCAGGTACAGAGAAACAGAAATAGCTTTTCAAAACTGGACAGTTAATCCAAAGCTAGCAATAAAATATTAATAGTTCCAGCATTAAAAACGTTGCTTGCAACCATCTGGTGAAAATTATACCCTGTAATGTGTAGGTTTGTAATGTAAATTGTCATTTTGTCCAGTTCACCTACCTATTGAAAGACTCAAGCAATAGGTAGAAGGATATGTTCTATAATTTATTAATAAACTATCAGTGAAGATGAGAATGAATGGTTTTTAATCAGACATTTACAGGAAATATTTCTTAAGCTTTATAGGTAACCATGGACTTTGGAATATTGAAAATTATGAAATTAAGTGCTAAGTTTTTCCCACAGTAACTGTTTCTAGTAGTGATCACTGTTCCCCTATTTGTTTTGGTGATCTTTCATTTTGCTTGGTGTCTTAGCATTTTAAAATATGGTCAACTACCAGTGACAGTGAGATAATAAGCAAGTTCTTAGCTAGTCTTATAATTTAAGATATTTTATTTTGTTGTTTTCTATAGTTACATTGGCTAGTTTTGATAAATATGTCAGTGTGAGGTTTTTTCAACTGTCTTTTGTACGTAGAAAACATGTTTTTGAACATTTTAGTTAATACTTTAGATGATGGATGTTTCTAAAGTAGAAGGCTTTATGTGTTTTGATATAGTTACTAGAAATTCTGCCTTTTTTGGGTTGTGCTTCTGCTCCCCTTCTTGCCTCTTCAAGTCATGACTAACTATTTGTTCCTCATATATAACACTTTCCCACTCCCAGTTTCAAAACTGAAAATATCAACCTACCACTAACTTTTTTTTTTTCCTTCTTCTCCTGATCCAACTGAAAATAGACAAAAATATGAGTTTTAAATCCAGCAAATACATGGGTCAGTTGCTTATGGTATATATCCCCTTAACCACATGAAAGTCCATGCCAAGTTTAAGTAGCGAAGTATCTGGCCCATTAACTCGCCCCAGAGAGGTGTCATGGGAGGGTCAGAATTAGATATCATAATGTGGATGTGCACCATTAAAAAGCCATTTTTTTTTTTAAGCATCTAATAGGAACTCCAGCTGTAGATAATGTTTTGTCCTCTTGTGATGTGTGTCTTAAGAGTGGCTTTGTGCTTTCTGGTTATGTGAACCTAATGTAGAAGAGTGCTGATAGTAACATTTCCTTTTGAAAAGTCATTAATATAGAATAGAAAATTCTTACCTCCCTCATTTTTAATATACAATTCTATCTACATTTAGCACTAATTATTTTAGAATTTGCTTTTAAGAAAAACACCCAACTTCATCTTTTGTTTCCTTCATTCTGTTAACTATTTTGTCTTCAAAACCACATGAACTTTTCATATGCCTAGTCTTACAGAAAGCTGGAAATGAGATACCTGAAATTCAAGAGCAAAACTACTTTACCTTTGTATCTTGGACATATTTTGATATTAATAACATGAACTTTCTTTGCTGCTCTTTAAATAGCCGCATTGCACTAAAAAAAAACATGAAAGGGAAATAATGCGAATTGCTATCTGTTGTAGTACAGAAAAAATAAAAGGAAAAGATGAAGACAAGCTCTTTGCAAGGTTGCGTTTTCACAGAGCGAATAATTATATCTTGAGTGGAATAAATCATTCCACCATGCATTACATTTCTTCAGAGCAGAACACCTGAGATGCCCAGAAGTGTCTCCATAGACACTCCAAGTAAGCTGGTGAAATAAAAAGCCAAATACTTTGCAAGAGAGTAAGCAAATTAAATAATTTTGCTCCAAAATTGAAAGTGATCCTACTATAATACCAGCATCTTGTTTCCACATACAGCTGCTTGTAAGTCCTGGTGATTTGTGATGGCAGTGTCATAAAGGACGTATGTAATAAGACTTCGAGGTTGTATGGCAGTCCATACAACATATAAGTCTATGTCTACTCTGGATTGCTGTAGTATTTTTTAGATTACCATTGGCAGATTCTGGCTGTGCAGGTTACGATTTTTTTGTGTTACAGCATGATATATTCCGAACTGATATATATATGTTTATTTACTGAAATATAATCAGAGAATCATAGAATGCTTTGGGTTGGAAGGGACCTTAAAGTTGATCTAGTTCCAACCCCCTTGCCATGAGCATGGTCCTCGAGACCAGAGTGCTCGGAGCCCTGGCCAGCCTGGCCTTGAACACTGTAGAGCAGCTGCAACTTTTCTGGGCAACCAGTGCCCGTGTCTCACCACCCTCATAGTGAGGAATTTTTTCCTAAAATGGTAATTTTTTCCTAATTTAAATCTCTGTCATAATCAAAGTAGTTTGGCAATATTCTCATCTCTAGGGGTTTGTTTTAATAGTTGTCCAACATCACATTTGGTACTTGTCATATAAAGATACTGTACTATAAAAAAGATATCATTAACAAAATACTTCAATAACTTTTTCACACAGGCAAGAAGATGGCTTTGTTTTGTTTGAGCTTTTCTCCCTTTAGCTGCAAAAACATGTAGATCCATTGACAATCATAATACCTCAGGAGTTTTTGTGATTTTTAGGAACTGGTGAAGACTGCAGTTGTGGAGAGGGTTGGGTTTTGACAGATCTCATTTTTACTGAAGTGGATTATATTATCCTCAGTTGACTAGAGGTGGATGCTGGATTTACTGATATCCAAATTTCAGACTACTATTTACTCATTTCCTTCGTGGATGCACCCCACTTGCCTGTGCATGGCTGTTTGGTAAATGAACTCTGTATATGGATATTGTGTGTGTAGGTAGGCTAATATGGGATGAGATTTGGGGCAGGCTGAAGCGGAAAATGGGTTGGAAGGAGTAAGGGAGTTTGCAGTTTAAATCTGAATGTACTGGGACTTTGAAAGATAGGGCTTGGAAAAGCACTAAGAATGAAGAGGCTGGCTCAAATGGATCTGAAAGAGATTTGTGGATGGGGAGGCTGTGTGTGCACAGGGCCAAGCTCTAAGCATGTGCCCAGCATGGATGCAGGTAATCAAGATTTGGGATAGGGCAGGAGCATGCACATAGTTTTAATAAATGTATTAAGATATTTCTTTAGGTTTATTTTTTAATCTTGTAAGTACATGTGCACAGATGCACAGATTTCATTATATGTTACCTGCATTTATTAACTATTAGCTGATCTTCACTGAAAGGCAAAAAAACACCCCACCACTCAACCCATCCCCAGTGGTTATGTTACTGTAGTTACCAAACTTCTCCATCCTTTTAAAAGGCTCTTTCTGCTAATACAAATTTGTTTACAAGAATTTAAACCATTGGAACACTGTGACTGCCATGTTCTTTACCCCTGAAGAGAAAGGATTTGTGAATTGTCTTATTAGTCCCGCACTGAATGACTGCAGCAGTCGCTTGACCTTGAGAGAAATGGGACACTGCCAGTGTTCTCCAGAGGCCAGTATTATTAGTGTTGGCTGACCTCGGGGAACTGGGTGACCTCCATTTCACCTTCCAATCTCCCAGCATCAAAACAAAGAAGTATTTTGCAATGTAATGTGTATAAAAGACAAAGGATGGCTGTTTTCATAAATAGGGGAAGAGTGAAAGAGGCTGCTGTGGCTTTGATTAAAAGTCACAATGCAATATAAATACATCTTGTAACAAATAAAAAGTCCAGACTTCTACACTTTTTTTTTTTTAACTTTTTGAAAAAGGGCTGCATTTGACTTGAAGTGTGATGCCACTGGTATAAAATCCACTAATGCTTATACTAGTGTTTCAGGAAAAATATGTTGATATGACTGTTGCAACTTCCTGAAGAAAACAATAGGTGGATTTTCTTCCTAGTAGTTATTGATCAGGTAGAAGCTTGAAGTCTTTCAAGTTAAAAAGAAAGAACAAACTCAAGCCTGTTCTTTTTAAAATTTAATTTTTCTTTTTTTCCACAGAAGTTTCCGGTGCCCATACCTATGTGTACACAGTGCAGTCCTACATAGTCACAGTATGATGTGATCTAATGATGTCAACATAAATAGTAGTAACTATTTGGACCTACCTTGTCAGCAGTGAAGTTTAAAAAGAGATATAACAGTAATTATGGTGTTACTGAACATGGACGTGTGTTGGCTTTGTTTAGCTTTACCTATCAGCCTGGCAGGACTCCAGAAGTTGTTCAAGGATGTGGGCAGACAAATGCTTACATCTTCTAGTGTGTAACCTGGAAGTTTTCTGATATGCCATGTATTTCTGAGAGAGTGTCTCACCACCATATTTTCTTTAAGAGGAGGAAAATTCAGCCTTTCCCCCTCATTAGGCTGGCTGAAGACCATGATATTTGGAAGCTGAGCTCCAGTAGTGGGTTAAAGCTGTATGTGAGGTGTTTCGGAACAGGCATATGGGTATGGGTTAACATATGCCAAATCTGCTGCTACTTGATGTCAGGCTAATCAACATTTGCTTTTTAACCCTGTGAAAAGAAGCTTTATTTGATCCTGCTGGTGGAGAAGATGAGTTATATGGTTACTGTTTAGATACAAGTGTCACTTTAGGTAAGTTGGCCTTCTTTCACAATCCCAGAGGAGGTAAGCAGAGCAGTTTGGAAGGCAAGTGTACGGTGCTGGACAATTGACTTCTGAAGGTAGCTGCTTTTTTGTCCCCTGCTGTACTTTGTGCCCTTTTCAGATCAGTGAGATCTGAAGCCAATACACCGCCTTTCTGGTGTGCTTAGGGGATGGTTCTAAAACTGAATTTCAATAGAGCTGTATATGTGAAATTCATTGAAATAGATTTCTTGCCGTGAAATAAATGTGTTGCAGCATAATGTAAAATAAATATATTCCTGCTTAGAGACTTATGGTTTTTTCTATCTCGGCCTGAAAGCTCTGGTATTTGTTTACATGCATGCCAAGATACTCTGGTAATTTTAATTGTGTATATTTATGCTACATGTTTGGTTCTGTTCTCCCTTAAATCACACAAGCAACTTAAACTGCCTTTCCTTTCAGGGGTCAATGCATGTATTGTTTAGAGTTCAGTGAGACGACAGTCTTGTCAGAATATTGAAGCCAGAGGCATTTTCAGATTGAAATGGATTCAGCTAATCAAATAACCATGCTGACTCTTCTGACACTGAAAAATTATGATATATTGTGCTATAAATTGGACCTTGGCTCAGTACTAAGTAGCGCCCATAATTAATTTTGGATCATCTAGTTTTTGTAGGAGTGTGTGAGGAGGAAGAACTTCATATTTGAGAGCTACTCTTTATCAGAGGTTTGTATGGTTTACTAGCAGGTGGGGTGTAGGAGGGAAACAATTATGTAATAGTTGTGATCCCTAATGTGTCTATATTGTCTATTTTTCCATTAATAGCTGGCTTATTGTTTCTAATAATTCAGCCGTTAGGTTTTATCATTTTAACCTCTGTCATGCAACTTAGAACAAATCCAAGTTGCATCACAGTTAAGTCATGAACAATCTATTTCATAGCTGAAGCTGTGCTAACCACTTTTTTATTATTACTTTGTTGTAGAAGTATGTATCTCATATATACATCTCTGGTGTCAGAGTTATGAGTATGTATAGGTATAAAAAGTCCTTTTCCATCAGACGATGACTTTGTAGATGGAAGTACTTTTTGATCGGGCAGTCTAGATCTGCTAAGTATATATATATATGGGCTATAAGTAAAGGTGTAAGTGAACATGTTTCTCCAATGAACTGTAATGGCTCTGGCTGTCATTGCACTTGGCTACATTTGTGCTTTATCTCACCAATCCAAAAGTAATCATTTTCATTAGAAAACTTTCAAGATACAACTAATGTCCATTGAGGAATTATGAAGTACTGTGGTGATGTTCAGGGAACAACTTTGTTTACTGTCAAGTGGTTTATTTTACACTAAGTAGAATTCTTAACTCCGTATTTTATCAAATTGCAAGGGGGAAAACCACCACCATTTAACCTTTTCCTTAAGAACTACATGGATGTGTAGAATGAGATCCCAAATTATAAGCCATGCTTATGTATCTGGTAACTATCAATGTCAAGCCTGAAGTTCTCCATTCAGAGTGTTGTGGTTTAAGCCCAGCCGGCAACCCAGAAACCATGCAGCCATTCACTCACTCCCCCCCTTCCTCCCCCCGCTCCCAGAGGGATGGGGAGGAGAATCAAAAGAATGTAACTCCCACGGGTTGAGATAAAAGCATTCTAAGGTATAACAAAACCACTACTGCTACCACCAATAATCATAATGATAAGAGAAATAACAAGGGGAGAGAATACAACTGCTCACCACCCGCCGACCGATACCCAGCCCGACCCAAGCAGTGATCTGACCCTTCCGGGTAACTGCCCCCCGTTTATATAGTGGGCATGACATGCTGTGGTATGGAATACCTCTTTGGTCAGTCTGGGTCAGGTGTCCTGTCTCTGCTTCCTCCTGGCTTCCCCTCTTCCCTGGCAGAGCATGAGGCTCAGAACGTCCTTGGTCAGAGTAAACATTACTGAGCAACAACTAAAAACATTGGTGTTATCAGTGCTGTTCCCAGGCCAAAAGTCAGAACCACAGCAGTGCACCAGCTGCTAAGAAGGAGAAAAAATGACTGCTACTGCTGAACCCAGGGCACAGAGTAAGAACATAGATAAAGAGTATTCAAGTAGTAATGAAACACTGATGTGTTTGTGTGTGCATCCACATGATTTACATGAAATTTCAGTTTAAGGATCTTAATAATGTTAAGAATAAGAACTCTGAGCAAGAGTAAACAATAATTTTGGCTCTACAGGAAGTAAATGGGCATTTCTGTGAGGCAGAGAGCTGGAAGATGGGTATTTCATACCCTCAAGGATGAAAGTATACCAAGAATAGGTAGAAGTATTGGGTTGCTGGGTGATTATGGGACCTGAGAGTCTTTAGGATGATTGTGCTCATGATTTTGTGATCTCTTTTTAGCGTGCTTTCTTCCACAGCCAAAGACTGACTCTATGTAGTATCCTTGTTTAGCATAGTCTTACTTGGTGACAGATGCACTTTAAATGCCAATAAATGATGTGAAACTCAGGAGTCAGGTTCACTGCCCTGCAGACTTTTAGAAAATCATGTATTGTAAAACAACGAGAGAAGATATTAAAAGAGAAACAGCAGTGTTGAATTTATATTGTGTAAGGTTTTGTTTTCCAAATGCCAATTTATTTTTTGAGAAACAGCCTCAGCATAAGCCAAATCTTTTCAAAGAGAGATCAAAGACAGTGAGTTGTGCTGAAGTAAGAGTGCTGATGTGCTGAAAGCTGCAGAAGGATCCTTGGGGTGTTTGGGCCTCTGGTACTGGTGTATGTATTTTAAGTGAACCAAAATAATTATCTCATAGCTGAAGGATGTGCTTAGTTCTGCAAGCTATTCAGACACTGTGAGGTGTATAGATACAAGAGTTTGAAAAGGAGATTGAGCCGTGTTTAAAAAATTAAAAATTACATAAGCCACTCGGGACTTTTAATAAATGATTTGTACTTTTCTGAAAGTTGTGTTTGATGCGATTCTTATTCTGCAACAGAATTGTGAACTTCAGACTTCTGCAACTGAAGAAATAAATAGTTCATTGACCAAAAGCTGTGATACAGATGGGAAGTGTAGAGCCTATGCATCTGAGATCCCTTACAGTGCACGTGTGCACGAGTGTGGAAAGATCTTACATGTTCACTTAAAATTACACATCCCATTGTTGTGTTACACCTGGAACTTCATTCTACAGAAGTTAATGGTTCCAGTGAAAAAGGTGGTTCCCAGTCTTCCTTGCTACAGTCAGTTCATTGTTATTGACAGTCCCACAAGCCAGCTTTAGACTTTATATGTGGCGGTTGAATGATGTAATGGCTGGTGCTCAGCTGCATCAGCCCAGTGTGTAATTTCACATGATTTTGGGATGATCTTGTTATCCAAACAGTCAACCCGAACTGCGTGTATGGTATTTGGCTTTTTGTTTGTTAATTTTTTGTTGTTTGATATTTTTTTTAATTTTTATTTTTAATAAATTTTTAATTCTGATCTTATTTATGTCTTACAACCCAATTGCTTTTCTAAGGACTTGGAGTTAGCTTACCTGGCATTGGGTTTACTGACTAATAGCTCTTTCTGTTAAACATTAGAAGTAAATATTTTGTAATATATGTAACTTTTTACTTTTGGGCTGAAATTGTTTAATGTGTAGAAAGCTTGGCATGAATCAATAGAAGTGATGTCATGTATCTGTCAGGTACTAGTAGTTTATCCATTCAAGTATCATTTCTGACACAGAACTCAGTTCAAAAGTCTATTTATCCTGACTTCTCTGCGGTAAAATGTAAGTGAATAATCTGGCAAATGGGATGGAGGTAACAAAATTCTAAAATTCCTATTAGGAGTTGTGACAGGGTCAAGCTCTCGGGTCTGGGAGGAGTTCTCTATGCTTTGAGAAAGACCAGACAGGTGTTCTCATACACCAGTGGCATAGTGCTTCCCCTTGACATGGGTGGCTCCCATAGTTAACCAAAGAGAGTTTGGGAATCCTGAGTGAGCTCAGTGTGGAGAGTGCTTTAGAGGAATAATGATCATAGATTAAGAGAAGTGTTAGGGATTGACATATTTCTGTGGATTTCTGTATCTCCTGTGTTAAGTATTAATTATAGCTAGATGTAGGTGTTTGTGTACACTTTAACAGTTACCTAAACTGGAGATCTGAATCATAAGACAAGAATACCCCAGGCAGAAATGTGGCTGTGTCTGAAGTAACTGGCAGGGTGAGGGGCTCAACACCCTGGTTACAGCTCCTTGATAAACTGGTCTGTACAGTTCTTTTTCATTCATGGCATAATGTCCATTTTTAGCATGTGTTAAATGAATAGCCAAAACAGAGTCTGACTTAGGTGACACAGTGTAATCACAGTGCAAAGAAAATACACAGCTTACAGGGTAGACTTCATCAGTCCTGTAAGTATGACTTGTAAGTTTAGAGACTAGGACACAGACAGATCATTAATGGAAGCTACAGATATGAGTAGCTGATAAGCATTTAAGGGTTCATACCATTAGCAATATACAAAATGGTGACCAAACCCATAAAATAGACTCCAAAATATGATCCATATCAGTTAAACTCTGAAAAAGTCTAATTGATACTTTGGAAAAAATATATAAATTAATATCATTCTATGTAGTGACTCCTATTGTCCTGTGACAGCCAAAGTGTCAATGGGTATGGCATGAGCAAGGTTCTAAGACTCTAGCAGTGAAAATGTTAGAGGATACATATTATAAAGGACTGGGGGAGGTGGAAATCTGTAATATCAGCCCTAGAAGAACGCACAAAGGTGCCTATGGAGTAGGCATGCTGTCTGTGCAATAAATGAAGGCAAAGTCAAAGCTGATTTTGTGTCAGATACCAAAAGAGCAGATCAATAATTTCACTGGAGAAGAATTAGGGGCGTGTAGAGTAAAATAAATGAAAGTTTACAATGCACACTTGGAGGGTGAAAGGCATATAAAACAACTATAAAAATACAAAAGGAAAGAGGGGAATCTCTTACTGCATGGTTTCAGGTTGATTAATCAGGAGTTGCATCTTCCTGATTTTCATAGCAATGGCATGAGGAAGCTGTAAGTAGCATCATGTAAATCAAAGGACATGATTAGGAATGGGTGTGTATACTGCAGGTAGAGGAAACAAAGTCTCTGTGGCCTCATGTTTTCAGAGGGTTCGCAAGATCAAGAGGTTTAGGGACTGAACCACTGCCAACTTCTTTGGAAAATCCTCATTGCTTCTGTCAGGCAGAATGACATGAAAGTCTTCAGGGGCAACCTCATGATAGTCTTCCCCTGCAAGTTTTGCTCAATCCAGAATAGCATGATTTGGTCTCAAGTCATTAGAAAGATAAAGCAGTTACTTGATCCTAACCCAGTCCTGAAATACATCATGTCATAACGCGGCAGACTTTGAAGGTGTGCTAACAACGTGTGTTTGCATCCTTACTGTGCATGTTCACTCATGTGATCCATTTTCCTTTTGATTGTTCAAGTTGATACAGCAAAGTGGAATATGGGAATATGAGTTAGTTTCTCATGGATGCGTTAATTTAAATAAATTTCTAAGCAAAGCCGAGGCAGCTACCATCAGTCATCCTTAGTTTATCAGTAGACTTAAAAAGCCTGCAGCTGGAATTGGGATTGATCTGGTTGTTGATATATCTGCTGTATTTGGGTCACAGTATGGCCATGATGAAGTCAAATAGTAAGATGATAGTGTTAAGACTAATCACTTACCTAAATACAATTGAAAAGATGGCTTATGTACAAGCCATTGGTTTTCTGCCCTTTGATAGATGCATGTAACTTTTTTTTCTTTATCCCAGGCTTAATCTGCTAATGGCCTTCACAGAAGGTGATTACTTTTTAGCTTGGTACAGATTTGATTGGACTTCTGTTGCAACTGCAGTGAGCTCAGCCTTTGTGGTAGAGTCAGGATGTCAAATCAGAATCTTAACCATCAACTTCTGGAGTGTCTTTTTTGCTAATAGAAGTCTTTCTAAATTACATACATTCCACACAGCTTCTTGTGCAGATTCAGTACTGTCCTAGAGCACTGAAGCATCTTTTAAAGTAAAAAAAGCATGAGTGCTAATGTTGAGTTCAGATACTTTTTTTGTAAGAGAAAATCCATATATACTTTCTGAACATAAGGTTGACAAATAGACAGCTTGAGAGTGATTCCAGCACTACTGTTTATGTGAAAGATGCACACACACTGTTATCCAATATATAAGTGTCTTATTTACCCTTCTTTGCCCCCAAATTCAGCATTTTTAACTATGTAACAAGTGTTTTCTCATCTTTTTTAGTGGTGCCTGTAAACCATTGCAGGTACACATTTTCATTGTCACATAAGTTACAGGATATTTTTGTAAAATTTGTTAAATTGGGATCTCAAAAAGCCAGCAGTAGATGCAAGCAGCAATGTTTAATGAGTACAGAAATGTCAAAAGAGATTGTTATGTGTAAAGGAGCATTTTGCAGATGGCTCTTCCTTTACTCTTCCTTTATTTAGCCTTCTGGGTATTTCATACTGGTTCTGGTTTTGAGCTAAATTGTAGGTCTCTGTAAGATCATAAAATGGATAGATGACTGGTGACTTTAATTTTTTTGCCATTCCAAAACCGATAACTTATGAATCTTGCATAGCAAAGCTACAGCATTTTAAAATCTAATTGGATGTCAATCCAATTTCACTGTCAATCGTCTGAAGTTTGGGGGGGGGGGGGGGGAGAAAAAGAGTAAATAGAATTAACTCTGACAACTGCAGAAGAACTTTGTCCATTGACAAGACGGAAAAACTTAGAATGTGGTCAAAAATTCATATACTTTGGATACTTTCTCAGTATGTTAGGTGGGTGGAATTCTGTCTCATTACTGACAAATTTAGGATCACAGCTGGAGGAACATGTTAGGAATATGGCTTGTGCATCCTATGTAGCCACTGAAAATGTGCCTTAAAAATGGTGGCTAAAATGCTGCTATGTTATGTGGCAATGTCATTATATCAGGCCCTTTCTGCATGGAGGAAACCAAGAGGAATCATTCAGTTTGTAAGGCTGTTGCATAAAACATGTACTTGTGACTATCAAGGGGATGTTCAGCCTCCCTTGCAGGAAGGACTTATATGAAGTTGCTTTATTTAGTCAGAAGGTGAAACCTGAAAAGGAATGCTTTTCACCATAGGCTCCAACACATTAAAAAGAAACTAATCAAAGAATTTGTGCAAAAAAATCCAGCTAATAGTTCATGAGAAGATTGGTTGAAGATGGATATATACACACACACAAACACATATATATATATATTTATGTATGTATAAAAAATTTGGCAACAAACCAAAATGGAAAGGGAGATCCAGAAACAAGTTTCCAGGTTTCATACCAGTAGGAGCAGTTAAGGT
The DNA here is from genome assembly GCF_033815535.1 of Pezoporus flaviventris. Taxonomy (NCBI): domain Eukaryota; kingdom Metazoa; phylum Chordata; class Aves; order Psittaciformes; family Psittacidae; genus Pezoporus; species Pezoporus flaviventris. The sequence continues at coordinate 5,195,974 of NW_026892603.1, forward strand.
AAAAGGTCTAATATTTTAGGAAAAATATCAGAAATTTTAAAAATGTTTTAGATAAATGGAATGTTTATGAAGAGAACACGAGATATTTATCTTAAGCAGCAGGCGTTTGTATTTGTTTCCACTCCTGCATTCCTATTTTAGAAGTATATTGCTGAAAAAGATGAAAGGTAGAAATTCAGAAAGACTGAAAATTTCATCTGTATTGTAGTGCTGTCCAAACTGCTCTGTAAATAAATAGATAAAAAATCTACTTGTACTATCTTTCTAGCTTGGATGTACGGACCTGTAGGAGATAGGATTGTAATTGCAAATTATACAGGAGAGACATGTTCTGTCCTTTGGGTCAGCCTTGTTCAGTTGTTTTTTTCTAGTGCACTTCATGCTGCATGTGCAGCCTGCTGATCCCTAACAGCATCTGAGCTGTGAGGCTATTGCATCTTCGTATGTAGAATGTGCATATTGTAGAAATAACTCTACTGATTGCCAAAAAAAAAAAAAAAGAGGAAGAAGCAATAGAGATAGTTAAAGTGATGGCACAAATAAGCTTGTTTTCAGCTCTTCCTACAGCCTTATCTTGTCGGAGAATGAAAAAAAAATATTTTGGGATTCAAGCTAATCTGACCCTCTCTTAACTAGAAGCAAGAAATTGTCACTTAAATGTTGTATAAATACATTGATTTGTTTTGGTTTTTTTTTTGTTTTGAGGGGATTGGCAGGTGAGAGAGGCTCTTACCTTCTAACTGGGCTTTGAAACAGGAATTATTTCCTCCACTACATCTTTCATCACTGCTGTGCTGATTGCTCCATCAGCAGCTCTTTTTACAAATAACTGTGTTTGCCTCTGCTTACATCTTCCGAATAGGTTAAGCCAGAGCACCAAACAGAAACTGCTTGTCAATATAGCACCACTTTCTATGCTCTGTTGCCTGCCTCTCTGCTTCCCCTTGTGCAAAGGCTGTGGCGGCTTATTTACAGTACTGCTTCTTGAAGACAATTTGACCCCCTAGAGAGGCTCTGCCCATCAGAAAATCCCTGCCCAGCATACTGAGTGAGGCAGCCCTTTCTGAAAGGAAGATGGCATTAGGAATTAGAAGAGTATTGAAGACACTGATTCAGTGCAGTAGATTTGTCACAAGGCAGTTCTCTGGCACATTCCCTCTTCTCTGTTGCTCTGTAATCTCATCTGCTCAACAACCTCAGCTGTCATCCATCACAACAATGCTGAATGACAGCTCTCACTTCTGACCCTTCTCACTCTGGCTCTGTCCCATTGCCTTTTGGATTTCCTTACTGATTTCTCAGAGGGATTTAAGTTTATTTGTTCCCTGGCAAGTTAAGCCATGGCCTGCTATTGCAACTGCAGGTTTCTGATCCCTTTCTTGTTCCTGATCATTGTGTCAGCCTTACTTGCCCACTTTTCCCGCATTGCCCACTTGCTGAGTTGTATTTAAACTCATTGAATTGCATGGTGACAGGAATTACATTTTACACAGAAATTTTATATTGCATAAACACAGAATCATGAAGCTGGCAATGAATTGTTGGTCTTACCGGTCCATGGGCATCATGAAGGGTCTTTGCCTTCACTTATTTTTTAAGGAAATCCAGAGTGGGGAACTGTGTGACATGGTGAGGTGAGGTATTCCTGTACTTCATTACCCTTTTCATAAGATTTTTTTTTTTTTTCCCCCCTAAAATCTAACCTGTATGATGCAACTTTCAACCACACTCCCTCTGCTGCTCCTCATACCACAGATGTGAAGAGTAGTAGCTCATCTTCCTTGCCTTTAAAGCCACCTGTAAAGATTCTTCTCCCCACCTGGTGTCCCTCTAAAACCCATACCAATGTAAGCAATACACCAGGAAGCCCCCAAGTCTTTCATTAATGTCAAGAAATAGGTGGAATTCTGTTAGAAAAGAAATAGTTTTGATCCACAGTATTTTCATCATAAGAAATACCATGACTGTTTTCTATTATGGTATTTCTTTATGCATCTCATGATAGATTTTTGCTTCAGATGATGAGTTTTAAAAATCTTGAATTTATATTTTAGCTTCAAGGTTGTATAGTAGGCATGAAATGTCAGATAAGAAAATCAGCACATTCACTTAGACTTATCCTTTAAATTCTTTTAATCTGTAGATTAAATATCAACATTTCTTTATGGTTCATAGAAGGCAGTAATTAAGTAATACACTAATAACTTCAGAAATCTGTTCTGTTGCTCCAGCAGTCTCTGACTGTTGGCAATTATAATCCAATTAGTTCCTGTTTTACTGTCAAAACAAGTCCATGAAGTGATTCTTCTTAATGCAGCAAATATCTATTCATAGTAGAAATTTCATTGGGGTTTGCTTGAACTTTCTGTCTCAGAAACCAAATATATCATAACTGTTAATAATTTCCCACATATACTTGAGTGAAGCACAGAGGAACAGTACTGTAATTCTTTGACATGTCAAAATAATACCTGAAAAAAACCCCACCCAAACTTAAAAGACAAAGGAGCTGGTTTACTCCAAAGAAAAACCCCTTCTCCAGACGTAACAGTCTACTAATTTATTTATAGACCAATTTAATAACTGTTTTCTTCTCACTATTTTAAACTTTTATGTTTCCAAGTTCATTCACTCAGGAAAAAAAAAGAATATTCAATGAGTGAAATAGCCTTCTTGCATACAAAAATAAAATGGCATAGAAGTAAAAGGCTGATCTAGGATTTACAAATGTCTTTATTCATGCTTTTAAATGGAAACTATATGCAAAAATCAGTATAAATTTGATGAGATCATAAAAGATGAAATGCTGTTACAGGCAAGTCTGGCAAATAATCATTATTCTGAGAAGAAGAATGTGCATCAATGTAATCCTTTAAAATAATCTCCAAAATAACTCTAATCCTGAAAATAACTTTTTTGAATTTGTAGAAGGATAAAAAAAAAATAGAAAGAGGTATTAGGTGAAATGCTTATAATACAAAATCAGAGTAGATAAAATACTTTAAAGCCATGGGAATAATTTAGTATTGATTCTTGAACAATTTTTGAAAAAAAAAAAAAAGTTGTAAAATGTAAGTAACGCAATAAAAGCTGAACATTGTGTTAAACCATGAAGGCATTTTGCAGAAAAGTAAGCACATATGTACTCTCAAGTGGGATTTTGAATGGAGGTTATTTTTCTGCAAAAAATTAAATAGAAACCTTCTTTTTCATAGAGAGCAGTGAACTACCCGGAATTCAGAAGGATCATTTTAAAAACAGTATCATGAATGCCATTATGGTTTGGGAGGTAGCTCCTCTGAATTGTTACTGGCTGAACCAAGATCTAAGGGACAGTGGTGCCGGATATCCACTGACCTGGGGATTTGTCCAGCTGCCTCATTCTCCTCTTGTTTCCGAGACTGTGGCTGATAAATATATATTTGTTTATATTGTTTCCTCTGTCTAAAAACCATAAAGTATCTGAAGCTTTAGAAGTCCCTCCTTACAGAATGAAAAGGTAGTGTGAAAAATAAAATCTGAAATACTTCTGTGGCTGCATCTCTTTCTAATGCATCAGCTGGGTGGTTCAGTACATGTAGAATTGATGCTGTTTAACTTATTTCCTGGCTTCACAACACGGAGCTGGCTGGTAGTTTGTATGCTGAGGGAGTAGGGACTGTGGGCTTTAGTTCTTTTAGGGGTTTTGGGATGTGTGTTTGTAATCTAGTTATTTCTGATTAAGCTGTTACAGTGAATCATCTCCAGCTTTATTATCTTTCACTAATCATTCTGCAGTAGCTAGTAGATGGACATTGCAGTTGTGTCCCTCTCAACCTTCTTCAACCAGCTTACTTTGCATCTTTCACAATGACTGCTAGTGCAGCCTCTGTTAGCACATGAATACCTTTCAAATGCACACCTATTTCCATGTTATTTGCTGTAGTTAAATGTGCAGGGAAAGCATATATAAAAATTATGATCTGTTGCAAAGTCTTTTGCTTTCCTTAAGCTAATAGAAAATATTCTAATAGATGATAACCTGAGTTGTTTTCTATTAGTAGGTAATAGCCTTTTAACACAAAAGCATCAGCAACAGGCATTCATAAAATAACAGTACTATACACATTGAAAAGTTTTAATCATACTTTTATAAAGTAAGGTGACTGAAGACACGTTAATGCATCACATTCTCTCAGTAGCGTGTGACAGGAACGTTGTGCTGACACTGCAGTCAAAGTGAATCTCAGTCATTTTGCACCCACACTATAGTTTCACACATGGTATTTCACCTCAGGAACTGACTAATATGGTAACCTCATGCTAAGGTACATTGCCACCCTTGAAATAAAAGTTGGGAGTACACTAAGCTTCCAGAGGGTGCAGCCAATTAGCACATTTCTTAATGGGGTCTTGCTGTCAGGGGGTGAGAGGTTTATTTCCCTCAAACTAAAAAATATTCAGGCTCCTTAAAGGTTTGGTTCTTGAGAACTGCTTTATATTTCTTGAGTGGGGAACAATTAAGGAAAATGCCTGTCATATTATGGAGCCTTAAGATACTGATTTGAAGTAGAGATGCATTTGTTTTATTCTCATGTTTACTGATTAGGAAACATACTTGCACCAGAAACAACCAGCTGGTGCACTGCTAAAGAAGATCTCTACTGGTGCTGCCAGGAAAATGCAGCGAGTTGTAATAGTAGGGGACTTTACTTTGAAAGGAACAGAGGCACCCATCTGTCGGCCTGACCCAGTCTTAAGGGAGGTGTGTTGCCTAGCAGGGTCACACATCAGGGATGTTGCAGAGAGGCTGCCTGCTCCAGTAAGTCCCACGGACTATTACCCACTTCTAGTGATCCATGTGGGTGCTAGGGATATAGATAGTAGTAGTCTGGAGAACATGAAGGAGGACTACAGAGCCCTGGGAGAGGTGGTTAGGGGCTCTGGAGCTCAGATTGTCTTTTCATCAATTCTCCGGGATAAAAGGGAGGACCCTAAAAAGGCTAGGAGGATTGGCCAGGTTAATAAATGGCTAGAAGGGTGGTGCCATAGTCAGGGGTTTGGGGGTCTTGAACATGAGGGTGAGACCAGCTCCACCAGCCCCCGGTAGACCTGGCTAGTAGGCCAGGTCTTCTGGGGGCTGGTGGAGCTGGCCTGAGCGGTTTTGGTAGGAGGCCTGCCAGACTGGTCAAGGATGCTTTAAACTAGATGTGTTGGGGGATGTCCTGGGTTCAGCAGTAGCAGTCATGTTTCTCCTCCTTGGTAGCTGGTGTAGTGCAGTGTTTTGACTTTCGGCTCGGGAACAGAGCTGATAGAGATGTTTTGGTTTGGCCAAGGACTTTGTGAGCCTCATGCTCTGCCAGGGAGGAGGGGAAGCTGGGAGGAAGCAGAGACAGGACACCTGACCCAAACTGACCAAAGAGGTATTCCATACCACAGCACGTCATGCCCAGGAGGTAACTGGGAGTTACCCAGGAGGTAACTGGGAGTTACCCAGAAGGGCTGGGAGACTGCAGGGTTGGAGGAGGTATCGGTCAGAGCTTGGTCGGGCTGGGGGGGGGCGAGTTATCGGTCGGCTGGTGGTGAGGTGTTGTACTCCCTTGTTATTTCCTTTATCATTATTATCATTGGTGGTAGCAGTAGTGATTTGTGTTATACCTTAGTTACTAAACTGTTCTTATCTCAACCCGTGGGAGTTGCATTCTTTTCAATTCTCCTCTCCGTCCCTCCGGGAGCAGGGGGAGGGCAAGAAAGGGGGGGGAGGTGAGTGAACGAGTTACCTGACTGGGTTTAAACCACGACAGTTCTTTTTGGCGCCCAACGTGGGGCACGAAGGGTTGAGATAACGACAGATTTGACTGGATTAATAGTCATTCGTCACAATGATGATTTATTGGCTCTCAGAGTTGTTCTTGTTGATCTCACAGCTTCAGACCGTTGTAACTTACGTAGAGCTGGTATTTGCTGTGATAGTGTTTATCAAGTGTGGGGCCTGGGCTAAGGTTCTCGTCTCACTGTGCTTTATGGCAATGGCTTGTAATACGGGCGGGCTCCAGCAGCAGGGCGGGACGGACGTGGCCGTGGACTTGTACCTGGCCGTCCGGCTGCTCTTCACCGTCCTGGCCCTCACCCTACTCTCCATCTTCGTGAGGCTGCGGGGAGCCGAGGGGGAGCGGCCTCGGGAGCCGGCGGCTGCTGAAGCGGCCCGGGAGAGCGGCCCCGGGGACCAAGCGGCGGCGGGAGCGGGGCCGGAGGCCGCGAGGGGACGGCTGCGGGTGGAGGAGGTCGGGGCGGTCGAGGAGCGGAAGGAAGCGGCTGCCGAGCAGCGGGAGAAGGCGGCGGAGGAGCCGAGCCTCGCGGAGGAGCCCAGTCCCGCGACGGCCGAGAGCATCCCCCGGAAGCCGCCCGCCGAGCCCCAGGAGGATGCAGGAGACCACGCAGCATTTCCCAGCAAGGCAGAGGAGGCAGAGCTGGACTCAGGAAAAGAGAAGCCGGTGGTGGGAGAGCCGGCAAGCACAGCAGCTACACCAGCCCCAGTGACAAGCACAGCAGCCTCGTTTGAGAGTTCTGAAGGTTTTGAATGGCCTTTGGGTATCCTTGGGACCTGCCTGCTGATTGTGATGGGGATCAGCATGTTGGCACACACACAGGCTGTGTTCTACCCACAACCATTTTGTCTGATCTCAAAAGTTAAGCAGAGTCAGGTTTGGGTCTTGTCCGGGGTTAGACAACAATATAGGGGGACCAAGAGATTTTCCCCAAGGCTGGAGAGTCATGAGTGGCAGAGTGTGTGGGACAGTATGGGCAAGTATCTAGTCCACTGGGCCCCTCCAGTGCTTTGGAAGCGTCGGAGATGGAAGGCAGCTGTATGGAGTCCCCAGCAACAAGCTGCAGAAACTGCTGAAGGGGACAGTGAATTATTTTGAGCCTGGTGGGCCCATGGCACTTCAGGCCATCAGAGCAGAGATGCAACATAGAGATGGACTCATGATCGAGGGGTGGACTTAACAATGGACACTATTGCCCAGGTTATTCACGAGTGTGAACACTGCACACAGTCTCTCCTGCTCTGGAAGACTGTTACAAGAGATGGAGCCTGACATGGACCAGATGGAGGCAGCAGCTTTATAGGGACTGGTCCATGCACTAAGATAAGAGTGCACCGAGATAAGAGTGATGGTATATTGAAAATGTGGGATCTGAGCATGACGTGAATGGTATGGAATAAGGGGTGGATAATGTCCTGGGTTCAGCAGTAGCAGTCATGTTTCTCCTCCTTGGTAGCTGGTGTAGTGCAGTGTTTTGACTTTCGGCTCGGGAACAGAGCTGATAGAGATGTTGTGGTTTGGCCAAGGACTTTGTGAGCCTCATGCTCTGCCAGGGAGGAGGGGAAGCTGGGAGGAAGCAGAGACAGGACACCTGACCCAAACTGACCAAAGAGGTATTCCATACCACAGCACGTCATGCCCAGGAGGTAACTGGGAGTTACCCAGGAGGTAACTGGGAGTTACCCAGAAGGGCTGGGAGACTGCAGGGTTGGAGGAGGTATCGGTCGGAGCTTGGTCGGGCTGGGGGGGGGCGAGTTATCGGTCGGCTGGTGGTGAGGTGTTGTATTCCCTTGTTATTTCCTTTATCATTATTATCATTGGTGGTAGCAGTAGTGATTTGTGTTATACCTTAGTTACTAAACTGTTCTTATCTCAACCCGTGGGAGTTGCATTCTTTTCAATTCTCCTCTCCGTCCCTCCGGGAGCAGGGGGAGGGCAAGAAAGGGGGGGGAGGTGAGTGAACGAGTTACCTGACTGGGTTTAAACCACGACAGGGGAGTGGGGCATCATTCCATCCCAACACTCCCACTCAGTTGCCAGCACATATAATAAATTCTCAGAGCAATGTAGAGATATCCCAGCCACTCAGCCAAGGAGCCGGCTTCATCTGGAGCTTGGCTCAGATGCCTCTATACAAACGCCCAAAGCATGGGGAGCAAACAAAAGGAATTAGGGATGTGTGCACGTCTATGGGGGTATGATATAATAGGCATCAGAAACATGGTGCAATGGCTCCTATGACTGGAGTGTTGAAATGGAAGGTTACAGGCTCTTTAGGAAAGACAGGCCTGGCAGGCGGGGATGGGGAGTTGCTGTTTATGTTAGGGATAGGCTGGAGAGTATGGAACTCTGTCTGGGGACAGGTGAGCAGTCAACAGAGAGTTGTGGGTCAGGGTTAAAGGGAGAACAGCTATGGGGGACATTACTGTGGGGATCTGTTACAGACCTCCTGATCAAGAGGACTCTGTGGATGAAGGGCTCTACAGACAGATAGGAGCAGCCTCACACTTGCAAGGCCTTGTTCTCATGGGGGACTTCAACCACCCTGACATCTGTTGGAATGACAGTACAGCCTGGCACAAGCAATCCAGGAGGTTCCTTGATTGTGTGGAAGACAACTTCCTTCTACAAGTAACAGAGGAGCCGACAAGGAGAGGTGCCATGCTTGACCTTGTGCTCACCAACAGGGAAGGGCTCGTTGGAAATGTGACGCTGCAGGGCAGCCTTGGATACAGCGACCACAAGATGGTCAAGTTTGAGATCCTCAGGACAGTGAGAAGAGCGTGCAGCAAGCTCACTGCCCTGGACTTCAAGAGAGCAGACTTTGGCTTCTTCAGGAACCTGCTTAGTAAGGTTCCATGGGATACAGCCCTAGAGGGCGGGGGGGCCCAAGACTCTTGGTTGATATTCAAGGATCACCTACTGCAAGCTCAGGAGTGTTGCATCCCAACTAGAAGAAAGTGCAGCAGGAGGGCCAGGAGACCTCCTTGGATGGATAATGGGCTGCTGAGGAAAAACTGAAGGAAAAAAGAGGCTTATAAAAAGTGGAAGCAAGGACAGGCGGCTTGGGAACAATACAGAGGTGTTGTCTGGGAAGCTAGTGACCAGGTTAGGAAGGCTAAGGCCCAGTTAGGATTAAACTTGGCTAGGGATGTTAAGGATAACAGGAAGGGATTCTATATGTATGTAGTGAATAAAAGACAGACGAGGGACAACGTAGGCCCTCTCAGGAAGCTATCAGGAGAACTAGCTACCCTGTATTTGGAGAAGGCTGAGGTTCTGAATGACTTCTTTGCCTCGGTCTTTACTGGCAAAGGCTCTGACCACACCACCCAAGTCTTGGAAAGCAGACACAGGGACAGTGAGAATGAAGACCTTGGGCCCACTGTAGGAGAGGATCTGGTTCGAGACCATCTTAGGAACCTGAACGTGCACAAGTCCATGGGACCTGAGGAAATCCATCTGTGGGTCCTGAAGGAGCTGGTGAAGTTCCCGATGACTGGAAAAAGGGAAATATAATCTCCATTTTCAAGAAGGGGAAAATGGATGACCCAGGGAATTACAGAGCAGTCAGTCTCACCTCTGTGCCTGGCAAAATCTTGGAGCAGATTCTCCTGGAAGGCATGTTAAAGCACATGAAAAACAACAAGGTGCTTGGTGACAGCCAGCATGGCTTCACTAAGGGGAAATCCTGCCTGACTAATTTGGTGGCCTTCTATGATGGGGCTGCAGAACTGATGGAGAGGGGTAGAGCAGCTGATGTCATCTACCTGGACTTGTGTAAAGCGTTCGACACTGTCCTACACAATATCCTTGTCTCTAAATTGGAGAGACATCAGTTTGATAGGTGAACCACTCGGTGGATAAAGAACTGGCTGGATGGCCGCACACAAAGAGTTGTGGTGAATGGCTCAGTGTCCAGCTGGAGACCAATAACAAGTGGCGTCCCTCAGGGATTGGTGTTGGGACCGGTCTCGTTCAACATCTTCGTTGGTGACATGGACAGTGGGATTGAGTGGGCCCTGAGCAAGTTTGCCAATGACACCAAGCTGTGTGGTTCGGTTGATACGCTGGAGGGAAGGAATGCCATCCAGAGGGACCTGGGCATGCTTGTGAGGTGGGCTGATGCCAGCCTCATGAAGTTTAACCATGCCAAGTGCAAGGTCCTACACCTGGGTTGGAGCAATCCCAGGCACAGCTACAGGTTGGGCAGAGAAGAGATTCAGAGCAGCCCTGCGGAGAAGGACTTGGGGGTGTTGGTTGATGAGAAAATGAACATGAGCAGGCTTCAGTGTGCGTTTGCAGCCCAGAAAGCCAACCGTATCCTGGGCTGCATCAAAAGGAGTGTGACCAGCAGGTCGAAGGAGGTGATCCTGCCTCTCTACTCTGCTCTTGTGAGACCTCACTTGGAGTATTGTGTGCAGTTCTGGTGTCCTCAACATAAAAAGGACATGGAACTGTTGGAACAAGTCCAGGGGAGGGCCACGAGGATGATCAGGGGACTGGAGCACCTCCTGTATGAAGACAGGCTGAGAAAGTTGGGGCTGTTCAGCCTGGAGAAGAGAAGGCAGCATGGAGACCTCATAGCAACCTTCCAGTATCTGAAGGGGGCCTACAAGGATGCTAGGGAGAGACTCTTTCCTAGGGACTGTAGTAATAGGACAAGGGGTAACGGGTTAAAACTTAAACAGGGGAAGTTTAGTTTGGATATAAGGAGGAAGTTCTTTCCTGTTAGGGTGGTGAGGCACTGGAATGGGTTGCCCAGGGAAGTTGAGAATGCTCCATCCCTGGTGGTGTTCAAGGCCAGTTTTGACAGAGCCTTGGGTGGCATGATCTAATGTGAGGTGTCCCTCCCATGGCAAGGGTGTTGGAACTAGATGATCTTAAGGTCCTTTCCAACCTTAACTATTCTGTGATTAGAACGGTTAAGAATAGAAAACTACTCCAGTATTTAGATCCGAGGGAGTTTTACATTCCTTCTACGCCATTTTTGTTTTTTTTTTGTCTTCCTTCCCTCCCCCTTCAATTAATAAAGGGTATTAATCCAGAGAAGTTGTGGATGCCCCATCTATGGAAGTGTTCAAGGCCAGGGTGAACTGGGCTTTGAGCAACCTGATGTTGTGAAAGGTGTCCCTGCCACAGGCAGGGATGTTGGACCTGAATGATCTTTAAGGTCCCTTCCAACCCAAACCGTTCTATGATTCTATAATCTAAATCCCCTTTGTATTTTGTGCATGTAATACTAAAATTAAAGCATTTTTTATGATATAAAAACTTCATAGCATACCTGTGTTGCACCTTGGTTCCATCATGGAATTCCTGATTTTTTTTTAATAGGTGCACACACACATGTAAATTAAAAAAAAAAAAAGAAAAGGGAAGCCTGGAAATGTCATCTGTTTCTACATCATAGATGTTTAATTCTACATAACAATGAAGGAAACTCCCCTCTTACAAGTATTTACCTTGGTTATTATTTACTGAAATATCCAGATCTGAAGGAGAAGGAAACCTGCAGTAGCTGTGGTTCATGTGCTGTTTTAGCTTTGTACGGATAACACCTTTGAAGTTTTCCTTTTTTAGGCTCTCAGTAAGCAACCCCTTTCCCTCTAAAGCAACGCCTTCTTGATAAGATGTTTCCTTTCACGTTTTTCTCCCTCACAGTTCTCTAAGAATCCATCTTTTTACATATTTCCCTGTGTTAAGTGTGGTGGCTTTTGGTACACGCTGGGCAGCATGGATTTTGCTGGACCTAATGAAAGCATACATGATAATTTGGGGATAGAAGGAAGAATTTTATCAGCATGGGGTTTTATACATGCTAATTAAAAAAGAGAGCAGTCATATCAAGGTTGATCTAACACAGTACCCTTTCTGTGACCCTATCTGTTTCTGGATGCCTGGGGAAGTGTGTGAAATGAGGACAGTCATGTAGTGATACCACCTCTAAATGTTATCCTTGCCTTCAGCAAACTTTCTAAGCCAATGGCAATCCTTTTCTGTGTAATAACTATTGTTAATTTTTTGTCTGTAACCATGACCTACTGCTTATTGAGTATCATCACCTACAACAGGAAGTTCCCAAGCTGTTTTTACATATTATGTGAAGAACCTCCTGTTTTGTTTTGGTTTTAATTGCAATTTAGTTCTACTTTTGTTTGAAGCCACTCAGTTTTTCAGAAAAAGATGGGAAATAGTCACTGTTTATTAACAATTTCATGAAAGATAAGGCTTGTCTGAATTTAACATCACTGATCCCCATCAGCTTATTTGTATGTATATGTGTAAATGCTAAGTATGACCCCCAGTGTAGCTATCCAGCACCTTGGATGTATGCAGTTTTTCACAGGAAAAGGTCTCAATTATGAGACCTGTAAAATAAAAATCTGTTTTTAAAGTACCTTGCTTTAGGTAGTATTACCTGTTTTGAAACAGCAGATGCTTAGAGAATGATAAAGTTGTTGAGGTCAAGATCTTAGCAGATTTCATAGAAGTAGTATTTCTACAGCTAAGGAGCCAAGCCACAGTTAAGAGTCTGGTCAAAGAGAATAGAATAAAATTGTTCAGTTGCAAGGGCCTACAACCATCTAGGCCAACTGCCTCACCACTTAAGGGCTGTCCAAAAGTTGTAGTATATATGGTGGTAACCCAGCTAGGAATCAAGCTTTTCATAGGGAATAGACCTCAGGAACTGTCACCCTCACAGCAACAATTTAAGCATGTAGTTTCTTGTCCTCCAGGGAAGCCTCTACCAAGAAGTGCTTCTTAGCCATGGTTTGTAACTATCCAGCCCCCTCCTGCTGCTTTTGGAGGATCAGCTTGTCTGGATCACAGGCTTGGACTTAATCTGGGAAATTTTGTGCAAGTGTTTCTGTATTGGGTTTGCATGAGAAGGTAGCGGGGAGGCTACAGTGTGGCTTCTCTGAGATGTTGCTAGAAACTGCCTGTGTCTGATGGAGCCAGCCAGCTCCAGGACAGACCCACTGGTGGCCAAGGCCAAGTCCATCAGCAGTGGTGGTAGCTCCTCTGGGATAATCTGTTTAGGAAAGGGGAAAAGTTACTATGCAGGAGCAATTGCAGTCAGAAAGAGGAGTGAGAATATGTGAATAAAACAGCTCTACAGACACCAAGGTCAGTGAAGAAGGAAGGGAGTAGATAGTATAGGTGCTGGAGCAGATACTGTCCTGCACCCCATGGAAGTCCATAGTGGAGCCCAGGGAGGACCCCACACTGGACCAGTGGGATGCCCAAAGGAGGCTGTTGACCCCGTGGGGAGCCTGCACTGAAGCAGGTTTGCTGGCAGGACTTTTTACCCCATGGGAGACCCATGCTGGAGCAGTCTGCTCCTGAAGGAAAGGGATGCACATTGGAGCAGCTCATGGAGGACTGTTTCCTGTGTGAGGGACCCCACACTGGAGCAGAAGAGTGTGAGGAGTCCTTCCCTGAGGAGGAAGGAGCGTCAGAGACAACATGTGATGAACTGTCTGCAATCCCCATTCCCCATCCCTCTGTGCTGCTGGGGTGGTGGGGGGTAGGTGGAGAAACTGGGGGTGAAGTTGAGCTTAGGAAGATGAGAGAGAGGGGTGGGGGAAGGTGTTTTAAGATTTAATTTTTTTTCTTGTGATCCTACTCTGATTTGATAGATAATAAATTAAACTGATTTCCCCAGGTTGAGTCTGGTTTGCCTGTGACAGCAACTGGTGAATAATCTCTTCCTGTCCTTATCTCCACCTGCGAGCTTTTTGTTATTATTTCTCTCTGTCCAGCCAAGGAGGATAGCGATAGGCACCTGGTATCCAACCAGAGTCAACCCACCACAGCTCCAAAAGCTTTTGTCAGCACTAATGTGATATGGCAAGTTTGGGTGATGAGCTTCGCAAGTGCTAACCTTTCTAGACGATAGAGGTTGGATATCTGCCTTTTTTGAGCCAAAATTTTAATCTGTGATGTGAAGGTTGACCCTAAAGGATTTGAAGAGTGGAGGCAAAGACTACGAAGAGTATATCCAGCCCAGCTGCTGCTTTGCTTTTTACCGGGGACTGAAGGGATTTTTCATTCAGTCCATGAACATTGTTGAAAGGTTGATTGTTGAAAAGGGGTTTATCAGGGATTTTAAAGGATGAAGGAAAAAAAAAAAAAAAAAGCCTGTAATGGTTCCATATGCATGATAACAGCATGGCCTAAGTCATCTCTGAGATGCATGTTTTGAAGCATGTTATCTGGGCAGTGGTTTAAAGGAGGCTGTGCATTTTTGAGTTGCGGCTCAGTGCCCTTGGCAGCCTGTTGTAACTCAAGGGCCCGGAGCCTGTATGGGTATGAGACTTTCAGTCACTGGAGAGTAGCTCCCACTGTCTTGTGTTTGCTGCCTCTAGCGTAAGGTATGCTTCTAAAGATGGGTCTGTTGAATGCCATCACCCCTCTCTGCAAACCCTCAGCAAAACCTCCAGTTCCATTCTCGCCATGCATTTTAAGAATATTATCCTGTCATTATATGCCTTGGTAGGAAAATTAATGTGTACGCTGAAGCTGGTCTTTTGGTAGGGTTAGGTGGTGTAGGAATGTGTACAGAGGATGCAAAGGCTTGTTGGATTGTCATTTTTCATCTTGGACAGTCTCAGGAGATGCTGTTATAGCCAGTGTGAATGCAGTTGGGGTATTTAAGGTGGAGGTGCACTTATTGGCTTGGGGTTGACCTATGAGAACAGGATTGACCTATCCATTTTGTCTACCTCTTCTGTAAACTGCTGGGAAATAAAATCCATTTTGTTAGTTGGTGCCTAGCACTGTGTAAGAATGTAATTTCAGGTCAAGAAAATGGTCTCTGCCTGAGTATTAATCACCCAGCACCTCAGACCTTTCAAAAAATACAGACAAAAGCAAACTGGACTGTAAAATTGTTATTGGTAATAGAAACCCTACTGGGGCAGGGGTGAGAGGCCTTATCCTTATTCCTTCATATATCCTTCTAGCAAGAGAGGAATGGGTGTGAGAGGACTTGCTAGCAGCAACGTATGCAATGGGTGTGAGAGGACTTGCTAGCAGCAACGTATGCATGCTCCCATGAGGCTTTGGTAGTTGCAACCAATGGTTTGCAGCAGTGGTCTCATCTTCTTCTGAAACATATTAATTGAATTCTCTTTGAGGAATGAAAAAAAAGGAAAATCCTTATTTTTGATCTTGAAATTTCTAGGGTTTATGAGAGTATAATGGATCAGTCCTTTTATGGTACCCAGGTGTTTCTTGCCAACTAAAACCAGGACAACTTAAATAATGGCCATTCTCTGTTAGAGAAATTGCTTTCTCTATTTTATTGTTTTCAAACCTTTATGTTCGCAAGGTTTCAGAGAAAGAAAAAGAAGCCGAAAAATAATTAGAATGCACCACTCTATTACAAAGCATGTCTGATAATTTGTATCGTCTAAAGAAAATATTGGATTCTTTTATAGAAAATGTTATAGAAAATCTCTTGCATTTACATTCAGACTTTCTCTTATTTATGCTCTGTAAGTTGTGTAATATGTTTGATGTATTTAGTTGCTGATAGTGAACAGCCTCTTGGCTGTAAAGAGTGTTTGAAGTGAAACATGCAAGTAGTATTGAATTTGCTGAGATAAGTGCTCCATTTCTTACCAAGAAATTATGAAAGCTTCTGATACGATTCCTGGTAATAGAGGAAGGTCTGTTGGCATCTGGATTAGTGACTGAAACCAAGGTCTTAAAGGCTACCGAGGGAGTAGTAGAATCACTGTCAGAGCTTCTGTTGTTGTATTTTAACTGTTAGTGTTTGAAATATTGAAAAGGAAAGCACTAAAATAACTGGGTTTATTTTAAATCTCTCACTGTAATATGTGCATTTTGTATCTTTATTTAAAAACTGAAACATACTTTCAGTAGAAGCTATTGCTTCAAACACATTTAATTCAAATGTATTAATGGGTACAAATACATTCAGTTACTTCATTAAAACAGTGCTCTCTGCAGCTTTAAATGAATAGTGATTTGTAGACAGCACATGTATTTTATCATCTCTTAGAAGGCAAGAAAACAAACATTCCCAAAAGCATCTTTCAGTCTTTTTTTTTTTTTTTTTTGGTGTCATATTTTACTCTGTTAAGATATATCACAACAGATTTATCGGGTAATAGTGATGGAGTGCTCCAAATGAAATCATGCTGGAAACAATGCTTCCTGGTCCATTCATGGTATTTTGACTTTACTTTGAATTAACATCTAGCTTAAACTTAACTCTGTTTTTTTTCAGCTGGTGTCTAATTTTAATATATGGTCAGGTGCTGAGGTGTGAACAGTAATGGGGTCTGACAACACATTAAAACCAAAGTTTTATTGAGGCAGTAGGAGAGATGAGCAGCAGCATGGCCTAATCCCCAACAGCAAACACATGGTGATAAGCGATGGCGAGCTGCCAGGAACGCTTGGTGTTCGGGTCATCTGGCATCAACAGCCAATCGTGCAAATACCTTTTGCATGCGGGTGGGAGTCAGGGGCATATCTGCCCCTTGGCTCCAGCAGTGGCAATGTGGTTGGAGAAGATCTTACCTTATGTCAATAATGTGGGCAGCATCCTGCCCATGTTGGGCAGGAGGCAGGGTGTCAGCAGTCTGCCTACACTGCTGACATGCTAGTCAAGATAGGGACTCTGGAAGCAGTGTGTCAGTTGTAAGAAAACAGTTACTTCTGTGAACATCTTTAGTTCAATATTTTGTTGCAGAGCACATGATGTTGTGTGGATTGAGCAATTACTGTCTGTTTTGAAAAGAATTTAAGATTCTTGCTCAACTGAGGCAAGATAATTTAAGGTTTTGAGACAGCAGAAGCCTCCCACCTGCAGTAGCAGTTGGAGGCACAGCTAAAGTAGGGGCTTTTTGTATGTGAAATCCACTATTTTGAACTCTTGTCCCTTTCTGATGGACTGAAGCATTTCTTCCTGCCTTCTTCACGGTCACTGTACCTCAGCTGCACTCACTCTTCTCTGCAGTTTTCCCTTTTTCTTCCTATTTCGCATAAACCTTCACAGGAAAGCCCAGCAAAGCAAGCAATCAAAAAAATTAATCCAACTAACATATATGAAGTAAACACAGTTTTTATGCTTCATGTGCATCATACATACCTCCCCTGAACCTGATGTAGCTTGTGAGCTAGACCTGTGGCATAGCACCTGGACACTTATTTCTCTGAAACTGCACAATGTCTAACAAAATAAGGTCAGATGTGGCTTGTCCTTAGATCAGTAAAATGAATATGAGTAATAGAGTGTATCTTCCAGAATAGTATCTACTTTCAGTCTGAAGGGAGAGAATGCTATCTCCTAGGTGATTTGTTTGAGTGGTTGAAAGAAAAGAAAGAAGTCTTTTTTCTGTTTTGAGTTCCTTTGTCTGATAAGATTTACATGGTCCTGTGCTGTTACAGGGAAATTCTCATCAACTGGCATGAAGTCAGGTTTCTTACTGCTATAACCTCCTACTCTGGAGTGGCTTTATTGCCTTTAAAAGTCAGAACTGGAAGGAAAAATGTAGAGCTTACTAATTAAGCAGAGTGCAGTGATTTACATATAATGAGATGCATGTGGTTTGGAGTATATTGTATTCTCATTGCTACCCAGCTGACTTTTGTTTCTTTAAGCAGTGCCATACTGGGTTGAGCTTTCCTTTGCTTACATTAACCTGCTGTTGAACAAATAACTGTGCTCTTCTTAAAGTATGCTCATTCTTTAGATGACTCTGACCATTTTTCACTCCAAGTAAAAGAAACATCCTAAATAGTATTATAATAAAGGTCAGGGGGGAGGGAAGGGGAGGGAGGGAGAGAAAGAAAGGCTTGAGGATTCAGTAGAGGTCAAAGTGTAGAAAAGAAATTCAGGCTCCTGCATTTGATTTATAATTAGTTTGTTATACTTCTATAAGAGACAAATTATTGTTATCCAGGCATGAACTTTATATTTTAAGAGGAGCAAGAGCTTCTCCTATTCTCCAGTAAAATTGGAATTGAATCAAATTTTACATTAGGATGGAGGCTTAGGCCAAATGTATGTCTGTTCCTGCTTGCACCAAATTTGTTCTTCTGTAGTGCATCTGAAAAGGGTGAGAGAGCTTTTATGGCTGCTAATGTAGCCTGGATGGATAATTACACATCTAGCAGAAAAATAAACAGTGGCCATAAGATTACTGCAAATGTCCTTTGAGACATTCAGATTCCCATAACAGTTTTCTTTCTCTCTCTTTCTCTCTCTCCCTTCCTTCCTCTTCCCCTCCCTCCCTCCTTCTTCTCCCTTTCTCTCCTTCCATCCTTCCTTCTTAGCCCAGCAAACATTTTCATGTTGATGAGTTTTAAAAATTGTTAGGAAAAACTTTTGTCACTTCTACCCCTTTTTAAAGAGTCTCCTTGAAACAAAATGACCTTTCTGTTTTTCAGAGCCTTTGAAGATTTTTCAGCATAATTCAGGCTGATAAGGATCTTTGCATCCCCTGTTTGGCAAGAGGGCGAGTGTTTCTTTGTCCAACACTAACCTTCCTTCTCTACTCATTATCTCTAGTGAGGGCTTTTTTAATTGAAGTCATCCCTTCTGAAAGATATCTCCAACCCAATTCGTTACTGATTTTGAAAGATCTGCCCTGTTAAAATATCCTTTACATTGAGTTAACCTTTTACCTGAAGGTGAATTAAAATAGAGAATGACATTTCTAATTTCTTAAGTGATGTAGCTGAAAGAGTTGTGCTAAAATGGGATAATGCTAGCTCAGGCTTTTAAAAGGATAAGATCTGTTATTTACGTTGATGAGCCTGCTTGGGCTTCGCAACAACAGATCTTCATTCAGGTGCAGTTGCTTTCTGGACTGGCTTTTAAATGAGTATTATTATATCACAAAGATGCTCTTGGATTTGTCTCTCTTTCTTGAGGTTCTGCTATAAAGTTACACCCAGAAGTTCAGGTCTAATCACTCATTAGCAAAATTGAAGACTGTAAAGTTAGCTGTTTGCTAGCTAAGTAAAAAGGACATTTGGTTGCCGTTACATCACAGTGTTATTTCAGCGGTTTTGATGAACCGGGCTCTGCAGGCTCTTTTTTTAAATACATTTTTTTTCCCTAATTCCAGCTGTGGTGGTTTCTTGGTAAGTACTCAGACAGTGTCCTGAAATTTCTGCTGGTGTGACTAGCTAAATTACCATGTCCCTGTTCAGATATATAGATCTCTCTACTTATTTTCTCCTTTAAATAAAATTTGCACGTGGGCTGTTCTTTCACTGTGCAGAAAATGAGCTTCATGTTTATCTAATATTTTGAAGTAGTGGGAGGAAGAATTTTAAGAATGAATATCTGTATAGAAATACGTATTGTTCAATGGAGCTTGAACAAGGAGGTTTAACGCTTCTGGTAATCCATAAACCAGGTGAGGTCTCAAAAGAGCAGAGTAGAGGGGCAGGATCACCTCCTTCGACCTGCTGGTCACACTCCTTTTGATGCAGCCCAGGATGCGGTTGGCTTTCTGGGCTGCAAGCGCACACTGAAGCCAGCTCATGTTCATTTTCTCATCAACCAACACCCCCAAGTCCCTCTCCGCAGAGCTGCTCTGAATCTCTTCTCTGCCCAACCTGTAGCTGTGCCTGGGATTGCTCTGACCCAGGTGTAGGACCTTGCACTTGTCATGGTTAAACTTCATAAGGTTGGCCCCAGCCCACCTCCCAAGTGTGTCAAGGTCCCTCTGGATGGCATTCCTTCCCTCCAGGGTATCAACCAAACCACACAGCTTGGTGTCATCGGCAAACTTGCTGAGGGTGCACTCAATCCCGCTGTCCATGTCAGCGACAAAGATGTTGAACAAGATCGGTCCCAACACCGATCCCTGAGGGATGCCACTCGTTACTGGTCTCCAGCCGGACATTGAGCCATTCACCACAACTCTTTGTGTGCAGCCATCCAGTCAGTTCTTTATCCACCAAGCGGTCCATCCATCAAATTGATGTCTCTCCAATTTAGAGACAAGGATGTTGTGCGGGACAGTGTCGAATGCTTTACACAATTCCAGGTAGATGACATCAACAGCTCTACCCCGTCCATCAGTTCTGCAGCCCCATCATAGAAGGCCACCAAATTAGTCAGGCAGGATTTGCCCTTAGTGAAGCCATGCTGGCTGTCACCAAGCACCTTGTTGTTTTTCATGTGCCTTAGCATGTCTTCCAGGAGAATCTGCTCCAAGATATTGCCAGGCACAGAGGTGAGACTGACTGCTCTGTAATTCCCTGGGTCATCCATTTTCCCCTTCTTGAAAATGGGGGTTATATTTCCCTGAAGACAGGCTGAGGAATTTGGGGCTGTTCAGCCTGGAGAAGAGAAGGTTGCGTGGAGACCTCATAGCAGCCTTCCAGTATCTGAAGGGGGCCTATAGGGTTGCTGGAGAGGGACACTTCATTAGAGACTGTAGTGATGGGACAAGGCGTAACGGGTTAAAACTTAAACAGGGGAAGTTTAGATTGGATATAAGAAGGAAATTCTTTCCTGTTAGGGTGGTGAAGCACTGGAATAGGTTGCCCAGGGAAGTTGTGAATGCTCCATCCCTGGTGGTGTTCAAGACCAGGTTGGACGAGGCCTTGGGTGATATGGTTTAGTGTGAGGTGTCCCTGCCCATGGCAGGGGGGTTGGAACTAGATGATCTTAAGGTCCTTTCCAACCCTAATTATTCTATGATTCTATGATAAAGAGTGCATTGTAAAGTCTTCTCAGTGCATAATTTTGAAACTTTCCTGCCATTTCATATCTGTCATATTTCTTTTTATACTCAGCTGGAGTTAATAATAAAAAATATTTAGGAATTCATTTCTAGTGTAGTTAATATTTAATGAAGTCCAAATAAATGTTATGTATGTTGAAGTTTATGGGCATTATCTGTTAGTTAAATTCTGTAGATGTTTTTAATAATAAATTGTTCTTCCTGTAAGTTTTCTGATACAGAATTTCTGGCATGGAATTTAATAGCTGTTTCTAAAAAAGTACAGACTTTATACTAAATTCTATAATTGATTAACCCCAAACCTTAACAAATAGCATTTTCTTACTGTTTTCTTTCTGGACATATCTACTCATGAATACATGATGTCTTTTAGCCTTTGTATAGCGATTTAAACTTTGGCATAGTGAAATTTGGGAGTCTGGAGAATACATAACCAAATACTTCCTTTGTGACTTTCGTATTTGATACTGATATGTGTGTATTTCAGGGAGTCACAGAATGGGTGAGGTTGTAAGGGACCGCAGGATGTCACCTCGTATACCTTGTCTGCTCAGGCAGAGCCACGTAGAGCTTTTATGCTTCATGTGCATCATACATACCTCCCCTGAGCCAGTTGCCCAGGACTGTGTTCAGATGGCTTTTGAACATCTCCAAGGAGGGAGACTCCATGTCATCTCTGGGTAACATGTGCCAGTGCCCAGTCACCGTCACAGTAAAAAAGTATTTCATGATTGTTGTGGTTTAACCTGTGCAGCTGCTTGCTCACTAACCGCTGGTTGAATGGGGATGAGAATCAGAAGGGAAAAAGTGGGAAAACTCATGGGCTGAGATAAAGATAGATAGTTTGATGGGTAAAGCAAAATCCATTCACACAAGCAAAACAAAACAAAGAATTCATTCACCATTTCCTATTGGCAGGCAGATGTTCAGCCATCCCCAAGAAAGCAGGGCATCTACTAAGAGATTCTGGTTTTACTTATTATGAAATGACCCCTGTGAAGTAACTTTAGAAATCAAAGCTATTACTAGCAATGGAAAAGTAAGTGGGTTTTGTGCTAGAATGGAAGATTAGGGCAGAGGTCAGTTGCTGAGTGCCTGTCCCTTTTTCTTTGTTGGGTGAAAGGAATTTAAGAAATCTTCTGGAGATTGCTGATCTAAAATTAATCTTGTGATGCCCTTCTTAAAATACTGGTGTACTTTAAAATTTTTGCAGTAGTGATGCATTGCATTTTTAATAGGATATCTTGGGTTCTTCTGATAGATTAGTGATAATACCAGATCATGTTAATGTATTTTTAAACAGAAGTCCCTGCTTTGATTGAGGGGGGGAAGTCTGTTTAAAAGCCAAAGTTACGATATGGTCTGAGGTACTGAAATGACTGCCTACATTAATATTTCAATAAAGTTATTATTTCTAAAACAAAAACTGGAAAAAATATTTATATGGAACAGTTTGTTAGATATATTTCCAGTCTCACAAAAATAGACAAACCCACTTATTTTAATACAATTGTGCAAAACATTTGCCAGATGGAAGTAAGTAGTAATCACTTTTTTGAATTATTTACCTCAGTTGTGTATGAAATGAAAATTATTTATTACAGAGAGCTCAGATAAAGACATTACTTATTTTGCATACATTGCAGTGACAGGTTTCATATAGTCCTGACAAGACTTCTTCAAAACTAATACAGATCTGTCATTATCTGATACACAGCGGCACTTGTATTTTCAATATGTCCACATGGCTTAGTTGGCTTTCCTTCCTGTAGTTTTAAATACTATGTCTATGTAATGAAAGCACCACAAATCTAGGGGAAAGTTGCCATTTGAAAATTGAAAATGGGTTCCACAGGAATTTGGCGAACTGTGGATGATAATGAATAATAAATGAACAGAGAATATGCTTGGAGAATGTATCTCAGCAAGACATAAAGTCTCAGTGCACTTCAAAAGATTTATGATTGAATTATTATTTCAGTCCAACACATAGGCAATTTAAATAATGAAATATTTAAAGATGAATAAAAAAATGTATAGACTTGACCCTTTATATAATGTTCTGTACTTACAAGGTGCAATTTTATGAAACTTTCTTTGCTCCAATGAATTTGAGGAAAACCTAAAGGATGACAGGTCCAGAACGTTAACTAAGGGAAATTCATTAGGTTCAGGCTTCTTAATGTTATTCCGGTAGTGGTAAACAAAACAACTATAAAGAATCCAGATATATGAGAAACATTCCTGTTTGATCCTTCAATATCTTTATTATCTCTCTTGTGGGCGAAGAGGCAGAGGGAAGGCACAGATGAGAAGTATGCATGCTGTGCTCTATGAATAAGATTTCTGTCAAGAGTAAGAAAAAGCAGCAGCTTATTGTCTGGGCTTCTTGCTTTTTTATTAAAACACACCTTTCAACGCAATTGGGATTTAGGGCAAAACTCAAGGGAAAGATACTGAATAAACTCTGTGCTTCCAGAGAGAAAATGACAGAATGTGTATTCGAACTGCTGTTTACTTCTTGCGCACCATTTTTCATCAATACCTCTAAATGAGCTTTAAAAATTCATATTGTTGTCATTGCCTTACACAGAAGAAGCTGAATTGCAAGGAGACAGAAATGGTGTATGTGGATCATCCTGCAGGCTAGCAATGGGGCTCAGAGTACAACCTAAATCTATTTCTGACTTCATACAACTAAATTGTAGTGTTCTCTTATCGCCAGCTACGAGGTACCTTGTCTGACAAAATATCTTACAGGAGGTCTAATCCTTTAAAAAAAATCAGTGTGCAAAGGTAGTACCCTTCGTTTCTGATGTCTGGTTCTAGTAGCCTAGTCGAAAAGCTGTAGCCAGTCTCTGAAAAGCTGTAGCCATAAATTTCTTCATGTCTCTGTGAAGAAGGTTTTTGACTTGTTTCCCCTTGGTTAATGTAAGCAGAGACTGGGATTACAAACAGCTGGGCTGGCACAAGTGTGATGGCCTATGTTGATGGATGTACCCTGTGGTTGCAGCAGCCTCACAGCCATCACTTCTAGCCATCAGCGCCACAGCAGGAGGTTATGATGAATCAGGGAAAGAAATAAAAGGACAGAAAATGAGACCGAGACAGAAAAGAAAAGCATTCATTTGTTCTTCATGCTAATTGAAACAGAGGTATTTTGTCTTCTCTCTTAATATATCAGCCTGTGTACAGAAGAAAATCGTGGTTAAGAAGTTGAATTGCAAAATTATTCGTGATAGAGGTGAAAATGGTCTGATTCAAAGTCCCTGTAACCTGTTCAATATGGCTGATTACCATGCAATTGCAGGAGACTTTACACAGAAATAAACTCTTCTAACAGCACCAAGAAATTGATGCTGCAACACATGCTGATGTCCAGGTGTCGTGACAAGGGCTAGTGGTGCTTTTTCAATGGATCTGATTGGGGTTTACTCTGGTGAAAAGTGAAGGACAAGCCTCAGTTAGTTGAATAAGTGCAGAAATCTGCATTTACATGTGTAGTCATTAAGAATAATATTAGCAATGAGATTTTCAGGTTAAGTGACATATTCTCTTAGCAATATTGCAGTAAAAAAAATTGCTTTGAGATTTGTGAGTAAATTGAATGTAAAATACTAACAGGGAGAAAGCAGCAAATCTTGGTCAAAAAAGTGAAAAAAACTCCATCTATACAAATCAAATCCTCCTCCTTAATAGGCAGTGGATCTTGAAATGGTTTCTCAATAATCTATCCCTTAAAATGAGATTCTGATGCAGACAGAGCTGTTAAAATTTACAGGGGCACAGATATGAATAATTTGTGGTGTTATTGCTGCTCATATCATTAGAGAGCTTTCATTGCAAAATGTTAATATTTACTCATGATTACAGTCTGTGTAATAATTGGAAGTAACTGTTGATTTCACAGATTTGCTCATAATTGGTTTTGCTGTTCATGGGAGCGTTTTTTTATTTTGTTTTTCCTTCCCAATGCTTAAGAAAAAATAGGTTCCATGCCTTGTGTTTTCTGTCATGACATTTCTGCTGGCTTTGCACAGAAAAAAAAGAACAGCAATTTAGGAGTTTCTAATATGATTTCTAAAACTGTTCTTCTGTAGAAAGCAGTTGAAGAACACATAGACATTCTTTATCTGCTGTGCATGTATAATTATTAGTTGTATTAGAAGGGTTTTACCAATGTGTCTGCAGCGTGTGTGAGCTGGAAATGGTGGGAAGCTGGGATGGTACCAGGGAAGGCATTGGTTACGCTCACCATATTTCTATACCGTCATCAAGCTTGTGTTCTTTGTTCCTGTAGGAGGTGGGTACTGGGATAGGTAGTTCTTCAGTCTGACTTGGTAAAACTGTCTCGGGAGATTCAGAGCAGCTTTCAGCTGTTAATATTTATGAATAAACAAAACAGACATGTGGGAAAGATATAAGCAAAGGTTAACAAAGCCTTTCATCCAACTTACAAAGCCTGCAAGAGTGTTTGCTATATATGGGAATCATCGTTTGTCAGAAGAGTGTTATCTGGCTTTTCAGCCAGCAGTGTGACTAGAGAGAGAACAGAAGCAGAGGAGTGCGAGGAATACATTAGTATCGCTTAACACCAGCACTAATGAAACTATGAAATGTTCATGAACCAGCTTTATATGCAAACAGACTGTGGGCTAGAAGAAACTGTATTCAGTATCTTACAATATCAGAAGTATTTATTACAACATGACTAGAAGCTCAAAGCAGTGTACTCGCTTTGTAGACCATGCAAGCTGTATTTCTCTTTAAAGCATGCTGCTTCAATTAAGTATTCCTTTCTGTGTTCATCCTGTATTCATTTGGCCTGCTGCTGCTACACTAGGTAAAGGAAAAATGAATAGTTAGAGGAACTTATGCTAAAAAAAATAAGTAAATGTTTGGAGGAAGAACCGTTTGAATAACGTTTTGAGAATTAGCTTAAGTTTATAATAAGCCTAAAGCTTATTAAAATAATAAACCTGCTTTCATTGCAGGTTATGACAACAACACAAAGCCAGATAGTTCTGCACTGTGAGCTGTCAGCCTTTCATGTTTGTATGTTTGCTAGTATATACTTCAGATAATCATTTTGCACCATTACTGTGAACTGGAGACTCTCAGAGTAGGTTGTGATTTTCAGGGTGTTACACCACTGTAGTCAAATTACTTTTGGAAGAAATGTGGTATAAAAAGTATAAGCCCTGATGCAGTTTACTTAAAAATTTGAATCCTCATAGCCAGAGCAATATATGTTTGAGATTTCTTCCCTTTTCTTTTTAACTGTTGAGTTAGGTTTTCAGAGAAATTTTTTGAGATCATTTTGGGGTTTTATATTTGTTTGTTTTTTTTTTTGTGCTATTGAAATAGATACTTTTTACCCTCTCTATGTTTACTACAGACGAAAAAAAAAGAAAATATCTCTTGCAATTGTCACAATATTAAGGCAGAAAAACCGCAAAGCAGATGAAAAACCCCTCTGCCAAGTGAAATACAGTGTTAAAACTACAATGAATTATAGCACAGAAGCCCACTGTTTCAACACTGGGAAAACATGTTAAATCTAAATTTATTTTCTTATAAAGTACGTAACTTTGCTTTGGACACAGCAGTTTTCTGATCTAAAAAAAGGAATACTTGCTGAAGGAAAATAAGTAAAATTTGGTTCCAGTAGTTTGTGAGGTTCTAGTATGAAAATGCTTAGTTAGGGAAACACTGAATAAGTGTTACGCTTTGTGTGATGTCAGAATTTAAACTGGTGTGGTTACTCTTAGCTTCATTTCATGTGTTTTATATTAATTATTTTAAGAAAAAAATGTTAATTACCATGCCATTAATAGTATCAGGAAAATGTGTGAATGCATTTTCCCAATGGATATTAATAGGGGAAAAAATAAAAGGGTCCAGTTACATAAAATGCCTTAATAATTGTGTGGACACCTAGAAAGATATCTAAGTGGCTGCTATTTATATAGTTTCAAGTTTGCCTTTATCCTCTATTTGAATGTGTGCCTTGGAAAGTTGGGAAAACTGTGTTTTTTAATGTTAGTTTTTATATTTCCTTGTTAATTTGAGAAATTTCAGAATTCTTGGGATTCTGGAATCATTTGAACTGTAGTACTGTTTACACTCTCCCTTATACTATCAGGAAATAAAAAATCTGACCTAGGAGTCAAATTGTTTGTAGGTGTATTTGATTCTCCAGTGTCTTCCTCTGACTCACAGGTTTTATGTTTTGTTATCTGGAGAATCCTTTAGTTTTTTTTCTCTCTCTTCTGTATCCTGAATCCATTTTCTTTGATGCAGACACTGCCTTGCATGTTCTTTTCAACCTCTGAAAGAGAAGCTGAGAAAGACAAAAGCATTAAATAGAAATGACAGTCAAGGTGATCCATAGCACTCCTGGAGGGGAGAGTCTGCTGGCAAATAGCGCAAGTGGCAAGTCATACAGCACCCAGGGAGCCCCGCCATGGGTGGGAAGGATGCAAAAATAAAGGTTTTGTTTGTGAATAATTTTCTACTGTCTTGACACTCCCAATAGTATAAATTACAGAAACTGTCTCTCCAAATGCAGCCAGCTTGTGTGTTGGCACATCTCGGATTCTATACTAAAAAAAAACAACCCAAAGCTATCAATAATTTACCTAGAATTGTAGCACTTTGCTGTATTGCTTCATTCCAGTGTAACAGGCAATGTGTCTGTGTCAGTGAAACTCTTTCCTATTTAGACTTCCCCAGTTATCTACTGCCTGTCATAAAAATACTTTTGTGATGGCAGTGGTGGTTTCTCAATTACTACCATAATTGTGTAAAGCAAATATAGATAATATCGGTACACTGTACCAAGTTATAGACATGATTGTTGTATTTTAATTTAGCTGAGAGGGTCTGCAAGTGATTTTGGCAGCAGCTCTGAAGCTGTTACATTCTCAGTGGCCTGCTGTTCATCTGCTCCTTGACCGGCTTCGCTATCAGAAACTGTAGATTCAATTCACTGTCATCTCCTGAGTCCTTCAAAGACTTTTTGATCTGTGTCTTTCTGACCTCTCTTGAGATTTACTGCTTAGGCTTGAACTATATCTTGTAATACCACTGTCCTTCTGACTCCCAGCCCTGTATCATCCAGTTAACCTTCTTGGCCCTCAATCACAAACTTCTCTTAATAAAATGTAATATGAGGCTTCCAATAGTGGGCAAGGTTAGCTTGTTTCTGAACTTAGAAATAGTAGATTTCTGCTAATTAGTCTCTCAGTAGTCTCTTTAAATACAATCCTCTCAAAATACTGAAAACTAAGCTGCTCATTGTCTTGTGCAGTCAGAGTCTCAATCTCTGGCATTAAACTGTTAATGCTACTTACAGACATCAAACCAATAATAAATGGGTCAAAACCAGTTATCACTGAAAGTACAGCAAAATTCAGATTGAATCAGTGGTGAAATCTTCATGTGTTAAAAATGGGAGTAACGTCTTGCTTGATGCTTTAAGATGTGTTTTTTTGGGGGATAGCTGGGGGCTTGTTTTGTCTGTTTTTTTACTATGCATGTGGAGGAAAGCTGAATGGATTTTTATATAGCCTTATTTGCCCCGGATCAAAGTTCAAAACCAAGGTTTTTCTGCTTCAAATAGTGATAATTTTAATCCCTGAAACAGTACCTAAGATACTAAATACTATGATAGCTTACTTTATTCTCAGCTGCAAAGCTCTGGGTGCTTTAGTGGAAGGATTAATCTTAATTTTTGGACTCCGTTGTGTTTACTCCCTAAAATTTCAGAATAAACTTGCAGTAATGGTTAATTCACTTACTCCTGGTCCCTAAAAATATAAATGTTAATCCTCTAGAAGCTTAGAGGGAATCTTAATATTGTATTTTACAGTAATCTCTTTAAAAGACAAAGAATTACAAATGACATTTTAAACTCACTAAGATCTCAGTGATAACTCCCAACAACAAAGAAGAAGCAAGCTTCCTATTTATTTCTGTAACTGCCATATGTGATATGCTAATTAAACAGAGAGCAGATAAATGATGGTATTTTCATGAGAAAAGTACAGCTCACTACAGGTAAGCTGTGACTCATTCATCTAAATATGTTTAAAACCAAATGCTAAGAAAAACTACTTTGCATTCACAGCAGCAGCAGCTTCTTTTCCCCAGTGCAGATGGAGTGGATGTTGCCCAGGCATCACTGGATCAGTGCACAGCAGGGAGAGCAGTGTCTGCATGAGGACTGCTTCAATGGGAAAGAGGGAACCTAAAGAATATTCATAAAGAGCAAATTAAAACATCATATGAGGCCTTGATTAGGCTCGACAGCGTGCCTAAAGATGTTCTGTTGTTACTAGTGCTTAAGATCAGCTGAGTGTTTGTGAAAGAGCAGCCATCTCCTGCAGCCTTTCAGTGATGGTGGTGGATGAGACTCTACATTGCTAATCCTTTTCACTGCCAAGTTGCATACCTATGCTACACCAGATTCTGTGAGGTTAATTTTATCCCAAATTTCACATCTACAAATGTTGCGGTAAATGTGCTGCCCATGATAACGATAAAATACAAAAAGCATGTTGCAGGTGATCTTTATGTGGTTTTCTCATACTTGAGGATCATTCAAAGCCTCTGCCTTCTCTGTTTTTTCATCATGTATCTTCAGTGATGCCTTGACCAGCAGACAAAGAAATACTGTAAGCATGTGCTGGATGCTTTCTCTTCAGTTTGTGGCTATGAGAAAAAAAAAAAAAAAAGACAAGACAGTGTATTAGGGGCTAGTTTGGGATGTATTTCTTGTTATTTAGACAAAGTCACAAAGCTCCTTTACTCAGTTCAGAGGAATTTCTCTTCCTGTTTTTCTGTGATTATTTTCAAATGACAGCCATGTCTGGCCTTGGGGCTTGCAATGTGTTTGGGGGACACTTAAGTTAGAAGTGAATTATTCTAGGCTCTTATTGTAAATGGTAGAGAGAGATGGGTACCTGTGAAGGGAATCGCAGGGGAACCTATCTCTCTTTTTGTGAGGTACGTATAAAGAACATATGGCACAACGTTCCTCAGCAAGTGCTTGAGCTTAACAGCTGTGACTTATGATTCTACAAGGAAAAGTGTATAACTTAACTGAAGGTTTCAAAGCAGTGTATATCTGAAAACTGATAGGAATATCAGTTAATGTGGTTACCAGAAATTGTTTGAAAAAATAAAAATAAATTGGTATTTCCTAGAATAATTTTGGTCAAAGCAAGTTTTTGTTAATATTGCTAGAAATGCATATTTTTAAAATTTTATGTTATTTTTTTTAACAACTAAGGTAAGTAACAATGTAAATTCCTCTTCTTCCTTTGAAAAAAGACAACTGGGTTAAAGTAAGCTGTTGAGATTGCTGAGATATTCACAGGTATTTTGAAATTCATTTGTTGGAAGCTAGCTTTGAACTTTATTCTAAAGGAGCACTGCAAAAAAATCTGCAAAAAATACAGAGGAGTTTCCGTGGTCTGAATTAGTCTCTGCCAGCTGGCATTGGCATGAAGTATTAATGCTTAGGATTTTAGAACTACAAACAAACTGTTCAGCCTCAGTGTCTGCTTAAAAAAGAGGCAATGAGGAGCAGAGGTTAAGCATATAGTGTATTGTCAGCCCATTCTCAAACTGCTACTGAAGGTAATGTTGGATGAACAGCTGAAAATTGTGTTGAAGTCAATGAGGGTTTTGAAGCTTGTGGGAATCAGTAATCAGATGTGGCTTCATATTCAGTCATTATCCAGTCATTCAGTAAGAAAGTGTTGTGAATAATTTGTACCTGCCATAGTTCATTTAACTCTTGTGCAGTAGCAGAAATATTCTGTTAACCTGCTTTAGAAATAACAAAGGCTCAGCCCAGCATCTCCCACAACTACTCACGCAAAAAATGTTGTTACAGGGGTCAGTAAGATAAATGAGGATTTCATGGCCTGGCCCCAGTTTCTTCATGGAACATGAGCACTCCTCAGTCAGCCAAAATGTCTTCTGTGTGACCAGCTGTCTGCAGGCAGACATCTTTTCTTCTGGGAAATGGTTACATGTTTTTTTCTGTATGAATTGTTCTTTTGCTTTTTCATAGTAAGTTAATGTGCATGAGGTGTGTATGAGGGGTGGTCTTAAAAAATGAGAAAAAAACCAAGGATTTTGCCCTCTGATCTCTGGATTTTGTGAGTTGAACCAGGTGAACATTATAGTTTTTTAATAATGGAAAAAGTAAACATATCAGATTTTGAGGAAATAGGTTTTTATTGGCTTTGTTGATACTAATTATAACAACGTTGATTTTGTTATAACTAATTATAAATGTTGACTATATATGATAGACCTTAGAGATTTAAAAAAACAATGGGTACAGGTTACTTCTGGGGAGATTCTGACTGGGCACAAGAGGAAAATTTTTCACAATGAGAACAATCAGCCATTGGAATAATCTCCCCATGATGGATTCCCCAGCAATGGACACTTTAAAGTTTCAGCTGGACAGGGTGCTGGAGCATCTTGTGTAGATTGTGCTTTTGCCATGAATGGTTGGACCAGGTGATTCTTGAAGTTCCCTTCCAACCTGGTACTCCATGGTTCAGTAACTTCTGTTCTGTGGAGATTTACCAGCTGGTATTCTCTGTCTTCAAGATCTTATTCTATATAATGATTTCACAGATCATGTAGAGCAAGCACTCTTTAGAGGGCTTTTAATTTTTATTTTAGTTATAACAAAGGAAAGGATAGCAGTGGCCTACCTGAAATTACCTCTATTCTTCAAAATGTATTATGTTCTTGTTCTCATTATTTAATACAATACAGAAAGAAGAGAATATCATATTAATTAGCATCAGGGTGTACAGAGTAGTGCAGTACAAAATGTGAAGCAAAAGTCAAAACAGTCCAGGAAAGGGTATTTATGCAGATGAGAGAGAAGATTAGATTGATGATTTGAAGGGGAGGACTTTGGCTCCTATCTTGCTAGTCAAAGCTACGTGATGCCTTTGTCATTGCTCAGTTCTCTAATGTGAACAATTCCTGTGTATGTTCTTGAAATTAAATATTCAATTTGCAATTTGTCTAGGACAAAAAATGAAATGTATCTATAATCACAAGAATACAAGACTAAGAGTAATCCCAATTTTGTTTTCCAAGTTTGAGTTTCTCCAAGAATTAAAATCTTAGATGAAGTGCAAAACTAGTTCTATGAGCTTGGTTTTGCAACATGGCAGAAAAACAGTGAAGCGTGCAACAGTAGCATCTTCTCTTGTTTTCCAGGTCCATGGGGGAGATGTATGGGAGATGAATGCGGCCCGGGTGGTATCCAGACACGAGCGGTGTGGTGCGCCCATGTGGAGGGCTGGACCACACTGCCCACAAACTGCAAGCAGCCAGAGCGGCCAGACAACCAGCAGAGCTGTTTTCGGGTTTGCGACTGGCACAAGGAGCTGTACGACTGGCAGATCGGGAGCTGGAACCAGTGCCGGCCTGTTCTTTCCCGCAGCCATGAGAAGCCCCTGGAGTGCATCAGAGGGGAGGAAGGGATCCAGACGAGGGACATCACCTGTATCCAGAAGTCCAATGGGGTGCCAGCTGAGGATGTCATCTGTGAGTACTTTGAGCCAAAGCCCCGCCAGGAGCAGGGATGCCTCATCCCGTGCCGGCAGGACTGCATTGTGGCTGAATTTGCCCCCTGGTCGGAGTGCTCAAAGACCTGTGGAAATGGGCTTCAGCATCGAACTCGGCACGTTGTGGCTCCACCGCAGTTTGGTGGGTCTGCCTGTCCTAACCTCACCGAATTTCAGATCTGTCAGTCTAGCCCATGCACTGCTGAAGAAAGCCTGTATAGCCTAAACGTGGGACCTTGGAGCACATGCTCAGTGCCCCATTCAAGACAAATAAGGCAAACGAGGAAAAGAGGGAAGAACAAAGATAAGGAAAAGGACAGAGAAAAGGCAGTTCAGGATCCTGAGGCTCGTGAGTTAATTAAGAAGAAGAGAAATAGAAACAGACAGAATAGACAGGAGAACAAATATTGGGACATACAAATTGGGTACCAAACCAGGCAAGTCACATGTACTCACAGAAATGGGAAAACTGCTGCTCTGAGGTAACCACTACTTATTAATTTGCACCTCTTTATTTTCCTCTGTTAAAGTCAAGCAAGCATAAGTGCACACT
Organism: Pezoporus flaviventris; assembly: GCF_033815535.1. Taxonomy (NCBI): domain Eukaryota; kingdom Metazoa; phylum Chordata; class Aves; order Psittaciformes; family Psittacidae; genus Pezoporus; species Pezoporus flaviventris. Next base: position 5,228,690 of record NW_026892603.1, read on the forward strand.
GGTATTATTGTACAGAATCCTGAATCTTCAAGCAGTAATATCATCTCTTCCAAACATGCTTTTAAGGCTCTGGGCACAAAGACTAACAGAAACTGGGCTGGGTCAGTCTCACAATAAAACAGAAAACAGAGGAAGATGCTGCATGAGGAGGCAGTATCTATTCTTTTAAAGAGCATGAAATACTGTTTGTCCTTCTTCTTGATTCCTGTAACAAAATTCTTGAAAAGGAGATGTGAAACCTCTTTGTTTCTAACATGTACTTCCTCTTTTTGTTTCTTCTCTGCACCTTTATGCCGTCTGTTTTTTTGTTCATTTTTTTGGTTGTTTTTTTTCTGCCTGATTTCTTATTTACTTATTGTTTTACCTTTCAAGAGGTTTGGCAGTTACAGATCTTTTCATAACTTCTTCCATAGGCTGGGTACATTTCTGCAACCGTGTTATCTTCCACTTCTTTGGTTTACCTGGCGTTATCTTGCTAGCTCATGTTTTTTCCTTCCTATCCATCAGAATGTTTTTGTCCAACTCAAATACCTTCTTTCAGTCTAGTGTACCTTTTCCTGTCTTTGATGTGTTTCTATTTCCTTCTAGTTCAATGCATGATTAATCAATTTTACTTCAACTTTGAAATGATTAAGATATCTTGCTGAATGAGGCTGACACCCATTGCTGCTAGGTTAATGTTTATGAACTGTATTCAGAATATTTGACTTTGGAGTATTTGTTGTGCCAGTTAAATATTCTATCACAGAACTTGTAATTGCTTCAACCTTTCCTATCAGAAACCATATAGTATAGTTTTTCAAGTATAGTAAACATTTTTGGGGTGTATTTCCTTTCAAGAGAGGACCCAGCAGTAAAACAGGAAAGTGATGAGAGGTTCCTGACGTAAGAGAAGAGCTGAAAGATTTGGGTTGTTTAGCTGGAATGAGAGACATAGGAATGAAGAGGCAAAGTGCCTATGAGCATGTAAAAACCTGTCACGAGGGAGAATAGAACAAGCTATTTCTATTTATTATGGACGTATAGGAAAAGGATTAATGGGGTAATCACAGCAGTGCTGAATGCAGTTAGACCTCTTAATGCTAGTGAATAGTGAAAAGCTGGAAAAGATTGCCTGGGGAATGTGTGGCACCTCCATTTTTGAAGCTTTGTAAGAATAGGCTAGAAGTGCATGTGTCACAGTGTAATACCTCAAGTAACTCACGGCTAGTAAATAGGGGGTGACTGTATGGTTTTTTTTGCAGTCTCTCCTACCTCTGGTCTTCTTCAGTGTTTTCCAATTTCAACCATTATTTGAATGAATGTCTGTGTGTTGTGGTTTAAGCTGGTAACTCAGAACCATGCAGCCACTCGCTCTCCGCTTTTTTCCTCCAAGGCTCCTGTCAGGATGGGGAGGAGATTTGAAAGAATGTAAATCCCACAGGTTGAGATAAGAACAGTCCAGTAACAACAGTATAATACAAAACTATTACTACTACCACTAATAATAATGATGATAAGGGAGAGAATATAAAACTAAAAAAGGAAAAGAAAAACCCAAACAAAACCGACCCACAAACAAAAAAACCTAACAATAAGCACAAGTGATGCACAATACAATTGCTCACAACCCGCCGATCGACACCCAGCCGTACCCAAGCAGTGATCTGCCCTTCTGGATAACTCCCCCCAGTTTGTACACTGGGCATGATGTGCTATAGTATGGAATACCCCTTTGGTTAGTTTGGGTCAGGTGTCCTGTCTCTGCTTCCTCCCAGCTTTCTGTGCCCCTCCCCACTGTCAGAGCCTGAGAGGCTGAGAAGGTCCTTGACTTAGAGTAATCTTTATTTAGCAACAACTAAACACATCAGTGTGCTATCAGCCTTGTTCTCAGGCTAAAGTCAAAAACCCAGCACTGCAGCAGCTACCGAGAAGGAGAAAAATGACTGCTACTGCTGAACACAGGACACTGTACAACCCGTCTCACAATCAGCTTGCACACTCAGTTCCAGGTGTTGGCTGCAGCACTGTCTCAGTGCTGGTTCAGGAAGAGGTTGCCTTGAGCCCTTCCTTTTCCAGCCTCATGAAGCACACTGTGCCTTGTCTGGAACATCATTATCCTTTAAATACAGGGAATAATTTACTAAATGTATCAGTTGCTAGCAGATACCAGTCAGCCACTATATTTGAAAGTCCTCAAGTTTTTGTAAGATTAAAGAAATAATTCAGAACTACCATATTTAAAAAAACATTTAAAAAAAAAAAAAAGGTGTGGGGGAAGGGAAACATTCATGTGCTGAGGCTGTGATGGATGATAAAAGAAAGTAAAAGTATAATTGGAAGTTAATGGCATACTTTAGCCATCATTTTTACACTCACTCTTGAATTTGCTCAGATCAGTAATGCTGTCTTAATTTCAGATACCTCTATGTTATACCATATATTCACGTTTCAGGTTGTAGCAGGGGAATGGATGAAACCCTGTTGCCTGAGGCAGTGAAACTGTAGATAATGCAATGTAGGAGTGATTCTTCACAGGGGAGAAAATGATACAAATGGTGCAGTGGACGTTTTGATGTCTAAAGGATATAATTTTATGTTGTAAATGCACAAAGGATTTCTAATAGTCTTCCCATCAAGTTTAATGTTGAATCTTTTTCTCCAGTTGTATAGTGAAACCAAGAAAGTTTGACTAAATGACTCGTGTGAAATTCTGTCATTGAAGCCTTAGCTTTTAGAGACCTATCTATGTATGATACTTATGTATCGATTTGTTTCATTTATACTGCACTAAGTGGTCAGATGCTTTATTCTATGATTTGCATTCCAGAATCTCAGCAATAGAATTATTTTTCTGCCCAGGTTGTCAGTGCAGCCAGCTCAAATGATTTTGTAATCTCCATCATACGGTAACTGTGTTACTAGATAGTACAGACAAGTAAGGTGACTAGAAAACCTGCTGTGCTCATATGAAATGCTCTTCAGGTTGAATAATCCATTTTAAGGGAGTTTTGACTTTAGCAATCAGAAACAATCAGCCCCCTGGCAGCATGACTGAAAGAAGAAGAAAACCCCTCAGGCTAGTCATGTTTTTTTGCAGAGGTAGCAAAATTGATATAGTATAAAAAGTGTTTCAGAAAGTTTCAGAAGGGTGCTCCAGAGGAAATGGTTCTGTAACGCTGTCAGCAAAACTTCAAAGAGGCGAATTCTCTCGACACTCAGCACACCAGGCATGGTAAAGACAAGTGAAACAAGAAAATCAAAGTGTAATTTATACACTTCATTGCTGAGTGAACAATACAGTCTCCCGTGAAGGATGAATTATTGGATTTTGTAGTGCTCATTCTGCAATAATATGTGTTACATGGCCTGGTGTTTTGTTTTTTTTTTTTTTGTTTTGTTTTTTGTTTTGTTTTTTTGTTTTGTTTTTTGTTTTTTTTTTAAAGTTTCCCCTAGTTTGAAATTCTAGTGCACTGATAATATTTTAAAAATAGAAATGTTGGAGAAGACTATTAATGTTGGACAATTCGATTATTAAAAAATGACTGCTCTGGATAGCTAACAAAACCTGGACAGCGTTGCTGCTAGTGTAAAGGACAATACTGATTCTCTGAAATGTTTCCTCTTTTTTGGTGAAAGTGGAGTTTGCCCAGGGTCTCACAGAGAGGTGTTAGACAGCAAACTGTCAATGTAGAGAAACAAAGTGTACGTAAAAATTCGTTTTGAGTTGCAAGTCTGCACTATTACAAGTTGTGATGATAGTGCCTCATGTTAAGCTCGTAATTTTCTATCGTATATTCTCTGGTTTTGCTTTCTTCTACTCTGCCAAATTGTTACTATTGGGTCTCAGATGTTTCCTCACAATGTCTTTCTGAATGGAATTTGGGGTAAAGTTTAGCAAAAATGTTTTGGCTGGTTTTGTACAAGTCTAAGAAAAAAAAATTTTGTTTTTGCAGTGTTTAATTCATGCAACCATTCTATTGAGATGTTTTGATAAAACCCCATTGAAATGGGTAAAGATTTTGATATTTGGAAGGACTGGAGCAGGTTATGAGCACAGACATTTATTAACTGTAAGAACGTGGAATAGAACTAGTGTCTTCTTGGCCCAGATGTTTCTGCACATCAGCAAAGATTTTGAAATTCACTGACAAAGTGCATCAAGTTCCCCTGCAGCGGTTGGTCCACAGGTGTGGAGATAGTCTGCAACTGCTAAAAATCACTTCGGCTGCAGTCCACAGAACTGGTTCATACTCCCTTGGCAGCACCTCTGTGGCAGAGACATGTTTGTGAAGTTGACCATTATTGATGACTTGAAGTAAGAATTTAAGTAAAAAAAAATACAGTTTTAGATATATTTCTTTGCTGGGAAATTCCAGCTAACGTCACATAGGCCTGTATCTGCTTAAAGCACAGCCACTGTATACACCACTGGCCACAAGTCTTAAGCTGAATACCCAGAGACTGAGGAATTGGAGAATGGCCAACACAGTATTTAGGCTAACGGGCAAGTGATATCCAGGATGCATGTGCAGAAAAAGAGAATCTGTTCCTCTAGGATGGCATTTTGACTTTGTCTTTCCAGGTCCTGAAACTTCCTAATCCAAGTGCTTACCTTCCAAATCGCACAAAAAATGCCTTCATCCTCTTTATGAACTCTCATTCTTTTAATTTATAGACTGTGTGAAGGAGAAAGATTAAAAAACATACAGCATAAATCTGCTTCTTTCTTTCTGCCATTGATTTGGAGAAGCAGACAAGTCTTCCTGAGGTATATGCTGTCAGACAGCAAACAGAAGAAAGATTCAGACAAAATACAGCAGCTTAGTTTGTTGCACCCTGTAATACATCCCTTACTTAGAAAAAGCCTCTCTGTACTTCTCTGAGCAGCTCCATGAGGCAACAGGCAGAAAGGGTGATGTGTATAAAGGTGGCAGTGGAGTAGCTTTAAGACGGCAGACTGCAAGAAGGTGAAGGAATAGCAATGTAGAGAGGACAGGTTGTAGAGATGAAAGAGCATAAGCAACCTTTAGCTTGTTCATTGAGGATCAGATGAAAGCATGCTTGTTTACAGGTGTTTTATGTTACTGGAAAGGCAGCTCTGAAGTTTTTGAAGAGAAAGCCTCTAAGCTCACCACACTGTAATGTTTTAGAAGCCATAAGTGGTTAGTTAACAGAACTTCTATAAATGTAACATATTTGGATAATGAGATACGTACAGTGATCTTGATAAATTAATTTGAAATCACTTAATGCACAAGCTTTTAACAAATGGAGAACAGGGAATAAGAAAGTAATCTCAGCAGAAAAACTTCCTGATAACTAAACAACAGCAGGGTAATTGTCAGATGCATTGGGATAATAAAAATGTAAAATATTATTAGACAAGCAGAATGCAAACATACTGCTTTCCTACCATTTTCCACTGTGCTTTTAGAATTTCCATGAATTTGAAAGTCAAAAGCATCCCGTAGATTTTTAATGTGATTTTGGTGGAGACAGTGGTTTCTGTGGTTATGCATATCATTCACTGGGTGTTCCTTTCTATTCTAAGCACCTGCTCCATCATCCTACTGAGGCTGCTGTTTTGACAGTGGCTTGTCAGTATTGCTGTATATTTGACATACAATGCCAAAATCTAGATTTAAGGTGGAAGCATACACATTGTGCTGAATAATTGAAACAGCAGCAATGAACCATTTTTCTTCATACCGTATTTTAAGTCTTTTCATATAGTGAACAGTTGTTCTGTCATTTAGATGTATGACATTCATATATTTCTGTGGAATGCATCAAGATTAGATGCCTTTCTAGAATATATTTTTTATTCAAATACATGTTACTGGTCTTCCTTAGCAAAATATAATAGCTTGTAATGTAATGAGGGTTGAACTGCATGTTCTGATAACCTCTTGTGGCCATAAATCCTATGAATGAAAAAATGAATTCTGTGAATGAATGCTATCTTGAATTTCTAGCCTTAATTTAGTAAGATGTAAGAGGCACAGTGGTAAATGGAATTAGGCATTGAGATCTTTAACGAAAATTCTCCTGCACTGTAAATTTATACGTCTTTTCTGCCTTGTTGTTAGAGAATTTTTATTTTAATTGATTTCAATATGCCTAAATAAATACAAATCAAACAATTTTTTCTAAATTATTGATATCTTATTATCATATAGTCTGTCAATAGTCCTATAACGAAAAACTAGAATGTATTACATGTTTAGAATTTTGTTTTTTTCTATTATGTGACTGCTAAAAGTAGAATATGGAATATGCCCCTGTTTTCTTGATGAGCTTTTTAAAGTTATGGTACAGCATGTCAGCTGAGTATCCTCCTGGGAGATAGTTACCCAGGGAGTGGAGGACTGCACAGCATGGGAAATCACAGAGTTCAGCTCCACTTGCAGATCTCCAAAATGAAATAGTTGGGCACTTCAGTGCCTAACTTTCACTGCTCCCACTGACAATCAGATGTCCAGCCTACCATCTAATGACCACTTTTTTCCAAATCTAGGAGATTGATGGGAAACTAGTGATACTGTCAAAGCTAAGCATCAATACTGGAAACAAATCTAAAATAATATCTGAAACACAACTAGTAATAGTAGTATAATTTTCAGTAATATTTTTTATTATTATTTTAACTTCAGTATTGTATATTTTTATTCAAGAAGTTCAGCATTGTGTTTATTTTTCCTTGCTGGTAACTCCATGCATCTAACTGTTAGGGTCAAAGTAAATGCCGATTAATGCTATGTAACTAAAATTCCTACTGACAAAGGGAGATTCCCCTCCACCCCTCTCCCCCTCTCAAAGCTTTAAAAAGTCATCTGTGTAGGCTATTGCTGAATAACGTGCTCTGCCAGTTTTAAAATTGTCTATAGCATGGGATGTGCATACATGTCACTATCATTGAACTGTGAAAGACAGTACCTCTCCCTGAACACTTCTGCTTTCTTGTCTTAGACACTCATGGTATCTGCAACAGCCATTGTTACCCCTTGTTTGGGTGTAGTAGAACTTTTTGCTGCTTTGCCTGTATTAGCCAATATATTTTTTCTTGATACAGTAGTTGTTATCTCTGTTTTCTCTTTTCCCATAATGTAGATAGCCTGAGTGGTTTTGTGGTTTTTTCCAGAGTTGTTTTGGCTGTGACTCTTTGTTGGCAGAATTAAAGTTGTGAAAGGATCATGGGAAAGGAGTCTTGTGAAAAGCACGTAGGTGGACAGTACTTGAATTGTAAATGAATAAAAGTGACCTCATTGTTTTTGTGATTATAACAGCCCATTATACCGTGAGGTACTAACAGTTTCTCAGAACAATGTACAATATGACCAATACGAAACAGTGCAGCTGCAGGGAAAATGAATCAGCACTATGTCATGAGGGATGATAGATACTCGTTACATTTGCCATTAGGAAAAAATACAGACAGTGTATTTTCACTAACTTCTTTAAAGAAATAATCATCTACTAACCATAAACTGAAACTCTCAAAGATGACTAGACCTTACAAATTACATTTTATGTCTTCAGAGTAACTCATGGGAATTATCTAAACTCTGGATTTAAAACACCTTTCTACTATTTCTGCTGTATAGTACTTGTTCCTTAAACAGAATTATTTTTTAAATTTAATTTTATTTGTAATAAGCTATTTTTTCTCTTTTTTTGTTTTTGTTTTTTATGAAAATGGAGTAGTCTTCTTCAAAATCCAGCTGTACCTTTAAACTAGGAATGACATAAAGTTAATTTGACTGTTTTGCTGTAGAGGTTAATGCATCCAGAAGGCTGTATGAAGTCTGAGAACACTGTATACAAGATAAATACCATATTGCAGTACACATTGCAGAGACATTGTACTTAATTCTTGCCTCCATATGTTAACTCCAAAATGACCTTTACTCATACTCGTATCTTTTAACGTTCCATGGTAGTCAGATACAGAGCAAGGAGACCCTACACATGCAATCTTAATGTCTGGATTTAGTCCCAAAGACCTTGAAGGATTTATATTCAGCATGAGTATTACCAGGTTTACTCAGGCCTCCTTTCCAGTAGAGTGATCATTCGAGGTTGCCATAGAAAATGGCATGCATGATTTTACCTTTTGACCTGACCAGGTTACTTCTGCGAGGTAGCTCTTTTAGAGGGTATGAGGATCTAGGCTGTGGGACTGTCCACAAGCAGTCTGATTTCTCAGCAGTGTAAGCCTGAGCTTTTCTAGGATGTGATGCTAATGAGCAGTGTGGTACATGTCTTACCCCTTCACTGTGAGGTTACAGTTGCAAGAAGCAGGTGCAGTGTTTGGAAAGCGTTCCTTAGAGTCTCTCATTTCTTTTAGCAATCTACTGAGATTCAAGCAAACTTTAAGCAATCTACTGAATTTCTCTCTACTGAGAAAAGTAAAATGCACCTGTATTCAAATCCTGCCTTAATTTCTTTATTGTTCTAAGGATTCTCTGGGAGCTGGATCAGTGTGCATTCATGGCCGTAGGATGTCTTGCAATGACATCCTGTTTGTCCAGCTTAGTGGTTTGTTTTTGTGGGGTTTTTAATTGTTACTTATTTGAGTCACAAATTTACTTTCTGATTCCTTTCCAAAAGCATCCTCTAGTTTTAGTTTGCCCTTCAGTCAAAAATGTAGTCTCTATAAGCTTGCTTCTATGTATTGGTGTTTGTGCATGTAATTTTGGTTTTCAAGTGCTAAACTAACATCTAGTTTTGTGTTCTCTAAGCAATTTGTCTCTGTTCCAAATCTTCCATCAGACAAGTTTGTTTGGTCAAATGGACTTGCATGTCAATAGTTTTCGTTTTGTGGCTGGTGAGAAAGATTGAAAATCATTTTGCTAATGGTGTTCAATGATGTAATGTCTCATGAGATCAGCAAGAATTCCGAGAGACTCTCATGTTCCTGATGATACAGCTGGTTGTGGAAGATGCCTGATGGTGTGCAGGACATTCAAGGCCAGGAAATGGTTAAATTATTCTGTTCTGAGGAAGCCCACTGTGATTTCTTTTATCTGCCAGATAGTCTGCTTTTCTTATTAGGGTAGAGCTACTTTAAAACCCATTGGAGGATTCTGGATTTCTTTAGCATGTTGATTGTGCTTTGATCTGAAACCTTCAGAAGCAACTCCCTCTCCCTGCTGAACTGCTGAGCCTCCTCATATCACACTCACTATGGATTTCTTTCCAGGCAATTACTTTAGGTTTTGGTTATATCTTCTTCACTCCTCTCAAGGTTTTAATTCATTCATTCAATCTTCATTGTTCAAAACATATTATGTTGTTGGAGTTTGCTTTGGAATACAAGCAGACCTTGTATTTTCCTCTGAAAACGGGGTAGTCTTCTTCAAAAAGAATGATAAATTTTCTTCCCAAAGGGTACTGGGATTGAACTCCTCAGCAGAGAGTGGGTTCTGATCCCACAGCCCTTCTTGATCATGAAGAGCATGTGGTATCTAATCCTTCTGTATAGTATGAGAGAGGCAAGGGCAGAAAGAATGCCATTTCCTGTTTTTTTTTTTGTGTGGTGTCTGACAATGTAGATGTCTATTGAGTGTGTCTTGTTAATGCCTGCTCTCACACTGAGCTCTCATGAGAATGGTGAGATACGGGGGTGTCTGCTTTTCACACCAGGTTGGCCGTGACAGGACTGGAGCAGCCTGGGCAGACCTGTAGGTGCACCTACAAGGAACTTTAGAGTCACAGGAATGAAAAGCCTGTGGACATAATGCACTGCTACATCAAATACTGATACAGGCTTAAAAGATCACAGTTTTCGTTTTGCAGGTGAATTCCACTTAAGTCCTTTTCAGTCCAGGTCTGACGCATAGCTTTTGTTTCCCAAACAAAAGTGCCAGAAGTTTATGTTGGCATCAGTCTCCCACCTGAACCATAGCCATGTTATTAGTTGCAGAACAATGAAAATCTCTGTATATAATCAAATGGGAAATCAGCTAGAGAAAAAGGTAAATATATCAGAATTCCTGGAGAATGAATGTGAATTAAAATAAGGAACAATAGCTGTGAAAATGTTGTTAAAAAAACCTAGCAAAGCTGAATGTTCATAATGGTGAAGAAATGGAGAAAATATAGCAAAATAGTGCAGGCAAAAATTATTAAGGAGACTGTTTGTCTTGCATTAACCTTGTCAGTTGGGCTTTATTACTTACATTATAGGTAAAGCCAGTAAATAGTAGTTCTTGTTAAACATTAGAACTGGGTGAATTGATTGAATTATTTGGAAAAGACGTTCTTCACTGTACAAATCTAGATTTAAATTGCAAACCTCACATTGGAGCTGTGTTACATTTGACCATGGAGAGCAGCTGTATCAGGAAAAGCACCAAATTCATTTTTAGAATTGTGTCTCCTTAATGCATTGGATACATGGACTCTTATTTCCATTAACTTCTAAATCGTACAGATGGCAATGAGCAGATACTTTGGAAGTGTTCTCAGAACATTGAACAGCCCTCAAATCCAGGCCAGTTTTACATCTCAAAGTTGTACATGCGATAGAAAGGATCTGTAATTGCAGGGTATAACTGTGATCAAATATAATGAGACTAAGTGAAAGTAAACTCTTGAACCTAGCAAAGAAACAGTTGAGGAGAGAGCTCTTATAAGTCTCTGAGGTCAGAAATGCTACAGAGAAAGTGATCAAGAGCATGGTTATTCAAGGCCTGAAGCCAGAAAATGAAATTAACAGAACAATGTAAAAGCAAAACCAGCTATGTACAATTAGTGGTGAGCAAAAATGGTGTGTTACTCATTGTTTCCAAGATGATGTAAATGCAGAAATCTTATCTGTGTTCAGAAAGCATTTCTACTAATTCATGGAGGAAAACTCTATAAAGGGCTCTTCACTGCAAATACACAACTTATTTTCAGGAAATCTTTAAGCCACAGTTTGCTGGAAAAACTGAAGGGTATGTTGGGAAAGTGTGACTAGATACATGTCGTCTTTCCACTTTTGTCTGTCATTTGCTACTGCCAAGGCAGGTATGAGAACGAATGGATTATTAGTTAGAACTATTCACCCATTCTTATGTTGCTGTTCATGTTTTCTCATTAACTCTTCTTTCTGGTCATCAGTCCAATATGGTGTGGGAGAAACACCAGCAAAAGTACAAAATCTTAGTTGTACGACTAAGTTATGTATAGCACATAGAGTGAAATGGGTCCTGTTCCCTTTCTTAAACCCTGTATATTTTTCCTATTCTTTCATCATAAATTCAAAGATAAGTCTTATGATCAGTCGTTACCATACATTTGGTTTATGCATGCAGTATGAATGGCTTTATCTACTGGAAAAATAATAATTAAAAAAAAACCCAGAACTTTTTTCCTGGTTTTGCTTATTGAGGAAGAAATTTCAATGGTCTTTTCCATGACTTTTCTATGCAATTTAAAAGATCAATTTGAAACAGAGATTGGCATATAATCTGGTTATCCAGTTTTGTTTTTTTTTTTTTTTTATTTAATTAAAATCAGGATTCACTCTCAAATAGAAATGCAGGATACTTCAGAAAAATTTGTTTTACCTCTTGACTGGTCTAATTCTATCACACATTAAAAAGCTCATCTTCCAAAGAAGAGACTGCTTTCAGCTGCACAGCTTGCTCATTTGTACAAAGGTACTATGCTGCTATCTGCTCCAGGCATCTACCTCGAGCTTCACTCTGTATGTGACTATAGCTTTAATTATCCCATAAATTACTTTGAGATCCTCAGGGGAAACTTTGCTCTCCAAAGTAATACTTATTTTTTATTTATTGCTGTAAGAGCAAACATGAGGCTATGGAACGTGTGTAGACACAAATTCCTACCCACGCATGTCCACAAGAGACTGAGGAGCAATTATGCTCTGTATTTTGCCCTTTGAAACATCGCTGCCTTTTTCTTTATTTCGTTTATCTAATCTTGAGTTTTTGAGGTTGAGGAATAGATTTGATGTTGGCTTAGTAGCAACAGGGGTCATTCATCTCCTGTGATGTTTTATTTTGCTTGGAATTGCCTTCTCTTTCCACTATGTCATGTATGTGCTTAGATGTGCTTATACCTTAAGCTTGAGTTCCCCACTATTATCTATTGTCTGAAATGGTACTTTCTCAAACTACAGCATTACTTCATATTGTATAATGCCCTCTTCCCTGCTGAGAGCAACACACTCAGGGCACTGTTGTTTGAGTGTATATAATCTGAGAGCACATTCCTGCAGACTTTACATGTTATCCCTGTGCTGCCTCTTCTTGTATCCAGTCTGCTGTATTGACTTATAACAGCATTTTAACACAAGTAATATAAATTTCTTTGAGCTTTCTGGGTGGAACTGTATAGACTGATAATAAGGACTTATCTGTGTACTCCCTGCACTTTCTGAATGGCTAACTTTGCGTATAGTATATACTTAAATGTTACTGAAGGTACACAGAGCATGGAGAATTTTGATGCAGAGCTACCAGTGGATTGCGCAGTATCATGAAATGACTCTTAACTATTTTTATCTTCTGATTTGTTTACCTGCCCATTTGCTTTTTCTCTTGTGAGAAGATTCATCCAACTTTGGGTAACTAAGGTGCATAAGTCCGTCAAAAAGTAGAGAGTGATTTACGTGAAATTAAGCTGTGATTAAACTATTTTTATTCAGATCAAATCTGTAACACACAGAAGATACTATTTTGTGTAACAGACATTCCCAGGTTTCAATTGGGAATCAATCTATGGTGTTTCTAGGATCAGACTTTTGAAGGAAATGTGACAGACCTTCTCAGCTGATGTAGTACATATGTACCGCATTACTTAATTTTTATACAATTCAGTATTAGTATGTTTAATTATGAGTATCTGTTTATATATAGTAATCTGCACTGAAAGGTGTGAAAAACATCTCTTTCTCTTGGTTAGATAAAGTTTCAAAATCTTTTGCAAATATTTTAAAGGTGTCAGGATTAAAAAAGGAAGAAAAAATATCTTTGAAACATGAGAGGGGACTTTGAAACATCAAATCGATTGTTTCAAAAATTTTCTGGGAGAGGGAGAATACATAGAGATGCAACATGAAATTAAGTATAAATTGTGTTAGTTGCAGGTAACAGGTATACATGCACTTGGGATAGGGAAAGGTGGTAGTGAGGGAAAGGATTTGTAATCTGTTCTGGAAGCTACTTTATTACCTTCAAAGAGATTGAAGCACTTCCATAATCATTTACTTATCTGGAGAGTTTTAACCGGGTCTTGTTTATAGAGATTTGTGGTACTGGGAGTTTAAATGTGATGCTTCCCTAGTCTCTGCTTGACCTGGAATGCAACACATCTGCTCCCTGCAACACAGAATCATAGAATCAACTATGTTGGAAAGCATGAAGGAAAACTCCTGATAATGGCCATTTGCTATTAGTTTCTTCAACTTGTTTAAAGAAAACCATGTGTTAAAAGAACAAACAGCAGCTAATTTGCTTGTCTGACACTTTTTTTTGCTAATTGCAACTGTCTCTGCCCTCTCACAAAAATAATATGACTATGTATAACAGTAAAGAGATTGTTTGCTGGTGACTTACAATGGTATTGGTTGTTTGTCAGTATTTGCATAATACTACAAGTGGTGCATGGTTTTAATAAGCAAGCAAAAAAACAAATGGATAACTCACTTTGCCTCTTGTTTATCTCCCTAGAATTATTTATGTTCTGGTTACAAGAACTTAAGAAATTAATTGGTTTATATTTCATTTTAAATTGATTAATATTGGAAGTGAAGAATGCTTTAACATGCTTTAAGGCTTTAATTCTATCATTGATCATAAATAAATAATGGGATTATTAACATGGTACAGTTATTATTGGGTCTTCTTCATGCCCACATATGGAAATAATTAATATCAAAAAAGATAAAATGACCATTCTAATTATATAAGCTATATCAACAGCAGGTTTTAATAGAAAGTAAAATGAGCATGAAGTGGAAGCCTGCTGAATCTATGCCATTGACCAAATAACTCTTCATCCAAGTTCTGTCAACAAATCTATGTCTAAATTTTAAAAAACATTTTACATCATGACCCAGAAGAAGACTTCAGCATTATGGCATTCAGGATTATAGGGGAACTGAAAAGCAAAAAACTTCAAGAGGCCTTTTTACATATGTAGCAATTGGAGTTTAAGGATCTGTGAAATGAAAATTTGTTACCTAAAGCTGTAATGCCTGTTGGCCTACTTGATTTGTAAGTACCTGGGATCTGTTCTAAGCTTTCAGGAATCATAGAATCATAGAATGGTGAGGTTTGCAAGGGACCTTAAAGAGCATTTAGTTCCATCTAGTTCCACCTCCCCTGCCATGGGCAGGGGCACCTTCCACCAGACCAGGTTGCTCAAAGCCCCGTCCAGCCTGGACTTGAGCACTGCTGGGGCATTCACAGCTTCTCTGGGCAACCTGTGCCTGTGCCTCACCACCCTCACAGTAAGGAATTTCTTTCAAATATCTAAATCTACCATCTGTCAGTTTAAAGCCATCACCCCTTGCCTTATCACAAGGCCCTGTAAAAAGTCCCTCTCCAGCTTTCTTGTAGGCTGCCTTTAGGTACTGGCAGACTGCTATATGGTCTATAAGTAACTGTATCTTTAGAAATAAAGATATGTCATTAGTTTGCAGGGATGGCCTTGATTTTTAATGGAGTTGATTGAAAACTTTTTATTAAAGAGGTTTTTTCAATTATGGGTTTAGAAAAGCCTTTTGGGGGGGGGGGGGGTGGGTGGCATGGGCTCTATTTTTTTCCATTATTTTTCCATTTGTTCGGAAGATTCCTGATAAAAATTTTTTTTGCAATTTAACTAGCTCCAAATATTTCTGGGTTGTTTTTTTTTTAGTGGTAAGTTCATTAGATTTGAGCTCAATTGCAGCTCAAGGTCTCCTTTCTCTTATGTATCACTAAAAAACTTGCACCCCTTTGTGTTGTGGTGGAGGTTTCACTTACCAGGGAAAGAAACAATTTTTGCATGGACCTGTGTGGGGAATCACAGCCAGGGACACCTTTAGGGTTCATGGCAATTAGGGGACAGAGGCAGGTTGAAAGCAGCTTCATTGAAGATAGATTTTTTTAATTTATTTAGTAAAATAGCTTCTGAATATTAGTCATTCTCATGTAGCATGTCTCCCAAATTAGTTCTGAAGCACATACCGAGCCGATAGATTATTACGCATCATTAATTGAGCTCTTCAATCCACACTGAAGCTACTTTGTGGTGGCAATTTTGTCTGTGTTCCCTGGCAATATGTGCCTGTAATTAAACTTGGCCTCAGTCACAAGATGAGTGAAGAGGTTGGTGTTTTCTGCTCTCAAAGGAGTCATTTTGGAAAGGAACTTGGGAGGTGATGATATGTCATCTGTTCTCCAGAATGATTTGTAAATACTGCCCATGTTAGAATCCATAAGGAATAGATCTTTTTTCCAGTCATTAAAATGTGTGCCTTCGTGGGGATAAATGAGTCTATATGTTCTGTCAAAGGTACAGAAAGTGCTATATTGAATTTGACAGTACTGTAGTCCTGTGCCAGATGGGGCTACATGAAGGTGAAAAGACTCCATTATTAAAGAACAGTGTTCTAAAATGCTTTGAGTGTTTTTCACCCCAAACAGGGCATAGGTTCTGTCTTTAAGCAAAATAAATGTTGTCTATCATGTGTTAGGGTTTCTCCCGTACCCCCTTATCTTTCACATAATAAGGATGTAAGAAATCCCCCACTGAGTAATCTCCTATGTTCTGTCAAGCCCAGCAGTGTCTCCAGTCTATTATCCCTAGCACTGGTAAAGGGAGATTCTATTTAAAGACCAAGCATACGAGGCCTGGCTGCCTTTTGCAGTCCACTCCCTTTGTATTTCTCTAGTATCTAAAGTCAATGTATTACAGATGGTGGCTAGTACATGACTGCCTAGTCATTTTAGTATCAATATACAGATCTATTGCCCACAAATTCGTCTAACCTCTTTATGAACCTGCTGATACTCTCTGTCTCCACAACCAGGATCTTCTGTTAGCAGGTTATATAATTGTACTGCCTCTTGTGTATAGAAATGTGTTCTTGAATCTCCTATTAGCCTCATCAAGTATCAGTACTTCTAGTATTACAAAATATTGTTAATAGCAGTTCAACATGTTGTTGCATGTATGAGTAGGGAAAAATTTTGTATAGCAAAAAAATTGTTGTAAATATTCGTTGTTCTGTATTATTTTGTATTCTATTACAAGGGAAAAAATGAGCCTTTGTTGTGTTTTTTATAGGACTGATACGGAACAGTATGTTTCATTGTGCCAGCTGCAGTGCCAGTAAATCTTTATCCTGTCTGTTTACTTCAGAAGTGAGAATTTTATTCCCAAACAGACACAATAGATATATTTATGTTGTAATCATAATAAAAAGTTAAAGTTATGATCGCTTTAATTGTAGTTTAGATTCTGTATTGCTCATTATCCTATTGTGAATCAAACTTTGAAATAGAAATGTTGGTTTCTAGTTGCAATATGCCATTTAAAAATGCAGAGGCACTTAGAGGGAGAATATCTTGCTGACAGCTTATATAGTACGTGAATGAAGCAGTCAGATGGAGAATGGAAATTAAATGACAGCTTCATGAGTAGCAGGAATTTAAGGCCATGGGTTCAATGTAGCAAGGACGGCTCTATTTCAATGAGATGTTCCCCTTTTATACCATGAGGCATCACTGTGGCAATATAGAGCTGTTAACAAAGCAAATTGTCAGTGACGGAGTATTCAGTATATTTGACATTGCGTTTTTAAACATTTTGTAGTCTGGAAATGAGAAGAAGACATAGAGCACTTGGTTCTGTTCAAAACCTTTGTATAGCCATATAAGTTATTGATCCTTCACTTTCCTTTTGTTTCAAGAAAAATGATTGAGTATACCTAAAAATAAAAGGTGAATGGTGAAAAACTGATTTATTTCCTCTTTGGACTTCTAGATATGTATGAAGACTTGTTTTAATTTTGATCACAGATATGGCAATACCTGTCATTTCTAATTCTAACGAATCTTACGTAATGGTTTTGAGTCACTTTAACCAAAAGCCCTTTTGCCTGAATTTTGGAGATTACATATATGTGGACTGGAGTTTAACAACTTTACAAATATTTACTGACTTTGCATGTTGCAGTGGACATCACTTTTCTGTAGGAGTTCATGACTGACTGTGAATATGTGTGCTGAAAATTGTAATGCTCTCTTATTGCAGCTTCTGCAAGCAAGACAAGTTGCCCATTACGTTCCAGTCCTGTGTGATCACAAAGGAGTGCCAGGTGTCAGAGTGGTCAGAATGGACACCCTGCTCCAAAACGTGCTTTGACATGACTACCCCTAAAGGGAATCGTACAAGATCACGGATCATTAAACAACTCCCTATTGGTAGTGAAAGTGAGTGCCCACAACTAGAAGAAACAGAGGAGTGTGTTTCTCAAGGAGATGGTGTGGCACCATGCATTACGTAAGTTGGCTTTTTTCAGTTCTCCCTATATTAAAATGAAGAATTTCAGTTAAGTACACAGGGCTTATGATGGACTATCAACCAAATAATTATTAAAGAAATAATACATTTGATTTTATTTTATCCTTTGCTTATTTAGTGCTCTTCTTAAAAGCCTGAAGTCTAAAAATAGCTGCTATTATAATGAAATCACTTCCTTCTCTAAATACAGGAGAAATAACAAATACATATTTTTTCATTAATATTAACTTTTGAAAAAGAACATTTGTGGATATGCAGGCTCAGTCAAGACCATAATAAATTAATTGTAGTAATTTGTTAGTGATCTTTTCCCTGCATAACATTTCTACCAGGATCACTGCTTTCTGGAGCACTTGTATATTTGCAGACAAAATGCTGAACATAGGAAAGAGGTGATAAATATCTATTTAGCAAACAGACTTTTTTAGCGAAACTTGTATTCAGCTTAACAAAGGCAAGCTTGGGCCCCAAATGGCAAGTGGGAGAGGCTAATAGTAACAGTAAATAAATTAACTCTGTTTAAAGTTTAGGAGAAATGACGGCAAGCACTTTTTGATTCAAGAGATTGCTGTAATCCTTATCAACTAATCAAGATTAAAATTTAAGTCCCAACTGTGCTTTATCAGACTGAGAAGAGTCTGGGGAATTTGATGTTAAGCATCTTAGGCCGTAGTACATATTTTTCATTTAAGAGCTGAAATGTCATCTTTCCCCATCTCCAGCCACATTAGGAAGCAGTTTGCTTGATTTAGCCTCAAAGGACTTCTTGGGTAGAGAATTCTGTGGCATTTCTTTCAGTTTGTAATCCTGATTGGGTTTTAACTAGGAATCACAGATCTTTCATGTGTGTTCACTGACTAGAAAGCTCACAGCTTCTCATTCATCAGTACACAGCAGGGATGCCTCAGTATTGCATGGCCGTCTTTCTCTTAATAGTGAAAAGGGAACTTACTGAAAGGTTTTTCTGAAGTAATAATAAAAAAATACAATTATAGTTTTACCTTGATTTTCAGGAGAAACTTCTTTGTATTTTATCAAAGATGAACAAGAAGCTTTGGGGTTGTTTGGGGAGGGGTGTTTGTGTTTTTTTTTTCCCCTTTCCTTTTCTGGATTTTGTGTTTCTCAGCATGTACACTTCTTTTGGTATTTTGGCTTTGGTTCATATGATCTGTCTAGCTCTAAACAAATGCTGAGAGTCAGAACATTGAAAGTTAGCTTGTCTGAACATGGACTATATGTCTCTGTATATCAAGGTTTTCTTCCCTCCAATAAAATATTTATGTGTGCAGTATGTTTCAGGAATTGAACAGAAAAGATCTTTCTAAAAAGTAATGATTTCAGAAGTGAAATAACAGAGGAAAAGTTTCAACCCACATAAAATATTAGACTTAATGCATCCCTGTGTACAGGAAATTTTGGGACTCTGGTTATTTAGGAAATTAATAAAGCTGTTAAGGTGTTTCAGCATTTATAACTTAATTCTGTATAAAATAGCTTCATGATTTCTAAAGACCAAATTAACTGATTTTGATCCAGGTATGGTTGGCGCACCACGGAGTGGACAGAATGCCGTGTCGATCCTCTCCTTAGCCAGCAGGACAAGAGGCGAGGAAATCAGACGGCACTGTGTGGAGGTGGCATTCAAACGCGGGAAGTGTACTGCGTGCAAGCTAATGAAAATCTCCTCTCCTATTTAAATACCCTCAAGGAAAAAGAAGGTAAATTTGATTCACTTCCATTTGCATTAGTGTGAAATCAGACCACTTCAGCATTCCAGAGCTCCTTGACAGCCATTGTCTTCTATCATCAGTGCCTTTTTACCTTGCAGATTTCTGTTATTTTCTTGTTCAGATGAAAATACTTAATTGCAGTAGCAGAGATTTTATTCTCTATGCTGCAAATATTGATTCTTAGCTAAAAATTACTATTTCTTAGTATCTATTGAAAAATTTTGCCTTATGTTAAGGATATATCTCAAGGTGGGTTGGAAATCCTAGATTCTCTTTCTTTCTCTACTGTAAATTTCCTTAATATCCTTAAATATCCTTAAGCTGGCTGATGAACTTGTGTGGTTTGATGTGCAGATGGAATATGTCAATTCTGTCATGTAAGCTCGATATAGAAATACGCAAAAATATGACCAGATTTAACTCTTGGGGATTATTATTATTATTTTTTAATTATTATTTATTTTCTTCTTCTCTTTTTTGATTCAGTCAAGTTTATAAGTTGCTTTCAGGACTTCAAGCCAATATAATTTCATGGGTTTGTTTCCCTAACTGAAAGAGAGGTGATTATTCCCTGTCACTCTTACAGCTGATACAGCAACTTAAGCAAAGAGAGGATAGCTTAGAAGATGAAATCTTTAATTCATTTGGTAATATATGTACTTAAGAATAACACGAGTATCTTATGTAATGTTTACTTCTGCATATTAGTTCAGCACTGGAGATCTAGAAATTAGTAAATGTATTTAGCTTGCATTATTAAATTTTATCTTCAGTAGCTGTTTCATACAAGCACACATTATTAATATACAGCCACATACATCAGGAAAAGTGTTAGCATTATGCAAGTCATGTGATGCAACATTTACTGCAGAGCTGACCAGACTGCAGGCTACTGAGGTTTCTGCTGTAGGTTAAGGATACTCTCAAACTTGTCATAGAGGTAGAGTTTGTGGGAAATATTAATGCCAACATCCATTTCAGTGTGACTTTGGATCAGTAGGGTGTGACTTGTGTGCTCATGGGCCCTGCATGTGTATTTATTAAAGAAGCAGCTTCCAAGCCTCTTCGTATAATGCATATCAGCTGCCCAAGGGCTTTTAGTAAATCTCCTCTGCCGAACAAAGTTTAGATGCCCCAGTGAAGAAGTAAAGGAGTAAAGCCTTCCAGCTAAGGAGATGTAACAATAAAATCAGTGGCAGCTTACTGTTCAGAATGATGATTAGGATTTTGGTAGGCTGTGAAGTCTCGCCAGCTTAGGCGGGTGTGAAATCTGCTCTTATCAGACTGTGACAGGAATACATGGAACCCATCAGGAGGTAATCTCTGCAGGCCCTGGAAAGCTGATTAAAATGTAACTAGTCTTTGAATGCATAAACATGAGAACAATTTCAGGAGCTCAAAGTAGGGGTGAAGTGGGTTGTAGTTTAAAAAGGAGCTCTGGGGTGTTTCCATATTAGGGGACAGATCTTCAGAAAAGCTGTCTCTCCCTGCATCCTCCCTCTTTCCTCTCCCACCCTGGATTTGGGGTAAGAGCTGCTCTCAAGGGCCTCCTAGGAATGAACAAATCAGTGCCTCTAAAACAAATATCATTTGGAAACTATGAGTAATTTGAGGATGGGGAAAAGCCAGGGAAACGCCTACCAGTTTTAGATGTGGGGAAACGCCTTTATTTCAGTGTAGTTTGTAGTTTGCTGTTGGTTGTAGTGAATGCTGTCTTGGTAAGGCTGCTTCGAAGACCTCCATTCTCATATACTCACAGTGGCGTTTCCCTGTTATTTCAGAAAGTCAGTCACAGAGCAAGTCGAAGGCTAGTGCTGCACCTCTGCTATCGATCACTTTTGAAATAACAGGTAGGTAAATTAAGGCCTCGGACCTAGCCTTTCAATCAGAAGCATGCAAAGGAGGCACCATCCCTTTCAGAGGAACTATGTTGGCTGTGTGTGCATAATTAATGTGGTTATGTAGCTGTGAGATAGTTTGATGGATTTGTACATTCTCAGGAAATTTCAGATCAGTTTGAAAGTGACAGGTCTAAACTCAAAACTAATGAAACTCATGAGACAGCTAGGCCAGTTCCCTGCTCTTGCTACTGAACACAGCAAGTGACTGATTTTCCTCTCGACTCTAAACACTGGGAATTGCTTCATTGCGTTCAGCACAGCCACTACTTCCAGTCCTTCCACAGGTTTAAAACACTGAGTTAGGGCTCAAGTAAGAATTTTAACTTTTAATACTTAGCTGAACCATCTGGGTTCATATTCTCTCCTGTCAGAATTCATAAATTTAGACTTGAGAAAGAAGAGGGAGCATTTGGTGTAGTAATTAGGCAGCTAACAATCCAGATTCCTGGAGGCCACTGTCGTTTTGCCATTTACTTGCCACTGACTTAAGTTGTTTCATCTTTATTCACCTATTTAACTGGTTTAGTCACAAAATTAGAAGTGAGTACTTTAGAAGAAAGTAAGTCTGTGAGGTAGGTTGTATCATCTTTTTCCAAGTACCTTTAAAGCCCTTGATGTAGAATGATGATAGGATGAGAGTTCCTTTATTGGTGAAATTTTATTCTACATCTGCAAACACACACTCGATGCCCTGTTAAACACAGAGGAACTGTTTACGTGCATGGAGTTGTACAGCTGCTTTTAGGATCAGGTCCTGAATTATGTGCTGGTTTTGGGTGACAGCATTCATCATTATAGAAAATGAGGGAAGAATGTGTATTCCTTCATTGTTGGTCATAATGTGTTTTGGGCTTGGGTTTTTCTTGCTTTTTTTGAGTGAGACTATTTCAGTTTAAGAAATTTCCTTCTGTTTGCTGTGAAACCTGTGTGGCAAATGACCAGGACTATGAAGTTGTGTCGGCTTATGCTGGTGCAGCCATGTACAAATTCAGTCTCTTTGCTAGTCTGGTCATTACTGGGCAGTAGTCTTTTGAGGGTTCCTGGAGAAGAATAGGTTAAAACTTCAATAAATGTAGCAAATGTATCTGAACTGTGGGTGGGTTTTTTTGTTTCTTTTTCAAATGAAGTCATTTATATATACAATATATTCAGATAAAATTTCTAAATATAGTAGATGATTTGTGGACAGGGTGATTGAATTTCATTTTAGTTTTTAGGTCACTACCTGGAAGCTGAAATTCATTTAAAACTGAGTAATTTTTTAGTTAGACTGAAGGAGAAAGAGAGATTATCAAAATGCATTCACTTTTCTTTCAACTTTTGGCCTCTGAGTTGGTCAGATTCAACACAGAGCTTGTAATACTACATACACTCTAATCAGCATTCAGTATCACTGCCAAGGAATAAAGAACAATCTTTACTGCTACCACAAGAGAGTATGAAAGCACAGAGATAAGACAAGGTTTTAAACTGTAAATTTCTGCATCCAGCATCTTTTCTCAAAGCATCTTTGCTAAACAATAAGCAGTAAAAGCTAAGGTCATTTATAATTTTTGATTATGAAATTATTATTATTATTTAAATTTATGGGAGTGAGATGTTCATAAGATACCCAGGCAAGTTTTTTTATTTTACTGTCATCTCAAAGAAAGAATTCTGATTGATCCTGGGTGAAATACACCCTGAGTGTTCAATGATGTAAATATCTTTTAATGATGTGGAATATAACTCGTCTGTCCTACTGTTGGATTGTTTTGTTTTAAAAGCAGTATATAACAGATATGGTAGCAGACAGTTGTACATCACTTATGTTCTAAGAACAGCATTTCAGGAACATTTTGACATATTGAGAAGTTTATTGATAACCATTTACCTGTTCCTAAAGTACTTATTTTTTTCTCCTACACTCTAATGAGTGATGGAAAAGGCAAGTGTTTTCAGTAGTTTCATGGTAAGTTTATTTATAAATTTTTGCTGGCAAGGCCTGGAATTCTTACTGGACAGATACCTCTAGAAAACTGCGAGAGTATTCCTGTTACTTAAGTCACCCTCTTTAAAGCCACGCACAATCACAGTTCCCCGTATTTCAGAATTAATTTCAGGACCATCACAAGTTTAGATTGAAGCCAAATGGATTCCAACAGCACTACAGTAGTACCTTCTATCGCAGACTCTTCAAAAAAATCTGGTTGAGATATGGAATGTCCTGTCTGTGATATGGAAATCTGCTCCTTAAAGATTCTTGATGAAAGGTCTTTGTTATTTTTCTGAGGAACATCCCATGAACTAGTGTGATGGTAAATGCTTTATCCTGATGCAAGCTGGAAATGAAGCACAGCATTTCTCAGAACACTTTCTTTGTTCCCTGAAGCAAGGCTGTGTCTCAGGGATGTAATTGACTCTTAATTTCAACTGTCTCACTTTAGCAATTCCCTGATTAAATCAAGGTTAAAAAAGTATGCTTAGCAATTACTTACTGGGCTTTTTTTTTTTTTTTTCATTTGGTTTGGTTTGTTTTTTTTTTTTTATTAGAAACTATTCAATACAAATTCAGTTACAGGCAAATTCTGTTTGTTTATATCCATGTTCTACACGAGATATGCATATTACGATGATTATCATGCATATTAGGTGCTCATGTCAAACATATTGTAAAATTCAATGTTCTGTCATAAAATTTAATTCTAGCATAGCATTATGCAAATGTTGGCATGTTTGTTCTTGTATTATTTTGTGTTAAGAGATTCGTGATCTGGAGGCAGTAATGTTGAATGACTTTCTGCCATCTTCATGCTTTCATTATGTGGAGCAACAGAGTGTAAAACCATGCCAAAGGAGGCAGCATGGGAAACCAGAATAGGGTGATGAGTTTTTTCGTTTCTTTTCTCCCTTAAAAAGTGAGAATTTAGTAATTCTTCTGTAACTGGATGGATCATCTGCTTAAAAAGTCTGAATGTAAAGACAGACATCTATCTACAAATGTGACCATACTTTTTACACCCTAATGTTTAATGTTTTATCTGTGGTTATTAATCTCATGTTTCAGGTGGATATTTTGCCGTATTCTGAATTTATTTCAGAATATATTTCTTCAGAGAGCTCTTTCCATCAAAAGAGATTATTTGTAGTGGTGGCAGTAAATTAATATTTCCTGTGGAAAAAAAATGCTGAGGGAATAGGATGAGAGTGTTTTAAGTTAAAGAATCACACCTCTTCAGTCCACCAAAGTGAATTAATATGGCAGACTTAAGTTTGCCTTCTAGCAGTTATTCTCTGCTTAGTGTAATAATCTGTCAAGTCCTATATTATGAAAAAGAATTAAAATCTTGCTTATAATGAAATGGTACATTTTGGTTTAGAGTTTTGTTCCTTACTCTGGCACCTTATAGAGTTGTCCTATTTTCTGTGTAACCTGGGAATTCAAAAGAGTGAAGTATGGAAGAAGGGTGATTTTGGTCTGTTCAAGGGCTTATTGATCCTTAAATAACAGAATAATCTGCCTTCGCATGTTTTTCTTTGTTAATACTTTTCATTTGCCTTGTTTTAATTATTTTAAATACATTATATATATATTTATATTACATGCAAAACGTATACATATCTAAAACTTTCTTGAACTAATGCTGTTACTGCACAAATCTTACTGCTGAGTATGCACTTGAAAGTCTTTAGAATAAAAAACCCACTAAAATTTTGTCATAATTTTAACTTTGTTTCAGTTTATAGCTTAAATATAATCTTCTAAATATTAGTTAACCAGCCTTTTGAAGTTACAGTATCATATAGGAGCAAAGGGATTTATATAGCTTTTTGTTCAGTTTCTTAAGTGAAGACATAATAAGACAGCAGGACATCGATTTACAGAAAGCACAATATGAACAACTGTTGTAGTAACATAATCTGTCATTAAATGAAAGGACTAGGTCTGAGAAGGTGCTGCAATACCTAGTCTTCCTGACTCCATGTAATCGGATTTGGCTCTGTTCATGTAGAGGGTAAACTGACTTCTATTTCTTTGTTTTCAGGACAGGCATTTTTCCATCACTTCATCAGATTAAAATGATGATGTATCAGCCTTTCTGAATGAAGTATGGTTTTGTCCACTTAATGCTGAGGATCGTGACACGTGAGAAATGTGTTGACTTTGTTTTGACAGCCTCGAGGCCAGTAGACGGTAGGCTGTGTACAGGACCTCTTCCCAGCACTTCTCAGTTGTGCCATATCCCCTGTCCTACAGAGTGTGAGACCTCGGCATGGTCAGCTTGGGGACCATGCACCTATGAAAGCTGTGATGATCCTCAGGCCAAAAAGGGTATGTAAAAATTCAGTGAAGCCTCTTAATGGTGATTATTTCGTGTTCCTAAGTCACTAGGCACTTCTGGCCATGCAAGCATACTAAATTTTGTGCCAAGAAGGGTATATCCAGTGCCTTTGAGCATCAAAAAAAAGTTATTCAATTAGGACTATATTTAGCATTACTGCTTCACCAAACCTGGCAAAAATGTAGGCTTCTTACTCGGTTCTCAAGGTCAGTTTGGGTTATTACAGGTCAATTCCAGTTTTAGACTTTCCCCTCAAGCTGAACAGGCTAGAGTTTCTATTTGAAATCACAATTCTGGCACTGTTTGAAAAGGAAGACAGAAGCAGCCTTTAAGGTACACTGTCCAAGTCACTCAAAGATTTAATGTTCAGTAATAGCTTAAGAATTCATCAGTAGACTCTAAAGCATATCTGGCAAAAAATCAGGACCATTTGCTGTTGATAGGTGACACTGTTTACTGATGATGTGCTGGTTTCAGTTTTCATGTTTTACAGATAACTCCTATGCAGAACAGACTGTAGTAACCTGACATCAGAATAGGAAATCAAGAATACAGTGGCAAGGACTTAATGTAGGAAGTCTGTATGTTTCTGGCTGTAAATGAGAAAAAACAACCTAGTCATTGCTGTGATGTGATTATCTGACAAAAGCTGAGCACTTGGTTCCTTGACTAAAAATACTCATAAGAAAAGGCAGCCACATACATCCACTTGAAGGAGCAACTGTAATTACCACTTTAGCTTCTTGTTCCTTGTATACTGCTAGCTACACCAGTCTGGGCAGCAATAACAAGTTTTACAATGCTGTTTCACAGTAGTGGGACCCAACCTTGAACAATTCAAGTAGGAAAAAGCAGTTCAGTGTGTAAGCCTGTTGGATTAACTCTTCTCTGAGTACAGCTTTCAAGTAGTCTGTTATGTCTGTTGCTGTTACATCACTAAAAGTTTTACTACATTTTCAGGGGCAGTGTTTAGGTTTATGAGACTGATTGGGACACCTGCATAGTGGAAACATATTAGGATGTACTTCATCCAAATCTTCATTCCTGAACACATGAGCAGGGATCTTCTCCCTGCTGCCAGTGTTTTCCTCTTATTTGGGATTTTTGTATTTTATTTTATAATTACATTGACCGTTCTTCTGAGAGAATGATGTAAAAGTTGTACAGGCACTCCCAGTTTTAGCAGGATGCCTTTCCTGTCAATTTAGTATTTATTTCTTTTTTTTTTATTTCTTTTTTTGGTGGGGGATTAGTGTTTATAAGGTGATTTCACTTGATAATCAATCCACGTTGGAAGATACCTGAGAAGAAAACAAGCAACATACTTGAGAAATGGCAACCCAGCAGTCTAGTCACGGTTTGTTAGATGAGGTGGATCCTCAAGAGTAATGCACAGGACAACAGACTTGTCTGCGTCCTGGAGTACATGAGACTTAGGATAAACAGGGACTTAAGGCAAAGCTTACTGAATGAGCTCAAAAGTTTTGATTCCCTTGTTAAGTTTTACTTCTCTGTCTCTCACTTTAGTGAGTTTTTCTGCCCAGTTATTTAAAATGCAGTGCTGTGCTGACTGTGATATCTTTTACACAGAAGAGAAACAGAACTGTTCACTCAGGTGTAGATAGGTAAAAATCTCTTCACTTTGGATTTAGAATTGAATTATTTCACCCTTTGTATTTTCTTGGACGTTGCAGGCTTTAAGCTAAGGAAACGGCGCATCACCAATGAGCCTACCGGAGGAACAGGAAACTGCCCTCACCTACTGGAAGCCATACCGTGTGAAGAGCCCTCCTGCTATGACTGGAGAATTGTGGGGCTGGAGGAGTGCATTCCTGACAATGAGAAGCCATGTGGCCCTGGTACGCAGGTTCCTGTTGTCATCTGCGTCAACAGTGACGGTAAGATGCTTTTTCCTATAGTCCACACCAACTAGAGTGAACATGCTAAAATGTAGTTCAAAAGGATAGCAATTTTTGTTGTTCTCAGTCCTTGAGATCAAGCTGTCTGGAATACAGAGAAATGTCCTTTGGTACTGGTTAGGAAGGATAGGCCCTCTAGTTTCTCTAGGATCAAGCTTCTTCACCTACACACCATGAGTTTTCAAAGGTTCCTGAAGAGACTTTGAGAAAAGTAAGTAGAAAACAGCTATTGTTTTTCAGTAGGTCAGACTCATGCCTGCAATGACTTGACTGAATTCCCTGATGTAATCCCACTAACAAAGCTGATCCTCTTGATTCCAGAGCCAAATAAAGTGTGAGTAAGGTCGGACACATTGCAATAAGTATAGCTGGAAGAAAAATAATAATGTTCATTTAAAAGCATGATTTGATGTGTGTTATAGAGTTGGTTTGACAGCCCAAGCTGACTTGCTTCTTCAAAAAGTCAAAAATACCACCATTGTTCAGCTATCTTCTGTGAGAGAAAGCAGATTTTGCATGACATAATCATAAAAGCCAATTTTGAAAGCTGCTTACAAAATAATCTATGGAAGATTCATGAATTACTGTTGCAAGAATACTCTTAATTCATTAGTGATATTATAGTCTAAAGCAGCATATAAATTAAAATAATTGTACTGACTACAGTGTAGTTATGGTAAGAGATTTCTGACTCTATAGATGATTAAGTAAAAGAATATCTCTGATGAGTGTTTAACAGCTGCAGAATATATTTTGTCATAAAATTGGTCAGAGGTAATAGGAATTTATTATAGAGATTTTTAAATCTTGACCTTCATGCTCAAGAATTTGGGTCATAATTCAGTTTTGGGGTTTAAATTAAAAACTTTGGAGTGTAAGCTGTATTTTTCTGTATGAACCTAAGAGAACTGGTAGCCATCTTTAAAACTCAGAAACATACCAGCCTAGAGTTACAATTTTACATCTATTACATTTGATGTCCCTATCTCAAAAAATTTCTCCTCACAGTGTAATAATTTCTTGGCAACAATTCTGAAACTATTTGGCAATTTATTTGCATATATTTTCATATGGAAAATTGCCTTTTCCTCATAAATAAGAGTTTCCTAAATCTGAAATTTTCTTTATTAAAAAACATAAATCTGTAAAACTTTTTTTTTTTTTTCATTTACTAGATTTTGGCTAGTTTGGCTTACCTTTGGTTTTGAGGAGTGGTATTTGCTCACATGTCTAACTAAATTGTAATATAGACATTTATATTGACTATAATTTCTTGTAACCCTGACATAGTTAGGACATGAGACTGAGCTACTAAAATTTTGAGATTATCTTTTATGGTATTTGCTTCTGCTCTGTTTCAGACCGCATCTGCTCTCTGCACTGCGCTTCTGAGGGGCTTTGTTTTTGGCCAAATTTTACTTGGAAGACTTGTAATTAACTTTTTTACTCCCAGTATTAATTTTGGGGTTTTTTTGTCTTCCTGAGTTATATGGCGTTATATATCACTGTAATTAAATGGCATTATACATTGCCTGTTCTGGTAATCTGTTGCGTAAGGAATGATAAGTCAGGCTTTGGCCATGTGTCAGGCAGTCTTTAAAGAGTTGCAGGCACAGCTTCAAAGAAAGGGGAGAACAACCTGCAGTTACGGTTTGATTTGCAAAGAGCCAGTCACCCACGAAGATACATGTTCAATATCTTTTGACAGAGCACAAAAGCAATGGAGAATAATGTCATAGAATGCGTCATCTCTTCCTTGAAATCCCTTCTCTTAGTGAACAGTTTTCTGTGATCTTCACCAATAATACCAAGTTGGTTTTTACCTAGGTCTCTCCTCAGTGAGATTAGCATGGTATAACAGAAACAAAGTATGAAATAAGGACCCGCCAGCCTTGGTTATCTCTCCATCCAAGCTAACCCTGCTCAAGCATCTCCTGCCACAGCACCACACACTGAAAATCCTGTAGGCAATTCTTAAATGCTTCTCTAAACTCTCACACTGCTAACTCTTCCCAGGTAGCTCCTATCTAGTACTCAGGCCTCCTACACTGGCACAGGATACAAACATTTGTTGCAGGCATCCAGATTCCATTCTGCAGTCAGCCCCTGGGTAGGTGAGGTTGGATCAAAGGGACTTAAGTGTATTAAAACAAAAGCACATTTTTCCCTTGGCTTCTGCTTTATAAAATGAAAAAGGCTTGTGGTGTAATTTTCAGAGTAAGCATTGTACTGTAAACGTAATGCTTACATTAGTAAGATATATCCAACACTGATGAGTATCTTCTCTTTCCCTGGATTGTTGCATGATTCTATATGTTTAAAGCATAATTAGTTAGGATAACATGCCTTGAACTGGCTGTTTTACTTCACAATTAGAATCAAGTAGCAGTGTTTGTGAGATTGCTTTATATAATTAGAATGAGCTTCTCTCTTCAATTTGCTGTAAAGATAAGAGTCATTACAGCCTTTGAGACAATAGCAAACAATAGATTATCCTCCCATGTTGTTGCTGGAGGCCTATAATTGTCATTCTTTTTCCACAGTGCATTGCAGTAATCGGAATTTTCATCTGGGCTGAAAAAATATGACAGTCAGTACCCCAGGTTGTCATTGCAGAGGCTATAATGAACTTTGATGTATTTTATTACATAAATGGAACTTCAGCCTCTTACTGTGGAAAGAACCTTTTCAGAATAAATATTCTTCGTCAGTCTTCCAAAGAGCTCCTTTAGGTAAAAAAAAAACACCTCCTTTTGGTTGTGGAAACTGCAAGACTGAACAGAACCTGTTCAGAATTCCTCCATCATATACATTATATTAATAATTAGAGATCTGTAGCTTATGTTCTGTGCTACCCGTGATCTTTTGGTAATGATACAATGACTTTTTTTTTTACTGAATTGTAATTTATGTACTTATATATGTGTAATACAAGGCATACTTGCATGCATGCACACACAGAGGTATGCACGTATTATCTATTATTAAGTGGTTTAATGCAGTTAATGCAGGGTGATTTTACAACAGATGAATTTGCTCTATTTCTCTGTAGCCATGGCAATCTATGAAGAATGCAATTTCAGTATTTAAAGATTATTTCCTGTAGTAGGAAAGCTGCCCACTTTAGCAGACACATTAGTGCTACTCCTCTGTAAACAGGGAAAAATAATTTCTGACATAAAAATCTCTAAAATTGACTACTGCTGAAAATGCCTACAAAATGCTGGTTCATTCATTATGGGTTTTCAGATTTTAATCTTTGTGCTGAACTCTGAAGCACAAGTGCTAGCAGTGGCTTTGGTGTCAGTGTGCTTCTGATCATCACCATAGTAGGCTGAAATTACTTGCTCATTTTAAATAATACATTTCTTTACAGCCTTTATAACATCTGGGACTCTGTACCACTGCATGTGTTATTCTGGATTAAACAGCTCTCACTTCTGAGGGGCAAATTTCTTCCAGACCTTCCTCAAGCTCACTAATTGTTGGTTTACAGTGAACTCTTCAGGGAGAAGGAATGGACTGACTGCCATCTCCTGCCTCACTGCTGTGAGAGATGACTAGCCTTAGAAGAGGCAGGCACAGCAACAGCAAGGCTTGTTGTTTATATACAAATTCCTGCAACTCTGAAGTAGCAGAATTGTTCCTGAGTTGTATAGGCAGAGATGTGTTTTGATGTAGCTGAGTGTCGTGAGTTCTTTCCTGAAATCTGGACATAATGTGAGTGACACAGGTCTGGTCTTCCTGAGACTGGAGTACAAATCCATGAGTATATCCTAATGTAAAAGGGTGGGCTGTACCCTATTTGCAATACTGGGGGAAAAACAGTGGGTTTAGTAGTTCATAAAAATATGTAGAAGGTAAAACAGTTTGCTTTGTTAAGGCTCAGATGTAAGCATTTCAAACCAGTTAGTTTAGCTACTTTGTATGGAGTGGCTTAAACACTGTGCTGTCCAAAACTGAACAGTGTACATCTTCATCTGTGTTTATTCTTAGCTAGTGTGACTGACAGAAGACATCATGTGTCAGCTATATGACAGTTCTGTATGATTTAATTGCTTTACTGTTTTTCTCTAGACTTAGAAATATTTATTTCTGAAATATTTCTTGTATTTCTTTTATTGAATTTAACTTTGCAGAAAAACTCATAAAATTTGTTTATGTAGTTTAAATTTTCTTCTATAGTTTCCTGAACATCTGTATTTTGTTTCTTAATTTTAACTTTGTGTCTTCTTTGTCTTTATTTCTTCTTATGATAGGCATCTAATTAAATATGTAGAGTAAACTTCAGTAAAAACTGAAGATTGGCTGGTGCAAACATTTTCACTGAAAATATTTTGGCTGGTTTAAATGTTGACTCTTTCTGTATATTTATAGTTTAAACAAAATATTTGCTAAATGAGTAGCTGCTGGTCTTCATTAATTTTCATAATGGAAAACATTAAGAGAATAAATAGAAGCTTTGTAGGTGTGCCCATGTATAAAGAGTCTACTTCTTCTGCCCTTTCAGTCATATGGCTGTATGCATTGAATGAAGAAACCATCACACTGGTTGGACTTTTTTAATGATTACTTAAAAAGAAAATGCCTACTTTGTGTCACTTTATGAGTTAGCTCTTTTAAAAGAATGAAGAGGCAGATTCAAATTCAAATTACATTGAATGATTGAGTTAATTGTGTAACATAACCCAGGTCAAAATCTGCCTAATGCTCAGCAGTCAATTAGTAAAGTACTGTAGCTAGTGAGTTTCTTTCAGCACATATTTCCTTATGCTTACGGAACTTCGTTATATGGGCATTAGTCATCATTTCCCAATATTAATTTCTTAGCTAATGTCATTACAAAATTGATTTGAACTGTTCTTTTCTGTCTGACAGCTTTTTGGCTGACCATCTGAGGCATTTAAATCAAATGTAATACTCATACTTTGTTCTTCACTGTAAACACATGGGATATGAAATTTATAACCTGGTCCTTTCTTTAATTTGTCTGGTTACCTTAACACTATTAAATTCTTTAATTGGATATTTATTATATGTAAGAATTTGCTAGAGGGTAAAACAGTCAGCTTAAAGGACTTTAAATCTGATCCTCTCAGACCATTAGGTTTCAGAACATTGAATTTTTGAGGCATTTCTTTTTAATAAGATCTGCTTTATTTGGTATAAAGGTATATATGGAAAAACTACTGCACACTACTGCTTAAATTATACCATCTCAGTTCCCAGGAAGTTTGCTAATCTTGTCAATAAAAGGTCATATTTAATATGTCATACAAATTCCTTTATGTCTCATCTTGACAAATAGGAAAATTGACATATCCCTATTAAGTTCCCTGTAAGAATAGATGCATTTAGTGTTTGCATAACTTACTTATGGGAAGACTTAAATGCATCACTTGCTTTGTCAGTATCTTTAATAGTTGGCCTAGACTGTGATGTGATGATTTAAATTAAAGGGATAAGTAAAACAAAACCAGAGTTTAATCTACATAGTTCAATAAACAATATATGTATAATAACTTAGTGCAATAGACCATTGTTTCAAATTTGCCATATATTTTTGCAAGACAGAGTTGCACTTGATATGGGCAATGCCTACAGAGACATTAATGTTCATTACAAATATAATTAAGTTAAAAATAGGTGGGCCAACGTAATTACTAAAATCTTTTTCTTGTATCATAGATTATAATTTGACTGTCTAGTCACCTGGGTTTACTGGCCTTTGGCATTACTTCTAAAATGCACTATAATATCCTTGCAGCGAAGCAGTACTGATGTATTTAAAATTTACTGGACATGCAGAAATAGAAGTTGCCATGGTGGGAAGCACAAATATTTTGGAAATACACTGCAGAGAGTGCAATTACATGTTTTATATGTGTCGTGGTTTAAACCCAGTCAGGTAACTCGTTCACTCACCCCCCCACTTCTTTCCCTCCCCCTGCTCCCGGAGGGACAGAGAGGAGAATCGAAAAGAATGCAACTCCCATGGGTTGAGATAAGAACAGTTTAGTAACTAGAGTATAACACAAATCACTGCTGCTACCACCAATAAGAATAATGATAAAGGAAATAACAAGGGAAGAGAATACAGCACCTCACCACCAGCCAACCGATAACTTGCCCCCCCCAAGCCTGACCAAGCTCTGACCGATACCTCCTCCAGCCCTGCAGTCTCCCAGCCCTTCCGGCTCACTCCCAGTTGCATCCTGGGCATGACGTGCTGTGGTATGGAATACCTCTTTGGTCAGTTTGGGTCAGGTGTCCTGTCTCTGCTTCCTCCTGGCTTCCCCTCCTCCCTGGCAGAGCATGAGGCTCACAAAGTCCTTGGCCAAACCAAAACATCATTGTTATCAGCTCTGTTCCCAGGCCGAAAGTCAAAACACAGCACTGCACCAGCTACCAAGAAGGAGAAACATGACTGCTACTGCTGAACCCAGGACAATATGATGCATGCTTTTGGTTTTGGTGGTATAACCAAATGAAAAAGTAGGATGTTGCAAGAACTGCTTGTAATAGCAGTGGGTGAATTAGGAGAGGGGGATTATGATGCATAAATTTTCGGTAACACAGCAGAATGCAAAGCAGGAACCAAATCCTGATGAAACCCAAAGCTTCATCAATAGTAATAATGCAGAGAAGGATCATCTGTGTCATTTTGCAATTCATGTAACTCACGTGCAGTGTACAAGCACCATCTCTGCTGAATATTTAAGAAAATTCAGTCTTAAGAGTAAAACATACTTAGCCACAACGATTACTCCAAAGCAAACATCTGAGGATCCCAGTCTCTCCGGTATTCCCAGTGATCTGTTTGAAATTTTGGAGCATTGGTAGCTTTTGGCAAGTTTTCAGCTATGTAGAGTCACAAACCTGTTGCCAAGGGAAAGGAATGGATTTGTGAAAAGAGGGATGGAAAGCAATAGGGAGAACTGGTACTGACCAAGCAATGAGGTTAATAGCTGAGGAAGGGCAGGATTTGACCCCACTTTTCTCCAGGACAGTTTACTGAATCAAGTAAGGAATTTGAAGTTATGAAATGTCTCTACATGGTCAGGATTAGGAATGAAACTAGGGAGGGATTCAGTCTAGTGATGATCAACCCAAAGGAGGATTTGACGAGCAGCTGAAGAGAACTTGGCAGGGCTGGGTGAAAGGGACAGTGATGTGACAGAATGGGATTAATGTCTGGAGAAAATAAGGCTGAATAAGAAGCAACAGAAGGGAAAGAGAGAAGGAAATTCATCACCTCTAGAGCTGTGAAAGCAGCTTGTTACAGTCTGCTCCTGCTTTTGTCCCTGAGATCACTGGCAGAGGAGTAAGTGTCCATAGTCAGTGTAATACCCATTTCAGAAGCACTATTTTTCATTTGGCTTGTGTTTTAAACTAGAAATTTGGAAAGAAATATGATGTCAAAATTAAGTATTTTAGATTACAAAGCCAAGCCTCAAACATCAGGAAATTAAGGTTGTTTGTTGGGGCCTTATCTGAATGGAAGTCTTTAATTATTTATTTGTGCCTACATGACATTTTCCCCACAGAACCTGCTACTCATTTGTGAAACGGATATAACACCTCTGGGGATAAAGTGGGAATTTGTAGTAATGAATGCTTTGTCTTTGAGACAACTAGCCTTAGTTGTCTCATTCTTCAGGATTTAATGGTGCTCTGCTTATGTTCAGCATCAGCAAAATATAAATAATACTGACCTGTCACATCTTGAATATTCTGAAAATGAATTTGTTAGTTGGTGTCTGATAGCCATGACAGAAAGACCTTAGAAAGATTACCAATTCTGTTTTAGTAACACTTTTAATTAATATGTAATAAATAAAACATAAGCTTATGCCTAACCAAAGAGAATAAAATTAAAAATACCAAATAGCTACTCATTAAGGAGTTTCCAATCTGTGAACTGAAAGAAGTAGGGACCCAGTGGAAAAATAATAAGCATGTGATTATGCAATTTAAAAAAGTGCATTATGCAAAGGCAACTTCAATGCTGGCGTTTACTGCTGTTTGGTTTCTTGACATAATTTTGGGGGTAATTTATGGATTAGTAAAGTAAATCTTGCCCTAGGAATTTTCAGATGTTTGGTTTTAATTTTACTGATTTGAGACATCCTTTATTGGTACTGATACTATTTTATAAATAGCAAAGTGCTGCATAAGTGTTCTTCAGATCATAGAACCATAGAATAGTTAGGGTTGGAAAGGACCTGAAGATCACATAGTTCCAACCCCCGTGCCGTGGGCAGGGACACCTCACACTAAACCATGTCACCCAAGGCTCTGTCCAGCCTGGCCTTGAACACTGCCAGGGATGGAGCATTCAAAGCTTCCCTGGGCACCCCATTCCAGTGCCTCAGCACCCTCACAGTAAACAACTTACTTATATCTAACTAGACCTTCACCTGTTTAAGTTTAAACCCATTACCCCTTGTCCTAATTACAATCCCTAATGAAGTCACTCCCAGCATCCTTGTAGGCCCCCTTCAGATATTGGAAGGCTGCTATGAGGTTTCCATGCAGCCTTCTCTTCTCCAACTGCTGAATAGCCAAAATTTGCTCAGCCTGTGTTTGTATGGGAGGTACTCAAGCCCTTTATCATTCTCATGGCCCTCCTCTGGACTTGCTGCAACAGTTTCATCTCCTTATGCTGAGGACACCAGAACTGCACACAGTACTCCAGGCAGGGTCTCACAAGAGCAGAATAGAGAGGGAAGATCACCTCCTTCGACCTGTTGGTCATGCTCCTCTTGATGCAACCCAGGATGTGGTTGAAAAAGATGAAATAATAAAAGATATTAAATAGAAGCTACATCAAATCTCTTATTCTGAATCTCTTGTTTTGTTCTGTCTTTAAGAGTGGAATAAGAATACTACTAGCAAGA
This sequence comes from Pezoporus flaviventris, assembly GCF_033815535.1. Lineage (NCBI taxonomy): Eukaryota > Metazoa > Chordata > Aves > Psittaciformes > Psittacidae > Pezoporus > Pezoporus flaviventris. The sequence continues at coordinate 5,264,970 of NW_026892603.1, forward strand.
AACATCTTAAATCTTATAGGAGGCTTCTAGAAAACCAGTGATGCCTTCTAGTAGGGGATAGTCTTATTTCCAGGGTACAGCTGATTTCTCTGAGTACATGAAAATCTGCAGTGAAATTGTTCAGATTTCTGTGACTTTAGGGCCTTAGTTTGTATAACTTGTTAACAAAGTAGAAAAGTTCTAATATCCCTATACTTGGAGATGTGTTTCTGCTAATTTTGGTTTTGTTGTGTGACGTTATTGTATTTCCTTAATTTAACATAGGTTTATAAGATGCAGTGGTATTTACCTCTGGTTGCTTTCCTGAGATCTCTTTCTCTAAATCCATATACTGAGAAGCCAAGGAAAAGGAAAAGTCAGAAGGATGGGTTAGTTTTAGTCTTCCAGAGAGGAGTCAGTTACGAAAACGTTTCCAAAGACAGGATTAATTACAGTCTGAGCTCCATAAAGGTATGCTATGCCTTCCACTTGTAATGATGAGGAGGTACTCATTGTAAGATAGATAAAAAGATGTTCTCCAAAGACTGCATTTTATCAGCCAGTAGTAGGACATAGACAGAAACATCCATGAAATTAATTATGAAACCATTTCTCAAATGTGTAAACATGACAGTGGCAGTGAGTGGTCTCTTACATACCTCTTGGGTCCTGTGTTTTGACTGTGATTGAACTGAACTGTCAGATTACATATAGAGTGACAACTCTTTACTAGCTGCACCTGGATGAATAATGCAAAGAAAATATTTGCAATCAGCTTTTACTATATAAAATACTTTTTCTGATTCTCTTAAAACCCCTTTTGAGTTACAGGTATACTTGTGTGGCAAGAGGCATCACATATCGTTTATGAATGCATAGTTGTAAATTTGCTGTAAATTCATTGTATAGTTCTGTAATATTAGATAATTGACAAACTGACATCTAATATTCTATCAGCTGCATGCCATTAATCATTCTCTTCAGCTATGGGTTGTACTCTTTCATTGGAAAATACTTTGTGATGGAACTGCAGTGCTGGAGTATTTATGAATTAATTTATGATATAGTTCTGTGAACTTACAAGCTTAAATTTATAAAGTTATCCTCCAAACTTCATATTTATGCAGAAAATTAGCAGCCTTAAGTTCATGAGGGTTGATATTTAGTGTTTCTTGAAATCCAGGCCATTTAAGGTGGTTCTCTAAAATATGCAAATAACTATCTCAGTGTACGGAATTGTTGAAAAGATCTACTATGGTGAGTCCTGTCATTCTACTGACATTAGTGGAGCTGTCAGATCATGCTACTGTTTTTGTAGTCTTGTGTATTATTTCCTTTTTATGCTTCTATTCCAAACTCATATCCCTAAATGTTAATCTAGTTCAGATCAGCACATCAGAATTATAATTTATAATCTATAATCAAAGTGGTTTGAAATCATTGACATTCCGTTGCCCTTCCCAGACTACTCCAATTGATTTTGAGTTTTTTGGAGAGGAGAGGGAAATGCCTAAAATAGTAGTTCCAGTGAGTGCCTGTGAAACCTTTTTAAAGGCTACAAGACTCTGTCCTTATCTGATCAATTAAAAAACTTCATGAGACTACTCAGTAGTGAAAAGTAATAAAATGTTTGGGTATTTTTCTGAATAAACAAAAAGACATATTACAATGCTAAAATAGAAACATGTTTTATTTCAGATACAGGTATTCAAATCCTACCATTACCAACGTTCAAAATAACACTACCAGTATTTCTGAAGTCTGTCAAAGGAATTTTCATTGTTAAATGCAGTAGAGTTTCTGTAACATTTTACAAGCAAATGGAGAAAGCTGGGATTTTGTTTGTGGGTTTTGTTCTTTTCCTTTGAAGTCATACTTTTATAGCTTTTTGCCACTATGTGAATTGTGGCTTGATTAGGAAATGTTTACGAGAATGTTCAGTTGATCTTGGGATCAACTATATCTTTTTAAGGTGAGTTGCTGCTTTTGCCAAGTGTTCTTAGAAATGGTGAATTTTCAAGTGATCTCATCCTCCAGATTTGCACTGTGTTGTCTTGTTTTCTTATAGCTCCATCAGCACTTTTCCCCTTCTTTCCCCATTCTGTTTAAAATGACGTATTGGTCTAATATATCAATCCCACTTGGTCCCATGACTAATACTGATGTTATTCTCAACGGGACCATAATCTGTCATCGAACTTACTTTTTCTTTCATATCCAGATGATGTTTGATTGGCTTATTTGACACTAGAAGGCAACTGCACTTGGTTATGATCAATACCCTTGTATTCTCTGTTCCTTATCTTTCTCAGTAAGACTAAATTAGCAAATGAACCATGAAAATGTTTCAACTACCTGTCAAGCAGTAGGAAAATCTTACTCCTGTTGTTAAGCAATGTGTAGGTACTCTGCTGGGCTCTTTATTAGAAACATTGGAACACCATTGCTCTGGTACAAGTCTACTGTGGCATAAAGATTTTTGCCTAAAGCCATATCATGTTTCACTTTTTGTTTACTTTGGGTTCTCTGCACGGAGCCACTTAAGAAAGTTGATCCAAGTTAACTTCAAAAATAATATTAGTTAAACTATATTAAATGTGTATGCGAATCCTCTTATTCAGAATTACAGTGGCCTTAATTCTATTTGTTAAGAATTTTCTTTTTCATTCTGAATAAGGATAGCTGTACAAAATGTTAATACAGTTTAACTAATCTCCTTCAAAGCCCCATTTTAATTAATTTGGATTAATTCTTCAGTATTCCTATTAAGATCTGTCTTTTCAGTAATATGTTATCACTAATAGTTCAGATACAGCGTCTTTCAAGCTGGTGGATATTCAGTGGTATCAGAAGTAGGGAAAATTCAAAGAAGGTATCATCTGCAAGAAGACTTTTCCATTAGTCTTTGACACATAATACAAAATATGCACTCAGTTTATAGAGTTTTGTCAGAGATAAAAAGGCTGTTACTTTATAAATCATAGCTCTGCTGTAAGACACTGTCAGTGTGCCTCTGTGTGTATGTATGTATGTACGTGTGTGCGTATATATATATTTTAACTGGGAGCTTTGCAAGTAGACAAGTGACTGCTCTATGCGTGGGGGAACTGATGATATGGCTGGCATCACCACTACCATGTACAAAATTGTGTAGATAAATACAGGGAGAATTCTGTATTTTCTGGGTGAAATGTATGTAACTAAGTTTTTTCAGCCCTAGTAAATCTAGCAAAGAATAGTGAAAAATAAGAGAGGAGAGAAAGGAATAAAGTGTGAAAGTGGATACTACAAAATGTTCTTGTTAAGTTGAAAAGGAGAGCAGAACAATTTCTTCCAGTATTCTCATTCTCAGCAAGTGAACAAATTCAAGCATAAATAAGAAGCTTGCACTTTAATGGAAAATAAGTAAATTTAGTGTTTTGTTGGTTTTGTTTTTTTTTTCCCCAGACAAATACTTTAGGTTTGTGTATGTTTCTGAGTTAACATAGTCATATAATAATGTTCTTTCATACTTCTTTTTTTTTTTTTTTTAGTCTGGTGAGATGACACCGTATTTTACATTGAAAAAAATATTTGGATAAAGAAATACTATTTCTTTCCCTGTTTTTATTTCCCTTCATCAAATTTAGACTGTACATGACTGTAATCCTGATAGATGACTCTAATATAAATGGAGATACATGAATTCTTCTATTACCAAACATGAAAATGGGATTGCTGGAAGCATTAATATCATATCTGAAGGTTTAAGTTCATTATTCTTAAACAGTTAACATCCAAAGAACATCCAAAGATGTTTCCTATCTGAAGCAATTTTTACAAGAAATACATATCTTTATAATATGTTCTTAATTTTTGGTCCAAAGTTGTCCCTTTATTCCTGTCATTCTTTCATAGTAAGGAGTGTTATTTCATGACAGGTTTGATTATTCCTGTAACTGTTTTGTATATGGCACAAAGCCTTACCTTCACCTGATGCATTAAGGAATACTGAACTGGATCTGTTAGCAGTGGCTGGCTTTTCTTGAGTGTTTGTGAGATTGAAACTTTGGACGAACGTAAGGGCAGGGAAGAAGCTTTGGAACCAGAACCGGTTTACCTCTGTAGCAGAATGCCTTTCACATCGTCTGGCTTTCCTATATACCACTCAAAAAGAGTTACATGCTCCTGCATTCTTTCTGCGTAGCTGTGACACTGTGTTCTGGGAAAGTTTAACAAACGTGCTACTCTTCAAGCTGTAGCTGAGGTATAGTAGTAGCACTTACTAGTTCAGTTACAGAGAAGGAGCGGAAGTGCCCCGGTACTACTGCTGAAATTAGATTTCTGCATGAATATAGGAATTCTTGGAGACACTGTTTCTCTATCCATCAATTTTTTTTCCCCGTAAGGTATGTGAGGAAAATTGCACAGTCATCAACAAGAAGTCATTGTTTGTGAAAGACAGTGTTTCATCTTTTTAAGGAATAGAAAATCTTAGAAAAATCATGACTTTTTTCTAAAATGTGTTGGATATGTCTTTGATTTGAGAAACACTTGATATGGAGTGTTTCTAAACTCCAACTATTTTCCTTTTGTATAGTATTATTTCTTGCCAGTATCAGTCAGTTTTCATTGCAAATGTTTGCTGCTTTTTTTTTTAAAAAAAAAAAGACAAACCCATTTTTAATTGAGGATTATGTTTTAAAAGGTATTTGTATCTTCCATTATTTTGAATAGTGAAAGAGTGAGTAGTAAGTGGCCTTTTCTATATGTAACTGATTTGTGCATGCAGTCGTGGTAAATCTGCAAATAAGATGAAGGCGTATGTGCTTATGCTAGACAAGTTTCTCATTAAAAAAAATAAAAAATCCATCCATGTTTATAAGATTCATGATGTTTTTTGAATAAGTGGCCACCGTATAATGTTTATAATTTTTCTTTTAGTAAGGAATAAACTGTATGATGTTACATTGAAACCAAACCATTGTAAATGTTCACACACAAATCACCAAATCAAACAGTTTACAATCCTACAATGTTTTCATATCATTAAACTGTTAGATCAGCTTTCATTTTTGCATAATGAACAGATGTGAGAAAATGGTGTATTTGTCTTCATTGAAATCAGTGCCATTTCTACTTAGGCTTCTTAGAAGAGAATGACTTCACGAATATTAACTATCAACTAATTAAGATGTACCTAATTAAATGCAAAAGCTACTTAGCAGAAGCCATTGCAAGAAAGGCATGTGATTAGGGAATTAGAAGCCGTTTTAACACTTGGAGCTACCAGCTAAGCATCTAAGCAATAGAAATGAGTGCAGACACTTCATTTGATAAGAACACAAGGGAAAAATACACCATCTTTTCACGTGGTTTTTGTTGAAAAACTTTGGAGCCAATGAAGTAGAATATATTGAGAATACAAATTGTAGTTTAGTGTAGTTTGATGTTGTTCAGTATCTAAAGAGATTAAACGTTAAACAAAATGTTGAGATTTTATCAGCCTACCTCGTGCAGAGAGATTTTTTGTCATTCTGGTCAGCTTTATCTTTGGAGCAGGTATAAATATGCACCATGAAGATGTTATGAAGGCCTCTGGGATTAAGTTTCTTAATGTCTGTCAAAGTATGAGTTAGATACAAGTATTGAACTGATTTAAGAGCAAATATTGGTCTGTCAATCAGGTGCTGTTACATGTGTTGCTTTTTTTCTTTCAAATACTCTTAGGATTGTTAAGATCTTTGATAACTGATCATGGTAAATGATGAATTGCCTGTAAATATTATTGTTTCCCCTTTCTGTGGCTTATTTTGTTAGGTTTTCAGAGATTAACTTCGAAATTTGCCCTACAGAAAAATCTGGGTCAGCCTTTTGCAGTTGTGTATGCATTTTAATTAGAGACGTGGTATGAGAAAGACAGCTTTCTTCAGAGATTTCCTCTTCTATTAGAAAAAACCCACAACTAAACAGCAAAAAAATAGAATTTCTTCCCACCTACCCCCTCAGAAAAAAAAGTCAATCATGGTATGAGACTGAATTTCCAATCAGCAGGTCTGATAAAGTTGAAATAAGATAAAGAGGTTTGAGAAGACAGATTACAAGTGCCTGATTATACAAAAGGGCAGAAATTGAATGAAAATGTCATAAGTCTCCACTTTTTCCTATGCGTAGTTCACAGCATATGGTAGTTTTCTATCTTTTCTGATCACTGATAAAATAAAAATCCACAGTACTGCTGAAGTACCATGGTTTGGAGGGAAAAGTTAATTTACTGTGATGGTCCATGATAGGCAGGCAGGATTTTTCCTTTTGTGGTAAGCTTTGGAGGTTGGTAATTGCTTAGTGATTTGAAAGAAATGCAACAGTATTAGAAATTAAAATGATGTTAGTTTATCCTGGTGATGGATTATTATCTGCTTATTAGCACATATCCTAGCACCAGAAAAATATATGATGATTTTTTTTTTTGTAAATTTATAGCTTTCCTGTAATGTGAAGAATTTCCCATTTTGCATTAGGCTAATCAACCAATGTGTAGACAGGGTTATTACAGATGACAGTCTAGCATAGGACTTCAAATTTGGGTAAGTTTGTAAGTTTTCTCTTATTTCAGTGGATTTCTTGAAGTTGGGGTTTTCTGTAATTTCTTTAGAATAATGACAGCTAAACACATTACTGCTTTTTATATACTATTACATCTAGTCATGACGTTCTGGAAACTTTGAGGCAATTAGGCTTTAGACTAGGATTTTCTACCTTATTTTCTTCTCGGCGTTATAATTAAAACTGAGACTTATCCATTTCAGAATTGCATGAAATTGTAAGAAAATGTAAAGACTGACAATGGAGTCAGAATAAGGACATGTGGAAGGAATTTGTATGAGAAACTGCATGGGAATTCAAGATAAAGAGCAGTCTTGTGTACCATTTCATTTACAACCCATACAGGAGGCAGTGCAATACTTTCCTGTTGATTTTTTTTTTCCACACAAGGAAGGAAGGAAACTGTAAACGTAATCATCGCAGCTCACAGATTTCAACATCATGTGAACTAACTGCATTTTTCTTCCTGTGGCCTCCATGCTTAGATGCATTACTGAAGGCAGCTGAATAATAATAACTGAGCATTTAGGCTCAGTTGATGTCATTACTTCTTTTATGAACTTTACAATGCAACTGCAGAGTTTGTTTTACGCTGTGGAATATTCCTGCTTTTTTACCGATTACACAGGCATTTGAAAAATAATGTTCTATATTAACATTCAAAGAGCTCTCGTGATTTGATCCTATTCATTGTGATTTTATCATCAATTTTTTTTACTTAGTTTTTGTCAGGTTGTAGTTCAGCCTTTCAGATACTGTTGCCAGGTAAAGGACTGTGACCAACTTGCCTTATTATTTAGGACTCCAGCATTTTTATTTTATGTTGATTTTTTTGTTGTTGTTATTCTCTATGCTTCATTGAATCTTGCAGTGATTTTGCTGTTCATTTTAAGGCTTTTAAAAAAAATTGCCCTCTGTTAAGCAGTTGCGCTTCCATTTACTACAGGTCAGAATTTGACAGCAATTTTTTACTGTGCACTGGAGCATGTATCATATTAAAAGATGCACAGTAAGCAAGAGGGTTTCCTTACTATGTGTCTCTAGTGATACCAGCACTGAGAATGCTTCCCATTGGAAAGATCTTAAAGCATTTTACAAGAAACTTAAATATCAGACACATTTTACAGATGAATAAACAAAACCACAAAGGAGTGAGATGATTCAACTACGTTAAACACAAAATGTAGGTCTTCTGTGATCTAGCAGAAACTTTATCATCTAGACAAAATTATTGCAGATGGTACAAATCTGTAGAAATCCAGCAAAAGTTTAAAAAGTTCTTGACATTTAAATCCTTGAAAAAGGAAACTTCTTTTGCCTCTTGCCCTATCTACATTTAGTCACTGCCTTTACTGCAGTTTGGAGAATTTAGCCCAAAATGTGTGTCTGTTGCATGAAGGAAATATGATTCAACTACACAGGCACTGTTTCTGAATATGGACTGTTGCTAGGTTCCAGATTTCAGTGTATAAATGTATATCTATGAAGTTCAAATAAAATCATAGTATCATAAAATCGTTTGAGTTGGAAGGAACCTTAATGATCACCTAGTTTAAACACACACACTCCCGCCCCTGGCTTGGGCAGGGACAGCTTCCACTAGACAGAGTTGCTCAAAGCTCTCTCCAGGCTGTCCTTTAACATTGCCAGGGATGGGGCATTGTTCCCAGCCTATGGTTGAGTGGTTCCTGGTAGTTGACTATACTATGTTCTTTAAAGAGGAAGGCAGCAAAGGTGAAGTTGTTCATAAAATCATTAGTGAAATGTCAGAAGCAATTTAGTCACAATAAAATATTTCCCTGAAGATAAGAAGTATCCATTATAAAACATTCCTTCCACCTACATTTCTGTGCTGCTGAATTCATCAGATAAGAATTGGACAGTTGACAGTAACTAAGCGCTAATATGGAAGATATCTATTTCTAGTCTATTTTTATTGTGAAAGCAAAGGATAAAAGTTAAAAGTGGGTTTTTATTTTGGGAGAGAGTGAAGGCTATTTTTTTTTTTTTCTTTTTAATATAAACTCAGACTGAGACTAATTTAACACAATTTCTCATTGTGACCCCAAATTTAGCTTGAGTTTCAAGTTAACACCACCTTAGTTGACAGGAGATAAATAAGCTCAATATAATATTATATGTTTATACTATGACACACTTCGTTGTAATAGTAGCATTTCTTGCAAAGTGTGAAAGTGTCCCAGCAGTTTACCTCATAGCGTCTTACCTGGAAATGGAAAAAATTGAGAGTAAGGTTCACTCCTTTTCCGGCTTTTTTTGCTATTCTTTGGAAGAGAATTTTGAAGTCTGCTCCTACGTCTTGTTCTTCAACCCGAACATATATTGTTCTGCTGAAGCACGCAGGAATCCCTTCTGCAGTTGTGTCAGGGTGTAATGACCTGTGATACAAAAGAAGGAGCAATTGATGCAAAGATTGAGTCCAGTGAGAGAAGCAGTGAGGGAGGAGATCTAAGAAGCCTTTGGCAGGGCTCAAATTTGTGGTTTTTAGTATAGGAAAACAGCTATTGAGACTGTCTCGATCTCAAAGGTCTTTATAACCCAGATGATTATGACTACTTTAGGCTGTTTTAAAAAGCATGTTTTTCAGGACTTTCCCTGGTTTGCAGAGCCAAGAAAGATTGATGTTTGCAATTCTGTTGGGTCTGAAGATTCTATATAAAATAAAATATTTACCTGGTTGAAAGGCAATAAAAGATTTACTTGGTAATAAAATAAGGATGTAATACTGGATGGATGGCCCTCATCTTTTTCTCTTTTATAAAGAATTTGGTCATTAATAGTTCCAGGACTCATGACATACCAGTAGTACTAAGGAACCTTCTATTTTCAGGAACATAGTTTATCAGAAATTGAGAGGTTTTAAGACTTTGTAAAACTTGAATGACAAAAATGTAGTTTCTCTTTAGATTGGTGTTTGATTCGTTTTATTGTTATTCCATTAAGCAGTAAAAGCCTAATTTGAGACTTGGGTAAAGCAGTGTTGATAGATTTTTGGCTTAATTTACAGCATTCACAGTTCTCACTGTATTAGCTTTTCAGAATCCAGGTGGTAGTTATTAACCCTGGCTGATGTCTTCATATACTATAGAGTATTTAATGACTATTTCTAAAAATATTGTGTTGTATTGAAGAGATGTCCATTTACATATCTTGGTGATATGCTGTTTTGTAGATGTTAGCTATTAAAACAAAGGGGTTGACATGGCTGGACTGTAGCAAGTGCAATGCTATAGACACTCCTATCCAGTCCCATTGAGATCACATATGCCTCAATAGTGGCAGATTCAGTAGATGAATCATAATTCAACAGAACGTTTTATGCCCTATACTGAAGGATCGTATAGCACAAAAGGCATTCAGATGTTTCAAAATGTTACACTTTTCAGGAAATAAACAAAAAAATCATGTCTACAAATGAATTGGCTTTTCCCATGCCTTGATCTTACCCAATTAACAGGGCCTCAGAAGTCCAGTGTGCTCTTATATGCAACTTTTTCACAATTTTTGTAATTGGCATAACATTTTGGGCTGCTGCTCAGTTCATGTTGCTTTTCATTGCAAGCACTTTCTGTAATTTTTCATTTTTTCCATCTTAGTTCATTTTTTTCAACCTTAGTTCATTTTTTCCATCATCTGCTCCAAACCGAGTATTTATCCTGCAGTTTTTGTCACTGTCACTGAGATTTACTGACTTCAGAATATGTGATCATTTTTTCATTCCTCATTTAATGGATATTAACTGATTTCTTCAGGAAATCATATGTCACCTTACAAAACTAACTACGTTGTGGTTAGGGTGCTGTTAAGACAGATCTCAAGCACAAGATTTCCTTACTGAAAGCAAAAGCAACTCTGCTACTTAACCATTAGCTAGTATTTCATCAAACAGTTTATGTTTATAATAAAATGTGTCACACTGATGTGACAGAATTCAAGTGCATAGATCTTTTTATACTTCCATGACACAGAGTAATGTGTTACTGGTTTGTTAATGAATGAAGATATTTCTGGCCAAACAAGACACGCTGACACAGCTTACGACAACTTTCTTCATATTTTGATGCATGGATGAAATTCAAAGGATGAATTGTGGGTTATAAAACTGGCTAAGCTGGAAGTTAGGATACTTTTCACTTTCTCCTATGAAAATGGATGAAGAAAAAGTGATTACTGTATATATATTTCCATGCACATAGTTTCCTATTGGTGTATTACTTAGTTATTCACGTTAGGATTTTCTGTGGAATCAAATATGAATTAACAAAAATGGAAGTCTAAAGACCACCCAGGCTGGCATTCACTTCAGCAGCATATCAAGTTAAACTAGGTTTAAGCATGTTTTTATAGAATCAAGGCAGAGGAGACAAGTCATTGTAATAAAAAAAAAAAAAAAAAATCTATTTACCTTGTTTATATAGAAGAGAATCTAATTTATTTGTGTGCCCATCTGGACTAGATTGCTCATTTTAAGTTAATTTAACAAATGATAGACTGCTACTGGCCTTTTCTTTCCCAGGAGAAGAGGTTGACAGACAGCTGTGTAGAGATGCTATCTACCCAGTCCCAGTTGTCTGCGAAGCTCCATGCCCAAAGGATTGTGTTCTCAGCATGTGGTCTGCATGGTCCTCCTGCTCCCACACCTGCTCCGGCAAAACCACAGAAGGGAAGCAGATGCGTGCCCGCTCCATTCTGGCATATGCAGGTGAAGGTAAGGTCGCATACTCTTGCAGACTCTTCTTTGACTGTGAATTCCCAGCTCTCTTTGTAATGTCAAAGTAATTTTTTGATTGACAGAAATGAATTATTAGATGGAGTTCTGTTTTTTTAAATATAGAAAAATTATTTAAATGCTTATCCTACAATTACTCATAGTCCATAAAGCTGCTTTAAAAGAGGAGATTTTATTTTGTTGATTTCAATTAAAGTTGCTTTTTTTGTTATACTGCATAATGTTACTGTTTTGATTTCAAATATATGGATTTCTCATTTTCTATTAAAATTAAACACTGTAGATACCTTATCCTATGCGGACCTCTAGAGAGATATTTAGAGTATTGTTAGTAATTTGGAAGGATATAAATAGGAATGCTGAAAAGTTGAGAGTTTTAATTGGTTTAAATGCTAACAAATGGCTTTTGTAGCCTCTTAGCTCAAATTGGTAAATGATGTTACCCATTAACATCTTTATTCATAGTAAGACCTTTGTTTTACCCTGCAAATCCTCAGTCATATGAACGGCTTTCATTCATGCAAATGGTCATTGTGTAGCATCTGAAGCAAATGCAAAGAGAAGATATAGCTGGGATATAAACGAGAAGAATAAAAAGGTTTTAGATATAGGCTCAGCATCTGTCCTTTGACGATTTTCCATGCTTCCTATAACTGGTTTTGTTTTATTCTTAAGTATTTTGTTTTATTCTTACGTATGTTGGGGGGTAATAAAGCAAATGCATTCTATATGTAACATGGTTCTAAACCAGCCTTGTCAGGTGTGCCAGGGTCCAACTGTGAAAATTCCTTGTGCAACACTGGGAGCAAGGAGACACAGCCACCATGACTTACTGGAAAACTTTTACTCACTTATATTGCTGACAGGAAATTTCTGAGCCTTCAATATAAAAGGATATTTTAGTTTTTCTTTGAAATCATTAAGCATTTTATTACTTCAAGATGAAATGATGAAATTCAGCTGAAAAGTTGAAGCTGTAAGGCGTGGAAGCAGTGAAACAGAGTATCTGTTCTGAGGAGAAAAAAAAAAAAGGCCAGGCTTCGTCTTATACCACAACACTTCTCTGTTTGCAAGCACAATTAACCTCATTGCTATAAGATACTGTGTATTTGACAGAATGCAGGTAATTGTAGACAGAAAAACCTAAAAAGTATAGCAGAGCAGGCACATTCAACCTTTTTCCTGAAAGGGGCCTTTGCTAGAAGTGTAAGAGGCAGTCATAACTATACGCATTTTAGTAGGTGATTCAAATTACTTAGAAATAACTTAGATAGATCTATGTAACAAAGTAGAAAAGCTCTTAAAATAATAAGCAAAATTGGTTAATGTTGTGTTTGGGTTTTTTTTTAATAATACATGAAATGGACTCATATTGAGAGAAGCAGAGCCATGTTTCATATGGATGATAATATGTAACAACATGCTAAGGCTTGGAAGGTTCTTTCATTTATTTATATAGTTCCATTCTCTGGAGTTTGTACACAGTGCAAAGGAGCATGGTGTTAATCGTATGATAATCAAGTAAACATAAATTCATGTGCTTCTTGCTTTTCCACGAAGGTCAAGATAATAGCTTTTCAATATGCATAAGTAATTTTATTAGAGACAGAAATTTAACATCTTGGCAAGCATGCCACAGAAGTGACAAACTAAATCACTCCAGAAAATGAATCCTTTTTAAAAAATATTCATTTTATTATGACTTTGATACTTAACACAACTTAGACTAATTTGCAAGGCTACATGTACAGCAAAGCAGTTAAGCGCTGCCTGGATTTTTAGGTATGTGAATTTTATTTGTTTGTATTGTACAATGATCAGAATCAGTAATGACTGATCACAAAGACTGATAGGTCTCAAGCCAGAGATACTACTGAAGCAATCCCTAAACTAGTGCTGAGAAAGCTAACTCGTTACCTAGATGTTGCAATGTGTCAGCTTTGCTCGAGCCCTGACCTCTTTACTGCTGTTCCAAGATGAGGTTATTCTGTGCTTTTTTTTAAGGATACAAGCCTGTATGCCTACCTAGCTTACAGCAATTCACTCACATCTTGCTCAGGTATCTTAAACACCATGCTCCTTTGCACTCTGTCTGAACTCCAGAGAATAAAAATATATAAATAAATAACCTTCCAAGGCTTAGCATGTTTTTACAACTCTGCCTAGAAGTTATTGTTCACCTCTGCTTGTGTTACATTCAAAAAGTATTAGTTTAGCTTTTATATTTTATGTTCCACTGAAATTAGACTTATTGTCGTCTGTCTCCTTGCACATAATTTATGCCTTTAGTCATTTGCTGTGTGACAAATAACTGAGTGACTTTTCACCTTCAGAATTGCATGACAGAGATCAGCTGTGTCCCCAAAACATAAATCATGGATTGAGTAGTTGGTGCTGGGGGGTCGTTTTGAGTTCTGGGGGCACAGAATATATTCTCTATTCTGCTGATGTGAAAAGGAAGCTTCATGTGAACCATTTTGAAACATGCAGGTTTTAGTTCTGTTCAGGGCTTATAAACAATGCACATTATTGTTGGTGAAAACTCTGTAAACACCATGTATAACTAAAATTCCAAAATCTCATAAACGTAATAATAATTCCATTTGCACATTAAAACTCAGTTCTGAAAATAACTATCAGTTCAATTCAGATGAACAGTCCCAGAGGTGTTCCCTTTAGGAGTTTTGAACCTTTCCTCGAGCTGTTGCTAACAGTTGCTGTCAATATTAATTAATTAAAGAACATGCAACCAATTTGGATACTAAGATGACTTAAGGAGTCCAGGTTTAATACTGTGAGCCCTTGATCACATCCATCCTCCTGCTAGTCTGGGAAGATCAAAAGCATTGCAGGCTTTACATACACAGTGAATATTGCAATCTCTTAACATGTCTGAAGTGCTTAATTCTTGTTCACTGGGGTACTTAAATATGAACACCCCACTGAAATTTTTGAGGGTCTGTAAATAGGTTGAAATAGGTTCTTTTATTTGGATCTCATATGTCTCCATATTGTCTGTGATGGTTCAGTTCCTTTCCTCTTTGAAATAAAAAATACTATATTCTGTCATTTTGCTTTTAGTGTTGGCAGATGACTGTCATGCTATGTCATTTCACACTTTTAGACCGTATTTCTCTTCTCAATTACCAGCTATCTATGCTGCTGAATTGGTTTGAAGAAACCATCAAGTTAGCATAACTGGCCACCAGGAAACAGTCACAGTATAATCAATTTTCCTGGATGACTTAGAATAGGAATAATTCCGTAGTATTATAATAATTCCTTGGTGAGAAGAATAGCTTCATCCGAAAATCGAAGCCATATGTAAACTACAGTAGTGACAACTTTTCTAATGAGCTCAGGGATACGAATGCCCCTCCAGCAGCACACTGACTTCTGCTTGAGCTGTGAGCTGACCTCAGTTGTACTCTCTCAGCGTCATTTCCTCATTCTGAACAACATCTCTTCCTCATGGTCAAACCATACACTGCAGAGCCTCAAGCTCAGTGTGGTTATGCACATCTGTTATGGGCTTATTTAGTAGCATTCAGTGGATAAAAAAGAGAGGAGTCTCTTTTCTCAAGATGAAGGTTTTTCTGTGGTTTGTGAGATGACTTCATGTGGAAACTGGTGTCACAATAACCATTTTTATACCTTTTCTGAGATCACTGCCTTCAGCTTGAAGGTTTGCAAGGTGAAGTGATTTATAAATTTGCTTGTCTGTGAGCCTGTCTATAGTGGTGGCTCATTTGTGTCACTGTCAAGTACATCTTCATGGTACAGTAAGAAACTCAGGGAAGTCACTGTCTCAAAATATAAAATGACACCAAAGGACATAATGATGTTACCCGATATGGCTGTTCTGAGTAAGTCTAGTAAAGACATCATATGCAGCTCAGCCCCTCTCTGTTGAATGTAGGGTTTCTCTATTTTTGTTTTATTTCCTGTTTAATATATCTGTAGATTCCTTTCCTGCTTACAAGAAGTCTTATATAATTAGTAATACACTCTAAGACTACTTTACATAGCCCATGACCTGACATTAAAAACTACTAAATTAGTCTTAATTTTTTAGTAGATAGTATATATACAGATTGATTCTGTATTAATTATGCACTACCATTGATTGACACTGCAAAATCAGTGTCATACAGCATAACACTAATATTGTGGATACATTCCAAGTTTTATCGGTAGTAAATGAATGATACTAATCTTGGAAAAGTAAAGATTAAAAAAAAAATAAAAATCCCACAAGTCAAATGCAAAGAAAAAAAAAAATCATCTGATTAAAAAGAAGCTTAATAAAATGAGAGTGAAGGACTATTTTGTTTGAAATATCTCTTAGGGCAGGGATGCATATACATGGTAATGTCTACTGTGGCTATTGTATGTTCATAGATTAGCAAAGTATAATACCAGAAAGACTATTTAATGTGACCTCATATATCACAGGCAATTAAACATCAGAGTTAGATAGTCTAGAGCATCAGTTGTCCATCTCATCAGGTATTCTCTTTGACAAGGGCAAACAGCTCATACTTCTCATATATCTGCAGGATTGATTTACTGAACCTGTAAGCTGTATCAAAGGAGTTTCTTTTCAACTTTAGGGGTCTTATGGTTGATGTGCTTTAAAATTTGATTGCTGTTAAAATTCCAGTGCACTTTGACTTCATAGTTGAAAAAGGGGAGTTGTACTAAGGACTTTTCAATGGAAAAGTATCACCTCACTCCAGATTACAAAAGGCACTTCGGTCACATGTTTTCTCCAACTTTAAGATTATTCCAGCTGTTTTAAAAACCGTATATAAAATTACATGCATGTAAAATGAGTGATATCAAAATGCTTAATTAAACTTATGCTAAATGCTTTAAAAATATTTAAGCATATTGAAATTTGGAAGTTATAAAAAAATTTCACAAAAAAAAAATAAAACTCAACAAAACTTGAAAAGCCAATCCTTTAATATCCTAGAGTAAGATGTGTTACCCATTAGGAGCTCCAAATCAGGTAGAAAAGCAATTTAAGCTTATGACAATTCTGTTAGTCTTCAAAGAAACTAATCTTATATCTCTTCTATTTTATGAGTAATATGGAAGTCTCTTTGTAGAGGTAGCCTTTCATTTTCAAGCTTGCTTTGCTTAACTGTCCAAAACCAGAAAGAAATGCTTAAGCTCCAACTGGTTTTGCACCTTGAAATGACTATTTTTAGTACAACCAAGCAGTTTACAGTCATCTGACCATGTATTATATAAAATGTAATTATGATTTTATGTCCCTTTTTCATATATCCTATGATTAAATATCAGGGGTTTTTTTGAGTTTGTTTTTTTGATTTTTTTTTTTTTTTTGTGATGCTCATTTGGTGAAAGGCTCTTAAAGCCCTAGCCTTGTTACTCCTACACAGATCTTGTAAAAGGCATCTCTAATTGCCAGTTTTCCAGCCCCTTCTGCTTATTTCTGTAACTTTTTTTAATTTGAGGGATGCAAGAAAATAACTGTTTTCCTGGAAAGAATGGCATACTGATTTATAAATAAATAATATATTTTCTATTCTTACAAAGATTTGGTACTAGTAATAGTTGGTTTATATTTCAATACTGTTGTTTCCATAAGTTTTCATTCTTTCCATAGTTTTTAAAATACTAATATAATCTGAACAGAACTGGATTCTCACAGAGCTGCAGATATTCATGCCCCAGTGTTTTTCATTTACAAGTCAATGTCACTCCTAATTTTTCCCTGAATATACATTCTTGCATAGCTGTCAAAACTGAATCGAAGTTTTCACTTTATTTTCAAATGCCTTAGGAACTGGTGGCTATGGCATCTATTCCTGGGGAAACATTTTTTCCCACACACCCCCCCTTTAATTTATTTAATTTGCTTAAATATTTCCCTTTTGTTTCTTCTTCAGATGGAAATAGTTAATTTAGTAACCTTCCATATCCTTTCTAAATTCTCCTTTATCTAACCCTCATACTGGGGCAACATGTCTAGATGCCTCATGGGGATCAATTATGGGCCAAATACTTTGTGACTTTACTATCTTAAATTTTTTATTTTTATTTTTTCAAAATACACTTACTTTCCTAATTTCCTTGCTTATATTCCTGTTGGTGATAGATGGAAAAAATTCAATTTCCTGAAGGGATCTGCTTGAATAACTTTTTGAAACTGATTGCATAACCATAAATTTGTCATAATTTTGTTTTACCTTTTTTTATTGTCTTGGTTTTTTTTTGGAAAATGGTTGTGATGTTTTATCTTGATGCTTTGCATATTGACATATATTCTAAGCAATTCTAAAAGACTCAAGTTACACCTATTCTAAGCTAAAACCCAATTTAATTCCAGTCATTGTTTAATTACTTTTCCCCATTTTTAGGTTTTTCTAATGGCCCTTTGCAAAATTTAAGATTAGCTAGTCTTTGGCATGACATCTCAGTTAATAAGATGTTTACTGTTGCTTGCTTGCACCAATATTTTTAACCTGAAGTCAGCAGTTAAAAATATCTCTATGGAAATAATTTGAGAATTTGCATTTTTGTCCTGTGGTTTCATTATAATGGCCCTTTCCTCAGGTTTGCTGCAGATCTAGACACCTCACCAAGCAACTCGGAGTATAAAGCATTTTCAGGCTCGTGACACTTCACTTGTGTTGGAGTACTTGAAACATCCATTTTTAATTTTATTACATTTAGTTGTTTGTTTATTTTCTCTCAACAATAACTGCTTAAAACCACTTCACTCTTGCATTTCCCTGGAGCAGGAGGTCAACCTGAAGTTCAGTGTTGGAATATAAAGGCTATTATGCTGTCTGACATGCACTTGGTGTAAGTAGACAGTTTTATCTGTTGAGGAAAGTTGTATGGCTTGTCTGCAGCAACTACTTAAAAGTTCCTCTTTCAGTTATCTTTCTTACCATTCTTGTCTTTTAGGGAAAGACTAAATTGTTATTTAGATTTTCTTTGGCTCACCATCACTTGGAGTTCTGTTGTTCCTGTGTAAGCCATGAATTAAGTCTTAAACCTAGATTCTGTATGTCTAGTAACACCAGAGTTCTAGCATACGTGCTGTCCATTCACAGAGCTAGACATCTAGTAGCCTATGATCATGTCTAGTAGGAAAGACCTGTTCTTTACTCATGGAGGATTGGGAGGCCAGATTAGCTTTGAAATGCTTGAATATAAGAAACTGAACATATTATCTGAAACTGGACACAACAAAGATGGCATTATCTGAGCTTTTCTTCACAGTTATTGACACATTAATGCGTTTTAATCTTAACTTGCAACAGCCTTTGTTATCTCAGTCTGGACCTGAAATTACCAGCTGTGCCACCCTCTTTGGTAATTACGTAACATGGAGAAATATCCACTGGGAGCTAGGACAGGAGCTCCAAAATTCTTTTTAATTGGTCTGTGAATTGCACACAAACAGTGGTCTCTACACGTGCGTAACTATAATGTTTAACCATTTCTTCTGCCTAGAGCCTTCACACATTTTTGTGTTTCTTGCAGTCTCTTTTAGAGAACCCCAAAATAAAAAGGCTGTAGATTACTCCAAGCACATTAGTGTGCAATAGAAGTTATGATTGTTTTGGCGTCCTTATTGTACGCTTTTACATTTACTGTCCGTATACAGTCTGTTCTTTGTTGCCTGGAGTTTGTTCAAAGTCAATATTGGGCATTTGAAAAGGAGGAAAAAGGAACAGCATTTCTTTCATGTAATCAAAGTGATAATATGTAACTAGTAAGATTTCAAAGTGGGTATGTTGTTTTTTTTTTTTTAATAAACCACTTTATTTCCTTCCCCTCTATGAACTTTTGCCCTGTTTTATTGTTCCAGGAGGAATACAGTGCCCAAATAGTAGTGCCCTACAGGAAACACGCAGCTGTAACGAACACTCTTGCACTGTGTATCATTGGCAGACTGGCCCATGGGGACAGTGCATAGAGGATACGTCTGTCTCTGCTTTCAATTCCTCTGCCAGCTGGAATGGGGAGGCCACCTGTTCCGTAGGGATGCAGACAAGAAAGGTCATCTGTGTGAGAGTCAACGTGGGACAAGTGGGCCCAAAAAAGTAAAGATTTTGAACAGTATCTTCATGCTGTAGTTATCTTATGAATTTGCTACTTTATGTTTGTATCACCAGTGACTGAATGCAAAGGCAAAAAGACCTTCTTTGTGTCCTCATGAGGGAAAAATTAGTCTTTTAAAAATACAAAACTGAAGCAACAGGAGGACTACATAAAACCATTCTTGCTATTGATTTTTACAGTGGTGTTTACAGTGCTGATTCTGCTGACCGCTGACTGACTGCTAAATCCAGCTGGCCCTTGTCATCATCAGGCTGAGTCAAGATAAGAGTCTTGGGGTACATGTATGGTGTGCAGTGCAGCTACATGGATGAGTGCAGTTCACTAAAATACATGTTTGGATCTAAATATGATACAGCCCATGTTAGTGCACCTTCTTAGAAGCAGACCAAGGAGGTGAAGCACAGTGGAGCTCTGACAGGGAATTAGTTTGACAACCTTTGTGAGATTTTTTTTCCCATATCTGTTTTTTTTAAGACATTCCTTTGGCCCATTGATTTAATTTTACAGTTTAATATATGACCAGGGTTAAATACAGATTAGCTGCTAGTAAAATGCATTTGATAATATATTCATACAGTTTTCAGTCTGTAAATATACACCACTCAGGATAAATTCAAAGCTGGAAGAGGTGATAGTAGAGGTCATTTAGAAGGTTCATGAGGCAGCTGTTCTCATGCTAAATATTTGCATGGTGCCTGAAATTTGTTTCTTTACTCAGCAGTAGACTTATTCCCAATTTACTTTAAATGGAAATATGAGGACTAATACCAGCATATTCGGTAATCTAAATTGTTGTATATCTGCATTAAGTTGCTGTTCTGTTCAGCCATGATACCATTATATCTTTTATTTGTTACTCATTTTACATAACAAAAAACCAAAACAAAACACAACACTAATGATTAGTCTTCCTTTTAAAATCCACTGTTAATGTCTCTGCCTTTGATTCAACCCTAAATTTTTGAGAGAAGGCCTGTTTTATTGTGTCATAAATGGATCCCATTCCCCCCCCCCCCCCCCCCCGAAATGAAATACAAGTTTTGGTTGATCCTTCAAATTGTCATGTTAAAATCACTGAATTGTTTTTAAAGAGCCAAACATTTAACATGAAAGTGTAAACAGAAATCTTGTTTTAAGTTCCCTTTAATAAAAAGAATTCCTGTAGTAAGACAATCAATATTATTGGCTTTATCTACCTCAAAAGTTGCAGGTATCTTTTCTCATTTACTTGACCTTGAGTAAGGATTGCAAAAAAAATCAATACTTTAAGCCACATATACTAAATACAAACAATATTAAAGATAGAAATGGAGTTCTAATTGAACTAATTGCCTTGCCCAAGGATCTGAAGAATTGTAATGTTCAGTGCTCCTGAAAGATGAAGTTCTCAGTGAAACAGTGTATGTGTATAATTCAGACTTTTTTTGTATACTTACAATTTTTGTTGTTCTTTAAGGAAAAAGTCATTAGTAAGCCAATGTTCAGTACTTTTTAGAAGTGCTTTCAATTTTAACCTTAGATAAATTTCTGAAAACATAGTAAATGTGTTTAATTGATGACGCATCTTTTTTTAAGACCCTATATAATCTGATTTTACAAAGAAACAAGGCAAAACTTGACTTAAAATACAGAGAGCTTATGCAGAGGTGATGGAGATTTGTGTTGCTATAGTTATAATATTCCATGGTCTTTTGCATAGGTATTTTAAGGGAGGAAAGGAAACGATGTGGATGTCGTTACAAGAAGGCACCAAGAAGTTGGTGCTGGTTCACAGAACTGGATCATACTCTGAGAATTTTATGTAAAATGACAGGAAAGTGCAGAGACAACCAATGGAAATAATGAGCTAGCAAGTGTTATTGCTGAAGAATATGTTTCTGTAAAGCTTTAATTCAACTTTTCTTCTTTGCATCTGCTTCTCCCCCAGCCACCACACAGGCATAGTTCTTCACTGACCATGGAGATCACATTTTCTAGGTAGTTAATCACTAGATTTGCCTGTGCTCCCTTCAGCCTGGCAGGAAAGATGCCTTGAGAAAGCCAAGCTTCCCCAGCTGATCGAATCCAAATACAGAACTGGTCTGTCATCCCTCTGGTCCCAGACACCCAGCAACCACAAATCATAGTAATGATTTTCTCTAATGAGCCAAAAGCTCCAGAATGCAGAAGTGATATTCTTCTTGCCTCTTCACATATTCCCCTGACAGTCCACAGTCTGTATGCTTTTAGAGCAATAGTAATTTTCAGGGTTTTTTTAAAGATTTGCAGTACTTCTGCAAGAGTTATTACATCATTCTGAAAGCAAGTAGCGCAGCATAGAGAGTCGTTTGTCCTTGATGAAAAAATAGGAACACAGAATGGGGAAAATGACCTGGGCTAATGAGTCCCTTATGCGGCAGTCCAGTAATCCCTTTTATATGCTGATCCAGAATCTTCCTAAAACAAGCGAGTTTTCTGTCCCTTCTGAGAGTCTTTCACAGTCTCATTGATCTGGCAGTTTCAAAACCATTTTCTGGTTTCTGTCATGATCATGGCGAGCTTATACCTATTTGTTCCTGGGTTAGCAGTGTTCAGTTTAAACATTCCTCCTTCCAGAGTTTATGCTTCAAGTAAATGTATGAGGAGCTTAAAATGTGTTTCACTAAGCTAAACTAGATCGCTTTTCTTCAGATTCATTTGAAAGCTTGAAAGTGACAGTCAAAAGGCAGAGACTGGAATGGTGAGTGAGGAATGATTATTTAAAGTTAAATCCCCAGTTGCAGAATACACCAGGTTTCACTTGCTTTCACCAGATGTATTTAAATGCTAATAGTTTTTATTTCTGTGCTTCATTCTGATGAATTCTGGGCAACTAGCAGTCCCCTTGTGTGCCTACAGGCATTCAGTACCTCTCGTGATTCTCTGCTTCACAGCAGAATGATTGTTTATTTGATAATGCTTCTTTTTCATTTTTTTTTTTAGATGCCCTGAGAGCCTCAGACCGGAAACTGTAAGGCCTTGTCTGCTTCCCTGTAGGAAAGACTGTATTGTGACTCCATTCAGTGACTGGACATTGTGTCCTTCTTCATGTCAGGAAGGTAATTTTATCCATTGTGTGCTAGTAGACAGATTTTAAGAAAGAAAAAGAGACTAGCAGTCACTTTTGGCAAAAGGCTTATACACATCTCTTTCTGACAGAGGACATGTAATAGCTGGTACAGTAGCTGCAGGGAGGACACAGCATTTTTGATTAAAAGAATGGTTATTTTTATACATTTTCTTTATGCATCTGCGTATTTTTTCACTATTTTACCAACTTTTATGTTACAAAATCCCATTTGCGTCTTCTGCTGATAAAGAGAGAACTACTCATGGAGTAAACACATACCAGAACAGACATAGAACTGTAGCATTTGAATTATGAGATTATAAAATGGTCAGTTTTGGTCTTTGAAAATACACATGCTGCTTGCTCATGAGAAAAACTTCAGGCTTTATCCACAAGGAGATAGATAGGTACATAGAGGTATAAATAGATAGGCATGTGTTTATAATTTTGGCTGGTTTCTTATACTCAAAGGAAAATTGAAGCGAAGTTAATAAAAATTAGCTGACTTTAAGTTGGTGTTAATGATCTGATTTCAACATACATTCCACTACCATTTTAATATATTTGGCAAAGCTCTTCAAAATAGTGCAGGTCTCCCCTGAATTTTTATTACACTGAAATCGTGCATGAAGTTAAAGTGATTACTGTGTCAATATTGCCTGCATTTTTATGCCTTGTTGCTTTTTCTGTTTCAAGCTTAACCAGAGGTGATTTTCTGATATGCACTATTGCAGACAGACTCTGCATTACCTCATGTTCCACTGGCTATTAATCCCTGTGTGGGATGTGGTGATTTCTCACAACTACCAGAATGTAAGATACTGTGACATCAACTACACACACTTCGAATGTTATGGCCAATTCTATATGCTTTTTAAAGAACGCAAGCATAAAGGCAGACAATTAAGGCCATTGAATCTGAATTTGTGAAACAGTTATTCATTACTGTCCTTGTTCAGCTGGGATAGTTAATTTTCTTCCTAGTAGCTGGTACTGTGTTATGTTTTGGCTTTAGTCTGAGAATAATGTTGGTAACACATTGATGTTTTAGTTGTTTCTAAGTAATGCTTACTGTAAGTCAAGGACTTTTCAATCTCATGCTCTGCCGGTGAGGAGGACCACAACAAGCCAGGAGAGAACGAAGACAGGACACCTGACCCAAACTAGCCATAGGAGTATTCCATACCACAGCGTGTCATGCCAGTAATAGTATGGAACTGGGGAGAGTTATCTAGAAGGGCAGATCAATGCTTGTGTCGGGCTGGGTCAGTAGGCCATGAGCAACTGTATTGTGCATCACTTGTCTTTCTTGGATTTATTTCTTTCTCTTTTCCTTACTTTTGTTGTTATCATCATCATCACCATTATTATTTGTCCTGGGTTCAGCAGTAGCAGTCATGTTTCTCCTCCTTGGTAGCTGGTGCAGTGCAGTGTTTTGACTTTCGGCTCGGGAACAGAGCTGATAGAGATGTTTTGGTTTGGCCAAGGACTCTGTGAGCCTCATGCTCTGCCAGGGAGGAGGGGAAGCTGGGAGGAAACAGAGGCAGGACACCTGACCCAAACTGACCAAAGAGCTATTCCATACCACAGCACGTCA
This sequence comes from Pezoporus flaviventris, assembly GCF_033815535.1. Classification (NCBI taxonomy): domain Eukaryota; kingdom Metazoa; phylum Chordata; class Aves; order Psittaciformes; family Psittacidae; genus Pezoporus; species Pezoporus flaviventris. The sequence continues at coordinate 5,289,078 of NW_026892603.1, forward strand.
TGCCCAGGATGTAACTGGGAGTTAGCCGGAAGGGCTGGGGGACTGCAGGGTTGGAGGAGGTATCGGTCGGAGCTTGGTCGGGCTTGGGGGGCGAGTTATCGGTCAGCTGGTGCTGAGGTGTTGTATTCTGTTCCCTTGTTATTTCCTTTATCATTATTATCATTGGTGGTAGCAGTAGTGATTTGTGTTATACCTTAGTTACTAAACTGTTCTTATCTCAACCCGTGGGAGTTGCATTCTTTTGATTCTCCTCTCCGTCCCTCCGAGAGCGGGGGGAGGGCAAGAAAAGGGGGGGAAGTGAGCGAACGAATTACCTGACTGGGTTTAAACCACGACATTATTATTATTATTATTATTATATTTTACTTTATTTCAGTTATCAAGCTGTTCTTATCTCAGCCTACCATTCCTACCTTTTTCCAATTCTTCTCCCCATCCCACTGAGGAGGGGGGAACTGAGTGACCAGACGGCTGCATGGTACATAGTTGCTGCTGGTGTTAAACCACATCAGTCATTAAATACTATGTTATATTGCATCATTATTCATATTTTTGTTGGGGCAGATCATCTTGGACAAAAATGTCATCCTTTTGTGTTCTCATTTCTGTGGGTTTCAAGAAAGTTCTTAACTGAATGAGCATTTCTTCACACGTATTTACTACAAAGTAACATGTAGGCTCCTATAAAACAATGTGTTTGTGAACGAGTACTAGCATTCTGTCTATTCAGTGAGTCAAACTCTCTTTATACTACACAAACAATTTTTATTTCATGGGGTTTACCCATTTGTGTCAGCAAGCTGGTCAGCAGCTCTGCTGAGCCACATGTCTGTCCTGCCCCTTTGCCAGCTCCTGGCATCTCCTGGAGCTGATTGACTTGTGAGTGGAGGGTTTCCTCTGTGTTGAAAGGCAGCCAGGTGGTGGAGAGCCACCACTGGGATTCTCCTACCGCTTGCTTGTAATTACAATTGTTTGGCTATGGACCAGCACACTTCTGTGTTCAGACAAGCTGCAGCTGCTGTAATAACCCGCCAAAAGCTGATATCAGCTCAGTCAACCAAATTGCTGTGCTACAGCTATCTGGGGAAAAAAAAAAAAAAAAAAAATCAAAATTTCCAAGATTTCTACCAGTGTTTGTAAATTAGGTATTTCTTTGGAACTAACATGGATTTGTGGCTCTTCTCTTAACTTCCTGCCTGAAGAGCTGATACCTGAAGATGAGTGAAATCAAAATTCATACAGGAACTATTTATTGGTTATCATTAATAATAAATGACTATAGTAATTAAAAACTGTAAACTGTAAATTAAGTCCAGAGTGGAATTTCTGTTTCTGGTTTTACATGCAAATGATTAGGGCAAACTTACACTTTGAAAGTGTAGCAGCAAACTGAGCTGGTTTAATTTCTGTCCACTTGAACTGTGTATTCATATCAGCTGTATATTCATTTGTTCAGTATTACTACTGTTGTTTTCTTTTAGTTCTGCTTCCTTGCCTTTAGCTGAGATTAAAATGTTTTCTCTATTATGTTTTATTTTCTGCTTATGGACAAAATAGCGTATCAGTACTACAGCAGTCTGTTCAAACACTGGTTACGTTATATCTTATTTTTGCCCTAATTACTGGCATCCCTATGTAGTATCAGGAGAAACAAGCTCTTCTACTCTTTGCAGGAGGTGTCACAGTAAAGAAGCAATCCCGTCACCGAGTCATCATCCAGCTCCCTGCCAACGGTGGTCGAGAGTGCCCAGACTCTTTGTTTGAGGAAAAGGAATGTGAAGCTTCTCCCATGTGCTATAGCTACAGGTACTGTCAATCTGCAGAGACAACTCAGACAAGATTTTTCAACATGTACTGCTACTAGAGTTTGCTGTATTCTACTTCTTAACAGGAGATGGCTCTCTGGTGGTAGATGTGCCATCCCTGGAGACATCCAAGGCCAGGGCTGGATGTGGTTCTGAGCAGCCTGATCTAGTTGAAGATGTGTCTGCTCATTGCAGGGGGAGTTAGGCTTGATGACCTTTGAAGTTCTTTTCCAATTCAAACTACTCTATGATCCTGTGATTCTAATATGTATTATGTAGAAAAATAGGATTCATAGCTACTATATCAAGCTTTCAGAACAGAATATAGACTTAGTTGGGCCCATAGTGAATTGCTGGTTCATTTTGTTCCAGTTTCTTTGCAGGAACATGGCAACAACTAAGAATTATTTTCCAAGATAAATATTTCCTAGCAACGACTTTGACATTCCATACTATTAAAAAAAAATCTTACCTTCTAAACTATCCAAAGCATTGAAATGCAGCGTTATCTGTTTAGGAGAGCTGAGTCATATGCTACACTGTGCCATGCATTGTATCCTCTATCTTTCCATCCTGTCAGCCCTGAGACAGTCCACAGTTGATTATATCCTCTAATAGACAAAATTGTTTGTGTTGACCTGATCTTCACCAGAGAATGCTGAGAACTGTTCCAGCAGGTGGGGATCTCCAGCCTAACTGCATAAGAAAATTTTCAGGCAGTTCCATAGTATGCATCTGAGCAGTGTGGGAAGGTCTAGACACATGACAAGATCTGGCTGTTGACACAATCAAAATATAGAGAATTCTGATGCAGTTGGTTGGATTTACTTGACAAAATTTTAAAAATTCCTTCTATTTTTTTTTGATGGATAATGACTATCAAACATTTTGGGAAGCCAATGTTCTGTTTCTCCCATGAAATTACTCTGTTGCAGCGGTGCAAATAGAATTTAATCTTTTTTAGTGAAACAAAATTGAGATTAAAGAAATACGATACTTTCGTCATCTGGTACAAATTATTACTGCAAATTCACTAGGAGATCACACTGTATGTAAGTGAAAGATATGAAAGGATGTAAAAGAGCATTGGGAAACTACTAAAATCAGTACTCCAAACATCAGAGAAATATAGCTTGACAACTTTTTCTAGTTGATACCAGAGCCAGAGTTTTATCTTTTAAAATGCTGGCTCTTCCTTGTCTCTTTAGTACCTTCAGTATCAAATTTTCTTGAGCTAGTGCATTATAATGCGCTGAGCAGAAGAAAGGAGTTGCTAGGGAGGGGTAGATGAGGTGATTTGCATTTCATGACACAAACTAATACTAAACACATTTCCTGTCTACTTCCTTTAGAATCTTTCTGACCTGTGCACATGCTGCGACAGATGGACTTACAAGTTCAGCTTGGCTCATGCCTTAGTTCAGATACTGGCCCACAGAGGCAGGTTGCAATGGAACTTGAGGTGCAAAACCATTGAGATAATCATAAACATGAAAGCAGCTGATGGCTTGAGCTGTGGATGTAGCATTTTTTTCCTCCCATTCTGAGTACTTCAGACAACTGTGGATTATTTGAGATGTGACAATAACCAGACTTGTCTTGGTTTGTTATATTTAAGGCCTAGGGTGTTCTGCATCACTAGAAGAAACTTTTTAAAAGTAGCAGTTTACATTCAAGACAAAATTAATTAAGAAGCACAACACTGCACTTGTTATTAAAGTATTTTGCATGTTCTTTTTGTCTGTGTTTTATTTTGATGTGCTCTGGGCCTATATTCACACTGTGTTAGATCTCTTGGTACACTTCACATTTGCCATTCAGTTACTGGAGACCCCAGGTGCTCTGAGATTGCCTGAGGCACCCTCATAGCCATTTAGACTGACTGTCCCAATACTTTGCTCTAGCTGGGGTTTCTTTTTGCTTCTGATTTCTCCTTTTGGGATAGTATTTGGAAGATGAAGCTTAGCAAAGGAATTCATTTGTTATGAAAACTTTACCCTTGTAATCATGTCATTTGAAATTTGAGAAAACAAAACATAAATCCCAAGACTTTGCTCATCTGACCTCATCTTTGTCTCTACAAACTCCAAGACTTGTTTGTGGTTCAAGCAAGGCAGAATTGCGCCACTTGTTGTGTTGCAAGGCATGCCTAAGGGAAGGGGAGGGGGGGAAGACATGGGAAAGAACAAAGAAGGAAGAGGAGGAAATGCTCTGACACCTATATGAAACAGTACTTACTGCCAAAAGACACTCACAGTACTGCATGAATCAGAAATCAACTCTGGAGCTTTACCTCTGGACTGTATTTTCGAAACGTCAACACACCTTTGCTTCCCTGAGATACGTGGAAAAAAGAAAGAAGTGAAAGTGAGAAAGAGGAGAGGTTTATTAGGGCATGCTAGTATTGAAAAGTCATCCTTATTTAATGGATCGATGTTGGTTTTATGAGATGTAAGTGTCACGTCCCTAAATCCGCTTTTCAAATTTTAGTATGTCATTTTATTCACTGGTAAGGTACTCTGAGCACGCTTAGGTATAAATCCATATCAAAGAAATTACTTTGTTAAATGGGTATTCAAGTCATATAGTTTAATTCTTTTATATAGTATTCTGTTTTTTTGAAATGTCTTTCTCACGTTATATAAATGTGCTAATACTTTGTATTAATGTATAATCCTCATATTGTGGTTTGTATTCACTTTGTATTTATAAGGTAGTGTTAATGTACCTTTGTACTTTGAAATTCTTGAAAATATGTACGGTTTGCTTTCTCTTTCTTCCTTTACCTCCTCCTTCCTTCCCTGTGTTCTCAATGGCCTGGTCCTTAAAGGAGCAAAAAAAGTTAACAGGAAAGAGGGCAAAGTTTACAGTATTGTTACTATTTGTCATGAACTGTCTGGAACCAGTTAGCATTAATAAGCAACATCTTATGGTAGTTTCTAATACTGTGTAGTACTTGTTCTGCCTCAGTTTTGATGGCTACAAGTTTAGATGGATTGTTTGCAGTTGATTGCTTCCCCCCTCATTTCAGGTGGAAGACCCACAAGTGGCGCAGGTGCCAGCTAGTACCATGGTATGTGCGCCAAGACAGTCCAGGAGCGCAGGAGACTTGTGGACCTGGGCTACAAGCAAGAGGTTAGACCCTTTGTTTCTGTCATTTATTCCTCAGAAATCTATAGCTGCACTAGTGTGGGAGATGCCTAGGATTTTGGTTATTATAACCTAACATTTATTTTTATGTAACTTTATACGCATTGGCAAAGAAAATTACTGAATGCTAGCAGTATCCTTCCTAACCAGTATCTGACAAATGTTTTATTCATAATATATCTGTGTTAATCTATTTTTAAGCATAGCTACCACATTAGTCACTAATTATAGGGTATTGTTTGTTCAGTTCATTTCACTACCCTTACCTGAAGCAAATTTGCAGGGGTGTTTCTGGAAAGTATGTGCTCTTAACCAGCTTCTGGTTGGACTTCAGAATCACTGACCATTTAAGCCCAGTGATCCAGACATTTTTCCACCATTTCCATCTAGTAGCAAATAATTTTTGAATTCAGTTCCAGCTTTACGGTCACCTGTCTTCATAGAGAATTTTGTAGTTTGAACAAAATTGCATGTGTGCGACTCTGTTAAATGTAGTCAGGAGAAGGGGTTTCTTAGGTGCATTAAATAAAGTCTGTGTGAAAATAATTGTAGTTCCTACATACTGTGTTACAGTGACTGAATTGTTTTGAACTACTAGTCAACCCTGAACTCCAGGAAGGTTTTTTTCTTTTGCCTTTTCTGAGTACAAACTCCTATCCGTTAAAACAATATTGGCTCAGCAGATTGTGGAATTCCTGAGCAAGGACACTACTAACTGCAGAAGGGAAATGTTCAGGTCATTAACTTCCTTGAGGTATTAGAGGAGGTTATGATGTACTTAAAAAAGACAGCATAAATCTTAAGCTAGTACCTCCTACCACTTACTCACTGTTGCAGGAGATCAATTTAGGACTTACCACAGAATAAAACCTGAAGGTATTGCCTGATAATACAAAAGACTTCTGACTGTGGTAATTCTTTCAAAGGTCTATCAGTAATGCAATCTAATTCTAGCAGCTCTGGAGGATAACATTCAGATTACACACTAAGAAAATAAGATTTCTATCTTTGATGGTAGGATTTCAGATAATACAGAATGTTATCTTGTATTGGTTATGGTAGTACCTAAATCTCTTGTCTGCCCCAAAGTCTGTTAACAAAGAAACTGTAGTGCATGCAAATTGCTTTTTAATATTCTTGTGTGTCATGAGAGTTTCTTTTTTCATACTTGTAACTCCAATCACTTGCAGTACATACACATATTAAGTAGTAGTTTTCAAATCTGGTAAAACAGAATGGCAGAATTTCCTTCCGGTACTACACGGAGTTTGATCTTGCAATGGACGATGCTTTCAGGCAGTAGTCTAGCTCCTACAAGCAAATGTAATGAAAGTAGCTCTCTAGTGTAATGTGGTCAAGCAGTAGGATGAGCAATCAGTAATTAAGAGCTGTGGGAGCAGCTAAGCCTAAAGAAAGCAGATGGGTTTGGTAGAATTCTGTAATGTTTCTGAGATCAGCTGTTAGAAAGGGAAGATTTTTGTTTGCTCCTGGTTTTTAGTAAGTCTATCCAATGTGTAAGTTTTATTATAGAATACACAGAGGAAGTTATTTAAATTGGATAGCCAAGGATTATCTGTGCCTTACTCTTAAATATCTAAATTTTATCTAGCCTGTTGCAGTGATGAACGTTACAGGTGTTAAAGCATTTTTTTTCCCAGTATTTTTCGTGTTGATGTAAATGACATAAATTAACATAAAATGTAAGTTTTGAGCACAGGTATGTTATATCTCAGGTCTCAGTGTTTTAATACCTGACAATATGTTGAATATATCTTTTACTTTTGTGCTTAGTAATGTAAACTGTTATTCTGAAGGAGCTAAATAAACTAATACAGCTTTTCTTTAGATTGAGGAAAGTAAAATATTTTGTGGTTCCTTGAGCACATTTATAATGAATATGACTTGGAAGTAAAAGTTGATTTTTTGCATTCCCTTTCCCCTCTGACATTTCTAATTCTGCCATAAAAATAGCCATGTGTGAATTTTCAGGGAAGCACATTATTTTGTTTGGTCGTCTGCACAAGAGTTGATTTTATGCAAAGTGCTCACAGAAGGGATGCTGACCTGAAAGCAAGCATCTTCCTGACTGAGCTCTGCTCTGGATAGTATTAGGAAGATTTCACCAGTTTCTAAATGAAGACTTTGGAAGAGGTTTTTTCCCCTCTCCCTGCTAATTCTCCTGCATACTTGTCTTCTCATAAAGTTTCTACGGGCTATGGAAAATGTTGCATGATAATATGCTCTTAAAAATTCTTTACTATAATCATTTATTTAAAGATTATTTTGTGATGTAGATTCAGAAAAAGACTGATCTACTGTGTAAGTTGTTTTAACCACCCCAAAATCATGAAATGCTAAACACTGAAATATGAAATCCACTTTGTATAACATTCTGATACTTCATTCATAATGTGATACTGGAATACAGATATTTTGAACAGTACATTTAACTGCTTGTTAGTGATTTCTATACAAATGTTTACCAAGCTGTGAAAACTGTAGACTTAGAAGCATTCCTTTTCCAATTGAAAAAGAGTTGTCTCTGAAATTTATTATGCTCATGAATGCAGAAATCACACATTCATCTGTTTGTGGTAATTTACTTTTGATGACAAAGTGAAACAATAATCTTGCAGAAGTAATCTCAGCCCGTGTAATGCCTTTTCATTTTTTGTTGATATAAGTAAAGCAAGTAATTGCATTCTTGTGTGGGGGAACAGTTCTCAGTTCTTTTTAACTGCAAAGGTATGTTGTCAATGCTATTAGTTTGTCTAGTTTCTGATACAATTGCCTATGCACAAACACTGTAACATGTATCAGTAAATAGGTTAAATAAGAAAGAATGGGAATGTACACCAGCGAAAAGGATCAACTGACTATACATTTATTAGCAGTTTATTTTGAACAAAATAATTGTTATTTTTATACTTTAGTTAGAAAGATAATTTAAATTTAAGGAAATCTAGAAGTTGGAAATTATTAAAAATGACTGGTTAGGTGTCTGATCTTAAGAGTCTGTACGTAACGAGAGCATATGCATGCTTTGTTTTATATCACAGTTTTACTATTTACATTTCTATTCTTCAGCTTTTTTATCTCATTGGTCTTTCTTGGCAGAAGAGATATTTGGGTGAATCATAGGGTTTAGAACTGTGATTCATTGTTAAAGACAGCTCTGTTTCTAAGTGTCTTGTATAATAAAGGTTTTGTTACAAATCATGTCAGTTTAAATGGGCAAATGTCACAAAATTAGAACTTTGGTCAGTGTAGAGGAAACAGAATAAAAGGGTTTGGTGGGTTTTGGTTGTTTTAAGAAAAGATTTTCTTTAGATTTTTTTTTAAAGAAAAATGTTTGATCGTTATTCATGCACATGATGAAGTTACTTATATCTAAAACTAAGCACAGTAATATAGCATTTAATAGCTAGAGCAGAAAATTCATTGTTACAGTCATGAACCTTGTTTAAGCAAGGCAGATAGTCATGACAATTGTGTTGAATTTCTGTGATAAATGAAAATTCTCAATATCACTGGTAAAATGGCTTTTAACAGTGGATAAGCAGGGCAGGAATGTATTGTAGAATTGCAGTAACTTTAGACTTGTAATTGTCTTTTTTTCAAAACCCTCAAGAGAGAATACTATGGCTGCATCAGCTAGAGTTTGAAACTTCCTTTTGACACTACCCAGCAAGAGTGGGACATGTAGAGAAAAGCCATATTTTACTGCAACAGCATTTATGTTGTGTTTATTTTTGTAGCTGTTTCTCCATTAAGATGCATAAATTGACCAAATGTCTTGATGAGTCACCTGAAATCCAGGAGGGACAGGCAGGCACAAAGTGCTGGTGAATACAAAATAGCAATAAAAGTACAAAAAACAGAAGAGAGTAAATGCTTGATAAAACCAGGCTTATAGAATTTGATGGGGATGTTGGCTGTAAAACTCACTCTGAGAGGAACCTGCTACAGATGGGGTGTGATAAGAGATGCTGCTTTGTATTTTTAAGGCTGGATTTATTAGCACATAACTCCAAAGTTATGTACGAAGTTTGGAACTGTGAATGGTATATGTTATGTTATGCTCATATCTTTAAAAATCTGTGTCAGTAACCCTCATGTCCAGTGACATCTGAAGGAACTTAGAAATAAAGTTCAAATCCCTTTTGAATCATATAGGAAGGCCTTGGAAACTTACTAAAAAACTTGTTTTGCCAGTAGCTGATTTAAGTAGGGCTTGGTGGACTACACCCCAGTGCTACTCAAAAGGACATTTAGCAGATGAGAAGCTCGAGTGCCCAAACTGTAACTGCCTAATCACATCATGATGTATGTGGATGGATGCACATGGTAAGGGCTACCCCAGAGGCAGAAAAGAGATCTGTAAAAGGATGCACAGCCTGTAGTCCTTGCCACCATAAATCTTCCTCAGAGTTTTGAAGGGGGAGTGGGATGAAAATCGTGAAATCCGTCAGTGTATTTTGTAATAGCAAGAGGAAGATTATTTGTAAAATTTAAGCAGAAGTATAAATAACCTGGTTGTCAGAGCAAGCACCTGAATAGCTGTGCATGATGTCACTGGGAACTGGCCATTATTAAAGAGCTGATCCTGAGTTCCCACTAATTTTTCATTTGCAGGGTGTACGTAGAGTTATTTGACAGACAGTGGAGCAGGGGATCAGGCAAAGTTTCCCAGGATGGCCGTGAGCACACGAGGAAGCCATGAAGGCTTGTTTGGGCACTGGGAAGGCTCAGAGGCAGCACCAGTAGTCAAAAGCCCCTTCCTCTCACTGTGGCTAAGCGCATACAGCAGCCTGCTTCTCTGGGCATTGCTTATGGGGTGGGAGGATTTGCTCTTGTGGGGGTTTCATGCCCTGATTGAAAGCACAAGGAAGGAGACAAAGTCCTGAAGGAGCTACAAAAACTATTTAAACACATGAGAGTGCCCTATTCTCAGATTCATACTTTAGTCACTGCAAAGGACAGCGGGCAGTTTCAGTTTTTGTACTGAAGTGAGAATTTGGACAAAAGTGCTGAAGAGCACTATTTTACATGAGAAATTATTTTTTTATTGACAAAACAAGAGACAGAATCTCCAGACATTATTTCACAGAACATAGTGTTACTCTCTTTGACTTCTATTTTTACAATAATGCTGGCATGTGCTCCTTCTTAATATACTTCATAACAGAAATATTTAATCATGGAGTATCTAGTCTGCAGTGCCCCACAGAAAAAAAGCCCAAACAAACACAAAACCATAGATGCATTCATAGCCTGTGCAGCATTGATAGGTGTAAAGAAGTTAGTGTGCTGAAATAATTCTTGCCTTTCTATAAATGAAACAGAATATTTTTATTGTTAAAAATCATAGAATCATAGAATAGTTAGGGTTGGAAAGGACCTTAAGATCATCTAGTTCCAACCCCCCTGCCATGGGCAGGGACACCTCACCCTAAACCATGTCACCCAAGGCTCTGTCCAAGCTGGCCTTGAACACCGCCAGGGATGGAGCATTCACAACCTCCCTGGCCAACCTATTCCAGTGCCTCACCACCCTCACAGTAAAGAACTTCTTCCTTATATCCAATCTAAACTTCCCCTGTTTAAGTTTGAACCCGTTACCCCTTGTCCTATCACTAGAGTCCCTAATGAAGAGTCCCTCCCCAGCATCCCTATAGGCCCCCTTCAGATACTGGAAGGCTGCTATGAGGTCTCCACACAGCCTTCTCCAGGCTGAACAGCCCCAACTTTCTCAGCCTATCTTCATACGGGAGGTGCTCCAGTCCCCTCGTGGCCCTCCTCTGGACTTGTTCCAACAGTTCCATGTCCTTTTTATGTCGAGGACTCCAGAACTGCACACAATACTCCAGGTGAGGACTCAGAAGAGCAGAGTAGAGGGGCAGGATCACCTCCTTTGCCCTGCTGGTCACGCTCCTTTTGATGCAGCCCAGGATACGGTTGGCTTTCTGGGCTGCAAGCGCACACTGAAGCCTGCTCATGTTCATTTTCTCATCAACCAACACCCCTAAGTCTCTCTCCACAGGGCTGCTCTGAATCTCTTAATATTATAACAAATACTTAAATACTTAACAATTGAAAAAATGGTATCACGTGTTGTAAAACAGAGGATATAGAGCAAACCCATTTATAAAACACTTTATATTTTAGCTGTAGGAGTCACTGAATCTCTCATCTCAGTGAAATCTCAGTGAAGTATACTAGTGATAGTAACACTGGCAAGGTGTTTCTATGAACCCACACATAAAAAGACATGTAAAAATACAGTCTTAGTGTTTCATTATGCCAACAACAAATATATTTGCCTGTAGTCCCCTGTGGCTTCATGGAAATAATGCTATCAGATAAAGTTTTAATTACATCAAAGTCCCTGTCTAGAAAATTTAGACTGAAGCTTTTTTCACACCTTTCTTCTGGGAGATAATAATTGTTAAATACCAAAGCAATTTTGTAAGTGGTTTCCATGTAAATGTGATTGGTTTTTTAGCCATACTCGTGTTTTATGTTTTCACGTAACAATTATTTGGGCTTAATACAGTAATAGAAGTACCATGCTCTTTACACTTCCTGCTAATGTCTGTAATAAATATAACATGGTTGTATAGGCAAAATAATTAGTCTGGAACTGCATGGCTTTATAGTAGTTGAAGGCATTTCTCTGTATAGTGAGCTAATTATCAGTCTCAGTGATTTTTACAGAATAGAATTAAAGAACCATAGATTTGATCAGAGACACAGGGGATGAGTTTGCCTGAATTAGGTTGTGAGTGAAAAAAGTAACTCCAGTAACAGTAGGAGCTTTTCGGATGTCAAGTAAAGACAATTACCTGGCCAAAATAATGTATTAATGGAATGCATACAGTTGTCAAAATCCCAGCTTGAAGTAATGGAAAAATACCCTCTCTTCAACAGTCGCAAGGAGTATAGACCTTTCAAATTGATACTTGAATCTGAATAACAGGAAAATGGAATATAGAGCAAATCATCCAAGTCTTGTCAACTAGAAGTAGCAGGAATAGTTATGGACAGGCACTGTGAAAATTAACATTCAGGAATTGATTTAGTATGCCAAGCTATCCTCTAATTTGTGTTGTTATTAAGGTAAAATATTTAGGTCTCAAGAATGAAGAGTTTTCCTGCTTTGATTGCTACAATACAACTGACAGTTAATCTGGAAAAAAAAACCCAAAGTGTTAATCCTCAGGGGAGCTTCTCACCTGGGTCTGCTTGATGTAAATCGAATGCACTAATGCAAATCTGAAAAAAATTTATGGCAAAGTGAATAACCATCCACAGAGTAATCTTTAATAACCAACGTAGATGATGGAATGAATATTGGCTTCAATGGACAGTGTTTATGGCCTATCAAAGGACTAGATGGAGATGCAGTATGTAAAATGGATATTAAACTTTTGAAGAAGGGTATTAAAAGGTATTGGGTTAATCAGTGAACTGTCTTTTAATCCTTGGCTAGGTATAGTTTTCATTACTAAAAATGGTGGCCCTGTATCTCCCTGAGAAAGCTGCGAAGATAATACAGTTACTTTCACTGATGCATGCACATGCCAAGATCAATCAGGTTTACCTCAGGGAAACCAGTGTGTTATTAGCAGAAAATATCTCACAAGAATCTAAAATCATAGCCTAGGCTTGTATTAGAAGGTGCTGGTTTGACTTGTTATTTTCAAAAATAATTGTGCAATTTTAGAAATTCTATAGTAGGTACAGTAAACACATTCTTAAAATAGTTTTTATATGGATTTTCAATTTTTAGATATCTGATTTTGCTTATTGAATCACTGTAATGATATCTGAAAAAAAATAGCATTCCCTTGAGTAAACTATACTACTAATAATAAGATTTGTCAGAATAATTGTACTAGACAATGTTGGGGTAAGTCCCCAAATAAGCACAACTTAATGCAGTACTGAGCCTATTACAAACAGTGCTGGCAGCCCTGCCCCAAAGGGTAGTCAAGGATCAGGGAAATTGTTTGCTTAGCATCTCTGGAAAAAGAAACTCCCGTCCTTTTCACAGTGTTTTATTGCAGATGTGTGGCAAAAGCAATTCACTTGGGACCTTTGGATGTTTTAGTAGGCACACAAGCTTGAAGTAGACCATTTGAGTCATAAAATTCAGCTTGCAACAGTCATCATGAGGTAGGGACTTAGTTTAGAACTGTTGGACAAAATCTGGTCACTAAACCTTTAAAATTACCTTACAGCAATCTAAAAAAAAATAAAGTTTCCTCAACTCCTCAACTGTTTCCTCCAGGAGATAGCACTTACTGCAAGTTCTCTATTTTATTCTGAAATGTTGCATTCAAACCCTGTTTTTCTTCAACAGTTGAACCTGATTATGCCATAATAGTTTGGTTAGCAAAATTTACATTTTTTTTTCAATTCATAGACCAATAGAACAATTATTGTGAGTACAATTAAATTATGGAATCAAGTGTATTATAAACACGATATTCTCTCATATGTATGCAGAATGATATATTGGGTTCATATGCAATGTTACTGCAACAACTGGTGAACCAAATTACTTTCACAGTCATTATGAGGTACTGCATCTACTGTGTGCTGTCAGATGCCAAGAAGCATAAATATTGTTCTGTTGTGTAAACAAACAGCTAGAAGCTTCCAATCTTGTTACTGCGTAATAAGTTTTATGTTGTTTTGAGAAAGGAAATAAAATTAGATTTACTGAGGCTTTGGTTAGAATCATAGATAAGCAACCAGTTAAAAAAATCATCCACGGGAAACAATAATAGAGCATTGTTAGGGGCTATATTAACAAAATTTCCCTATTCTTTGTAAATCCTTGTGTCCCAACTTCTCCATTTTGTGCCACCTGAAGTTTCCTTAAGAAACAATTTTTTTCCTATAATTAAGAAGCTTTTATTCAGGACTTGGCTCTCCTGTTATAAAAAGCTGTATCCCTATTGGCTGATACTCCACCCCTAGCAATCATGCTTTGTCCTTCAACCCTTTTCAAGACTAGAAATTACTGAAGAGCCTCAGGCAGCAATACTGTTATGAGTGGTTAAGTGGTATCCAGAACACAAATATGTTTCTAAATTTTATTTCTATCCCTTTTTCTAAAACACGTGCTGCTGATAAAACTTTATAAACTAATCACTACTTAAAATGATATTGCAAGTTTTCTTAATGTCTGAGTTATAGGCTGTGTCAGTAGGAAAAATGATGATGTGAAAAGTGGTATAACAGGTGTGGATAACATGGTGCAACCTTTATAATATTTACAATTGTCTGTAGAAATTTTCTTTATTTTTTTTTTCCTGGTGATTCCTGATAAATAGTGATTCAAACAGAATCACCATAAAGTCAGAAATGCCAAATGTATTCATTCAAGATATAACGGATTGCAAATACTAGATTGTTGTATAGCTATTTTGGGCTTTCAGTGTGATGTTGTAGGGAATATTACAGATTTACTAAACTGAATAGAGGCATTCATGAAAAAAATGCTGAATGAAACCCCATCCCTTTTTGTTTCCAGCAATTACTTGTCGTAGACAAGATGGAGGACAGGCTGTCATCAGTGAGTGCCTTAAATACGCTGGCCCATTACCATCCCTAACACAGATGTGCCAGATTCCCTGCCAAGATGACTGTCAGTTTACAAACTGGTCAAAGTTTTCTTCCTGTAACGGGGACTGCGGAGGAGTCAGGACAAGAAAGCGCGCTCTCGTTGGTAAGAGTAACTAGAAAAATAAAGCATCTTTTATTAATTATTGCTACTGCTTTAATTAAAACCTTCATTGTTCTGAGGTGCCCTTATAAGAAGCAAGCACTGTTTGTCATCGTGGCAGAAAGCAGTCCCGGTGTCACTGCCATGCTCTGTATACTGTCAGTGGAACAAAGAAACACAGAACAAACTTCTGCAATATGTCTCAGACTCTTGATTACTGGGAAGTGGCTAGGCAGAAGATGAGAGAATATAGGAGGCCAGGGTTTCTTCTAAATGGAGCACACATAGTGAACAGCAAATCAGACCATTTCTTTTCCTGACAGGCAAGCAAAAGATGTCAGGAAGGTTGCTAGTTTATGGTTTATCCTTTGTACAGAGTTATACCATTGAGATTATCAAGTTGTGCTAACCATTTAACAAATATAAGTGACAGACCTTTGAGATTAAACTCTCAAGCAATTCCTCTGAGTTACAGCTTTAAATATGAAAATATTTTTTCAAAAGCTTTCTCTTTTTTTTTTTTCTTTTTTGCTTAAACTTTATTTTACTGATAGTTTTCAGGCAAATATTGGACAATTTAGTGAATGTTGGAAAGCACATAACTCATAGACACTGACTGATTGGCTTAATAGTGTAAAAAGCCAAAGACCTTGGGGTCTCCAACATAATGTAGGTATCGTGGGGCACTTGGCTCTTACTTTGAAACTGCTGCTTTAGTTAACAGGATAAAATTTTTTTCCAATTATGTCCAACCCTTTTCCACAAACTTTTCTTTGATCCATGAGGTGGACACTTTGAAACTTTTTTTTTCTTCAACTTCTTATTAATATGGTTTTGGGTTTGTTTTGTTTTTTTTTTCTTTTTAAATTTCTTCCCCATGAAGAGAAAGAAGCATGCTTTGCATCTAAATTATAACTAAAATCTCAGGAGTGAGATTTGGCCTCTGTTAGAGCTCTGTTTGCCAATTAGTGTGTATTTCTGTGGAGGAAAGCTAGCTAAGGGGGGTGCCCATTAGCAGTCTCAGAAAGAATGTGATATGATCCAAACAGTATCCCTTGCTCCATCCGCCTGTAAATCAGAAAACCTGTGGACGATGAATAATTCATGATCCTCAAGAAGGCTCACTGTGACCGTCTCATAATTCCAGTGAACTTTATGCCAGGTTTGCTTCCACAAAGGCAAAAAAACCCTGACGATCAATTTTTATTGTTACGAATAAAAACAAAGAACCAAACACACACACACACACACAAAACAACCAAAACAATGAAACAAGAAAGAAAAGATTCTCTTACCATGCTTTTAACGCTTCAGAATACTTCCCTGACCCTGCTTGAAGTAATCCCTCCAAACATGCTAAGACGGTGCTATGTTCTGTGGTGTATTCTGTGTAGCAATGTAATAAAGCTAGCTTGGAGTGAATTCATAATTATTTCTGGTAAAATGAGTAGGAGGGAAGTGTATTTTTAGTATGAAGTTGTTTTGTCAAAAGAAAGATAAACTTTTCTTCCGGCACCTTTTTATATTCTAAATGAAGGCAGCACTAAGGGTACTGCAAGGTTGTGTCCAGTGTCTTGAGTAAAAAGGAAAATAGAATAATAATTTCTTGTAATTTCTAAATAACGAGGATTTTTAAAACTACTTTTGCAAAGACTTGTACATTAATATACATGAGCTGTCTAGAATGGAAAGGAAAGCCAACCAAATTTTACCAAAGAAGATTAAAAACTGATTTAATGCAAAGTGGAAGGTGAGTGGATGTCTGTGCTCCAGTTGGGGAAGGTAAAAGGAGAGATTTTAAAAGAAACAAATTCACAGAAGGAGCTTGTTGTATTAGAGGGGAAGAATGATAATTATTAACAAATGTACTGTAACGTGATAAAATTAAAGGATTTGAACGTTTTGAAAGATGGCACTACTGTAGTAAAGATGTATGGTATTTCCTTCTGCAATTTCCTTCATTCTGAGGAAGCTTTATCCAGAGACTTTGTTTATTGGACTGCCCGCTGCTGCTGAAACAGGAGAAAAAGGGTATATTTGTTTAATTGTGAACTTTTTCAAACTGTATGCCCCAAGCACTTTTCTTGAAATTAGATATAAATATATGGCTTTATTATAAAAGATGTTGCCTTTGTGCAAATGTAGGTATCAGTTACTTCAGAAATTCATGTCATTAACCTAAATGAATTAAGATTAATGTAACTAGTTTTAGGCATATGTATTTAATTGCAAGCATTTGTTACAGGTGTCTAAATGAATTTTTTAAGGAGATGTATACTGTTACAAACTTTCTAAAATAATTATTTCTCTTTCTAGGAAAAAGTAAGAAAAGAGAGAAATGCAAAAATTCTCAGTTGTATCCTCTGATTGAGAATCAGTTTTGTCCGTGTGACAAGTACAGTGCTCAGCCTGTGGGAAACTGGTCGGACTGTATTTTACCAGAGGGTAAGATGGAAGTATTGCTGGGAATGAAGGTGCAAGGAGATGTTAAGGAATGTGGACAAGGCTATCGGTACCAGGCCATGGCATGCTATGACCAAAACAATCGACTTGTGGAAACATCACGATGCAACAGCCACGGTATTTAGAAACCTCTCGTTTTTCATCTGTTTACATGTCAGCTATATACGTATCTGATTTATTTCATATAACTTTATGTATCTACAGATAGAATTAGCAGATTAATGTTTATTGCTTTGGCTGCATTTTATCCCAAGATGCCTTCAAACCCCGCATTTTTTTGCTGAGTCACAAAATAGTAAACTTAATTTTTACTGCTTAGCTACAGTACAATATGTAATAGTAATTTACCATGATTTACTAGGCACTTTAGTAGATAAAAGTAAAATCTTGTTGTTTTTCTGATAATAGTGTCTGCAAATTTGACAATAAAGCAATTTAGAAGGTTCAAATCCTCAAAAAATAAACAGAGAGAGCACAGGACTATTTTGGAAAGGCTGAAACTATTTCCACAGATTGTTTATAGATAGCTTTAATCTCCTTAAATAGCCTTATCTCTACCATTTGCTCTTCAGCACCTTAACAAGCATGCCTTGACCTGAGTTCAACAGCATACACCACTTTCTCTGTGTAACTCTGTCATGTGTAAAACTAGGATGTTTAAAGACTTTATATTCTTTGTACTCACATTGCTCCTGGGGTGAACAGTATTCTTTCCTAAAGTGGATGCATCTATAGTGTTAGAATCAAAACTGACACTTTCTGATTTTCAGTGAGCCAGAAGCATGCTAATTTACATCACTGGAGTTTTAGTGTTCATTTGCTTTCATGCTTGCAGTGCAAAATTGTATCTGAGCTATTGGTATGAAGAGCTGGATGTTAGTATTAGTGCCATTAAAAGGTCAATGTAAGTTTAATTTGTATAGGTATTATACTTTCTAATGCAAAATTAAGATAACAGAGATTTCATTTATTTACTTGGATAAAGTTAAAATAGCTAATCAAATAAATTGAATGATTTAAGGGGATTTTAATTAGTGCTATTAATTCCTGTTTAGGAATAATAAATGATATGATAGAGACTGAATTTATCTAGCTGAGCTATAGCATATCTTTGTGATTTGATGAAAAGTGTGCATTCAGCTTAATATCCCAAAGCAAAGTTGTAAAATAATTTTGTGAAGAATTTTCTCCTATGTTTATTCAACATCATATTTTGCTGTAGTTAGCTCCTACTGAAAGATTAAGTTTATATACATATATCTGAATGAAAATAGTCTAAATCCTAAACTCTCACGGGACAAGAAATCTCTTTTTCTGCTCTGGGAATGTTTAATTCTGCTCTCGGCTGTCTGCTCTGGGTTGAGGTCCGCAAAGATTTAGTTTTGTTCTTTTGTGTAGGCTAAAGTGAACATGCTACACTTGATTAGACTGATGAGGACCATTTGTCATCTTTGGAGTGCCAAAAGACACAGCTACCTCTAATGACCTGCAGTTGTGTGAGCACAGATCTGTCTGGGATGGGTAGTTGTCCTGGGGAGGTTAGAAGGCTCCTCAAATAGCTGTTAGGAAATACAGAATAAAGAGTTGTGGAACCACATGAATTGTTCAGCATAAAGTCCAGAGCCAGAGTGAACTTTGAGCAGTGGAAAATTATTAAAAAATTACATGCATAGAAAACTAGCATGAATGATGGCCTACTGCCTGTCAGTTTTTGTTGGCTTGAGGAATGGGGACTATCAGGTTATGTCATCAACCAAGGGAAGACACATGAGGGAAGAAGTTGTCTGTCCAAGAACGACCTGTAGCTGTTGTATGTGGTAGGTAACATGCTGCCTCGACGTACCTTGACAAAGAGATGAGAACTCTGTGTGGAATGAGCATGGACATAGCTGCTTTCAAGCCCTCGCAGTGCAAGAATCAGAGATATAAAAGAGGAAAAAAATGGGGAAAAAAGGATGTTTTCAATGATCTGTGTTTACCTTGTTATATCTCTTCCTGGTAGCAATTTCTCACCTAATGGATTTTATTAGGGAGTGTCACCGACATTCACAGTGACCAAAATGAATAATAAACGAGTGGAAAAGCTACTAACAGTATATTGTTCCTAAACCTGCTGTAGCCAGGGCTACCATTTGCAGGCTACTAACACCAGCAGGCTCCACCTTTTCAAAAACACAATATAGCATTGGATTTTTTTTTTTTTGTTTTGTTTTATTTCTGTAGTTCCATCCCATTTTTCTCACAGAAGATTTGAAGACTCTTTCAGCTATTTTTGTAAACTGGAACTGTTTGTGAGTCATTACTATATTTGTGTAGGCTGGGAAGTCTGAACCCTTTGGTTTTTGGAGTTGTGAATGATGTTTATTAGGGTGGCTGGTTCTTTGATCCGACCCCCCCCCCCCCCTTATCCCTACCTGTTTTGATAGTGAAGTACAAGGCATCTGCAAGTGTTTTCTTATCAGTTCCATTTGAGGAAGTGAGTACCTTTATCTTGGTCCATGGTGCAGTGCATGGGCAGATGAAGCTTGGAATTGATGTTGAATTAATCCTACATTCCTTGAACTTCCTAAAATTGTTTGACAAGAATTCCAGCTGTTCAGGGAATGAAGTATCTAACCTGACTTTGATACTAAGAAATTAAACTGATGCTAAGAAATACATCACTAAAATGATGGTTTCCTTCCCAGTAGCTCTTCCAGAACAACAATCTATTATTGGTGGGTGTGGTACATGAATACAGTAAAGATTATTTCTAAGGATTAACTGTCTGCTTTCAGCATTTTTCCAGTTTTAGCATACTTTCACAAGGTAAAAGCTACAAAGGGGCTAGAGCAAGTGATACAGACGTTTCTATATCATTTCAGTATATGTTTACTGCCTTTTTCTGAATATCTACTTTGTATTCATGGATTATGTTCCTCTGATTTGTTTTATTTTTCTCAACATATTTAAACTGCTGTTTTGCCAGGTAGATCTTATTTTATATCTTGCTGGTATTTATGATGTCTTTCCTGTTATTTTCATGCCCTTGTTCTATGACAGTTTGGCATCAGTTCTAGATTTCAGTGTGCTGCTTGTTTTTTTTCTTTAAGGGAAAACATAAAAAGCTATATTATGCTAAATCAACAAGGGACTTCTGTGGTATCACAATAGTTACCCCACCTGCTAGGAAATAAAGTGCCTTGTAGCTTCCCATCAATCTGCTTTTAGTTTTTCAAGCTAAACTTGACAAGACTCGTAATTCAAGCCTGCTTGTGTTATTTTTGTAAATTCTCACAGAATTACTTAGTTCCCTATGGAAGCTACAACACTGAATATTTCACTAATGTCATAACTGATCCAAAGGAGGGTCAGGTTTACCCACTCTGTTATCTGCTTGTTCAGAAATCTGTTTTACTGTTATTTCCTGCAAGCCTGTTATTTCTTTCCAAGCAGAATAGTATGTAATCACAGTTTTTATGATTTGGCAAATTGGCTAGGAGAGCCAGAGGACTAGGAGAGCAATCAAGACTGTTATTGAAGGGGAGATGTTTACTGTGCAGTGTCCAACTTTCACTTGAACTTTTGTCATCTCCTGACACTTTGAAATCATGAGGTGGAAAATGGGGATAATGGTACTTCTTTGCCTGTGACAACATCCTCTAAATCTAGCAAGAGTGTCAAACTACACCCACACTAATGTTATTAATATATCATGGGGTATTTTGTGTGGTATACTAAACCGCAACCAGAAGCTCACATTGTGAGTCTGTCAAAAGTTTTTTGTAAATACTGCTAAGTAAATTTATGATCTCACAAACAGGTCAGTATTGCAAGTCATGCTGTTTTCAGTGGAAGGAATCAGAAGGCAGACCTGCTGTGCAGTGGCAAAAAAAATCATAAGCTGTTTGTTATATGAAGCCTTGTGTGCTGAAAATCACAATTCAGTTGACTTAGGAAAGAAATGCAAACAGGAGCAGAAGAGTAAATACTTCAGAGCTTTCTTTTATTACTTGGCACATCTCATTTTCAAAAGATTTGAGAACAGTTAACTAACAGTTTCACAGACACCTAGGAGCTAAAGGAAGGGTGTGACATAAGGAAGGCCCTAAATTAGTAGGACCATAAGAGGATTCCTGCAATCATCTTTAAAATTTTGGGTGCAGTTTTAAAGTCCCAAGTACAAACAAGTTTCTCAAGACAGGTGTGAACGTAACAAAAAAGGAAAGGCAAAATATGGCTAAATAAATTTGCTGTTACAGCTAGGAGAGAATGCTGGAGAAGCAGAAGGCAGAGTCCTTCTGAAGTCTGTCCTTAGCTTTCTAATGTAATGTAATGACGTAATGCATCAAAAGATGTCCCAACATCTGCAAATAGACGCAAGTTTCAGCTGCAAGAGGACAAGGTGGGGTTTTTTTTGTATTTTTATGTATGGGTTGTTTTTTGGGTTTTGTTTTTCTTTTAGCATTACAGATGCCTAATATTTTGATGTTTCTTTTGAAAATATTTTCTTTCCAATTTGAGCTAAATTTGTCAATGAAAGAGATAGCAGCATTCAGCTGCCATTGGAAAAATTTTGCCGCTGGTACTTTTCCACCGTACCAGTTCTGCTGAGTGTGGGCAGGAGCTAACAGCTGGCAGCTGGCAGCAGATGTGGCAATATCAGCTAAAAGTGGCAACTAAGCTGTTATTTACCTGTTTTCCTTAATGGAAGGCATATAAATTTCTCTTTCTCTGGTGCCTGCTTTGTTTCTGTACAGCATAGGTAATTTTACTGGAGAAATACAAAAGTGTCTAGTTTGCTTGATAGTCAAGTGTGAGAGGGCTTTTTTCCATTAGAAAAGCCAGCAGTTGTTTTTCATAGCTTTATCCCTGTCATCACTAGCTCTGTGGATAATGACATGTGTCAACCAACAATCTGTTTTAGTGTGTTTGTGAAAAAAAAGGAAAGGAAGAATCATCATGGCCCCTTAAACTGTGCTTTGGAATTTTCATAACCAAAAAAAGGACAAAAGCAGGCCACTATCATGCTTATGGACTACCCTATATAAACCTCAGTATTTACTTTTCCTCCATCATATATTAATTATGAATCATGACCCACATAACCTGAGCCGTGGTTGTGTTTGCGTGTAGTGAAGGCAAACATAGTAGCATGGCAGACAGATGCAGCATTTTTATATAGGTCGTATTACCCTTCTTAATTCATGTCAGTTTACTGTTAAGACCTTAGGCACAGTCAGTCAGTCCAGGATAGTTTGTCTGCTGCCTTATTAGTGTGAGATTATTTCCCCCTTTAGCATTAATTAAATGAGATGCATTGATTTGTGCTGACTCTACAAAGCCATCCATGGCTACAAGGCTTATGCAGGGGATTAGAGAGGAATATCGGCGTATCAGCAAATACTTTTACAACAGCTGCTAGGAGTATCAATGTGAATCGAGGAATTTTGTATTTAATTGCTTATGTGTGCGATATAAAATCTTATATGTTATAACAGTGTCTACTGGATCTGAGATGTCAGTTAGAACTTTCTGTATCCACTTGCATTAGGATTAGTTTTTAAATCTTTTTTTTCTCTTTCAATATTGTAACCTGAAGCAATGCAAATTAAAAAATAGAAGAGTGTTAAAATGTAATTGAGACTTTGTCAAACATTTATTTTAAAATAAATATATTTCCCATAGGAGATTTTAACCTAGATTTTAATTGAGGCTTAGGTTCTCAAATTGTTATTAGGATACTTTGCTGTTTCATAGCTTGTATCTTCTCTAAGATTATTTCTAATATATACAAGAAGCCATATTTGTCCTATTGTATGTTCTCTATAAATATGCTACCTATTGCCCTACATCAGAAATACTGGTATAGGCCACTTCATTATGCTGCCAATGTATCCACCCTGTCAACAGGACATCAGTCATGAAGAAGACATTCCTCAACTCAAAAACCTGTAGTTAGGTTCACCAGAGACACAGTTGCTGATGAAGAAGAGAGTTAAGCATTAACAATTATTCACAGGTTTTGGAGCTTTGAAGGGTAATCCTTAAAAAAAAAAAAGAAAAAGGAAAAAGGAAAAAAAAGTCTTACAGAGTTCAATCTGTCTTTCCATGGCTAGGCAGGAATAGCAATAGTCTCAAGAAATACATACATAATATTCTGCTACATGCAAAATGCAAATATTTGTACATTTCTTTGTCTTGGAAGATGAGATCCAAGAACTTTATATTTTCTTGAAAAACAAACAAACAAACAAAAACAAACAAAACAACAAACCCAACCAACCAACCAACCAAAAACCCAACCAAAACCAAACAAAGCTGTGTTAAAGAACATAAACCATTCTGACATCGCAGGTTTTTTCCTGGAAACATGGCATGACATAGTCATGTCATGAGAGCAGGAGCATAACTCTGTCCATCCTAGGGACAAAAGAGTTCATGTAAACACTTTCTAAGATGTTCTTTATATCTGCACCCTTCAACTCAATAGTCATTCTGTTCTTGCAAATTGCAGGTACAGTTTGTGGGGGGAAAACCTTATATGCACCTACTTAACCTGCTTTGTCATTAGACAAAGTGTGAAGTCCATTAAAGTACTTCATTATAAATTATCCATCACATCTGTTAATTACTTTGTTCTAGAGTCCAGATTTTATAGCCAATTAGCAATGGGATAATAAACCTTTCCTTTTCAATGAGTAGTTTAGTTCATACTCTAGTGGTTCAAAGCCATTTGTTAAATTGTGGTTCAGTAATCTTTAATGCATAGCCATGTTCTTGCTCATAGTAGACAGGTGCCCGTTTCACAGCCTTGTGAAGTTTAGCTGATAGGAACTGAAAAAAAACATGGACAAGGTTTACAAACACAAGCACCTGAAATTTAACAAAAACAACCAAAACCAAAGAGTATAAACCTTTCAAAGTTCCTGAACATCATCTTTTTTCAATTTGAGGGGTGATGGTTATAAACTTCTGGAGATTATCATCCTTAGTCGCTCTAAAAGATATGTTGACATACACACAGAAAGGCATCTGATGACGTGCTTCAGAGAAGCTTTTCCTGAAAAATACCCTTAGATGGGTAGTAGATGGGGTGAAACAAGTCATTTGCAGCAAGTAGTTTATTTTTTGTTAGTTCCATCATAGAATAGAATGGTTTGGGTTAGAAGGGACCTTAACGATCATCTAGGTCCAACCCCCCATGCCATATATTTTTAAAAACTTGCATTTGTTTCTTCCAGAATTAATTACAGAGACAGAAATTTAACAAATGCTAAATGGCATAATTGTGTAATTGTAAGAAAGAAATGGTAAAAAAAAACAATTAAAAAGTGTAATAAAGAAGGAAAATGTAATTATAGGAAAGGTTTCTCCAGAAAAAAAAAAAATACTTAGAAGTTATATTGAAAGTAAAGGCAGCATTTCAGAATTTCAAGAAAATTCATAGAGCTATAAAACCTTTACTTTGTTCTGTCAGACAATAAATAACACTTATTGCTTGGAGAGAGTTGTTTCTTTTAACTTTTTGTTTTGTCCATTTTCCTTCAGGAGTTTCTTTATTGTAAGAGTATATGTTTTTGTGTAGCACCTAGAAGGGCTTGTTAAAAACTGATTTCTGGGGAAGATGCAGGGTTTGGTATTTATGCAGTCAAAGTTCATTGTAGGATGGGGCTCTGAGATGGGGTGCATTGGATTTCTGAGAGTCACCCAGAGATACCAGGTAAGGTGAAATGTAATCAATTTTTCATTTACTGCTGCAGGGCAATCCATGTCACCACCTCTGATATACAGTGATATGATCTTCAGAAAATATATTTTGTCTAACACTGTACCTTTCATACAGCATCACTGAACTGATCAATCAAATGGAGAGAGATATTTAATAAACATACTTGTAATTCAAGTTAAGAGCATTCTAGGAATTTTAAGGAAGATACATTTGGTGAACAGTAGTTTCACACTGCTCAAATTCAGAAAGTACTCTGTGTATTTATTTAACTATTTAACACTTCCAAACAAAGGAAAGCTGTAAAGGATAAAATCATCACCTGGATTTGACAATAAAATATTTGGAATGTTACTGTATGTTTAAAAAAAACCCCAACCTTCTGTTATTTATATCTAAAAACAAATTAATGGAAGCAACTAGAAATAGATATATAGAATTGAAATCTTTTAACTATTTTGATTCTTTACACAACTTGTGATAGTTTTGTACTGGTTGCTTTTAGAAGAGACAGAATAGCTTTACTTAGAAGTATACGTTAAAAACATAAGGCTCTGATTAAAATGACAATGATCGCTTTCAAACTAAGAAATATTCAAGATATGTGAGAAATATTTGAAACCACACCTAGCAAACTATGCCAGTCATTTGAGAATGATTTTACTGCAGTACGTGTTAATTTTGCAACTGTGTTCATCAAATATTTTAATTTACTTTTAAATGAGGTTAATGCAATGAGGTTTCTTTCATCTTTAAAGTGAATATTTGCCAACAGTAAATATGTTGCATAAGGAAAGGGGAGAGGAGAGTTTGGGTATACTTGTAGTAAAAATGCAGTAAGGCCAGCTTTCTAGTTGAGGTTTTATAGCTTCTGCTGTAAATATTGGCATAAGTGACACATATCGGAGGGCTATGTTATATGTTGGTTTTGAAAGAAAGACATTTTCACTTATTCAGTGAATTGAGGCCTCATGTTACTCCCTGCAGACCATGTCATACCCCTTGCCAACCTCTTAGGACCAATGACTTATCCAAATCAAACATCTGCTTTTCCATTCAGTGCAATTATTCCGTGTGCTGCTGGGGGCAGATGGTTGTTAATCGGCAGATCATTAACGTGGCAAGCCACTCTCTAGCCTTAGAAAGGTCACAAGGTGTTAAGTTCCCTCGCTCCAGGCTGTTAAGATGCATATCTTTTGATTGTTGAATTTTTTATGTAAAGAGCAATTGAATTACTTCATATAATTATGGACAGTCTTTTAATTTAATATTTTTTTCCTTAAAAAAAAAAAATAATGTTTTACAGTGCAAGAATGGTGCAGCCAAGAAATAGTTAGTGTCAATTACACTGTAGCTGTCAGAAAGTTACAATCCTGAAATCTGGTGTGAATCCTAATCAGATAGCGTTGAGGATGCTCATCTGCTACTCTAACACAGTCTCCAGCTATGTGTGTCAATTTTCTGCAGAATTTAATTTAGCCCTAATGATGAAGAAATCTCTCTATTCACACAGTTCTGTCGAGTCAAACTTTGGACAATCTAAATGAAGTAGACTAGGGCTTCAGGGAGAAGTGGCAGAATGACATGCTAAGATTGCACTTTTTTTTCCATTCATGCAGGTTATATTGAGGAAGCCTGTATTATCCCATGTCCCTCAGACTGCAAGCTCAGTGAGTGGTCTAACTGGTCTCGCTGTAGTAAATCCTGTGGGAGTGGGGTAAAAGTTCGGTCTAAATGGCTCCGTGAAAAACCCTACAATGGTGGAAGACCCTGTCCAAAGCTAGATCACGTCAATCAGGTAATTTGATTTATATTTACATTATTTATACACTTTTTTTCTGTACCTCACGTAATTCTTTCAGCTGTATTGTTTGTTGATGTAGAAAAACCATACAACATAAAGGAGCAGATGCCGGTAGAAAGAGGAGTATATGTGGGTTTAGATTTCCTAAGTCAGCAAAGGATCTGCCTTCATTACTTCTCATCTGCAAGCACTCACCACGTTTTCTGAACTGCAGATTGGAGACAATAAAGCATTCTTACATGCAGATTGTGAAGACCAGATTTGTTTCTTAATATCTTCTCTCACAATGGGTAAAATGTCTCAATAGAGATTCTCAAACTGGTAACATGCTTAGTGTTGTTCCCTAACCATTTTAGATCACAAAGTAAATGAAAACTTCTCAGGCACTCACACAGCACTATCCCTGTGTCCCTTAATGGTTTCAGGCTGGAGCTTGACCTTCCAGGTACACTTGCTGTGGCACTGCAGTTCCAGTCAGGGATTCACTTCTGAAGTGAAAATCCCAGTTCTCCCTCTAACCACACTTGACTTTTTTTTTTTGGAGTAGTCTGGGTGCATAGTCTGGATCCTCTTCAAGTGAAACTAAGCCAGAAAATGTGATCCAAGAGCACACTTGGAGTGCTTTGACCACTAATTAGCAATTAGTCTTTGGGACCAAGTTTAGCACTAGTCCAAGTCAACCCCCTGAAATTTGGTTGAGAGTTTTAGAACGAAAAACCTTCCTTTTCAGTTGACTTATGCTCTTCAGAGTTGATTTATATTCATATTACTGTTGAATTTAATTTAGTCTGCAGAGGCATGTTAAACAGCCACACAGTCTTCTCTGTAAATATTCAAAGATTGAATAAAAATGTGCTGTCAATTTACATTTGAATAAAAATGCATGTACTTAATATTATCCTATTGACATTTTGCTAGCAGAGAGTGAAATTGCTTGTTGATCTGATTTTCTACTTTAGGGAATGTAATTAGTTCTAATTTAGAAAATAATAAGTGTTAAGCTGTAGCTAATAAATTAAGTTTGTGATCTACTTTAACAAAATACAAACTTGAATAAGGGCTGCTGGATTTGAGTCAGCATGTAAATATGCTTTAAATTAGGAGGTATGTGTTTCAATAGGAGCAAATTATAGTCTCTACAGAAGTCTTTTTCCTTCTCTATTATGCATGTAGTACATAATAAGCTTATATTTTTCTGCATCAAAGGTGATTTTGCTAGAGGTCTGTTAGCCACTTGTATGCAACACTATTGCCCTCTACCGGCACTTTGACTGGAATTTGATTTGTTGCTATGTTACATAGTACTTGCCAAATGATAATAGGTAATTCAAAATGTAATTATTGTAAAGATAAAATTGAAATTTAGTACTTTCATGGAAAGGGAGCCCTACAGATAAGATAGGAATGCCAAAGAATGTAGAGGGTGTATTTTTCATTTCTAAGTATATTCATTCTCAATTCAGAAGCATGCAGGGGAGTACACCTACATTCTAATTTTGAGTTAATTATTTAATCCAAATGTAATCCACCACTCATTCAGCTGGAAAACTACTGACTCTTCAGATTATTTATTTTCATTATTAAATGTAATTTATTTAGGTATTTATCACTTATACATGTAGCATGCTTATCTGCATACATACAAGGTGCAAATGTTTAGACCGAGTCTTTGGTGCCCGTGAGTATGTGGAAGGTGATATACATAGGGGCTATGCTGTAAAATGAAATCTAGGAATTCTGAACTCTGAAGAAAAACTGCAAGGTGTTGGCTAGCACATTCGGGAGAAGTTCAGAGGGAAGATGCTGGCAGTCTGCTAGTGTGTACATAAAAGGCTATTGCAAAGGAGGAGGAAATAATCCATTTTCCATGGCCAACGTGGATAGGATAAAAAGCAGTAGGCTTAGACTGCTGCAAGCAGATTCGTGAAAACTTTCTAATGGTAAGGCTAGTGAAACATTGAAATAAAGTGTTTAAGGCATTTGTCAAGTTTTAAGAGCATGTTGCTCTATTTCTGTCAGGGCTGACATGTATGACTATATTTTGGAGAGGGGCTGAACACGGTGAATGCTGGATGTTGTCTCATTGAGCGTCTTTTCTCCTGGGCCATGCACGCCAGTGTGATTCCTAAACCACACTCCAGCTGAATGAAACTTGCTTAGTACTCACTTCACTAGGCTGAAAGTCTTCATAATTACAATAATCATAGTGTCAGGTTTGTTATAAAATCATGCCAGTGGCCTTCAGAGGACTTCAAATGAAGAGGCTAATTGAGACTGTTAGAGAAAATATGAACACCCATTTCTTCATTGGCACCAGGCATTATTTGCCCCCTTATCCAGCAGGTGGGTATGTAATCCTTACACAACCTGACTGCCATGGCCTGCAGTCACCATTACAAAAATGCCAGTAAGGACAGAAGCACACCATTAAACACATGCAATGCAATACAGAGTTCTCCATTGTCTTTCTGTCAAAATACCAAATTTTTATGTTACTGGAAAGGTGTATGAGGAGTTAATGTATTTCTTTCTATGCCAACCGGGGTGAGAAATATACAGATATTTCCCTAAATTAAAGCTCCCTTATTCTCATTTTGGAAATCCCAGATACGTTCCACATGGCTACAAGTTGTGTGGAGTCCAGTACCTTCCTTAACATGCTTTTACACCACCCATCTTTGTGTCTGAGTTAATGCTTATGTAGTTCAATATGCTATGTTCATTTTCTTATGCACGGGCTGATCAGCTGCATACTGATACATAAGTCTCTCTACACATTCATTGTGCAAGGCATTATTTGTGTGTGTATGTGTGTGTGTGTGTGTGTGTGTGTGACTGGCGCTATTTTGTTGCAGGTTAACTGATAAACTGTTAAACCATCAGCACTCTTTCTACCCAAGCAGTGTTGCTGAGAGGAAATGAAGGACTTGTTTAAGACAGTCTTAGATGGTCTAGAGATTTTAGTTGTGCTGACTTGATACCCAGAATACATGAAGTTAGCTGGTATAAAATAATCTTGAGACAATGGGCTTTAAGTAGTTTATGCATAATTAAGCTACTCAGTAAAGGACTTAGGAACTTTTGAAGGATGAGTAGTGTCAGTTCCTTGTATTCCCATGAATCTATTGTACTTAATGCTGTCAGAACAATATCAGTTAATAGAGAATTCTAGTATCCTTCAAAGCCATGGAGGATTTTCCCTTGTCTCAGGGAAACTGCATTCCCTACTGTGTGAAGAGTTGATGCTCATTACAGGCAAAAAGAGAAAGAAGTTTTATCATGTGTTAGGGACTGAAAAAGAGGATGGCAAATTCACAGTCTCTTCCCACCAGTTGTCATTTATAAACTTCTATTTTCTTCCAAAAGCAAACTTGCAAAAATGCCATGTGACAGCAAGGGAGATCGAAGAGGAAAAACAGGATGCGTTTTGCTTGGAAGAATTCGTAAAGTATTATTTGAATAAAAGCAAAATTAATGCAATTTAAATACTTATGTTTCACTCTAATCATTCTTTGTTTTTATCTTTGTTTTTTCTTTTGGGTTCATGAAAAAATGTTCATCAGGCTCAGGTAAGAGTTTCTTAGAGAGATAACCTTAACATATGCTTCTTGATTATGCTCCAATGTTTTTGTTGTCTGTTCTTGTAATGTATGGTTGAGAAGATATATGGAGCACTGTATAAATTACTATATGACATTATTTCAATTTTTTATTCAAATCTTAACATTATACTGGTGCTGGTATGCAAATACATTACAGTGATTTTACATATCTATAATGAAAAATAAAGTGAACCCATACTGGTATAGCTCACCTTGTGCTTACATCTCTTCAGAAATACAAAAGCCCCACAGTTAATGACAATGGTATGCAACAGTTGAAGATAGATGTGAAAGACAGAAATAAAGTTTTGACAGAGTTTTAGCATAATTTTTCTGAAAGGTGTATTCATGAGCTAGCCTACTTACAGATTTTGTTAGTTACGTGGAAATGGCATAGCATGGGTTTGGGGGCAGAGAAAACCAGGGCATCTGTCATTAGATGTCTTAGCTTCTGAATTTTGTTATTTCTGTAGTTTTCTAGCAGCCATTATATCTTTATTATTACTACAGCTCCTCAGTCAGCAAGTTTACATTTGTTACTCTTACCAAAAAGCACATTAACCTTTTCTTGTGTGATCACTGTTGCATGTTTATCTTACTTGTGTACAACAAAACTGACTGACAATGTGGTCTCCAGGTATATGAGGTAGTTCCCTGCCATAGTGACTGCAGCCAGTACGTATGGGTTACTGAGCCCTGGAGCATCTGCAAGGTGACCAATGTGGACTTAAAAGAGAACTGTGGAGAAGGTGTTCAAACAAGGAAAGTCAGGTAAAACAGTACTATTCCTCCTTCACTTTAGAAAAATGTTTACTGAATCTGATCTAGGCGTCTTCTATGCTTGCTCTTCATCCTAGAGCTCAAATCAAACAAATTAATTAAAATTAATTAATCTCACATGATACTGTACAAGAGCAAGTAAAGCAGTACATGGAGTTTGGGTTGGTTGGCATTTGTTGTATTTAATGGCTATCTGCAAAATGATACACAATTTATAAATCTCAATAAAAAACCATAATGTGACTTTAGTTTGAAAGTCCAGAATGAGTCACACAGTGAACTGCTAAATGCTCTCTTTTCCCTACCACAAGTGCTTATGAACTGGCACACTTACATACACAATTTTGTTTGCAATAGCACTTGTTTTCTTAGTGTAACCATTTACTTCAAGAAGGTTTAAGTCTTAATCCTTGCTTGAACAACGTTAGAAACACTATACATAACTGATCTCACACAGTAGCATATCACACAGTTATCACAGTATGCTAGAGATTGGAAGGGACCTCGAAAGATCATCTAGTCCAATCCCCCTGCTGGAGCAGGAACACCTAGATAATGTTACACAGGAATGTGTCCAGGCGGGTTTTGAATGTCTCCAGGGAAGGAGGCTCCACAACCTCCCTGGGCAGCCTGTTCCAGTGTTCCGTCACCCTCACTGAGAAGAAGTTTCTTCTCAAGTTTAAGTGGAACCTCTTGTGTTCCAGTTTGTACCCATTACCCCTTGTCCTATCATTGTTTGCCACCGAGTAGAGCCTGGCTCCATCCTCGTGACACTCCCCCTTTATATATTTATAGACACTTATAAGGTCCCCCCTCAGTCTCCTCTTCTCCAAACTATAGAGACCCAGCTCCCTCAGTCTTTCCTCATAAGGGAGATGCTCCACTCCCTTAATCATCTTTGTTGCCCTGCACTGGACTCTCTCCAGCAGCTCCCTGTCCTTCTTGAACTGAGGGGTCCAGAACTGGACACAATATTCCAGATGGGGTCTCACCAGGGCAGAGTAGAGGGGAAGGAGGACCTCTCTCGACCTACTAACCACCCCCCTTCTAATACACCCCAGGATGCCATTGGCCTTCTTAGCCACAAGGGCACAGTGTTGGCTCATGGTCATCCTGTCATCCACTAGGACCCCCAGGTCCCTCTCCCCTACACTGCTCTCTAACAGGTCATTCCCCAACCTATACTGGAACCTGGGGTTGTTCCTGCCCAGATGCAGGACTCTACACTTTCCCTTGTTATATTTCATCAAGTTACTCCCTGCCCAACTCTCCAGCCTGTCCAGGTCTCGCTGGATGGCAGCACAGCCTTCTGGCGTGTCAGCCACTCCTCCCAGCTTAGTGTCATCAGCAAACTTGCTGATAGTACACTCAATTCCCTCATCTAAATCATTGATGAATATATTAAATAATACTGGTCCCAGTACTGACCCTTGAGGCACTCCACTAGTTACAGGCCTCCAACTAGACTCAGCCCCATAGACTACAACTCTCTGGCTTCTCTCCTTCAGCCAATTCACAGTCCACTTCACTACCTGATCATCCAGTCCACACTTCCTCATTTTAGCCGTGAGGATGCTGTGGGAGACTGTGTCAAATGCTTTGCTGAAGTCAAGGTAGACCACATCCACCGCTCTGCCATCATCCATCCACCGTGTTATTTCCTCATAAAAGGCTAAGAGATTGGTCAAACATGATTTCCCCCTGGTGAAGCCATGTTGACTGCCCCTCATAACCTTCTTATCCTTGATATGCCTTAAGATGGCACCAAGGATAAGGCGTTCCATCACTTTCCCAGGGATGGAGGTGAGGCTGACCGGTCTATAGTTACCCGGGTCCTCCTTCTTGCCCTTTTTGAAGACTGGAGTGACATTTGCTTTCCTCCAGTCCTCAGGCACCTCTCCCGTTTCCCAAGACTTGGTAAAGATGATGGAGAGTGGTCTAGCAATGACTTCCGCCAGTTCCCTCAGCACCCGCGGGTGCATCCCATCTGGACCCATGGATTTATGGATGTCCAGATTGCTCAACTGATCTCTAACACATTCCTCATCGACTAAGGCAAACCGCTCCGTCGACCTGACTTCATCTAAGGTCTCAGGGGTACAGGGCTCTTCAGGACGGCCTGCAGCAGAGTAGACAGAGACAAAGAAGGCATTCAGTAACTCTGCCATCTCTGTATCTTCCGTCACCAGGGCACCCATCCCGTTCATCAGTGGGCCTACATTGCCTCTGGTGTTAGTTTTGTCTGCCATGTATTTGAAAAAGCTCTTTTTGCTGTCCTTGACCCTTCTTGCCAGGTTTAATTCTAAGGATGCCTTAGTCCTCCTAGCTGCCTTCCTACATCCTCTAGCAGCAGCCTTATATTCCTCCCAAGTGGCCAGCCCCTCCTTCCATGACCTGTAAACTCTCCTCTTCCACCTGAGCATACCCAGCAATTCCCTATTTAGCCACGCAGGTCTCTTGGCCCTCTTCCTTGACTTCCTACGTGTCGGGATGCTCCGATCTTGAGCACGGAAAAAGCAGTCCTTGAATGTCAACCAACTATCTTGGGCTCCTTTACCTTCAAGCAGCCTTGCCCATGGGATTTCCCCTAGCAATTTCTTGAAAAGGCCAAAGTTTGCCCTGCTAAAGTCCAGGGTTGCAGTTCTACTTGGTATTCTACTAGTCCTGCCACACAAGATCCTGAACTCCACCATCTCATGGTCGCTGCAACCAAGGCAGCCCTCAACCCTTACTGCTTCAACCAGATCCTCCTTGTTAGTGAGGATGAGATCCAGCAGCGCTCCTCTCCTGGTCGGCTCATCCACCATTTGCAGGAGGAAGTTATCATCCATACACTGGAGGAACCTCCTGGACTGTGGCTGGGTTGCCGAGTGGTCCTTCCAGCAAACATCAGGGAAGTTAAAATCCCCCACGACGACCACGGCCTGTGACTGTGAGGCCGCTCTCAGCTGCCTGTAGAAGGCCTCGTCAACATCCTCACCCTGATCCGGTGGTCTGTAACAGACACCTACAACAGTATCCCCCCTGCCAGCCTGCCCCTTAATTCTCACCCACAGACTCTCAACTCGCTCGTCATCTGTCCCTGGACAGAACTCGGTGCATTGTAGTTGCTCCCGCACATAAAGAGCGACCCCACCACCCTTCCTGGCTGGCCTGTCTTTTCTGAAAAGGACATAGCCCTCCATGACTATATTCCAGTCACGTGAGCTGTCCCACCACGTCTCTGTAATTGCCACCAGATCCTAGTCTCCTGACTTAACACAGGTTTCCAACTCCTCCTGCTTATTTCCCATGCTGCGCGCACTGGTGTACAGACATTTCAGGGAGCGAGCTGAGCACACCAATTTCACCCTAGGATTGTAGGAGGCCTCCCAGTCTTCATTAATTCTGGAGTGCTGCCCCACTGGGGCAAGCCCAGCTACAACCCCATCCCCCTTCGAATCTAGTTTAAAGCTCTCCAAATGAGCCCTGCTGATTCGTGTCCCAGCATCCTTTTGCCTCTGTGAGACAAACCTTTCTCACTTGTCATTGTCCAGACTGGTGCCCTATAAAACCAGCCGTTATCAAAGAATCCAAAGCCCTGCCTGTAGCACCAGTCTCGAAGCCAATTGTTCATGAACTGAATCTTCCCATTCCTTCCCACATCAGTGGAAGATGGAAGGAGAGAGGAGAAGATCACTTGAGCCCCAGACTCTTTCACCATCCGCCCCAAGGCCCTGTAGTCTTTCTTCATCCCCCTCAGACTGCGGGAAGCAGCTTCC
The DNA here is from genome assembly GCF_033815535.1 of Pezoporus flaviventris. Lineage (NCBI taxonomy): Eukaryota > Metazoa > Chordata > Aves > Psittaciformes > Psittacidae > Pezoporus > Pezoporus flaviventris. The sequence continues at coordinate 5,323,887 of NW_026892603.1, forward strand.
TCCCCACCTGTCTGGAAGACCAGCAGCGGGTAGTAGTCTGTCGGGTGCACCAGGTTGGGGAGCGCCCTGGTGATATCCCTGATCCGGGCTCCAGGCAGACTACACACTTCCCTATGATGAGGGTCAACTCTGCATATCGGGCCCTCTGTTCCCCTCAGAAGGGAATCCCCTACTACAATGACCCTTCTTTCTTTCTTAACAGAGGTGGTCTTGAGGTGCAAAGTCGACCCCCTTTTCCTATGTGGCCTTGTGGGCTGGCCTTGCCCCACATTCTCACCTACCTCTCCTTCAAGATCCAGGGCCTCGAACCTATTACGGAGGGACACCTGGGGAAGCAGGGCAGGAAGGGGGGAGGGTTTCCCACGACGTCGAACAGGAACTCGCTTCCAACCCTCGTCGTCTTTTTGGTCCCCTACCTCTGCGCAACAGCTACAGGGCAGGGGCTGTCTCGGGCCATCCCCCTCTGTGTGAGAAGGCAGGGGGTCCTTCCCCTTTTGGGGGGTATCTCCCTGGAACCGTTCCGACTGGCACGCCAGGGAGTTACTCCACCAGTCGATCTCCCTTTCACACTCCCTGATATAGAGATTCCCATAAGAATGTTCTTTAAAAACCCTCCAGTATGAAAAGTCAAAATTCATCAGTGTTTATGTTGAAAAATAGACTTTAACCATCAAGGATAAAGAAAAATTGTTTCAGCCCTTTGGGTCAAAAACCATTGAACTTTTCGTTTATTATCACATAATGCCATTAAAGTACTAAATCTGTATGCTCCTGATATATCTCTTGTGTTTACCTTAGAACAGAGAGAGTGTTTCAATAAAAGTTTAGTTTGATAATGCATGACAGTTGTAAAAATATAATGTAGTCAAATTAAAGAAACTCCAAATACTTATCTATGTGTGAAAGGCTTCCTGTTGGTATGAGCTTTTGTCTTGCAATTCTGGAAAACAAATGTATGCCTCTTAATTTGAATGATCCTAGTCCTGTACTAGTTGGTCTTCTGCTGACAGGTGGAAGGGATAAGTTAATAGTAGATGCCACTTCACTGGAAATACTGTGAAGACTGAAACGAAAACTAAGCATATTCGTTTCTCCTTTTAACTGGGCCTCCATCTCCTGATTTAATATAATAGTATTTAAAAAGCTTCCATGTAGATTAGGGATCAATACTAATAATGGAAAATTTTAAAAGTTTTAGTAGGTCTAGATTTAAAATTATTAGTTGAAGCATGCACAAAATATGTCTAAACTATAGCTGATTTGCATTATTCTGGCTTAGAGGTAAGCTAATGTCAAGTAAATCACCGGCCCAGAAACTATCAGCCAATCATTGGTAAGGACGGTCTAAATTCTGTGTATTTCTTTATATGCCTGTTGACTGTAAAAAAGAGGATTGTTTTTGTCTCTTCAGCTTTTTTTGGATACTCGTGGCTCAATACTTAGTTCTGTTACTTCAATTACTTTAGGATGGTTACGTGCTGACAAAATGTTAAACATGTTTCAGAATACTATGGAACAGAGTTGCTGTACATAATCTATGGCAAATGCAGTTTATGTGCAGTTCTTTTTTTCCAGGTGCATGCTAAACACTGCGGATGGTCCTTCTGACACTGTAGAGGACTATCTCTGTGATCCTGAAGAGATGCCGCTTGGTGCTAGAAAGTGCACGCTACCATGTCCTGAGGACTGTGTTATGTCTGAATGGGGATCATGGTCTCGATGTTCTTTGGTAAGCAGTATAGCGAAATGTAATATCTGTAGCTTTAGGAGGTACTTAAAAAATGTGTACATGAAGTATTGTGCAAAGATGCTGAATTGAGTAGTGATTACATACATAAACATATGTATTTACTGTCATCTTTAGTGTCATTGATGGTTGCAAATAAAGTGTGCCAGTATTTTCCCTTAAGTGCAAGTGTTGCAAAACACAACCTATAACGTCCCCAGTGGTCATTCTTAAGTGTGGGGTACGTTCTGTGTGGTGGAATACCTTTGACAGTGGCTTGTGAGTCTGTCTTTGAGCCTAGCTGTCAGACTCTCCATAGGAGTGCAGTCACTGTATTAAAAATGGCACTGTTCTGCTATGCATAAAACCTGTAGATTAAGACTGAGCATAGAAAGATCACTTTGGGTCTTCTCTCCCCTTCCTGTCAGGAATTTCAAAAAGAAATGTCAAAAAACCTGCAAACCAAACATAAAAATGTGTTTCAGACCTCTCAGTATTCAGGCTCCAATGCACTATGTTACAGCATTTTGGAAAGTGAGCATCACAATATCTAGTTTATGAGTGAAATGGTTCCAAAGCACTCGTTCTGAAATATGAACTAGTTACAGAAGTACCAAGGAGTTACCAGTTAGAGGATATTCCACCCTGGGTGATACCAAGATGAAAGTGCAGACTAAATTCTCTCTGAAATAACAAGGAAATAGTTTCTCTTACACAACAGCATGAGCCCATTGTTTTATATTTGTGTTTTGTAAACTGATTACTTAAAAGGCAGCTATAATGTTGCATGGAAAGCTTTTAGGGGGCCAAAATACCTAAGCTGTTTCCAACCTCCCTTTCAAGCCGTGCAATGGAAGTAGTGTCCGTGAAAGGTCAGCTGAATCCCTGAGACAACCAAATGGTGGAAAGTCTTGTCCTGCTGCCACCGAGACAGAAGTCTGCACTTTGAACAAAAACTGCTACCACTATGACTACAATGTGACAGGTATTTATGGTGTTATGCTTTAGTGACAGCCAGGGACTATGGCTTACTTCCATTCACCTTGCAGGACAGATTTTTCAGCTCTCTGTTATTATCTGGAGGTTGCTGTGGAGCTTATATTGAAAAGTGATTCAGGCTGTTTGATCCAGAGAAAATATTACTGTGGCTTTGCAACTTGGGTGGAGTGTGCATGCATGTCCAGGAAATTTATTTCTCCTGTAATTTTGTGATTTGCTGAAATTCCATGCAGATGAAACCAACTACAAACTTTTTAGAAGGCAACGTGCCACTATTTGTAGTAAAAGTGGATGTTTCAAAAACTGAGTAGCAGCTGGGCTCCAGGAGCTTTCAGGTTTGTAAAAGTTGCTTGTGAGGATTATTTTAGGCCATCAGAATTAGAATTAGGTAGGAGACTGGATCATTATGAGTTTTACCTAAAATGTCTGCTGTGCTAATGAATTCCTTATTTCCAGACTGGAGCACATGTCAGCTCAGTGAGAAGGCTGTGTGTGGTAATGGTATCAAAACACGGATGCTCGATTGTGTTCGCAGTGATGGCAAATCAGTTGACCTAAAGTACTGTGAAGAGGTGAGTGGGTACCTGTGAGTAAGCTCCCTTTTAATGGTGCTAATTAACGTTGAGCCATCTGGGCTATACAGCATGTAACCCATCTTTGCCAGATGTTTTGCAACACTATTCATGGATTGTTAAGTACCTCTGAAATGAACTGTGCCATCAACAGGGATTTTTATACAATTTCCTTTGGTTATTTCTAAGTGCCTCCATGAACATATGCTAATTATTGTGTCCTGAAGGAAAAGACACAATAATTAATAAAGTAGAATAAAGTTAATAAATCTTAATCAGAACACTAATCATTCTAATTTCATACAATTTCTTCATGGAACCTTGGACAGCTGCCAGTATCAATCATTTACTCAATGTGTTGGAAAATATTTCTCATGTGCCATTCTGCAGCAGTGCTGAATACTAACTTCTATCCAGCTGTGCAATGCAAAAGATACCCAAGCTGTTATGAAAAAATGTGCAGCATGAATGCAATATTAAATAGGAACATATATGGAGAACTATTAGACAGGGGCCCTTAAATTTTGAAGGAGCCATTTGGCAAATGTTTAAACTAATTTAAGATTTGACAGCTCTGGTTTTCTGACACTCCGTGTTGGTCCTAATGTTACATGGAGTCAGTAATGTGAAGGAAAATGGGAAGACAACACAAGTGCTATATTAAAGGCAATCCCACGTGTTTCTGATGGAACGAAACTGAGCTCATTTCGGCTTCCATTCTCTTGCCACCTTGACAACAGAAATAAAATCACTTTTATTGGGGGACTAAGGCTGAGTGAGCTCCACAGCAGCTTTGGTACCAACACACCTTTTTGTTGAGCTTTCTTGGCTAGTAGCTGCTTGTTCTGGTTTCAGGACAAGTGGAGGGAGTCAGGAACTCATCATGTACTTTGGACTATAGTTTTGTAATGGTCTGTCTGACCTACCTATCTGACTCCAATTCCCTCTGATATCTGGACTCCTGAATCCACAAGTCCTTAGCAAAGACAGGCACCTTTTGTCCCAAGTTCTTCCTTCACACATAGCTTTTGGGTTTAGCATCGAGTCTCATAACTTGATCATTTATATCTCAGGAAAAAACTCAGGATCTGGCTACCTATCAGCAAGCTTCTCTGAAGTTAATAAGGGAATGAATGCATTAATGCATTGTGTTAATGTCTTAATGTGTTAAAACAAAAAAAAAAAAAGGGGGGCTCTCGGATTATTTGTAGGAGACTGCAATATTGATTAATTTGTACCAAGACATGATTTAAATCATCCATCCACATGAATATTTCAATAGAAAAAAATATGCTTTATTTAATTTTATGGGGGAAAAAGTTCTTTTGCCATAAAGCCAAGAAATTATTCATGTTATTAACCAAAGATTTTGAACAGCATTTGTACAGAACAACAAATTGTACAGATGTCACTAAAGTGGGGTACTGGCTTTATCATTAACCACTGTGATAGTGTCTTATTTGCTGCTTGTATTTGCTAGATCATACAGATACATTGTCCTGTAGAAAGCTCTGGTCCACTCCCCAGTCATACTGTTAAGACCATTTGTTGAATTAAGAAGGGGTACAGTGAGGTCAAAAGCTGATCCAATAAATGTGAGGAGGAAAATCTGTTAACCTGATTAACAAGAAAGCCAAGCTCTAGAGATTTTACCAGACCCTTCACTCTGAAGATGTAAAAGCCAACTCTGTGACCTTCTAGGTCATGAGAGGAGAGTATCCAAGAAATCATCAAAATGTGAATACATACTATTCACTTCTTAGTAATTTAATCACAGATAATCCTTCATGGTGTTTGGTTTGTTTTTTTACTGTCTTTTGCATTATAAGGGTAGTGCAGAAAGATTAAGGGAATTTCAAAATAAGGTGCATGTGGATAGAAAAGTTGATGCAAAGAGAAAGATGGAATAATTTTGTAATAACTTAGCTAATGGAATATCCTTTGGGTTGTCATAAAATTTTGTCCCAGATGTGTGAATAAAACAAAAGTTTTGTTAAATTTATTGTAGTTGCATTTACAGAACTATGATTCTTACTATTACATGCAAAGAAGAGAGATCAGAATAGCTAAACATGTCCTGATCCCTAAGAAATTAAGATGCCTGATTGCGGTATTTGCGTTCCTATACAATATGTGGTTCAAGAAAATAATAAAAGCCATATATAAAAAAAAAAAACAAACCCAACCCTTCATGCTGTGTTTTGACTATCTCCATCTCCAGGCGTGAGCATCGGTGTAGTGACGTGCATTTCTTCCAAGCCCCTGTGTTCTGGTTTCCTAATGCGCCCGTATGATCTTGTGTTTGTTTCAGTCAATCAGCTAAAGAAGCTAGCCAGTCATCCTGATTACTGCCAGGATGAATCAATTTCTAGAGCTTATTTCCAAGTCCTCGTTATGTTAACATAGTTCCCTTCAAACTCTCAAGACACAGTAATACTGGATTACTTGTTGTCTAAATCTACAAAATTAGCGCATCACAAGAACTTGGCTTGTTTTTTCCTTGAGTATTTGAAAATCGTATCACCTAAAGCAAGCTGTTCCTGGTTATATTCACATTTATGGGCTTATTTTTATGCACTTATCTTTAATTAAAGATGAGAAAAGCTTAGAAACCAGCAGTTTTGTCTGCATTATGAGGCAAACTTTTCTGTTCCAATGGCAAATAGTCCGCTTGTCAGATTACATGATTAACCTCCAGCAGAGGTTAATCTGCAGTGCCAAACATTCCTATAAACAAATACAGATACATTTTGTGGATCACAGGATTGGCAGAGCATGCTGGCCTGGCAGCCTGCTGCCCCTGGCATGTGTGACCAGTACAGGGCGCTCATCTAGCTTTTGATATAACTCCTTCGGTACTTGCCATTCTTGAATCAGAAACCACAACAGAGGTTCATCCAGAACAGAGACTCTTCCAGAACAGATGCTTAAGGAAACTACTGAACACTTTTCCAAATGTTTTCTAAGTTCTTCAAGATGAATAGTGGTTCATCAAGGAAGGCGAAGGATGAGAAAATAATATGTGAGAATACTTGCAGCCTCTGACAGTTGTTTCCCCGGTCTATTTCAGCAGCACTTCAGTATCTAAAGCATGCAAATGGCAGATCACTGTGGGTAAGCTGGCCTTCGGCTTTCACCCCTTCACTTTTATATCTCTCTTGGGCTTTTCCTTCTCTAGATACCAAAGTCCAGCTGAGAAAGCCAGTCTTGAAAGAGAGTAGTCATGTTTCTGTAAACAGCTTTAAAGCATTTGCTCAAAAGATTTGACCCAAATGTAGACTTCAAACACAGTTCTTTAGTTTACCCAATTAGCCAAATTCCAGATTATGCTAAAGGTTTCATGTGTTGCCTGTGTGTGATAGCTGCATAATTGTTATCCTGTACCACAGAGAAAAGCCAAGAACTTATTCTTTGATGTGTAAAACAGAACAGAGGTCCAGGACCTCATTTGTCTCAATAAATGGTACTGCAAATGCAAATTTAAGATTTGGTGAGTCTGTCGGGGTTAGACCTTTCCAGTACTACTTGTAGTGTATTTATGGAGGACATGTTAATGTTGTGCCTAATTATTGCTCTATGCTTCCATTTAGTGGGAAATAGTGTTTTTATTTCCTTTTTAAAGTCTGAACTGCTGGTTTTATGTCATTAACCTTTCCAGTCATTAAAATTAATAGGTTTTGAAATGTCTAGTTTGCCTTTTTTTTTTTTTTTTTAATTATGTGAGGGTTTTATTTACTTAAAGATGTCCACAGCCTCCTGGGATTCCGAAAGGCTTCAATGATAATCAAGGTCCACTGGTGAGGGCCAGTGAAGATCTGTCTTTGATGTCAGAAAGCTCTCCATATTGTCAGGATTGATTTTCTTTCACATTTTATGTCATGCACAATGTAATCAGACTATCCTTTTAACTCATTCTGAAGCTGTGCAGGCTGCAGGGATTATTGTCATGCTAATATTTTTGCCATCAGGCGTGTTCCATCTTGCATCATATATTATTATGTGTATTAGTGATAATATCTCTTTCCTTCCCTGGATGGGGAAGATCTGGACCACAGGATTTTATAAGAACATATAAATGGCTTTACAGGATCAGACCAAAGGACCATCTAACCACTGTACTGTCTCCAAACATGGCCATAACTACTTTTCCTTCCCTGTGGGTGTTTCATCATTTGTTAGTGTTAGTGACTCCCCAAGAGAAATGATCAGTACGAAGTGTATTTTTGGGAAACATGCAAGTCTGGCTATTTTCTGTGTTCCCTTCTCTCATATTGCTCCAGCATTTGCAGCTCTTACTTTAAGAATGTTAGGGAATTCTGATTTTGCAAAGCATTTCAGGCACAGCTACAGATTAGGCAGAGAAGAGATTCAGAGCAGCCCTGCACAGAAGGATTTGGGGGTGTTGGTCGATGAGAAAATGAAAATGAGCAGGCTTCAGTGTGCGCTCGCAGCCCAGAAAGCCAGCCGTATCCTGGGCTGCATCAAAAGGAGCGTGACCAGCAGGGCGAAGGAGATGATCCTGCCCCTCTACTCTGCTCTCGTGAGACCTCACTTGGAGTATTGTGTGCAGTTCTGGTGTCCTCAACATAAAAAGGACATGGAACTGTTGGAACAAGTCCAGAGAAGGGCCACGAGGATGATCAGGGGGCTGGAGCACCTCCCGTATGAAGATAGGCTGAGAAAATTGGGGCTGTTCAGCCTGGAGAAGAGAAGGCTGCATGGAGACCTCATAGCAGCCTTCCAGTATCTGAAGGGGGCCTATAGGGATGCTGGGGAGGGACTCTTCATTAGGGACTTTAGTGACAGGACAGAGCCTTGGGTGACATGGTTTAGTGTGAGGTGTCCCTACCCATGGCAGGGGGGTTGGAACTAGATGATCTTAAGGTCCTTTCCAGCCCTAACTGTTTTATGATTCTGTGATTTCAGAAAAACATGCAAAGTTATATTTTTAAAAAAACAAATCAATGTCAATATTTTTTTGCATACAGTAGAATGGGTAGCATAATATATATAAATTAAACTTGCACAACATATTAGGAAAAACTCGAGAGGCTTAAGCAGATGCCTAAGGAAGAGTAAGAAGGACAGACATACACAAGTTCCATCTACTCCTCTCAGCCTCACCTCTTTTTTCATGTCTTGGACTGCATTTGCCCTATGTGGATTCTGTGTGTTTAAACCTTCAGATGTATCATCCATTAACTTGTTCAGTCTCTTTTGAACTCCTGTAAACTTTTAGCATCTGCAGCATCTTCTGACAAACTGGCAGTGCATCCTCCTCCTTTTATTAGTTTTGAACCTGGCTCCTAGTGTCACGTGAATTCAGCCATTAATAGCTGCTGATAGTTCAGTATTTTTATATTCCTATTTCAAAATATGTTATTGATGCTTCTTATTGGTACTTTGTCCTTAACCTATGTATAAAGTAATACTGTAGAGCTGAAACCCTGCATTTATGGGCTCTAATTTGGAAAATAATTGATGAAAATAGGATTTAAGCATGTATTTAAAAGTCGGGATATGCATTAGGGCTGTCTTGAAGTGAGATTTTTCAATGTCTTAATTGCTTTACTTTTTATTTAGTAGTGACTTCACGCTTACTTAAAGCTTTTAGTTGTCTTGAATTCACCTTGTCCAATTGCACAGCCTGCACTAGTGATGCAGACTGGGTGTTATGCTCACCACTGGGTATTTTTTTTTTTAGCTTGGGTTGGAGAAGACATGGCAAATGAATACATCCTGTGTTGTGGAATGTCCTGTGAACTGTCAGCTCTCTGACTGGTCCCCTTGGTCTGAGTGCTCTCAAACGTGTGGCCTTACAGGTCAGTATGTACCTTTGGCATACTTTAAAGACTGAGGGGTTCTTTTTGTTCTTTAATAAAAGCGATAATACTTATTTTCATAGAACTAGAAAATGTAGCTAGCTGGTGGAAATGATGGGGATTTAAATCAGCCTTAATTCATGGAAATAATATGCTTCAGTGAGGCTGTACTCAGTGAAGACAATAAGAGTTTGGCCCTTAATAGTTTCAGTATTTTTAACAGATGATGGCAACCTCACATGTAATCCTTGAAGCTGTAATTTTTCTATTAGGCAGGAATTTGAAAGTAACTGCTGTTTTTCAGTAAGTAATAACCATCTAACAAACCCAGTGACTACCCATGCAAATACAATAAAGTTGAGGAAGATTTCTGCTCATTGATGTTCTTTGTTTTTTTTTCCCCAATACTCTTTAGTAAAATCCTTTTTCTTGTCTGATATCTCCATTGGAGCAGCTGTGAATTTGAGGATGATGAGTCTGTACTTGGCAAACACTTTTCTATTTAGCTGTTGTGAACACAGCTGTCTGGGTGATGGATATAGTTCTGCTGATGCACTGTGGCTTGTGTAGCTTGCTCTCAGCAAAACATGCATGTCGCAATCATTAGGGTGTTCAATTCCAAATGCATCAGATTGAAATGTGGAATTAAAGATTGTTTTGGCCAGTTAATACTGGGTGTTATGTAGATAAATCTGTGTAATGCCTTAAATTATTATAAGCCTCAGTATACAAATGTAAATATATACATCTTATTTCAGACTTGGTTTTTATATTTATCTATATATAGATTAAAATACCACAGCTGTGTTGTTTTTTTGGAAGACTTTGTGAGGTGCTATCTCTAGAGCAGGCACTTTGCCAATATTTCTAGCACACAAAAAAATCTCTGGCTATATGACATGACCTCTCCATAATGAAGCATAATGGCATAATGCCCACTGCAAGATGAAAGAAGCAAGAGTTGTCAAAAGGATAAAAATGTCTTCCTCATTCTGGTTATACAAGTATTTGAAACTGAACCTGTATCTCGGTGATGCTGGGTAGCATGCTACTCCTGGTTGAAGGGAAGGTTAATGTTGGATAAGCCTACTGTATTGCAGTTTTATTTGGGCCTGAGTGAAGAATCCTCCATCTCCTGCAAAATCTGCATGTCACATTATCCAGACAGACAGTGAGGGAGAGTTGCAAGCTGCTTCTGATGCTGCAATCAGACAATAATGCTACACATGATTCTGCATTAAACTGGGGAAGAACATGGCATATTGGTCTCTTCTAGCAGCAAATTCCAGATGAGAAGCCAGAATCACATTCAGAAAGAGTATTTTTGCCTAACCTTTTTAACTAGGAAGTTACTACTTTTGTTTGCTGTTACAGCAATCTGAAATCCTTAATCAGACATCTTGCAGTACAAACAAATGCTAGAATTGAAAGTGTCTGAATTGGAAACTATAAATCTGTCTAACAGACAAGAGCCAATATATCTGCTTTACAGTCCAATTTTTCAAATGTGGAAAAAAATTACTTTATTCAAACACAACACTTTTCACCAAAATAGAAGCATCTTGAGGAATAAATCAGTCTAACCACTTTGTTGTTAGTTATATTGCTGTTTCTTATTTACAGGAAAAATGATCAGAAGAAGGACCATAAATCAGCCATTTCAGGGTGATGGGAGGCCTTGTCCTTCTCAGATGGAGCAATTCAAACCCTGTCCAGTAAAACCTTGTTATCGATGGCAATACAGTCAATGGTCTGCATGCAAAGTAGAGGTAAAAGCCATATAGGACTTTGAAGTTATGGAGTTTGTATATCTAGGCATAATTGTGATATGCTTCATTACACTGTAAACAGTTTGCTTCCCCCTTTTGTACAAAACCTAAAGATTTATTCCCAGAATTCATATTTCTCAACAGATACAACAATGTCCTACAGATATTGAAAGTATAAATGTAAACTTTAGTAACTTTTTTAATAATTAAAATCTTTCTGTTGAATATCTGGGAAAATACACTGGCATCCTAGAAGAGATCTTCACTTGAGATATTACCATGGTTGCAATTCAAAGGCACAATTAGCTCCATACTTTAAGAAACAGTGGTAGCAGCCAGTAGAATTTTATGTTTGTTTGTGTGTGTTTGTTTCAGAAGTAAAGAAAAATGTTGTGGGGTTGTTTTTCTCCCTGTTGGAATGAATAAGTAAGTAAGAAAAAAAAAATAACAGGAGACAGAGTGACATGTAGCACAGGACTAGATCTAGTCTTTTGGCGCTTTCTTCTGTCAGCATCCATGTGTGTCCTCTTTCCCCAGGATGCTCAGTGTGGAGAAGGAACACGAGTGAGGAACATTTCCTGCGTGGTTTTTGATGGATCTATTGAAGATGTTGGCAAAGTAGTAGATGAGGAATTCTGTGGAGAAATAGAGCCTATTATAGACGGTAATAAAAAGATAATACTTGAAGAAACCTGCACTGTCCCTTGCCCAGGTAACAAAGCTATTCAAATGTTGCATTTTAAGATTGGTTGGGTATCATTACAGCTATCAGTGCCTAGCATTAGCCACAGGCAATTAAACCTTTTTTCACATGCTTTATTGATTGGATTCATCCATCAAATGACCAACAGACTTACTTTCCAGTACTAGCTTCATGCCAATAAATCAATTAGAAAAAATACCAGGTATTAAATTTTATAAGACATGTCTCAGTCACAGATTGTACCTAATAAGAATATATTTTTTCACAAAATATTTTGAAATAAAATCTGCTTAACTCTGTAAGAAAGAGTGTTAGTTTACAGCTAATTATTTGTTGTAAGTGCTTAGATCACCTAACAGCTTTATTAATGCTTGTAACAGTGGCTAAGAACTTGATGCCTTTTACAGGTATCTAAGGAAGTTAAGCAGAGGTGTCTATTTTTTTTGTTTAAAGGGACTATTCCAAATGAAACTAATATTTTTATCTCAGAAAATGTGAGTGTTTCCAGCTGTTTAACTTGCTGGATCTGACATGCACTATCATTGCACTTGTAGACTGAATCCAAAGGAGCTGTTATAAATTGTCGGGTCCATGACCCTCATACTGAGAACGATTAAGAGCCTATAACAGCTGTTTAATAGCCAGTAAAACCCCTCCAGTTCATTTCAAACACTTATTTGTAGAAAATTTGAAGTATATTGTTGTTGCACAGGAGTCATTAGCAATATATCTTCAGAAGCAGTGATTAACTCCTCCAGTTCTAATGTAGCTATCATTCCATACCAGTTCTCTGGTTTTGTTCTGTTGCAATTCTTCTCTTTCTCAGATCTTTTTTTTCCCCAGTTAATTTCAGAGTGGATTGAAGGTAATGTTGCCTCAATAAAGAGAAAGTAATAAAAAATTGAGAGGCTTCCATCACTGCTTTGTGCACAACATTCCAGTTGCATGATTTTCACATATTTTTACTTATTAAATGAAAACTGAAAGAATAAAAAGATTATAGTTGTGTTTCCTTGTTAGTCAGATTTATAAAGGAATACAGACACTGCTCACTTTCAGTTTTGCTGAGCAGGAGCCTGTTCTTCAACAATCTCACTGCCTGTGGGGATGTACTAATGATACGTTCCAACTAATGTTTCCAAAAATCACTACTTGTTTTCCTATTATGTGTACATCAGTTCTTCAATTATTCATTTCTTCACATGCTTTCCCAACACTGGCAAATAAAATTCCTCATTAATCAGGCATCTGATCAACCCATAGCTGATTATATTTGTCATCAATATAATGCAAGGTAGCATGAATTTTTAATAGCTCTTTCACTGAAATAATGAGAACTAAGAGGTTTATTTATGAGTCTATGCACAGTCTAGTCCCATTTTCTACTGCAGTTTTAACAAAATGGTCTCTTTGTGTTGTACCTCAGATCTTCCTTAAATGATCTGTAGCTGATCCTGCTAATTAGTATCATTAGTATGATTTTATTTTTAGTTTCACACTAATGTGTGAAATTTATAAATATAACATTCTATAAATCTCTATTATCCTATCATGAAATAGCCAGAGCAGACATTTTAATCACTTTCCTGTTTCACTTTATTTTAAAGAATATTCTAGCAGTTGCATCTTCTCTCTGTTTAGAGAAACTCTGCATGAAGATAAGCAACAATTAATCCCTTTAAAACTAAGCAATGTTTTCTCCTTCTAAGATCAAAGGAGAATTGTGAACATGATACATAAATTTAGCAAGAGGCATACAGTGCAGAATACCTTAAAATTTGCAAAAATTCAGCCACTGGGTGGAGCATTGCTCATAAATTCATCAGAAAGTGATCTTACAGGAATGCTACAGGAAACTTCTCTGCTTTAGAGCAAATAGGTTTTATATAATATTTTTATTAGTTTCATTATATTCTACTGCACAGATATTTATAGAGTGTCAAATTACTATCTGAAGTATAAGTCACATCTAAAAAGAAGAATGAAAGGAATTACAAAGAGGGAAAAGATAAACTGGAGTTGGACATTTTATTCTAAAGCATATTCAGCATCAAAAATTCTTCACATCTGATGATTGTGCATCTTAAAATGGCTATTTGACAGGGGACTGTTACTTGAGAGAGTGGTCGGAATGGAGCCTTTGTCAGCTAACCTGTGTTAATGGTGAAGATCTTGGCTTTGGAGGGATACAAGTCCGATCTCGGGCAGTGATCATTCAGGAACTAGAGAACCAACACCTCTGTCCAGAACAGGCTTTGGAAACAAGACCGTGCAATGGTAAGCATCAAAATATATAGAGAGGCCGCTTCCTGTAAGAAAAAAATACAGAACAACAATAATTCTGCTTTGTTTCTGTTCATGGTATCAAATTTAGGCAAATATGGATTTGATGGATGTAGAAATGCACTTAAATTTTTGTTTTCCAGGTATCATATGTCAACAGAAAACTTTCAAATGCTATCTATCATATATCAACACTCTCAACACAGTCTTTGGAGAATTGATGGCACTTTTTTAGTAATGAAATTTTATTATATGGAGAAAAACAGTTGCCTTATCTGTTTGATAACATTAATAAAACAAAATCTGTAAGTTTTACAGAAGTAAATTTAGATTCCTATTGACCCTTCCGATTGTTGTTAATCATATGGCAATGACATTTAAAAAAATTCTGTACAGACATTTCTTGTTCATTTAGAGGCAAGACAGATCAGGCAAAAAGGAATTTTATTTTTTTAAGGAAGCTAAGATGTAAAAGGACTTCATGATTTATCCCAGGTCATATGAGAGGTGTACAGCAGAGGTGAGATGTGAAGCCAGATGCAGCCCAGGCCACTTCACCAAGCCCTGGAGCACTGAACAGAGCTCAGTGTTACCATAAAGGAGCCTGACTCTTAAATGAGTTTTGTGCAACAGATGAGTCACAACCATTATGAGGTTATTGGAAACATCTGTTTTGTCCATTAACTGCATTAGTCTTACTCCATGTGTACAACCATTACAGTTATTGTCCAGGACTTGTCTGGTCTATTCTGTACATATCCAGTAAGTGCAAGAAATATCAGAACCTCCATGTATGCAACACACCCTTCTAAGTTGCTGGGTGGAGGAGGAAGGGGCCTACTTAGTTATAAAAGCAGTTAAACATAACAAGTATGGTTTTCAGATGAGTGTGGCTGCTGCAAGTGGTAGCTTAAAATCTTGTCAGCAAATTTCTTGACAAGTGAATGTTCTTTGTGTAGATGGCCAGTGCTACGAATACAAGTGGATGGCTAGCCCATGGAAGGGCTCTTCTCGAACGGTGTGGTGCCAAAGGTCAGATGGTTTAAACGTCACAGGTAACTGCTCTTTCTATATATGCACAGAAGCCTAGAAAACAGGCAGATAAAGTCTTTTCCTAACAGATGGAAATACTTTTTTTTTTTAAAGAATCTGCTAAAAATATTCGTTCTGATGTATGAATCAATATGCTGTTGTCTTGAATCATCATGTTTTAGCATACTAAAAATGTAATTTCCAGAATTATGAAGCATATGGCACTAAAAGTAAATACAAATATTATCTTCTGTAGTGGACCTGCGATGTTTTACATTGTTCTTTGTTTTTTTGTTTGTTACCATAGACATCTTTGCACTTCTAAATTCAGGGCTTCAGATTTCAAGCCCTGCAACAAACAGAACTTTCATGTATTAAATCGTATTTCAGTGCCTATGCAGAGTCAGAGAGAGATATAAATCTTGATAATATCATGCATATATCATATATCTCCTTAAAATTACAAGTACAAAATTTTAATATATGTGCTAATATAAGTTTATTTCTTTACTTCAATGACATAAACGTATAGCAGGATACTTCTGTGAAAAGCTGTGGGATGTAGTTACTTTTTGTGCAAACCAAAGCACAAAACACAATGAATTAAGAATGACTAAGGTCTCAAAATCAAGAAAATCTTCATATATATATATATATATATATATGCACATTTTTTATTTAAGTAGTTTTGTATCAGCCTAGGTGATAGTAAAGAATCCCAGAGATTGTAAACACATCCTTAATGCCAGCCAATTTATTTAAATTAAGATTACCTATTTTGATCTAGAAGCAGCCCATATCTCTGATTACTGAGTTTCTTTACTGCCTTATTGCTACACATTTGGCTCTAACATAGTGTATTTTAATTCAGACATTATCAAATTTTTATTCTGAGTCTTGTTGGTATTTTAAAGCCTTTATTTGTTTACTTACTCGCATAATATTGTTGTGCTGAATAGTTCTTTTTTACTTGAAGGTGTTGTTTCCCATGGGTGATGGGGCCTCTCTTCCTTCTGCAGCTTCCTTGGATGACTGATATTTTATTACATAGATTCCCAAAGGCATGTGATTTGTATTCTAGGATGTATGATTTTCCTTTCTGGGGGTGGGGAAAACTTATGGCAACCAGCAGGGTTTTCTTTATTCGTCATCGTCCATCCTGTTAACACTTGGATCTATGTAACCACATCTAACTGCATCTGCTATAGTCGTGACCAACCTCAGCTATCAGGATTTCATCATCATCTCACACCAGTATAAAAAAGTGGTATTAATTTGGGAGGTGCAAGATAATTGGTCCTGTAGAATTGTAAATTTTAAACTACATGATGCATATCCCTCTTCTGTAAGCTAGAGGGAAACTTTGGTAAATTCAGACTTATTCTAAATATATTTCAAAGTCATTCTGGCTGAAATGATAGTGAAAGCCTGACTGTGTGTATTGGTCCATAACAATAACTGCACTGTACATAAAGCTGAGATGAGAACTAGGACTACATAAAAAAGAAAAAGACTGAAACCCATTATATCATCAGTATCATAGCATTCAGTACATGTTTTACTGATAATACTTCTTTTATTCTGAAAAATCTTTCTTAGACTAGCATGAAATGTGGCTTCATAAAAGGCAAAGCTGTAGCATGGGTAAAAGTGACTACTGAGGGGCAGCAGAAAACAGGTATCCATTCATAAACTGGATGAGTAGTTTGTTTTCAGTTTAACAGGCAAAGATAGAGATAAAAAATATTCTTTTATTTTCTTTGTGGCCACAGTCTTACTATGTAAGTTATAAGGAGCGCCCTAGAGAACCAAGATCTTTTCCATCAAGCACAACAAAATATTTAAACTAGTTTTTGAGCAATCCATCAAAGGAACAAAGGGGAAAAACAAAAGGTTCACTTGCCAAATGCCCATCTCTGAAATGCACATGAATGCAAATACATGTGCTGTATCCTTACTCTACATATAAGAAAATACCTGATACTGATTATCCTTCACCTGGGAATAAGAGAAAGATTCTTAAATGCAAATTAGCAATAAAATTGTAATCTATGACATACTGTAGCAAATAATGACATCAGCAATTTCATCAGTGGTGAGATATTACCATGTCAAAATATGATTTTCTGTCCTGCAGGGGGCTGTTTAGTGATGCGCCAACCAGATGCTGACAGGTCATGTAACCCACCGTGCAGTCAACCCCACGCTTACTGCAGTGAGGTATGTGCTGCTGCATTGGAGCATAAAACACCCCTGTGAGGGCTTCCCACGCATCCCTCTGCATTGCAAAGATTATGCCAACAAAAAGTATTTTCAGAGATTTTGCTAATTGCTAGTTTGCTAAAATCAACCTCAGACCATCTTCTACCTTTCAATTAAATGTTGCATAATCTCTGTTGATTTGGTACGAACTTGTGTAAAAATATACAAAGAGGTACACTCCAGGTTAGCAGTCATCAAAACAGTCTTCTCTTCCAGTCATCCATGTTGCTATGTTTTATAGCTCACAGAAAACTGTGTTTTTCTGTTACACAGTGTAAAACACTTATTCCCTACAGACTAGAACATGCAGTTGTGAAGACGGATACACTGAAGTTATGTCCTCCGATGGCACACTCGAACAGTGCACTCTCATCCCAGTGGTGGTGATCCCCACCATGGAGGACAAAAAGGGAGATGTGAAAACCAGTCGAGCTGTGAACCCTACCCAGCCCTCCAGTAACCAGTCAGGACGAGGAAGGACCTGGTTTCTGCAGCCTTTTGGGCCAGGTGAAGTCATGCAATGAGCAGTTCTTAATGCTAAGTACTGCTGCAGGGTCTGACATTTACTTTTTTGTTATGCCAAGGAAGAAAAGAAACAACCTTTAAGCGTTCGTTTAAGAAGACAGGCAGCTGCCCTGACTGAAAACAAAGGAAGAGACATAAACAAACCCCTAGCCTTTTCAGCTACTCCATCTATATCTCTAATGAAATCTTGTATTGCAGAAGATTTCCTTTTAATCCCATCAGTGTGTTAAAATTCACAACAGATATTGAAGTATGACTTTAGAAGGGAGTCGGCTGCAAAGGTGCAAGCCAGGATATATAGATTATGCTGTCTCAACCAATAGTGCTGTTGAGGGTGGAAAAGGTAACGCTGAAGAATGCAAAGGGTAAGGGTTGCTTAAACTTTGTAGCTGTAGTGTAAATTGTGGGAAAATAATCAGTATAGATATGCTAATGCTTTTCTGCCTTATCCATATTTAAACTAATTCATGTTAGACAAGAGCTAACCACATTATTGACATTTAGCATAGACATGCTGTAAGTCTCAATAGCCAATATTTGCTTTCAGGATGGACCATGTCCTTTAGAGCTGAGCAAGGACCTGTGTGCAAGAGTGGCAAGAAATATAAGACAGTTATCCCATCAAAAATACTTTATAAAGTCCATCACTGAATCAGATTTCAGTAAATATTTCCTGGTACTATTAAGCATTGAGATAAATAAAACTTTAATTAACAAAAAAATTTCACATAAAGAGATACGATACTTGTCAAAAATGTTGCAATTGGTTATCTTGAATGTATTTTAAATCACGTCGAGTTAAATATTCTAACACACTTGTGTCTTAGGGTGTTCATTTCTTTCTAAAGCTTTTACAAATGTTTTTAATCTGAGAATTGAAATAGTCTCTTTGTATGCATAATCTGTATAATGCTGCAAACTGAGAACTACAGAAATACTTCTAATAAGCAGATTAAATCATGTTCAGGTTAGAAATACTTATGTTAGATCCCATTAGTCCTACTAGTTGTACTGTTACTTGTACTGTGATGCTATATTTGATACCTACAATAAAATAATCTTTACTCCAATTAGTTAGTATTTCAATCAAAAAAAAATTTTAAAAAATTTAGCTTTTCTGGTCCTCTTTTAAAAAATAGCATCTTACCAAGTATGTTATCTTTCACTCATTCTAGCTAACTCCACCTGAAAATGGCAAAGGATGAGTTGTAGCAGCCACAGTGCCAACAATAGGCAAACGTCAGACAGTCTTCTTCAGCTATTCAGGATCATGGATGCTCATGTGAGCTCAGACATGGGGCTTGGGGCAAGGAACAGTTGAGAGATTTCATGAAAACTCACCAATTTTCCAGTAATTCAAGTTAGAAAGGAAACATAGCTCAGTTCAGATGAAACCAATGGTATTGAATAAAACTAATACTTTATTCAGCAAAGGCAGAAGAAAACGTGGAAGTAAACATTTTGCACTTCAGATGACATTTGTGCTGGATCGTTATTAATTGCAGAAGCAGGTATCTATTGGAATTTTTTTTACTTACTTTAGCCTTTCTCTCTCTAATCTAAATTTAAAATAATTCTTTCACTGTCTTCAGTAAATTATATTGCTTTTCCAGAAAGGAAGGTGTTAAAACTAGCCCCTGCAGGTGTCTACGTTGATGTATGACCCAAAGCAGAAGAGTCTGAGATGTCAATTCCCTTGTATGCTTAGAAATAACCTGTCCAGGGGGAATTCAGAAAACCCAAGTTAGATAGCTGTAGTTGCATAATAGGAATGACCTCATTAATAGTTCCCTGCTTTGCCAAAAATAAATAAATCCATACAAAAAGTAATGCCAGTCTTTTTTTTTTTCAAGGAGATAATACTATTTTAAAACAAGCAAACCCAAAGCAATTTGGAACCCCTTACCTTTACCAGTGGAAATAAGCCAAGGAGAGAAGAAACTAACCTATTTAGCAGTACTGAGGTCTGAATTCCTCTCATTCATATTATCGTATCATTGGATATATCTGGTCAAATCTACTGTTCAGTTCATCTTTAATGGATCAGTTCTTTCAGTTATATCAGTTATTATCAGTTATAATGTTTCATTAGCTTTATTAATGTAATGAAGCTAAAATGTTTTTAAATTTATTAGTCTTGAACAAGTTGTCCACATGACTGAAAGACTTTGCATTGCTAGAGAACAGAAATCCTAAACTTAACTGCACAGCAATAGAGAGCACTACTGACTAATTTTTTTGTTATTGTTTTGGAAACATCAGCTGCCTTCTTGGTCTGCAGAGGTATCAGGAAGCAATAAATATTTAGTCAGAAAAAATGTAGCTGTATTTGCTTACATTGAAAACTGACATGACTATGAAATAAAAATTTTGCCGCTTGTAAATTAAATCAGGTTTTTGTGAAGTTTTCATTGTCAGGGAGGTGCAACACAGCTAACTCACCTCCTGTGAAAGAATGCTTTCAAAAAGCCAGTTAGAAAATAAAAGTAGTGAGTCAGATAAAAGTAGTGAGTCAGACAGCATGCCCTGAACTTGTATCGTGACATGCTCATTGGAGGTTCAGAGAAAAATCCCACAGACAGAGGAAGTCATACCATTTTTCTTGGAAGAAATGGGTGCATCTAGGATCAAGGCAACCAGGAGAATGGAATGTATACCTTGGCTTGTAGCAGCATCATGTTCAAAATACAGACTGCACAGACTGCAGATTAATACCATTCTTATTAACAACAGACAGTTGTTCTACTTACAAGCATGGGTTGTCATTTTTTAGTATTTTTTTGCTTGTTCTGTGAGGGGAAGTTGTTTTATAACAGCAAAGCTTGTATTTGGTAGGGGAAGAAATTGAAAAATTATTACTTTATGTCGTAGTGAAAGTCGAGTTGTGCAGTTACGGTGTGGGTGAGGTAAAGCATACTAACACTATTTTAAAACATAAATAGTAGTCAAGAATAAAAATAACAGGCAGATTGATTTACAGGAGCTAGAATGGAAAGTGGTGTTAACAGCAGAAATGAATCCCGGGCTGATCAGCTGACCTGCAATCACACTGAAGGATTCCCACTAAAAGTGAGCCCAGGGGCTGGGTTTTGGGGTGTCTCATTTGCTGCCTCTGCCCCATATCTCAGCTCCATTTGGATTATCCAGACTTTGGCTGAAAAGCAGTACACAAGTGCACAGAGAAGTTATTGCTCAGTTGTTTAATTGTACTTACTCTTATTAAGCTGTATTTGCTAGTGAAGATATTTATTTTGGACTCTAAAAGTATTTCTGTACTATATCAGAACTAATAATTCAACAAGACTAACTTAAACGCTACTGACTAACATTCATTCCTTTTAGATGGGAGGCTGAAGACCTGGGTTTATGGTGTAGCTGCTGGTGCATTTGTTTTACTCATCTTTATTGTTTCTATGATCTATCTAGCCTGGTGAGTTCTTTAATTATTTACAAACAAGCAGTCCCACACAGACTGTAGTGCAAACATTTACATTTGCCGCTGTAGAAACTGCAGGCACTTCTGTGAACTGCAGTATTTAATTTTCCATGTTGTTTTGTCCAAGCTCAGGTTAGTGGATTGTGGTTGTGGTCTAGATGATGGATAAACACATGCCTTCCTGAGGTTAGTTCTTACAAATATGGGGTAGCTTAGTGTATAGTTTATTTTTGATCAGTTTTTCTCTGTTAAGAATATACTGTGCCCTTGATAATTCCATTGTGCCTGTATCAGAAAATGCAGAGAGAAATAGCAAGAGGGAAGTTTAGTTATCAAGCAAGTCAGATTTGATGTTTGGCAGGATATAGAGATACACAACCAAGAAAAGTCTGAAAACTTTCTCGTGTGTTTTCATACATAAATTAGTATTTTGTTGAATAATCTTGGTGCATGTACAAGCAAATACTTTTTGCAAGAACAAGTAACTTTTGATAATGCTGTCCCTGATGCTTTCTGGGTCCTGTTTGTAATTTCTGATCCAAAGTGCTGTGCAGGTGAAAGGTGAGGGAAGTGTGGTCATACACATCAGGCTCTTGGCTATATTGCATTAGTAGGCATTTAGGGGGGATTCTGGATTTGTTTGGGTTTTAGCAGACCTTCCCCAAAATCTCACTTCTGCCAAAGTAAGGAGAAAAAATGTCTTTTACGTTTTTCAAGGGAAAGAAAATCTGTTAGCTTATTAGCACTGCAGGTTCTTCAGACTGGAACCTGTGGCCACTGCAAGCCTCTGTAACAACAGGCTTGGTAACAAAGATTTAGGTTTGGGCAGCCAAATTGAAATAGCTGAAATGATAAGATTTTTTGAGCAAGATTGGAGATGCACAAGCCTGATGAAGAAATGCTTATATTGCACTCTAAAAGAAGACAAGTACTAAAGCATACGTAAACATGCATTTTCCTTTGTCTTAGTAATTTTTCAAAGCTATATCAAATGGATTGGAAGTACTGCTAGATTAAAATCTAATTCAATGCTAGACAGGGAATGGTTATGGCTAGCAACCATATCCCTGCTATTTATGACTGGTTCACTTATAACATCTAGAATTAACTGTAGTCATTCCAGCAAGTATAATGAGATTAGACTAATCAAAAGATAGAACTTTCCTGTGGAAACCCTTGATGTGTCAAGAGAGGTTGAGATTTGAGACATCTAATTTAAAAGAACCTGAATGCAGCTTTGATACATGACCAAATATTGCACTGCATGCTCTGGGTTACTCTGAAAATTGACTGATCTCACAGGAGTACCTGCCAAGGATTCTCAACACTGTAACAGCCTGTTCCTGAACAACTGAGCTTTGAAGTAGATGTTGCTTTGGCTTGATAAAAAGATAATTACTGATCCAAGTAAAGGTTTTAGGCTTAAGGCTTTTAGGAATGAAAAACCAAATGCATAATCTTAAAAAAAACACAGTTGTCTTTCACTTAAGACTGAAATCCATCTTTGTATGTTATTAGTTTCTTGTTCTATTTACAAATTATCTTATTGTTTCAGCAAAAAGCCAAAGAAGCCCCAGAGAAGGCAGAACAACCGACTGAAACCTTTAACCTTGGCTTATGATGGCGATGCAGATATGTAAAATACATCTCTTGGTGACAAATGGAGTCTGAATTAATGGATTGAAATCAGATGGTATCCAAAGCCACAGGGATTTTCTATGGAGTGGATTGTTTTCACTTTTTCTTTTTTATAACTGCAACATAGATAAAGAAGGATGGATTTCATAATGCCTATGGATATTCAAGGTATTATTGCTTTACTTTAGACCATCAGCACTGAGAAATCTGGCAGATTCATGTTAACAGACACTGCAGTTGGAGATTTGTGGTCTTTCCTCAATCTTGCAAACTATAAAGCACCACTTCTGTCTCCAGAATACTGTAGCTGACATAGTATTAACAGTTGGAAGCCGCTGCATCATTAACCAAGTATAAACAGTACGCATGAAGAGTTTGTACCAAGCTGTCTATGACTCTTTATATTCAAGCATAACATATATACTCAGTTGAACCGTGTGTATTATTCTACCAGATTATATACTTATTAAAGAGCATTTTAGTGCTTGCTACAGTATTCAGTTTTAACTGGGATTAATCCACTGAGCAAGTTCAACAGTTTGCTAGTTGATGATAACTTGTGTTAACCTGCATTTCAGAGGGCAATGACTCACTTGCAAAATTCTGTCCTGTTGTCACTACAAAAATATAGAGGCCTCATATGCACATCCAGAAAGGAGGCATTCTCAGATTCAGTATTTTCTAGTGGTTGCTGTCTGGAAAAAGAATACCCACTGTAAATGTTACAATACGTTTCTACTTTCTCTAACTCAAAACTCTTGCCTGCATTTTTTTGCTACATGTAAGGCAAATTTTTGCACTATATTAGTGCAGCATGATATGCACTTAACTAGTATTGCCAGAGAAACTGCCTCTTTTCAGAAAGGATGATGATGTATCTTGTGCAAGGAGTGTCAAGCAAGAAAGGTCTTGAATTCTGAAGAGAGTAGCATTTGGTTTGGACTGTGACTGGATGTAATTGGCTAATGACGTGTACTGTACCCACCACTTCTCGTCACAGCGACCATTCATAGTCTACATCATGGCAGTAATACAAGTGTCTAGTTTCTTGCCCCATCTACCTATACTGGTGTAGATTCTCCTGCTGGTTTCTAACTGTACTTTGAAGGCTGTTTATGACTAGATTTTTTATATTTGTTAACTTTGTTAGAAAAAAAAAAAAGAAAAGAAAAAGAAAAGTGGTTGCCGTGTAATCCTGAGTGACATACTTACTGTCTAAAAAGGTATTGCGATTGTTCAACTAAAATAAAATGGTTTTGCTTTTTTTTTCTTTGCACTAGTGAGAGCATTTTCAGTGTTGCTGACAGTGCAATACTCAGAGCCCTTTTGTCTTTTCTAATCAGGATAATTGGATAGACTTTTTTAATCAGTTAAACTCTTGAGTATATTGGCAAGTAAACAATAGATCAATAGTTCTGCCGTTTTAATACTCATGACTTTTTTAAAACCTCTGGCAGCATAAAAACTCACCGTTAACCTTTTCTGTGCTCATGGCTTTTCAGTGTTATGCTTCCAACATGAAGCTCATTGATTTGCCACTCTACCTACCTGCCTGTTACAGATGTGATTCATGACCTGAGAAGGGTTATTCTCATCAAAAGGCTTCCATGTGTAGCCTGAACATAGAAGAGACTGTGCCACTACTAAGCAATACAAAACTTTATCAGGCAACCTCTCAAAAATAATTGTTATATAAAAATTCAATATTAGCTTCTCAGGTCTTTTTTATAATCTAAACCATTTCTGCCTAATCCTCACACTATTTACTCAAGAAGCACCAGGTCTTGCACACTGAATAAAACTGCATTTTTGCAAACTTTGGCCCAGATTCACTGAAACTGATGACATGACTCTTACGGACATCAATCGGTAACATCAGTCCTTAAAAATACCTACCTTTGTTCCATGTAGAATAATTCTTGGAACCAACGTGCATTTTGTGAATGTTTAAGAGATTATGGTTATGGTCTTACTTCAATTTAGCTAACTTACTTACATTACCATGCATCAGAAAATAACCTTCCTCCCACTGCACAAATATTCTCCATATGGGAATGATAAGCAGAATGGAACAACAGTAACAATCTTTTGTACAGGTTGAATTTCTCATTCTATACCTTGATCTGGCTGCAGCTAATGAAGTGCCATGGCCCCCTGCCACAGCAGTTGTTCATTCATATATGTGTTCCAGGACTGTTGACTTCAGTCTTACATTGCTTTGTGAAGATCCATAGTTAAAAAAAACACACAAACCAAACACAAAAAACAAAACCAAGAAGTCTTGATGATTTAAATTACTTCAATATTCTTTAGTCGAAAACAAGAAAGAGCTAACTTGATTCCTATTTTGTCAGACATACAAAAAATAATGTGGAAAAGTTACAAAATTTCAAAGAATGATAACTGTCATGTGGAGACATAAGGCTTAATCATGATTTGTGTATTTTTAGAAGTCCGATTCTGTGTTGTCGAATAGTATTGGACCAAGAGTGAATTGAGGGAACAGGGTTTCTTTCATTGGCAAGGAGTCATCCGTATTTATTAAACTGGCTGGTCTTAGCAGGAGCTGTCGTGTAGTTCTTGCCTTGAAGATTTTTATGTCCTAAATCTAAGAATTTAATAACTTGAACTTAAAGGTATGACATCTTCTTTTTCTCACTATATAAAATGGGCAAACAAAGAAAGAGATGGAAGGAGTTTTTAAGTATGTTTAGCCTTTGCAATCCGCGCAAGTATTTTAGTATGTGTTACATTTTATATCTGATCAGTGAATTTTGCTGGTGCACAACTGCATCATACTAGTGCTGCATTTTAATTCAAGAGTGCATTTTTTTTATTTATTTATTTTTACTAACAAAGTGCACAAGAATTTGAAGCCAGAATGGTTTCCCTTGTTATCAAGAAAAAAAATACTAGACTAAGGAGGGCTGAAATTTTATAGAAAGCTAAAAGTTGCAAAGGTGATTAAGCCCTTTAGCATTGAAACAGAAATAAAAAAATGATTACGAATCAGTATGATCAGGTGAATTATCACTATAGAATTAAAAGCAATTTGATTTAAAAATCGGAGTGCTTCTACAAATCCAGTGCCTAAAGCAGCCACTACTGTAGATTGTTAGTTTGTGAAAGTAATGTTTCCAGTGATCAAATAAACCATTCAGAAAATAGCAAAGTAGACATTTTCCTGTGAATGTGGTGGTTTGTATTTTCCTTTTTAAATCTGTAGTTTCTAGATTACTGTGTCTGCTTTGAGTTCTGGAGCAGATCCTTTTTGAAGCTTTGATGCAACCGCACAAGCTCGTTTATATTTGGTATAAAGGATCAATTTTGAAACTCCCTTCCTCCTGCCAAAATGTAATGAAGTTTGTTTTCCAGTATTACAATCTGAAGAGACCAATTTAAAAACTCTATGTATAAATCACTGTAAAATATACCTTGAATGAAATGGAAATCTGTCTTTTTACCTTTATGTAAATTGTGCTCATCCAAAGTTAAGAGTTTATTTTGCCTAACTTAATTTACTTGAATATTTATTTTGTAGAACAAGGAGGCAGCTGTCTGAGGAATGTTTACCTTTTTTTGTTAATGTTAATTTGTAAATTGTGTAATGCATTTTTATTTTTAAATTATGTATATTTCTTTTTTAATGCACAAAATGTTTACGTACAACTACTGCAGATTTGTGTATATTGTCACTAAGCTTTATTCAGTTAATACGGATTATGTGAAAATGTAACAAATCTTACATTTTCACCTGGGTTATTTTTACATAACTGATGTATTGCTGACAATAAATATAAACAAAAAATCATTTAATGTCTTTTTTTTTTTAATTGATGTAGTAGTATACTATGCTGGGATAAGGTAACAATAAAAGCCAGACCCCTAAAATACGACCACCTTTTAAATAGTCTCTTTTTGGAAATAATTTAACAAACACATTCATTTTAAAAATTAGTCTTTCTCTTTAAAATGAAATAAAATACTTTCTGATGTTATGGTAACTATCAAAGTCTGTTGCTACAGTCCTTGTTGACGTAGAATTTTACATTTAAGGTTGCATAACTGATTAATATCCAATAAATGCATAAGTCAGTGGTATTTTAAATGTTCTTCCTTAATTGTCATTTTTAGGTCAGAAAAACCAACCCATTTGTGGAGAACAAAGAGTGAATTAGGATCTCACTAGAAGACATTTATTCACTTCAGGGAAGCTGAATCTGTCCCTGTCCCTGTATAAGAAAGAACAGGGAGCAAAATCCACCTCTTCCATATAAGCCAACATGCTCAATGCAGTCAGTAAAATTGTCATTTACATCTCAGTTGTTTCATAATCTTTACCAAATTCCCTCACATTTCTCCTAGAATCAAGAACTTGTTGTTGAAGAAAGAAGAAAAAAGTGACTCCACACTTCTTTTCATAACTGCTCGTATTCTATCTCTGTGCTCTCCAAAACACAATTTTTTCATGTCCATTACTGCAGCATATATTTACACACCAGTTTGTGGGGTTTTCTCCAACTGCAGTAGTTATTACCTGCACAGTAACCCTTCCAGGCTAATCATTAAAATGTTTAGACCCAATTTTGAGAGCACACAACTCTGATTTTAGAGGCATTACCCAAATTTTCTCCTGCTGGAATACACAGTAAAATAACAGAAGCATTGGACTCATCTTCCTACCTGCAATTTAGCTTTTTATATCATTTAAAGTTGTTTAATTCTGTGCATGCAGAATTCTACAGACATTTTTAAAAGTTGCTTGAGAGAAGAAAATTAAAATTCTCATTTAAACTCTGCAGAAAAGAATATTCCATGGTATACTAATGAAGATCATGTGGTCTTCAGTA
This sequence comes from Pezoporus flaviventris, assembly GCF_033815535.1. Classification (NCBI taxonomy): domain Eukaryota; kingdom Metazoa; phylum Chordata; class Aves; order Psittaciformes; family Psittacidae; genus Pezoporus; species Pezoporus flaviventris. The sequence goes on from NW_026892603.1 coordinate 5,351,504, forward strand.
AAGAAAACTAGTGACAGGACTTTGGCAATTGGTTGTGAGACTTGTAGAGTAATGGTTTACAGATTGCAAAATGTAGTCTTAATTTAAAAAAATGTCAGGACAATACAGTTTTCCAGTACAAGTATAACGAGAGATAGAGAGGAAAATCAAGAGGCTTAGATAAGCCTTGTAAATATTTTGGCCCCCCCTAGTAACATGAAGATCTGTATTATTAGGTCTAGAAAATTACCCTGCTGAAACAGTAGTGAGCTTAAGCAGCAATTCAGGATCTGCTTGGCATCACTAGGCACAATCTGGCTATTGAAAACATTATTTCTGCATCTTTCATGACCAGAATTTTGGTAACCGAATGCACATTCACAGTTTGTTGCCTATCCAATACTAACAGATTATTTTTAATGTGCCGCTTAATGAAACAGCTATGGAAACCTCTCCTAAACTTACTTACACAACTTGTATCACAGAAAAAAATATGCAGAATGTCACAGAAAAACAGAGGAAGGGTGACATGCTGTGTCTTGCTTTCATATTCTAAACCTGATTTCTTTAACAACTTTTTTCTTTCTTCCTATGACCCCGTTGTGTCTTGGTGCTTGAAGCAGATGCCATCTTTATCAGCAACTTTTCTGATTTGCACTGATTGCTGTCATAGCCTTAATTCTTTTTTTATGTGTCTTCTTACTCTTAAGATCGTGGTTAGACAACAATAGCTAGTAGCTGACAATTTACAGGTATTTGAAGACATGCTGTCAAAAGCGAAAAATTTGTGTATTTAAGATGTGAATTTTGAGCCTGAAATAATTTGTTTTTTCTCTTCATGCAACCAAAGCAGCAGCTATGTATTTGGAATCCTTGAAGATACCAAATTCTATGTATTTCAAGTTCAATCACACTATTTTATTCCTGTTACTTTACACTTTTTTGTTCCCTTGTTATACACATTTTGTGTTAATTTTCATTATAAAATCACAGTAAAGGCTGTCTCCTCTGTGTGTACAGTTATAGCAGAATGGAGAAGTTCCTTTTTGGAAATCTGATAGTGGTATGACTGTAAACAGTGATTAACAAGCTCAAATCCTCAGTACTTATTATCTTTCTAAGAATGCTGGGGTGAAAGCTTGGTAGAGTAGCTAAGTCCCTGAAGCGTAAATCACCACAGAAGTCAAACAAAGCCCCTCTTCCCATGAGCTTCTCCATGGCGGGAGGTTACATATTTACATTTCCTATTTTGAATATTGCCCTAAACACACATGGATATTCTAGTTTTACTTACTTTATCTATAAGCTATACCAACAACTTATAAGTAGTGCAGATTAGCTCAAGATATATTTAAAAAATTTATCACAGATGTGTAGCATCGTGCATATGATAACAGAGAGCTGAGTTCAGGTCGATATCCCATGCTTAAGATAGGAGGGGACTCTCCATGCCTGTGTAATTCAGCTTTGGATCTAATTTTTGGTTTTGATACTCCACAAAATGAAAGATATTTTCATCACTTAATTTGAATTGAACCAACATAATAGAGACTAAAACATGCTCAGAATAATACTTCTCAGATGCAGATTTGCTCCTTTTCAACCAGAGGCCTGAACCCGCATAATTCCACTTCTCCAGGCAGCCAAGCAGGCCATCCAGGCCCTCGCTTCTTTCTATCACTGGCTACTTCTTCAAGGACCGGTTCTTGCTGAAATCACTCTCTTCAGATAGGCTGTGTTAGGCATTCATCTGATTACTAGTTCCCAAAACAGAAGCCAACATTGATTAATACTGGCCCCATGACCTACTAGTAAGAAGCAATGGTGTCCTGTACAGAGCTTGACTCACAAGATAGTCTGACAGACTGTTAGGAAATAAAAGTTTGACTGGCTCAGTGTTACCTGTTATTTTAAGGATTACACTGGTATCTTCCTCACTGCTCTGTTTCTTCAGTCTCCAAGAATGAAGAATTCTGTAGCTCCATTTTGTGAGTGGAAATTGGTGACATGAGGTTTCACTCAGCCGAGGAAAGAAAAAAAATAATTAGCTTGCAGTTTTGTGACTGCCTAAAGTTGAACTTAATGAACTGCAGCGAAAGCTTTCTGCAACATTAGAACAGCAGCTGGAGCTAAACCCTACGTTTCTGCCTTAAATGGCCTCCACTTACTAGTTGATGAGCAAAACATTAGTAGCAGTCATTTATTCAGTATTAAGAAATGTAGAAGCTGTGCAGCACAAGCGAGAAGTTAATTGTCAAGCTCAAACTGGATCTCCCTCTGCAGAATTACAACGCTAAAGAAGCCAGGGCAGAAGTCTAATGGCCTCAGAATTGTAAATGGGCCCTTTCAGAAAGGCAAGACATTATTTATATTAAAATTTGCTATACGCCGTCTCTGTTAATACATTCTCTTTGAAATGAGGTGATACTGCATAACAGAAGACTTCCATCTGCCACTTCAGATCAATGAAATGGCAGTACAATGTGTTTCTCCGGAATACATCATCAAAAAGCCTTATCACCACATATTAAAATGCTTTATATGCCTATAACAACAGTATAGGGATTATAAGAAAATAATATAAGTAAGTTCTAATAACATTTATTATTACTTGTGTACTTTGGCTGAAGCTTTTAAGTCCTACTTCAGTAGTTGTCAATTACCATACAAAATATCCCAGGCATTCTCCATGTTAACTGTATTGGACTATGCATGTACGAAGAAAACACGTATGCAACAGGATTGGGAGGGTTTTTCTCCAGCAGACTCACAGGTCAATTAAATAAAGGTAAATTACACTAAATTGCTTTCAAAGACAGGAAAAATATTATTTTAAAGTATTCTTCAGATTAATCCATGCAAATTTCCAGATTTTCATTCTCATTGCTGTTCAAAAAGAGTCCCAGCCCTTCCATTTAATAAGCACAATCCCCAAGGACAAGGAAGAGAATTTTTCATTGTTCTCTCAGTTTCTCTGTGGCAGACTTGAGCAATCCTTTGTCTTTGCATTTCTTCATACTTACATAGCCTTTCTGTGTAAGAAAAGCACAACAAAAAAAAATCTTTCCCCTTTTAATACCAGCATCACTGCCACCAGCATGAAACTACCAAGCTCAGCACTCAGAGGACCAGTGGAGATGTAAGCCAAACATGCAGGGAGAAGGGGTAGGCACTAGGAGGTGTGTGTGCAACAATTTTAGCTACATTATCAGTCTTTTCTTAAACAGTGAGATCTGGACTAACAATGGCCAGACTGGTTGGCTTTCAGTCATACTAACAATAATTTTTTTAGTTTTATTTACATAAAAGGTGTGCTTCCTCTGTGCCCATAAGCAAGATTTTGAAAATAAAAGCTCTGTGGAAACTGAGAGAATTCTAGGGCAGGTGGATGAAAAAAAAAAAAAAAGATAGATGAATTTTTGAGTTATATGAATATAAATACAGTAATCCTCTGCTGGTACATCAAATTCAAAAAAGAAACAGAAAAACTTGAAAGCTAGAAAGATACACTTTGGCTTCAAATCATTAGAGAAATGGGTAGAGATGAAAGCAAAGGTGGTCACTGCCTTAAGGGCACAATTGCTATTTTTAATGAAGAAAGTCAAGCTAATTTAGTAGGATCTTTTAACTCAGAACTGAACCAAAAATCCTAAGTTTAAAAAATCATCTGCACTATGTACTAAACAATATGATGACAGAAAAAACTCAACAGTTTTGGTTGGAAATAGTTATCTATTACCATAAACAAGGATTTTATCCTGATGGTGATGGCAGATAATGTGTCACGAGGGTAACTAGTTGAACTAATTTTGTCCACCTAATATACCAATGAGCTAGAAATCTGTTCAGTAAGGACACAGAACTTGCTAATGCTGAAAGAAAATAAAAATACTGACTGAGAAGACATGGTAAAAAAGCTGATGGGATATTTACTGAAAGTAGTAAAATTGTGAGCATATGAGCAACCAGAACAAAAAAGTGCTTGGAGTGAGCTAAAGAGTAGCTAGGATTAACATGTAAAACACTGCAAGATAGCAGCAGGGGACAAAGAAGAACAAGGGAAAATATGTCACAAAGCAATGAGCCACAGCAAAATCTGTTATGATCAAAGACATATAACAAAGCATCTACTATGAGGCTTCTTGCCTCTAAGAGCAGAATAGAATTATTTCAAAATAACTTACATTTGTTTTAGTGAATAGCCAAATAGTGCCTGCCCCAAAGATGTGGTGAAGACAGAGACAGCATAGGCAAGGAATTACTTGGTAGTATACAACATCTCTTCTCATAAAACAACTTACTTATTAGCAAAATATATTAAAAAGTGCAAAATTTGAAAGTAATGTTTGAAGAACAAAAAATGTAGACTTTTCATAACACCCCAGAGGGCCTTTTCTTGCATTTACACTATCAAGCCAAGTATCATTTGTCTCAAGGCTCCCTAGGGCAGCAATTGTCCATCAGCCACTGTATCTAGCAGACTTAGGTGGCTTTTTCTTCTATGACGAGAGCTACTTTGCTTTTTGATACTTTTAGCATCCACTGCTCTTCTAAGGGTTCCAGGGTAATCTGGTCAGAAATAGGTCTGAGGTATGGTCTACAGCAGGTGCCATTGCCATAAGTTCATAAAAGCCGAGACGCAGGAGTGCCTGGCAGTCTTCGCTTTCCTCAGAGCATGATGCTTCCTTGGGCAGCAAGGGTAGCTTATTGTACAGGTAAGTGCTTGAAACACACCTGCCCACTAATAGCATGCTTGAAAGAGTCATGAGCTGAAGACAGCTGAAAAAGTTCTTTTGAAAGGAGGAACTGAAGGAATGTGAATGACACAATGAGGTGAAATAACATAATTAAATTCCAGCACATTCATAAGAAGATAATTAGCACATTCAGATGTTCATAAGAAAATAATAGCACATTTGGATATATGGTGTATCTTAAGAATAAGGCAAGCAAAAACTTGTAACTGAAGTGCAGGTAAACGAAAGAAGTCTGATATACGTCCCAGATGTATGGCACTGAAAAAGTATCTGGGCAAATTTCAGCTCGAATAGTCATGATTTCTAAGGCTGACTAAAGTGTACTCTCTCCAGGAAAGCAGTAGAAGTCCCGTCTGATGAAACATTCAAAATAAGCTGCCTACAGCAGTGGAACATTTGCTGAGCCAAACAACACTGCTAGCCAGGGGAAGCACCCCGGTCCTTGCTATTAGGGAGTGCTACACTGCTGGTAGGCCAAGTAACCTACGGTGACAGCTCTGCAATATTCACCATTTTGAATGGTTAACAACTTGTTAACAACTATCTGAGGAGAATGACTGGACCCTGTGAGAAAAAATACAATGATGTCATTACATAGCTATCATATCGTAAAACATACATTTTTACTTCTATACATGACTGTGCTTTGTTTGAACACTGAGGCTGAAAATGGTTTAGGACTCATGCAAAACTTGATGGGATTAAGAAGCAACAGAAAGGTGTTTTGTTTTCTAGGTTTTAATACATGCAGGCACAAGCATGGATAATACCATTATTTCTCACACCTGCAAGTAGGCCAGGCTGGGCTCCTGGAGACTGAAAAATATTGAAACTGATGATATAAAACTAGTTAATTAATCATATACACGTGAAGAAGGCCCCCCTTACTACAGCTAGTAATCTCGGGGGGGGGGTTGGAATATTAAAGTAAGAAGGGAAAATAAAATAAAATAAATGTATTGCCACCTCTTCCATATTTCAAAAGCCAACAAGTGTCTCAGTAAAGGCTTTCTCTCTTTCAGCTTGTCTGCATTTGGTGTATCATGCATATAACCAATTGACAGGCTTGCAATTGACCAAAGAAATATAATTCCTTTATACACTATTTGCCTATAGAAGCATACTTATTTGCTACTGGTAAAATGGACCTAAAATATAGTGAAAGCAAAGCCCAGAGATATTAACTTACCACCTTCAGTTTTTTACTCTACCAAAATTGAGTAAGATTGAAAAATGACTACATTCCATCACTGAAGACTTCAGGCTTCACATTTACAAGATCTGCTTTCTGAGAGCTGAATGCCATCCAAGTTGCCATCACCACATCAGTATAGCAAATTAAGCTGACATTTCAAATGAGTTTCTAATTTGATGGCTGAAATTAAAAAAAAAAAAAAAAAGGCATGCTCTCGCCACATAAAATTTCCCTGGTTGCCAGTCTGCATCCAAGCAATTTGACCTCATGGCATATACTGCCGTGTTAGATGACTTAATAGAGCTTATTCGAATTAGCTTCACTTTTCTGGCATTGTCTAGGTTATAATTAGAGCAGGCTATTTCACACACTGTACACTTGGTTTATAGCAAACATATGTGAGACTTCTGAAATGAGAAAGCTGATGCACTAATAAGTATGCTAACAAATTCAGGCAACATGTTGTTAATTTTCCACTTCTAGGCTCTTATCTTCATCTAAGAGGGTAAAGTAAATTTTCTGTAGACTTCCGTGAAGGAGTATGTAGCTGTGCCTGAATGGTTTCTCTGGCAAAGCAAATATCTATTTCATGGTATTTCAACAGGAAACACTCAAAGTCATGTTTATGTTTCTTCTCCTCTCCATAGAAAAGCATTATAGTGCTGCAAAATGAATATTAAATTGCCAGGTTTGGTTTCAGACCAGCTATAGCCATGTCCTGTGTGGCTTCCCAAAACCCTCTATAAAACTCAGGTTTCTCGTGTGTTGGACTCCCATGCAAAGTAAATCATACCATGTGATTAAAGAAAGTCTGTAGCTTTAGAATAGGTCCACTCAGCTTTGATTGTCAGAAAGATTTCCCTACAGTCTGGTGATAACAGAGCAAAGACACAGCACTGGAGCACTGAGATCTGTACAGGTGTAAAGTGGTATGGAGCATAACTGTGTGGGCCTACAGGAAATAAACTACAGCCAACACTAGAACAATTTATAAGCTGTCATATCGGTAGGAAAAGGGTAAAAAAAAACAAAGGAAAAACTGCTTTGCTTATTTGAACAGCAGAGGGCCAGAGCAACAATACAACTCTGAAAGAAACATGTAATAGCTAATGACTCAAAGGAGGAAAAAGATGGAAACTTCACTGTATTAAGGATAAAAAGAAGTCACTGTTTTGACTGACTCTTACTTAACTAACAGACAAAACACTTAGGTAACCATAGAAACTTTAAAAATCTTTTTACCACTGAAGCCACTAATCATAGCAGATTTCTGTTTCATAAATAGAAGTTTTTAAAAAAATTATAATGTTTGGTTACATGGCAAAACAACAGAATTACCAAAGCAATGCCAGGTTGGGAAGACCTTAAATGATTAAGAAGACCAGTTGATAGATAATGTGAGAAATGAAGCAACAGAAAATCAGCTTGTTCACAATATCTGCTTTGATCTTACAGCTTGCCCTGGAAATTGCAGTTCCAGTGAATACTGTACTATAAAGAGCAGAGAGATGCTACAGCATTGAGTTTTTGCAGCAACAGCAATGAAAGCCAGCCAAGACAGAAAGCCTGGCACAGAGAAGTCTCAAGATTGCATGTTTTTTCTTGTCCAGAACTAATGATTGTTCAAGAAGAAACAAGAAAAAGCAAGAAGAAATTAGGGTACTCATGGAACATGGACAGACAGGTACAAAACCCACAACCATCTCTCCTTCTAGAGAATTACAGATTCATCAGTTGTGATTACAACACAGTCTACAGACAATACCATGGTATCTTGACAACTATTTCATTTAGAAGGTAATAAATGAAGCATACAAAGGGAGAAACAGATGCAAAAATCAAGGTTATAGAGGATCTGCTACTTCATAACACAATTAACTGCAGTTCTTGAAAAATTAAAAAGCAAAAGTGGAATATATCCTCCTTGGCATATACATGTGGCAACATACACTCTGAAAATGCTATCTGTCCTGCTCCCTCTTATGGAAAAGCTGCTCCAGCTATGAACAACATACATTCACATGCCACCTCGTAAGTGAAGTGCCTGTGTACTGAACTTCAAGGATGGCTCACCCTGTGACAGTCAGAACCTCCCCATGCAATGCGTACATGGAAACACAGCCATTACAAGGCAGTATGCACAAACCAGTCTGGGCAGCAAGGGTTTTTTTGGTGGTGGTTAAAGGAGAAGCAATGTAAGAATGCAGCTGTGTTAACACAAGATGTACCATGCACATCAGGTTCTCAGTCCTGAAGAAGATGCCCTAGCTGTGGTCTATCATTAGCACAGATCAAGCCACAATGGCTCAAGGATGCTGTTATTGACTCAGGTACTCAGAGAAATACAGCTGTGCTTCCAGGTGTCACTGTGGTACCTGAAAGTCTGCAAAATACAGTCCGTGAATATCCTTTTAGACTTCATAGATATGTTCTGTAGGACTGATTAACATTTTGACAATAACATATTTATAATTCTATGCGCTTTTTTCAAGTACAGAATGTATGGAAATTCTTAATATCCTTTTAACTAGTTCAGTAAACCCAGGTACGCAGGTCTTTTTACTGCTGTGAAGGTAAAAAGCCCAGTTATTAAAATCTCGTTGAGTGGTCTTTCAATGTTCTTGCCTTAGAAAAAGAACAAAGACTCAACAGTTTCAAACATTTTTCGTTTTTCCATTAAAGCCCCCTGTAGTCTGAGGTAAAAGCAATTTAATAAAGCCTCTTTCTGATGTTTACAGCTCTAAAAAAGAAGAGAGGAAAAACTTCAGAAAAGTTTACCAGAACATTAAAACAAATTGGTGGCATGTTTTTTCCTGACACTTTTGTGCTGTCTTCTAGACACTTTTATATGTCATCAGACCAATTAGCCAGAACGAGACCTATCAGTGAACAAACTGAACTAGAATGACTTTGTCATTTAATAGGAATAGCACCTTTTCAAACACTACCATCCAAGTTTCATTTATTTGAATAAAGTGTCCCACTTTGAAGTGGGACATCAAAGAGATTAAAAGCAAAGTACCATAACTGCTGAAAAAAAGTGATGGACCAAGAAAAAAGATTAATCAAGTAGAGGTGCAAATGACAGCAATGAATCTCTAGCAGAGCTTTTAGCATAAACATTAGGTTTTGCACATCAAAATATGAATGGCAAAAAACTTTACAAAATTTCTCAAGTGCTAAGTATAAGAAACTTTGGGCTTCTGAAAAAACTACTTATAGTTTAAAATTGATCTGCTGGTATATATATATATGTCTTAAAACACTGGAACTACTACTGTGTTAGAATGTCTTGGTACAAAACCAGGGAGGAAAAGCAAAATATTTTAATGAAAACCTTTCTACATATATGAGCTGGTTTTAGTCTATGTCCAACATCCATTGCTAGGGACTAGCTCTGGAAACCATACTAATAATACCATTAATTAACAATAAATAGATATACGAACAACTGCAAACAGGGTACCAACTATATGAGAAGGGTACCTGTGAGCTAAGACATACTCCTAAGCCCAAGACATTAGACAGTGTTTGAGTATATAAGGCCTGAACTTGGATATGTGGATGACAATACATCTTCAAAGGCATTTACTTCCCCTTTGAAGACCTAACTGTAACATTTTCACCCTTGCAGAGTGACAAAAAGCATTCAATACCTAGGAGTCCCCAGGAGATAGCCAGGTGTCTAGTGCTCTGCCTTGCATTTTTTGGGGGCCTGAAAAAGTAGCTAATTAGTCAATTAGACAAGAAATTAGTCGTTTTCTGAAGTGACATATTCATTTTTAAGCTTGACATCTGTGAATATCTCAGCCTGTGATTATAGTTAGCTTTCTCGTACCTTACAAATCAAGTATCTCTGTCAGACGTGAAAACACAATCACCACCAAGCAAAGTAACATCTCTTTTACTATCACTGTCAAGCACAGGACAACTCAGAGTGAAAACCCACAATGGCTAAGCTGGATGCATTTTAAGCCTCACATGTACCAAGTTAAAGTGCAGAACAAGGAGTGACCTCCCTTGGAACAAACAGTGAGATGTGAGGTGATTGATGTGGTGTCCTGGGAGGATGAATTTTCTCACAGGTCTAGGCAGGTTAAACCTGACATTTGCCAAAGGTTAGACCTGGGAAAGTTGATGGTGGGCCTACAGGACAATGACTTTGATACCTTGTTTGGAAAACTAAGTCCTGCCCTATTTTTACATGTGGAATCTACAGTTATTAATGCTATTACTGGGGGTTTTGTTACCCTTTCTTCATGCCAGTGTTCCTGAAAAAATACAACAGCTATTTCCAGTCCCTCCCCAGTAACAGATGGGTATGAGACCTCTTGTCATGAACACATGAGTAATGAGCAAGGCACACATTTGGATAGAAATTACACAACTGTCTTGTCCTCTGCTTCTTTCTGTTGTCCATGCTATTCCCACTTTATAACAATGCTTTCAAAGGATTTCTCTGGAGAGGACACAGGAATTAAATTACATCTCTACTTTTGATTGACTGCAAAGCAGCAGTCAAACAACCAAAAAGTGTCTCCAATCTCCCTGACAAATTACTGTAAATAGCTACTACAATAAACTTTGCCAAGCTGGTTAATGCCTAGCAGTGCTGATGCTGAAATGTGCACCGGGCTTAAATAGGAGGGAAACATATTTGGCGGTAGGTAATAAAATGAAGAGACAAAGCTAGTAAGATGCCAGCTAGTATAAGCTTATGTGTTTTGAGAAGGAGAAAAAAGTCAAAAATGAGACTGGAAATAAACACAAGGGTTATGCAAATATTTCATATTTTAGTTCTCAGAGGGCCTCATTACCTGAAAAATATTGAGGCTTCTGTTATGAAAACACGTTGGCTGCATCTGAAAAAATACTTTTGCTGTATCCATCACCATGTCTGGATAATGAATATTTTGGGTTCAAGTGATATCTTAATTGTTTTCCTAGCAAGGGACCCCTCCTGTCCTCCCCACCTAAGCACAATACCGGAGTTTTACAATACCAGAGTTTTGCAGTACCGGAGTTTTGGCAACCCTGACGAAATAAGTGGGAAGCTGAAGGTCTTGCAATAATAGGACAGTGCCTTCGTCTGGCTTTTCAGGGAACTATCCTTGGCAAGATGCAGAGGGAAAAGGAAAAACAGTCATTAGGGGAGCAAGGAGGGAGAAGAAATGCAATGAGGTGTCAGCTGGCACCTTCATCATGAGAGCCCTCCCTTTTCCAAAATCAAACAGAACCAGACATTAGGCAAATTTCTTAAATTTTAAAATGCTGTCAGGTTTTAGTCCGATGCATCCGGACCTCACGGCAAACCGTGCACAGCGGTAGCAGCCGCCGCCCCGAGGTGACAGCGCCATGCGTTTCCTCCCGTCCGCTGAAGACGGCGGCGCGGTGGCTCGGCTTCCACGAGGTGGCACTCTCGCCAAATGTCTCAACATCTTCCTTGGCAGCTGAAGTTAAACCCGGTGTTTTCTGTTCGTTCAATTCCCCTGTACAAAGCTGAGCACGGCAAATCAACATCTTCGCCGAAAATGCTCATACGGTTAGATTCTGGAGATGCACATCCTGTAAATTCTTCCAAGATGATGTCTTTGTAGCAGATGCAGAACTAGTATCAAGGCAATGTGGAGGTTTGGGGACACAGATTACACTGGGGAGGTCCCATCAGAGACCAGCGTTTCCTGTTTCTATTTCTGCTTTCATTTACATATCTTTTAATACAGCATTGCACCATCCACTACAGCACACCTGAAAAAGCCCTGCTCTTGCAAAGTTTTATCTGGCTTTAGCCGTCACCACTGCCACTGCCCTGGCCTTTTGTGGTCTTTTTGCTGATTCAGCACCCCTAGCGACATTGACATGTAAATCAGCAGTGTATAGATCTCTGCCCTGAAATCAGATTAGCACGTATGGTTAAAGTCCAGTGAACATATAATAACTTTGAGGAAATACTTCAGGACTGTGAATAAGCTTTGAAAAAAAGATGGAAGTAAAGTCATAAGGTAGAAGGAAACAATATGAAGCCATTTTCTAAAGAGATGGTACAAAGCACAGCAGAGTGAACACTACTGATGAAGAGCAGGTACAATCATATGCACTAGTGAGCAGTTTCTGTAAATAAATGGAAGAAAGGGATGAGGAACAGAAGTTTAATATGCTTGTTAAACATTTTGGGAGAACTGAATTGCAAAGACAAAAGTGCAAGTATCCTGGTTAAAAAGACTGCTTACAAAGGCAGCGGCACTCTTGCAGAAACTAAAATCTGCAGAGAGATTTTGCCATTCTTGCTCCCTGCATAAGTCCAGCCAAGAGGACAAGATGTGCAGGAAAGCAGCTTGGCCACAACCATTTGCTATGCACATAATGGGACAAACTTAAAATTAATGCCTTTCCATCAAATTTCACAGCCATCTTTGGCTCCTAGGAATGATACAAATAAAATAAAATCATTCAGTTGTTCCCTGCATGTGGATACTTTTCCCTCTTTGAATGAACTGCTGATGTAGTTTTATCAGAAATTCAGGGTGGCCAGTGCCGTTCTCCAGTTTACCCCAACACTCCCCAGAACTCAGACAAGTTCTGAGAGTTAAAGGATTGGAGGTCTGTAGCCCAATTTGTACAACATGAGGCAATTCTTGTCCCTGTTTCTTGCCTGAAAAGCCAACAGTCTAACTACTGCATATGAAAGTCAGCACTTTTTCCACCCCCAAGCAGGCAATAGAGAATATATGCAGTTGCTTTTCCCTGTTCAGGGGGGTTGGAAGTAGATGATCTTAAGGTCCATTCCAACCCTAAACATTTTATGATTCCATGATTCTATCCCTATCCTTTGTGCACAAAATTGTCACCTCTTGTTAAACTGGTGATATACTTTGATTATTTCAGAAGGCGTAAATTGTTTAATGCTAATTACAAGAAGATACATCACAAAAAGGAAATATATCCGACAAATATTGCAAAGAGATTACAGAGGTGCTGAGATAGCTCACAGACCTCAAGATAGGTCCTGGTGGACAACATGCTGACAATGACTCAGCTGCAGACCCTGGCAGTGAGGGGGTCAGCTGCACACAGGGCTACATTAGTAACAACTTGTAACTACATTAGTAACAACCTTAGTCCTCTCTGCCCTGAATTTGCATCTCTACAAACTGGTCAGAATCAGAACCAAAAGTAGTAAACAAGACTAATTCATCTTTCTTAAGTAACAATAAATCAATCCCATCCTATCGTATCCTATCCTATCCCATCCCATCCTATCCTATTTCTACGCTACTCAGACTAAACCAGACTATGATTATGAATGCCAACATTTGCTTTCTACACTAAGTAATTATCACACTATCTCTACTTGTCTTAAAGGCCTGGGCTTTCAAATATTTTCTTAAAATAACTCCAGACAATAAAATGTTATATTAAAAAAAAAAAAAAGAAATCTTGTAATGCTCTTGAGTATCATTTTAATCCTGCTGTTTACATCCTTATATATGCTTTCAGAAAACGCAGAGGATGCAATATAGCAGCCCTGTCACTCCTGCTGGTAGAAAAGCTGATTATAGCCATAATTCTGCCATTATTCTTATTTATGTAGCATGAATACTGATATTCTACACCAGAGCATTCTCTGGTTGAATGTATTTCAAGATAAGGCAAGAGAGACCCTCTCCATATCACATGTACAACCAGTCTTACTTTACCCTCACCTCCCCACCCCTTTACCCCCCTCTGTATATACTGCTTTTTTATTTCCTTTAAAAGCCCTTGAAAATCTGCTGGAAAGGGCTGAAAAGCCACCTAAAAAAGAATGAACAGTCATTTTGGTAAAAACATGTAACTTCTCTACACCATAAAACCACCTAGAGCTCCAAGGACAAAGAAGCCGTTCTGATGGTCAGCTTGTCAGCTCCTATCCATCCTGTGAACAAATAGCACTTCAGCAAACTATTCCTTTGGCACTGGCTTAGCCTTTCTCTAAAGAGGAGACATAATAGAGTATCGTAAAAATGCCCTCAACCAATCTCTCCTGAAATACTGTACACTCAGAATCTACCTGCTTTTCCTTTGTAACTCCCACTCTATTTCACAGGATTCACAAAAGCATGCTGATTATGACTTAATTGCTTAGACTTACTCTTTTCACCCAGAATGTCTAGTCTAAAAGCAAGAGAATACAAGGCTTGGCTACACAGAGAAGCTGGTATGCAGGGAGATAGAGGCTGCTTTTACAGCACATTAGATTGCAGTGATTCCTCATGGAAGCAGTTTGCACTAAAGGTGCCTCTGGGACCTTACTCCTCTTTGAAAAAATGCTGTACTGCTCCAAAGGTTACAGTGGACTAAATGTCTTATTCCTACCCCAATTTACTGAACAGGTCTTACTTGGCAAGAATAAATTCACCCTTCTTAAAACTGTGGGATTTTAATAATGGTAGTACTCTTCATGTAGCTTATCCTCGAAATCATTGGTGCTCACAGGGATAAGTATTTACACTAAGGAGAACTGCTTTCTCAGCAAAAAAGTGGCAGCAAGGATTTGTATCTGGGATTCAAGTGTTTCTCTCTCTGGTCAAGCATTTTGCTGTGTATATGTTATATCAGTGAACTAAAGTAACCTTTCCAGAAACAGACTGAGTACCAACTTTGCAATAGAAATTCTCAGAGTGAGCCAGAATAGTGAAGTTTAATCTGTAGCCTATATTTTCCTTTAGAATCCTGCTGGATAAAGTATGATGTAAAATATGCAAGGTGTAGGGCATGCTTAGGCACAAATAGAGCTGACTTATGTTTCCCAGTAAATAAAATCACTCTGCTTCTCAATCCTTCAATCACAAATAACATTTTTGACCACATCTGATGGAAGGATAACAGCCTCAAATATACTTCTGTCTTAATGAAAATGGATGGCAAAGTACAGAGGTGTTCCTAATGTCAGAGCAACTGCCACGTAAACTCAGACACACATATTCTTAGGAAAGCAGAGAACTGCACCCCAAAGAGTTCTCAGAAAACCAGGGGACCAAAGTTCTCATGTTATTGGAGCTCTTTGCATCCATGGGGCTTAGTGAGGATGTCCCTGTTAACCAGACCGCCTCCTTCTTTGACTGGACAGTGATATATAATGTTATTCTAAAAATTTCATTCAGCACTCAGTTTCAGAATACATGAGAAAAGGTTTTAGAGTCCCTTATTTGGGCAACACAGCTGCTATACACAAACATCATGCAAATACTGAAGCTTTCATTCCTTTTTAAAAAAACACTAATATTCTTACTAAGGCTAATTAAAAGAGTGAACCAGGGAAAACTACAGATGTATTTCAGTGCCACATAAAGAGAAGAAAAGGCAATTTTCTAATACTAATAAATTGGATTATTTTTTGCAAAACAGCACAAATCTAATTCCAAAAGCAGCACACAGCTATGTCAGCAATGGATGCTGACCACAAAGAAAAAAACAGTAAGGTACATTAATAAGAAAGATTGGTGTTTATATCACAGACTTGAAAATAAACTGTTATATGCACTAAATCTGTCTTAGTAATATTCAATGGAACAAAATAAAGCAGTGTGAAAGGCAACACATTTATCTAGTGCTAGTAATTACCATACAAGTTCCACAAGAGAGCAGTATATACTTGGCTTTGAGAAAGAAATTACGTGTACCTGCTCTTTTCCCATCCTTTTCCCTCTTCCATTATTACTCCATTTCAAAAAGGTAATGAATGCAAATGCACCCAGGCAGTTGGTACAAAGCAGTCCTCAAATGTCAGGGGGACTCCTATCTAGCTCCAAGCTGGCAAAGTAGAAGGTGGCCACATGAAACACACAATAGCTATTAGGACAGGCTAAATTAAAAACTATAAAATAAATTTCACCATGAAACTTCTTAAGGACATATTGTGGGAAAGAGATCTATTTTTATTAGTGATTCACAGAAATATCATGGAACACTTACATACATGATTAGGGATGTGAATATGTAAACAAAAATTTATGTAGAATAATTTGGCAATTATTTCAAGAGCACTGGAAAAACTCTGCATGAGTAGGAAAAACTTTTTTTTTAATTCAGTTCATAGAAAAATATGGTTTTGCCATTTTACTATGTTACCAATTTTACATTAGTAGTGCACAAAACCATGAGTATTTCTACACACTTATATTCCTAAAGGAAAAAAAGGTTTTTAAACCTCTCAGTCATCAGAGCTTTTTCTGAAAACTCCAGAAAAGAAAATATAACCAAACCAAAACAAACCCCCCAGCAAACAAGTTTTATATATGACTTTAGCTGCATGCTTTCCCTACTTTCATAAATCCTGCAGTTCAGGTGAGAATGTTACTGGTCTGTACTGAAACAATCATAACCTCTCCAACACCAAAGCAGAACTGCAGGAGTTGTTCAGCTGAGTCATGCTGGAAAAAGAGGGAACAGAATTGTCCACACCGATGCTGAAAAAAACCCTCCAATTAAACCAAAACCCATTCCATAATACTTGCAATATAACTGATAAAACAAACAAACAATTTTGTTTTGGAGGACATCTCAGGTTAAAAAGCCTGATTAAATCCCCCTCATTGAGTGAAGAAGTTTGTGTCCAACACAGACACTTTGGCTGATCATGTTGAAGGGAACACAGTGAGCAAAAATATCTGGCTGCTCCCATTAGCATTTCTGGCTCATGAACTGCTGAGCTGAACTCTGGTTTTCACCACTATCATGTTCTGTGGAAGACAGGCCCCATTCAACAGAGATTTAGAAAGATGCTGGGAGGCCAGTAGAACAGAAAAAAACATCAAGCAAATATTTAAATACTAGCAGTGCTTGGTGAAGTAGGAGATTTGTTCCAGTTCCCAAGTAATTTAGAAAAGAGTTAGCTATCATAGATGTCAATTAATATCAGATCAGTTGTAAAATGGGTAGATGACACATGGGCTCTTCCTTCACTTCAGTGCATTTGGAAATTACAGTATTTATCATCATTTGGGCATGATGCTTGCACTCCCTTCTCTCCTTCCCCTGCATCTGCAGAGACAAACCTTCTGTTATAGATGTCTTTCTGATTCTCTCTTTGATATTAATTTCCAGAATAATGAAAAGAACTATTAAGGGAGAATGATACAGGAAAAAAACAGGGATTTTTTTTTTTTTTTTTTTCAAAAAGCAGCAGAGGAATTGTGCTGCAAGAGGTGGGTCATCAATAAAGAAGCAGCCATCTGGATGGCTCTAGCTGTTTAACTAGCTTTTTGTCTTTCTAAGGCTAAGTCTCAGAGCCTCAGAGACAACCCCATCAAAGACATTTATGGCAAGATTGATACTCCAGCAGAAAATATGTCACATATAATCTTTTTAAAAAACCAATCATGCAAACATCTGCAATTTGCATCTTCCGGTCTCAAGACGGCATTTAACTGTGCCAAAGCAGCCTTATAAATGGACAGATAAATACTCTCATGTATGATATTGTTTTCTTGCTGTATGCTAAATATTTTGGAGTCAAGGCTCCCCTGAATGCCAAAAATGCATTGGTCTAGGATCACTAATGTGATCTGTAGGACTCATGTTAGTCCTCAGCTTTGTGGATGGTTAGGCCACATGAGCCTACCAAAGACAAGCAGTAAAACAAACAAACAAACAGTTACCAATGGGGACTTCAGATACAATTCAGTCAGAAATAGAGATTATTTTCTTACTTTTTTTTTTCCTTTATATATATATATATATATAATTGCAGGATTTTTAAAACAACGATGGTAAGGATATAGCAATGTTTCATGTAGTCTCTCTGCCTGTTCTTGAACTCAGTTTAAAGATGCACAATTCAGGTGTTTTTCATGTGCAAAATAATATGGTCCCAGATTATTTTTTTTTCTCTTGAATTACTCTTCATAAATGTAGTTTTCTAAATATCTGATAAAGAAATTCCATCTTCTGTCAGCATCATTTAGATGTCCCTTTGTTCTGGAATGATTTATTTCCAAATGTAATCTACTGTTTTTAGGGATTTTATGGTTGGTGAGCATCTCTGCTCTTCATAATCCTTCCTTCTACTGAAAAAAAAAATATTGTTTCATTACAAAGAACTTTATATTATGGGCTATCATGGTTTTGCAGTCATTAGTAGTTTATTTCTCTACACTATTATTTGTTACAGGCTGCAAGCATTTGCAAAAGACATGACTGCAAGAGACCTTTGTGCTGAAATGAGTGTCTACCTACTAGTCCAATATATCTCTTTAGTATCAATCTATGAGCTAGCCAGAGTATTGTAGGATAGTTGTCTGTTCTTGACACTTATGAAATTGCATTTTAGATAATGATACACTTCCCACCTGCTTAATATCTATTTTCCAATCAATTCCTATCTGCTTCCCAGGACAGTAAAAGAGTTGCTTTCCATTTAACACATACCTTTCCGATTAATGACTTCTTTCCTTTGTTGGACTTAATAGGCTGAATGCATATTAGTACTCATAATTTAACCATAACTGTGATCAAGTTTATTTTCTCTTAAAAAAAAAAAAATCCCCACTACTCACAGATTATTACCATACTGCATGGAAAAATATATTACTTTTAATACTATGTTGGGAAGAAAATAAGCACCAGAATTAATTATACTTTGGATTCACAAACATAAAGTTCTCATGGCCACATGTTACATTTTATTAGTTTCAACTTACCCTAGGATGCAAATAATAGTTTTTCAAATAATAGAAATATTTCTACTTTATATAACCCAGGGATACTGCATCAAACTTTTACCAAGTGGGTCTCAGCTGAGTCATTTATTTTTGTGACACTTTTAAAAGATAAGGATTTGAAGACACTAATTTTTCTGCTTCTATATTTTACACGTTTTAGCCATTTTTCCAAAGGACATGAAAGAAATGTTGCCACACTGTGTAACAAAGCATGGCATATTCCCAGGTTTGGACAGAATGGACATGGCATATCTCACATATTGTTCATGCATCATTTGTTTTATTTTGAGAAACTCTGTCCGTTCCTGTTGTGCTGCATAGCTATATTATGTGAACTGTAAAATGAAACCCTAGTTGTCATTCAAACATGCTTGCTGTCTTACTAAGTGGAGAATGTTATCTCTCTCTCAGATATTTTGGCTTCTGAAGGTTAAGGTCCTGGGGATTCTGCCAGAAGGCAGATGCTGGGCTGGCAGACGGCGCATCCTTCCAGTCATGGGGGTGCTGTCCTTCACTTATTCTGAAAGAAAAATCTTTCAAGTAGTTGTACAACAAACTCTTTAAACTTGCCCTTTTCTACTGATAAACTTAGTAGCCCTGTAAAAGGCCAATGGTCCCTTTGGGATCCATTCCCACGCTACCCAAGGATGATCATAGTCTTATGGCCATCATTTACTTTAGCTTTTGTTTTTATTCTTTATGAAGAATGGCAACAGCAATATGCTAGGTTCTTTCTTCACTCCTTTGACGAAGAAAAGTATTCTGTTTGATCTAATACGCGACTAGTTTACATGGTTCCTTACCTCCCATGCCACATTCCTGATCCATTTATCTAACCTCTAATTCTAGCTGAGGGCAAACAAGAGTAACTGTCAGGAACTGGATTAACAACAGAGTTCTGAGCTTAGTTTATGGGGAGAGGCCTGCCTAACTGTGCTTCTTAGCTTCCCAATCCTATTTAGTTTTTCAGGTGTGGGACATGAGAACAAGAAAAGATGTGTGACCTGCACTGGAAGAACTGGAAGGGACAATATAACACAAAATCATGGTGGTTTCTAAAAAGAAAACCAATATGATGAGACTGATATTAAAATATTTTAAAATTGTGGGAAATCACTGTTTCCCTCTGCTGGTCAAATTTTGATTACTTTTGTTGAATCATACATGTCTTTTAGGATCCTGGGGTCAGGGGCCTCCAGCAAGGCACAAGGGGGACTACTGCAAGGCAGGGGAATGGGACTCTCATCAAAGTTCCAGTTGGTTTCCTTTATCAGGGACTATCTTTACTACCATGGTTTTATATTTAAGGGCTGGAAAATAATTTCACACCAAATGACTTGCAGCTGGAATTATTTCTAGTTGCAAAAAATGGGTATTTTAAGTGGATTTGATTTTTGCATAACATCCACCATTCGAGTCCAACAACTCCTGTCCTCTGCAACCAGACTTGTTAGTGTGTTAAGTAGCCTGAGAGCAATTTCTGCTCTCCGATTTCTGCTTAAGGCAACAGAAATATCTCAGCTGCTAAAGACAGATGCTCAAACAATCAAATACCTAACCAGGTTATACAAACTAATTTCAGTTCTAAGCAACCATAATTTCCACCCTCTTTTTCAGAATCAAGAGGGAAAACTTATTTTCAAAATGAAAATGAAATTGCCTAACCATGTGCACTTTCACTTTCCAAAAGTAATTATTAAACTGCTTAACTCTGGCAATGTAAAACCTCCTGCTGTGAGAAGCAGGTATAGAAAAAAGCATAATGAGGAAGACAACTCTTTTCTCAATTCCTGCATAAACTGGCTTGAAGCAAAGTTTGACTACAAAAGCCTGCTGAACCACCAATCACGTCAGCTGTGAGGCTGCACCTCCCTGATGCTGATTTAGGTCGTACAATTTGTGTTTTCCAGAGGTGCCAGTTTTGAGGGACTGAGTTCTTGAAAGGGCAGGCACATAGGCTCATCAGAAGCAAACCCTTTTGCCTGGTATTCACTGGTGGCTTAGTGAGAGGTTCAGGGGTAAAAATAAAGCTTCCGTCTACAGCAAAATTGGGTTTTCAATCTTGAAAAAAAACATGTCTGGATATCAAAACTTCCTTTTTTATCAATACATTGTAGAAACAAATTGTTATAAATAATACAATTGAAACTAAGTACCTAGGCCATCGGTCTCTCTCAGTGTAATTATCATCTATCAACAGTAAAAGAGAACATTGTTCAATTAAAAGATGTTACAAGAATATGTAGGCACTTATTTCACAATTCCCCAAATACAGCAGCATATTATCTTTACTTGAAGGTTGGAAGATTGGGGTCTAAAGACTTTGGGAGACAGAAGATTATCCATAAAGTCTAAGAAAAGGCTACAGCTTTCCTACTGTCTCAGAGATTTTTTCATAAGGCCATTTTCCCCTCTTTATGTTGCATGGTTTTTGAGCAAGTCTAATTACCATCCTTTGGCAATCATTATATTGAGCCAAATTAAAATCAAATTAGATTGGACCTAATATTTTTCTTACTTTTTTCCCAAACTAAAAATTAAATTAGCAAGATATAAAAACTGAAAATACAGGACAGAATGTATAGCAGGCATTTCTTTATACCTCAGAGGAGAAAGAACATAAAATATCAAAGAAATATTTCATTTTATTTTACAATATATATGTTTTGGTAAATATGCTTTTATCAGATTTAACTTTCAAACACAAAGTTTAACATGCTTCCAAAATTCCCTGCTGATTTTCATAGGGCAGTAAGAATTACAGCCAAACGACCTCTTCAAAGTCAGTATTTTGGCTTATACATTGGCCAGATTTTGTTCAAAGGTTCTTTGTGAATAATAAATGAGTAGCATAATAAAATACAGACTTCCGTTGGAAACATTAGCACACTATAATTTGGTTTATATAAAAATTAGTTTTCCTTTTGTGAACCTAGTAAAATTAAAGAAACATAGTTAATATTTCTCCTATCCCCACATATTTTAAGGCTATTTGTTTTAATTTGCATATTTGATCCCTTCAAACATTTTAATGAAAAACAGCTTCTTATTTTACAAGAAGATAAGTAAATCAGAACATTCTGCTGCAGTCACAGTGGTGATGACTATACACAACCAGCTTTAAAATTGTTATTAAAGTGTAATTAAAGGAACAGCAGTGATCTCTCAAATATTTTCTTGAGAAAATACCACTGTAAATTTTCAACACTGTATACATCTATCTAATATACAGTGGGGTGTCAGGAAGAAGGTAAAAACAATCCAGGTGTTATGATCAAGGTTGGAAGGAGAACAGACATATATACAGAAGTACACATATACATTCATATTAAAAATGTAAATTTATAATGAATATTTATATTGTAATATATTTATTTTGTATATACTTGAAATTTCATAGATATACTTTATAGTAAATAAAATCTAAACTTTTAAAATTGATGCATAAACTAAATATTTATTTTGAACTGCAAAATCTGAAACAACACTAAAACCAAAAATGTAAGTTCATTTAACATGCAGACAAAACTATTACTTGAATTACAGCCAAATTCACAGCCAGGCACCTGATGACAGAGCTGTTGTTTTTCTTTTTTTAATTACATTATTCATCCAGTGTTTGTAATATTCAGGCTATATAACATTTATTTTTCTAAATGCAGAAGCCTTGTTCCAGAGCACCGTGTGGAAGGATGTGCACTGCATTGCACAAAGAACTACAAAAGAAGCTAAAACAACCAGAAACATGGAAAATCTCACCAAAATGCAACAGAAAACTTTGTTTGCCTTTAACAGAAAATGAAAAAGAAGGGGTACTATCATACTGGACACCAGGACACCAAGGGCATAGCTCATGTTTTGTTGCTGTGAAAGACAATTTTTTGCTAACGTTGCCATCTGTATTAGTGAAGCATCACATGTGATTTCTACAGGAAGCTATTAAAAAAAGAAATCAAAATGGTCATAAAACATATTTATAACTGGTGTTCTATACCAGATTTAAAATGAGATGAGGGTGTAAGGAGACCTACAAAGAGGGCAAAAATCCAAACTGTGGGAGAAAGAGTTGGCTGCCTGACTTAACTGTGTGACAGAGCTGGGAAGTCACCTATAAATATCCAGTTGATCTGTGCTCAAGGCTGAGCCACCAAACACATTCATGTCTTGAAGGAACAGTGTAGATATGAAATGTAATTAATCAATTTTGCCTTTTCCTTGGACAAGAAACAAGAATCCAGGCTGGTAGGAAGAAGGACAGTAGACAGAGGGACAAGTAAACCTAAAAACATAATTTTTGCTTCACAATGAAGTCTGCCTGATGGTGGATGCCTGAAGATAAGTCTGAAACCGGCAAACTTGCAGCGGTTCATACAGACAGGGTGTTTGAAGCTATCCGCAAAGGAATTTGACACTGCAGAGTGTTTCTTTCCCAATTGCAAAGAAACAGCTTAGATACCTGGCATGATGATTAAGAACAAGTGCACTCCAGCAAGCATAAACCAACCCTTCCCCCTGCCATGATCAGAGAGCTGAGACAAATCCTATCACTCCTAGGAAACCTGAGCCATCACAGCAACAGGGGCAGCAGAGACGATAATGAGTGGCACAGAGAAGGGAGGATGGCAGCTCCTCATTAACAGAAGAGCAGCGGGACAGTCAACAAAAGCAAAGCAATGACAGAATTCAAATCTGAAAAATGTCTTTGTTTCTTCACACAGCAGGTTTTTAGGTGGACCCGTAGATTTGGCCAACTCGTGTCATTGATTTTGGCATTAAAGGTGGAAAGGATTGATGCAGACTAATCATGGTAGATCATATCATAGCCACAATACTAAGTTAATGGTAGGAAAACAGATTGGAAAAGTTATGCTGTCTGTGTCCTGATTCATGGTTTCAACTATTTTTTCTGGTGTGAATCATGATGACACGTTTAGGGAGGGCAAGTTATGATCTTTCTCTTTCCTTTGAAGAACCTGTACCAATTGATTTGCCAATTACTTGTCAGGTTTCCTGCTATTTCCACTTAATGTGAGACCACAGCATAAGCCTGGTACTTCAGAACTTTCTGTCACTCAAGGAAATGATGTTACTGTCAATCTTTTGAAGGAACACATCCCAGGATTTTTTCCCTTGAAAACTGTCATAGGGATGCAGTATGAGGGTTACAGAAATAATTAGGATTGTGTATATATGAATCCTTCTGTTATTAAATTGCCTTGGGTTTTGTTATCGAATTATGCTGTTCAACATATATGAACATGCAGCTCCATGTAAAACTTATCTGATGTTAAACAGGATGCTTTCTGTCTTTCATGTGTGTTCAAACTAAGACCACAGTCTTGCAACAACAAATACCTTAAAAATCTGCCTTATAGTTTGTCACTTATCAATAGATCTACCCTACTAAAATGTAAAATAAATGGCTAAGCATTCGCATATGACCCATGCTACCTACAAATAACAAACCCAGCAACAGAATTGGGAAATAACATAGATCAACAACTATAGCATTAAAAAAACCAAACCAAACCAAACAAACAAACAAAAATGAAAAAAAAAAAAAAAAAAAAACAACCAAAAAAAAACCCAAACAAATAAATACCCCCCCCCCCATTAATTTTTAATAATACTAGCTTTAAAATATGAGAATTCTGATATGGAATATGGGTTTCTTCACAATGAAATATGAAAGCAAATACTGAGCCAAAACTGTCAGACTTCTTAATCTGTGTTTAAATGCCTGTTAAGAAATAGTTTGACTTTAGTAGTCAGTAGTCACACCTGAATTAACTTTTGGTTATATAAATCATCTGGGAATTTAATATTACTGCTATCCTTTATTAAAAATGGAAATAGATGACTTTAAATTAATAAAGATCTGTCATAGCTTAGGTATGAGAGACTGAAAAGAGAAATAAAGGACTATGCCTTAAAATTTTCACCAGTGTTCCCAACACTGCCTGTATTTACAGGAACAACACTATTGAAGAATATACCTTTCCAGTCTTTACAAAATAAAGTTGCCTGTTTGGAAATTGACAACTTCTGAGGGACTCTAATAAATAATACCATATTTTTTTTTAAACAGAACACAATGGATATTTTGTAAGCAAGATATTTAAGAAATAAGAATAGGTTTCTCAGTCAGGTACCAGCCCTCAGCCATCATGAGATGACAAGAGGAACATAGAAACCCCAAGTATGTAATGAGCTCAGAGAGCATTGCAATAGATGCTTTGAAAATATATGGTAAAATCCTTACAAGATAACAAGAAAACTGGGAAGCATATTTTGTTTACCTGCATTTATGCTACAAAGCCTTTTGAAAACAGGCAGTGTGGTAGGCATCAAGTTGCTTTTCATGAGAACCTGACAAATTTTGGGGTCTTTACACCTGTTGTAACATGTTGCTCTGAAAGAAAGGAAAATAATTAAACACCATGTGCATAACTTGTAATAATAATAGTAATTTATTTAGGCCAAACTGATTACTTGAAATATAAAAACAATTCTGCAAGGAAGAAAGCATTAAAGTTATCTGTGTAAGCATATGCATCCATGGCAAATCCAGTTGGCAGTCAACCGCAAGTGGTGATCCCAAAGGCTCAATATTAGGGCCAGTTCTGAACCCTAATTTTACCAATGATCTGGATGAGGGTATCAAGTGCACCTTCAGTAAGTTTGCAGATGACACCAAGTTCATCTGCTTTAGGATACAAAGGCTCTACAGAGGAATCTGGACAGGCTGAACTGATGGGATGAGGTCAGTGGTATGAAGTTCAACAAGGCAAAGTGCTGGGTCCTGCACTTGGGTCACAATAACCCCACATAATGTTACAGGCTTGGGGAAGAGTGGCTGGAAAGCTGCCTGGCTGAAAAGAACCTGGGGGTGTTGGTCTTAAGGTCTTTTCCAACCTAAATGAATCCATGATTCTGTGACTTTATGGAAATGCATTAGTTTTCTGAAATTTTGAAAAATCAACTTTAGAATTAAATCTGGGGAAAAAAAAAATCAGAGCCAATTAGATGTTTATAAAAATTAAATGTTTCTTGGATATTTATGAACTTGTAGGACTTTCTGGCAACAAGACATATAATTTAAAGAAGTCAGAAGCTGTTCCAGGTTTTAAAACATTAAGAAACAGGAGTTAAATTCAGAGCAGGAATGCCCAGCTGCTTTACCTACTTATGCTATTCCTCAACTAAACTACAGTAAATATTGGGGGGGGGGGGGGGGGGGGGAAGAAAAAGAAAGAAAAAAGTGAATAAATAAATGTGAATCATTCTTTCTCTGCAAGAAATTTAGCACTCTTCAGTTCCCTTAGGTAACACCTACTAACTCTGACTAGGAATTGCATTAAATTGAAATATATACTTTCCTACTATTTAAACATTCTCTAGTGCCCAGGCACTTTCACGATAGTGAAAGACGGGTTTCAATTCAGCAGGAGCCCAAACACTCCCTCTCTTCTGCTTGCAATATCTCTTGCTTGTTAATTGTAGGATGGCAGCTCCCATTCCTTACACATCCCAGGCATCCAGCTCAGTCTGGATTCTGTTCTGGGGCCAGGTACCCACACATTACACACCCAAGTTGCAGGCATTCATTTGCTCTACTACATCTAGTACTTACCTCTCCAGATCTTATTTCCTAAAGTAGAAATAGTAGTATAACTATATTCCTAAGCTAGGACCTCACAGATACTGAATGAGAAAAGACTATTACTGGTTAAAAGGCATTAATTTGCTAATGAAATGTAAACATACAGATAGGTTCAGCTGAGGCATATTTATGGGCAAATTAGTACCCTTCTCATTACTTTCTTTGATGATGCAAAACTTCGACGGTTTCACAGAAAGTTTAAAACGTGAAAGAATTTATTTATTGACAGTAAAGCTTAATATGTAAAGTAAGCAGGAAGATTAAAATTGCAATTATATCCCATGCATGTACATAAAGTATCTTGTATTATTTTTCTTAAAAGAGCTGTTATTAGAAATGCAGCTCTTTGTGGGTAAGTGTGGCAGATGGTGCATAGGAGTGAGTGGTGAGCAATTTACAGTAAACAAATTTTTTATCTCTGACGGGTCATGAGGAGAACTAACATGGTCCCCAATTCAGTAAGGGAGTCATCTGAAAAACAGTGGTGTTCAAATGTACTAATCATGGCAAAATATGTTTAAAGAGAAAAACAAAAACAACACAAAGCCTTTAGATTATCAAACTGGGAAGCACATTTTCCTACAAAAATTTTAAGGACACACCTTGCAATGTCCTTGCAAAATAAGGACACATGATGCAATTTGTAAAGGTGCTCAAGGGTGCTCACCGTCTACTACTGAGTGCGCTGTTTCAGCCTTAGCACCACTGAAGTGGTCAAATTTAATCCAGGTGTTTCACTGACACGCTACAGCTCTTGTTAGTAGCCTTTATATATGGGCTATTATGTACAAATAAGACTTTATAGCTACCTTAACAATTTGTCTTACAAGACAATACACAGTGCATGTCTGGGAATGCTCAGCAGGTTTTCCTCATGTTTTGAGATTGTAATCTGTGTCAAAAGCAGATGAATCTCTTTGAATAAAGCAACTCTTACTAAAGGTATGTGAGTAACCCTGTCATGGGATTTTTCATAGGTTGTTCAGACACGAAACATTCATGAGAAATTTAGTTCTGCCCATGTTAGCTATGTCTATCTGCAGTAGTACTATGAATTAAAAGTGGCATAGCAATAGTTACCAAATGCATTTTCTCTGCTTTTTAAATTTGGATTTAAACAGCAGTCTGTGCCTAGCAGGTAACTACTGTCACTAGTTACAGGTGGAATATATAATTGCCTTCTCACGTGGATGACGAGCTTGTCACGTTACAGATATTTCACAATGGTATCTACTCCTTTAAATTAAACTTAAATTAACTCTGCATGGAACAGTATATATGTTTGGTTTGGGTTTGTGTTTTGTTTTTTAAATCTGGTTAGATGTAATCACACTGGGAATTATTTTAGCTTGAAAGAGAAATTGGTAATTAAGCCAGTTGTCTTCTCTGTAGTTTTATTTATTTATATGAAAGTCCAAATTCTTGCATACTTTGCACAGACACTAACAAACTACCAAATACTGGTTTCCTTGCACAGCAGCAAAATCCTACCAGACCAGCCTTCATCTGAAACCCGTCTCCCTCTGATTCTTCAGTATTTTCCTTTGTCTCTTTCCCACACACGTAACTCAAAAGATATCATGGGCATGTGGAATGCACCTTGACATAGATGTTACTTCCCAAAATACTTATCAAAATCACATTTGTCCCTGAATCTCTATATTTTCCATGCTACTGTTTACTTTTCTAAGCTTATCTGACCCTTTTTCCCCAATTCATAGCTCATAAATCCCCCAACTCCTGCACATATCCTTTTTTCTTTCCTTAACTAAGGAACACATCTCTGCACCTTTTATATTCCTTGTTATGTAGGCATTCTTCCTGAAACCTACCCTCTGTATCACAGTCATACACTGCTGCAAAAGCCTCTGCAAGCCTACCATTAAGTACTGCTTATAACATACAACTAGCATTTTCCTATGGAGAAAGAGAAGATGGAGAGGTTTGAGATGATTTCCTGAGAACAATGACTTGCAAAAATATATAGTAATAAATTAGTTTTAAAAAATAAATAAACCTCTGAACACAATATTTTTCAGTTTCTTATCTCATACACTTTTGAAAGCCCCAAATCTTCCTTTGCCTGGCACTAAAAGAACCATTAAAGCTTTCACAGAACCTAGTTAGTCATTTCCCCAGGGAAACTGCAGTGCCTATCACCGACATCAAGACCAACAAAATTACTTCTCTTCCCTCCCCATCACTTTCAGCAATGAAAAGATGACAATAGGTTTTCAGTAAATAAATATTCCCATCTAGTACTTGAAATCCAAGCATGGAAACAAATGCCATCATCACTGATTTTCACTACATAAAACAGCAACACAAAGGAGAATTCAGCAACAGGGATGAATAACTGCTTTTGGCTTTAAATACTTTGCTTTTTCAAGTAAGATGTTATAAAGATCATTGCTAAAACAGTTCTCATTTATACCAAAAACTTCTGAATCTGAGCTTTCTTGTACCATTTTAGCCCACACAATCATTTATCTGTGTTGTTTTGTTCTTTGACATAAAGAAATATAGGTTTTATATTTCTAGCACTCCTTAACCATCCTGTGTAATCTCATTTAAACTAGTTCTTAGAAAAGTACATTAAACCTATACATGTGCATCTGTGCACAAGATGAAGGCAGTCATCATTATGATTCATGTTTGAGGCAGTGGGCTGACATATAGAGATGTTGCTCTTACGAACTTCAACATCTCCAGTGGTTGTGGAATATTACTGTGAGAAGTACTACTGTGAAGCAGGATTGAAAAGCCGTGGCATGTTACTCATTTAACCTAGCAGACCCTGACTGCTTCTCATTCAGTGCACAGAAAATATTGTCTTCACAGATGTCTGCTATTCCTATATTCATGAAAGTTTTATGTTTACTTTCCTAAGTCTGATTAACATTTCAATGCCTGGAAATTACAGTAAATTTTTTTTTTTTTTTTTAATTAACTCCTGCTCCAGAGAGGTTTGGAATACTTAAAACTTTACAAAACATCATCTGTGTTTTAAGTTAATAGAAATCTAGGGCATCAGGCAGGTTTTAGATGAATGATTACACTTGTAAGTCACCTGCATATAACACAAGTGTATATGACTTTGTGGGTATTATTCAATAGTTCTTTCTGAAAGATAACTTACACTGTGTCAAGTTTTCTTGATAGTCTGCCAAATACCTGATTTGGTACTTCCTGAAACTGTGAATTACAAAATAAACCATTGAAAAAACAAAGTGAACAATACACCTAATTTTTACTGTAATAACAAATTAACAGTTAATTAGAAATAATTATCTAGTTGCATCCCAGAGAGCTAGAAAGTACTAAATAACTTTGGGTAATTAACTAGAAAATGTATAAAATCATTGCTGATTGATGTTAAAGAGCAGAGAAAACATTAGGCTGGAAAACAACAGTGAAGGTCATTTAGATGAACAGCCATTACTGATATATTTAGTCAATCAGATACTGTTTGAGTCCATGAAAACTCTAGGAAGGAGATGAAACTTATGTGTATGACCTTTGCATCAAATAAAATCACATTTATTTTTATGACAGAAAAATGTTCTTACCAACATAAAAAGCAGCATTTATACAGAAATTATTATGTATATACAGTTTCAAGAAGATATGTGGGCAAACATTTTATTATCAGCGTTTTTTTATATCATATACATCCATATGTAATAACGGAACTGTTTGTGAAGTACAAATTATATTTGTTCTACATATATACATTTATTGTAAGAGCTGTAATTACTGAAATGTTATTTGAAATGAGATTTCTGTGTGCTTTAATTTCTGTAATTTGGAGAAAAAAACACCCTCAAAACCTATATTTCAGGATTGAAAGCAGGTTAGTTCTATATAAGATAATAGGTCTTGAACGCACAGTTGTAATATAGTACAAGGCCTTTTGTACAATATTCTGTACAATTTCTGTTATGCACATCTACACCTCTTCTTTCCTTAACAACAAACATGATACTTTTTCAGGTTCAAGAATATGAATTATGGATTTCAGGCTTTCCTCCTCTGAATCCTTCTGATTCATTTTTTTTTTTTTTTCTTTTTTCCAAGTGCTAGCAGTGAATCGTGTCAGATTTTTGGGGACAGCAGACAGAAATCTTTGACTACTCCCTTAATGAATGATCAAGGCCTTTTAAAATATTCCAAGCTGGGTGACACAGAAAAGGACGTATCTTAAAATGTATCCAAGATATCCAAAATCTTAAAAAGCTTGATTATGACACTCTTCCATTTTATATAACAGTAAATCAATTAAATTTCTCAAATGGGTTCTTTGCTGAATAATAAAAAATTTTAATTAGATCTGGGTCTTGCTTTTATTTTGGAGAGGATGGTCGTAACGTCCCTGTAAGTAAACCTCTTAAAAGGAATTCCTGATCCTCTCTTTCCAGTTACATATTGTAGCTCAGTATGCAAATCAGTTCTACTCCTCTTTCTCTCACACGCATACTCATACAAATATTTCTGCCTCTTTCTCAACAAGCAGTGCCCCATGTTATAAAAAGAGGAATTCTGAATTAACTTGCTATCAGAAGCCATCAGATGAACTTATTAGTATTATTTATAATTGCTGTATTGTTGCCTAAGGAGCCAGTTGCCAAGGGAATCATTAAACCCACTGATTTTCACTTTTGTAGAGGATTTGAGAAAATTGCTTTTTAAAAGAAACGTCTTTCATTCTATCCACAAAGTAGAAAAAAGGCTAAACTAGGCAGAACAAATCGAACTTCTTTGAGATGTCTGATAGAAAATTCCCCCGGGTGGAAGCTTTAAATGGGTACAATAAATCTTGATTTTTAAAGGGGTTTTGGTACCATATACTTCAAGGGAAGAAGGGCAAGGGGTCTTACAATCGTCTTCCCAACAATACATTTACAACAGAGTATGAACAATAAACAGAAACACTGTAACTGTTTTTTCAGCATAAACGTATTAATTCTATAGCGATATACATATGGCCAGGAACATAAAAAATAAAGCACACTATACCATCATCCTTCATTGTCCTTATTATACTCTTGCCTGTCCATCTTCTGTGATGCCTTCTATACAATCTATATATATCTATACAATATAAATTCTGTTGCTTTCGAAAGGTACACCAATACTGGCCTACATCAAGATTAATTTATCTCAGTGTGCTAAGTGGAGAACACAGAGTAGGTTCCAAAACTACCCTTCCGTTAAAATATCAGTCCTATTTCAGCCACCCTTTTGTCTTCATCCTCCTTTGTATTAAAAGACGTTACTGAGTTCTTTCCTCATTTCCACTCTAAATCCCGCAGCCTACCCTGAGAAGACACTATCAAGTCAGGGTTAGGTAGCAAACTCTCTGAGACTGACCAAATGTCAGTTCCATTCATTTAGTGAAGGCACTCCATTCTGAAATACATGCCCATTAGTACACGATTACATGTCACAAGAAGCAAACAAATGGTTTCAACGCAGTGCAAAATTCAGCCTAGAATGTAGCTAAATCCTATCAGCTACTGACTCCAAAGCACCAGCTAGTCTGGTACCAGTAAAAGATGAAGCAAAAAGGAAAAAAATTGCCAGCATAATCACCACTTAGAACATTGTAAAGGAGGTTGAATGCAAGAATCAATGCATTCAGCAACAAAAACAAGCAGAGGAAGGTAACCTCTTTGTAGCAATTCTACTTTCAGCATTCCTGTCTGCCTTCCCACACCTTTTTTCAGTCTTTGGTCGTTCTCCACTTCAAATCACCTCTCCTGCTTAAGAACTGGAGACTCTAACATAAAGCTTTTTCTTATTTTGGCAAGGGATTGTTTATAAAAAGAGTCAAATATTTTTCTAAATTTTACATCCTAACTTTTCAAGTTCTGACCAGGTTCTGAACAGTAATTGCCCCTTCTGTTTCACCCCACATCACCCAAATTTCCACATTCTAAAACATTAGCAGGCCCTGGGTCTCCACATTGAAACATTGTAAATTTTGTCTAATATTATACTCACTTCCTTTGTCTCGTAGCTAGATGTAATAACTTGAAACATAGTTCCAACACCAGATGTACAAGTGAATAATTTCCTTACAGTAAAATGGTAACATTTCTGTCTGGAAGCAATT
Source organism: Pezoporus flaviventris (assembly GCF_033815535.1). Classification (NCBI taxonomy): domain Eukaryota; kingdom Metazoa; phylum Chordata; class Aves; order Psittaciformes; family Psittacidae; genus Pezoporus; species Pezoporus flaviventris. The sequence goes on from NW_026892603.1 coordinate 5,383,914, forward strand.
CTCTTAGTTCAGAAACTGTCTGCATAAGCATTTAGAATGACGGGAGATTACAGAATATTTTGAAATGATGACAAATAATTTTTTTTTTCCCTAAGGAATTATTTTAACTCCAAATGATACAGAGGTTGTGGAAGAAAAATTACATATTGCTTGCACAGACTATGCAGTATTGATATAGGAGAGCAGAGGATGAGACTATGCATGCCGTAAAACTTCAAATTTAAAGGAAACTTGTTAGTCAGCAAAAGTCAGTGAAACAAACATTGATGTCCTTTGTCCTTTCGTAAATTGTCATAGTGTTAAAGATGCATTTATTTGTCTTCTTATCCTTTTCCTCACATCAGCATCTCCAAAATGTAATTTAAAATCTTTGTTCCACATTATGAAGCATTAAGCAATAAGAGGGTACAAAACTTCTCTGTTCTCTATTCTATAATTTACATAAAGGACATTTACACCAAAAGATAAGTTCATATTAGTCTTAAGATGGGTCATAGCAGAGCAACTGTGCTGAAGCATGGATAAAAAATGCCTATAAAGACCATAGGTAAAGTGTTAGTAGAAAATGAGTTCTGAAACCTTCAAGAGTCTGCGGACTTCCTGAGATCAATTTCACAATGTTCTAGTTTGGACTTATATGATGTAAAATCTTTGTTATTGCTCTGAGATGGCCTCAGCAGTTTGCAACCTTTAGAAGCTTTCGAGTCTTTAGCAGTAATAAGTTTTTTTTTTGCTCATGGTTTAATGGCAAAATTTGTCCTTGGTAGCTGAAGAACTTCAAAAAATATCTTTCTGTGTGTGTACTGAACTTTCTCGCCTCTTATCTATTTGAACTTTCTTTATATATATATATATATATATATATATATTTTTGAAGCTGAAACTTCATTAAGAGAAGATAATTTTAATCCTTCATAAAGATAAATGTTAAATAATTCCCACTGCTTTCAGACTCTTCTCTCTATTAGCACAGTTATGATCTTTGATAGCTCAAAGCCAGATGTTTCTCAGTTGGATGGGGGTGGGCACAAAGCAGGGTTTTATGTGCTTAATTAATCTTACACAGAAAATTTCTAGCTCTTCCAAGGCACTGAGAGAACTATTTCAACATTTATGTTAACAATTTCATCTATTAAACAACTTTCTTTTGTATCTGCTTCCTCTGTAATATTTTATTTTTTTTCTTAATACAACTATTCCTCTGCTTTCAGTAGCATCCCACTACAGGACAAGATGGATACCTCATCAAAGTAGCACACGAGTTACTTAGGCATGATTTGGGCCACCAAATGTTTTTTTCCCCTATGTTGAACTAGACATAGCTCCTGAACATAGGTGTTACACGGGAAATTTTTTATTCAGAATTTCTCCATCTGGTGTAAAATGGTCAAATCACTAAGACAAAAGTTTCAAAAGAAAAACACTGGGTTTGCCCAAGACTATGAGAGCATACTCACAGAGTGAGCAAAGATAGCATGGTGACAAAAAGACGGCTAAGCAAGTTTGGGCTACACACAAATGGCATATTTTTTGGCTGAATTAGCAGAAAAGTGATTAAAGTCTTCCACAATTCTGGTGGTCATTCAGATTATTTACTTCTGCCATTAACCATCCTGTACAGTGGGTGACTTCTGCCTAGCACCACCTGAAAAGACATGAAAAGCTTCTCTCTATTGTGGAACAGGATCAAACAACGAAGCCCATTGTAGTGACTGTTGATTTTTTTTGTAAGTTGAACCCTCTATTTTCACTTTGTTCCTATCAATAATTCCTAATACTAAGTAGTAGTAATTTTGGTGGCTGGAGGAGTATACCTGATGCTTGGTCTTTTTTTTTTTTTTTTTTTTTTTTTTTTCTTTTTTTCCAGAAACATGGACAGGACCTTGTTTGCCAGATTTCTAGAAAACAGCCCAGTGACTCTCATTCTGTGGTACATTAGCCAAGGCAAGTTTCTGTTTTCTACTTCCATCTGTCTAGAAGCTTCATGAAATATTCATGTGATAGGAGCTTGTTTCAAAGGAAGGCTACATGCTTTATTTCTGAGCCACTAATTTTAGTAGGAGCTGGAGTGCTATAAATGAAACCCTGTCTGCTTTATGCTCTGCTTTAAGAGTATGCCATTTAAGAGTGCCATCTTGGTTGCTACAAAAGGAAAAGCAGCGGTACTCCTTCCAGTTTTTACTTTATAAATTGGAATTTCCCTTGCTGTCTAAAATTTTCTTTTTTTTTGTTGTTTTTACCCCACAAAGCAGAAAAAACAGTATTCTAGGTTAGGCAGGTCTTTGTTAGAAAAACGTATAACCTTGACTAAACAAGAACACCTTCTTCCTTTTTTCTGTTGAGCCTTTTACTGTATGCCAGTGTAAACCCCAGAGGATAAGCTATGGTTTCCCTGCACTTACTGTGTACACTTAGAGCTTCCTCTGTTACAGACCTTTTATAAATATTTAATTCCACCAAATTTCATATGTTTATTTCCCATATAGTGTAAACCAGGTTTGGAAAGAGTACAGATGTTACCTCTTCGATCACTTAGTCTCATTGGGTAAAACGCCAAAGACCAGAAAAGAAAACAGATGGGCAGAAAGCCTTTGAAATCCCAGACTGAACAGGACTGTTTTTTGGAACCAGCTAAGAGGAAACTGTCTTGACTATTTTTTATTTCATTTCAGATGTTTAAGAGAATGAATAAGGAGGGAATGAAAATACTTCTAAATATTTTAAATTATTGATTTAACAAAACATTAGCTAAAATTACAGTATCTATAATAACAACAATCTAAAGACCCTTATATCTGCCACTATGGATTTAATCTATCAACATTTCTGTGATTTTTTCATACTTTGTAAAGTATGCTCTGAAGAACACGATTTTCCTAATGAGAAGTTAAAGAAACATCCATTCAACTAAGTGACCTTTCTAGAGTGTCTTGTGTTTAAAATCCTTCAATCTCAATTAAAACGAATCTAAACTTATCACTTTTTGCAAAACTGTAAAAACATTTGTCTATTTACTATTTTCATCAAAGAAGCCCCAGAAGAGGCTGTTAAAGTAGAGGTCATAACTCATTAGTTATGGCTGCTTGTGCAAGGCATTCTATAAATACAGGAAAAATACTTTCAAAAAAAACCTGGCAAATTACATGCCACACTATGATATTTCATTTGAAAGGCATGAAGAATAATTTAAACCTATATATGCAGGCTCCACGGTGTATGTTTTGCACGTTAAAAGTTCAAGAGGAAAAGATGTTAACAAACCAGGAAGATACTCAGCAAGCAACTCCATCTAAAATGTGTCTTTTAAATGTTGAGCACATCAAGAAACAACTGATGAATTTGTGTGTACATGCTGTTTTGAATACTGTGCTCTGAAGTTGCTTAGACTCTTCTAATGCCTTCGAACAGCATAATGACCTCTCTGGCAAACATGTTCCTGGGTGGCTTATCCTGCCAGTGGCACTGAAGAGGAGACAGGTTTTCTGTTGCTCCCATCAGCTTCCAGTTAGTTTGTGGAAAAGGGAGACATTCATCAGCAGATTTCTAGAAACATACTGCTCAGCAGTGCTCAGGCTGTGGCAGGAATAGCCAGCAGCACAGCTGTTGCTGGTGGGTTCCCATGCTTTGTGGGGTTGAAGGAAAGTCTCCAATGACTTGCTGACTAAGAGGAAACGCACTATAAATCAGTGAAATCCTCTGCAAATCTCCTTAAACACTGAAAAACTTTAATTCCCTAACAGGAAAAATGAGGGACACATGTGTTAGAAGACTGGCTGTGGTTATAATGGCTTCTTTTTCTCCTGGGCGTCATGTAAACTTGCAATATCTCTTCAGCCTGGGCACTGCAAGTCGTTTTAATGTGATTGCTCTTATCTCCCCCACATAGCAGCAGCAAGCTTTTTTAAAATGAATACATAAAACTGGTCTTACACAGTGATTTCTTTGAATGTCTGACTCTTTTCCTGGAGAGTCGTTGCACTCAAACAAAACACACATACACAAATTCCTGTTGTTCCAGTCTGACACCCTCGTGCTCCTCTGCATGTGCTAATTCTTTGTGATGTCTCTGAAACAGCACAAATGGCACAGTTCATCAAACCATAACAGGCCTTAAAAAAACACTAAGAAAAACAAAACCCAAACCAACTCTAGAGCTCAATTATGCTGACCTAAAAAGCCTCCTACTACGTAGTACTTGCATTAAGATGTATCTGCAAAAATCATTCCTGCTGGGTTATAATGTGCTTATTTTTTATTATTATTTTTTAAATCTCCCTCTTGTCAGGGAAAAAGCCATGATGTGGATGCTGGAACATTATGAAAATGAATTCATAAGCCAAGTCTATCTGCCAGAGTGCTCTTGCTAAATGCTGCAATGAGTGAGAGACTCAGTATGTGGCCAACTAAAACTACTTCCTAAAAGAAAACAACACCACCACCAAAAAAAACAACACCAAAAAAAAAAAAAAAAAAAGCAAGGGAATGAGGGAGAGAAAACATTTCTGACATCTATTTAATGATCATGGAGTTATATACACGCAAAATCTCCACGACCGAGAAAAGGACCCTTAATTCAAATCAGTAACCAGTCCAGTAAAGCCAAATCAAAAGAGTTGACCTCTGTCCCATGGTTCCCTCACCACACACATCCGATGTCAGTGGGCCTGTGAGCCATGGAGGTCAGAAAGCTGTTCATTTAGTGTGCTCACAGCCTGCATACATGACTGCTAGAGCCAGTGCAAAGGTAGGACAGATAAGATAGAGCCACAGCTGTGCTCAGTGTTAGCAAGGACCCAGATGACCTTATAGTGACTGTAAAACAAGAGCCAGAAAACCTTCTCTCCTAAAATTAATCTGCACAATTTTCGTGTATCATTTATAGCTCTTCTGATGGGGTTGTTGAGCCTCACCTCTGAGCTCCCTACTCTTGCCCAAGCTGTCTGGTGGCAGAGCAATGTGTGCAGCTTTCCCTCCCTCAACACAGATTTTGTACTTCTCTTGTGGCATACTTTGGTAATCTCTTCACTCTCCAGAATTGTTTATCAAAGCAATTAGTCACTTCTTTGACATCTTCTTAGAGTAAAGACCTTGGCATCACCTCATCTGAAGCAAAATCCTGGTCTTATTGAAAGTAACCATAAAGAACACTTCACTCTGTATTCTGAAAATTTTCAAAGTGCCACTTTCTCTTGAAGTGTTATTAATTTGTCTTCTCTTTGCCCTCAGTTAAATATCTGTCAAACACAGCAGTGCAATGATAAGTAGACTTTTCAATCAATCTTATGCAATCAACAATCGACAATGAAACTGAGACTATATCAAAAAACATCCTGGAGATTGAAATTCGACTAATCGATGAATTAGCAGAAGTCCAACATAAATGCCCATAAGATCAATTTAGAGGACACTAGTATGCGCACAGCAAGATTTATAATGCCTGCAATGTACCGCAGCATAATTAATAAAGTATGTGTAGGGTAAAAATCAAAATACCTAGTTAAAGAAGAGTCACTCCTTTCCAATTAGGTTGAAAATACACTGTGTAACATGCTGGAAACTGCAGAGTACACGTCCAAGCACAACTGTGACAAAAATGAGGTGAGAAGAAACTTTGTACTGTATTTGATCTCTACACCTCAGTTTTTAATTAGACAAACCCTGTTCTAAATGTATTCATTCTGTCTCTTAAGTGCTGTTTAACATTTTCACACAGCGTTTTGGGTTCTCTTCCTTCTGATGTATATTCTTGTTCATAACCCTCCTTTTTCCATAAAAAGGAAACTGACTAGAGATGTTTCAACCAGTGATGTCACAGAACTGCCCATTAGCCATATTCTGCAGTGATACAACACTTGTTACAAACACTGCAATATTACAAGCGTTACCAAATGCCACCCAGTTGTAACTTCATAATTTAACTAATGATAGTCTCCTTTTCATTTCCTGTTCAGAGCAGAAGCTGGGAGAGAAACATAACACTGTCATTAGACAGGATTTTTTCTGTAAAACTAATGAAACTAAACCCACCTTATTGTGGTGTGAGCATGTCATTCCCATAGGTGCTTTAAATAAAGTAGGAAAACTGGGGTCACAGTCACAGTGAATAGTAATGGAGATCAGTGCTTTGAACCTAACATCAGACTGTCAAATTCAAGCTGAGAACAAAGGTTCCACTGCTGCAATGAACATGGTCTGCTGTGCTTACGCTGCACAAGGTTTCTTGCAGATTAAGGCAAAGCTACTACATTTTATGGACACTCTTATTCTGGTTTGTTGGCTTCAGACAGAAATTTTAATCTTTCAGGACTTTTTTTCCTAGAAGAAACTCGCTATTCAGACTGCCTCAGCTAAAAGAAGAAAATCCAATTCTCAGATCTGTCAACCTTTATATATATTAAGTTGCACTGTTAACCTATTTCACAGTCTTTTTCAGCTATTAATTTGCAGTATGCTGTTGCAGCCTGTATTTTTTCCTACCTCCCCATGTTCAAGTTATAAGCACTACTGTTATCTGCCATCCATCAGTCCACTATGCATTAGGCAGGAACACTGGGCATCAAGTGGAAAGAAGGCTTCTCTTTCACAGGATCTTATACTCAGAGACACCATGTTAAAAGACACTTAAGTATGGATTTATATTTTGTGCTTCTTCCCATCATGTTATTCTACCAGACTCCACCACATGAACACTCCATGTGGTCCTTCAGAATATGCAACATTATACCTCTGTTAAGTTTTAAAACTCCCTTATGCTGTGTACACACTGATAAAAAATACTACAAATGTCTTAATAACACATCACTGAACACATACAATACTCCTCTAGCAGCAATTTTCAGAGCAAGAAGACACAGCCCAGTGATCTGCCCAAGAAGAGGCACACTGAAGGAGCACCTATCCCTTTCCTTTTGTTGCACAAGGTCAGACTCACCACCCTACACATTTATTGAGAGGTGGACAGTTATCCCAGTTTGTTCAATTCACAGTCACACTCCACCATGCTGCTCCAATTAATCCTCTCACCCATCAGTTCAGTGACAAGTCAGAGAGGACGTTCTCCAGATAACCACCACTAGCTTCTGTCATCTCTGTGCTGGGACTCCACCAAAGTTATCTTGGATCGCACCTGGACAGCCTGTCCTGGGTCTCATGAATTTGGTTTTGTGCCACCAAGTATTAAAAAATAGGCCAGAATGACCACGAATTACTTTCATTTTGCATTAATACAGTTAATGGTCATCTTGCACTAGGCTTTCAGGCTTCTTTTTACATTTGTCTGTTCAATATAATATGTATTTTATTGACTGGAAAGACTTTTTGTCATCATGTTAATTCTCATCATGATTTCACCTATTAAATTATTACTTTCTTTCATGTTCTTTCATGCAGTCTCAAGTCAAGGGCCCTAAGCAGAACTATTTAGTCAGGGCATTTTGCACCGAGGACAGAGATGAGGTCATTGAGGCAGCATAAACTAATCCAAGAGCTCAGAAGTGAGAGGAAAATGCTTGTGATGACCTTTCATTTTGTACAATAATTTATCTAAAACAAATGTTCCTTTAATTTGCTTTATAATGGTAATCACAGGAAATGACTGGCCAGCTCTCAGAGGTTTATCTGCCGTAATTAAGCATTTTCTACCTCAGAATTTTTCTTGCCATTGATGAGGCTAGAAGTGCAATTCCCTTTGGCTGGAAGTGCACTTCTAAAAGGTCAAAAAATAAACTTGTGCCATTTCTTTCACCTTCTATCAAAGATGTATCAAACTACCCATGAACATTCTTACTGTATATCATTGAACATGAATGGGCTCAATGACCTGTACAGAACAAGGGTATTAAGCAACCTATTAGACATGCTGACAAAAATACAATATTTGGGTCATATTATGCAACATAAAAATAATTACTTCAAAGTTACACTAAAAGATACAGCTTACTTAAAAGCACAGATAACTTTTGTTCTTCACAAGTTATTTTTCTAATACAGAAGGATAAATATATTTTTGTTGGGTTACCATTATATTTAAATTCAGTCTCGAAGTCTGTCTTATATCATTGTATAATCACAAGCTGTATTTAAAGTCTAAAAAGATGAGTGCATACAATAAGTATTTTGGGGTCTTGTTTTGTTTAATTTTGCTTTTTCTCTACCCAAGAAAAAAATTCTGAGTATTTAAACCCTCCAATAAACCTTCTTTTTTTTTTCCTTGAATAATATATTTGCAGATTAAATATCAATCTAATATCAGGAAAAATCTAGTTTATTCATCATTTATGACAGAAACCTCATCTAAAAATGGAAAAAAAGAAAACAGACAAGCCAATAAATATTCTCCATTGTAGTCAGGTTCAGGTAAGGTTTGGGGTATGAACAGTCCCCACTCTACAAGAATTTTGTGTTTAAGAAACTCTTTCATGCCAGAATATGGCAGTCATCTTTTACCAACCTGACTGCTACAGGACATACTTGAATGATACTTGAATGAATGAAAGCAAACCAGGAAATCTCATTAAATGTTGCCAGCAGCTTCAAATCATTATGAATTTTCCAATATAGCATCCAATAATTACATTAGTTTTCCAATAATGTAGTCAAATGTCTCTCATTACAACTAATTGAGAAAGTACAACAGCTTACCCAATCTTACTGTTTTATGAAAAGAAAATCATGTTTGGTCAGCTCTGCAAACAGTTGTATGCATTGACATTCAAGTCACAAACATGTCAGCACCTACCTTTCTGCGGGTCAGGATTCCCTTACTTGACACTTCTTCCTATGCAAACTTCCTAAACTAACACACAAAAAGTTGTGTGAGCCTTTATATCCACAGTAATTCTTTGATTACAGTCATATATAGTTTCCAACTCTAAAGACATTGTTAACTTTCTGTAGTGTCAGACGGAGAAGCTTTCCTGGCAGACCTGAGACTTAAACTGTGTCCAGCCTTCATGGCCACAGTTCTGGGGAGAGCCCCATTAGCTTTACCTATACACAAATGTCTCTTGGATGTAACCTCCAGGCAACAGGACAAGGCATAATTGAAGCTGCACAGTCTTCACGACTGGCAGTGAGAGGCATGCTGGAGAAAATCCAGGTGAAACTTGTAGAATTGGCAGTCAGGCTGGTTTCCTTCAACAGAACAATAAAATCCACATTACTATTGCTATTATTATTACTATGGTTATCCAGATAAGTAGAGCTATAGGTAGTAGAACCCTGTACAGCTAAGTGCATTTGGCATTGAGGTGGTAAAACAGAGCACACAGGATCTACAGTGCTGGCTGAGGCACAATCACCCTTTAAGCCTAGGCAATGGGCATTTTTCAGCATCTGCACTGTGAAAACACATCAGAACTATGAAGCCTATTTGGAGGCATAAAATTAATGGCCATTCAATTTTGAACTCCCGTACGGTCCTTGGCAGCTTACTTTTTACAAAATTAAAAAAACAAATGTACAAAAAAAGGCTGAGGAAGTACAGGAACATGCATTTTTAACACACCCCTAATGTGTTTTAAGTGATTGTGAGTTACTCAGAGGAACCCAGAGGTTCCAAATTTGTAATCTCTTAAAACTGACAGAGGGAATATGCAACTCTAAGTGAGATTCAATTATTCCTGGTAGCATTTGGAGTCATTTTGGAGCATTACACCAAAGGCCTGCAACCATAAACAGTGTGTAATTACAGTTCTAGCTCTGACACCATCTCCTGCACATCACCCATGTGTTCCAGAGACTTCAGGGCTGGAGGCCATGAGGAGCATATACTTCCTATTACTTTACACACTTGTGCTAAAGGCTGGTGAGCCGTGTTTAGTCACTGAGCTCAGCTATTTGGTGCTGAAGTCTCACCTGTCAGGTCCGGGGCAGCAGAAAATAGCCATGGTTCAATGCCACATAAGGGCTCTTCTGTCCCTGTCCAAAGGAGAAATTACAGTCCATGGATTAAAAAAAAAAATAAATTAGGAGGACACAGGAGCATTCCTGCACAGCTAAGTCTGAATACTTCTCAGTATTTCAAATGCTTGGCAAAATCCCTGTAGAAACTTTGCCTTCACATATGAAACAGGCTCCTACCTAATAAGCACAATACAATAATAGTATGCCTATAGTAATGTCAATAATAATTAAGTTGATAAAGGCGACAGTTCTGTATTAACTATTATGGTGATTAATTCTCCAGAACTTTCAAATGGCCATTTCAGACTACTGTCGTTATATATTACAAACACTGCATAGATGTCATAATTGATTTTATTTTTTTAAACTTACAACATTTGAAATATTTATGGCTTAAATCAGAATAGACACAAAATATGCATGGAAAAGCTAGCCATTTGAGGTACATTGACACATTTGAGAAATACTGCATGGAAAGAGGTACAATTACTAAAAGAGTGACAAGAAGTGAAGATACCACAAAATCATCATGCTGCGTAGGAAAAAAAAGAAGTATTTTGCAAAAATTCTAAAAGGATTAATTCAAAATCCAAATTAAGCTTTCCTTTCTGCTACATACCATTCATTTTTGCCCTGATAGCAATATTCCTGATTAGGAAACAGGCTACCCAAAGCAACAGATTTATTTAGAAAGATGGATAATGGGAGTGTATAAGAGAGCATGCAGTGAGCCAGTAAATTATATCTGTGTCATGTTTCCCTATTCAGGAACCACTAGCTGCCATCCTGGCTGCTTCAGTACAAGCACTGCTTGCTTAATATCAAGTACAAATTTATCAGTCAGCAACAGTTTGTGCCCTCAGAAACTAAAACTTGGGAATGGCTTTTCACTGACTGGCAGGATAGATTATTCGAAGTCCTTCTTTTCTGTCTGCAACCAACATAAAGGTTTTTCAAAAAGCTTGAGAGAAAGTGGTCATTATTTAAAGGTCACTTTTGTAGAAAATTAATGAATACAGTTAAGAGTCCTGAAAGTCATCTAAAGCAAAATAGAAAAAATAGACTGTTAGAGCCAAGGTGGGAACACAGTTAAGATCCACTGCTGAATATAAAAACTTACTGGGTCCCTCAGTGGCCATTTTAAATAATTCAAGCCATTTGCAGCCCTTCAAATTACTAAAACCAGCACTCAGAGTGACAGTGTGTGTGTGTGTGTATGTGCATGTCTGCATTTCTGGGGGAGGAATAAATCTTGAGATCACAAAATTGAGATTAATTTATTTTGCTCTCATTTAATTTAGCATTTTTCTAAGTGGGGCAGACAGTGCCCCAGGGGTAGAATGGAACATGCAACCCATAAAATTTCAGCTAATTCAAAAGAAAATCTAAATTCTCCTTATCATGAGAACAAAAGTGATTTAAATGCCAGCAAATGGAATTGTTTATCAACAGTTGCACGGCCTCGCAGAATGAAACCCAATTCAATGCTATTCTCAAAGAAACCATATCCCTTTCTTTAATGCAAAGATGGGAATGAAAATGAGTACTGTACTGACTGATAAAGGGGAGCAATTGCTTTCCAATAAGGTAAATGGCACAAGCCTGATCCCAGACTAATTTGGCATAAGAGTGGTTTTCCTGGTAACATGAAAAGGACATTGTGTATGGAGTCTCTTCCCATTGATTCATTCCCTCTTTTCAGGCTTCAGTGTTGCTGGAACAGATTGCCTCCTCTAGCGCAAACCCAAGTGACATCTGATTCACCCACTGGCAACTGTTCAAGCCTATCTGGAAAAGCAGGCCTCCGTGAACTGGGGACTTCAGGTTTTTTCCACAGCTTTTATCAGCGGTTTTCATGCTGCTGAAATGATCTTGGCAGTGCTTCTCACAGTAATCCCTCACCCTTTTGTGCCACTGCTGTTTACTAATACAGCCTTCCTCACTTCTAGGTGTGTTATCTCAAAAGACTTCAGCCTAGGAAGGCTGTGCAAATGATCACTTAAATTGGACTCCTCAGACGATTCGGATGATGTGCAAAATCAATGCCCTGTAAAAACTAATATAGTTTTTTAAATGCAATTAAGTTAACAAGCTGCCTATTTAACCTTAGCATTTAAATCTCCCAAGAGCTTGAAGCCCACAAATGCCAAGACTCTCCAAACATCACCTAAATACATTTCCTCTGGGCCCTAGTCATGTCCTCAGGTGCCAGGAGCCACTTTGGGGGTTCAATTATCAAACAAAACCCAACATATTAAATTCATTTAAGTAGGATGAGCCACATGCTTAAACATCCATAGCGCCTGGGATGAGATTGTGGAATAATAGAACAATTCGTTGTATATATGAATGGAGGAATTTAATTTATCTGCACCTACAATCATACCCAGGAGCTGGATAAAAAAGATGCCAAGTGAAACAAATTGTGTTAACAGCATGCCTCAAAATATCAGTGAGTGAATGTCTTACAGCTTATTCCCTGAGGGAAGAAAAAGAACCATTCCATACCTATATGTAACTATCAGCACATGGTACAGTGTTTTGCATCGTGAATTAGATGTTATCCAATGAATGCTTCCTAAGAATAAAGTAAAGACCAAAAGTAGAAACTCTGGGGAGTCCTGCAAATAACTGAGGATGAAAGCAGAGCCTATTTTAGGTATTTTTCTATTTGATATATAAGCATCAGTTCTTCAAGGCCAGTCTGAAACACTGCAACAGTAAAGATAGCTTAAACAGTACCAGACAAACCCATTCAAACTTACAAAGGCTGGATGTAAAAGATTGTCATGGGTCAGTGTACTGTCAGAAGAAGTGGAAAGATTTTATATGACTACACTGAAAGATGCTCATGCTCAACACATATCAAAAAATAACTTCACAATTCAGCAGTTTGTATACAAGATGACTAGAGGCCAAAAATGAAACCTACTTGAAATTGCGTGTTAACTATCTTTTTGATAGCATTAATAGTGAGAGAGCGGAAAAAAAAGGTACAATAAGTACAGCATTCGAAGGAGAAAATGCTTACTCATTAAACAAAAGATAGGTGGTACATACAGAAACTCTACTCGAAAATCGCCTTCAAACTCATTAATATTGTGTGTCATTTAAAGATCAGTGAAACATGCGAAAAGGTAATGGTAATGTTCTAGTGACAGTAGGAATTAAGCAGTAAAATTCTATTTATTTTGCAATAAGGGATAATTTATTGCAAAGATTAAAAAATGGACAGAAAATAATTTTTTATATATAAGTACAATTCCCAGAATAATTCAAACATGCTATAGTGTCATTTAATATGGTAGCATTATGCATGCAAGCTCATCAGATTTCTCCTATTATCAATCATTAAGGGCAGATCAACTGGTCTTTCCAACCTTGGAGAAGATACAGGAAAGGAACCTAAACATATGTCTTTATATATCAAAAAAACACAATAATGTAGACAACATTTTGGGACAAATTTGAGATCTGATGTAATAACACTTCGCATTATCTACTAAACATGACAAAATGTATACCTAAAGTTTGCATAAAGATGAATAGCCAGTGTGACTGTGTGGTATAGTTGCTTGCTATGCCAATAGCACTCTACAGCAGTTTTAACTACACACTGCTTGTATGCAGTATTTCTGTATTGAAAAGAGAGCCCTTAGATGATGGGTAGATTATGAATACAAGTTCCCTAAATCCTTTCATTTTATATACTGATTTACCAGTCCCTTCGGCATAGAATCAAAAACTTTCTACTGTAATAGGAACCTGTACCATTATTTTCCTTATTGTAAAAAATTACATTCTTAACCAAAATCTTCTTTTACTTACCACAGTAGTCATTTAAATTACAAATTAACCCAGACATGTTTTGTCTTGTCTCTGGATATATGGACTTAGAGAGTGTCTCCAGCATGAAACCAGGACATGCTGCTATCCTTCATCTGCATATGCAGTATTTTTTTTATCATGTCTGGTCTCATCGTACATAATCTCCTGATATATACTTACAAAATCAATAAGAAGTAAAACTTTCTGTGATTTTTATAGTATGAAGTATAGAAGAACTTGGGCTGTAGGCACAACCATAGTCCAGATGTAATATAATATCCCCATTATGCAAATACTTTAATACTATACATTAAACACATGATCTTGTGCCTTTATAAATTAATTGTTGATCATCTTCGCATAAATTTGTGCACATGGGAAACTTGTTTATGTTACTGATATAAAAATAGATTGCCCTGGCATTCATTCAAATACAAACATATATTTTCATCATTTAATACTGAAGACCTGGCTACAGATTATATATATGTCTCTGCTGTGGCTCTTCATGCTATGCTATTATGCAAACATCCAAGAGGAAAGTAAGTAGGAAGGCATTGCTAGAATGTGTCATTTCTATTGTAATTCCAGCTGTAATTCCAGTCAGTGTACATATGTACATATTTAAAGCATAACAGACATTATGAGAATGTGGACTATAATTTACCAGTTTTCAGTGGAAAATGTCCTTTATTTGAGCTTTCCTTTACAGTCAAGCTCTCTACCAGAAACTTAGACCTTACTGAAGATAAGCTTCAGGGAAGTGGTACTGTAATTAGCAAGTACAAGAGCTAGTTCCATGGGGAATTCAGAAATAAGAGCTTTCCTGCTGGGATAAATAGTGGCAGCATGGAAATCAAAATGTTTTGTTATAACACTTGATGCTATTAAAATCAGTCTCTGCTGAGTTTTCTCATATGGGAATGAAAATTCTTTTATGTAGTGACTGGCACAATTAAGAAATGTCTAATGTCAAAATAGAACCTTCAAGTAATGTTTTAGATTTAAAAAAAAAAAACAACAAAACATACATTCTTTCCTCAACATCTTGAGCAAGCAAAGTTCTCACTTTGAACTCGCACTGTGAATTGATATTCTAAATAAACTGGACATTCATAACATGCGGCAAATAACTTGATGTCATTCCTCATTACAGTGATCCTATTGTTCCATACAGTGCCTATGGACAGGCATAATAAAAATATGTAAATTTGCCAGAAAGCCAATATATTCTGCCCTTAGTCATATGCACCTCTTTGATTACTGTGTACAATTAGTATGCAAAATAAATTGTTGTCAAGTTTCTTATTCACTTGCTTTGCTATAAATACAAGTTGAATCAATGTGCTGAATTAGGTTTTAGACAAAAAAAGAAATAAAAGCACTAGTCTAAATACAGGACAACCATTCTGCAGGCCATTCAACAGCCATTACACTCTACCTCACAACAATCTTGAAAAAGCTTATTTGGCAATACAAATGTGCCTTGCATATCCTATAGAGGACATACAAACCATTTCCTTCAATTAGCAAAGTTAAGTTGATAAACAGCAAGAGTTTGTAATTTCTTTTTATGCCAAACGGAAATAATTGTAATTTGATTAGAGTTCTGTCATAATATATTTTATGACATAAATGTAATTTGACCATATTCTAGAATATTTTTAATGAGAATACCCACTATATAGAATGTCATGAAGTATGCTAGTTTTTCTCACTGCTAGAAGACTACATTGCCATTTGTACAAAAGCAGAACATTAAGACTTTTTTTCATATGTCATTGTCGTGGTTTAAACCCAGTCAGGTAATTCGTTCGCTCACTTCCCCCCCTTTCTTGCCCTCCCCCTGCTCTCGGAGGGGTGGAGAGGAGAATTGAAAAGAATGCAACTCCCACGGGTTGAGATAAGAACAGTTTAGTAACTAAGGTATAACACAAATCACTACTGCTACCACCAATGATAATAATGATAAAGGAAATAACAAGGGAAGAGAATACAACACCTCAGCACCAGCTGACCGATAACTCGCCCCCCTCAGCCCGACCAAGCTCCGACCGATACCTCCTCCAACCCTGTAGTCTCCCAGCCCTTCCGGCTAACTCCCAGTTACATCCTGGGCATGACGTGCTGTGGTATGGAATACCTCTTTGGTCAGTTTGGGTCAGGTGTCCTGTCTCTGCTTCCTCCCGGCTTCCCCTCCTCCCTGGCAGAGCATGAGGCTCACAAAGTCCTTGGCCAAACCAAAACATCCTTGTTATCAGCTCTGTTCCCGAGCCGAAAGTCAAAACACTGCACTGCACCAGCTACCAAGAAGGAGAAAAAATGACTGCTACTGCTGAACCCAGGACATTATCCACCCCTTATTCCATACCATTCACGTCATGCTCAGTTCCCACATTTTCAATATACCATCACTCTTATCTCGGTGCACTCTTATCTTAGTGCATGGACCAGTCCCTATAAAGCTGCTGAGTCCATCTGGTCCATGATGTCAGGCTTCATCTCTTGTAACAGTCTTCCAGAGCAGGAGAGATTGTGTGCAGTGTTCACACTTGTGAATAACCTGGGCAATAATGTCCATTGCTAAGTCCACCCCTCGATCATGAGTCCATCTCTATGTTGCATCTCTGCTCTGATGGCCTGAAGTGCCATGGGCCCACCAGGCTCAAAATAATTCACTGTTCCCTTAAGCAGTTTCTGCAGCTTGTTGCTGGGGACTCCATACAGCTGCCTTCCATCTCCGACGCTTCCAAAGCACTGGAGGGGCCCAGTGGACTAGATACTTGCCCATACTGTCCCACACACCCTGCCACTCATGACTGTCCAGCCTTGGAGAAAACCTTTTGGTCCCCCTATATTGTTGTCTAACCCCAGACAAGACCCAAACCTGACTCTGCTTAACTTTTGAGATCAGACAAAATGGTTGTGGGTAGAACACAGCCTGTGTGTGTGCCAACATGCTGATCCCCATCACAATCAGCAGGCAGGTCCCAAGGATACCCAAAGGCCATTCAAAACCTTCAGAACTCTCAAACGATGCTGCTGTGCTTGTCACTGGGGCTGGTGTAGCTGCTGTGCTTGCCGGCTCTCCCACCACCAGCTTCTCTGAGTCCAGCTCTTCCTCCTCTGCCTTGCTGGGAAATGCTGCGTGGTCTCCTGCATCCTCCTGGGGCTCGGCAGGCGGCTTCCGGGGCATGCTCTCGGCCGTCGCGGAGCTGGGCTCCTCCGCGGGGCTCGGCTCGGCCGCGGGGCTCGGCTCCTCCGCCGCCTTCTCCCGCTGCTCGGCAGCCGCCTCCTTCCTCTCCTCGACCGCCCCGGCCTCCCCCACCGGCAGCCGTCCCCTCGCGGCCTCCGGCCCCGCTCCCGCCGCCGCTTGGTCCCCGGGGCCGCTCTCCCGGGCCGGTTCGGCTGCCGCCGGCTCCCGGGGCCGCTCCCCCTCGGCTCCCCGCAGCCTCACGAAGATGGAGAGTAGGGTGAGGGCCAGGACGGTGAAGAGCAGCCGGACGGCCAGGTACAAGTCCACGGCCACGTCCGTCCCGCCTTGCTGCTGGAGCCCGCCCGTATTACAAGCCATTGCCATAAAGCACAGTGAGACAAGAACCTTAGCCCAGGCCCCACACTTGATAAACACTAACACACCAAATACCAGCTCTACGTAAGTTACAACATTCTGAAGCTGTGAGATCAAGAGAAACAACTCTGAGAGCCAATAAATCGTCATTGTGATGAGTGACTATTAATCTGGTCAGATCTGTCGTTATCTCAACCCTTCGTGCCCCACGTTGGGCGCCAAAAAGAACTGTCGTGGTTTAAACCCAGTCAGGTAATTCGTTCGCTCACTTCCCCCCCTTTCTTGCCCTCCCCCTGCTCTCGGAGGGGTGGAGAGGAGAATTGAAAAGAATGCAACTCCCACGGGTTGAGATAAGAACAGTTTAGTAACTAAGGTATAACACAAATCACTACTGCTACCACCAATGATAATAATGATAAAGGAAATAACAAGGGAAGAGAATACAACACCTCAGCACCAGCTGACCGATAACTCGCCCCCCTCAGCCCGACCAAGCTCCGACCGATACCTCCTCCAACCCTGTAGTCTCCCAGCCCTTCCGGCTAACTCCCAGTTACATCCTGGGCATGACGTGCTGTGGTATGGAATACCTCTTTGGTCAGTTTGGGTCAGGTGTCCTGTCTCTGCTTCCTCCCGGCTTCCCCTCCTCCCTGGCAGAGCATGAGGCTCACAAAGTCCTTGGCCAAACCAAAACATCCTTGTTATCAGCTCTGTTCCCGAGCCGAAAGTCAAAACACTGCACTGCACCAGCTACCAAGAAGGAGAAAAAATGACTGCTACTGCTGAACCCAGGACAGTCATGTTTCCTCAAACACATAAAGTATTTAGGGAAAGAAAGCAGCTTCTTGTATCAGAGTCAATAAGCTTCATCTAAACAATGTTGCTTAAAAATACTAAGTTAGCCAGAGCTCGGAAGTGCTGCCCACAAGTATCATATCAGTGTTCTTCTGAGTAATGATGAAACCAGTATGTCAGTTCAGAGGAACGAGGGTGCTCTACCAGGCATGGACCCCTCTGAAAGCGGAAGAGGCAGAGAGGTCTGAGGGGACTTCAGTGACACCCTACCTCAGCCCCTCCCACACTTAATGTGACCCTATAGCGTTAACATTGCTGCTGCAATATGCCAGCATAGCAGGAGCCTGCATGTGGTCTGAGTCATGGTCAATGCAGCAGGGTAGGTTATGCTTGTTAGGGTATGGAACATTACCCACGAACACGATATTTACACACTAAAAGTGGGGAATGAGACAGAGGTGGGTCAGCAGAATGCCTGGGTTTCCTAATGGTGTTGTTGCCCTGCATGTTATGATAAACAGTAGTTTGCTGGGCAAAGCCTCCAAGAAGACATACAACCAACGGTTCCTTGGAACCCTTCTGCCATGGTGACACTAACAAATTGTTTTTTTCTTTTTTTTTTTTTTTTTTTCCACAAGACGTCTATAGAATAATTTTGTCAGGCAAAACAAGACAGTTTGCCTAATAATCTGTCACACGAATGGCTCTGCTGGTTGCCATACTAGCATAGGCTAACTCCAGCGAGTTCTTGGCAGCTTTGATTGTTCCCTTCTTTTTTATCACAGCACCTCTCTTGACACCAGTGTCTGTTGTACTTTATTTCACTCCTGATATCCTTTCCCCCAAATTCACTGCTTCCATTACCTGTACCCACATAACTTACCTTGCTTTGGCAGAAAGGAAAGAATGTACAGCCTCCTCCTCATGAGGTAATCAATAGTGTTTCAAAGATACGCCAGCTAGCAAAGGCTTGTAAATAAGAGTCACTTCTGTCTTCAACAGCCCTTCATATGTGACATTTGCAATGCTTTTAGTATCAATTGACCTGACCCAAAGGACGGATGTCAAGAAGCCTCTTCTGAATCAGAGCTCCTGAGGTTCCTATTCCACTAGAGAATCACCATCTTACACCACACTGCTTTTCCTTCATGAATACTAAACCCCTTTATTAAGATGTTATATACATCATGGATGAAGTTTCTAGTGAATGATCACCAAAAGATGAACACATCTTTTTTAAAAGGCAGACTATGCAGTACGTACCCTAAGCAGTAACACCGTAGATTATGCTTTGGGATGACTATATTTCTAACAGAGCATTTAATTAACACAGATGTAATGAACCACTCACCAGGAACTTCTACAGAACCCCTGAACAGTGACAGCTACTAGAACAGCTCTGCAGCCAGCATTTTCTATGGGGCATGTGCACAGCATTTCAGTCAGCAGCGTGAGAAAGGCAGATCCTTACAGAGCAAAAGCTTACATCCATCTTTAAAGAAAAAGGTAAGGGAAATACTATGCAATCTAACAGATTAAAACACTGATTTAAAACATTATTTTCTACCTATAACTTGCCCCCTTTTTTATTGGTATGTATCAGATGTTTCATAGAATCATAGAATAGTTAGGGTTGGAAAGGACCTTAAGATCACCAAGTTCCAACCCCACTGCCATGGGCAGGGACACTTCACACCAAACCATGTCACCTAAGGCTCTGTCCAAACTGGCCTTGAACACTGCCAGGGATGGAGCATTCACAACCTCCCTGGGCAACTCATTCCAGTGCCTCACCACCCTCACAGGAAAGAACTTCTTCCTTATATGCAATCTAAACTTCCCCTGTTTAAGTTTGAACCCGTTACCCCTTGTCCTGTCACTACAGCCCCTAATGAAGAGTCCCTCCCCAGCATCCCTATAGGCCCCCTTCAGATACTGGAAGGCTGCTATGAGGTCTCCACGCAGCCTTCTCTTCTGCAGGCCCCAACTTTCTCAGCCTATCTTCATACAGGAGGTGCTCCAGTCCCCTGAGCATCCTTGTAGCCCTCCTCTGCACTTGTTCCAACAGTTGAGGTGTTGAGGACAGCAAAACTGCACACAATACTCCAAGTGAGGTCTCACAAGAGCAGAGCAGAGGGGCAGGATCACCTCCTTCGACCTGCTGGTCATGCTCCTTTTGATGCAGCCCAGGATACGGTTGGCTTTCTGGGCTGCAAGCGCACACTGAAGCTGGCTCATGTTCCTTTGCTCATCGACCAACACCCCCAAGTCCCTCTCCACAGTGCTGTTCTGTTGTGTCTATGGTGAGACACAAAATGAAAACATGCAAAAATAATTATCTTGATGAAAGCAAAACAAGAAAAGAAGAATACAAGGAAAATATATCTTTAACAGTCTTCACTGGAAACTGGTCAAAACCTAAAAAACTTAATCCCTTCCAAGGTATATCTAAGCGACTGCCACTTTTTTTTTAGGAATACCACATATGTACCATCTTGCAAGTTTAAGCTTGTGTGGTTTGTGATAAATTCTAGAGGTCAGTCACTTTCCAAAGGTACAGAACTGGTGGTCAGTAGAGCAGAACTTGTGCACAGAGGAAGAGGGAAAAGTTCCTGAAGCTCCTTGTCACTGCCACAGCTTGGTGACATTTAATTCTGTCAGCTTTAGCTCCACAAGCATCACCTGAGTCTGTATATGGTTGAGTTGTTGAAACTTTAAGGACAGGAAAAAAGATAACAATTAAAAAAAAAATCCCAAAGCAACCAACACCTCAGTTCTATTTCCATTATCACATATTTCTGAAGTAATAAACAGTAAATCAACATGCCCAAATTGCTGACACACTCTGAAAAGCAGTACTGAATTCTACTATCCACTTTCAGAGGCTGAACAGTTGCACTATGAATCTTATTTTAGAAGGCAGTGACGGTCTGCGACCCAGGACCTCACCTGCACCCCTAGAGCCCAGGGCAATGCCTGGGCTCTGCTCAAAGCTGGGAAGCTGGATGAAGCATGAAGCTCAGGGTCATGCACTGGAAAGTGACATTTCCCTCACATTCCCAGAGAGAAAAAAAATGCACTTGGAGTGTATAACAGAGTGGTTTATTACCCATTCTATTTGCACATACAAGCTGCTAAGTAGAGAAATGTGAAACAATTATCGCAGAATCGTAGAATAATTCAAATGAGAAAGCAGCTCAGGAGGTCTCTAGTCTAGTGGGGAGACTGCCCAACCTATAAATCTATGTAACTAGAAGAAACATGCAGATTTTTACATATGTGTGTATATATACTACTATGTTTAATTAATATCTAGAGCAGCTGATCATGTTCAAAAATGTCTGGATATCAGGTAGTAGGGGATATATACTAGACAGGGCTGTGATTTAAAATCAGAATTCATCGTAAAAGAGGCAAACTAAGGTCAGGGTTTTTTTCCTTATGCCATAGATAAAACAGTGCTCCTAAAAGCAATCGAAATACAATTCCTAAGTGAAATATAATTCACAAATGTTGTATTAATTTGACTTCTGATGACAACATGCTCCTGATGAGAAAATAACTTTATTTAAAAATAAAAAAGTCTTTGAAATTTAATAGTACAAGCTCAAAGGCACTGATACCAAAACTGCGGCTTAATTGCCGCATTTCTCCAAGTCTTCACTGCCAGCTTGGGTAAACATTGTAAATTGATTGTTCCCTTTTTAGTGACTGATCAGTCACTAAAGGTGCAGTGGTATTTTTACTGGTATGCTGCAATGTTTGGTCTTTCTGATTTGCTCCTGCGAGGTTTAAAAAATAGCAAAGTGGTGCAGTGGTGTTAGAGATCTACACTTCTCTCACTGCACACGTTTCATGAAAGATATATAATTTAATATTTGAAAAACACCACTCTTCTGGCTACAGAACTGAAAGTTTAGACTGTAACAAATATACTGAAATACATGTAGGTGCCCCATGTTAATGGCATATCAGATTTTTTTATCAGCTATAGAGGTAGAAACATTGATGCTTGTTAACTATTATGCTTCTCTTTTCACCTGATAGAAACAGGAACCTATTTTACCTTAATTGACTATAAAAGTTAGAAAATCAGTGCATTTTTCCACTTCTAAACTACTATGTCTGACATGCACTCATTTTTTTACCTTTACAGTCCCAGATGACTCCAAATGTAAACCATTCACACTTTACAGAATAAATGTAATAAAACACAGAATAAATGACAGGAAGGTAGCAGAGTTTTTTGCCTTCCACATTTTAGCTACATTTCAAGATTCTTAGACATAAAAATTTTAAATAATGTATCAAACACTGACATGGTTAAGTGTGAGCCTTAGTATTAGAATTTGATATGTCACCTGATGTTGTGCTAACAGTATTACATGTCTTAGATTGTTTGTTTCTCTAAGGTCACCATTGTTTTATTGAAATCCTGTGGGGTTTTTGCACAACTCTTTTAGAGCTAATTAAAAACTAAAGCTAAAGCTTTGTTAAAATAATTCCACCAAAGAAATTCGAACTATTCCACAGCAAAACATTCCATAGTCTAGGCCAACTCCTGGTAGGTGCATGTAAGTTTTAAAACAGAACAGAATGGAGACTGATTTATTATCATTAATTTCTACTGTTAATAAAAATTTGGGCTCCAGATCCATGACGAGGTATAACTATAATTAACAATCCCCCCCCCGCCCCCCAAAAATGGCAAAAAATTATGATAAAAAGATCTTACTAATTGTGAATGAAGCAATAAAGGGAATAGGCCATGAATTTGCATTCAAGTCAGCAACTAGGCACTTTGTGTGTAATAAATATTTAGCTTTAAAATAATCTAAAAACTTCTACCCAAGACTAACTGCTCAAACAAGAATGCAGGGTGATTGATTACCCTGGAAAACATTCTTGGTAGTTAATCAGTCTAACAAAGCAGTTATTTTTGTTGTTATAAGGGTAATATCTTCAGCTTTCTCTCAAGCCCTAACAAAGAGCGGGTTTGCCCTACTGCAAAATGCGGCTGCTCTCTGAAGGTTAACAAGCACTGACAGTAAGAAGGTGGGAAACTAATTCAGCCTTGGTGCCCTCTCAGAAAACACTTGGAATTGCTATCTTTTGTGATAAGGGAACCTAAATCAAGTGAGCCTGCATGACTTCAGCAATGGCAGCAAGCCCAGGCAAGAGGAAACCTTTGTAAAAGGACAGTCCCAGGCTACAGGGCAGAAGCGAGGTGGTTGGTCATATATTTGTATTTAAATTCATATCAGAGACCAACAAGTAGGCCAAGAATGAGAGTTTTGAGTATTTTTTCATCTTTAGTGAAACATTACCTTTACTTGGGACCCGAATTCCAGCCCTGAGGAAAAGTAAAAAGATAACAAGAGGCCTGATGTCTGCAGGAAACAAGCTGTAACTTCCTGATCAGGTGTAGATGGCAAAATCTGACCAAACTGAGAATGGGATGATGAGATGAGCAGCAACTGTGAGCTTAAAGACCTATTTGTCAATTATAGTTATTAATGGTAAAAAGTATTTGTTCAGTCTAAAGGACTACTGTTACTTCTCCCAGCTTCTCAACTATGATCCCAGGCTTTCAGTACAACTGCTTGGACCCACAGATATTCACTGAGACTAGGTCTGCCACTTTTGTTTCAGTGTGGTCTATTATGTATCTTAAGCATTCTGCAGTGCAGTCTTCTACTCCTTTATCTCTTAACAAATGCCTGAAAAATACAGAAGACTATGTAGGGATGTGATAAAAAAAACCATGATCCAAGCTATACCTCCTCTTCAGCCTGGGTTTCCAGGTTGTTGGCATCTGTAACGGAAACACAGCTCTGGGGCATGGGAGTCTTTTCTCTGTCCTTCTGTTCCACTGCTGGCAGCACCTTCACCTTGCTGGTTCCCATTTTGATGACATCTCTGAAAGGTGACAGTTACCCTGGTCTAAAAAGGTTTTATCCACAAGGAGGAAAGGGTACTCTCAGTTTTGTTTTGACCACAAATCCTAAAAATAGGAATCAACAATGTGACTTCACAGCAAAAGAAAATTCTTAGAATACACACCAAGATACAGATTCAACGCCAGGGTGGATGGGACTTTGAGGAACCTGGTCTAGTAGAAAGTGTCCCTGCCTACGGCAGTGGGGTGAAAACAAGATGATTTTTAAGGTCCCTTCCAACCCAAACCATTCTATGATTCTGTGACAAGCAAGCCGGTTAACAATTAAAGGCCATTTCAAAACATGACCAATGCAGGTTAAAGGGTGGGGTTAGGAATGTCATGTGTTAACTGCACCATGCTTGGATTTGAAATGAGGCAGGAAACTTTTAGGGAACTAATGAGGACCAAAAGAAAAATTTTCTACCTAAGTGCTTGGCTTGACATTTGTAATTTAGAATGAGTGTTGCATTTTTTTTCAGGGACAAAACATCTCATAATACTGCAGCTGACTCAATATTTGAAAGATAGATTGACGTCTGAAGATATAAAGACATAAAAAATTCAACTGGTTATTAAAATATTTAAGAAAAAAAGCTTATTTCATAACACATCTTTCATAGCAATAGGTTAAAATTTCCAGTGTTGAGTCAAAAAAAAAACACCAAAAGAGATACTGGTGATTAAAACAATGATCCTTAAAATAAATACTAAGCAATTGCATGTCAATGATTAAAACAAAACCACCCCAAAGTCTTTCCTCTGGGTAACACTATTGTTACGAATATAGCTTTTATAAATTCCATCTCCTCCACAGCTACTTAGTGTTCCTTATTCCACAAGGGTTTTCTGCTCTTGCTGAGTACTGTCTCCATTTGCCTTTAAAACCTTCACAGTTTACTGATGATTGAAGTTGCCTGTATTTTTTTCTTTCCAGATCACTGGAATTGGCTGGTTTTGACTCAATTTATGTCACAGCCCCAGCTTGGAGACTACCTCTAGCCAGGACTCCTGCAGGTATCACCTCCCATACATAGAAAAGAAAACTCTGGAAAAAACGTTTCAAATCGCAGTAATAAGTAATTTGCTCATAAGCCTCTTCTCCAAACTTTTTCTCTCCTTTATGAGAATGAGGATGTTTCTCCCAAACTCTACCTGCTCAGTCACATGGCAGAGTAAACCTGATTTCTCTTAGTACCTCTCTGCAAATTTCATTTGGTACCAGTGGTAAGATATTCACTGTAAAACCTGGTGGCAACTCTATACTGCAAAAGGATATACCTTATTTTTCCAATGGAAACTAGGAGAATTACATAGCAGAGTGGAGACAACAATTGCTGTTGCCTTTCTAGAATGCTACAGTCTCCACTGTTTTACCTGAAAGAATATAAGCAACGAGGTACTATCAGCTTGCTCTGATAACACTTCTCTTCTACCAGAAGATGGCAGCCATAGTACACAAACTTTCAATAGTATACTAAAAATTACAATAATGAAATCAATATGTATACAATGTATACCGCTGTCCTTACTGCATGAACCAGAAAGATTTGGTCTCATTGTACCATTTTCTGCTACTGCGCTCATGGTATGCTATTAGTTCATCATTGCAGCTCTTTCAAAACAGTATGACTTGGCAAGAAAAAAAATTAATAAAACTCTGATCAGGCATAAAATGACTGTATTTTTGGTTAAAGTGCAGAACAATAGCACAATATAGGTATGGGATAGCTTTTGTTTTTATTCAGCTGTTTAGTATGCTGTAGGTATAAATGAGACTTAAACCAAGCATCAAAACTGAACCTTTCAGACATTAATGTGATGATAGCTGTGTTATTATGAGCCTAATGATATCTAGTGCACACAAGAATACATAGGTGTCATGCTGGGAAACCAATGATCTGGCTCTCATTCTGACTGCAGGCAAAGAATATCTCATCAAAGCTATAAATTTCATGAGTCTGTTCCCAAATTTAAAACCCTTAAGGAAATGGCTTTCATGGTTCAACAGTTTTAAAGGGTTGCTCTTACTTGGCTTTGTAACAAGGAAATTAATAGTTCTTCCAAACAAATCAGAATTATGCCATAGCTGCATGCATTTTCATGCTGTTGCCTTCAGCAT
The DNA here is from genome assembly GCF_033815535.1 of Pezoporus flaviventris. Classification (NCBI taxonomy): domain Eukaryota; kingdom Metazoa; phylum Chordata; class Aves; order Psittaciformes; family Psittacidae; genus Pezoporus; species Pezoporus flaviventris. Next base: position 5,410,071 of record NW_026892603.1, read on the forward strand.
TTTACTTCCTTCTCCAGATAACATCGCTGCAGAATCCACATTGAATTCACTGTGGGGAAACATTTATTACCTGCTATGATTTCGCACTATAGCATTAGACAGGTGATAGAAGTGGTTTACTCATTGTAAAAATTGGGTTTTTTTAGGTCATGTGAAATCGAGTCAGTTTCTAATCAACCTTCACTTTTCACAGAGTAAAACCTATCCAGCCTAACGTCAGGGAGAGTTAGTTTCTGTATCATGATGCAGAGCAACCAACCAAGAGGTAGACGGCTTATGGGACTGCAATAACAAGCACTGAAGTGATATACTTCTCTGTCAGTATGTTTTTTTTCCCTTTAAAAATTCTGACTGTGAAAATACTAAAGTCCCTGAGAAAGAATAAACATATTTAAATCATTTTCTTAATTTAAAGGTATACAAATGCTTTCTAATGAGCAGAAAAATCTCTTGTGTTAGGATTAGCTGTTGTCTGTCATTTAATCCCTATAATGCACTTGAACTAGTGCTGTTCAGGAGAAAAAAAACACATAAATGAGCACCAAATGTCCAGTGTAGCAATGCATTTCAATGTATCATTATCAAAACAACAAAACACTGTGGATTCTCATTTAACCAGTAAGAAGTTACACATACGCTGGGATCAAAATACCAAGATACTTGCTTTTGTGCAGAATCCATATGACTGCACAACATTTACGATCCAACTATTTCAATGCCTGTGGAGCTACAAATGGAAGATTAACACCATGTGTCAAAAGCAGCTTTGCTTTTTAGGTTCATGCCAATCATTTGGAGTCCAATCTTTAACATGTAGCATTCAGAATAAGAATCCTTGCACAACAACAACAATTAGATAATAAACTAAGGAAATTGATCTACTAGCAAACTACATATATATATGAAAAAAAATAACTATATTGTCAAAATCAGAAATTACTCTGTCAGTGACTGACAAGAACTTCCACACCTAAAATATGAGGGAATGGAAAGGTCAGACATTATTTCCTAAAACCAAAAATTATACTAATAGACAAATTTGCTCTTCAATGGTGAAGTGAATGTCTGTAATAGAAAACACAATGTTGGAGTTCACAGAATTCTCAATAGCCCACTGTTCCACAGGGAAGAAAGAGCAAACATGGAGGACCGAACAAAAAACAACAGTAATCCATCATAAACTGCACAAAAAAAAGCAGTGAATTTGCTTTAATATGAGGAAAATGACAGTTTCTCCTCAAGCATGGAAAACATAATTATCCCCTAAGCCACCCTAAAATAGCTGTCACTAGTGTAAACCAGAAAACTGCAATTCCCAGCTGGGGAGCACCACCATTGTCATGCATGAGAGGAATAGAGTGGGAAACAAATAGTTCTCCATTTAGACTTCCAGAGCAGCATGTGACTTTTGCTATTAAGTAACTGCATAGAGGGAGAGAGAATAAGGAGACATTACAATTGGTGCTTGGGCACATGTACATAGGGGTGTCTTCGTATATTTACATACAAAGAATATGCTGATGCTTTAAAATGAATGTAATCACCTGAATTAAAGAACTCTCAACTTTTGGTCATCCTACCTCTAAATTAGGCTTTGAGCATATCCAAATAAGCTTTGAGCTTCCCACTATAGGAGCTAGGCTGTTTTCAATATCCAAGGTGGCTTGTGTTTGAGACTGCAGCAAGGACATAACTTTAATAAAACACACAATATTGTGCATCACATTTCCAACTGAGTTCTGATGAAGAATAACAATCAGAAGCATCATGTCATAGTCATGTAGGACTGTTGCAGCCATCTGCTTTACCAAGTGCATTGTACCCTAAAAAATTCCATACATTGAGAAAAAAATGCAAGATGAAAATTAAATTCATACTGGTACTGTGAAAACTCAAGAATATATATATATCAAAATCAATTGCAAATTTTAATTAGAGCAGAATTAGAATAAATACCTATTTTGTATAGTCTTTATTTGAACTTTGTCAGTAAATACTCCTCTATTTATTAAAAATGTCTACAAAGAAGTCATTGAATAGGTCTCCTCCATTTTTCTAGAAGGGATGAAGTTAGGACAGCTTTTTGATTCCGTCACATTTATCTCACTTAACCTCAAACCTAGCTGATCATGGATAACAGTGCTGGTTATTATTATTTTGCAGTGAAAATCTAAATCTAAAAGATTTTGAATTTGGAATTAAACAACTTAACCAAGCCACAGGTTTCTATTTATCAACCTGTCCTGGTTTCAGCTGGGATAGAGTTAACTTTTTTCCTAGTAGCTGGTGCAGTGCTGTGTTTTGGCTTCAGTCTGAGAGCAATGCTGATAACACGCTGATGTTTTAGTTGTTGCTCAGTACTGCTTACTCTGACCAAGGACTTTTCAGTCTCATGCTCTGCCAGTGCAGAGCACAAGAAGCCGGAAGAGAGCAGAGACAGGACACCTGACCCAAATTAGCCAAAGGGGTATTCCATACCACAGCACATCATGCCCAGTATATAAAATGGGGAGAGTTATCCAGAAGGGACTGGTTGCTGCTCAGGTTGGGCTGGGTACTGGTCAGTGGGTGGTGAGCATTTGTATTGTGCATCACTTGGGTTTCCTCCTTCTCTCTTTTTCCTATTACTATTATTGTTGTTATCATTATTATTTTATTATGATTTATATTACTATTATTTTAATATTTTATTTCTCTTAAATTTTTAAACTGTTCTTATCTCAATCCACAGGTTTTATGTTTTTCCAGTGAGCGAGGTGGCACTTAGGACTGGCTGGGGTCAAACCACGACACAACCGTGACTGTAGAATTCTGGTGACATATGTCAGATTTCTGAAAAAAATAGTTACCTAAAAGTATGATTTATGTAATTATACTTTCACATTAAATTTTTAGGAGTTTAAGAAAGATACAGAAATACTCCTTTTAAGCTAATACCAGCAATATGCATCAAATAAAAGACTCTGTATCTTTCAACATCTGAACCATTTTTCTCACTCAGGTGTTTGAGAGCCAAGTAATGTATTTTCATACAAAACCCAAACACCAAATAACCACCTTTCTCATCTTATGCACTCATACAGTTCCAAGCTGTCACAGAGCTTAGACTCATAGCAAAGGACAAACCTGCTGCCATGGACCGAATGGAAATAAATTATTTTACACAAACAAAACCCTATCTGCTAATTTCAAACAGGATAATTTGTATGGATAAACCCAAACACCAAGTGGAGTGGGGACAGGGATGGCCACGGATGCCAATACATGGCCATAATCCATCCCAGTCAGTAACTCTCCCTGCTATTACGCTGTCTTTGTGTAAACCCCATGTAAAACTGCATTATCTCACCTTTTCTTGTAAGTTCATTGTTCTGTACTTCAAAATTCAGAGGTCTTTCAGCCCTTTCCAATGTCAACCCTGCCACTTCTTCAGATCCTGGTGTGTACTAAGATCTGAGAACTGACTATGGCTTTCTAAGTTAGCCTGCAAAAAGGAAGAACATTCACATTGTTCTTATCTACCCTGTGATCCTACAAATCACCGTGTAGAGAACAAGTCCTGTGTGGTAAATCTGTGTTTCTGTCTTTCCTAAATCTGTATCTTCCACTGCAGTAAAGTCAAAATCATATTCCCCCTCCTCTCTGAGATGGCTACAGTGACTGATCTATACCAAACAGACCAATGCTAGATTTATTTTATATGCTAATTTACATGATAGTTGCATTTGTTAAAATGAGATCTAGTGTTATTAAACTCCTGTAGAGTAATTGTGATTGAAATTTGTCCATGAGCTACACACATTTGAACTTCATGAACCAGAAAAGAATTTATAAAAGATAATGCTTCAGAACAGGCATGTTGTTTTTAAAATATCTTAAACTATAGTTTATTCAGACAGGATAAAATTGAAGATGAATACTATTTACAACCTGATTTAACACTCAATATACAGAATAACAGTAAAAATATAAAAGAGTGTGAAAAGAGGTGAACTTTTTAAATTGAAGACGATTCATTTCTCTTAGAGCAAGATAAATTTCACTCAAGGGACTTCAGTGAGTGTTGCTCTAATCCTAAAACAGAATCAGTATATTTTTGGTTTCTTCACTGCAACCTGTGGAACTATCAGGCTGTAAATCTACATCTGAGTTTCTCGAAGTAACCTTCCCATTTATTGATGTGCACAGGCTAACATCAGAGGTAAACTGGAAATCAAAATGATGAGCATAGGAAGAAAAATTTTTTTTTATTATAGATTTTCACTACTCAGTCTGGTAAAATGGAAATATCGAAGGAAGGAATTAGACCTGGGTAGGATGGCCTAATCAAGACCAAAGGCTGACATTCATTAAAAGACAATGATCACATGACAACAGAAAAGGTTTACATGAAAGAAAATTATTATACAACAGGAAACCAATTAAAAATCACAAGATACAAGCATGTAAAGCCAACTACTTATGTAAACATACTGTACATACCAGAAAAACCCTTGCCTCCACCAAGTCCTCAGCAACATTTATTCTAATCGCTGATCAGAAGAAATTTCACAACTCGTTTAGTAGAACATATTTAGCTAACTTATAAGAATCAAAGCTCTTGCTCAGAAATACCAAAATACATCTGAGTTATAACTATCCTTTAAGGATAAAATTGCTTTGTAGAGTACAAAAGAAAAAAACTGACCCCTTTGAGTAGTAAACGCTATTAGTGATGAATAACCCATCAGCTTTCTATACCGTGCTCAAAAAGCTTTTTGAATTTTATTGATATGGTGCTCAGTTCTGATAATTCAGCTTCTAATGCAATCAAGAATATCACCAGGAGCTACTTAATTAATTCCCCAGTGCAGCATGAATTTAATTTTCAATGACTTTATTGAGAACTTTTTTTGTTAATTTTACAATGAGAAACTATAATCACTGTTACACAACTTGCAAATATTTCAAACAAGACAGCAATCTCCTATTTTTTTGATTTTTTCTGTTCCAAATTCAGCTCCTGAGATGGATTTTCTGCCCCAGCTTCATTTTCATCTTCCTGTAAAAGAAAATGAAAACCTGAATATTAATGAACTTATTGAAGAAGTACACTTTTTGTACTTATGCGTATGCATACAATTTTGTACAGATTTTTGCCATCCTTTGCCTGACCACCAGGCATAAAAAAAAAGCAAAAAAAAGAGTCATTTATTCAAGTATTTGATTTTGTTTTGGAGTTAAAATTAAAAAGATAAGAAATATAAACAAAACTTATCACCTACATTTATAGTAGAAGAATAATTTAATGAGTAAATATTTCACTGATCAATTTACTGATGGTTACATAAAGAAATTACTAAACCATACATGGATGACAAAATAGTCAAACATCTGCTGCAGGCAGCATCATACACCCTCCCTTTGTTCTTGACCACAGGTTTCTACTAAATTACTTTCAAATGCAAGAACTTTCATCATTGTTCTAAAAATTACTTTTGAAAAGCATCTGCCATTGAAAAATGTTTCTTTTGTTGTTTTTTTTTTTTTGAGACCAGATACGTTTACTTCACCATTTGATAAAAGACAATAAATTTAACTCCAGAGACACTTTATGTGCTGCAGCATCGTATTTTTGTCCCATCTAGCATATTTTCTTGACAGGCCTGCCAATTCTCCAATTACTTGTACCACCATATGTTATCTGAAGATCAGTCAGGTCTAAAATAGGAAACATGAGCATGTCAGGCAGCAGCATGCTTACAATATTCTACAGCTTCAGCTCCACGAGTAGGGCTCATAACTCACTACAGGTTCCTCTGAATTTTGCTGAAAAAAATGAAGTGACATCATAATGCCGTTTCTATAGGAATGGATACTGTTTTGTGTCCAACACAGAATTTTGACCTCCAAAGCATAAATTATGAAAGACTGAGAAAACTTTTATAAGGCAACTTGCAACCTATCGCATCATGAACAGCCCTTATCACAATTCAAAGTATGGCCAGTTTTCCTGTCGGCATTTTAATTCAATATACAAAGAATCTTTCTCATTCCAAAACTACAAAGAAGAAATTAACAGACATTTTGGAATGAAGAAGCATCCTGGCTGCTGCTAATACCACAAGTCATCAAAGTCAACAGCTGAGAGAAAGGAAATGTCAGGGATATTAGGTGGGACTCGGAAACCCAAGGTGCAGTTTCCTGTTTTAAAAGAGCACCTTCATTCTTCTAGGAAAATAACTATCTTTTTGCATCCTAGCCCTCCTTTCACCACCAAAGGGTGTTTTGTAAGGATAATTATAAAAAATATTTATAGGTACAAAACATAGGAAGACTACATGGGCAGCATAAAACAGAATAGCAATGGAAAAACTCATTAAAAAAATGTGGTCTCTTATGTTACACAATGCTAAAATAGCATAGAAAAGCTAGCTGTTCTATTAAAGAAACATACACTCCAAAACATCTCTTCAATTGCCTTTAAAAGATGTAGTGAGTCTTGTGGCTCTTTTATTTCAGGTGAGGGAACACATCTGTGCATGTGTGAGAAACCAAAGACTGTTGATTCATTGAAATTAGAAGTGTAGCATATATGGAAGAGAGTTTCATGTATAGTGAACATACTTCAAGGTCAAACTTCTCAAGAAGTAAAAGCCAAGGCAGAATGGGAAACAGCAAAGGAACAATGTGTAACTAGGCCAAGATGTACACAACAAAGAATATCACTGAATAAAAAAGTTACCAACAGGAACTTTTGGCTGGTATCGAAAAACAGCCAGGTTCTTTCATGAAGGACTTGTTAATGAAAGAACAGCAAATTTGCATGTTTCAGAAGGTCCTCACCCACAAAAGTTGTATCCCTATGACCTCAGCACCAACTTATCCACCTCCCTAGCACACAACCTGCCACTATTCCAACGTCCTTTTATTCCCTCTTAACCCTACACAGTCATTCTTTTCCCAGCACACTTGATATATTGTGTAGGGTTTCCCCTCCTAATAGAGGGAGTATGCACAAATTTCAAAGACTACAGGGCCATACCTTCACAGAGGATTACAAGAGGGTGAAAGGATATTAGGCTCAATACTGAATATCAGCTTCCTGAGTCTATTTTTTGTGGACAAAAAGGTTTTATCCAGTGAAAGAGCTTTGTAACAGAATCTTCTGGCTTTGTGTAAACTTGAAATGTTTTAATGCTGTGCTCATACGGTCATGCTTGCTCTCTGTCAGATTTCCTAGGTTACAGCAGCAGCTGCAATGATCAGTGTTTTCTGAGATGCAGAAATAATGGCTGAGTGGCTACAGCAAGTCCAGGATTTGCTCTGTGTGAATACTCAAGATAGAAGCATCCACTCTGGATATTTTTCAGAACCAATACCCTTGCCTTTGTTCATCTGCTGTTGCTTCAACTAGGTGAAACATATTCAAACAGGTATAAACTACCTGCAGATTATAAATTGAATTTACATGGGCAGATTCCTACACACAATCATCCAGGCCCCTGACTGGTATTTTGTTGTTGTTTATTTTTTCGAATTTTACATATTTTTATGCACAAAAGCTCTCTGAATACTGTTGTATTGAATTATGCTCCACAGAGGACATCTTAATTTTGTAGGGGCACATATATTCCATTTCTGTTTTCCAAGAACAGAAAGTCCTATTTCATTTTGATACAGAAACCTAAGTTTAGTCTCTCTGAATGTGGGTGACTACTGTGCAAAACAGACACTGGAAAGTATGATCTACCAGTACTGGCAATCATGCAGCTTTCTGCCAGAAAAGAAGTGACAGCATTGTCCTGAGAATGGCAAGCTTACTAAGGACTCAAAACTTCTCATGAGACATGAACTCCTATAAATTGTAAGAGCAGCATCCCTGCCAGTATTGCTGGGAAAAATTTCAACTGGCAATTTTGAGCATACACATTAACCATACTCCAGGATGTAAAGACTCACTACTCTTTCACTTTGCTGACAATGGAAAATTTCTATGAAATGTTTTATCTTTTCTATTAATAGCCCAAGAGGCATCCCAAAGATTGCACACAGAATACTGAATTGGCTTTAATGTCATTAATGATGTTTGAATTTTCAGCTAAATAGCCTATATAGCTTAATTATTAAGAAATTAGGCTCTGAGAAAAAGACTCAAGGCTGTTAGTGGATGAGAAGCCAAACATGACTGGCAGTGCATGTTCACAGCCTGGAAAGCCAACCGTATCCTGGGCTGCATCAAAAGAAGTGTGGCCAGCAGGTTGAGGGAGGTGATGCTCCCCCTCTACTCCAATGTTATAAGACCGCACCTGCAGTATGGCATGCAGCTCTGGGGCTCCTGACATAAGAAGGATGCGAACCTGCTGGAGTGAGTCCAGAGGAGGACCATGAAAATGCTCAGAGGGCTGGAGCATCTCTCCTATGGAGACAGGCTTGAGAGAGCTGGGCTTTTTCAGCCTGGAGAAGTCTGCAGGGAGACCTTATAGCAGCCTTTCAGTACCTAGGGGAGTCTATAAGAAATCTGGAGAGGGACTTTTTACAAAAGCGTGAAGTGATAGAACAAAGGGCAATGGCTTTAAGCTGAAAGAGGGAAAATTTAGATTACACATTAGAAAGAAACTGTTTACTCTGAGGGTGCTGAGGCGCTGGCACAGGTTGTCCAGAGAAGTTGGGAATGCCTCATCCCTGAAATCGTGCAAGGCCAGGTTGGACAGGGCTTTGAGCAACAGGATCTAGTCAGCGGTGTCCTTGCCCATGGGAAGGGGATTGGAATTGGATGATCTTTAAGGTCCCTTTCAACCCTAACTATTCTATGACTCTATGATATTATATGAACAGGCTGCTGATTAAACATATATTATTTTTTTTTAGTAACTACCACCTAGCATTGTCATGATTCTAATGCTTCTAATACTGTCAGATAACAAAGAAAAACCTTTTCTTTTCATGTTATCTGCTAAAAACCAGTCCATGATGGCAGTGTATAACGTTTATCTGTGGCTACAAAGCAAATGAAATACTGAATTCCAGTTTCTGTTTCACAGAATTTCAGTTCACATTATTTCTATTAATGCCTCACATCTCTCTTTTTTTTTTCTCTCAGCCACCTATGACTCTACTGTCTAGTGCCTGAAACAGAGAACAATCACTTCGGTGTTAAAATGTTCAATTATTAAAGTAGTTTTTGATAGCGGATGTCAAAAGTCAAACATCCCTTAGTATCTTTCCTGACTACAGACAATCATATACTCTAATACTATGCAGTATTGGAGTATATGCAGTTGAAATAAATTAAGTTTACAAGTCTGAATTTGTCATTCTTTCAGATTTAAAAACAACCCAAATACAAAACCTAAGTGATAAAGAAAAGGACAAAGGGCTTTATAAAGCGCTGTTAAACTCAAAACCCTGAACTGAAATGTCAGGTCAGGAGCTCCTTGATTGATTGGCTTCACTAACGAAGATTTGGGAAGGGCTTTACCCACGCTTACTACAGGAGTGATGAGGACTAAAAGGGCAATGTGGGATAGGCAAATCCGGTTGGACAAAAGGCTGCTTGGTCATTCAGGATGCTGCCGAACAAGACTGTCATCTCCTTGGTCAATCTCGAGCGACCAATGTCCTGAACCGCCTGCATGCAGGGCTGGGTCTGCCACTTCCAGTGCACCTCATCACGTGCTGTTTCATCCCTCACCTGTCGCTACAGGGCTTTGCAAGTGTGAGTAAACCCTTCAGGCCTGCGCAGTGGATTTTTTAGGTGAGGCACAGCATGTGCAGAGCTGGCCCCACCCTTTACACCTGAGGTTTATCTGCCAGGGCCTAGAGAGCTTGGACTGTGACAGCAAAGTCCTCAGGTCGTAGGTTTGGTTAGAGTGTCCTTCTCTTTGATGGATGGCCTTACAGGGCTAAACGAGCTCCATCTGCCCAGGTTTGAAGTTAGAGTTGTCCTTCTCCTAGGATGGTTGCCTGAAGGCTAGTGAGCAGGCAATGTGGGATAGGCAAATCAGATTGGAAAAAAGGCTGCTTGATCATTCAGGGTGTTTCCGAACAAGACAGTCAGGAGCTCCTTAAACCATTAATGACTGAACACCTCATCAGAATCTTGATGATGCTGATAGACTGAAAGACCTTCTACATCAGCTTTTTTCTTTCCATAGTGCATCCCTTCCTTTCCCTGGGAATTGGATTAAACGGTCCTTTGGATGCTCTCAAATGTCCTAGTGACATCTCTCCTCCAAATTAATTAGTCTACACTTGGTAGCTGAGCATTTATGGGTCACAGTAACAGAACAGGGCCATGAACTTGTAACTGAGACCCTACAGTGTGCTACTTAGGTAAGTGTTGAGGATTATTATTATTGAGCATTCAATAGCTTTGCTGAGGTTAATAGGAATACTTCAATATTTAGACACCTCAAGGTGCCAAGAACTAAAGGTAAGAAGCTGACTTTTAAGGTCCTATTTCTGAAAATTTTGATCTAACATTTGAGGGAGACTATAATATAACTTCATCCCCTTTGAAAGAGTATTTAAGGTCAACTACAAATGATGATCCAAGCAGAGAATAACAGGTCTGACATAGAAAGGTAACTCTGTAGTTAAAAAGTGCCTAGAAATAGGTGTTTTGGTGCACTTTTCTATTCTCCTTCCCCATCTCCACCTCCCCAGTTCAGACTGTCTGAGAATTTCTTTTTATTCCATTAGTTAATGACATGAAATCTGGAAGATGATGGTGAATTAGTCAATTCTTAATTCTACAAGGAATCTGACACTACTCTGTATGTAGAACAGACCGCACTGCAATTAACTGTGCTAAGAAATGCAACAATTCACAGATTTGTGCATTAAACCACAAATTTCTAAAGTTGCATTACAAAGGTATACTTAAATAATCCTTCTGTTGTGTGCTTTGCAAACTGTAACCCATATTCTAAACTTAATAAATAGCTATACATTACAGTATGATGTAAATGAACAACTGAATAATAACAAAGTATGCAGAATTCAAAAATATCTTATTACAGTGAGAAATTATGAAAGGGTTCTTTATGCTATCACATATTCTAGAAATATCTCAAAACCACTCAGGACCAAATTCAAACACTATTACTTTTCAAAGTACCTTACCTCAAAAGAGCTGTGATATGACTAACATGCTAAGCCTCAGCAAGGGTGTCCATGTGGTGTTTCATCTCCTGCCTCACAGATCCCAGCTAGTAAAACGTCAGTTGGAAGTAAGTAAAAATACTTCTAATACTCTTCAAAAACATACCAGGAAAAAGGGACTTGAGAAACTATGAGAGGTTTTTATTGTTGAAGTCTAGCTTTCCAATGTCATAGGCCAAATTTGGAGGGAAATGACCATCAGGCAAAAAAATGTGAATTACATCAGTCTCTCAGTTAAATCAACAAAAGATGAGCATCTAGCACCAATATTTAAAAGTTATTTTTCTTCCAAAGCCTATGCTATCTCTTCAAACGTATTACTGACAGTCCTTATAACAGAGTGGTGCAAAAATACAGAGTACAACTGGAACAATTTTGTACCAATGGATATTAGAAGCAAATATAAATTTCTTGTGATAGATGACAGTTTTTGTCACTGTAGCTCTGAAGTGATAAGGCAGCTGTTTGTTTCTCCTTTGAAAAAGAGACCCTTGCTACATGGATCATTTTCATAGTGACAGCCTTGACAAGTTTGACATTTGCTTCATGAAGTATTCTGAAGCAGCCATCAAGAAAATGCACCCTCTGGGACCACTGGCAATCTGACAGTCGTACCTTTTAATGCTCATCTCCATTAATTCTTACTGTCAAAGCCCACCAAATTCCTGTAAGAAAATCTCTGCTGATCTGGTACGTTAAAAAATGGAGGCTATGAATGAACTAACCATTATAATGTAAGTAAACATGACATCAATTAACTGGAAGCAGCTCTCCACCACATTTTGTTCAGTAAAATGAGCAACGTTTAGCTGTTGTCTCCTTCACCGATGCAGTATATGGCATCGTGCTCTAGGTGGCAATGCAAGACTGGGAGAATTACTTTTATACTGAAGCTGAAGAAGCTACAAGCAGCTGCATGTTTATCACAAACTCTTTCCCCTTTAACTTGCACTAGTACAAGAACTTTAAGTCTTTTTGAAACGTTTGTCAGTGTTCTATATTTTTTGTTTCCTTGTTTCTAATTCTGATTATACAGATAAATGTACCATTGCAAGAGCCCTTAGAGTCAAAATTTCATTTAATGCTTAGTACAGAAGTGGAAATTCATGCCAGATTTCAAATCTTCCATCTGTTTCTCTCTTTTTAAGGAGGCAGCCATTCCACTGAGTGGCCCTTCTGGCTGACTGCCACAACAGTTGGGATGCTCTTCAGGGCAGGTGGTGCTTGAAACTCAACCATTGTTTTTCAAGTTCAGCTGGTTCTCCTTGAAGAAAGCAGAGGAAACTGTTTCCTCTTTAACAATTGGAGTCTTAAAAGGTTTAGTTATATGAACTTTAGACTGCATCTATAAAAATGTAGATATCACAAACCTGAAACATCAACTAGGAAATAGTTGAAAAGCAACTTTTAATGGGATTGTACTGTGCCTGTATGGGATGGGCTTCTTCAATTTCCACTCCGATCTCAGAGTGTACGCTTGCCTTACTTTTCAAGCCTTCAAGTCTGGCATTGTCCTGATTTAGATCCTTTGTAAGGCAATTTTGTCACTCAAATATAATACTTACATCTGTGCATATATAAATATATATGTGGAAACTAAAATAGCATTTCTGACTAATGTGTCAATATAATTATTTTTATGAATTGGAAATTAAAACAGGAAGTTCCACTTTATATATACTCATACTACTACAGAATGATATTCCGTAGCCTAGAAAAGTGTATTCTAAACTTATCAAGATGATTTTAAATATTTATGGCTCCACTCCCACCGTATTTACACTATATATTTACTGAATTATAAGAAGCAAAACGTTGGGTTCTTCTTACAATAATCTAGATGAGAACAAAAGGTGATCAGGCCAGTGATATGGAATTAACAGCTCTTCTAAGTAATTTAACTTCTAAGTACTGTTTAATAAAAAAAAACCTAGCAAATAAGAGGATAATTTTTAACTGCTCAATTGTTAGGCTATCTATGTATCCTGGTCGTTACTAAACCTGAAGATTTTTTATCATGCTTTAACTGTTTTCACAAATAAGTTTAGCTATAGACAGCCTTTTATCAAGAGGTCTCAACATCCTTCATTTCCACAATGATTAACAACATTAAATAGAAAAGCAGGTACAACTGAGCTATAGAAAAATGCTTCTGTAAGCTACAGACAAGACATGCTGTCTACAGTTGAAGGCAGCTAAAAGACATCACTCTAAACATCACTGAAGTACACGTTTTTTACAAGAAAAAGAAAGCACTACCATATGAAAGGAATAAATTTATCTCAATAACAGGGAAAATCTAGACCATAATGAAAATGTTTTAGGAAAAATGAGTGTACTGCATGCTTTTGACCAAAATTAATTAGAGTTTTAATGTTCTACATTTCCACCATAATTCTTTAAATGGTGCGTTTATTTCACAGTAATAAACACTCGGTTCATTAAGTAAAGTTCAAAATCCGTGTTAGTCACTACATTTAACAACCTTTGGCCCCCTTCTTCTGTATTTTTTTATTCAGGTTTCCAAAGCATTGAATAAGCAATTGAGGAACACAATTAAATTTCATGATTCTGCATATTTAGGATTCTTATTTCATCTAAGACAAAGGGCAATTAATCTACCATTCTATACTGAATTCCAACTTTAGTGAGCCATGTAGATACTGAAATGAACTTACAGGAAATGCTTAATTAAATTACTGTAAAAAGCATAACCAAAGTTTTTTCTTTCCTTATGACAAAAGAAAACACACATTTAATTAGAAAAAGTCTACTGCAGTATTTTAAATTTAATAACTTTGGAATAATGAAAATATTGCTATAATGTGACAGCTAACAACTCAGAAAGCTTTTTTCTCCTTTCGTTCGTATTTCAACAGAACATTTCACCTGAGTGCAGCCATGAAATTCTGTCCAGACTCTAGGCATAAAAGACAGAACTTTCAATAGAGTTAATATGAAGACACAGGAGTCTGAACAATACAGCAAAGGCCTTTATTTCAGCCACCTATTTTTCAAAATACGATATAAATAATGTAAAAAATGGTTTATATTTGTTGCAGCCCTGAATGCTTATACTCAGTCACAATCCATGAAGTTGCAAAAACAACTGATAGAAATGGGCAAAGCTGTACAATTAGATAAGGGATAAACTACGACAGCAAATAGAACCCGTGGTACTGATGAAGAAATCAGAGGTAGAAGAGACTTTTTTTAAAAACCCCGTACAATTCCTTTCAGTAGGTCCCCCAAAACACATGCTGATATTGAAATTCAGAATCCAACAACTACAACTAGACAGATGCTTCAGTGATTTCAATATCCATTAAATAAAATCCCCCAAAAAGCATTCCAGACGAGGACCAGATCCTCATCTTCATGCTAACAACGCAGGTGCAGGTACAGTCTCTCATGGAACACCTAACCTATACCTTCCCTACATTCGTTTAATCTAAATTAACACCAGCACTGTAGACCTACCCAGAAGTCAAAAATACTTCTTTACAAGCTGTATAAACATACATCTAATTTGACAATATAACACAAATATTTGACTATGGACCTGAAATCAAGCAAGACAAGAAAGAAAAGACAAATCTAAGGCTTCAGAAGTTGGAATCCAGTTGGTTTGATAGCAAAAGAAGGCCTGTAGATTTGTTTGGGTTTATATTTTTAGATTATTTCTGTATTTGAAGAGAGCACTTACTGTTCTGATCCTGTAATGATGCCTGAACTGTCCTGTTTCATACAACAGATCAACTCAGCTGTATTTGAAGCATCAAGGGTGTATTGGTAACAAACACAGTCAATTTTGTGTTGAAATTGTAACATTAAGTATACCAAGGTTTCAATAGTTTCAAGCTGATCAGCTTCTAAATGAACAAAACAATAAAATAAAATAAAATAAAATAAAATAAAATAAAATAAAATAAAATAAAATAAAATAAAATAAAGTAAAAGTATTAGGTTTAACAGTAGAATGAGTTATCTTCAACCTCCGGTCATCTTTGCATTTCCAGGTGAGGTTCTGAAGTCGAATGTTATTCAATTCAGTGGGTATACTAAGGGATGTTTTGGTAGTTTGTCACGATAGTGATATTGTTTAGCTGTAATTTTGTGATGTCAGAATCTGATGAAACTCCTTCAGGTGTCATCAGAGATAATGCAATGTCTAACCATTTAAGGTAATACTGTTGTCAAAAGGAACTCTGCAAAAACCTGCCCTGTAAAAGCAGTATCTGCCTTCAAACACACACTCTGATATCCTGCCAAAACTTTTTCCCTAACAATATCTGTTCACTTTTTTTTTTTTTAAAAAAAAAAAAGAAAAAGAAATAGTTGCCTTTCAGAAACTTAGAATCAAATTAATTGACAGACCTCACCTTGGTTCAGATAGTTACCACTAAAAGGGTTCCTTACAGGTTCATGGTGCATTTCTTTCTGATAAACTTAGAAGTTCCTGTTTCACTATACTACATCAAAGTCATCTTTTGGTTTGTCAACAGTTTGCTTCCCATCTCTGCCCACCCTCCAACAAATCACACATAATTTTGTTAGAAAAGTGGGAGAAAAAATACTTCGATGTGATTCAATTACTGAAAAGCCATATTCTAAAAGATTCCCAAAGCAAGGGAAATTTGACTCTAATTAGTGTTTTGCATATTTATGGTAGAAAAGCTTATTACAGAGCTCATAATAAATCATATTAATCTACTTTTTCCTTAAAACACTGAAGCCACTTAATAACATTCATTGAAACTCCTATTGAAGCTCACTAAACACCATTCCTCAGACATCTACTCACTGAGGAGGTTTTTTTGTCTCCCATTATGTTACATCACAGTGCTTCCAAGACATAATATTCTACTCAACCATTAAGGGCCACAACTTGCGAACATGTATACATGCATCGTATGTATACATTCAACTACATTCAATTCGTTTGATCACTGAACTGAACAGTACTATTTACTGGGGCTATGTATGGAATATACTGTGGAGCAAGGCTTCTCTGGAACGGAAAAAATGTAAACAGCCCCTGGATCAAGAACAGCATTTAAATTATGGGTATTTAAGAGGAAGTTGAGGCTATTTTCAGAGGGCTAGTGTTGTCAGGCAGCTGCCTCTAAGGAGTTTCTGCCCAGCACCTTACTTAGGGTCAGCAATGGCCCAACAGCAATATATTTAGTAGTTGCTGCTCTCTGCTCTTGTACAACAGCTGCTCTCCTAACTGTCAGGATTAGCTACCAACATCAAGCAAAAGCTTACATATTCATTCATTTTACTTAGTTGCAATCCATTTATCTGGTTTTACTCACTGGCTTTTCTCTTTCTGCATATACAGGAGCTCCAGGAAACACAATTCGAAGAATTAACAGCTAGTAACTATTTCATTATTTTCTGTTTACTCAGACAATCATCACATGTCCCCTTTACTCTCAAAGCAGAACAGGTAGTAAAAAAAAGTAATATAGAAAAAACAGGCTCATATTCTCCTGTGGCAAATACTACCTAGTATTTGATGCAACTCATTTTGCCTGCTTCTTCTTATCAAGATGTACCTTAGGCAACACAACACAGAGAACTACAGAAGCCTGTAGTGCTGCCATTTAAATCAGCATTTAAAGTTAGAAAGAAACACATAATTATACTATCTAATCTACCAACATACTTCTAAAATATGATTATTAAGAATATGAAGGCTCTGAAGAAAATACAGCAAATGCTGTCTATCTCCTTAACATCAGTTACAGTTACTGGTATTAATCATTTGCAACTTTTAAGCGAACTGAAGTATATTTAATTAATTTAAATTCAAGAAAATCTTTCAGAAGGCAAGTTCTCAAAAAAGCAAAACATGAAAAATTGTGCTACCTGTTTCTTTCTCTATCCATTCAAAAACCTCAAAAGTAATGCCTGTTAAGACCTAGGTATAGCAAGGTCTCTACTGCCTTTTTGCTGCTCAATTTGATAAAAGTTAACATATAGTTACAATATTTAACTATGATATTAATTAATAACCCTGTTGGCCAAGTCACACCATACCACATACTGTACAAACACATCTGAAGAGTCTGAGATTGCAGAATCTAAAATCAGTTAAGAAAAAAAGATGAAAGAAAAGAACAAGTAAAATATAAAACCTACATGTGTCAGGATAATGGGCATATATCTCAATCACATTTTTGTGCCAAGTATGGTTAATAAGTGAAGAATGATTAAAAAGTGATTACCATTAAAATGTATCTAAAACTATTTCACACAGTAATATTTTATATTTATTTATAAAACAAAGTGACTATACAGGACAGACATAAGAAGACAGGTATTGCAGGTATTTTATCAAAAGAGTACTGGGCCTTGAAGAGTCAGTCTGCGGAGGTGTACTTCTGTGCAGGAAAGAGTTCAGATCAAGGTGAGAACTCCCTGTATGAAGTACAGAGTGTGGAGAAAGTGGAGAAAACCAGTGAGCTGGAAAATGTCACTGGAGAAGAGGAAGAAATGGAGGAGTGGTACTTAATAGGATTTAGAATCTAGAGTACGGTCACTAACAGAAACCAAGATAAAACTAATGCATGTGTCCATAGTAAAGCAAGGTCTGAGACTCAGATGAAGAATTTCTCAGCTAAAATCTCTGACATTTGTCCCCCTACTATAATACAAATTCGTCCTGGAGGGTGTGGATATTGAACTTGCTGCTACATTAAAGAACTTATCCGTAAAATGTGAATAATAATACTTTCAATGTCAGGATGGAGCTCTGTGCATGAGAAGATTTATATAAGTGTTAAGTGCTGTAATTGTTATTACATTCAGAAAGTACAGAAGGCTTTAAAAGCATTAACTTTTCTAGCGCAGAACATCACCTGTTCTTTCTGAAACCAGCAAAGAAGACATAAAATGAGTGCAGAAATCAGAAGAAACTGTCTGGTTTTAAATTCTGATGCATATTTTTTGTCTCTAGGAAAAATAAACAACCATTAATAACATTAATTTTATGATACTTGATATTGTATAATATGCAGCAAGCCATAAAGCATATGAAAACTAGTTTTACTTCATATAAATTTATTTTTCATCAGGAAATTATTTAACTGAAAAGATGTTTTGAGATAACTAAGAAGGCAATGCATAAAAAAGGTGAATGGTTTGGAATGATGAAAAGAGAATGGAGTCAATTTTAAAAACATAATGAAATCAGGAAGTAACTACCGAGTCAGCGCTAGTACATCAGCAGCGGGATCAAATGAAACTGATGTGTCTAGATCTCTTTTTCAGAAGGAAAAGTACCTGCTCTCCAAGGAAGACCATATCCTAACAGCATTTAAGTGGAGGAGTCAACATCCTCCTTGTGAAAGCTGCAGTGATCAGCTTGAGTTCAATGAGTTTTTTCCACGTGAATATACTTTCATACTTAGGCTGTCTTGCATCATGCAATGATAACTGTTAAGGTTGTGGCCCAGAATTACATCTTTGGGTGTACAAACTTTTGGATATTTAGTTCCTAATTTTAGATTTTTAAAATGCATCGTTTATGTCCTGCCTAGTGCTTGCAATTCAAACTTTGTTGTTTATTCAATGTACAGTGGAAGTTTTACATTTCCACTTCATCCAAAACCATCAATAATTTGCCCTAGGAAAACAACATTTTCAGATGTCATGAGGATTTCCTCTACATATAACCAATTCTTCCTCTTTGTCGCAGTTTAAGCCCAGTCAGCCACGCAGCCGCAGCCGTTCACTCACTCCCCCACCCCGCCCCCTTTTTTCCCCCACTCCCAGAGGGATGGGGAGAAGAATCAAAAGAATTTAACTCCCAGGGGCTGAGATAAGAACAGTCCAGTAACTAAGGTATAACACAAATCACTACTGCTGCCACCAATACTAATAATGATAAGGGAAATAACAAGGGAAGAGAATACAACCGCTCACCACCTGCTGACCAATACCCAGCCCAACCGAGCAGTGATCTAGCCCTTCCGGGTAACTGCCCCCAGTTTATATAGTGGGCATGACATGCTGTGGTATGGAATACCTCTTTGGTCAGTCTGGGTCAGGTGTCCTGTCTCTGCTTCCTCCCCGCTTCCCCACTTCCCTGGCAGAGCATGAGACTCAGAAAGTCCTTGGTCAGAGTAAACATTACTGAGCAACAACTAAAAACATTGGTGTTATCAGTGCTGCTGCCAGGCCAAAAGTCGAAAACACAGCACTGCACCAGCTACTAAGAAGGAGAAAAAATGACTGCTACTGCTGAACCCATGACACCCTTGAAAATCTTTATGCACTAAGAAAAATAAAAGGCAGAATTTTCTCTCATATATTTAAAACTTTAACTACAGGAAGACAGCTACTGATACTGCCCAACAGGTTAAAATACTTGCTCTAAACAGAGCTGTCACTGGTACAGTATTTAAATTTACAAAGTGATTTCTGTATGAATGGGATTGTTCCAGGCTGAAAACAACATTTTTAATACTGCAAACAAACAAGAAATTAATGCACAAAATGAACTGCTTAACAGGGGTTTATGCACCCCCTGTGCATTGTATTTGGAAATGAAGTCCAGAGGCAGAGGGGTTCTCCATGGATTAGAAGAGACCCACAGCCCTTTCAGCAGCATCCTGTTATACAAAATTTGGCACTAACACTGTTTGCTTCAGCAAATGACTTCATGCTTTGTCTTTTTTAATCCAATTTCCACCTTAATATAGACTGAAGTGTAGTGAAAATATCGAAAGAGGATGCCTGGAAATGAACTGTGTTAGAAAGCTAATCCAGGCAGTAATCCAATCCCACACAGTCAGCTCCTCATTAACTGAGAAGTTTAACTCACAGATAGCTTCACAGGAACCAGTGTTCAGCACTAGTTATGACAAGATATAATTATCACACATCGAGACATGATTCAACAAGGCAGGTAAGAGGCTAAGTCTGAGAAAAAGAAGAGGAACAGGCACTCTATTGAGAGCCACAATAATTGATTCTAACACTTATCCCAATTTGAATAGCTTGGATTTGTAGGTTATTACATCATTAGATACTTTGCTGGTGTACCCCTTAAGTGTATGAGTCACCCAATTCAGCAAGAGCTTCCTCATTAGCAGGTATTATCTCCTCTTTTCTAAAGGCCAAAGCACCCATGCATAACTCAAGCAGCCACCCAACAGCCTATTCAGAAAACCCTCATTCATATTTTCCTACCACAGGAAACAATACTTTCCTACCTAATGAACATTGCTACATTTTTTATTTTTTTTTTACTTTTGTCTTTCTTAGACTGATTAACCACAGGTAGCAACCTGGACAACGTCCTGAAAAGGCAGACCTGAGGATGCCAGTGGCTTGCCATCCATGCATCTCAGCAGAGAAGGGCCAGAAAAAAGCAGTACTGTGTCTCCCTTGCAGAAACTCTGGGTCCACTGATGACACAAAGGCAACCCAAGGTTGCTGCATAGGCTGCTTGTGGATATGATGTCAGATTTTCTGTCAGCACAGTGTGATTCACCAGTTATTTAAATAAAAAATAAAAGCCCAACATTCTTTAAGCAAGTTAAACATGATGAAAGCATACCATTAAGGTATTCTCATAACGATATTCAGTGCCACGTACATTTTCATCCTAGTCAAACCAGTATCTGTTCATAGAGGTCTCTGTCTTTAACTCCTGCCTTGAGCAGAAGTAGGAGAAATCCAAATTAAAGCAGATTTCAATAAACTAATGGATTACAGTCCTACATCTTAAAATATGCAGAACGCACAAAACAAGTGAAACAAGGAGGCACAAAAGTACAAAATGTAATCAGTTCTAAGTAATGTTAAGTTTGATGTTTTTGTAATGGAAAATAACTGCTGTGCTTGAAGGTAGTTGACATAATTTCAGGCCCTCAGGACCTCAGTACAAAAGGTGTGAGAAAAGCAGAATAGAAGGACAGGACCTGGGGATGGGGAGTATTCCGGACTAGCAGATGTCCAGGGTGGGCACAGATAAACTAACTGAGAAGTAAAAGGACAGGATGATTGCTAATGCTTGAGGCGTTAATAAACCCATTAAGCTGATGTAAGCATCTACTAGGGAGTATTCCGGATTAGCAGATGTCCAGGATGAGAGCAGTTAAACTAACTGGTAAGTAGAAGGCCAGGATGATTGCTATGTCTGTAATGTTAATTGAGCTTGTTGGGAAAAGTAAACGACCCTTAAAGACCACCACATTTTGTATGCATGCCGGAAACCTTTTGGAAAATGATGTAATATGCTCAGTGACCATGCAAGGATGACCTGTGTAGCAATTCGGGGACACACGTTAGGAGGAACTATCCCCCGTGTCACCCGCCGCTGCAATAAAGAATACCTGCTTGTCAACTTGAAACTCTGTTGGCAAGTTTGTTCCTGGAGTTTTCTCTGAATCAAATGAAAGGATTTGCACTCCTGGCCTATGTAAAAATACAGGCTGCATTTGTGATTCTTTTTTTCCTGAATGACTGAGGTGAGACCTAAGATTTTTATTTTGTCTGAACAGTTTCATTAAACGCAACACAGCCCTTTCCTACTCCTTGGGGGAAGTCCCAAATGTATTTTTTCAAGGTCTTATCCATTATATAAAAGAACAAAAGGGATTTTTTTCCATGCCCATTTGCTTGTTTTGAGTTAATAGCTTTAGACAAAAGCAGGTGAAAATAAAGTGTCTTAAGACCATAACACCTTTGATTCGGAGAAAACTCCAGGAACAAACTTGCCAACAGTTTCAAGTTGACAAGCAGGTATTCTTTATTGCAGCGGTGGGTGACACGGGGGATAGCTCCTCCTAACTTTTGTCCCCGAATTGCTATACAGGTCATCCTTACATGGTCACTGGGCATATTACATCATTTTCCAAAAGGTTTCCGGCATGCATACAAAATGTGGTGGTCTTTAAGGGTCGTTTACTTTTCCCAACAATCTTCATAACCAGCTTAATTAACATTACAGACATAGCAATCATCCTGTCCTTCTACTTATCAGTTAGTTTAACTGTGCCCACCCTGGACATCTGCTAGTTCCAGATACTCCCCATCCCCAGGTCCTGTCCTTCTATTCTGCTTTTCTTACACCTTTTGTACTAAGGTCCTAAGGACCTGAAACTATGTCAACTACCTTCAAGCACCGCACCGCATCAAAAAAACCATCACAAAGCCATCAAATTTAACCTTACTTAGAACTGATTACATTTTGTGCTTTTGTGCCTCCTTGTCTCACCTTCCTCCCACAAACTATTTCCTTTTGCTGCCTACTCAACATTTGCAGAACTTTACCCTTTGGTAGATGTTTCACCATCTTCAGGCTTGTTTCCTTCTAGCTTTCGCCCTTTACTTCACAAAATTCTCATCTTTTTAAGCAGGAAAGTTTCTGAAGATCCTTAGGATAACGCTTAAAATTTTGTTGGTATCCATTCCTTTAGACACAAGCTCTTCTTTGTTGCTGTTCTCTGTCTACTTACTTAAAAGAACATCTTCTCTTGGTACAAGGATAAAGTAAAAATAACAGCTTACCACTTGTAAATATGTTCAAGGTGTGGGGACCGAGATTTTCCTAGAAAAGAGATATCTGGCAGTTGTTCTGTTGTTTTTTGTTGCTTTTTTTTTTTTTTAATTCTGAATCATAGCTTTTTCCTGTAATCTGATATTTAAGGGCATCCAACAGGAATAACTGAAACAGATGCCAGTCTTTCTCCCTAAAAAAAAAAAAAAAATTAGAAACACTCTGGGGACTATGGCAATGTGTTCCAACAAGAAGACCACTACCTATGGTGTCCATTTTGTAATGGCTGACATCGGCACAGAATATTTCACTGACAAATAAAATTTTCAACTCATTCATCTGTCATAAGTACCTTTCAAGCAGAAGTCATGTTTTTTTGATAGGGAATATATGAAGCAATGTTTAACTTCAGTTTTTTTCCATTGAGCAATATACTTTATCCACCTCACCAGGAATGACTGGGAGTCTAAAGATTAAACATTTCAGATGAAAGGATACAACACAGAAACTAATTTTCAAACTGACTCTATGTGTTCAGCTTTTTTGTTTGTTTGTTTTTAAAGGACACTCCAGCTACCTATTCCATAGCCACTAACAGCAGTGGCCTCACTTCAGTCCTTATTCTCTCCTTTAGGAAGAGTATTAGTCCATGACTGAATCACGGAATGGGTGGTGTTGGAAGGGACCTTAAAGATCATCTACTTCCAATCCCCCTGCCGTGTGCTGGGACACCCTCCATTAGATCACATTGCTCAAAGCCCCGTCCAACCTGGCCTTGAACATTTCCAAGGATGGGGCATCCACACTAACCACTAATCCTCATTTTCCAGCAACCAATCAGTATTGATTCCAGTATTTCATTTTTCTTCCATACCTAGAAAGTTAAGCTTCCAGTCTTTTGATGCAAAAGGAATTGTCCATATCTGAAAAAATTTAGTGGACCAGCAGAACTCCAGTTGCATTGTATTAATCTATTTGCTAATAAACTGCTATGCCAGCCATTGCTCCTATATCATTTTTGTACACAGTGACAGATTTCTATCATCACCTTCATAAACAAGTTTTTTAAACATTTTAGAACTTAGCAGCCTTGCAATATCTGAAGGGGGCCTACAAGGATGCTGGAAAGGAAGTCTTCATCAGGTACTGTAGCAATAGGATGAGGGTTAACGCATTTAAACTTAAACAGGGGAAGTTCAGGTTGGATATAAGGAAGAAGTTCTTTACTGTGAGTGTGTGAGGAACTGGAATGGGTTGCCCAGACAAGTGGTAAACGCTTCATCCATGGCAGCGTTCAAGACCGGGCTGGACGGAGCCTTGGGCGACATGGTCTAGAGTGAGGCGTCCCTGTCCATGGCAGGGGGTTTGGAACTAGATGAACTTAACATCCTTTCCAACCCAAACTATTCTATGATTCTATGATTCTAACTTGCATTAATCTTTTATCACTCTGAAAAAAGATTTAGATCATAACAGTGATAATAGCAGCTTTAGTCTCAAGTGTTACAGATTTTCTGAGGAATACAGCAGGTTGTGACCATACTTATATCAACTGAGATAATTTTTCTAGCTTTCATAAATGAAACTATCCTGCTTTCATCAAGCCAGGTGCATATTCCCTACTAATCCAAAAATACTAAATGCATAATTGAATTTTGTTTCCTCAGAGCATATGATTTCATAACCAAAGGCAGGAAAGAGCAAGAAGAGTCAACTGACAACAATATGCCATGCCTGTCCAAACAAATGAAAGGCTGTATCTCCTCAACAGCTTGACTACTGCATCACTCTCTCACTTTCTACATTAATGTTTATGACCCAGTGATGTATGAAGCCCGGCAAAATCAAGCAGTTGATATTCCTCAGTTAACTTTTTTTTTCATGTGCCACTCTCTGAGAGGCACACTCAAGCATATGTGGTCTAAGAAATTAGCATTTCAGAAAGCCCTAGGTATATTCCTCCTGACTATATCCACTGAAACACCACTTTCAAATGCAAGACTGGCTGACTTGATGGAATTTCTAAGCCATATACTTACAGCTAGATGGAACACTATTATGAAAGGAGCACTATTGCATTACTGGCAGGCTTCCTTACTGAAGGTTTTTTTTGGTGCTGGAAGATGGGAAGCAAGATCCTCCTGGAGCACTGAGAAGATGTGAGTTCTCATGTTGAAATTCAGAAGTCACCACTAGTCAATCAAAGTTTACCATATTATATGAACCTGGAGTTTGCTTGCCTCAGAAGTATTGATGTATGTTTGGAAAATATGAAAGACACACCAGTCAGTGTGCCTGTTCAATCTGCCATGAAGGCATCATATTTGTTCTGCAGCATAGGCAAGCTCCCGTGGTTCAGGAAGGAATAAAGATAACCAAGTATTTCTCAGTACTTCCACGTCAAAGCATGAAAAGCTGCCTTCTAATTAAATCTATTCATCTAATGTAACCACTTCCTTGGAACAGAAGATACTGAGGGTTTTCCAGAGCCAGAAAAGCCTCTGCTATATGCAACTATATGTGTTGTTAGCCTAATACAGTTTTTGTCTGATAAACTTGTTAGGCAGTATATCAGAAGCCAATTCTTTGAAAGACGCACTGTGAATGCAAAGTTGTTAGCGTGCCTCTTCTTAGCCAAAAGCCAAACACATCTGCCAGCCTAAAGTAAGCAACCTGATTTCCAGCAAGTATGACCTCATACTTCAATGTAGACATATCCCCATGTAATCTCTCTCTTACACTGAAACAGAAATAGAGATTTCAAATGAAAGAACAATGGGCTGTTGTCGACTCTTAAGTTCTCAGGATGCATTTGATTGCATGCAACTGAAAGCTCTAGATAGTTTCCCAGAAGCACAGTCATACAGATGCAGGCAGATCTTATTTTTTTTGAACAAAATGCTGCGTTTCATCGATTCCAAACTGTGCTGTCCACCTAGTTAAGGTTTATTTTCAACACCAAATGTCTTCATTTTGAGTAAAGCAACACTGAGAGAAAAGCTTCTACCCTAAAAAAAAAAATAAAAATTCAATCTTACATGGGGATGGTGGTGGAAAATGGAATGGTTCAATTGACTTCCTGCCTGTGTGACTATTAATTTACTCATATTCTTCATAAGGTAAAAGGACCCAGTGAATCTGTAGGACAAAACCAAATATAAATGGTTGTGTGCTGTCGAGAAAACAACAATCTTTCCCCTCTGATGTTGCTTATAAATTGAGTGTGTAGAATTTACCGACATAAATGTGATCGATTGCATTATTTCTCTCAAATAAGCAGTGGAACCTACCAGTTAAAGAAGGTTTTCATCCAGCATGTAGGCAGCTGTTTGGGTTTAAGTCCTGTGCTATTTTGAGGCCTCTTGAGGTGGGTGACCAAAATTCAGTGTACATAAACAGCATAAGCTTAAAAAAGATACCTAAGATTGAATGAAGTATGAACAAAGCTTATCCATTCATTTCTATGCATTTTGATACCCAACTGCTGTTAATCTCAACAACCGTGACTCAGATTCATCTTTTGTGCATTTGAGCTCTGAGTTAGACAATTTGCTTACCAAAGACGCACTTGGTGGACAGTTAGAAGAAATGCCCAGAACATAACTCATCACCCTTATCTTCCGCATTGATTTTAGGACAGGGTAATGCAGCAATTCCTTAATACATATATTAAAAACATTACGGCAAGGACAAGTGGCAAGTAAACGGAGCCACCCTTAACACCTTCTTCCTACAGAGTACCCATTCAATTGTAAATTCCACTCGTAAATTATGACTAAAGGAAAAGATTCAGACTCTGTAGGAACTGGAAATACTTGAAGAAAGAATTAAAATTGAAATGGCAAGTTTCTTTCAAGCTACTGATCATGCAGTATTAAGCATGTTTTATTGCCTTATCATAGTAATTAATTTTTGGTTCACATTAATGACATTCTTATCATGCCTAAGATGCTAATGCAATTTGACATCAGCAAATACCACAAGATCACTTAGCTTATGTCACTAGCAGGGACAAATTCATAGCTTTACATTAATGACCTTTCTAACATACTAATTGCTTCCAAAATGAAGGACTGCTTGTGTGTTTTTGTCATTCTTGCATTGTCTTTTAATATCTGTTTTTTTTACAGAAAACAATTATCAAGTTTCCCATACACATTAGAAACACTGAGACTTCATTTCAGCTTTCTACTTATTTGCAAAAAGCTGTCCCAAAGCTGCTTTGGGTCTTTTGTGTATGGGACTGGCTCCAGAACAGAAATATCTCCTCTGGCCAAGTGCCTTGGAGAGCACCTCTCTCAGAAGATGCGCACTCTCCAGCTGCCACTGAAGTCACAGAGCAAGTGGCTGTAAATGCAGGAGGTGCTGCTGCTGGGGCCTGGGGAAGGAGCACTCACAATTAAAGCATGAAACTTCACCCCTTGAATAGGAAGCAGATACATTTCTCCCCTTGTTAAGAGAAAGGCAGCATATGATCCTGTAAAGTACTTCAAATCAAATGGTCTTAATAATAAAGGGACAGCCATTTATTCTGCAAAATAGGTGCAGGGGGTTGTCACAACTTTTCTCTTGTGCCATTACTTCATTACAAATAGTAACAACGCTTCCCTGCACTTTCCTGTTAAAGCTGGAAGCATAACTGAAAATCTGTTAAGACACTGAACCATAGTATTTGTGTATAAAATGCTTCATTACAAAGATTTTTTGAATTCTAATTATTTTCTTATTAACCCAATTACTTTGCTATGTGTACATTTAAACATAATTATATGCTGTGACATGCACCTCCTCTATTGCATTTACTGCTAAGGCTAATTTTAACTAAATTAGGAGTTCATTCACATATACCACATATTTTATGGGCTTTTTGCAAACTATATCACTATTGTACAAACCAGCAACTGCTAAATATATATTAAGCTATAACAATAAAATGTGTAGCTTTAGATTGATACTAAATGTCTTAATGTGTTAGTGTGTTCCACACAAATTATTTGCTGAATTAGTCTGAAGTTTACCACAAGCTTGTTTTAACTTTCACTTGACCTTCACTTCTTTTTTAAAAGAAGGTTTTCGTATTCATAGATACATTCCTGCTGAAGACGAGGTTAAACTTGTCAGAAGCATTTTAATAAAATACTGAAGACCTCCCTTAATTTATGGCAGATATATTTTCAAGAAGGAAAATGCTGATATCATCTTGGTTATAAGCTTGCTGCTGAAATGATTTAGATATTCTTTTCCTTTCACACAGTACCAGTATAAAGCTTTTCTTTGCAGGCAATGAATTATAGTTGACACTTCAAACCTATTCTATCAGTATCTTCTAGTTCAGAAAAATGAGAAAACATAAATATTTATTCTATGTATACAGAAGAGACACAAGGCTCTGACAAAAATGATCCATTATGGAATGATGAATAACCGTTACATGTCTCACACTTAGAACAGCAAAGGGCAAAAAAATTTGCCACTTTTTAATATCAGGATTTGAGGTTATTGTGGAACTAAAAATGCAATTATTTTATCATATTGAGCTGGTGTTTAAGCCCAGTGATTTCTGATGACATTCACTTCATGACTACACAGATGATGTAGCTGCTTGATACAGATCCTTGGTCTGATCTGATAAAGTCTATTAATGATGTGCTTTAACTCTGGAAAAACAGTTATGCAAACAGCCTTCCATTATCTCAGTTTGTTTGTGAAATACTTCTCTGGCTTAAGTTTTGCAATTAATAACACTAGGAATTCCTTTATTCCATTATGTGACGCAGAGAAGTAGAGGCTATTATAATTTGCTGAAAAATAAACACTGTAGGAAAAAAGCAGTTACATTTCTGAATATTTG
The DNA here is from genome assembly GCF_033815535.1 of Pezoporus flaviventris. Taxonomy (NCBI): domain Eukaryota; kingdom Metazoa; phylum Chordata; class Aves; order Psittaciformes; family Psittacidae; genus Pezoporus; species Pezoporus flaviventris. The sequence continues at coordinate 5,438,582 of NW_026892603.1, forward strand.
AAACAATATTATCAGTCTTACGATCATCCTTTCCTTTTGAAAGAAGAAAACCTCTCCTATTAAGTGCAAACAATAGCCAAAATGTAGTAAACAGGAATAATACAACTTGATTTTTTAATATTATTTTTAGCCACAATGTCTGGTTTTATACTAGAAAAAGAAGTCGTTGAGGTAAGGAACATTTTTTTTTATTCAGTGCTTTTAACCATACAGCCCTGACTACAAAACTGTATTCACAATACAAATTATGGAACTAAAAATAAATACTCAAAATGACAAGCACGGTAAGTTTGCCATGAGAAAAGAATAATATATAATTGCACAGAATTATTTGCTAAATTGTCTTATGGGAGCTTCACAGACTGTAACTTAAAGACCCCTTACTTATTAAACTCAAATTAAAAAGCATATTGATTTAAATGAAAATAAACTAGCATTAATTTGGTATATAAAAATTAAGAAGTTCTAAAGTTATAATACTCTGGAAAAATTGGCTAAGCTATCTTTTCAATGTGCCATTGGTATTAAACAGTGAACTATAAAACACAATTCACAGATGTTAACTTAGCAGAAAAAACCCAACCTGAAACCACACCACATATGCAATGTTGCACATTAAATGTTTTAATTTTTGACACTATTTCTTGGCCTCATCACTCCACCCAGGCACTGACAGGTTAACTTTTGACATGAAGTAAGGAGCTGCACTGAGTAGCAAAAAATGTTTATCTAGCCCAGCTTCTTGTTGCCTTCAATGGCCACAGGCAGATGCCCACGAAGACTGCAAGATGAAGGCAAGAACAAACCAATCTATCCCTATTAGTTTCCCAAGTTAAATGTTATTACCAAATACAATAACTTTGAGATAAAAAATTTCACCTGAAGTACTTAGCATAGGGGAAAATGTAGACTTTAGGAATAGCAATATTATTTAAAAGAACAATGTCTTCCACCTATCTTAGATAAAATAATTAAAAGTGGTTTTTTTTTAATTTTCTCTAAACATTCAGTGTTTCTACATGAGATCTTGAGACAGGGATGAACGGATGAAATGGCATAAGGAGAGATCTTGCAGGGTGTCATGCTTGTGGTGAAGAAGGAAGTTTACTCAATCTTTGTTACAGGAACAGGGGTTGGGTTTGGTTTCTTGTAAGTTTTTAATCTGCTTCCCCTTTTTGAATAATTTGGTGTCTCTGCAGACACCGAAAGCTTTCTCAAGTAACAACATGACTTCAAAATTGTGTTATTTTTACCCTGCTGCTTATCAGGCTAAAATATGAATGGTGACTTTTGGATTATCTACAGGCTCTGAATGACACTGCATCATTTTTGCTTCTATCCCCATTTCAAATACCACCCTTGAGAGTACAAAGAGGCTGTTAAAAGCAGCAACATTTTGCAGAAACAAACATCTAAAATTTTGCACAGCATGCCCCCACACAAATTATATTCTATGGGTGACTCAATTTTTAAATGCTGACTTACTGAGATCTTTTTCCCAGAGCTAACTATATAAATAAAAACTGTCAGAAAATGAGAATAAAAATAAGCATTTTAAATGCAGAAAAAAATCTCTGCTCCTTTCTTTATGCTCTCTTTCTTCATGCTGCCTACTTTTTCATATCTTGTCTGCCATTTTGGGTATTATACCTCTGATATTCAGAGCTACATTAGAACAAATACGCCCTTGTTCTGACTTCAATTTTTTTCCTTTTTTCTAAGAAAGTGTTTTCTAAAGGCCTCTCTTTATCCTCCTAAAGTATGGCTATTTACCTTCATAATATCCACCTTGTGCGACCAGTATTGGATTAACTGAGTTTACTTATAGTAAGTGCCTACACACAAAAATTATAGTGAATATTGGAAGAAAAGTGGAGTCAAGTACAGTTGAAGGTTTAGAAATCATACAGGGAACATCACTATTGTAATTCCATTGTACACATTTAAGGCAACTTACTATATTTTGGAATTTCAATTATAAATCTCTCCCAAACTAAAACCTACTACTTAATTTTACTCTGTTTTTGAGAGAGGATGCTCACATTAGAGTGCTAGGTTTGAACACAGTTCCCTATACCTTGTTGAATCCAAACCAACAGTGACAGTTTTCCAACAAGAAACGTGTGGATACACCTCTGTGCACGACTAGTCTGAGAAGATTTATTCTGGTAAACAGAATAAATTTCAGAATAAATCTCAGAATAAAATTTTACAAGGACGCAAGCACACATGTACAATTTCTCTGCATTCCAGCACCTGTGGTACTTGATAGCAAATCACAGTCTAAATTTTGTGCAACTGATCACCTGTCTGAAAATCTTACAAGCAGCAATTGATCCTAATTTATAGAATCATAGAATCATAGAATAATTAGGGTTGGAAAGGACCTTAAGATCATCTAGTTCCAACCCCCCTGCGGAGGGCAGGGACACCTTACGCTAAATCATATCACCCGAGGCCTCTTCCAACCTGGTCTTGCAGAAGAAAGAGCAGAATTTTCATGTTACAACATTAATCAGTAGCTGTTAATTTTAGTCAGTCTCCTGAACAAACCAAGCCTACTCTTGAGGGGTAAACCATGAGGAGAGCTGTGAAACAAGGAAAAAGGGCTCCTTCCGAATGGATAAATGCAGAAAAACCTTATCAAACACGTGAGTACTGGATAATGGAGAACTGAATCCCCAAAGATACCACCCCTCCTCACTGTTGAAGTCTCTCTGAATTTAACTGTATTTCCAGTAATATTTTCAGAGTTTCTAAATAAAACAAAGCCCATAACAACATCTTAGAATATGTAATTCTGGGTATTCAAGGTAATCTAGAGGTTCTGGGAGTCTAAGACAGTTGTGTAGCCACTGCCAAAATATTAAGAATTAATAGTAAGAAAACTTCACTTAAGAAGCATTTAGCAGTTCAGTAAGGAGGACTATGAAAGATTATGTGTGTTAGTCTACACCACAGTCTTCAAAAAACACATACTTGGTGTTAACATAAATTTAGTTTTCAATTACTGTTAATTATGGTGGATTAATGCATATATGACTAACGCAAAAATACACATAATTAGCAAAATGAGCTATTCTAGTAAATAACAAATTACTAATCCTACTGTGCTAAAATATTTAGGTAAATTGAACTCTTTGACATCTAAATATTCTGCTTAACAGTGAGAGAAATTTACAGAAACAATACTTTGATGGAACAGCATTGGGACACTATTGGGATTGTGCTGCAGTTCCGAGATAACCCTGAAACAACTGGGTAGGGAAAAATCTATATAACCTATGTTATTAATGACTACTGACTGACCTCTTGCTTATCTTCACTACCTTAAAGATGACATTGAAATTTTTAACTCTGCTCAAGCTTCATTATCTGAAATCTAGACTGTAATAACTTAAAAGGGTTCTGATGATATTTTTAACCCATCATATCGAAATAACCAGAAAATTTCTGACATTATATATTGCCTAGAATAAGAATCATTGCTTTGTTCACATAGGGCAATGCGAAGTCTAATATTTACACTGCATACAATGACCAGAGAATGTATTTGCTTAATTTTTCATTCAAATATTAAAGATCAGAGAGAAGATAAAAATCCCTCAGGAGAGGCAGAAAAAAGAACATTGAGACTCTGTACATGACATACTGAAGACAGGAGTTACATTTACTTTCCTCCAGGAAGGAATTTTTGTTGTGCATCACACGTGCCACACAGCAAATGACATCAGTAGCTTATATGACATTGTACCATACCACAACATGGATATCTCAAAACAGCCATAGCTGACTAGAGAGTGCACACAGGTACACTGAAGTCCGCTGACATCAGTACAGCTATCAAAATATACAGCAGGTAGGAAGTAGACTTCAACTTGTACAACTTGCTGCCATTTTCCCACCTAAAGCTTGCATAATTCTAACTTTTCGTTCCATTTCCCACTCTCCTCCTCTGGCCAAAACAAAATTCATGATTTAAAGCATGACATTTAAGCTGAAATCAAAGCTATTCTTTCTTCTTAAAATATAACAAGTTGTTTAGCCTCCATAACACTTTGAAGTGACCAAATAAAACAACATGTGAATTTCAAATTGAATTTACAAAAATTAGAACTATTTCTTTGTGGCAAGGTGTTAAAGAAAAAAAATCTTATTAAATATACATTAGCTGTAATTTGTTTTTTTTTCTGATCCTATCAATTCTAAAGGGTGTTTCAGATTTTTTTTGTCAAATAAAAAAGAACCTAGTACAGTTCAAGGAAAGATTTTTTTTCTGCTAAAAGGAATGAAATTCCAACTTAGCTTTCTCTAGAATACGAATAAAATTTTATACACAAGTGATTCTAAATGTCACTGGCTTCCCATTTTCAATGGTGCTATTTTTTCAGAGAATGTACACACAAAACAATGACCTCTTCATGTAATCTGGAAATGCCAAATAATAATACCTCAGAGAAAATACTGTTTCCACTTGAGTTAAAATACTCATTTTTACAACAGAAAGAAAATACGAAATCCTAAAATCTCTAGGGATACCATGCAGAAAATCTATATACAGAGGAAAAAAAAAGGAAAAAGTAGTAGGCAATTGTTCACACAAGCTAATTCCAAATTAAAGTCACAGTAAAATTAATGAATCTCAGAGGTTAATAAACTGCTCATTTGGCAGCGTTTATTGTGGCACATTGTTTGCATGTTTGGCCATTTTTCTCTTATTTTTTATTAATTATAGCTACTTGGAATTGATGATGTCCAGCTTACACATCAGTGCATATCCAGATTGATGAATGCGCCGCAGATGTTGGAGCCATGTGGAGGGTCTGTCCATACACAGGATTTGTGCTGTAACCCTCAGCATTTTCCTGCAGTGAACTTGCAGGCACTTCTGAGAACAGAAATGCAGCTAACGGAGGAAATTCCAGGAATGTCTCTCGTTTTGCCTCCATCACTGCATGAGAAAGAAATTCTTACTGAGAATTAGGTGTATGCACTTCTGATGGGGTACTCCTGGCTGCCCTGTGCTAGCTTTCACTCATTCTGCCTTTTCTCTCCCCCAAAGGAGAGTGTGATACCAGATGATAACACTTATCTGACTACTTTAGTGTGCTTTTCTCCATAGTCCATGTGTAGACAGTGGTGTCAATTTCTGAATTCAATTATTTGGGTACTGGGAAAAAAACCCAACCCTCAACAGTAATTTTCTAATTTTCTAGCATGCTTTTTTTATTGCCTTTAGAAATATGGCAATATAAGAATACTGGAGGGATTCTTAGCTTTTGACATTTTTAATTGCCTCTGCTTTGGTTACTATGCAATAGATATTTTTGTTACCTAAATATAATGTATCTTTGTAAAATCCTTTAAAATATTATTTCAAACCAATGAATGCCATTTTCTATTTGCATTTAATTTCCTCTCAATGGTAAGTTCATCAGAGTGTAACAATTAATTAACTTAATTAAGCTAACTTAATTATGTTCTTTCATAGGTCAATATGTAGAGCTACTCAGATTAATAGCAGAGCTTGTAAAGTTAATCTTCTTGTATAATGCAAATGATGCCAAGTCATGTATTAAATACCTTCCTGAGTAGCAGATGATACAGGACTGAATGTACTTTAAAGAAGGGCAGAGACTGTGAAAAGGTTAAATAAAGAAAAATGTCTTAGATTTGTTGAAATTCTGAACAGACCTAATTAATTTTTTTAATTAATAATGTCCTTCTAAGAACAGCCCTCATTTCATAAGGCCATTTAAGTTTGAATATACATAAATAAATTTTTACTTCAAAAGCAGAACTGTGTGACAGCATTTTCAAGCCATTTGCAACCTTTATGTTTTCTTATTAAGAAGATTACATAAAACAGTCATGTGAAGAGATTAGACTGAAAAAATGAATTCCTAACTCCAGAGCATTTCCATGTGTACTGTATTTCCCATTTTATTTTACAGAGGAATCACTTCAGTAGTCAAAGGTATTATGTTCTCTTCTGTGCTCATTATTGATTGACTTTTAACACACTTAGACTCTAAGGCTTTTTAGGCACGTGGCTTAGCACTTTTGTTACGAAATATTAATGGGAACTACAGTAATCATAATAATTACTTCTAGAAGCATAAAAAGTAAAATAAAAAGCTCTTCCAAGTGCCAAATGATCTGAATAGGTGACTCAACTCCATTGCTTCAATAAATGCTTGGAACCCATACTCTGACATGAGGAGCTGGATCATGGGCCAAATCACATTTCAGCCAAGTAACCAAATTTCAGTACTCTCTCCAATGAACCTGACTTCAGATCAGAGGTTGTCAAAATATTCTAAATGCATAGCAATTCCAGACTTGTGATCTGTTGCAACTTTCTATCACCACTCAAAGAAAACAAAGTGAAGGTGTGCAGTAAGAACTCTCTACGGTGCTCTGCATATAAGTGTAAAGGAAAATACTTCGAAAGTGTGAAAGCCATCATTGCTCACAAGTTTTAAAACCAGAATAAAGTATTAATAAATGCACTGGAGGGCTCAACCCTGTACCTGCTAGGGGATGGATTCCACCTAATGTTATCTTCTCTTTGTTAAAGTATGTCATGTAGTAGTTGTGATACTGCACAACATGAACATCCTGATCTCAGTGCAGAAGCAGGTTCAGAGCACAAATCAACCTTTGTTCCAAAATCACAGCCCTACAACTGTTGATATAATGGGGGATAATTTATATACTATACAGAATAACTGGTAAACTATCACTTATGATTTTTCACCAGAAAACAGTCTGCTAGGTCCATACAGTAAGGAAATTTCCAATTACTTTTCTAAATGGGAAAGCTCTTCAGAAGTGAAAAATTTAGTGTTCAAGAGTAAATATGCAGTTCAACTCACCCTATGTGGGTAACTGTGGGGTTTTTCCCCTCAGCAGTGTGTCAGGAAGAACAACATACTTGTAGCAACAACAGTCTGACACAATTTTTCTATTAAGTGAGTTCAAGCTAGCAGCTACACAGAACAGAGGGGAAATATTGTTATGCCTATGAACTTTAGAAAAGAATGCACAGCATTTTCACAAGCATGTGCATAAAAGCTTTCCATTTATACATATACACATGTATACTTTGATATTTTCTTCTGTTCTCTAAGAATGCAAATCATCTTTTCTGCCTCTTGACAATGCTTATTCTACATGATGATTATTTTCTCAAAAGAAAGATGTTGGTGATGGAAATCCAATTATTTAGCAGTCCTCTTATAACAGTAGATTGAGGAAATATCACAAGCATTATTACAAGCTTTGCCATAGAATTCCTTTTTATTCAATTCTCCCAGAACATGTTCCATCATACTTTGTTTCAAAAGCAAACACCTCAGTGTCATAAAGTAGCATAAGGATGTTCTGATGATGAAGTTTACACTTTGGGGTTTCAAATGAGACCTCTTTTCGTATTAACTTAAATAGTGCTTGTGGGGAAAGGTTTTATCCAGAGAACAAGGAAGGACTATAACTCAAGAAAAAAAATGTATCAGCTGCTAATTGTGTTCATAAAAATTAAGAAATGCTCCCTTTGCTCATACACAAAATAATGCAGACGGCTCCCCCAGATTTTCCAAGCAAAATGCAATGATTTAAACACTGAGTTCTATAATCCTTTTAAGCTACTGGCACCATACTTATGACTAATGGCAGATGACTTAAGTGTGGGTGTGGTGATTTAAACCCAGTCAGGCAACTTGTTCATTCACTCCCCCCCTTCTTTACCTCCCCTTACTCCCAGACGGACAGAGAGGAGAATCGAAAAGAATGCAACTCCCACGGGTTGAGATAAGAACAGTTTAGTAACTAAGGTATAACACAAATCACTACTGCTGCCACCAATAATAACAATGATAAAGGAAATAACAAGGGAAGAGAATACAACACCTCACCACCAGCCAACCGATAACTCGCCCCCCCCAGCCTGACCAAGCTCTGACCGATACCTCCTCCAACCCTGCAGTTCCAGCCCTTCCGGGTAACTCAGTTACCTCCTGGGCATGACGTGCTGTGGTATGGAATACCTCTTTGGTCAGTTTGGGTCAGGTGTCCTGTCTCTGCGTCCTCCCGGCTTTCCCTCCTCCCTGACAGAGCATGAGGCTCACAAAGTCCTTGGCCAAACCAAAACATCATTGTTATCAGCTCTGTTCCCGAGCTGAAAGTCAAAACACAGCACTGCACCAGCTACCAAGAAGGAGAAAAATGACTGCTGCTGCTGAACCCAGGACAGTGGAACACACCTTTTTCTATAAAACAAAACACTATACCTCAGCTGTGCATTACTAATGGAGAGAATTCTGGTCTCTATTTGCAGAAAACTCCAAATACCAAATGTCTAATAGTTCAGAAACAGATTAATGGGTACCCATCTTAATCTTCCTTTAGTTGAGAATCAAAGTATTTTGCACAGCTTTTATAGTTTTAATATAGCACTCAGAAAGCACCACAGATGCATAAGCTGTTCACGTTCATATGCTACCATCACATCATTCAGACTTTACGCTAAAATGCTTCGAACATAGATATATGGGGGTTTTGCAGTGAAAGCAGGGAGTTGGTTGGTTAATTCATTTTTTTTTTATCCAAGAGAGAATAGCACAGCATTTCTTCTGTATCTGGGAATGTACTGCTCTGGGAATGCAGCCATACAGGAAGAACAGCTCTGTTAGCCCCTAGGCTTACACTATTAAAACATGATTAATTGATTTGCCATGGGATTGGCAAAGGAAATTAATACATGTAACTCATGTATTTCTATTTTACTTCCAATTAAAGAAAAGGATATACCTCTTATGAGATTCAGGTTTAAGGAACTGTCAAAACTAGTCTCTCCTTACTTAGATAACCTACCACTGACACCATCACTCCCCTTGGATTAAAGCAGTGCTCAGGAGAAATGGTATCAAGATACAGCCTCCCTCCCCCCCACCCCCCGCTCGTCACGAAAAAGGAAAGCAAAACTACTTTAACAACAAACCTTCACTTTCTTCATCACTGCATATACATCTAAAAAGCTATATAATTTTTTACTAAATACACACAACTGGCAGAGACACAATGAAAATGGCCATAGAAAACCGAGTAAGGGTCATGCAATACAATTCATCACCCTTTCAATTTTATCAAATAATTACAGTGTTATTCAAACAAGAGCATTCATACATTTTAAAGATTTTAAAACCTCTGAAACTTAAGTAATCAAAACATGTCCAGAGGATTGTCTTTCAACAGTTCATGGTAAAGAACATTTGATATCAGGTATATTTTAATGCATGAACTCGGGGCATACCAACAATAGTGCAATTCTGAATTTTGAAAGGATTGTGGGAACAAAATTCCCACTTAAAGCACTACTATTCAAGGGAAACCACCAAAACATATCATTTAGTCAAGCATTCTATGAAAGCTTTGTTACTCTACAGTTTTGTAAGAAACTGCTAAGAAGGTCTAATGAAATGACACTGAAATTAGGATGTTACACATCTGTCCCCTTTCAAATGCATGGATTTTTTTTTCTTTCATTTCCACTTTTCAATTCCAATTCTTAAAAAAGACAATAAATGTATACAACACAGGAAACTTCCTTATTTTAGTATGGATACTAATTAAAATCATTCAACCCTTCAAACCTACAGAACTTAAATTTTAATGGGGTTTGCACAGCTTTTGAAAACACAAAATAATGTATCTTTCTAACTTTAAACAGAGTTTGGTTATTCTATAACCCAAAGTGTTTCTACGTCTGAAATATGCCATTGAATATAGGCACTTTCCTGAATCCTGCACAGGTACAATTTCACAGGTATCTAAATCTAAACACCCAACATGCTAATTATTTCTGCAGTGGCTTCTGTCATATGCCACATAGCTGGACACTCTCCCTAGGTTACACAGAGCTAAAGCTGATTTTAGAGTATGAAAAGAGGCTGGGAAGAAAGGAGGCAGAGAAGCAGATGCCACCCTGCCCTACTGTTGAGTAGAACTCAAATTTCCACTGTTGTTTCTACTCAGAAGAACAACTGGACAAGCAAACCAAAGCCTCATTTGAGTGATTAAATGACATCCTACACAATTAAAACTGACGGCACAAGTGTTGGATTCAGACTGGCCTATCTAAAAAGAAAACAAACTGCAAGCAGGCAAAAATATGCCTTATACAAAGTAATGTGGCAATGAGTCTTTACTTTCTCCTACTAGAAGCTGTTTCTCCTCAAATTTGCAAGTCTGAGTCGCTTTCTGAATATCACTTTCCACATTCTTCTCAGGTTTTCTCCATGTTCCAGAAATCCCTATCTGTAAGCCATTTTGCTTTCTTTAAACTTTTCTCGTATTTCTGCTTTCCATGGCTGCATTTGAGCTTTTCCTTAATATCTGCCTTCTCACAAGTACTGATGGGTTAAATTCAGATGAGACATAAACTATTATACAAATAACACATCAGTCAGCAGCTGTAGTTGATACTAAAAGAATATAAGAATATAAGAAAGAATATAAGAATATATTCCAAGGGATCTCAACTAAAATGAGAAATAAAAAAGGCATTAGTTGAAGTAAAGCTCTGTTTTTTAGGGGTGATTCACAAATGTTTGTTTACAGTGCTGACTTACCCATGCATAACTTAGATGGGTTGTTTCATGGTGGGTTCTGAATTTGGAAATTCAGGATAGTGCTGCTCCCCTCTCAAGGTTCCCTGCAAATCCAACCACAACACTCTTTCTGACTCACCTTTCTCTGTCTTTTTATAAACTGCAGTAAATATGATTTGAGAAAGTCTCATTCCCTTATAAAACACATATAATACTTTATGACCACACATTCAGTAAAACAGCTTCAACATAAACTGAGATATTTAGAAAAATTTGAAGGGTGCATTTTCATCTTTCAATTCTCTAAAGTCGACTCTCCCCCCCCCCCCCCCCAGTTTAGCTGGTTTTATTCCACAAAGACAAAAACTGTACACCCATCTTCCTCTCATCCTTTTACTAACTAACCATGTTTTATCCCTCCTTCTCCAGCACTTTTCCTCGATTTTATATATTTTTTTAATATAATCTGTGCTCTCTCTTTTTGTTTCTCCAGTGGAGTGAGATAAACTGGCAAAGCTGAGACTTCAGAGGCAGAACCCGTGCCACTCCACAAACTAGAAGTCCCTTTGCTACTTAAGAGTATATACAAAAGCATTACTAAAAGCTTGTATTAGTCTATCCTCAGGACTCCTTAGATGTGATAACCTGACTTTCTATCTAATTAGAATATGTGGTGATACTCCAAAATAAGTGAAGTACCTATCTGGAATAATCCAGAAGACACTCTTAAGAATTCTCTTGGCCCTGTACTGCGGAATCCTCTCTTCTTCAGACAAAGTGACAAGACTATCAGAGGAAAGGAGAAATTCAAGAAGGTCTATGATAATTATCTAAAAGCTGCACTGAAGAACTAATAAATGGCACTGCATTTCCTATGGCTAGTATTTCATACTCTCCTTTATTAGGAAGATTATAGTCAAAAGAAATCTGAGAAAAAAACCAAGAAAGACTAGCCTTTATATTATCTGGTACTCAAATATCTTTGATGATGCTGACAATAATAATGAAAATAATTAAAATAACAATAATAATGATTATAATAATGATGATGATGAGCCTGTTTGAGGAAGCCAAGATTAATAATGTTAAGGCTACTCCAAATGAAGGGCTTTCTTCTCACTGGAAGAGTTAATTTAAGGATAATAGTGGTTCTCTGAAAGGACAATTGCCACCATAAAATGCAGTTGTGAGCCTGAATTCTACAGACAACCTCTCCTTCAGCTATGGTGCGCTGTGACAAGTACACATTGGAGGGACAGAACCCCAAGTCATTGCCTACATTATGGAACTACCTTATAAGCCAGCACTTTTTTGTATAAGAAGGAGAAGTATAGACTTATGTTTGTACTACACCACTAGCATCTAGTATAATTTTTTGGAAAACAAGGGCACAAAAGATGGCACAAGATTAGGTAGGGTCTTTCCTTTGCACAAACCATTTAACCCATCACTTAGCTGGGTTATTAGTTTAAACCTAGTGAAGGGTGACAAAAGCTTTACAATCTACCTATATACCTATGTACAGATTCTACTTTTGGCTCTTCAGTGTCACAGAGTTTAATTTGACAGAATCTAATGGGACAGTAACAGTAACAGGATGTTACTTATCATGGTGTGAAAGACCATGATAAGTAGAAGAAATATTTTCCCAATCACTGATAATAAGAAATAATATTAAAAAGATAGCAGAGGGAATATAGTTGGCTTAGAGGTTCCATTAATCAAGGTCTTGAGATTTACATGGGTCTTGCATGTTGTTGGTATGGGAGAATAAAATTGAGCTTTAGCTTTGAAAAGTCTCTGCTATGAGTAAAACAACACTAGGCATGAAAAACAGAGGCAAACGTGTATCCCCCAACAGTTAACCCTGGAAAAGAATAGACAGAGAATGTCCTACCTCTTCTGGATGTTTCTGTGCCACTGATACCAGCTCTTCAGAGCTACTTCTTGAGGTAGAGGGTACCACATTACCTGGGGCCTCTGAGACCACCTCATTTGACGGTTCGGAGTCCTGAGGGCAACAGAGACAAATAGACCCCTCAGCAGCATGTTGACGTGGCACTTTTGAGAGGAACTGTGCTCTAAGCCCAGGCAGGGAAATTAAAAATACTTGAGGCCTTAAACTCTACTCTTTTTACCCTGGGCAAAACCTACTTCTCCTACCCCAGAGGCAAAACATCTGTCATATATTTTCTCTTAAAATGGTAGCACTTTCTTCACAAGAGCATTTTAAGACTTATTAAATAGCCATACAGTATTTCAGGATTGCAAAGTTCCTAATAAGGATGCTTGTTTTGCCCATACCTACCCCTGCTCTTGAAATGCAGGGAAGGGAGTATTACATTTCATCCCCCTATTCAAGATAGAGGTTTCTGCAAAACAGCTGGGACCATGCTAGAATAATTCCCCCTCCCCCCCCCCCGAATGTATTTTACCAATCACTGCAAACCAATATAGCACACAACCTGGTAAGGTTAGAAAAGTTAGTAGAGTTGTCTGTCTATTAGTAACTTTACCACTACAGTAAAATAAATAAAATAAAAATTCTTAAGTAGTTTACATTCTATTTTCCAAATTACCTTGATTTTGCAATGCAACATGACAAGATCAGTAGAAACACAACCCGCTTTAATACCTTCACTGCTTCACACAGTGGTTTTGATAACTGCAGAACATAGATTGTGATATTTTACTACAGAGAAGAAAAATCCATTAATCAGTACTATTTCTACTGTGCCTTCTGTAATGCTCATTACAGAAGATATTTTAGATGTCATCGCTTAGCAAGCAGAATATGTGCTTTTGATATATCACTTTTTCTCTACAGCCATTAATTGCAATGAAATCAAGATTATATTTTGGAAACTGCAAGCTGAAAAGCTCATTATTAAGTTTTTCAACATAACAACCTCTAAAAAGTAAATTAAAATTTCATAATAATATTCAGCATTTGTGGTTTAGCCCAACGAAACTTTCTGACTGTTGGAAGGGAAAAATGAATGCTGTTTCAACAACTGTTACTGAATCACAAGGAGATTCACAGGTAAAAGCAGATACTGTAAAAGAATTAATACATGGAAGGGGTTGCTGGAGGTTCGAAAGTTGGGCCTGGTAGGGGAGTATCTCTATTTTCTACACCTTTTCAGAGGAATCCCTTTAAAATAGTTTTAGAGATTAAAGATCTCAAATAATGCTTTTTATGTCTCCCATTGCACCACCTCTCTGTGACTTAAAAAAAGGATATTCTGGCCCATTCTGTTGGCTTACCAACTTAAGTTTAAGGTTTGGTATGAGTAAGACACTTTAGGAAAACTCAGCTTTCAGTGAAGGCTAAAGAAAACCACCAATTAAATGTTAACAATGAAATCAAACTGCCATTGCACATAACTCTTTTATGGGCATAAGCACTGGATCTGTGGAACAGAAGGAAAAATAAGATACCTTGGTAGAGCTATAATCCCAAATAATTCCATGACAACGATATTAAAACACTAGTTTAATTAATTTTCAGCTTTGACACCTCCTGCAGATAATACCAACACCACATCTAAATGCACTGAACTAGGAGGAGGAACAGCTCTAGCATTCTGATTACAGAAGTCTGCAATTCCTCTACTGACTGTATGAAACCCCATGCTCTGTATGCCATAAAAATAAACCTTGCATTGTGTTAATCCTGAAAGCTCACTGTTTTTCCTAGCAGATCTGGACTTGAAGACACAAACATCCTCTCTCTCAAAGGCTGCCTCATTTTGGTTTTCAGTAAACTATGACGATGAAACTATCTCTTCTTGTTGACCCAATTAGCCATGAACTGGCTCTGAGTACTGAACAGTATGGTTTTGTTTTCTCCTCGAGAACTGGGAAGTTAAATCACCATCATGCAATTTATCAGCTCAGTATGTTTCCAGCAGCTCTTCTGCACTACTTACAAATCCAAAAGTAACAACCACATCTGCTGGAAGAAAATGATGTACTTGTCTGAATCCTTTGGTTCAGTGATTTCTCTCCCTGAATTCTGCCTGTCTTTTGTGCAGACAAATTTTTATTATGTTGCTATTACCTGTGGGCAGATAATGGCAGTAACCATTTATTGTTACTTATGTTTTTTTAAAGTAATAAACTTCTTTTTTAAAAATTATCTGACCAACTGTAATTTGGTAAACACGTATTTCTGTTACAGCCCTTGTGCCTCAACAGGATGACAGATTCTTTTCCACCATCATGTCTCAAATATTTCCTTCTGAGCAGCTTGACCATCCTTCCCAATAGGTCTCTTAAGAAACAGCTGGCTAATGCAATACTTCAATTTTTAGGAAGATGGATGAAAATCACATTTTATTATTCAGAAATCACAGAAAACATCCCTCTTTCCAATTACGCTGGTTTTACTACCTCTTTCCACACTGCTGTCACTTCTAAGGAAAATTGCTTCGAGCCTGAACATAGGTAAGAAAGACAATCTATGTTGACCTGAACTAATTTGGCAATATATGAACTAACGCTTTCAGAAATAACCATATTCAGTAAGAGGAATGAGATCCTTTAATGTAAGGTACAAAGATAAAAATGCTTCAATGTGCAAGTGAGAACCTTCAGAAAGCTTCTTCTCTGTGTTATGAGTACATGGCCAAGTAAGCAACAGTTCTGGTTACAACTCCTGGTAACGTTACTTGTACTCAGGCAAATAAAACATGAAAATGTGTTAGCATCACTTCTCTTCATAAAAGAAAGGCAAAAAATCTGTATCACTGACATAAACCAGTGCCTTTTCTGAAGAGGTGTTAAATGGAAAAAAGTTCTTAAAATAACCCTGAAATTAGCTTATTGTCCTTCCTATTATTATCACAACATACTGTACTGACTTTGCAAAAAGTCATTCCTTTCTTCTTTTCAAGGCCTTGCATGATGAAAACCATGCCAATGTCTTATGGCTCTGTAAGTCTCAACTGCAGCAGTGATGGACACGACTGCTCATGGACAGGTAATCAATACAGTAAGTAATTTGGTACACATCTTTTCTGATGCTTCAGCCCTTCTCATTTTATTAAAATATTGTTGTATTTTCTGATCTACATAGGAAAGCTCACATCAGCATTTTGAAGTCTGATAGATCAACATATAGCTCTTTAATGGATCACAATATTTAATTACATAAATTAATAAATTAGGGGGAAAACCACTACTATGTGGTACTTTCAGTTTCCTGAAAATACAGAAATTCTGTATGGAAGTTTAAGTGCATTATAAACAAATAAATTCAGAATGCGCAGTAATTATGTTTGCCTGCAAAATGCAGATTGTGATCAAAGCTCCACAGAACATGATTTTTCTTGGACTTGGGAAACTTTGAAGAGGAAACATGAAATGCGTAAACATTCTACTGTGTTTATGCAAGAAGACAGCCCTGTTTTGAATTATATCCCTTTTCCTATGACCCAAATGCTCATGCAGTTTAAGATACCACAACAGCATTGGCTTGAATCAACCACAGTTCTGCAAAAAGTATTTTAAGTCAATGTCGACACAAACACATAACAAATCGGGTATTCTAGTCCTGGGATGGAACTTGCTTGCTCGCCTCGGCAGCAGACACAAAGATGCACATGGTTAAATTCTGAGTCTTGGACTGTCAAGATTTTATTTTAGTTTTTAATTTAGTCAGCAAAGATCAAAGGAGACAATGACTGGTAGGAGGTGAGGAATCAGACGTGCATCGAACTGTAGCACCTCTCTGAAAGCATTCAGTTCTTTTCTCCCCTCCCTCCCATTTGGTGTATTTGCTATTTGCATCCACTGCAACAGAAGCAAACATGTGCCTTTTAGCTTTGTCCCTTTTGTGAGCAGAAGCATCACTGATACAGTATGCTGATAAATCAATAGTGCATACAGATGTGATTTGTGAGCTACATAAAAGTGATAGAATTCAGAGAAAAACACATTTCATGCTATGCTGATATTGTGGCTTAATTTGAAGATTTCACTATTTTTACTTCTGGTTTCTTAAAAACCAAATAAATTTAGTATCAAGACACATATACACATATGCATTGCATAAGTAAATATTACACAGAATTTTATATACAGACATGTATATTCATAAGGAATGTTCAAAGTGAACATTATGGTAAGGAAATACAGTAATTTTTTACCAATCCATGTTACCATCAGCACAGATGTCCCACACAAAACAGAAACATACAACACAGCTGCTGATTTTGAAGAAAATGGAGAACTGATGCATATTTTTTGAAAGTGTGCATGAAATGCTTTGCTAGAAAGCATAAGAAGTTGCATTTGGAGAAAGATGATGGAGAAATAGTGTCTCACAATGGTATTTATATCAGCCAAGCAACTTTCTGTCATGGCTACTTTAAAACAAAACCAAAATAGAATTGAAAGAAATCAACCCACAAACCCTTTATAAATGACTTCAAGCTGACAGGTTTGAATATATTATGTTAACTCTGAATCAGTTTTCATGTACCATCCTTTACCTTGGTCCAGTTGAAAATTACACAAGTCATAAATTAGCTTTAAACAAGTTTTGAATCAGCCTGGAACTCCTTTTCAAATTAAAGAGCCGTCAGTATATTACATGTTACTGTCATTTTATTACCCCAATCAATTCTGTGTGGCCTGAGGTAGAAAGAAAATGGATGCTGTCTTCATTTGCAAAGGGTTTATCTCTCACACCAGGCTGTGAAAACATGACTGCAGTAATGAATTGGAAGCAAAAGTTACTAACAAAGACTTCTAACAGTAACAAAGTAGAAATATTTGTCCCCCTTTAGACTTACAAAAGAGAGGGAGGGAGGAGGAAGCTCTTTCTGCAACATGAAGGCAGCTTCTTAAGGCTGAAGGACTAAGGGAAGAAATTAGCACATTTTTATCAAAGTGCTAAAGTGTTGGCAGCCTCACAGCGTATCATTTTCAGTGCTGCACAGAAAAGCCCTCCTGAGGGAGACCAAAGGTGCCTCTCTAGCCCAGACCACAGAACAGCCCTTCACCAGCTGACTGACTGGTCCTACCATCCTTACCCTCTCTTGCATCCCAGGGGTATACTTTGAAAGCCAGAATTTGGTAAGATCTGGTGAAGACAAGGTATCTGCTGTTCTCCACACTTCACAGGTGGACAAAGTAAATTCCACGGGAAAAATTTAGCATTTATCTCAATTGACTCATATGCAAGACCAATCACTGCCATTCCTAGGATTTTACCCTTTGTTAATGAGATAAAAACGTTGGCTTTGCACTTTTAAGTCATGCTCCACAGCTGTAAAATTTCCCTTCTTCTTTCTGTTTGCCTTTGTCACTCTCCTCATGCTGATTTTATTCAACATCTGACCATGTCCTCTCTTCCTCTACCCTCTCCAAAGACAGGAAATTACAAATGCAACCTTCAGCGTACATGTGCTAACCTCCTACGCTGCCAGTCACAGAGGCAACACCATTGTCATGTCCTTGGCAATTTTTTCTCTCTCCTGAGAAAGAGACCATGACTTCTGTGT
Source organism: Pezoporus flaviventris (assembly GCF_033815535.1). NCBI lineage: Eukaryota > Metazoa > Chordata > Aves > Psittaciformes > Psittacidae > Pezoporus > Pezoporus flaviventris. The sequence goes on from NW_026892603.1 coordinate 5,456,703, forward strand.
TTATACACTGTTAGCACAGGATCTCATTCCCAGCTGACTCTGAAACTACTTCAGTTCATGTAATAAACCTTAACCTAGTTCTAAACCCTCGGCCTTCTTTTAAAGACAGAAACAAAAGAAAAGCCTTTTATAATTATCTGTTTCCAGAGCAATTACATTCTTTAGCCTCACACTACTCTTTTTTTAATTCAAACACATTGTGCAATGCGAAGGACCTTAGGGTACAAGAAGTTACAAGAAGTTTCAAGGTACAAAGTTACAAGAAGTTTCCAACAAATACCTGTCTGTTTCAATTTATAATCCATGTTTCAGTAAACCAAAGCGCTGACAAAACAAGCTTGCATGTCTGAAATCTACCTGCATTTCCAAGTGTCAAAGGATACATTCCCACTTTTACTGTTATTTTATAATAAGAATGGCGTGCTACTATTGCCAATATTTTACTAGAAGTGTTTGAACAAAGTATGAAAAGAAATGGTCACACATTTTCTCTGCATGCCTTCTTCAATGGAAAAAGAATAATGTACATATATTTAAAGCTAGAAAGAGTACTCTCAAAATAATGTTTTCCATATTTATTCATCCAACTTTATCACATGCAAATAGAAACGGCAAACAGGAGAACATTTTATCACTTAAAGGTATTATTCACTGACCTCTGGAACCTGAATTAGTTTCCCCTTTCTAACACATATTTTCTGTATTTCCATTACCCAGTGTACCAATCTTACCTCTCTTTGACTGAATTCTCCGCCTTTCAAATCAAACTCTCCTAGATTATTGTATTTCCCTTGTACTTTTTCATAATTCATTATGTCCCAACATTCAAAAGCTGTACTTTCAGCTACCCTTTCAATAGCTGCTTTTTCTGACTCCAGAATTCTCTGAACAGTATTCAAAATCAACTCCTAAACCACCATAATTAACAAAATCACATTAGAATACAAAACCAGAAATTAAACGTCAAAATGTAGATTCCCCACACTAACCTCATCTCGCATGTATAATGCAAAGGAATACAACTTTCCTGCTACTGTCATGGATTAGAGCCACTGATCACGGTTACATGATGGCTTAAACTACTGGTAAAAATTTCTGTACAATCATGCACACCACCACCAGAAATTTTTAGAATTTCTTCAGTAAAGGGAAAACGCCAATATCCGTCCTTTTTGTGAGAAATCTCCCATGTCTTGCACAATCTGCTAATTATCTGGTGCACCAGAGCAACAGATTTTATACAAATATCCTTTTGCAGGATATTAATATATTGACAAGACTGCTGTACTATGCCATTATCACTGCACATAAGAGTAATTCCTTTTTGTTTTCTCTTTTATTGTTTGTACTGCTTTCTTCCTATACATTGTTCAGCTGCTTTTTCTTATTATGAATTAGGTTACAGACAGGCATATACCATACCCTAGAAGGCATTTTTGTCACTATTTTATATTATATGAAGTTTTAAGTCCTTTTATGGAGTTCTAAAAGCTCCTTAAGACAATACACATGTAATTTGTTACTGCTGGACCAGGATATTTCCTCTTCCTTGCGTTCATTTTGTACAGCTCTGATCTCTCTGATTACTCCCCCACGTCTATGAAAAAAAAAACCCAACACCCAAAACTTGCAAACCAAATTCTGAAACACATCATAAGCATCTACGGCCACTAAGTGTGGTGCTTACTGTGCAGCTGTATGTATGTTGCATATAAGTGCAATTGTTGACTTCCAGCATATTTACAGAATGACACAGACATCTTACACCTAACAAGATTTTCTAAACAACCACCATACAGAGCCACTTGCTATTACTTATGGAAGGCAGTGCTGCAGCTGCAATTGCTCCATTAGTAAGGCTACATTCAGGACTGCAGTTCTCTGTTTCCTTAAGCAATTGTTTTTTTTTCCCTTCAGAAATGATCAGGGGCAGACCACAGTAATCCATTCACATAGTCCATCTGCATTTCTTTTCAAATCGTGTCTGAATTGCCCCAAACTTTCTGTGCTCTTGGATTGCTAGGCAGGGACCACTTTGGACTAAGGTACAGCAGGAAACTTACTTTAACCTCACAGGGTCAAGCTGTATATTGTACAATTTATGGTCAAAGTAATTTGCTTTACTGCACTTCAGCAGTTTGCAAGAAAGCATACACAAAATTTGCTCACAATACTTGGCTAACACTTAACTTGAACTAGAAGATTGAGCACTTGAGAAGATCTCTGCTCCAAAAAGCAGCTGCTTTATTATAACAAAAATAGAATGTAGCTCAGAAAAGGCTTTCTTTCAAGCACACAATCTTCAGATATTATGCATCAGCATGCAGAGTGTGTCTGTCAGATGTCAGAACAAAGCTTTAAATTGTACCATCTAACTTAATTCTCAAGACAGGGTCAGCTCATTCATAGGGTTGATTTTTTTCCTCCCCTTTGAGAAGTCCTTTAAGTAATATTTATTCAGCTCCTTACATTTTCATCAGCACTGATTCTTGCTTTTCAACTCCTTGAAGTCCAGATTTTCCCAACATAATGCAAAACAGAGCGATATTAAAATGTGTGATCACCAAAAGCATCACAAAATTGTCAAAGGCTACTTATTAAATCATGACTGGTTTTCATCTCTCCCCACTTCCAGGATTTTTTCTAGTAACAAGATGAAATAAAGGATTGCCCAGTAAGTCATTTTGTACAGTCTAAGTTTATTACGCAAGTTTTATAGCTCCCTCAAATTCCTGTCTATGGCACCCACTTATCTGCCTGTGTTCCAGAAGTTTTCTGTAAATACTGCTCTGGAGGAAGGCTGTGTGCCCTCCATATACTTCTTTCCACTCTGCCCAGGACCTATTTCTTAATTCACTCCGTTCTCCCCTATAAGGGTTTATGTTTTCCTCCAAGTGGAAATTTCTTATTCTTATTAATGTGCGTGCCCACATTTCTCCTTCTATGCCATTATTTTTCTGCTTTTCTCTTTCTCTCCCTCTTTCTCTCCCTCTCTTCTTAAAAAGTACCATAATTTATTTTCAACTCATAAAGCAGAAAACTAAAACATTAATTCAAGGCTATAAAAATATTTTGAAAGAATGCATCTATCTATAGAAAAGCTTTTTATAAAAGTGTTTCTTATATCCTCCATTTCAGATCTCTCTTAACATCTGAATGTGCCAAATTAAAAAAATCTCTTTTTAAGAGAACTTAAAGGACATTCTTTAAGAAGCTTCTAACACTGATTAGGAATACTGCTTTATGGGTGCCACGGAGTTAACTCATTGATGCTAGTCACTAGAGCAATTAAATTTCCATATAACTTTACACTAGTAAATAGAGATACATGTTGGTTTGTTTTTTTTTAACAGAAAGTAACCAGCTAAAACACAAGGCTATTTTATTCTGACAAACTGAGCTACACTGACAACAGGCTGTTTACTAAAAAGGGAATGAACAAGCCCAGTTGACACAGATGTGACATTAATCAGCCATCTTTTGCTGAGCCCACAGGAACTGAAAGGTCACAACTCCTGCTGCTGCTTAAAGCGTCCTCAGAAAGGCCTGGAAATACCTAATTCTTCCCTAATTAAGAACACCATAAATGATATATTGAATGACGAGGCTAAGTTCACTTGAAATATCAATGTCACTGCTTTGTTTCAAGAGGCGTATTTTCCCTGTTTTGTTGTTGGTTTTGTTTTTGTTTTTTTTTTAAAATTACATCAGACATAATTCCTTTTTATGTTTCTGATCTGTAGTAGAAAACACACAGCAAGTCCCTTACTCTTATACGCAGCTGCTTAATAACATTGAAGTCCAAATTCTTTCAGTTAAAAGCATATGCATACAGCGCTTATACAAACATACAAACTTTTATACCCTAGCAATATATATGTATATATCAATTTTTAGGGTTTTGACCTTGAGACTATCGATACGTGAATTCCACAAATTCTCTTCTCAAAACAGGAATTAAATAACTTTTGTAGTCAATGAAACTAAAACACAACTACACCTTTCATACAGCAAACATGACAGAGGTTTTAATCATTACTTCATACCAGTAAGTACTGTGGTGTGAGTGGACCAGCTCTGTAGAGCTGAACAGTCAAGTACTGAGGATCAGCCAGACATGCTATACATGTTTCAAAGACAGGACTAGTTTGGTCACAGAGGCAGCATGCCTATTAGCAGTCAGAATACGTCCTCAGCTTTAGTGTCCCTGACAGGAACCAGTTGCACACTCTTGAGACAACTCTGTAATATGAACCATCTGGTGGCAACTGGGGGACTGCTTTCAAAAATGCATTCCTGATCTTAACCAACATGCTGAGATAAATACACACTAAAATATCTCAGATTAAGATCCATGAAAATGAGCATACTGAAATGTAGATCCATCTAAACTTAATCAGTCAAAAATGTTCAAAACAACAGGGTATTTTAAATACCAGTTTTATTCAGAATTCAGTAATGCAACCCCAGATTATCAACAGTCCCCTTCTTCCTCTTGAGATTCACTACACTGAAAGTTCTCTGGGGTCTAAAAACTTCCGCTACCCCTTTCCTTTTCTATTTCCTCCCCCAAGTTAAAAATAACTAAAAAAGAGAGACAGACACATTTACTGCCTTACTTTTAGACAATGGCTTGATTGCTGCCATAAATTAATTGATGAACACATTCAATCACCATCAGGAAGACCCTGGTTCACTTCCCTCTTCCTCCTCTTAAAAAGGTTCAAAATCATATTTCATAAGGGATTGCTTAAACCATCTGTTCTTTAGCTGAAGCAGGTCATTTTGATGGAAAGACGAATCAGTGGGTAAAATGATCCATTGTATATTAACCAGGGTATCTGAGAAAGGGTACAATTTGTCTTCTAATATTTTACTATTTTATATCAAGCAGCTTTTCAGTCTCTGTCTATGCTGTACCTAGAATGCACATAAACAACAGCAGGTCTGTAGATCATTTCAGTGAGAGGATTAATAAGAGATCCATGAATCACAGCTCCCAAATCTCAAAGTTTTTTTGTATTTTCTCATAATTACCCTTCAAATGCACGATTCTTGAAGCTATTTTTACATCAGTCCAGACATCTTATAATAACCTTCAAAAAGTTCCTTACCACCAGCAAGTAAAAACCATATTTAGAATCTCATTTTTGCAATAAAGTTTCTCTGCCTTCTGCAACACTTTGAACCTAAACAAGCAGTGGGGGTATTATGCATGAGAAGAAAATGGTGGGACAAACTGCATATTCATTCAATACACAATATCCTTGCATAGGAGTGCTTACATATTTCATATTCATTATGTCACTGACTGTATCAATCTGCTGATACCCTTCTATTTCCAAAAATAAATATGTGATGTGATTAACCCACTCTTAAGTACACTTGTGTGTACCTTCCATAAATATTGAGTTATCTTGCGATTTCTTTTCTGACACTTCTTTTCTTCGGCTATTTATACCACAACTGAAAGGATACCATCTGCCTTTCAGACTTCATGAGATTAGTAGCTAGAACAAATCTTGCTATCTACACATTCCAAGGTTTTTCACATATGAAGTACTTCACTACCGTTTGACACAGCTGAAATACACTTAAGACTTCTCAAACATGCCGAAATACCTTTCAAACCACTGAACCAGTGAATAATTTTCAATCGTACCAAAGACACATTTACTAAAAAATCTAGAGATAAACTTAATTGCTAACAGGATTTATCAATGCACTATACATTTTAAAAGTTTTGTGAAAACCTTTTCAGAAGCTATCTTAAAATGCCATTTATTTGTGTTTTTTCTTGGTAGACTGTAATGCTCTTACAGTTCTATACCCACACAAGCTATTTGCTGAGCCAATTTTAAGACGAGTGAACTTTTCTGCTACAGAATGCTAAAATTCAAGCTATGAGACACTCTTCCACAGAAAGTGGCTGACACAGCACAAATCAGCAATGCCCAGCTGTCTTCTGCAAAATGTGATTAAATGTGGCTGGCACTAAGTGAACCTCTATTTGAGAATGGCGACTAAACCTCACTACCACTATCTAACATGACGACATAAAGCAAATCTTGACTCCGCTAAAATTCATTGCTTGCTTAGCACTACAGAAAATGGTATTTTTTTGGTTTCTTCCCCACTCCCCTTTGTCTCTCCTGGTTTGGTATGATTAGATTAGATTGATATGATTAGATTTTGCCTTAATGTAGATTAATTTGTACATTACTTTAAGAGACGTATGCGGCTGCAATTCTTTAAAACAAAATCAACCTTGAGAGTATATATGAGCACTTAATTAGGCAACTATGACAGTGTGTTCAGATCTTATCCAGAGACTAACAATTAAAGAACTAATTCTTCTTCAATCACATAGAATATGGTCATGTGCTAAGATAATTTGCAGGGTAATAAAGTTGGAATAGTGAGGAATTAAGATACATATTTCTTTAATTACATACATTCTAGCTCTACATAAAACATAAGGCAAGAAATATATTTCTAGGTAAGAAATAATTATCTTAATTCTTTATGAATATTCAAATTGGAAAAGATTATGCACAGTGGAAATGTTTTTAATACTGCCCTCCTGGCAGCTTATACCATCTAAGCCAAGAATTTAATCAAGGTTTGAAAGGTTAAAAAATTCCAAAGTCAGCTGTAAGTGTTTCATTCACAATTTTTTTCAGATGCTTTCAAAATTAACATGTTATACTAATTAAGCAATAGGGTTCTTAACAGAAAGTCGTAATGGTCAATTACAGTTTATTGGTAAATTTGTTTATGGCTCCACTGTCAGCATGAAGCCCCTAATTATCAATACTCAAAAGGCTCATTATTTTAGGAATGCTAGAAGTAGGAAGAGAACTGGATTGATGTCATAAGTAAGCTATGATGCTCTGGCAGCTACAGTTCAGTGACTTTCACAGGTGTGTATCTTTTGTGACTTCACTGAAAAAGGAACATAAAACAGACAACTTGGGTTAAAACTACCATCTCCATGTCTTTCACACTTCAGTGTAGCATCTTTAATATGTAAAATTCACTGTCAATGTTGCTCAACATTATAAATATCTAGAAATTGATTTTCAAAAGCAAGAAAGCCTCTAGCTCTTTAAGGAGCAAGCATTCCCCCATCCTTCCTACACACTATTCCTCTTTCAGCCTTCTCACATCCTCTGAGAGTGCACACAGCTGCATACGAAAGAGAAGGTATAAAATCTTCCTGTTGCGGGGCGCTGCTCAGGGATGAAAAAGCGCTCTCGCTTTTTATTCCCTCACGCTGTGTTAGCATAAAACCATGTTTAGTGGCTTTACTTCAAACAAGATGCTAGCTGCTTTTTGGATTTTTCCCAATTGCACGTAAGTCCCTGCAGAGATTCCCTGCCACTCAGCACTACAGCAGCGGGCAACGTAGGCTGTAAATTCATTTTGTCACGGCTTAGGAAGTATAAGTCATGATTCAGTAGAAGAGTTATTTCCCAGATAAACTGTCATTGTAAGCAGATTTTGTTAGAAGCATAACCTAAAGAAGGTTATAAGCAGCAGTAGCATTTCTAACAGCTGCCCATGAAGAGAATTTGCTTCCTTAACCACTACTTTAGGGTAGGTAGTAGTTATTCTAGCTCAACTAAAACACATCTAAACTAGAGGCTTAATCAGTTAAACATCAGATTGTGTATATTCAAATTACATAGATTAAAAATGTATAATCCCTACATTGTGTTTATGATTCAATTAAGTCTAGTACTTTACTACCAGGTACCTCCTAAGTGTTCCATTGGAAATCAGACATGGGTATGTATTTTAACCAAAGCAGTAATTAATGACCAAGCTTGTTTCTAATTTCAGCCATCACTGTTTGTTTTTACTTCAGAAGCATACTTTTAGTCTCAAAAAAGCAAAGTATCAAGACAACTCAGAAAAAGCAGTACTACCTCAGTATTAACCTGATTTGCAAGATACTTACAAAGCCTCTTGAAAAAAATAATTTGTTTCATTTCTGTACTAGGTTCATGTGGTGACGTTTTGGTAGTGGGGGGGCTACAGGGTGGCTTCAGTGAGAAGGTGCTGGAGATTCCCCCATGTCCACCTGCCGGTGGCCAAGGTGGAGCCCATCAGCAATGGTGATGGTACTTTTGGGATAACATTGTTAAGAAGGGGGAAAACAACCTGTGCAACAAGCTGCAGTCAGAAAGAGGAGTGAGAACCTGTGAGAGAAACAGCTGTGCAGATCCCAAGGTGAGTGAAGAAGGTGGGGGAAGAGGTGGCCCAGGCACGGGAGCAGAGATGCACTGCAGCCTGTGGTGCAGATCATGCTGAGGCAGGCTGTCCTCTTGCAGCCCATGGAAGTCCACAGTGGAGCAGATACCCACCTGCAGTCCATGGAAGTTAGCAGTGGAGCACATATCCACCTGTAGCCCATGCAGGACCCCACACTAGAGCAGGGGGATGCCCAAAGGAGACTGTGACCCCATGGGAAGCGTGCACTCCTAGCAGGAGCTGTGGCCCATGGAGAGGAGCCCACACTGGGGCAGGTTTCCTGCAGGACTTGTAACTTTGGAGGGGACCCACACTGGAGCAGCCTGTGTCTGAAGGATACACCTAATGGGACTCACCTGGTGCAGCTCATGAAGAACTGAAGCCCATGGGAAGTACTCACTTGGGAGAAATTTGTGGAGGGCTGTCTCCTGTGGGAGGGACCCCATGCTGGAGCAGGGGAAGTCTGAGTCGTCCTTCCCTGAGGAGGAATATAACTTGTGGCAGAGATAACGTGATGCACCAACCATAAGCCCCACTCCCCATCCCCCTGTGGCACTCAAGAAAGGAGACAGAGAATCTGGGGATAAAGTTGAGCCTGGTAAAAAGGGAGGGGTGGGGAGAATGTGTTAAGAGTTTGGTTTTACTTCTCATTACTCCGATTTGACTGGTAATAAATTAAACTGATCTCCCTGTTTTCCCCATCACAGTAATTTCTGAGTGATGTCCCTGTCCTTATCTCAGCTCATGAGCCTTTCATTGTATTTTTTCTCCCCTGTCCAGATGAGGAGGGGAATGACAGAGCAGCTCTGATGGGCACCTGGCATAAGGCATGTGTGTGTATCACAACATCAGAATGAATTACTCTTTTCAGTAGTATCTGAAGCATTTTTTCCTCCTGTTTTTGTCATAAAATATTCAGCATTATGGAAGGCTTTAAATGGTGTTACTGCTCTCCTGTTAAAGAACTTCCTTAGAACAGTGTGCAAAGATTCAGCTTTGGAAAGGAAATCCTGCATTGTTGGATTGTCTATGAAAAAGAGTGAATGAGGGTAATGGGAAAGACAATGTTTGTACTGTACTGTCCCTTTTTTATTTCACTTTTTTGATACAGTTAAGTTTCACCTAAGAAGAATTACAAGCATTATTAGTCTATGATGAGGATCTGCCATTAGTACTATGGGGTATTGGAACTGGTAGAATTGATTTTGATGTTGAGAATTAAAAGAGTTTTAATTTAATTTAATAATTTTGAAGAATTTAAAATTCCCATCTACACTATGGGAATCTTCTGCCAACTAAGTGTATCTGATTATTTGGATTAATTTAGGGATTTAATACCAACTAACTTTAGGCTGATCTTATCTGCTATTCATAAATCAAGCCCCATCTTAAGTTAATTTGAGGCTGATTATTTTTGGAACGTTTTATGGTCGAAATTATTCATTACATAGATGCATTATACCTGTTTGCCAGAAAATAACGGAGGCTTTGCCAACTCTTTTTTTTAAATATGACACTTGGGAGCAAATATTAAAACACGGTTGGCAATACTTCAGCCAACTGAGAAGAACTACCGTACACTGCAATTTCACCCTTTTGTTTTAAACCATCTTGACAGCAAAATTCATTTCTTTGCCAAGGCTTGGCGTCACTGAAGCTCTTAAAAGAAGGCCTAAGTGACACAAGGACTTGTGTTAAATCTGCATACAACCTTACAGATTTGGATAATTTTCTCTTCTTCAGTTTTAAGGGAATTAAGTGTAGTGCCAATGTTCGACTGCTCCTCACAAACCCAGGAAGACAACGATTTCAAAATAACCATGTATTTTCCAGTTGCTATATAAACCCCATCTTTTGCTGTACGTCACACAAGCAACTAAAGTCCTAATCCGATTTATGTAGCAGAATTCAACTCTCCTCCTGCAACTTTAAATATATGAATACACACAAAAATATTTAACTCTATCATTTTTGATAACTTTACAATGAAATAGTTCATAGTATCTACACCTAGTAGAAGTGCAGACAGATTCTACCTTTACAAATGCAGCCAGTGAATTATAATATGCAATTTCTTATTCTGCAAAACACCTTGAAATACTCCTGTTCTAGCTGAAGAATGCTGCATAAAACCTGAACTTTTTTGCATTATATTATGTTCTGCTTGTATCAGAAAGCAGATTTATTAGCAGTATGTTTTTATCACTTTTCAGCTGCAATGCTGTTTGCCATGGTGACAGCACATTTGTTTGTATGTTGTGTTCTCAAAGGAGGTGCTCTGATGCGCTAGTCCCTGTGATGCAAGCTGATTAAATTAGGGTCACAGTTTCTTTACAGTTGCAGTCACCCTCTGCCAGAATATGCAATTCAAAGAAGTCTGAGTTAATACAAAAGACCTTTAAATATTTTTTTGTTATTTTTTTGAAATACGTGTTTTAAATGTAACTATTTAAAAATCACATTGTTTTTAAAGATAAACTATATCCCTATATAAATCATATAAATCTTATGACTAAGTATGCATATATACTATCACCATATGCCAAGCTCATAAACTATTCAAATAGAGTTTTCTTGTATATATAAAATGTTAGAAGATACTGGCTATACTGGAAATGTTTTGTTCCAAGCGTTTAGTAAATGCCCAGTTAAAGTCTGTCCATGCAACACTGATTCAATCATCTTCTGTGTGCACTCAGGCAGGGAGAATTCCCCCTAAACTATAACCCTGGCTAATCTAAGATAGCTGTCTTGGCTTCCTCCTGTAGTCAGTGGACAGGAAAAGGCAGCTCCAGAGAACAACTCATCCAAACCTACAGAAAATGTCTAAGACAAGGAAGCAGTATCGACATTCTTCAAAACAGAAGCCAAGACACACAGAGAGTAAGAATTATAATTTCTGTTAAATTACTCAATTTGCAGTAGTGCAGACCACATCATTATGGTTTCAAAACATGGCTTATGCTATTGCCTATGGCAGCTCAGAGAAGTCAGCAGTTTTGTATGTTGGGCCAAGGGATCCAAGCTGGGCAGCAGCAAACGAGAAAAAAATCACTAAGCATTTCAAAATCTGAATTTGTCTAGCATTCACAGGAGCTCTGAGGTGAGACAAAGGTAAAATTCAATTTTCTAGTCACAACTCAATAAGGTCAAGCTTTGTTTTTTTTCTTTTGCTGAAATCATTGCTTTGGTTTTCATGCCTGTTAAAAGCTAGAGATAGCATCTTCTCCTAACACTCAACCCAAATTAATCCCTTTTAGTGATCCCTGCCAATTAAATCAGACAAGACAGGGGTCCTATAGAAAAAAAACATATCACAGCATGAAGCGATTAAAGGCTGCAAATTCACATACAGCCACAAAAGGTCTTTAAGCACTGCATGCCACCTTGATTTTGATACTTCCTGAATTTTGCAAGCCTGACATCAGGATTTTGGAGGTTCACTATTTTTTAACTCCACATGTGAGGAAATGCTCCCTCAGTTTGAAAAAAAAGGGATAATGAAAAAGATTAGTTTCCATATGCCGTAACGAGACTGTCACCTGCACAACTCATGAGTCCATCAGAAACTTCTACACTCCTCACAGTCCTTCTTAACCACCAACTTTAGTTTTACTAGAATAAAATCCCATGAACTATGAGAATTAAATAGCTTACTTTTTTTCTTTTTTCTTCATCTGACCAAATTAAGATGTTTGAAATAAATTTTACATTTAAAAAAGTATTTTTGATTTAAAACATTATTTCAAATACTACATTCAAGGTTTTAATATAACAGTGATCAACTAAATATGCTTACTCACAATGTGAAAGCAAGATATACTCAAAGAAATGATTCTGCTTGGCTAATGAGCAAATCAACCATGATTGCTTTCAAGCACAAACAATGTACAAAAATATATGCTTTGCCAGGGTTGGTCTGTCAGGTATTTGTAGTTCAGAAAATATTTCCTGAGGGGTTTAGATGAGAATTCTATGCATATATACTGACAATTTATTTCCCCTGCAAAAATGCAATACAACAGGAAGATGAAATAAAAGCAAACTAAAGAGAAGTCTAGAGACAAGGCAGCTGATCTTGCAGCACTAAAATAATGACCTGACATGTACACTCTGCAGTGTTTTGCAAAACAGATTGTACGCAAAGATGAGCCGATAGCAACCTAACTAGGACAGTCACTGCAACCCCCATGATATAAACTCTTTACTGCCTTAGTCCTTTGCAGAATTTTAAAATTGGAGGAGATACTTTAAAACAGTACTTTTTAAATGGAAGACAATAGAAAGCAATCCACATCTAATAATAATAATGAGAACTCATGAGGCCCCTATTGAACATAGTGAACAAATGGTCAGGCCACATTTGTTCCTAGTGAATATTACCACATCCTAATGTCAAATAATTTGGTTCATATTTCATTTTATTTTTAGTAAATCCAACTAAAATAAGGTTCTATATTCATTCTGAATATCACTGTTTCAAACTATGAGGAAATTTATGATTTAGAGTGCTGCTTGGCAATCCTGAAAGCTCACCATAATCCTTTCACAGGGTAGATAGATAATGTTATAGAAATGGAGAGCTTAGAGGTTTACTTCAGCTTTCATGTGATGTAACAAAATCTACAATGTTTTTGAGATGAGGGAGCTTGTCAGACCTTAGTAGTGAGCATCACCCATTCCATAAAAGTGACAGCTAGTATTACCCGCAGAGAAACAGTTGCCCTCATGCCCTACAGCAAAGTCACTGTCTGTTTCTTATTTGACAGGCAGGGTAATATGGGAATATGTTACGCTGGTGAAAAAACTGACACAATTTCTGGAGAGTTCTGTGACTAGTATGAGCAAAATGGATGGACCACGTCCAACATCTACGATAGATACAATTTAAAGCATATGTTTATATCTGCTAAATTACATCCTTTGTACTGCTGACACCTGCAAGTGCTTAGCAAAATCTGAAAACAAAATCACATTATTCGTTGTGAGCAGTATGCAACTTTTCCTGAACATCTAAAACTGAAATTCGTAATTAGAAATAAACACTAACTGAACCATTGTATGCTACATGCTATAACCTCTCATGTCACTGAGACAGTACAATTTACCTACCGTTTTCAAGGCCCAATACTGCTACAGAAAATATTGTTGGGGAATTTTAAAATGTATACTGTAACAGTGATTTAAATTGGATCAAAACAAAGTAGAAGGAATGAAAACTAAACAGTATTTTCCTTGGCCAAAACTGGAAATTCAATCCCATTTTGCTGCTATAACCCACACAAGAAACTTCATTGTGACACCCCAAAAACTGGATTTAGTGAGTGACTAAGAGACTGAAATTGCTGGTAGCTCAGGCTTGCAATTCATCCTCAGGTCAGGCAGAGCGCAGCAAACAACACACTTTTCTCTACGGTTTTCTTCTTCTGAACTCTGAGTATACATTTGAGAGACCACCCCCTCTAATGAAGGGTAAAAAAAGCCTTTCCATATCAGCTCCTCCTGGCTGTGAAAGGCTGTGCAAAAGCATGGATCTATAATAAACAATCCTAAAGCCATAGACAGTACTAAATCTGAAAATTAAGTATGTTAAAAAAGCCTAATCCTTTAAAAAATACATTCACATTGAGGCTGCAAGGAGTTTAACTCAACACCACATTGTTTGACTCTGTTACACAGTACAGAATAAACCAAAAACAAGGTACAAAAAAAGAACTTAAAAAAACCCCAGAGAACAATGTATATTTTTCAGTGAAATATCTCTGCGTAGCTCTGTGGAAGAGCTATGGGAAAGTGACTAAACAAAACCACAAGGAGTCCCCCTAAGACAATTTTTCAATATCTTTCATATTCATTACACAGTCACTCAAATACAGTGGAAAGTGTCTATGTTTCAAAGTGCAGAAGACTTTATTTAGATTTAGTCATTAAAAATCCTTACAATAAATAAAATAAATCCTTCAAATAGACTTTGTTTACCCTTTAGAGCATTGTATTTTTCAACATGCACCTTAAAACTGATATACACCCTGCACTAAGTGAAGTCAATCATACCTAATTTATGATAAAGTAATCTTGCTTAACAAGGATAAAGTATTTTTAAAATTGTATATGGTACACAGCAAGCTAATCTCTTGGAAAATACATTTAGAAATTACAAATCCTGGTTTTTTTTTGTTTACTCAGAAGAAGCCAAGAACAGAAGATGTAAGACTTTAACTAACCTTATCAAGAACCCCTTTTAGCTTAAGCAGGTGACAGAAATTCAATAACAATTTTAATTCGCTCTTGGAACGTCCATTGCATGTAAGTGGTATTCAAGAAAGATTGCTTGATGTCCAAACTGCAGTGGACAGCTAATTTCCGATGTCTGTCTTCGTATCTCTTTACAGATGAAATGATTTGATTAACCCCCAGGGGTGAAATGGAATACCATATTTTTCCAGTTGCAAAGGGACACTAGCAAGCCAAAAATTTATAACTTTCTCTGAACATTTTTTATGTTCCAGTCTTAAAGGTAACATCATGAAAGGGTTTAAGTATCTAAGTATGCTAACAGGTAACTTATGACAACCTCCCTGCACAACTGCATCCCTGTGTAACCAAATACTTCCTTACTCGTTAAAAAAACATGCAAAATACAAAGAAAATGGCAGAAAAGCCTGTAAAATTTTACAGGCTTTCCAAATGCTTTGTTATTTTAACACTGAGGTATCAGATGAATTTATAAATCCAGTTTTGAAAATCATTTGTAAAGTATCTCTTCAGAGGTTATGGTTGTGATAGAAAAGAAAACCAGCACTAAAGAAGATCTGTACAGACAGACAAAGAATCAAAATCTTTATTTTTTGAAAATACTACAGAAGCATACTAATCAATATTACTAAAGAGAGTTAATCCATGTCAAAAATTTAGTTCTAATTTTACAATGCTGTATTTGACCATGGCATACCAATCAATATAAGTATTAATGAGCTTTATACGATTTTCCAGTGAAAAAAACAGCTTTAGTAATTCAAATAATGTTCATTCCAAAAAACATGCATTCTCTATCTGCCCTTAGAGGTTTGCATTCTGTGCTACTCCTGAAATACTTTCAATTGTTAATGATGTTACCAATCCCGATACAGTGTCCATGCTCACTCCTTTATCAGGGAGAACACAATATGAAAAGAAAGAATTTAACTGGGATAGTAAAATTCTCTTTATTGGTTAAAATATTTCCATTTTCCATACATTCTGGTTTTTACCTGTTTTACAGAGAATCTGAAATCATTACTTCATGACCTACTGGTTTTCAGAGCAGCCCTATGCATTGCATTTCAACAAAAACTTCAGATGCTGAGTAAGACTGCTAAAACCAGAATACTTCAACTATTTCACAGGATGAATTAACTTACTTTGGAGGATGTAGAGTCACATTCCTGACAAATCCACCCATAGCCAGTTTGTTTAGGAGACTTTTTCAAGGGAGGGTCTAGACAACCAAAGTGGTAGCAAAGCCTGCATTCATCACACCTGCAACAGGAAACCAAAATATATATTTATATATAAATGGTACTTTTACACTATTTTAGATTGAGCTTCCATGCAATTCTCAGAACAAGATTTCCTGATCCATTATCATGATACAGAAAATCCATTTTCTCTAAGGGGTATTTTCAAACACAATCAATTCAAGTAGCTTCTGCCTAATTTTGATGCCTACACTCATACATCACCTTTGTCATCATTTTATACAGATGACATTACTTCAGAGACTTGCAAATTAGAAAAACATATAACCAGCTCAATTTTTTTAGTTACTTTAATGTCATTCCTTACCACTTACATTCAGAAATCTGTGATTTTTTCAGACAGTGACAACATTGATTCTTCACAGTTTTAAGACGCTATTTCACACACCTACTTTTTCAAGGAAAGCTCTGTGAAATGTTTGCTCACATATTCAGTAACTCCAGTATTATTTATAGCTATGAATTATACTTTTTTAAACAAGGACTATGTGGTTGATAAATAGATGCACTGATTCACTTTGAATATTCTGATTTCTGATTCACTTTGAATATTCTGGAAAGGGGCACTAATTTAAAAGAATTTCACTGTGATCTTTCATTTATAAAGCTGCACTATGTACGTACAACAATTTTATGTTCTTTTTAATAAACCTTTCATTAGTGTTTTGTGCTATGTACAGCCCCCATAAGATGCTCAAAACATGTAGCATAGCTATTGTTCACCTATTCTTAAGGTACCAGTGTTGAAGAAATGCTACAGTTTAACGAGTACTTATTGAAAGGCTTTTAAAATCAGTACAATGATTGCTCAAAATAAGAGACTTTTAAAAGCAAATAATAGATTTTCATATATACTACTGAACCTCACTTTATTTGCATATCCCCCTGTATTTTGTATGAAAAAACAGGATTTTTTCAAATTTACTTCGCAATATTCTCTTCATTAAATGCCCTTAAGCTCTGAATTAAAGCCAATACAAAAAGATCAAAAAAACCAGAAAATAGAGTAAATGTTTAAAAATGAAATTTTCTAAGAAACCCCCTACACTTTACTTCTCTGCTTCCCTGGCCACTCAGCTTCTCCCCAAGAAAACCTGCAAAACCAAAAAAAAAAAAAAAAAAAAAAAAAATCTGCGAAAATTGCAAACAGCATGGCACAGGCATCAGCAGATCAAACCTAGAGGGATATAATTTATCAAAAGAACACACAGTGCAGCACAGAAGATTCAACTAACAGAACATGCTGCTGTATTAACAGAAGAAAATGTTCATGTGAGCCTTCTCCAAGTACCAGTCTCCAAATAAAAAGAAGCATCTGTTTCCTGAATATGACTGTTTAACCTAAGTAAATACTTTGGTTCTTGCTGTCAAGGCTGTGCTTGCTGTAGAAGCCTTCTGGTTTTAGCAGTTATATGTAAGACGTGATCACTGGTAAGGGTATAACATGTACTGTCTTCCACTAAGTAGAAATTAAAAACAATAATCTACCTATCCAGACTATGGAACACTGGCCTGACATGGTTTGGGCATTTTTAAAAAATGGGATATACTATATTACAAGCTATATCCTTATGACTGTTTAGTAATAACTCAATCTAATTCCAGGACAAAGAAAACACTTAAAAAGAGGAAATAATTCTCTGTTAAAGACAGAACAGTTCAAATGTACAAATATATTACTTACAATCAGGAATATATGCAGCTTTATTTCTTGTGAAAGGCATACTAAAATAACAAAATAGTTGAGAGTGGGAGATGAGATAGGTTACACTCCTACATCCCAACAGCATATGTGACCTTCAGCAAAAGATAAAGCTTCCTTTGAGCTTCCATGTTCTCATCTGTAAAGGAATATATTTTTACTAACCTAAACTTCAGTATCTAGAATCTTATTCACTTAAGTGCTTGCATTTGAGTAGTAGTTATCAGAACTCCCTTCCTGTAAACTGTTTGGGTCCTCTAAGTAACACAAAGCATCACACTATTTCTGACCAATTTAATGTGTTTTCAGAGCTTAATCCTAAAATCTACATCTGGCTTTAAACAGCTTTGATTTAGATTTTTTTCTGAAGTGATTGTCTATAAATACAAGTGTTTATATATTCAAAAGAAAATATTTCCCCTTTAAAATTACACTTTGCCATCTCTTCTTACATCTTTTCCATTTGGCGTTTAGAAAGCGGTTATTTCCTGGCTGCACCTTCAGCCAGATTGCAGAAGTATGCTGAGGGAGTTAGCAAGGCTGAGTTGAAACAACCAGGACAGTATGAAATTAAATACAGATCTGGAGGTGCCATTCTAAAGCTGAATGGTTTTAATATTTATTGTCATTAATTTTTATCACTTCAAAGCTGCTTAGTTTGGCCGAAGCAAAATTGCATTTTCCTGGAGTGTGTTAAAAATATCTCTATGAAAGTTTCCAGATTCTAATTGCCTTTATCTGCATCTGCACAGCTGAGAAAATGCAAATACCAAAAGCATATTTTCATGTATCAAAATAAAAAAAGTTGCATGGTGATAAAAATGAAACTCTTTAAACACTTCCTTTGTACTGCTTTTTATTGGAATACAAATTCTGTATTGTGGAATGCAAATGCGCTGATTCTGAACTTCCTAGAGCGCGATGCTGGGAATATGGATGAATACACACTGTACCTTGGTTAAAGATGATGCCCTAGCTGTCTGGCAACTCTTGTCTGCTGACACTGACTTGGGACAAAATGGGAAGCTTACACACATCACAGTACAGAAGACAGAATTGGCATTCTTAACTCCTAGTTCTGAAAGAAAACCTTAAACCTAGGTTAAAATGGCACTAGTAAAATGAGATTAAGTCCTCAAGTGTATACTGATACTTGCGTTCTTTTGTCTAGCAACACAAAATGACAGAAAATCCACTGCCAGCTTCAGAAAATAAGAAAGCGACACAAAATAAGGAGAACTTTCAACTTAATTAGAGAATGAAATTGTTGGGTCACAGGAGGTGTCATGCTGACAGTCTCACAGCATTTCAGTGCCTGCACTCACAGATCAATCACCATACAATAACCTACCAAGTAAAGGAGCCATACAGCATTATCATTTACGAATATCATCCACTTCCATCCTGAAGATGGCTTAATAGTACAAGTTAAAAAGTATGGGGATGGGAGGAGGGGAAGGGAAAGAAAGCACTTCCTCCATTTTAAAGATTCAGTTAAAAATTTTACCCTTTTATATTCAAGGTCACACCTTAAAAACAGCCCTTAAACTATCAAATATTTTGTATTGCTGCTATTTGTGGATAACTCTTTTGTGGTTAAGCATATGATTTACAAATGCAATAAAATGCACAGCCATCCCCACTGGCCTGGCTAGCAGCTGTACTGAAAACTTTGTGAGAATAAAAGCAGAGCTCCATACAAAGACAAGCCAACCTAACCTCCTTAATTACCTCTAACTGACAGATAATTGCTTACTATCAATGTTTTAACAAGCCTGAAATTACTTTATGCAGCAAAATTAGAAATCACTGTGCTCCTCATTTCAGCAATTAATGAGGATGGATATATGCCCACTCTATACCGATAAAATGGGGTGTGAAGAAGGTGAATTCTGAAGGAGTTAGGCTAATAAATTAAAAAATAATAAAGAAAACATTTTTCACTTCTGAAAGTATAGAATGCAGGTCAGCTATGTCTTCACAGCAAGAAAGCTTGATTAGGCATTTCCATAGCTGAAATCTGTCTGCTTTGTTCTGTAATAAAGTGATCTCCATCTGCTCATGCCCTTGGATTGTTTTTATTAGTTTTTTAGCAGTACAGCTGGCTGTGCTCAAGCCCTACGTAAGTCTGCATCTTCCTGTTCATAATTAACTAATTATACTCTAATCAATAGTGTAGATACCGATTTTACATTGTAAATGAGATAAATGAGATAATGGCTAGGGTCAATCTCATTTTATTTACAAAGCCCAGCACACACATCCAATTTCATTACACTGCATCTACCTGCACAGGAGGGAGTCTTATCAGTTGGCCTGCAGAAGTATTCCTGAGAGCACTGGGGAGAAAGACTTGTGCTTTTACAGAAGAACAGTGAATGCAAAACCTGCCCATCACTGGCACATTTGTAAGTCACTGGTTAATATCACCACAAAGAGCTGATTCAGCCAGAGTGAAGAAACCTATTTTGCATTCACAAGACAGCACCACCCATCTATTGCTGTAAAAGTAATTACCTACATGTCCCTGAAACACAACATTAATAAGCTAATCTTTAAATAAACTTTCCAAATATGCTTCAGAGACTACAGAAAATCTCTCACTTATGTACACATCACTGCACAACTTCTGCAGTGTCATGCCAAAAGGAAACATGTTGAACAAAATACAGAATTGCAAAATATATGTACCACTCCCTATTCATCGTATCAGCTTAGAAAGATTTATTTTAATGGAAGATATAAAACTGATACATATTGACAAACCATCATCACCATTAAAATTAGAGAACTTGTCATATTAAGTCTCACACTGGCAAACTTAGAATAAAATTAGAATTAATCTCATCCAGAATTTTTAAACTCTCAGAGAGCTGCAGTAGAATGTGTGTTCATTCACTCACCCGTTAGCTGGGGGGGATGCAACAACCATGGCCATTCCAGCACCTGTGTGGATTTAACTACTGACATGCTTGTTGGCTTGTTTTGGACCCCATTTCTGACTAAGGCCCTGAATACCTAAGGATGTTTCCCCTCAGGCAGTGATCCCTCATCTCTTTAATCCCTCAGTGCCACTCTGTGGCAAGTGCCACCCTGAATGTGCAAACAGCTGGAGACATGCACTGGGTTAATTTTAAATTGCAGTACATTCTTGGGTTCAGATGAACAACCTAAACCAGCTATGACAGTTTAAGGCACTGTCAACATTTTACTTCTTGTTAGTGGCTGTATGATAGAACCAGTGGAAAGGAGCATTTAAGCATTCCCCCAAACCACAGTAAGATGATGTAGCTAAAGAGAATTCAAACCATAAAGCCAAGATGACTGACTTTGGACTGAGGCGGATGAAGAGTGGTCCTGGGATACCTTAACTGCAATCAGACCACAGTGGTGACAAATTCTGGCTGATAGGAATTAATCCTGTGGGATGGGTTATATCAGCAACTCTTACATTTAATATCAAAGAAGGCACTTTCTTGTGCCTTATTTAAAGAATAAAATTAAAGATCTAATGGTAAAGTAAATATACAATTTTATATTTAGTGCATTGTTATGAATGTTGTCCAAGAAAGTACTTCTACTTAGTGAGGGTAAAGCCCAAAACAATAGTACTTTTTCATTATGGAATATGTGGAAACCATTCTTCTTTTTAGCTTTCTCTTCCGCCATTTCTTTAAAAAAAGTGAAGATAAGTGAGGATACATCTTTGTATCTTACCCTGCCATTCTACACTGAAACTCTTCAATTCAGCCCCATGAATTCCAACAGAAATACCCTTCATTTTGCTGTGGTATGTCATAGGCCAAGAAAAACAGACATGATGTAGTGCTGTATTTACACTATTTTAAAATCAGGTCTAGATCCTTAGGAACTCTTTAGGCAGAATGTTGTCAAAAGACAAAAATATAAGTACAAAATGGAAAAAGATTGTTTTCTTCTTCCTGATTTCTACATGTTTTCCATTGCCTGTAAGTCAAGTCATTGTGCAGCTTCTGTTCTACAGAGCCATTTGAAAAAACTATTAGCACCAGGATAATTTAGAAGTGTCCTCAAACAAGTCAGCCAAGCTTTAAGTGACTTCACTATCAGGAGCGTGATTCCAGCACTAAAATTCTTATGGGACTGCACATGCACACAATATTGAACGTAAACCAGGATGTAGCCCAATTATAGAGCCTCTACAAACACAGGTACTGGTTATCCTGAAAGGCTGCCACCTAAGATGCTCAGAATTCAACAGCATATAACTCTAAGGAACTTGATCTGATTTCAGAGTTAGATTTAATCTTGCATTAGTCCTGCTTTGAGTGGAACAGATGTTCTCCAGAGGCTCTGTCAAACCTAGATCTTTCTGGATTCTAGTATTTTAATAATTTTGACTGAAGTAAATGAAATACTCTTTCTGGGTAGGATAATGCTTATGGTATTACACATTCAAATTTCTACTATGCCAGGTGCAATGCAAGCATACCAAAGGAAGTCCCTGACTTGTGTTAGATGAGACAGCAGACTACCACTCTCTTCTGTAATGGCTGGAAGACAAGGGGCATGGTTATTGCTGAAAGGTGGGTGAATATACCAGTTGCAGGATGAGTTTTACATTCTGGTTTTTATGTCTACCTACTACTGATGAAGACAGGGTATGGGAAAGATGGAAACGCGGCCTGACAGAGCAGGATGAACTTACTGATCTTCAGTTACCAGTAGTTAAATGAAGTATCTACACAATTTTGAAGGAGAGAAACTATAACTCAAGTTTTTGTCCAAATTCATGGGTATTACTAAAATGACTATTTTTTCTC
Source organism: Pezoporus flaviventris (assembly GCF_033815535.1). Taxonomy (NCBI): domain Eukaryota; kingdom Metazoa; phylum Chordata; class Aves; order Psittaciformes; family Psittacidae; genus Pezoporus; species Pezoporus flaviventris. Next base: position 5,478,980 of record NW_026892603.1, read on the forward strand.
TTTAGTATACAATAATTCTGTGGAAAACCCTCCACTCGGAGGATCTGCACTACACTTTTCCGTATGTGCTACATGAAGTATTTTTTTTTTTTTTAATCCTGTACTTAGCACTAGTTATAATATATAATAGCATGAATTTCTACAGCTTTGACTTTAGGAAGTTCTACTTTAAACCAAAACAGTAAACAAAACATTCTACCTATAAATTCAAAAGGAAAAAACAAACATTTTATGCTTCTACTCTGCACCCCCCCAGACGCTAATCATCATGTAACCCAAACACTTTAACAGAACACAAATATAATTGATATAATAGTACCAATAATGCCAATTATATCACAAAAGAAAATAAGCATTAATCTGGTAGACATTTGTGGAGCTAAATTTATTCTGCTGAACCTCTCTCTGAAACTGCCACCTCTCCCACTTTATTTATGTTTTGTAATACTAAAACAAAACACCAACCCTTCAAATAAAAAAACCTAACACTGGCAAACTATGGGTAAGGAAGAATCTGAAGAATCTATGGGTAAGGAAGAATGACACAATATCATTATGTGACATTCCTATGTAGTCCGTATTTTTCTGACTGGTCCACAAGTCTTCTGTTACATGAAACTTGAGCTTGTATGCACACAATGAATTACAAGAATGCTATAAAGAAACTTTATTTACTAACCTGTATGTGAACAGCTTCCTTTCACAAGAAGTGTTCACTTTTCTCCCTCTCTCTTGTAGTATGCCAAAACTATAAAACACATTGCTTTGATAAATTATTTTGTAAAATTGATTAAGGGCCCACATATACAAAGGGAATACATTGATGTAAACACTGTATCAAATGTGCTTGGTTTTGTTAATATTATACAGCCTCTATGTAGAGCTTCTATTTACAGTATTTTTAAGTTTAAATTAAGTATTTCTGTGAGACAATGTCTCCAAGGCATGTATTAAGATAATGCTACACAAATTACAGGCCCTTCCCTACCCCCAATTCAAAGTATTTTTTTTCTTGCAAAATACAGGAAATTCTGAAGGAAACAGGATGGCCCCCTTGACAAACTGAAGAGTAGAAAATTTAAGACAGCTATTAGCAAATGCTGCACTAGTTATTCTGAAGTACATTAAAGTCATAATTGATGATTACACCTAATGTGCCATTCTCAGGTATTCAGACTGGTAACTACACTGAATGGTGTATTGTTTGTGAACTAGTATAGAAGTCCATTATAGCTCTCAATACTGCCATCAAAGTTCCTTCAAAAGATGAAATATTAAGTGTTAACATCCAGCTGTCCAGAAAAAGAGAGAAAAGTGACAGAACGATTTACAAGAATGAGACAAAAAGAGAGATACTGAAAATTAAACTAATGCCTAATGTCAAAAGAAAAGTGCCAAAGAAAGAAAACAAAAATAAAAAATAATAGTAATAAAAAAAAACAAACACAAAAGCTGTACTGGGGAACAAACATATGAAACACAGCAGGAAGTCGCCTTAGTTTACCAAGAATGCCCGGGGAGTATCAATAATATTCACAACAGTTTTTAAACACAAATTACTTAAACCCCTCCAACAGCAGAGATTTCTCAATTTCCCTAACAAACTTCTCTATTGCAATTTTTCTTATTGCTAGAAAAAGCTTCCTAACAATAAGAGAAAGAAAAGCCCAAAAGCCTAACCCAAATCATCCTACTACAATTTGTTTGGCCTGACCAAATTTGAAGAACAAATTTTTGCCTTTTTTTGCAGCAACTTCTCTCTTCCTCACTTTTGTATTAATTTAGGCTGTTTGAAGAAAGATTCCTCAATCTTTTGTAAATTACAGAAATCCAGCTATTTAAAGCTTTTTCATTATGTCTCCTGTGGTCTTCATATCATTCAATTCAATTTGCTTTGGACAGTCTCTACATATTTCTTGCCAAAGTGGACAGAATATGCTAGCTGAGGCTTTTCCAAGGGTGATACACCAGTCTCTGGAACATTCAGGGGGAGTACTTTCACGTGTTAAATATAACACCTCTCTTTCTACATATAACCAAATTGCTTCACACTCAGTTTGTGATCCAGACCCCCCATACTTTCTTTTTTGAAGATGTATCATCTACCTAGTTATTCTTGGTATCATAACAATGCAATAAACAGTGATTTGCCTTTACTGCCTTGCATGCTTTTTCTGGATGCTTTCTTAAAATATTACTTTTAATTCTAAAACTGGTCCCTCACACCATTTTGCCATGACCTGCAAATGTAACAAAACACTTTATTCCAGCACCTAATATACTAAAGCAAAAATTAACAAAAACATAATAATACTCAGGAGAGTCCTGTGTGGAACTCAGTGTGTGGAACATCATTTGACAGCGAGTCCATAGTAACTAGCATACTTGTCTAATCACCTACATATTTCACTGCAGCTTAATTAACAGAATATTTCTCTAGCTTATTTAGTAGAATGTCACACACAGAAGTATTCTAAGTCTTACTAAAGCCAAGATATGCTACATTTATCATTCTCTCCCATTCACAGTACCTTGACTGTGTTAGTTTAATAACTGATCATAAATCACAGTGAATGTGATGTTTCTGTTTGTTCTTTTTCCCCTAAACTCAGCACAGCAAACACCTTTTTTTTTTTTTTTTTTACCCTCATTACCACAGCATTTGGACATAACTTGTGGTTATCTGCACAAGTGGTCGCAGATTACTGGATTCTGAAAGATCAAATTCCAGCATTAATGTCTATTTCCTAGTGCAAATTTCTTTGATTTTAAGGTTTCTTTGTGTGCCTTGCCAGTACACAATGGCATTTCTGATAGTTCAGATGAAAATCTTACTCTAATATCATCCCACCCCCTTTTTAAAACAAAACGACGTGTTAAGACATCAGGTTAATTTTATTTAATATAATATCCAAACATGAAATGCCCTGGTAAGATATGACTTGTAGATAAGTATACACAAATTTGTATATTTCTCCTATCACTTATTACAGCATTTAATTAAGTTTAAAAAATATTTGCAAATGGAAATGTGCCTTGATAGATGACAAAAACCACCATAACTCCAGAAATTCAAAGATTATGTCATAAAGTCACAAGTGTGATTGCATTTGAGCAGAATTTTTCCGAGCAAGTTCAAGATGAAAACGATGAAGATGTCAACACACTGATACTGTAGATTTAAGAACTGGATCAGTACCATTTGTAGTTCAAAATACTATGTCTGCATCTACCAGGATATATATGGACGAAGACGAGGATCTCAGCTGTCATGCTGTGTGATCAGTTCTCCATTCCTTCCTCAACTTACGTAACAATTTCATATTTGAATTGTGAGGAGATAAGCTTGTCCAGAACACTGCCAGAGGAGTAAGCCAAATAAAACAAATGTCTGTATATACTCAATTTTTCCTTTTCATAAATTTTTTTTAGAAAGCAATAAGTATAGTTCTAATCACTTGAATGTCTGAAGTCAGAAACAATTAGTTCATACTAATAAGCAGAAAATCAATTTTTCCGTGGCAAATCTATTCCTTCAGAATAGTTAAGTCTCAAATGTTTTACAGGTCTCTTTATGACTGAACAGGTTTTTCTTTTTAGGAAACAATCTTTTTTACAGCAACGTCTATGTACAACATGATGTTCTATATAGAAATGTTCTTATTAAACCACATATAAGTAGAGTGGCAGGCGGATGGCAAACCATTGCTTATTTCGTTCGGTATCACCATAGAGGAATGCACAATATTTAAGTCCCACAGGCTTCTGTCACTCTTCAGTGAATCCAAGCATTGTATAACATCATTTGCCAACGAAGCACAGGGGAAAAAGACATTACTTTAATAGGACAATTCTGACAAGACATTTATCTGGGATTTTTCAACAATGCACATACGAAATGTTCCTGATCAGTGCAAAAAATTGCAGGCAAATTAACTACCTTGTCAGTCCAAACAACAAACCAATCAATTACATTCTATCCAAGCCTGACACGCAAACTCAACTTTTTGTCATGAGCTTATAGTAGCGACAAGGTAGCTGTTCTCCTTTACTTTAGGTACTCTATCGAGAGCTTTATCCACATTTAAAAATCATACTATAAAAGGTTTCCACGATTGCCTCCGAGGATGAGTTGTGGCAGAGTTGTGTCTCATGAAGGATATCTACACAGTAAAGTGATAAGAAAAACATATTAACATTGAAAGATCATAGCAACTCTGCTCTGTCTTATGAAACATTTTAACATCACACTAAATTCAAGCAATGTGTATGCTCAGATACAAACAGCTTAAGACATACCAAACTTCCAGGAGTCTCTAAGTGCCAAATCATTAAACTTAATTAAGTACAGCATCCTTTTAACTTATTCTCAATACAGCTCAAAGAACAAAAGCAGTCCACCATAAGACAGAGAAGTTAATTTTTTTCTTTGTTTATTCATAAAGGTAACAATTTATGACAAGCGGCCTTGACTGTGAAGCTAGCATTTTCCTCAGATTTGAATCCCACACAAATGCAGCTATGGACTGACTACATGACAAGCACAAACAACATGGGTGCTTGTTTTATAGAGTAGCATTTGAAAGAAAGTGAGTCTTAGGATTTAGGAAGCATTAAGTAAGAGAGAGTTTCTTTCATAATGCAATGTAATAATTCAGTACACAGAAATCTTTAGTCACTTCTGAAACAATGTCTTTGACGCAATAATTCAAAAGCTTTCACAGGTTTTTTTCCTACTTGTATTTCCTGCCTCAACACTCTCAGACATACTTTTCAAGAATTTGTTTTTTTAAAAGTTAATATGATTTTAAAGTGCTGATTCTCTACATTTCAACTCTAAAACTATTTGCAACACAGCAAATTAATGTAACAGATACCACTGTGAGATTTTAAGTAGAAAAATAATCCATGTTGTTTTTAAGCTGTGCTGGCATAACATGTCAGGTTTTGAGGAAATACCTATATTAAGTTCCCAGTGCATTTGTTTTGTTTTCTTCTTTCAAACGTGTTAATGTAGAATTGTAAATAAAAAATAATTCTAAACTGCTGTCACACTTTAATAAAATAAAACCAATAACAATCTGATCAACAGCAGCTGTGGTGTTGCCGCACGTACATTGCAAACTCATTTTGAATGTAAGGATTTTGAGATTAAGAATTAGAAGGACAGCAAGGAGGCAGGGTACGTAAATCCCCACTTCATCTCTTAGTTAGGACAAAACTAGAATTTTAATTCTGGTGTTCTGAACTGTAATTCTACACTCCAATACTGAAGAAAACAGAGGAAAAGCTGAGCTGTAAAACAGAAATACTTTTAATAGTAGTCTTATTACAATCACCTTCCCTTAGCAAGTGCAACTGATTTTGTTCTCATCACCTCAGAGTGGGTGAGTGTGACACAAGGGCACACTGAAGTGCACATACATGAAGGGTAGCATCAGCAAACGACCTGAGATAAGCTCAAGGTCTTTCTGCCACCTCTATCCTCTCAGCCACAGTATGAGTAGCTGCAAATGCACTATTGGAGTTATGTCATCATAATGTGATAGGCTATGTCCTAGCTGGGCTAAGAAATGTTTGGACATGAATACAGCAATCCATACTTTTAATACAAGTTTTTATTTCTGTTTCTCAAAATGAGTGCGTGTATAGAAATATGCATGTATATGCACATTATGATTGCGTTTATATAAATTCATATTTATATATTTTTATATGAAAATTATATTTATGTGAATGTTTTTTATATATGAAAAAACTTCACAGCTGAACTAAGAAAATAGTTACATTTTAACAATAAGCTCACAAATCAAAGTAATAAGATAAACAAGGCTCACGGGGGAAACTTGTAGTTAAAGAGCAAAGCCAAGATCCTGATTTTTTGTAACATTTCAGGTAATGCTGTAATAACACAGGCATCAATAACAGTTACCAATACTTTAAAGGGAATTTACTTTTTAAATGGTTGGACAACTTTTCCATTTCTACTGTTTTTAAAATTTGACTTGACATCATTTATTTTACATGATTCAGGGTTATCTTCACCCCTCTCATCTTTGAAGTATTATTTAGTTAAGGAATCACTAGTGAGTGTCTAAACACAGTTCTAACCAGCCACAGATTGGTAAAAGAGAAAGGAATGTAAATGGATAAATACTATAGGGTTTTTTTTTTAAGCTTGTAACCCACAAACTCATCTGACTACTGATTCTGGAGAATTACTTACTGAAAATTTTTCCTGGGACCTCCCACACTGAGGACATTTCTCCTGTTCTATTCTCTGAACTGCTCCCATTCCTACACATCCACTCGAATTTCTACTGACTGCTGTACCCAGGGCTGCCTGCAATAGCTGAACTAGCATTTTCAGCCTTATCAGAAAAAAGATTTACTGAACACAAAATACCTGAAAAGAGGACAGTGAGCAAAGCTGCACAGCCTTCCCTTCTCACCAGCAGATGGAACAAGTATCAGATAGAAAAAAAGCATCCTGGGTAATACTGTAATAGATGCTTTCAGCAGGAAGGTTCTCAACTGCATATTTGGTCCTTTAGAAGAGTTCCTCTTTCCCATTCCTTTCTTTCATTCCAGGACTAAGAAAACAATGAAAGCACTTTCCTTCAAGTTTTAGAACAAAGGGAAAACACACCAACCTCTCTCATTTTCCTTCCTAACCACACACGGCTGCAATCCGTTTCCTCAGTTATGCAAATACCGTGTGTGTGTGCACGAATATGTGCAAATTTCCCTTTCAAAAGAATTTACAGTACAAGAAACCCCACAAATTATTTCAATACTTTCTACTGGAATTGCTGAAGGCCCTCTCTATTTGTGTATCAGCTACTGAAAAGTACAAATTCCCGATAAACATAATGCTTATTTCAGTAGTTTTGATCCTTGTTCATTTTTAGCCATCTTAATACTCGCTTTCATCAGGTTAAGTACCAATGTGAGGACAATGGTTTTGGCTGTTAAGTGGGCACAACTAAAATACATTTGCAACCATAATGTAAGCTCAGTTTATCTTCAAAGGTCTGAACGTAGGAAGCTTCTTCAGCATACCTTACCAATTCTGAAACATTAGGACTCTCCCACCAGGTAAGTCTGTCAAGCCTAAAGAGGTATTTGGGAAAAACTGCAATAAGGTAAGATGGTAATGAAAGAGAGGAAAAAAGGAGTATTTAGTTATAGAGGAAGTGCTGACAGAGACCAATTTTAGAAGGCAAGGAACCGTATCTGCAATAAACACCAAACCATCTGGAGGTGATATAACTAATAGGCATTTTTAAAATTCAGGCTGCTAAAGATATACCTCTTGATCCCAGGAATTAATGTGTACCCACAGCTCCATTAAATGGATAAGAGTTACAGAGCTCTTTAGTGGGGAAAAAAAAAAACACAACAAACCAGACCCCTAAACCAATGATGATCAATGTGTCTTCTAGACATTGTTAATTACTTCAATTATTCTCAGTATTGATCAAGTTTTAAATATTAATAAATGCTTCCTGAACGGTTACAGATTTTTATGTGCTAATATATATACTGATTAGCCTGCAAAAAAGATATCTGCAGGACAAAATAGCACAGCATCTGAGGTACCACCTGAATAGAAAAGCTCTGCTTCATTTCAATAACGAACACTGGAGCATAAATAACGACACAGAGCTGATCACTGCACAAATATGTTGACTTAAGGTAAACAAATAAGACTAACAGCAGTTCTGATTTTACAGAATTCTGTTCTCCAAGTACCAATACATCCACTTCAAAATAAGAACACATTTTCAAACTATTTCAAAGCCCTAAAGAATAGACATATCCTATACAAAAGATTAAATAATGGGTCCACATATGTGAAATGGTTTCATTCAGTAATACAAGTGTCATTTTCCTTCATTCTGCACTGTCTTTGTGAATAGAAGCTTCTGAGAACCCGTGAAAGAGAAATTCAGTCAATACACTCAATACTCTACATGAAACCCAGCTTTCTCTTAAAAAGAGACTGCATTTACAGACCTTGTCACAACAAGGTCCTTGATGTTATCGAAGCAATTTCAAGATACTTTAATCACTGGCAAAACTCAGTAACTTGACAAGAGAATTTGGGCCAGGAAGATTTCAGTAACTTGAAAGGAAGGTTACTGAGTGATGTAATTTCATTTGGATGTGACTGAATCCAATTGATCTAGTTTCTGCAATGCATATCTTCCCTCTGCAGCTGTCTCTATCTGATTCAGTGTACAAGTGCAAGGAGTGACTACCCTTTCCCACTCAAAGCAAAACTCTTTTCTTCCTCCTGCTATTATTTTGAATGAGCATATATGGAGAGCATTTTCAAGTTTAATCTCTGTACTCACTGTAAGAAAAGGTATACTCAACTGAATGTCAAACCATGAATTCAACCAAAACTTGTGACTGCTAGCATATTTGTTATGCAAAAACAGGCTGTTAGAACATATTTATCATTATTATTATTAACCAAAAATACTGAGTTAGGGTTTGAATAACACAAAGTCATGACACTACATAACTAATTTTAAATCTAACTGCACAATATCATGTGATTTACACTGTAACAGATTGTACTTATTTTCAGTTGAGTACCTAGATGCATTCAAAATTAAAAAAAAACAAAACTGCTTGGTTTGCAATGAGCATAATAATTTATAACCACAGATATGATATATATGAAATCGTATCTTCCCATGCAAGTTTGATTTACACCAGTTTTAACAGAAAAGAGGTGTACCAGTAGGAACTTCACAATTAGATTTAGCGTTAAACATAAAAAAACCTGTGGTATAGATGGGGAGTTAACAAAGCCTTGAGGGGAGACAACTGGGCCACTGTCCATGGATCCTGCTCATGTAGGTTGATGCACTGCTAAACACTGGACACCTTGTTTACATTTCATCAGAACTACAGGGAACACTGACACTGATGTGCACCTCGGATATCAAGTGATTTACATGTGTCAGTGTACTATTTAACAGAGATATTTTCTTCAAGCTCAGTACAACTTTTTCAACTTATTTTGTCCCTCATCAGGAAGTGATCTTTCTCAGATACTTGGCTAACTGAAGATTGATGAATAGTGTAATCACCATTATATGTTAATGAGACTACAGCTGAATCACAATGTGGCAATAGATGTTGCCAGCAGTACGTAGCTAGCAGGTCAGCTAAGTTGGCCTTCACTCACTAAACCTTAACCACAGGCTGGCCGTGCACACAAAACATGCTTTACCAATGGAACATGACTAGCTGGCTTAAAGACAAAACTGAGCTTTCCTCAGAAAACCTAACTAGCAATGAAAATGGAGCTAAAAATCAACTGCCAGTCCTTCGATCCCTTCCCAACTTCCTGCATCACAGAAGATGACAAGAGTTCTCCTGAAATTCAGTTCATGTCTAATCTATATACGTCAACGTTTGAAGAATTAAGGAATCTACAGTGTTAGGAACACTCAGGCTCCTCTGAAGCAGCATGCACTCCAGGCATGCCCACTGAAACAGTTGCAGAAAAACCACAACCTGGCCTTCAGCATCAACCACTTTGCCTTATCCCAGAGAAGGCTGAAAGGGCTTTGCATTCTGTTAATGATAATACAGTGTATCTTCCCAGAAAAATTCTCTCTTGCATGAACTGTGTCTAATTAGAACTTAATCTATCAGTAAAGTAAGTCAACAGCATGACCTCAGCAAAAATGTTTAAATTTCATATATTACATGATTTATTTTATTGTACTACAAATCACTGCAGGAGAACTGTGTACTTCTTAACTACTGTATAAATATACTAACACACCATTAATCTCTGAGATCAAATCTTTTACTGGAAATAAAAATCTAAACTTCTTTCAAATACAGAACTGGCTTTGATCGCTTATTATTGTGACTATTATTAGGATACACTGTGAGATATTTTAATGAGCAGTTATATAGTTAGATTATGAGGGAGACTTGATATAAAAATATTAATAGAGGAGTCTTTCAAATCAACCTGAAAGTTGTTTGCTGTTGTCGTTACTATTATTGTTTATTCCTTACAGAAAAGCAGAAGAAGTAATTTGGGTGGGTTGGCTCTTTAACCCTGGGGATTCATGTGTTCTAAACAGAAAATCTAAATTTCACTCCAATGTCTACATTTTAACATGCAGCAGTCACCACAAGGGTCTAAATGAGTTGCAAAACCACTGGACTGCATGGTTTCCATGCTGCTGTTAATTAAAATTCAAGCCCAAGCCACCAAGTTAGCCATCACTTATTGATGGTTTATTGGCATCCGTGAAACATTCAGAATCTCCTGTGTGAGTTCAAAATGATAAAACCTAAGCAGGACTATCAAAGCACCACAAAACAAGCCAAATGTTTTTGGCCCAGTGGTTTCTCGCTTAGCTGCTCTATCAAGCAAATGTCTAGTAAGTGTGAGTTTTCCTGCTGTAGGTAACAAGCTTCATGTAATTGTATTAGTCTGCTCATTCCAAAACACGGATTCAGGACTAACAGATGAGTATTTTTTTCTTCATTTTAAAAATAATTTCTTGTTCAAGAAATATTTTTATCTCCCAAAACTCCCACTCCTAGAAACCTTAAAACTGTAACAGTTCTACTATGAGCCATTCAAGCCTCTACAACATCATGTGGAACCTCCTTACCAAGCTGCTGTGTATCACAGCCCAGATCAAAATCTGTAATGCACTTGCTGATACAGAAATCAATTAATATCAGGTTTTATTTATAATTTACATTGAGAAGATTAATGACACTACTGAAACTTTATTATGTATAGGAACATCGCATCCAGAGAACAAAGGGAGGTGTAAGTACAGTCTTTCGTCACTACTATGGTTTTAAAATTACAAAATAATTTACTACTTCGTAACAAAGACTATAAAAAGCTGCAGCATGGCTTTGCAAGAGGAAACCTTGGCTTGTCAAAAGAAATGCTAGGCAGAACCCTGCAGGTGGCTATCATGAAAGGGAAGGTTATCAAGTGAGAGAGAGGGACGATTTTTCATATAAAATTTACTCAGAGCTCAGAGAAACACCTCACCCCATTGTACAGATGAGGAACTCCAGCAGAACGTCTGTATGATTAAGCAAGAAGCTTTTTACTGAACTAAATGTGCAAAATGAATGGCAGTAAATCTGAGAAGGCAAAACCCCAGATGGATTCAATGAGAAACAGAAAGGAATTCTACAAAAATGGTAGCAGTGAAAGGAATTTCAGAGAAAATACAGATTGGATTTTAACTGGTAACACAGAAAGGGATGATGTCTTTGATGCTTGAAATCTTTGTGCTCAATGCCTCAGTGCACACAGTGAAAACTTGCTCTCAGACTTCCAGCAGTGAGACATGGGAAAGAGAAGGACAGCCAACAGCATGAAAGCAACAAGTCAGGGGCTACTAAATTTCAACATATTCCAATCCATGGGGATTATCCAATGGGTCTGAAAGGGATGCTTGTTACCTCAGTCAGGCTCCTGTATAAGATCTAAGAAATATCATGACAACCAAAGCAAGTCTGACAACTGAAAAATACTAAGCCCATCTTTAAGATTCAAGACATGCCCATTAGAAAAAGGCAGTAAGTAGGACCTAGGAAATCACAGGCTGCATCACTCCTGCCCTGCAAATGATCAGGTCCCTCAGGATCCATTTTCAAACACAGGAAGGACAAGAAAGTTATCCAGAACTTTCAGCCAAGATTAACAAGGATAGATGAGTTGTTCATGTTTGAAACGACCATGATGAAATGACTGGCTATGTGAAACAGGAAAAAGCAGTGGTGGTTACATACCGAAATGTATTCAGCATAAGGTTTCTCAAGCAGCCCCCTAGAGTACTTTCTTTACTAACTCAAGTACAAGGCTGGATGAATGGCTTAAAAGCCAGCTGGACTCAAAAAGCAGCAGACCATAGCTTGAGATCTACATGGTACTCAATAACAGAGAAAGTACCACCGGGGGTGATTTTGGGGCTAACAGAATTCATTAAATAATTATTATAATGATAACCTCTGCACCTTTCAGAACAACACTAAATTAGAAAAGGTGGCTCACAAACTGAACAGTAAAGCTCCAATCCAAAATTTGCTAGATTTCCAAGTGCTGTTCAAGATTTATAATCATTCTTGTTGTGCATAAATAGTAAAATATTTAGCCTCTGATGCCATCCTAAAATTCAACAGTATTTGACACAATAAAGGCTCTCTTTCTTTGATTGGAAGGTGATTTTATATTCTACAGAAACCTAGATACTATAAACCAAACAAAAGTCAGGAAAGTTATAGGGGTAAGTTGTGTAACTGTGAGCATATCTAAAGCATATTTGTAGACATCAAAAAAAAAAATCACCAAGCAACTCACAAAAACCCCCCACAACATAAAACAAGTATTATTTGTGATATTTACAACCCCACAATAAATTTTTTATGCATGAAATGGCCTAAGTAAAAAGCTCCCAGATACATCTCATTTTGTTTGTAAACACAACTTAGAAAAGAAAAGCATGGAAAATATAATGAATTCACTTGCACAGTACATACACATCCCTGTATTTTTAAAATGCACGTTAACACTGGATCATCTTTTTGTAAAGGCCAGAAAGTATTTCAAACTGATAGATTTAGAAAAGCTGGGAAGATGTGCTTCAAAATATATTTGCTTAACTTACAAGGCAAATATTTCATATATTCCATTATGATTTCATAATTTATTTTCAGTCTTAATTTTTAAAACTCTACACCAAAAATGACAATTTTCTAGGTGTAAAAGCACTCAGAATAGAATAAATCTGAAGTATACAAAAGCAGGAATTGCGTTTCCTTTTCAAACGAGTTCTGGCACATGCAGTATTTAGTGACAGGTTTTTTTCAAATGAAGCCTGAAGTTAATCAGTATGTATAAACAACAGATATATTTACATTTGTATCATAATTGAGCTATATACAAAAAGCCTCACACAACATTTTTGGAATTCAGACAAAGTATTTAGAACAACAGTTCTTATAACATGGTTGTTCTACGCCATGGCTGAAAGTGGGCATGTAAATAAAATTCAGACATCATACACAGATCTCAAAAGCAGTGACAAAGATTAGTTCTATGATAAACAAAAATCTATTAATAGCATCTAAGACAATGCCAGAAGTTTGATAAAAGTATAATGAGAAGATGCTCTATTTGAGGAACTTTATGCTAAGAATCATAGAAATAATTTCCAAGAGAACTAAAAAAAAAATAAATAAACCCACTGTGATCTACACTGTACCATGTTTATTTTTTCTCAAATAATATAAAAAAGGGCTCCCAAAAATTATTTCCTTGTAACAAAAATGGACGTCAAGAGAGGTTTTGCGTATTTTCCACAATGCCATTACCATTACTGAATATTACTTTCAGCAGTACATCAACAACGTAGTGCAGATAAAGCATGAAGCGTGGTTTGTTTCAACTGAATCAAAAGATGCAGTAACCTCTTCAGGCAGGAAAAGAATACTTTATTTGTAATATATATTCTCATTATATCTTGGCAGTAAAATCTGCATGAAATAAAACTAAAGCAAAACAAACCAATAAGGTGAAATGATGCCTTACCCTATGCCATGCTGGGTGTAAGGTAATTATTAAGTTTACCAGTTTCCTAAACTTTTGTTACTGCTCTTGTTGGACACTTTCAGCCGGATCTGCTCCACAGTGTACAGTTCCTTCTGCAACACGTCAACAAACTGAGCATTTAGTCCAGGCAGAAATGAAACTACTTTTAAAAGCTATTAGTAACAGGCTTAAATGCATTTCAAACAATGCACTTATATATATATATATATTCTGTCTTCAGAACATGAATTTGGGAAGAAGATGAAATAAAAGACTGTACATCATTCTGCATGACTTCAGAACTACAAAGAGTAGATTTGGCTTTTTGCCTTTTTAATGCTCATGGTCATTCTGAAATGCCCTTGCCCCCTCCCTATTCCTTTTCACTATTTTTGTCCCTTCAAGAAAAAAATAAAAACACCTCAGAAAGCGAATGTACTGACTCATTGGAATGATAGACATACAAAAGGTAAAAATGACAGATACAAAGAAGTTAAAGAATTTTATTTCAAGAAAATTGCGTTGTGCTTGAATCTGTGACTGTGATTATTTGATTTCTGAGCTCTCTCCCACTTTTTCTGGAGAACAGAGATAAAACTGAAGTATTCCAAATGAGGACTTAACTATTTTATCTATTTTTAATAAATTGGTCAAGATAGGTGAATGACAGCATGCAACAAAGAAAATATATAAAAACTTAAACCAAGAATTTCAGCCAAAAAAACCCTGGAGGATTAATAATCAATACATACTTGATTAGTTAAGTCATAAACCCAGTATTTTTCTGCTTTTAGAATAAAGTGTTTCTAAGTATGCAAAATTAATACATTGTAACCATAATCATACAAGCAATGCTAATTATGGTTTAGCATTAGTTTGTTATTGCTTGCTGTTCATACTTTTAAATTGACACTTTTAGTGTACTTAGATATTTATGTGTATCATAGAGTGAGGTATATAAACATAAACAAGCACCTTAGAGGCCTCTTTTGTCTAGCTTGTGTTCTCTGCCTCTCAACTTGTAAGCAAATTGGACAGATGCCGTTTTAAAGAACGGTTCATCTCTTATGACACTGCACATGCTGATGCTCAAATATACCACCAGGAAGCAAACAGGAAAAGAAAAAACACATCAAAACACCCTGAATAATGATTGGGGATGATAAAGGTCTTCTATCCATGTATTTTCAAAATAACAAGTCAGTATCAGAGACATTTCATGACCATAATAAATAAACATCCTCTGCCACTGTACCATTACAGTAGCTGAAAGTTTACTAAGATACCATTTTCCAGTCACTTCCCCTCTCAGCTTCACTGACTTAACCACAGCAAACCTCTCCTTTCCACAGAGGCTTCCTATCCACAACTCTCTGTTCATGGCTCTTTAAACAGTATTAGTATTCTCCCCACTTCTGACTACCATCCACACAGTTTTCTTGTTCCAGTGTCTTTCTCTCACATGCCTTTCTTCTTTCAAGTCCTGGAGCTTGAAAAGTCTGTATTTTGCCGCCTCTCCACATGAGCTTAAGACTGTCTCTCAATACTGTTTCTGCACATTTACCATTCGAACTCGGGTTCTTCGTCGGCTTACCAGTCTCAGTCCCACCAATCTCCATACTTGGTGGTAACTGCCAGTTTTTTTGCCCGGACAGCCACAGCTCAAGGGTTTCTCTGTCTAACCCAAGGCCCTGTTCATACAGCAATCTGCATAACTTTGGCTTAGCTTTATGGAGGAAAACAAGATGTAATAAAGGAGAAAGACAAACTCTGCTAGGTAAGCACAAAAATTTGTTGTGTCTGTTGATTTGAAATGGTAGTGCACTAATGACCCAAGAAAAAAAAAAAACACCCCACAAAAAAACAACACAGAAATTACAACCCCTGAGAATACAGTGGAGAATCTGAAGATGACATTCAGCAAGATCAGGACTAGCCTGATCCAGGAACAACAGAACCTGAAACACCTTCACCTTACCAATGCCTGCCTGACCAGCAGATTCATTAGACATCTGCATTCATACTATGTGTATGATGCTCATAATAAAGCTTAGCCTAGCAACATGTTAGTCCTTACCAGAAGTGAATATGCAATTGTGTATTCCTGAGTTATGAACATTCTGCTCGTACCTCCCTGAGAATGACAAACAAGTGAAGTGACCCAGGAGAGTTACACACCTGCCCAAATTCAATGCCTCATATTATTCTTCTTGTCTAGTGTAGCACTTGTCCAATCTCCATTTGAATCAAACAGACTTCAAATCAGTCACTGACACCACTGTTGACCACTTTGCTCTCAATTTCTCCACAAGTCCTGTAGCAACTTAGTGCTCCAAGGCAGGGATAAGCAAATCAAAGCTCAGATGACAAAAGATTTAAAAAACGCTGTACTATGACTCTGCTAGTTACGAGGGAAGTATTCCACCCCCAACATTCTTAAAAGCTTCCAATTTTCCAGATTTCATCAAACTGACATAGATATATTTATTCTTTGTCCTTGGGAAAGAATAGGAGAACTTTGCCAAAACTCAATTAACTGATCAAAAACTTTGGTTCACTTCTCTTCTTAAAGGCCTATATGTATATATGTTGGGGAGGGGCGTGCTGCCATAAAGTTTCAAAATAAAGTAAGTTTCAAAATAAAAGTATCAGGTCTTTTAACAATATAATTTATGTGTTTCCTATGGTGGGAGGACCAACTGAAAAAAAGGAAAAATATTAAAGTTTCAAGTATTATATACTATAAACCTAATGCATGTTTCCGTTTCCACAAAATGCAAAGCGCATACTGTTATAAATACCCAGCAATCAAATGGGCCAGCAAAGGCAAGTTTCTTTTTTAAGGTGTCATTTGCTTTCAGAGAAGAATCTGGAGGAAATGACAGTAAACAGGAACGTAGCATGTGCTTAACACTGTTTGAAATCATACACTGACCACTCCAAATACACACGCACATGTGCAGATATACTTATCAACAGTCTACACACAGTTACGAAATACTATCTACAAGGCGAAAAAGAGGCCACAGTGGTTTTGGTATAGCTTAGAAATTAATGGCTAGTTCACGCAAACTGTTCAGATCAAGTCTTCAAGGAACTACGACCTGCATCAGACAAAAAACTTATGGTTAGTAGTCTTCTGCACTCCTCTGAAAGCCAGCTTGTGTATTCCCCACTTTTGTTTTGAATGAAGGGGGAGATCTTAACTCTTAGCATCCGTAAAACCTGCACCCACAACCCCACTTTGTAGGGTACACCACTACCCACCAAAGGTGATAATTTAGAGTGACTAATCTCCTGTCTTCACATTCTCTGTCCCTCGGGAAAAGGACATTATCCCTTTAGTGTAACACTGCTAGAACTTCACTCCTAGCAGTTCTAACTCCTTCTCTGCAGGAGAAGGAGTTTTAGAAAGAAACAGTGTCGAGTTTGAGCTATAACATTATTTATAATTTTCTGGGGTTGAAAGGAATTGGCAAACAGCCCTTCCCAGTTGAGTTTTGGGAGTTTATGTGTGTGTCTCGGTCCACTGCTATGTCAGATGATGCAGCTCTTTTAATGCAATTTGACAGGTGCTCACTGAAAGCTATTATTAAATGGAATGATATCCTAATGCACTGAATTTTGAAAAGCATTTTAAAAAGTCACTTTTCAAAGAAGGCAGAGGAAGGGGCTGGAACTGGGATGTCTTAACTTAACTTAACTTACATAGTGGAGCCTTCCACCAAGAGAGAAAACTTCTAGTGGAAAACAGTAAGCATTAGCACTGGTGGTTCTCTAGTATGTTGCTCAACCTTTTAAACTACAATTACAAACTACAACTGCAACACAGTTTTCCAAAGACATGGATTAAATAAACAAAATAACTGAAATACTTTCTCACCCTTAAGTACTGTTCTCAATAACTCACTATATTGACTACAGGAAGATGTTTCTTTTATAACAAACCAAATTTTTTAATAGTTTACTTCTATGGACAATAAATATGCTTTATTCCTGAACTCAGCACTGGTGAAACTACCCCATGAGCACTGTGTCCAACTCTGGGCTTCCCAGCACAAAAAGCATAATGGCGTTACAGGAGTGAATCCAGCAAAGGGACTGTGAAGATGATTAAGGGGCTGGAGTATGTGTCATACAAAAAGAAGCTGAGAGAGCTGGGTTGAGAAAACGTATTTCTTAGTGTTTCAGTGAAAGGATAAGAGGCAATAGGCAAAAACTGAAATACAGGATTTTATTTTTTTTTGAATCATAAGAAGAATCTTTTTTTTTCACCATGAGGAAGAACAAACTGCCCGGAGAGGCTACAGAGACTCCATCCATGGAGATACTCAAAACCCAGTAAGACACTGCCGTGAGTAATATGCTCTATCAGATCTTGTTTTGAGTTAGGGGACTGGGGACTAGACCAGCCCTAGAGGTCTCCTCCAAACTCTATTCTGTGATTCTGCTTTTGATAAAAGCAGAAGTGGTTCAGAAAAGCCTTTCAGAACTGAAGAAAATTAAACTCCTGCCGTTTACTTATTGTTCTTTAATGTGAAAAACTAAGATTACCACTGGAGTTTTAAAAGCCCGCTGGTTTTCTTATCTCTTTTTCACAGCAAGTGTTATTAAAAGAACTGTCAGTAGGTAGCAGCAGACAACAGGCTGTTTTTATGTAAATTTAAACATTTTTTTACTAAGACTGGTTACAAAATAACACTATTTTTTTTCTTTTCATCTGCTCTGCATTTTAAGATACTATACTGCTGCTTTCCCCGCTTTTTCCATACCAGTGCTTGTACAATCTCTCAAAAATGGAGAAAAACTTCAGTTAAATATTACTGGATTGATTCACATCACACAACTGGACTACTAAAACCAGCACGATTGTTTTTACTCATAAGAACAAAATCTTAACAGATACTACTTTTGGTTTTAAAAAAGGACATTTTAAGTATTTTCTCCTCAAGTGCTTTTCTTAATATCCCTCCACAGACAGGTAGTTTTCAGTCTTCATCAAGCTGGAAAAATCTAAGCGTTGCTCTCTTTTCCTGTCAATTATTACAAAATGGTCTTCAATACTGAAGCAAACAGCTTTATAAATAAGGTTATCCCTGGCACAATTTCTCACGCTGTTAACTGAATCCCATTTGTTATTCTTTCTGAACATCTTAAAAAAATCAACTATTCCTTTTTAGTGCCAATTTTCTGGTCACATTTTGTTCCACCCTCAAATCACTTCAACTTTCCCCTTCTCAATTTCTGCATCATCAAATGGTAATGCAAAATATACACTGTCAGGAAGTTATGTTCCTAACAGTTTCTACACTAGATTCTTTCTAGTTCACTACTTCGAGGTTTACAGAATTTGTAAGCTGATTTCTCCTCTATGTATTACTTGTTCTCATTCTCATTGCCCAGTTACCCCTTCTTTTGCCTCACTTTCCTCAGTTTCCTAAACACTCCCCCTTCAGCAGCACTTCCATATTTTCACCTTTTCCCCAAAATACTTTAATAAGTATAATTAATTTGAACAGAAACATAATTTAAATATCCTAAATGTATAAAAAAATGATGATGTGGATTGCTCTGGACTTGCACAGATTCTTGCCAATTAAACCAGCTATGTATTCTGTTGCACCTACTTAATGTCTAGTTCAATAAGCATTTATAATAAAACACACTTTCAGAACATTTTTCCACATCCCACCCCATGTACTCTGAATTCTTATACACAAGTTAAAGGACAGCAAATGAATATAGACTCCATTACCTCTAAAAGAAGCTCTACAAAGGAAATTCACCATCTCAGGGGACTTCACAATTTCACAAAGTTTAAAGATGGCTTCTTTTGTTTGTTTTTATTTAATTGCCTTTTACCAGGTATAAACCACAGAACTGTGCTTATGCTAATTACCATGCTCTCCATTAGATACCAAAATACAGGCAGAAGTCTCATCCATACTCTTACATTTTATTCACCTGGATTGCTGAGCAGAGATGGGAATACTTAAATAAGCAGCACATACCACAAGGTCCAAAGAGACTTCCATTTGAGGCCTGGAAAGCCTTACTAAAGGCATACTTACATAAGATAAGATTTATTTCCTCTCCTCCATTCCCCTTGGTAGCAACATCAGCAACCAGGCATAATTTGTCTCTGACGTTTAGTAACAAGAACACTTTAGAACGCTCTTCAAATTTATGAGGTCTTTAAACCCAAGGATAAACCTTGGCTGCAGTTTACTCTGAAGTATGTATTTTTATTCATACAGTATTACCAAATTACAATCAAGTTGCTCCTATGCACTTTTGGTGCTGCTATTGCTAGCTTTTACTGCTGTATTAAATTGTTAGCAAACAGCTAAAGGCTGCCAAAACAATTTCATCACATCTATTTCATTTTTAATACCCTTTTGTAAGAAACAGCTCTGAAATTATTGTTAATACATTATGGTCAAATAAATGTCAACAAATTGTATCATTTGGGTTACTGTCATTAGGATTTTTACAATTTTTTTTAGACTTTATTAGAACATTATTTTTTAGAATTTATTAAGTTAACTATCAGTCCACTACTACAACTGAATTATAATTGTATTTATTCCCAGCTATTTAAGCTAAAACTAAGCAGTTCTTCAGCTTCTTAAGTATCAGCACCATACTCACCTTTAGCTATCACTACAATTTCCGCTTTCTCTCAAAACTAAAAAACCTCATCGCAACTGCTTTAGCAGATATGGGATGGTAAAGCTCTCCTAAAGTCCTGAAGGTGCAAACAGATGCCACACAGTTTTCCGAAGACACATCCAACCCTTAAAACCCAATTGTGCACATTAGCTTTCAGGAAGAGTAAGGATATACTAGTCTGTATTCACTTTTAGCTACAAAAATTTAAATTACTACAAACTGAGGTTCTCTGCCCAGAACTTAAAATTATTTTGAATTTCTCAAAGCCAGCATGCCTTCTCGGCCAAGTAACAAATAATGTGACAGCAAACACGTTTTAATACATATATATTTTCTCTCAAGTAAGTTACTGCACAAATGAAACTCTATGTTTATTTGAGGAACTTCAAACTAAAATATTTTATTCATATTCAGATGTCTCCTCAGGGAAATAGAGTGACTTACAATGACATCAACAGTCATCCAACAAATTAGGAATGGATGGCAGACGGATAAAATAAATTAGGTGCCAAGAAAGCTTTATACATCCTTAAGAAAACAAAAGCAAAAGCTGTGGTTTTCAAAGATAAAACTTCTATTCTGTGCTAGAAACAAGCAAGGCTTTTCATCAGTTCTGAAACAGGAAATCGAAAGCTGCCAAAGGATGCATGAACCGCACTTAAGACAAGCAGTTTTTCTGCCGAAGTGTTTTTACATTATTTCAGATGCAGACAACCTCCTGTATGACATCAATGGGCAGCATTTCTGTTTTCTCACTCCATAAAAATGCCTTTTCCAAGTGACAAGTGCTGACCTTTCAGTGTACTACATCTGCTCATGCTTTGCTCCTTTCTACAATCGTTTCTAGTAATATAGATCAAGAATGACAAGCAAAAATAAGTGCTGTGCTGTATAGCTGATGTGCCTGCGTTAGCTAATTAGAAAGGATGCTTTACTGAATTATCATATTTGGTGTGCAATTACTGCAAAGCAACAATATAAATTAACCTTAAAGAAGAAGGTGCTCAATATTGATGCTGACAATAGATACCTTTCCCTTCCCCCAAACCCAACTGCTATGTCAGAAACAATGTTTATCTAGAATGGCTTCGGTTTTGCCTTCAAAAGAAATGGATTTCTCTAGTAGAATTCAAATGCTTGGCCACCCTTCCTCCAACTTTCTTAACCTAACTTTTGTTTCTTTTTAATAAGAAAAGGGAATGTCAGCAAAACAAAATGTCACCATTAAATCATTTCACAGCATTTTGTGTCAGAAACGTAATGGAAAATGTGCACATCATGGGAAAGGTTACTGTTCTTCCAGAACATCTTTTCACTTGGTTCAGAGCTCATCCCTCTACATAACTGCGCAGGCACTACTGATGGTTGTTCTCCCTGGGCTTAATTTGGCAGTTGAAGGATTGTGGCATTTTCAGGAAACCACAGTGCAGTGATTTTAGTGGGTACCCAGCTGAAAGTGATGCTATGATTTAGAATAATTACTCTGTTTATCTGCAATGGTAAAAGTCAGTTACTGCACCATATTCCAATGTCATCCTATACTTTACTGTATATTTTCCTAATACGGCATCACATCAGATCTCAAAGTCAGAATCAGAGGGACATATTGTTCATGTTCCTCAATAGTAAATACACATGAAATACAATAGCATTACCGAGTTTGACAAGTGGGGGGAAGATTGGGGAAGAATCAGTTCAGCCAGTTAATCAAAGAACTGAAAATTAATTTACACTTGACCTTTGCATTGTTACAATCAGTGATATGAAAAAGGAAACAGACCCATATTACTTTCTGCTAAAAGCTTTTAGATATTCTGGAAGAAAACATACACTTCTCTTTTTTTTCTCTTGCATATCCTTTCCACACCTTTCTTCTCAAAACTAAGGGAAATTACTAGGCCTTCTCAAGATGAGGTCAGAGAGGCTTAAAATTTAGCTGTAACCTGAGTCAAGACAGCATGGCAAATTCTTAAAATTGTGAGCTTCTCATCTCCACAAGACAACGGTACCCAAAAAAACATTTGTCCAAACGAAAATATAAAAAAAAAATTAAAAAAAGACACTTTAAGACGAACAGCAAGATTCAAAAATGCATTCAAGGGGTAATTAAGTACTACCTTAAACATTCAGGGATACTGAATTCCTGCCTTGATAAGGAATCTTGCCTTTGGCATTTTGAATGGCCTGAAGCAAATCAGATTTAATTTCATTGAGATGAAAATGTAAAGGAATCACACAAAGCAGAAGTAATAATAACAATCTCAACTGCTGCAAAGGAGAAGCCAGTTTTATTGTTTGCAAGGCAAAGCAAAACCTTATTTTAGCCTTGGATATGGTATACATGACAAACATCCAAACCCCCAAATTAATCAAAATAAAATAACAATCATGTCAAAGAAAATAAAATTAATAAGGCACAAAAATTACTGAAAACCATATAATTCTATTTTATAAATTCCTAAGTTTTGCTTACAGGAAAAAAAAACAACAAACTTTAAGGTTATCCAATCTGTAACTTCAATAACCACACCAATAGAGAGCTAAAGTAACAGCGACAGTAGACAAAATGAAAAATCTAGTGGATGTCAGCACTATGCTGACTTACAGTAACAAGAAATAAAATGTACAACTCTAACCCTTTCCCATAAAAAACCCATTCTGCAAAATGATTAATACTAAATTTCACCATTCTCAAATTATCTAAATACTATTATACGCCAATTATTTCAGCTACCTCAAAATAAAGTTCAATAATAGAACTCGATTTCCTGTAGTATATACTGCAAAAGAAAGCCACCTTTACTAAATATAATACTGAAGAAGCATTATGAGAGCAGGGTTTTATTGGCGGTTTCTGAAATTATTTTTCAGTGTTTATGTATTTAAAAGTATGTCCTCCAGTAAGTAGCTCCGAAATATCTTGGGCAACAGAATTACCAAACTAAAAAGAGCAATAGTTCATATACATATAGATTATCTATAGCCCCTGAGGTAATACTGCCATATGCAAAATTCTTGATTTAGACCCAAATCAGTAACCAATTGCAGGCAACTTTGATCCACTGATTTATTAATGAAAATGGTGCTACACTCCGTTTTAATCATGTGAAGAATAATTCTGGTCAATGATATAAAAATTGACTCAAAATCCTTAAGCTTCCTGACATCTAACTGCTTTTCATATATAGGCTCCTTTGGTAATATAAAACATACTCTCACACTACTCCAAGATAAAATTTGTTTTGAATAGTGTATAAGCAGTTTTGCACCCAAGCCTCAGACCTCCTATTATCAAAACACTATACAGATTAACTAACTACAGATCAAAAATTGTAAAAGCATTGGTCAGCAGCAATGTAACAGTATGCATCACTATTTTGCATATTAAGATTTCATACTGAAATAGACCATAATATACATTACAGCTCTGTGAACAGACATTTAGTTCAGAAAACTGACTGCACAGATGCCCACTTGATACTAACTGTGAGAAGCCAAAACTGATGCTGCAACATAGCATTTAAATGGCTACTGTGTCCTGCTGTGGTCTTCTACCACATTACTTTAATACCTGAACACGAACACTCTCAGGTTATAAATTTCATAAGCATAAATTCCAGTTTCACGGCGCTGTAGCAATAGCTCAACTTAATGATATAACACAACTGAACTGATAAAGAATGTGACATTTGTTTTCTGAATATCCTGTATTATGAAATGCTCTGATGTGATAACCTTGCTGCACTGAAAGTGACTGAAGCAGTTTGGCCAGAATGATGGAGTACCTGACACATTTAAACACCAAGTGAATTGAATGATCTGATGCAATTCTGATGCTGGAAGAAAAAATTACTGAGAATGACCACATAAGTAAGGAGCTACTGACCCCATGAAGATAGATGTTTTTGCAGCCATAACCTATTACTGGTAACCAGACTGGGAAACAATTTGATACGTCATCTTTCCTTCACCATCACAGGTAATGTGATTTCATTTCCCTGCATCTTGTTTCATTCAAGTAATTTTTATCTTCTGAAGAGGCACCACACTCAATGACAGCTTTATCTAAAAAAGCTCGCTCATTACTTATAGAAAAGACAACTAGGAGATCATCTGCATTATACTTTCTTATTAATTCTTCCAAATCCTAGGAGTTACAGAAGACAAAAAAGTGCAAAGGTCTCTGATGCATGTATTTCCTAAGGCAGCCAGGAAAGTAATACATAAAACTGAAATTCACAGCTGGTTTGGGAACAGATGACAACTTTTGAATATATTTTCAAGTTGTAACATACAAATCCATGATTGCAGGACAAACTTATCAAGCAGCTGTAACTGAAGAACAGAACTATATTTTTTAAAAATCACCGATCAGATCACTTATTTACAAGTGGTCATCTAGTTACAGACTTCTAAAGTTTATGACACTGGTACACCATCTTTTCAGATCAGCAGACTTATACTTGTACCTGAAGAGTTCATAAAGGTTCTACAGATTAAAGCCCAGCATACAAGAGCTTGGCAGTCATTGGTCTACCATCATAAAAAGATCTCCTTCAAAAAACTACACTTTTTCACAGTATTTCAACAGGAAATGCCATTAAATGAAAAAATAATATTAAAAAAAAAAATCCGACATCCTATCTGTCCCCCAGAGGGGAAAAAAACAAAAATAACAAAACCCCCAAACAAATATCACCCTTGCTATGTCTGCCCTTGACCAGAAAGCACTGGTAGGCAGAATAACCTTCCATGCAATTTTGCTTTTTCATGATGAAGGCTCAAATCTAAGCTTTACATAAAAATAACATAAGATGGCCTTGTGCACCTGGCTTCCTCATTCCGAGATAATGCAGAATTGAATAGAAACAGGTCTTTTAATCATGGCAACGTCTCCAAAATTTCTGGTTTGGGTCACTCCGATGCAGATTAACTCTTAAGATAATACAGTATGATCTCGAAGGAACGAAGAATCAAATCAGAGATGGAACACAAAATCAGTTTTCAAAGACCTGAGCTTCTGTTCTTTAGATGGCTTCAATTTCTGTGAGAGTCAACCATAAATCAGGAGAAAAAAAAATAATGTGGGCTTCAGCTCAGATTCTGCTGTCTCATTTCAGGAAAGTAACAAGTAAAGAAACCCTTTAGATTATCAGATAAATAGACTGGTTCCTAATACACAGAAAATTCCGGAGCCTGCCATGGACTATTTGCAGTACAACTTCAAATGTTCCACACATTTGCAGATTTAGGTAGCTGGGTACCCCAGATGCAGAGATGCCTTGCACTCTGCTTCTCAACAAGTACTGGAAGTCTTGCTACCAGACCTGTGCCTGACTTCCAGGTACTCCACAAGACAGCTTCACAACGCCTACAGTGTTTTTTGGAATATCTGCCCTAACAAGTGAATTTACTGAAAAATCTGTGGTATGCTACAGTAAAATGCAATGCAGCATAGGTAATTCAGTTTGAATAAAATCCTGTCAACAAAAATGTGCATTTGCCATGTATTATCCTTCTATCTAGCATAATAAGAAGACTTTTTAGAAGGCAATAAAATAAGGTAAATGACAGATAAAATTATCTAACAGGGAACTTAAGCAATTGGGAAAACTAATGTGCAGAATTAATCCCTATGAACTATAGGGCAGAAATAAACTACACACCTGAATGTTAAGTTTCCTTTCATTCAAGTAGTTCATTTCAATAAAATAATGCATTTGTAATCCCCTGTAAAACATGAGATTGTTGCAAACTGTGTCTGAATTACGTAACATTTTGCTTGTGATTAATCTCTACTTTAGCAGCCTTAAACTTCTGAAACAGCCGTAAATCATGGGCTTTCAATTACTAAGATGGATTGTTAACTTTGTTGCAATGCATTTAAAGTAATTAATAATTAATGTACTCATTCTGGAATAAACTTCAGCTCACACAGAGCTTCAAAAATAGCAGCTAACAGATAAGGAAGAAATCTTTAACTTGAAGGGTGGAATGCGCCTCTGAATGAAATATAAGAAATATAAATGCAAAGATGAACCTATAAAAGACAAATTCATCTGAGGAATATGGCAATTCACAGTTTCAGAGAGAAAATTTCCAGAGAATTCAGAAAAGTCTGACTAGAACACGCTTTCTGTCAAAGCCAGAATTAAACTAGATCACTTTTTGTAGCTAAGGACTCAATCCTTTATACAGTCTAAATTATCAACCTAAATTTGATACGTACATTTGTATCACCAGAATTACAAATGCTGCATACATTTTAAAGATTTTCAGTTACAGTATGACTTGATGACTCAAAGTTATGCCAAGACTCAGTTTCACTTGAGAGTTTTGCTTTGTTGTATTGTTTTTTTTCTGTAGTAAATAACACTGCATGTTTTTTTCTTTCTCCCTTCCTACTCTTCACCTTCCCCCTTAAGGCTTGCCTTGACAGAATGAGAGATACTGCATACGGAGAGTATTGCAATTGCTTGAAACATACGACTTAGTATGTTGGGAAAAATGAATACTTCCACATGTAGCTTATTTCCTAGTAAACATGCACCCTAAAAATAACATATATGCTTAACAATTTCTTTTGCAGCTTTACATTTTAGAATAGTTTATAAGCAGCATTCAAATCTTTTAAAAAAAATTTACTCTATACTCTTTCAAATACATGACTTAAGTATTTTTACCTTCTCTGTAATGCTGAATAATTCTCCTTCAGTTGCTATATCAATCAAAATAGGACATTTTAACTGACTACAAAGCATAAAAATTCAATACATAAAACTATACAAGAATTTATTACAATACACTTGTGCTTTAAACTGTGGGATGAAGAAATGCAATGCTTTTTCAGGGATACCTTTAACCTGGTCATATATGATTTTGCCCCATACGTAAACTATATTCTAATTTTATTCTGCTTTTCTCAAATCCAGTACTGAGATTATCAATTTTATATAATGCACTATATTCCTAAATATTACCCAGGGATGTCTTAAAGCCAGTGACTGAAGGTATAATACTATTTTTTTTAATAGCAGCAATTGTGCGGGCTGGATTATTTTTTGAGAAGTGGCCACTTCTAAAGAAGTGAAGTCATTCAAAAGTATTCCCTAGGGAGATTTTGACCTAGGTTAGACTGTGTATGCTTCTTTAAAAAAAAAAACCTTATTCTACATATTAATAGAAAACACATAATCCAATTTTTTTTCCTTTTAGCAAAATGGAGCAGACAGTAATACTGTGCTAGATCCACTTCTTGTGTACAGTCATTCCGACACTTACTCTGGAGTATGGGGCAAGATGGAGAGCTAGCTGAACTATTCATATTGAGCCACCTGAAATATGCTTCCTTACCCATGTTTCTACTAAATATGGTTAAGTTCTAGAGGGAGCTACAACGGAGATATTTTTAAATTTATTAGAGACTCATGCAAGAGAGTAATAAAGCACTCAGGAAACCTATAAAATGTCTAAACTATACACAACTTCAAGACTGACAAAAAGAATGAAAAGCATCATTACCTAAATGTTTTTTAAACCAAACAGTAGAGATTCCCTCTAAAAACAATTTATCCTTCAAAATTATTTTCCAAGTTTATTAGAAAATTTATCTTTCACATCAAGCTTTAGAAACTCCTGTGTTTCAAAAGAGGTCTTCAAACAAATATTTTCAATATTTGATTACTCCTTAAGATATAGCACTATGCTGTTATAGGTACCCTCTGGCTTTACAATAATTTCAAGCACACATTATGACTCCTTTCAATGAACACTTATCTCTTTAAAAAAAAAAAAAAAGCGCCGTGTCTCCAAGCGTTAAATCAAACCTATCTGCATCAAGTATAAAATATGAAAACCCTTCCAGATTTTACTATTATTCCTCTCAAAACTCAATTAGAGTTAATTCGAGTAAAAAGTTATTCAAAATCCACACCTGAATTACAGATACAGCTTTCTTACTGTCATTTAGAGTGATACAGATCAGAATTTGCCTCATTTGAGTAGATTTATTCAATTAACTTTTCACTGGTCGTCTCATTTGTAAATCTTGACTGTGCCACTCACTAATCTTGTAAAAGTTAAAAATTTCAAATGTATTAAGTTCAATAAAATTTACACAGATATATAGAAAGAAATTTATAAAGTAAATTAACTGTGAATTCTAAAAACAAATATAAAATTGAAAAGTATCACAAAAAGGATCACAAGACTGATACTTTTTTGTGGACAAAACCACAAAACCTAAACTTTCAGTTCTAGGGCATGCTACTATACTGAAACAACCTATCTATATAATCTGACATCAGTGACTAAGAAGTACTGTCTTGGTATGTCTATAAAACACACATGGCAAATATTAGCAGGGAACATGACAATATATTTTAGCAAAGCTAAACTTAAGATATTCTCAGTTTAACCATTTTCTGGGTACAAAATTGTAGTCACCAAGGCAAACTTCAGCCAACTAAGGAACCATCATCATTCATCAGAAGGTAATGTACTTTTTTAGGAAGACTTTCAAACTCTCTCACAAGGAATTATTTAAAGATTTAAAACCATATGAAAGACAGGTTCTGTAAACACACTGCACATAGAAAAAATAATCCCTCAGCCATCCAATACTACACAGAAGCACCTAAAATGGAGTCTAAAAAAAGTGAATCTCCATTAGTCAAACAGTAATAACTGAACAATCTATGCTTTTATCCTAGATTCATTACTATACACTACACTTTTTAAATCATTCCTTAGCTTCCTTTTATCTTTATTCAGTTAGCAACCCCAAAGTGAGAGCATCACATACAGTTTATAAAAACCTAAAATTTTCAAAAGCAGATTGTTCAAGAGTCGTGTAACCAGCCCTGACAGAGGAAACACACAGCAGAAAAAGCTAGAAGGCCCATGAAGATTATAAAAAAATAATACTAAAACAATTCAAATTTACTAAGTACTTTACCACCATTATGCAATTATCAAAAATAAGCCTTCACAGCACTGAATAAAATTGCAGGTATTTATAGGAATTACCTGAAGAAAAGCAAGCTTTACATCTGGAATTTATTTTCAAAACTAATATGGAAAATAAGACAGATTAAAAAAAAATAATCCGAGAATTATGAAAAAAGGACTGGAACATAAGAATTTCCTCTCTCCTCCCATGCAGGATTACTATCCATTTCCAAGCCCAATTCTAAGGATGGTTTATAAGAGAAGTTATTGGATTCTGGCATGTAGTAGTCTTATTTTGAGCTCATCTAAATTGCTACTAAAATATTTTCATGTAGTAAACAAGACATACCACTAATTTTCTACCATATTCTTTAACTGCAACTTAAATATACAGTTAGTCATGGCATTTTCTCATCTTACCCTTTATGTCCTGAAAGGTGGTATTTAACACTTCTAGAAAAAGCTTGAAGAAGAAAACTAATTCACTAGCTTTTTCCACAGTAAAGCACAGTACATGGTGTTCCCAGGATTCCTTCCCACAATGAAAAGGTCTTCCTGCATCTTTCATTTTTTGTGTACCATAGGGCTGAAGAAAGCCCTTTATCTTGTCATGGGCAGTTAAAAACTGCTGCCATCAGTTCTCATGACTGTAACTGTACCAGCAATCACTCTAACATCCTGCCTCTATTTCAAAGTCTGGTACTGAGCAGGATCTAGGAGTACCTAGCAGGAGTAGGTTGCCTACGTATGAGAGTCAGTTACTGATGAGCTTGTACAGGCACTATGCCTCCAATTTGGAAATAAAAATACAAAATGGCATACAACCCTTACTTCCTCAGTAAATCACAGGCTGTAATTGATACTAAAATTAGCTGTTCTGAGTACAAAACATCTGTACCTGGGACACATCCTGATTCTACAGCTATTGCCTGCATGTATCACTGACTGACTTTTCTCACAACCCTCTTGAAAGAAATTAAAAGATGTATTTTGGAATCATTCCTTCAGTTAAAAACAACAGTTCCACCTGAGCTAAAGAGATCTTATCAAGACAAGTCTAGTTGAAGCACAGGGGACCTAACTATAACACTATTTTTATCTGAAGTTATTATGAGATCATTTTAATGAAAGCTCAGTAGATTCAATTGAAATCCACTTTCTGGTTGCTAAGCTCCAGTATTCTTCTTTAACGAATTGTGAGCAATTTCTACAGCTTCACAAAGAGGCGACACTGCTAGCTATAAAGTCAGAATCAGCAGAAGTTGCGATCAACAGCAGCTATTCAATGGCAGCTATTCTACACTTTAATTAGATTTCTCCACCTACTAGAAAACCTTTCAACAGATTTTTTTACTTCTGTTTCAGATAAGAAACATGATTATCAAACACTTTCATAATCTGCATGATTAATGGATGTATATTAATACATTTTTAAAAACATACATTCCTCATAATCCACATTTCAGCTCATAAAATTGTTAATGATGCTAATTTAATTACTTTTAGGATGCTCCTGTAGCTTTAATGTCATTAAATTACTGGTTTATCTTTCTGACCTGCTCCGGAACATTGACAATTCACCCTGAAAAGAGAAAATTATTTCTCTTCTTTTAGAAAAACAGATTATCTTGGTTATTTACATCTTAATTCACAGTGTAAATGTGTTTGGCAGGTCAGTAAGTGAATCAAGTCAATATTTTTAATGCAATGTTTCCCCTAAATAAGATTTTGTTCGTTTTAGTTTTGTTTTTTTTTAAGCACATCTTCTTTGTTATAATCACAATGACAAAGTGATGAAGATGGAACTTTAATTTCTTAAAGTCAGAGCATCAAACCTACCTGACTAGATTTTCATTGTCTCCAGTCCCTTTGCAGGTAGCACATTCAGTCCTTAAATCCTCTGACTTGGGTTTCTTTTGTAAAACAGACTGTCGTTGTCTTCTTTCTCTGGGAATCCGTTCCTGTGATATCAGAAAGCAAAAGAAAGGAATGGGGGGGGGGGGGGTAAGGAGGGAAGGAAAGCAAATATTTCAATTATAGCACTGAAAATAACACTTCAGTCCAAAGTTTGATTTTTTTGTGAAACTGTTAAAAAAACAAACAAACAAAACACTATATTCCAACCTCGGGTTTTTCTTCTTCAGGCACAAAGCTTCGTTTCCGTCCTCTAGTTCTCTGGAAGAAAAATATATTTTAATTCAATATTGGATAGGAATATAATGGGTTTGCTATTTATCTATTATTCATAACAATAACAAAAACATACCATAGGAAATAATTTAAAGCATTAACTACTGAACCACTGCAAGACAATTATAATAACCGATGTCAGAACAACAGCTTCAGATCCTGGTTATAAACCTACAGACCTAACTAATAAGTAAATATAAATACATTTGTTGACCTAAGCATGTGAAGCTTTATCCTAAAGAAGACTGCCACCAGAACTGCGAATCTCCTACCAACTTTGCACAAACTTCCCAATGCTGAAATTCATAATCTGAATACTGATATGAACAGTATATTACAGCAAATTCCTTGAGCACTTGAAGTGCTCTTTTTGTAAGCCAAGTGATCAGATTAAAAAAAAAGCAATCAAAATTAAAAAAAAAAAATCATTAAAACAGAAGCAGAAAATAATTCTTCTAGCTTTTGAGGAGTAAGCAAGAATTAAAGGTTTCAAACTGAAGCTTAGTGTAATGGGCATATGGCAGATGGTCATAAAGCTGTAGCATATACTAACTTATGACTAGTACACAACTGATGGAATGCACAATAAAAAAGTGGAAATTATTTCAGTATTACAGTTGGCCAAAAGGTCTAAATATCAACAGTGAGGAGGAAAAGAGGTTTCCATAGACTCTAACCGTAAACACCAAAGGTTTACAAGCAGCTGTATGTAACTAAACTCAACTCATGCGAGTCCAGTTTCAGTCACAATGCTTTTATCTCTCAAATAGCAGCATTATAACCCGCATATGTCAAGTAACTGTCACAAGCTGACAATATCAAACTCTCTCCTCCTTGTTTAACAAGGAAAGAAAATTAGAAGGGATGCAAAAGGAAATTAAAAGCCTCAGAGACTGTTCCACTAACCCACAATGTCTGACACATTGACACTAATAAAATAAATAAGTAACAAAATGAACTTTTAAGTGCTTGTTTTTCTGGAGGAAATCATCACATTAGAAAATCATTTGTCTTATGCTTAAAACAACACTGCCTACTTATGATGTCTTCAAACTTTTTTTGAAGCAGCTGGTGTACATTGCAGAAAAAGTAAAAGCCAACTGATGGGAAAAAAAGCGAGTTTAAAATCACAAGCAACCATAAATTCAATTGCAAAGAAGCTAGGAATATCATGTTTCTCCTGTTTGGGGTCCTCTTTGAAGGGGATTTATCCTAGTTTCAAATTAAGGCTGGTCTCTATTTTAAACCATTTTAATTAAATATTTAAAATATGTTTACCTTATATAACTATATTCTAATAGTCAAAGAAAGTTCAACTGTAAATAAACCCATCACTTCAACGTAGCTATACCTTTCTACTAATGCATATTTTGACCTGCACATGTGTATAGCATACTGTTTGGGAAGTTTTTTTTCTTTTTAGGTAAGAGTTAACTCTATAGTAGAAAGGACTGTAACAGAACAGAAAACAATATTCTACCTTGTGCCTCTTTTACCATTAAGATTCTTTTCCACATTTCCTTAAAGACAATTTATAAAAATCTGTAAAAGCTTCTATTTAATACATCTCAATATTTACTATACATTCTATAATACAGTCATATAACTGAGGCGTTCTACCTTCCACAAGCCATACAGTAGATACCTAAGTGTACTGATTTATTACAGGTAACTGAGTTTATCAGTGTAGTATTAGAGATATTCGTGTAACATGGGCTACATGACAGCTGCATGTTACACAGCCCAAGGTCACTGTAATTTAAAACCAGACAAAAAAGGGTTTGATCAGACATCAGCACTGTAACTGCCAATTTCACTACTTTCAATCTCTGGCATTAGTCCTAAGTACACTTATAAATTTTGACAATTTTAAGCCACACAGGCATTGCTGAATGCAGCTGTATAAAGACTAAAAAGAAGTAGATGTAAAGGTACATGCCAATGTCAGCAGTGTTATGGTCCTCATTGCCTCCATGCTTAAGCAAGAAGAGAAAATAATGCATGCCTTGTACATTTAGAGTAATGCCATCTTCAAAACTGATATGCAATTTGGAAAAAAAGGTAACAACAACATTTTTTACCCTAAGTGTAAAAGAATACAAGTTAATAACTGCATTTTAAGAAGCAATGAATCATAGTCTAACTTCAGCAAGTGGAAACACAAGATCCATAAATAATCTAGTCACCTTTGTCAAGAAAATGTTGGTTTTCATAAAAAGCGTGATGTATATGACAAGGAATATCACATGAAATTATACTTGCATTATGCTTCCATTAAATTTCTAAACCTTCAAACATGCTCAACAATCGCTAGAAAACAAACATTAAAACCAGTATCTTTGACATACACATTTGTAGTAAATCTTTTATGCTTTTAAAGTAACAAAATCTTACACTAATGTTTTTCCAAACCTATCGTCACACATATTTCTTCCAACATATTGGCAATGCTAACTTCTTCACAAAATCATTACACTATTGCCAGCATTCACAATGGAAAATAACATCGTAAAATTCACAACAAAACATTGAATATTCTCTGATTTTCAACAACAGCCTTCCAGTAGTAAGGCATATGTGACTTTATATACGTTCTCACTGAAGTTACCTTACAGGTTCACCAAAAAGAATCAGATAAGCCTGGACTATTTTGTCCGATATTTTTCACTGCTGTTTGCCTCACCATATTGTATTCACTGTTCAAAATGCTTTGAATAATTTCTATCACTAGTGGGCTCAGAATCAGATTATAAACATAAAACATTAGAGCTGCATATACCTGCCATAAACAGATTTCTTATAAAAGAAAAGCTTAAATGAACAGTGTTATTGTGTATGTCCAATGATAATATTACAACTGAGACAAACTTGTTCATATTCAGAACTTATTTAGAAAAAGAGATGTTAATCCAGTATAAGATGCATGTAACCTGCATATCAGCTTAGAGATTTAAAAGAATAAGGACATAAATGGCTAAAAACCAGAATACTGACCTAAGAAATGAATAATGATGAAGCACAAATGATGCAATGTGATGCGGATCAAATGCATGAGTGATTAGGGGTGACATTTTTAGAATACATATGGACAAGAAATCAGTAGAGGTATGGGAAAAACATGATTCCAATCCACGGAAGGAAGTAGTGTACTCAAGACACTTCAAAAAATTAGACCATTAAAAAAAAAAAACAAAAAAACCTCCAGTCCAAAATGGAATTAAAGATGTTGTTGGAAGAAGAAGAAAGACTGAAATGGGAGTCTCCATTTTGGACGTGTAAAACTGAAAAGTAAAGGCTTCAGTTATCATATTCAAGTTGTTTATAAGCAATTCGGTAACAACTGGACAACAATATAAAACATGTAAAATTAAAAGGATTAGTTAATGCATTAACTGTATGATTTTGAATACTCTCAGAAAAAGAAATTCCGTACATGAGAGAAATGAAACACATTTGTAAAGGACAAACAAAGCCTGCGATGAATCCTACATTCTGAGAATAGGCTGGTTTTGCAAAACAGCAGGTAATTTTGTTTACAAAACAGTAAAGGAAACAAAGCAGCAAAGCCAAGCCCCAAAGGAAACAGTCTGTTTGCCACTGCTCATAGATGCAACAAGTTGACATATGAGTCTCCAAATATGAAAGCAGAATGGAGAACATAACAGAATAGGTGCCCACCTGACCCAAAACCACCATGGCTGTGACGAAACCATATTGCTACGCCTCTGGAAGACGCATGCTTTAAACCAGTGCACCCAAAGGCAGGAAGAGAAGGCAGAACATTCCCTTAGAGCAGTTTTGCTTTCTCAGCTGGAAGGAAAGGAAAACCAGCCATGATCCAGAACTCTTCAACAGACCAAAAGTGAGGAGGCAACTCCCAAGAGTCACAAGTATATGCTCCTGTTAAATACTAAGTGTTCACTGAAGTGCTCCTGGAGGATAAGAATTTATAGTGTCACCTACTTCATTTCTTCTTGTACATAAAAAGATAAACAGGAGTTATCGGTGTTACAAAGAAATGGAAAAGAATATGAAATACTGAAAGCATCTGAGGTCAGTGGCAATGGCTCAAGTCCACTCCACATAAAGTAAACTAGCATGGTTCTGGATGTGATCCACTCAGTCACTATTTTGCAGAAAATCAGTGGCGAATTGTGCATGGCAATTTCAAAAAGCTCTTTGAGAAAGTGAATTTAAGCCCAAGAGGTTAGAGAACAAAGATATTTAACAGAACCTAAGAGTCATTTAAAACAGCGATAGCAACTCTGCCAGTATTTCAAACATCAAAATAGAATGCACTGCTCCCAGTTTCTCCTTTGCTTAATGCATTTACTGGTTAATGTATTTTTTTTAATTGTTTGCATAAGCACACAAAGGCAGCAAAGAGGCCCAGCACACCAGCTTATGCCATTTTGTCTGTGTGAATTCAGGGGTTTCACGATGTTAGTGTGTACTGCTTCTGCTAATAGACAGGAAAGATGATCTTTATCATGCTGGTGCTTCTATACCTCTTGGATGTCACAGAAACAATATCGTCATACATAAAGGGCTTTTCTTCACTGAGTTTCTGATACCACTAATAATATTGGTACCATGAAACAAATATTACCCTTCTTCATAAAGGTGAGCACAGGAAATTCAGTCAGTACTCCAAGTGCTCCTGGAGTTTGTGGGCACATGATGTTATTATGAAAGTGTATTTTCATTTCTGAATTTCATATAGTTAATTTAAAACTAGTCGCAGATTTCAAACTTAAACATTGATTAAATTACTAAAGACATACCTGACCCACAAAACTACTGGTACTATAATTTCACTGATGTATAAAAAGTCTGTGGATGATGATTTGTGTTGTAATTACTAAAGGGACAAATATTAAGAACTTCAGATGCTTTGATTTTTGTAGACCTATAAATCTCAAATTCATTCTCTAAAATACAACATATTTGCTTTTTATTTCTGACCGACCAGAAGCTACACTGACTGCTAAAGAAAGACACATAGTTACATATACAATACACAGTGAAGACGACCAGTAGGAGATTGCAACCATGCTTTAATTCTGTTTCCCATCTAAATTCTTCAGGCATTTTCATTATCTTATGTCACCTTTATAGTTAACACACTGATATTAATGATGTACTTCCACAGTTTTACCTTTTATCAAACAATTGTTCACTGATATATACCACACATACCAAAAACTTTTAACCCTCTCACTCTTGAAGGCTTTAACATGTACTTGTTGTTGAGAATCATTCCAAAGAAAGAGGTCATGTCATTTAATTACTACATGACTCTGATATGAAACATAAGCAGAGAAGAACACTTTCAGAAAACAGAATTGGGAAAACTTCCACTGCTACCAAAAGGTGACCTAATGAAATCACTGTGCTAACTATTAAAAGCATGCATAGAGCAAACTATTTTTCAATAGTTTTTTTCAAAAAAACACGTTGAAACTGCACAGATAATGTGATCTCTCTCCCCTGTTAAACACAAACTATGACCGTTTTTCAAAGATAGCAATTTTTAATCCATAATGTCATCCAATCCTTATTAAGAGTTCAATGTTCCAAGAATCCTTTGCCAATGGAAAGTTACAATCAAGCCAGCTGCAGAAAAACCCCTTTGACTCCCTTTGCTTTATTAAAAGGCAGGTAAAAATATTCTATCAACCACACCACACAAGCACAAAATTATTTTAAATGAAGGTAAGGACAGCAACATAGACAGCAGATGGCACACTTGCTCAATACAGTTCAAAGTGAATACCTTAAATGGTACATATCAATACTATTCAAAATACCTTTGAAATAATTATTTAATTTTCTGGAAAACTGACAGCAATAAAAAGGGAACTGACAAATAAACAGCAGTAAATCAAAACATGATTATAAAGAGAAACAAGTCTACCATGAAGCTTAATTAGAACTGCATTTTCCCCTATTTCTTTTTCTTAATTCACATTCTCTTGAATACTTTTATTTTCTAGAAAAGTAAAAATTTTGCAACATTCCTGCCATCAAGGTATACTACCACTGAATGTGGCAATTAACTTGAAACTACCATTTCTGAGACTTGTAAGCATATAACAGAATTCAAGAACTGGCAGGATCTAGGTTTTTTACCCTTAATTTATTCCAAAGCACACACATTTGGAGAACTGAAACAGAAGCAGGAGGGCAACAAGGCCAGAAAAAGTCAGTCTGCAGATGTGGCTAAAGTAAGTGATTCTCTTCTGGAAAACTGAACTTAATATACTATTTGCAGAAGAGATAGACACATTAGTTAACTTATGTATTGACATTTATGCCATCAGAATACCATTTGTAACATGTCCATCTCTTCACGCCTTTGCTACATCAAAAAGAAGTGACCTTTCATCTATGGGTTTTCTTCCACTTTCTTAAAAAAGAAATCAAACAAACAAAATGATCCACAAACAAACAAAAAGAAACAAAAAAAAACCGCAAAGCTCTGATATACTTCATCAGCTTCGAGCACTGTGGAAAAGCTGTATGAATGTATCCTACTTCCCTGCTTTCTAAATTTGACCTCAAGCCAAACGAGTCCTATACTATCACGCATCCATGTATTTGGCAAGCTGATTGATTTAGTTTTTATGTCTGTACTGACACATTACAGACTCAGCTAAGCTTTTACATTCAGTGATGAAGCAAAAAACCCAGGTATTTTATAATGTTCTTTATAATGATAACATTACATTTCAGAAAGCTGTGTAACTCCTGATTGATTTTTTCTACAGCAGTCATGTTCAGCTGACAGCAATTTCTTTAAAGTTGAGTAAGTCAAACACCCTACTATCAGATCACTGATTTGAAAGGTCTTTCAGGTACTTATTTAGAAGTCCTATTTAAATGAGTTCATAAATCATTGACGATGTTAACTAAAATGACGACTGATAAATATACATAAAGTGCTTTAAAATTATTTATGTTTTTATGAAGCAGTGATACTTACATTCAAATTGGAATTGCTGTTATGTTTTCCTCCTGCAGCCATCTGTTATTCAAAACTTGTATCAATGACATCACATAATTAAGTTACACAATAGATGTCTGGAAACCACTTTGGTGGAAATGCTTCAGTTAAATACAAGATAAGAATCCTGTTTATCTTTTAATATACTTGGTAAGAAAAAAAAATACATCACCCCCTTTGCTATCTTTTCCTATCTGAAACAAAAGCAAGAAATGGTCATCTATTCTAAATAAGTATTTATTTGTAAAACAAAAGCAGTATACACAACCACTCCCTGCACTAAAAACACTTTGTAGGTGCTTTGTCAGTATTTTTCTTTTATCATTATTTTTTAAAAACTAATCTACTTAGACTACAGCCCCTCCGGCACAGAATTGTTTTCTTCCATGTTCCGAAGAATGAACAGCATAGTGTTGGCTAATAACTTCTTCCCCCAAACACAGACTTTTTACTGCTAAACAGAAAAATTACTGTTTATTTGGACTGTACACAATGCAATTACAGAAAAAAGCTATTAGGTTTTCAGGTTTTAGATAACGAAAATAAGTCTGATATTGAAAGATCAGAAGGTTTTATTTAAATCCCTCAACACACCATTCAGTTCCCAAAACGCCTTTACAAAAAAGCCTTTTTCACCTTTACAACACAAGGTAGATACTTTCCTACTCAGTAAAAAGGAACCAGAAATGGAATTTCCAAACAAAAGAAAACATGGCATAATAAGAGTACCAGCATGTGACAGCATTTGTTGGAGGATGGACCATTCAAACAACACAAACAGTACTTTACTTCAACAGATACAACAGAATTACAGGAGAAAGCATTCCCTACCACCTCTTACAGCTGAGCAATATGGCTCAGGAAGATGCGCATGTATGTGACATTTCTCACAGAAACTCCACTATGCTTCCAGACAGCACGTACAGTAGGTAAAACATACTTCAAGGACTTTTAAAGTCAAGTCACTGAAATATACTTGATTTTTTTTTCAAGGGATAAAAGCGGAACACTTATTTTGCAAAAATATAACATCAGACTAACAAAATTATTTTAGCAAAACCTGTGTATTCGTTTTTATTCAAGAATAAAAGTTGGCAATTTGTTAAAAGCTGGTTTTGTATACATGGATCATCTCTGAAAAACTGAACATACATAGTTGAGCAGACGAAACACATTAAACACTCAACTTACTGCTCTACAGCACTATCCATATCTCTTTAGAGATTTTTTCCAAATAAACAAACCATTGTACACTTAATCTTTATAATAAAAATATCCAATATGAAAAACCGTACAGTTCTGCAAAGATGTTTAAAAACGTTTTCAGATTTTAAGGAAATATGTTTACAGACTTCTGGTTTATGCAGATCAGCTATTGATTTCTATTAGCTATTAATTTCTATGAAGTCAACTAGAGGCAGAAATAATTTGTGAAGCTTATACAAGTATGAAATTGGAATTATAAAGATCAGAGATTTTCAATAAAGCTAGTTTAAGGAGTTATGCATTGCTTAAAGTGTATAAGCATAAATGATGAATTAAACTCTGCCCACAAATACAGTCCTTATACAAGAGGCTCAAGTTTAAAGGCTAATGCCTTGTCTATTTACATTTATTTATAATTTGTATAGACATTGACTCAGAGTATAATTCTGCCATGTTTAAATCTATGCTTGTGCACTTTGGTATATTCTCTAACATGGCCTGTCTTTGGAAGTTTAAAATCAGAAAGGTCTTCCTGTAAATTTTAGTTATATTTTTTATATACAATATGACAGGTGTTCTCTCCAAAACAATGCAATCCAAATGGCTGGACTCTGTCTTCCTTTTTTCTTTGAAAGGGCTGATCTTCATATAAATATCCTCTGACGTTTTTGAAAGCTAAGGGGATGGACATACTACAGAGCACTCACAAGGTAATTCTGAAAACCTATACAGCATTAGGATGCAAAATAATGCCTTGACACACAATTTATGTAGATAAATGTAAGGGAGAAGCAGCGTCCTGACTGAATAACCTGCTTTAGTCTCACTTCTCTCACACTTCCAAATTACAGAAGGAAGCCGAGTCTCTAACACCACGCAAAAGCTGTGAACACTTGGGTACTCCAGTTGCCACAGGTCGCTGGCTATCATTGTTCTGATGTGACATTAGGCTGAATTAAGATCTGAGCAACACAGTCTCAAGAGAAAACTTGTGTTTTCATTAAACAGTCTCACCTTCCTCTCAATGAGTTGGAATATAAATATACCTCACAGTCCTTCCCAGCCATTAATTAATGATGATCCGTGCTTTTTGCACAAGCAGAATTGAAGGTATGAAGAAAAGGTACCTCATGCAAAATAATGCAGAGCATCCTACTCTGAATCTCTGCTAAAACTATCCTGACACAGATAAAAGGCTATATACTTAAGAGACTTAAGACAAGAAAAACCTGGAAAAAACTGTTAAGTTCATAAGGGAAAAGAAAGAGAGAAACAGTACACGTTGCGTAAGTTAAAATTAGATATCATTTTTTTTTTGCAGTAATGCAAAACAAATTCTAAGGTTACATTTAAAGAAGGAAAAAAAAAACCCACAATTTTCTTGAAAAAATATTTAACCCTGAAGAGAAAATCCACATCATCAATGAATTCAGCAGCTTTGAAGAATAATAAAATATACAATTCTGCAGGACTTAGGTACACAACCTTAAATTGGATGAGAAGTAACGGTAAAATTATGAATACTTTTAAAAGAGTCTTTAACTCTTCATTGTACAAGGAGACAGGAATTAGAAAAAAAAAATACTCTGCATAAGGAAAAAGCATTTTCTTCATTAAAGGAGGTACCTTTATCATCTCTGGAATCAGTGTTACCAAACAGGAGCTGAAGGACAAGCTGATAAAAAAATATCAAGTCTGAAAATACAATTTAACTTTTTTTGCATATATATATATATATATATATATATAGTTAGCATATAAGCTTAATCCTATACATTTGTATAAAATTTCTTACAAATTCCAGCTATTTTTTTCATCAGTATAACACCTAATGCAACTTTATAAAAATATTGGGGCTTACACACAATTTCTGTCAACAAAGTAATGACAAACCATAACAACGAAATCCAAAAATGTAAGACACCTTCTATTCTCTTAAGGTGTGTCACAAAAAAACATTCTCTCAATTATATCAATTCAAGATAATTGTATGAAAAACAAATGGAAATCCCTTAAGAGCAACAGACACACAATTCAGCCTTATAATTGCACTTGTTGATTATAACTGTTAGCAAGGCTGCTCACACAAACTAGACTGTATAAAACATGCCCAGAGATACAAAGTACTCTGAGAAGACTATGAAGTATATACTTTATATATATTTTATATATATTTATATAAAAATACTATTAGAATTTATATAAATTATCTCTTTATATATTAAATATATTTTATATATTTATATATATATTTTCAAATTTTTCATTTTTAATTCCCTAAACTATTTAGAAGTATTTGAGCAGTGAGGACACAAAGCACAGAACAAATAATCTGTTGAAAAGCACCACATAGTTGAGTCAGACTCTACTTCATATGAGAAGTTTTTCAAAGGTCAGGTCTTTTCCTCTCAAATATTCAGAGAGCCCCAGACCTAAGAAATTTAAAAGTATTCTCTTTATAAAGAAGGCAAACCAAAACAAACATGTAACAAAAACTAACACCAACTTTCAGGGTTCATAACAAAGGTGAGGGGGAATCCCATACTGCCAGGAAGTATCTGGTAAGTCTTCAGAGGTGTGCTATCTTAATATTGTCATACAGCCTAAATGCCCCAAGAGCATGAAAGAGTTGAAATAAAGGAATTCAGCATTGTTCAGAGAAAGAAATCCAGCAGGTGTCTTCATAGTTAAGTAGAAGACAGGAATTTGAAAAAAAAAAAAAAACAACCAAAAAACAAAACACCAAAAAACCACACAACAGAAAACAAAACAAAAAAAAAAACAAACAACCCAACAATCTGTCAGCCATGGGGAAGCTGTGAAAGTGGGAATAATAACTCTGACAGAGAAGCTCTGCTCTCAGGGCTGCAAAGATGTTACTCTGAAAGTCTGCATGTTGTAAAAAGCAAAAAAAACACTGACGAGAACTAAGCCTAAAAACTCAAGGAGAGGAACAAAGTCTTTCTTAAGACTGGTAGCAGTAATTTTTTCCCCAGTGTAATGCTAAACCATGCCAACATACTACTCCACTCAAAATAAATATAGTATTTATATTACATACCACAATGTGTGTAGAAATACTCTTTAAAACACAAGGTGCCGAATCACCAACACAGAATTAGTGTAGCACATCACAGTGTCACTGCATGAGGGGAACACTTCAGTGCAATCAGACCTCCCTCCATTTAGCACAGAAGCAGCCTAGCAGTTATTACATGGGCCTTAGAACAAAACAAACATATTTTCCTATGGATTTCTGTACAATGCCTTATATCACTCTTTTGTCTACTACTACTATATGTCTTTCCTGTAATACTTCTAGTTCTCTTAAATCCCAAGATCATGAATCCCCATCCTTCATACTACTACCTTAGTACAGGAAGAGAGGAGACAAAGAATTAAATGGGGAGAAATGCAAAAGGTTCAGTAAGCAGGAACACTAGATTCTTCTGTCTGTGTGAATAACAATATGCCAACAGTTGGTGCAACCTACCCAGACAGCTTTAAGAACCTACGTGCTCTTACATACTGGAAAGAAAGGAACTTTCCCTCACTGACAAGACGAAAGGAAAAAACTTTTCTCCACTACACAGAGGTTCTCAATTATTCACAAAACTTTGCAAACCTAGTAATTTGAACTAAATTAA
Organism: Pezoporus flaviventris; assembly: GCF_033815535.1. Lineage (NCBI taxonomy): Eukaryota > Metazoa > Chordata > Aves > Psittaciformes > Psittacidae > Pezoporus > Pezoporus flaviventris. The sequence goes on from NW_026892603.1 coordinate 5,522,256, forward strand.
TCAGTTTGGCTTGAGTCACTTGAGTTCTTCTTAGCAACAGACCAGGAAAAGGAAGCCACTAGGTAAATCAAAGCTGTGGCCCAAACAGTTAAAATATATTGAAATGTAACAAAACCAAACATTTAAGGTTAGGTCAGGAAAATACTTGGTTAATCTTAGTCTACTCAGATAAGTATGGTATCTGCTAGTACAAGGATAAAAAGTCTGGAAAGCTCTGCAAAGAAAATAAAGTTGTTCTGCATGAGAGAAAAAGCATGTCTAGCCTAATGTGAGAAGGTTTTAGGCATTTCCAAATACCAAGAAATATATTGAAAGATAAACCATCAGTTTATACACAATTACTACTCATGTTCAAAGGGTCATGGGAACACTGCTCATTCCCTAAACTGGACCTAAAAGCCCTTGATACCTTAATGTACATTTCATAGGTGACATGACACATGACACATCAAAATGAGCAAGTAGGAGAGCAAAACTATAGGGATTAGAACACAATGATTAATAAAAAAATTCTACAATTAAATGAAGATGCTAAATATTTCATCAGCAAATGAAAGCTTCTGTTCTCTGAAAACTATCCACCAGGAAAATTTGAGAAAACATACAATAAGATAAGGAAGTTAAACAAACAAATAGAAATAAAAGGGTCTTGTGACACTCACAAAATGTGCAGTCTGTCAGTAGGTTGCCTGTACATAAGGAAATGACTGATTACTTTACAGCTGTTAACGGGCGATTTGATATATTTATATCTCAGCATACAAGAACAAAGTGTCCTTACTACTATGGTGAAGAACAGCTGTAAAGGCTAAGCTTAAGTACAAACTGAATTTTCTTTTTCTGCAATTGAGAGGACTTTGTGACCCAGGTAAAAGGAAAAGAAGGGAAAAGCTTCAGTTCAGTACCACATTTCCCAGCTTTTTACTTTAGCAAAACTATACACTTAACACAAGTAATAAATCATTAAACAAAAGAAAGGGAATTAAAAAAAGTCTAAATTGTAAGTCATCTTAAGACAACATTATTATGAATATGAGCTGCAAAAAAACAACTCAACCATCATTTACCGTGTTTCTGATTGGGATTTTCTTCGGTTCTGGTGGCACATCCTGAGGAACAAATTTCACTGGTTCTTTAATCTGCCTCCTTGATCTTTTGGTCCCATCTGGTAAGGTTTCCATGGCGATATCTGCCTCCATGTCACTGCTACCTGCCTGGTCACACTCTGAGCACTGCCTGAAAAGTGGAAGATTTCCTATTTAAAACTGCAGTCATAAAAGCAGAAAAAGAAACATATTGAAGTGTTTTGGCTTAAAATAAATTCAAAAGTTAAGAATCCCAATGGACACCTAAAGACGTCGCTCAAATATATTCATTACTGTCACTGCTGCTGCAATTTAATCTTGACCATTACACACTCCTGAATTCATTCTGATGAGCGCACTCTAGTGCTAGTGATTTAGAAGATATGTCTGCTACAAAAACCAGTTTTATTATATATTTTCTAAGGGAGTAGGGTTAAATCTGAAAAAAAAAAAAAAAGACACAAAGATACAGAAGCTGGAGACACCTATTAAGCAAACTTTGAACACTGAATTGAAGAACAGGCCTACCGAGTTTCTGAAAAAGTACAAAAGCACAATCAGAACTTCAAAAGTGAACAGATACTAAAAACAAGCTCCATGACAGAATTACCAAGATGGAATTCATCAAGTTCTGTCCTTATTTGCAGGAAAAAAAAAACATCTTATGCAAAGTCATAAACGTGAATGTTAAATAAAAATGCAGATGGTAACTAAAATATGTTAATGAAAACTTTAAAAATTATATCCACCGAGAACTGCCAATTTTTTAATTCCTTCTCACATTACATTTCCAATTCAAGAAAGTATGGAATCAACATTGTGTTCTGCTATTTACTGCATTAACAGGGATACACATACTAAAATAACACAATATGAACTCCATCAACTTTCTGTGTTTTCTAATTCTTTCAAAGTAATACAAGCAGTATAATCTCAGATCTGTCCGGACTGTACCAGAAGACAACAGCAGTCATTATGGTCACCTAGACGAAGAGCAGTAGCTGCCAAGCAAAAATAGAGGATATGGGGCCAATCTAATCTTGGATTGGGCAAATTACCAGTGTAACCACGGTTAAATCAACACTTTTCCCACTTGGTTTTTCTGTATGCAAAATTAAGGTAATTGTGGCTACATTATAATGTCATGAAGATTAACCACTTCTTACCTCTAAAGCACTTGAGACCACAGGACATAGGACACATGCTAGTGCTAACAGTATTTGCTGGTCCAGAAAAACAGAAGTACTTTGCACAAAAGATAACAGTGTCTCCCCTCCCTCATGTAAGTATGGAGACTTTAGTAGTAGTCAAAACACAAGGAAGTCAGTTCATGCGGTTTTTTGTACTCTGCAAACAGTCTCTGGCCAGCATACAAGTGTGTAATACTCTATATTCTTCCTCCTCTTTACAAATCTCTGTTTGCTGTGGCTACAGTACCTGTTAACATTTCTAGGCCTCTTCAGGACACCAGCACGGAAAATCAATAGAAAAATACAAGATATAATCACTGTTACAAAATGCTACTTCTTATATGTTTACATAAATTTGTGTGCATCTACACACACAAAGTAACTTCATCTGCATATATACAAAGCACTTCAATAAATAAACAAAAGTACACAGACCAAACTACTATTATTGTAAGATTTTATGGAGAAAGGTTCTTCAATGATGCGGCAGGAGAGAGAAGCTTTAGATTAAATAATTCATGTTCTTTAGCTCTATGCTATTTAAAAGGGAAATATATTGTTTTTCTGCTACCTAAGTTCAGACAGTTGTACAGAAAATTACTATGCAGACACGTAAAGTACCTGAGTTTCATTAAGACCCTATTTAAACATAAATAATGTATTTTAACTTTGATGTTAGCAAAGATGACAGAAACATCTCTACCAACAGATGAGGTACTGCATGCAAGTTCTTGAAATTTCATTGTTATGACCGAGCTTGTTCTGAAACAGGTGGTGCAAGTGTCTCAGCAATCCAAATTAGAAAAAAAGCTAAAGCTACAACAAGAGAGCTGCAAAAATCATAGTACGGGGGAGGGGAGGGACAGGTTATGAATCACAGAACAAAACTTCACATATACACTGAAGGTGAAGGAAAAAAAGCTAAGTTATAAACATGAACTTACAAGCAACCTCTTGATTTATTGGAATAGCCTCTACTATTACAGGCAACCACATCTTATCAACCCTATTACAAAGCAGTCAAGCTTCAACTATAAAGTGCTTTGGCTGTTAGCTCCCATAGGGCCCACAGAAAAGCTATTACAGACACACACGCCTCTGACTTGGAAACAATCTCCTAACTTTCAGCTCCTATTATGGTTTATTTCAACATGGTTCTTGATTTTAAAGAACTCTCTTCCCATTCCGCTGTTTAATCCTAATATATTCATAGAAAGCAGTCATATGACTCCCCTTCCTTTTGGCTATGCTAAAGTCATGCTCATTTAATTTCACCTCTTCAAGGACAGTCAGTGAATAGAGAACCTATGACAACAGGTCACCTTTCCAACTACTCCAACAGTCTTCTACTGCCTCTAAATTAGCAAGTATTGCCATTCAGCACATGCAAAATAACAGAAGAAATGGAGCCAAAGATTCAACTTCTGTACAAAGGTTTTGTTTTGCTTTTAGTCTGGATTTGACTTATCTATATTTAGAGAAAACCAGCTATAGGCAATGATACGCCTACTGCTAAAATATGCCTATTACTAAAAATTACTGGAAATGCTTGATCCATCAAGAAATCTCAGTCATTATTTGAAACCTTTTAATCATACAGAAAGTCTTTGATAAAGCACCAACTACCTACAGAAGAAAAGCAGTTGCATGCACAGTTTTGTTGTGTTTTCAATCTGACCTGATACAAGAATCAATGGTACCAGATACCTTCCCATCTCACAAAACAAATGGATGTTTTCAACTCACTAGGAAATGACAAGAATAGCAAGTGACAAGGAACATACATTATCGATTTTCAAAAATTATTAATGGTCCAGGCTAACACTGAAACTGTTTTTTTTGTAACTGCACAATGCAAATGTTTCTGTGCTGCCTGGTGGTGGATAAATTCTTGAGCACAGGCAGCTCCAAAATATGTGTGAACCTACAATGGCACTTTAGAAAGCACTCAAGGACCAAATTGTTCTTTCTGTATATAAAAAGCTCCAGAAATTAACAGAATGATGCCTGGAATTTTACAGTGTGAAAATGTGAGTATCTACAACCCTGAGAAAACAAGGATGGAGGGACAATTTGGAGATGGGGTGCTTTTTAGTAGGGTGGCAACAAAAAACGTAGAAAGAAAACCCTGTTACTTCCCCCAAAATTTAGTTAAAACAGTAACATTATGATGTTTCCTTATCCTCTAGGTTTACACACAAAAAAAAAAGAAATCTAAATGCACTTTAACTGATGGGCCTGGCACTTGGAAATTTGTGAAATGATAATGAGAAAAGCTGAGGAAACACTGAACACAATTCCTTTATAAATGAAAGGTCAGCAATTTGAAAAACTCACAAACAGGGCTCAAAGCCAACAACATACTGGTAAACGTAACACAAATCTGTTTTCATTTTTGAAATTTTAATGACAAAGCAAATAACATCTTTGCTATATGAAAAAAACAGATAAAATCATATGAAAATATTTTATTGAAAAGGTAACACTACAAAAATTAGGAAAAATTGAGCTTTTACTCCAATATCACTTTATAGACGAATTAAGACTGCCTTAGCTGTGTTATGATACATAGTTTCAGAACGCCTTATGTGATGAAAATACAAAGGACGCAGTCTGAACAAGAAAGTCATTCTTATAATCACAACTGGGCATTAGGCCGGAAGAAGATTTAGAAGAAACCAGCACCTTGTGCACGCTGCTTACTGTGAAAGGAGCCAATTTAAGTCTTCTGTGCTAAGTGAACACCACTACAGTGCTTCCAGAAAACAGTCCTGCCCTCAGTATATAAAAATGAAAACTGTATTAGAGTTTGAGTTGGTTTTAATTAGGAGGCAACAGATCTCAGACAACCTCTGTGATAAATCACTTCCTGCACTGTTTACAAAGAAATAAAGCACTATGAACTTCAGAAACATGGATTATAGTTTTCAGACGACACCTATGATCTGGAATTTGCATAGATCACACATGTTGAATGACGTACTGGAAGTGGAAAAAGGAAGACTGCTCTTATTCTGGAGATAAAAGACAGTGTATATGAACCAAAAATGGTTCATCCAAGAGCTTCAAAGAGCATTTTTCAGACAGTCAAGGTACGGAAAATTTGCTGTTTGCAACAACCTAATTAAGACAAGTGACAAACACATAAGAAGTGATGTTATACACAACATTATACTGCACTCACACGTGTATAAAAATTAAGAACTTTGTATCATCATTCAATGAATTAGGATGCAAAAACAATCAAGATGTGCTAGATCAATACTGAATGAACAGGGTCAGGAATATGAATGAATGTCCAGATACTGACATATATCTTGTGTTCATGGGTCTACTGGTCATGAACTCCACAGCTCACTCTGTACTACAGCCAATACCCCCTACCGCAAAGTTACCACTAAAATAACCTAGCCTTCCAGAACAAAATTAAAACCCACCGAGCCTGATTTGATCACTAATCCTTGTTTGGTTCATCTCCATCTCCAGCATTTTTTATGTTACTTGCAATCATCACTGTTTTTCACCAATCTCATTTCAACAGAGCTAGTCTGTGTTGTATTTTCTTACTGAAAATGTTGATACTTTATAACCAGACTTTGATTCATTGTATTGTCTGGCAACACTTGTGCATTTTTATGTATCAGTTCAGATCATTCTCTATCAGGAAAGTACACAGATCCCAGTCCATCCAGAATAGGCAGGAGTGTAAGAGTACACAGCTGTCAGAACAAGACGACTTAATTTTATGATAATGTGAATCAAAATAATATTCTAGTGTTTAATCAACAGGTTTTCTAAGAAATGAAAAATTTCCAAATTTTTAAATAGAAGTATGCCACACCATTTTATTTTATGATTAGAGTTGCTGGTCTACTTTGAAGGCACCACATCAAAACAGACAGAAATTAATGCTTTCATGTTTTATTATGCAAAATAGTTGTTATGCTCTTCCTCTCAAAATAAATCCATCTGAAATGAGGGCAGACTTTGAACTTAGTATGTTACAAAAAATTTCTTTCTAAAATATTCCATATGTATAAATGTTACCTTGGAGAAAACTGTCAGGTCCCTGAACAGGGAAAATTCTTGGTATTAAATGCTTGAAACCCATTTCTAATAAGCTGTGAGACACTGGTGCTCACTAGGTCTAAACTCCTACTAGGATTTCATGAAGACTAAAATTATTACCTCCTTTGAATGTTTAGAAACATTCAGATAACTAATTACAATTTGTGCTTTAACAAATTAGGTTTTAATTATAAAAAAGATATATTTTCTTTTCCCCTTACCATTACATGTAATAGTGGATTTAGTTAAACAATTTCAAAATCCTTTTCTGTATACTGTAAATTACATTTCTATTAAATGCCGAGTATGAAATGGACAAAAAGAGTAAATAACCAATAAGGTTATGTGGCATCATACATATAAGCTGCATCATTTGACATGGTCAAACACAGTATAAACTATGAAGCCTATGAAATAAATTCATGCTACCTAATGTTTAACTAAACTACCTTATGTTTAAATAAATATGTATTGATCAAGTATATGACTCTAACCATCAAAATTTTTGCAAAGGTTCAAGTTAGCAACTGTGAGTAAATCATTATCAGTGATAATAAAATAGAAAGTAAAAATTAACAAACATTTATTTTTAACTGCTTCCTGCATACTATTTTAAAAGATGACTAAAGGCAAAACTTTTAACCACTGTATTCAAAGTCCTTCAACCTGCCTAACATTTCGAGGCATTTCCCACTATACCCATTTTCACACTTTATCTTTTTTGCATAAGTTCACATTATATCCTATACAAATATCTGAAAAGTACACAGGCACCATATAAAAAAAAAAAAAACCTGCACTTTTCTTCACAGGTTAATCAAAAGATTAAAATTGTATTCAAAACAGCGGGGGGGGGGGGGGGGAAACCTGCTGAAATCAAACTCGGATTAAGGGACCATTCTATATGCTCTCTACTGATCCTGAAAAGAATGTATAAAGGCATGCTCAATGATGAAAAGAATGCAATCAATACAGCCCAATTTGACTGCTATAATCTCACATTTCAGAATATGCTTCAGCTAATTAAAAGTAAAAGTCAAGTTTGTGATCTGAGGTATAACTGAAGCATGAAATTCGTAACAAAGATAAGTTACAGCTTTGAAAAGAAAGAGTTTTACTACCTAACCTGACCTATTCTGGCTTTAACACCTACTGAGAATTGTAGTCTTAACATCTTTTGGACTGATAGCTTTTTGTGAACCTTTTCAACTTGGTTAAAAGGCAGAACAAAAAAAAAAAAAAAAAAAATGGAAAAAGGAAAAAAAAAAAATCAAGAACCTCCTGGCAAACTCAGAAGCTCCTAAAAAAGGGTTTAAAAAAATGTCTCCATGTCACAAATTTAACCAAAGAGCTCAGAATTCCCTTTAAATAATGAAAAGTCCAAAATCACAGACCACACTAAGTCATTAAAGGAAAATTAAATTCAGAAAAGTATTAGTGATTGTGATCTCTATTGAGATTTCCTTTATAATTTAAAATTTATTTGGGTAAATCCAGCTTTTGTTATGTTAAAATATAATAAAATGACAGACCTCCCGTTTCATGTACCTGCCATCTTGCCCTGCTCACAATCAGTAAAACTACACAGAAAGATGACTTAAGTAAATGTTTTATGGAAGTTTAAAATAAAATAAATAAAAAAAAACTTACAAAGAAAAATATAGAAGTTTTCCTGATAAAAAAAGGTTTTACTGCATTTTAGAATTAATTCTTATACCATTCTGATTTGTTACATTAATGTTCAGACAAGATGATGGTGATTCCTAGAGATGCTGTACACGAACTTCTTGCCAAACAAAAACTGTTTCTAAATAACTGCTTTCAGAGCAGTTTAGAAACATAAAGAATGATAACACAATACAGCAACACACTAGTTTCATTGTAGTTTGGAAATCAGCACCTCTACCGTGTTACCAGTTCTCTATTGTACTACTTAGCTTATGTTCTGCTCCACTGGCACAAAATAAAATTTTTAGTTCATAGAAATGTAACTGCAGCAAGGACAGTTATACATACGCTACTGACATTGCAGATTTGAGTCATAAGACAGAAGTAAACCCAGCCGATTCCCCATATTGCAATAAACTGATCTACTACTTACAAGTGGTATTTTTTACGGGTATTATCTCAAAGATCTGAACGGAGAATTGCATATCTGCATCCTAAGATAAACGGAAGACCAAGTCTTTTATTTCCTGAAAGCAGCCTATAGTTTTCTACCATTACTATATAGCAGCATTAATAATCACAAATGAATTCAAAACCTAAGAAAATTAAAGCTAAAATCTGTTTCTCCAGTGGCTAGTAATGAGAAAAATCTTTACAACTTTTTTTTACCTTGAAATATGACTGCTAATAACGTGAAAATAAAATGACTCAGTTCGAACTGCATTATAGCAATGTCTATATATATAAATAGATTTGCAAATAGGAACTGCAAATATATTCACATTTATGTCCTACTTTAAGTACAGAGATAACAAAACTATCATCAACTGCATTCTTACCAGTAACTGTTCTTGGTTTTCCTTGGCATTCTTGTAAGAGGTGGATCCAGGCAACCAAGATGATAATGGAGTTTACAAGTATCACACAGCAGCAGTAGGTGTTGATCATGATTCTTCTTGCAAATTCCACAACTTTTAATGTAGGCAGCAGAAAAGCATAATAATTACATTTGATATCATAAAGTATAAATGATACATCCCAGCACAGTCCCCAGTTTCAATACAAACGTGGCAACTTCAATTTTAATGCACCAATTAAGCGCATAATTACTTTTTAAGAAGCTTCTACCTATGTACAGGAAAGCATAAAAAGCACCTAATATAGTTAACTTATCAAGAAAATGACTTTCAATCTGATTTTTTGAGGACTTCTAACCAGCAAGTAATCATGTGATACTTCAACAAAATGTACCAAATGGCAAAGGGAAAAAATACTACCTGTGCCATCCAAATAGCAAATTATGCTCCTATTACCAGTCTTAGCAATCATATACTTATTTTATGCAAGCACCCTGAAATAGGCCTGTGCTGCTATTATGCTGGGCAATGCATCAACTCATGAGAAATAACATTTCCTTTTTATTATCATCATTATTATTATTTTACTGGCTTTGAAATTTTACTTATTTCCAAAAGATCAGGTGTTCATTGATTCCATTATAAAATGGGAGGAACTAAATGACTGGATTTGAACAAAACAGAACTAGTAAAGCATGACTCCTATAATTTGGTTATGTATACAGCTAAATTGCCAAATCCTCAGCCCATTGCCATGTTCTCAGGATTTCCACCTCTCACAGCACTAGAACTAATTTTTCCTCAGGTAAACCCATTTTCTTTATTTAGCCTGCTAGCTGGGCAAGATACTGCCCACTGTATCTGTGGGTGAAGGTCTGACTGCTGCCCTCTTGATAAGCAACAGACTATGACACTTCTCAACTGGTGGCAAAAGAAGATCCAAGATCACATGTATCCTTTGCACAGTCATGCTCTGGGATCCTAGCATATGTTCCACTGTCAGGCTTACTTAAAACGCAGTCAGTAGCTTCACAACTTATAGGAGAGGAGAAAAGGGGGAACAATAATAGAACAAGTGAATACATTTTCGTGGGAAATACTAGAAATACAAGTAGGGAAATTTAAACCATAAGATATCTCAGAGTATGTCACAACCCATGAGTAAAAAGTAAAACTACTAATATGACAGGTGTTTTATGCACCCAGCCACTGTGACTAAATCTCAAGAGCACTGTCTGCAAAATCAACACAGATGATTGCATTCAAAAGACAAGATGACCAATTGTAAGTTTTCACATCAACAGAAACAAAGGACCCAGCTGTAAAGTTCCTTTGTCCTTAAAGCGCTGCTGTCATATCAGAAAAAAAAAAACATGCAGACCTTACTGCTGTGTGCTAAGGTGAAGATCTGACTACTCTTCAACTTAGCCTTCAGAAATAAGTAAAACATATAGACCACTGATGCATTCTGTTAATATAAACCGCAGCAAACAATTTTCTCAGCACTTTTGTGAAACTATGACTGACTAGATATTGTACCTATTCTGTCAAGACTTTGTTACTTGCCTATAAAGTACGGCTGGAAGTGTAGATGACTTTTGTGTTCCTCCTTCCTTTTTACTTGGTTTCCTTTCCTTAGGAGCACGTAAAATTGCCGGTATGTTCAGTTTCTGTTGGATTTGAACAAATGCAGTATGCATGAGTCCTGAGACTTTTAAAAGAATACAATCTCAGTTCACAAAGAATAAGAATCAAATTATGAGTAGGAAATTCCTTAGCTAGCTGTTTTACAGACAAGAGGAACTACAGATGTTTACCTCAATATGATTTTGAAATATAAAGTAATATACTTATTTTCTCAATTCAATAAATAAAACCCACACTGAAATACTAGCTTTTAAATTTTTAATTCAAGATTTAAATAGACTGATGGACAAGGATGCATTTTACTGGGAAGCTGAAACAAACAAAGGCAAATTCATGAAATGACAGAAGAATACTGAGGCAGTTTATTTTCCCCAACATCCTTGCTACCCTGGTGCTCGATAGGTTAATGAGAAAAATTATCTTATTGGACCAAGCCCTACACAAAGCAGACGAGATTCTCTTTGGGCTTCTACTAATCTGCAGTATACTAGCTTCTCAGACAGCAACCATCTATCAAAGTCATTTCTCAGCAGCCCCGTGGGTCTGCATCTGTTCAACCAACTGGAAAAAAAATGTCATGCAAGCTGTGTAAATGAATCCTATTCAACTTTTTTTTTTTTTAATTTAGTAACATTTGCAGCAGGATATATTTCTGAATACTTTCTCAAAGCCATCTTAAAAAGGAGGGAAAAAATAATCTTGACTCAAGAGATATGTTATGTGAGAATCCTTCTTCACAAGTAGAAAAGCCAGGAGCGTGAACAGAACTAGAATAAGCTAGCATACCTTACGACTGCATAAAGAAAGGGTAAGCTTCATTTTCTCAAGAGCAGCACAAATTAGGCAGTACCAAAGGGCATGACAAAACTGTGACCTAATTATATACCTGCGTTTCCACAATGAAAAGCTTCTTCAATCTTCCTTAAAATCATAATTGGAAATAATTTTAATATCTGATATCTAAAATGTCCATTTAATAATTTTGAAATAAAACATACCAAAATACTGCAAGAATCTATATTTTTTTTCCCCACATCAATGAGAACAAAGATAACTGCTGACAACAGGAAGTAATCCACATTGTCCCCTGGATATTTATAGTCATCATAAAAATATTCTGCTCTATTCATGTAAAAACCACCATACACACACTAAAGTTTTAAAGATTTGTATCTTATAAAAGCCATTAAAAGTTATTATATCATTTGAAGCCTGCAATAACTAAAGACAATGTATAGACAAAAATGGTAGGATTAACTGATGCTTCACATCAAGGTTCATCACAAATGACAGATCAATCAGTTATACCAAATGAAAGAATTCTGCAAACAAGATCGCTTTTACAACAACAAAATTAAGCTACAGGTCCCCAGTAGGTGGTTTGCAGAAGTCCAGATATTTCAATTGGGAAACATCATCCCCGAACTAAAGCCTGATCAAATCAATTTATTTGGCCATAGATGTGACAGACAGAAACAAAAAGAGCTATTCTTAGAAAACCAGGTCTGTGTATGAACTATAAAGAGGGATGGAAAAAAAAAATCCTAAACACCAACCTGTCCAACAATTCTACCCAGCAGTGCCCAAATGCCTTGCCCTTCATTTCGCAGTTTTCCATTCATATTTTGTAGCTCTTCCAAGGACTCACACAGCTGAAAAATTAAAGGAAAAAATATCAACAGAAATGAAATACCATTAGGAGTTATTTAATAAAATTTATTCAACCTCTTACTTATCTGGGGTGCATTACTTTATTGTGGGATTAAAAAAACAATGGAACTCATTTCAGCATAGCTGAGACCAGCGCAATCTTTCAGCGATTTGAAAGAACTAAGATGAAAACCTGGACAGCCACCTGTTTTGTAAAGATCTGGAGCATTTCAGCATGAAAATTAGGTTTCATAAAGTCGATTAGAAAGCAAACCTAAAATACAGCAACATCTTGTACGTGTTGCCCATATTACTTGAGCAGCAAGATTGTAACAAGCAACCGTATAACTGAATTCCAGCTCTCTCTATATATACATACCAAGGAACACTAACTCTCACAGAAAGAGATATAATTCATAGAAGGGTTCAAGCAGAACCCTTTTTTACTTCTGGAAGCAACTTTTAGTTACCATCCAGCATATACAACCTGTTAAGTTAGCTAAAAGTCTCATGCATGATCTCCTTCCCCTTTATCATCATTGGGCAGTTCACAAGGACCTGCTGCTTCATCTCAGTGTATTCTCACTTAAAACACACACTCAACAGTTTAACAATTAACAGAAATACTATTTTCTGTCATCACTAACCATCACTCAGTAGGTTGCTGAATTGAGCAAGAACAGCAGCATATCATCTGTCAGATACAGTGTTTCTATGTTCTATTTCAAAATATTCAAAGATTAAAATAAACAGATAATCATTTAGTAAAAATTCAATGAAAACACAAAATGCCTTTTTAACGATTATGACGAGTTAATAAAAAAATATATTAGCAACATTTTGGGGGAGCAATGCGTATACTTAAGCAAAACACGCAGAGGACATGATGGTTGTGTGAATTATTTCAGCCTGCAAAAATATCCAAGTCATTAAATATAGCATAAGTTGGAGTTGACGTAAATAAATGAACAGCACTCTTGACAATCCAGGATTCCCACTTATCAAGCAGAGAACTGAGCAGGTTCAAAAATAACCTATAACTACACATAAGCAAAACAAATCAATCTCTGTTGTCTCAAAAGTCTCAAATGAAATGCATACAAAGAATGAAAACAAGAAGTGCCTTAAGATACAGTTCACTCATGAGAAAGATCTGTCTGTCCATGCACAGTTTATTACTGCAGCTCTCAGTGGGGTCAGTTAAAAGAACTTGTACCCAGCCAACATGTGACACTTTAAGAAATTGATTCTACTTGTATAGGAGGTAAGGACCACAGAATATTTTTACAAGAAGATCATATTTTAAAGTACTACTTTCAAAGAAAGCATAGTTTGTATCTTTCTTTCTAAAGTCACTTTGTCTGGAAAGCAAAATGCCGAAGTTAACAACAGCAATATTAAAACAGTATAATGGTTTATAATCCCTTTTTCTTCACCTTATTATACTCCACATGAAGCTTTTCTTGCTCATTTTCTAATTTATCCTTGATATTCTTCTGTTCAGCCATATTCTCCTGGATTTGAATCATGCGCATATTTCTCTCTATTTAAAAGAAAACTGAATTATTCCCTATCCTTAGATATATTTTCAAGTTTTAAGTACTAAAGAAAGTGAAGCAATGAAAAACATGAAACTGTAACAACACAAAAACACAAAACTACAGCCTATAGTTACACAGACTGAGTAGAATGAACAGTCATAACATTTTGCTTCATAGTGTTATTTAAATTATTCCAAAAGGTAACTAAGCTTCCACTCCTTTCTTAGCAAAAACAGTTCAGCCTCCTGTTTACATTTGAAAGATTCTCTTCTTTTCCTAAATGTCTTTTTTAAAAAATAACTTTGTGTAGAGATACTACGCAATAATTTACCTAACCTAAAATGGAAGTAATAACTCATATTAACCTATTAACAACAAGGAAATAGAAGGAAAAAAAGCAATGAATTAGTACAGTACAAATACAGCAAAGTGATTATTCTTCAGTGAGGAAAATACAAAATTTTCATTCTTACCAAGGTAGTAATTCACAAAATCAGCAGTGAGAGCTGGTTGTTTATGTTTTCTTCTTCCATCAACACTGGAACTAGTATCTGAAGTATCAACTGGAAAAATGTCTGTGCTAATTCCCATTAATTCGGCTTTGCGCATAAGCTTACGTATAGCTGAAGCACTGCTAGTAAGTGGTCGTGGTAGTTTCTCCCTGGGCACCCAGGCCTGAGGCCTGGTAGTGCGGGCCAGCTCTGCTTTGGCACGATACTGCTGTAGCCTGGCATTGATGCGCGCCTGCAATAAAGAATTCCATAAATTAAAAACATAAGGAAACAATTCAAAACTGCTTTTGAATTGTAACATTTTGGATCACATCTGCATTTTATTTTCATTTTAAAAGCCACAAAATCTAATCAATGCCATTTTCATTCCAGAACTGTATGTTTCAAGAAACAGCCACTGACAGACATTAGACTTTACTTCAAAATGCATGTACAAATAAAATTATTCTTTCGAGAGGTTTTGGAGCTAGACACAGGTTTCTTGATGAGATTTTCCCACCAATGAAAGTAACACAAATGACTGCTGGCTTTCAGACAATCCCATCTAATAATGATAATTTGATGGGACTGTGAAAACTCACTACAGGGAAAAGCCTTGGCTGACCTATCAAAACCACATTTAGATACACTTTAAATTGGTATCTATGTGAGCAATAAAAGCTGAAGAAGGGCATTTCTGCCCTATTTGACATCCTTTTGTAGGAACTCCTTTCTCAATGCCATATCTCATTATAAATGTTAAACTAGTTGATTATAATGTGCCAAAACCACAGACCAAACAGAAGTGAAGTAGGCAAAAGCAGCTCACAATCTATATTGCTGATGACATCTGTATATTTGTGACCATCTGGGAGATCCACCACAGAAGATCAAGTTGTTACTGACAGCTGGAAAACACTGTCTTGTGGGAACTCTAGGCAGTGGCAATTCTGGCAGAAAATGACATCAACATACAAGCCTTCAGAGGCAAAACTCCAGCTGACTATCAGTTAGAAGTTGTTTTCTTGCCTGCAGAAAGAAGAAACTAAACTAATCTGACTGCTTGACCATATGGTATGAGATACTCCCGAGACAAACACTAAAAAGTGTGTGTATATACATGCTATGGTTAAGCCACATTTCTGATTACAAACAGAATCGTGAACATAATACCACAGACAGTTTGACACATGTTACCTTAGTAGGTCTTGAACATTAAGGACCAAGAAACATGGCAAATGTGGCTTGCAGGCCAGCTCTGACCCCAAGGGTTTTTTTCTTTGACCCACAACAGCAAGCAACAGACCCACCTACAGCCACCATCTCATTTCATTTGCCACTGGAAGGGACAAGGATGGTTTATAGCTTCCTTAGCTAAGGCACTTCTTTACTCAATACATGCTCAGTTCTGAAATCCTTGCGGTCATTTAAGTTGTCATACAGAGCCTTACTCCAGAAATAGAGGACAGATTAAAGTGACTAATGTCTAAATGGAATACTGAACTCAAGTTACTTGGATTTAAGCTATTTTCAAGTACATGCTTTACTCAAGGACATAATGTATTTCAAGATAGAACATCTTCCAACAATCAACAGCCCTACGTAGTTTTGTATATTATACTCTTTAGAGGGATTTACTTTCTTTTCAGGCCACATGACTTGCGATATCATTGGCTCAGTTATTCCTGCCTGGGCTACAAAGTACCAAATACTCTTTTTTTTTTTCTCCTTCAAAACTGTACCTCAGAACTCCACTTTCAAAATACCAGATATATTACTTGTAAAACTGCGTACTTGCCTATGTTAACTCAATGTTCGCAAACCTTACTTAAACCTACAGTCTATCCCAGAAGTGAGCTTTTGCATATACATGCACATACACACACACACACTGTATACGTGTATATACATATATATTATCTAAATATTATTAGTGGGTGAACAATCCAACACTTGGCGAATTCTGCTTCACAATTATAGGAAGAGCCGACAGCTTGTAGTAAGCGTGGTTAAAGCCGTTCCCAAATCTTCACTCACAAAGCCAAGCCATCAATCTAAATATATATATGTATGAATATATATAAATATATATATATTTACTTCTTACTGTTCTTCTCCAGACTAAGCTGTCTCAATTCTTATTTCTCAGACAAAATCTTTATTTAGCAAAGATGGCTGAATTTATTGGTGGGATATTAATTTCCTCATGTAGACAACGTATGGTCAGGGTGAATTTCTACATACTTTGTGTGTACTCCCCAGTCCGACATTTTTAGTAAATAAGTACCCCTTACAGCTCTACATTTCCAAAAAGGCACAGAAACCACTCAAAGACAATTACTTCATATAATCCCATACATACAACTGGACATGGAAATGGACTTATCAGGCATCCAATTTGTTTCCATCCATGTAAACTCATGCACACACACAATACTAAACTTTCAGTTTCAAAATATTTAATCCAAGTTAGTTAGATTAAAAAACCTGCAGTGGCTATATTTGGAGGAAAAGAGGAGGAAAGAGGGAAAAGGCTGGGAACTTATCATCATTCTCAGTGCCATATAACAAACGCCTGAAAACAGAGCTAATAAACCCTGTTGGATTCAAACTGATTTTGCACAACCAGCACTTACCATTACGCTGGGTAATATTTTTATTATTGTGATGTCTCTACTACATTGGTGCATTTCACCTAATTGAGAGGTGGTGTCTTCAGCAAAAAATTATGTAACCAGTTTTAAATCAAGCTACACAAAGCTCAATACCCCACAGAAATACTTTATCCAAAATTCTTCTACAATAGTTTGCTCGCATTCATTCTCTCACCTGCACAGGTCATTTTAAATTAATATTCCCTTCTGCTCAAGGATCTTTGGAGAACTAGGCAGAAAAGGTATGATTTTTTTAAATTAAAAATTTGATTATATGAAGAATTATTTTCTGATCACTACGCTACCCTTCCCCCTTCAAGGATAAAGAAAAAAAAAGAAAAAAAGGAAACAAAACAAAACGCAACAGTTATTTCTCTCTCTTAACTCCCTTTCATTATATGCAGCATCTGCTACTTTCTACAACAAATTAGTCAGGATTCACTCGAGTAGCAAGCTGCTTTTCTACCCATCTATAATTTTTTCCACAGAATGCAGTTCAGCCTAAGCAGTGAAAGCAAAGTGTGCCAGAAATTCCTCAGAATCAGAAATACACACATTAAAACGCATGAAAGTGCACAAATTCCACCAGAAGGATTTAAATGTTTACAACAAGAGGACATTTATCAGTTGAGCTTATGTAGTAGCTAACACTTTTATGTGGATCTGCCACTAGACAGGAATACAGCCATTGCCTAAGATTTTCGGTTAACTTCCACTCAGCAGCACAGACTCAGTTTCTCTACCATAATTTTTTCTTGGTAAATCTTTACTATGAAAAAACCCAGCACACAGAATTCTACTTAGGCCTACAAAAAGTCAACAAATATCTAACAAGAAAAAACTTTAGGCAAGCTAAACTCTTCTGCCAAATTCAAGATATTACTAAGGAAAAAAAGTGGATTTTTATTGAACTTGGATACAGAAATATGTGTAATTTTTGTCTGGCTGTCTTTTTGTCTCAAGAACCTTGAGAATGTTAAAGAAAATCTATGAACTACAATGAAAATGTCATTACCAGTTTTTTGCCACAAAAATCAACCAAAATAAGATTTTTCAATTCAGACAAGTATAGATACCCCTTTTTGATAATTATTTTATTGAGACTTGTTCTTAGAGACCAAAACATACAAATCATTTACTGCTTTGTTAAATGACCAAGCATTATCAACATATTTCAGATTTTATTTCCTACTACAATAAAAATGTCCCATCCTCTTTGTTTCTTTTTTGTTTAACATGGATGATTAACACAGCTGCACCTGTGTCATGAGTACAATACCTGAGCTTCCGGCGAGAGCTGTTTTTCTCTTTCCTGCAAGGACATTTTACAGTAAGATTGTAATGCCAAGTAGTTCTTCCGCTTCCATTTCCTGTCTAACCTGTCCGCATGCTGTTTACAATAAGCAAAAAAAGGGTCAGCTATATCCTGTTTCAGAGAAAACAAAGGGGAAGGAACAAAAATAAAGTAAGACATACATTGCTAAAAGTCTCTTAAAGCATAAACATTCTGGCAGTCAGTTCACACATTCAAACAGACACAGTTTTAAAAACAACTAATACACATCTTTCTAAATCAATTTTATCATGTTAATGTAATTTACCATATAAAGTGGTTTTTTACTGTTTTCATTGTGCAACTCTAAACGTTTTTAAATCCATTAACTATTTAACTATCTACTGTTCAGTCTCTCTACTATTTTCTCATTCCCAGAAAAAAAAAAGGCAAAAAAATTCCTAAGTACAAATCCCTTTAACATGTAACATGCACTGTTAACTTACAAGAGGTTAACAATTCTGCAGAACACAAAGGCAATACATTTGGGTTTCTCAAACAATTTCCAAACGTTTTTCATGGCTATACTCCCACATGATTTATTATCTTTCAGAAGTTTTCTCTATTTCTTCATTCTCCATCAGATCTGCACATTATCATGGCTGTAAGCTTGTAATAACTTGTAGCACCTGTAAACCTTGCAAGCAGACTTGAACTATCTGAGCCACAAGTAACTGTGGTTTGAGAGGTGTATTTCATTGACAGTATATTTTCAAAGTGTAAAAATGTCATCATAAATCTACAAACTAAGAAGAAAAAGCGGTCTTCATAAAGTAATAAAATATTAATAAATAATGCTTATTATATTTTCCTTTACTCCATATATAACACATGAACCAATGAAACCCATACAGGCTTTCCCTACAAACGTATTTTGATTTAGATTTTCAGTGTGACAACTTCCAAAAATTAGCAGCATGTTAAAATAAGACAGTGTGAAGCCTTCATTGAAAACATGTAACCAAAACACGGAACAAAATACTAAGGTGGAAAGGCAAGTGATGCATATGCCTAGAAGAAATTCACATAGAGTATTTGAAGAATCAACATTGTACATAATTTATCAGGACCAACAATGAGGTAATTGTGCTATCTTCCTATTCTCAGTCTCACAGAAGGAAGTACTTTGTGAATCCTTTAAGAACCACTTCACGGTCCACTGTTTTCAGAAACAAAAGTGTCAGTGTCAATAGCACAAGTAATGTTTGTTTTGTTTGCTACCTGTGGTACTTCCTAAGGCAACAAGAAGTTAAAATTGTGCAGCTATGAACACAACAGACTTAATTCAAATGACACATATCAGGATGAAATTTGTCAACCTGAAAGTACTTATACCATAAAAATGAATTTGGAAGTAGGAGCTTCAAATCTGAATCGCTTTAATGGTATTACAGGGAGAAAACTGGTAAGAACAGGTGTTAGAAGTCAATCAGTAGGTAATAAATGTTTGCATTTCATTCTGATTGCTAAGATTAATGTTACCACAAGGAAAGCCATATACCTGTACTGCAGTTTGAAGAACATTGAAAAACATGCATGAAAAAATGGCATTAGCAATGTAGTTAATTTCTGAAGACAGTCCTATTTGGTATGAAACTGAAATTACTGTACTACATAAACAGGTGGGTAAGTACGTCAAAATAGGTGAAATTCAAGAATTTCACATCTATAGAATTCACATCTATATCGACTGATAGCCTATTAAGTGAACTTCCACGTTAACTTTCTCTATCCCTTTTTCCAGACCATTTCAAAAGTTGCTCAGAGTTGGATAACCTGGTGAGCAAAGAGCCCTCCCTGGACTGTCCTGTTAACTCAGCCTATAACTTGGTGCCAATTTACAAAAGCTTTGCTCATGGTTAGTGAGCAACAAAGGCACAACAACAGGTTGCCTTCACAAGCTTTTGATATAACTTTTTTACTCTATCCTTTCCATAGGTACCTCTTCTGCTGCTGCTTCTGAGAGGAGGCCTTCCTTCTGAGCGCAGGTCACATGGAAATAAGCTCTGCACATCCCAGCATCACAACTAATGCACACACCAGTTCTGGCAAAACGAGGATCTTCGCAAAAACTGCATTCCTTTTACAGAAGGGTGGAAAATACCACAGTAAGTATTTCAGGCACATTTTGTCTAATATTTAACAATTTACATCTTATATAAAACCAGATCAGGTCTGTTTACTCTTGTATGGTACAGAAACCAATTATGCTGTCGACAGTTGACACTACTTGAAATTTCAACCCCTTCCCAACCTCCACTATTGATTTCACGTTCAACAAGCAATGGAAAAGTGCTTAAACAACCTAAACAGCATGTTGGATGATTTTTTATATGAACTTCCATGTCTTGTATTTCCCTTCAGAGCAACAACTAAATCCCTCCCAGGCAATTCATACACAATTAACTACGTAAGTATGGTATCATAAACCAACATGGCTGCTCAGCAAATGTTCAGTTGCAACAAGTTCAGAGGACAAACAAATAAAGAGCTGTGCTCTGGATGACTGAAACTGTGAAGCACTACCCTCTGTCCATTGCAATGGTTTTCTGCATTGTGCACAATCACTTTCTATGTGGATTCAAAACATTTACATGTAAACCCATTTTAATTTTAGAGCCATTTTTTGTTCAAATTGAGGGCCCCATGTTGTTGTGGATTTTTTTTAAATCCTGGTTTGCAGCAACCTTTTTACATGCACTCTAGACCATGATTATATAGACCCTACAGCAATTCTTACTGAATGTACATCTGTCACTTTCTTAATCAACCTAATCTTCCATTTCTCTTTTTCGCATCCCATAAATCCTCTTCAATTTCCATCCACATTTTGGCAATCTGCCTCTAACTGACTTTAAAAAAAGAAAGTAATTACCACCTGTGTAAAAAAATGAGGGAAATTAGGGGAAAAACAGTGACAGAAATTATGAAGAACAGTGGTAAGGAAAATAGAAAGAAAAAGGCAGGGAAGAGCAATGGCATGCTCAATGATGTAACAACCATAAAAAAAACTTCATCCCATTTTTAGTCCTGAACATTACTGCGATTGCTATAAACAAGAAAAAGTTGAGAAGATGTATGTTATTCTATTCTATGTCAAAATGTAAAATAAAGCTACTTGTTGGCAGAACATCTCTTCTAAATTTACCTTGGCACCATACTTTGAATAATTCATTTCTGTAAGCGTTACTGGCCGCAGTTTGTCGATATCTCCAAATGCCACTCCTGGAACATAGAGGGCACAAACAATATGGACCCACCTAAAACAGCAGATAAAATTAGGTTACTGCTATCAACCTTTTGATCCTATATTATCCTCACCATTTACAGATATCAAGGTGCCTTGTAAATGTTACAGATGCTAGAAGAAATGTGTTTGAAGGAAAGTACATTATAGAAGTAGGGAGAAAATGCATTTTTGGAATTCAGCAGCTCACATGCTTAACTTAAGTTAGGCTTTTCAAAGCTACTGGGATTGCTCTGCCTGTCTGGACCAAGGGCTGGGTTACCATCACCTTTTTGTTCTGCTGGCTCTCATGTGGGGCTCCACAACGCTTCTCATCTGACATGAAACATACATAAAGATTTCAAAATGACTTATAAAGCTGAGGCAGACAGATAATTTCATGATGGGGCAGGAGGGTGGAAAAGGAGGAATAAAATTATACAAGTAGTCACAGCAACAATGAGCTCTAGGCATATAGCTATGAAGTACCTACAACACAAAATCAGTCAGACACTGCATTGTTACAGTTACACCTATTAGTATAGAATTATAGAATCATAGAAAAGTTAGGGTTGGAAAGGACCTTAAGAGCATCAAGTTCCAACCCCCCTGCCATGGGCAGGGACACCTCACACTAAACCATGCCATCCAAGGCTCTGTCCAGTCTGGCCTTGAACACTGCCAGGGATGGAGCATTCACAACCTCCCTGGGCAACCCATTCCAGTGCCTCACTACCCTCACAGTAAAGAACTTCTTCTTTATATCCAATCTAAACTTCCCCTGTTTAAGTTTTAAGCCATTACCCCTCGTCCTATCACTACAGTCCCTAATGAAAAGTCCATCCCCCGCATCCTCACAGGCCTCCTTCAGATACTGGAAGGCTGCTATGAAGTCTCCACGCAGCCTTCTCTTCTCCAGGCTGAACAGCCCCAACTTTCTCAGCCTATCTTCATACAGGAGGTGCTCCAGTCCTGGAGCATGTTGAGGATGCCAGAACTGCACACAATACTCCAGGTGAGGTCTCACGAGAGCAGAGTAGAGGGGCAGGATCACTTCCTTCGAATATGGTTGGATTTCTGGGCTGCGAGCACACACTGAAGCTGGCTCATGTTAAGTTTCTCATCCACCAACACCAAGTCCTTCTGCTCAGGGCTGCTCTCAATCCAGTCTCTGCCCAGCCTGTGTTTATGTTTGTGTAAGACCTTGCACTTGGCTTGGTTGAACTTCATGAGGCTGGCATCAGCCCACCTCACAAGCGTGTCAATGTCCCTCTGGATGGCATTCCTTCTGTCCAGGGTATCAACCAAACCACACAACTTGGTGTCATCGGCAAACTTGCTGAGGGTGCACTCAATCCCAATGTCCATGTCAGCGATGAAGATGTTGAACAAAATTATATAATAGTTTGGGTTGGAAGGGACCTTCGAAGGTCATCTCATCCAACCCCCTGCAATGAGCAGGGACATCTTGAACTAGATTAGGCCATCCAGAAGCACATCCAGCTGTAGTCTTCTTCACTGGCTATAAATGAATTCAAGAGTAACAGGTTCAAATCTTCAGCTCTGAATGGCATAAAATGAGACAGCATGAATCTGGGCCTCAGTGTCCAGGAATCAAATACAACACAATGGTGAAGGCTTCAGCCTCAAGTCTGCCTTTGACAAACATCTTTGTAATCTCCTGAAACTCTTAATTGCCATTAAGGCAGCCTTGCAGCAGAACACACATTTTCTTCTTCTTAGGTAACAAACGCTTTGTAAAAGATCCAACTCTCATTGTCACAAACCATCAATTATTGACAAACTCAAACACAGCATGCATGACTCAAATCAACTGAGACAAACTACTCCAAAACTCAAAATGTTTTGTCCCCAAAATAATGCATTACCAAAATTCCAGTAACTATTTGTTACCCCGTCATAAGTCACTAGGTGGGAGCAAATTGCGGCAGACAGAAGGTTAAGATTGGTACCTTCTGTCACCTTAAAATATGCAAGAACACAGCCTTACAAATGCAGAGGTTTGTAACTACCACTTTGAGCCTACGAGCTCCCAGACAACATGAGATACAACTAGAGACTTTAGATGTAACTGTGCTGAAATATTCTGCGTTTAACTCTTAGAAACTATGCTAATTCAGCACCTAATGATCTTCCCAGTCATTAAGGTGTAACAGTGAATGTATCAACTGGTGAAGACTAAAACCTCTAACAGAATCACAGAAATCTACTCCCTGTACTCAAGATTACTCACAATGATGGTAGAAACATTTCTGCCCTTGGCTCTTTCATTACTCACGTACAGCAATTTTCCAATCTCCTTAAATACCAGGGGTTCAGCACAGACCTGCTGTGCTTTTTTCCCCCCAGTCTTCTACCACTGTTTAGCTGATCCCTTCTCCCTTCCCTTTGTTTTGTGTCAATTAAAAAAAAAAAAGAAAATAAATCAACTGGGACCAGAGCAGTAAGACCCACCAGGGTTTTAGACACACTTAAACAGCATGATTTTATTAACCTGTTATTAACTGGCTATCTACAGATTAGAGAAATACTAAAGCTGATGCTTATACTAATCAAAAGCTACATATAACCCTAATTTCCCACGTTTCCAAAATAAGCACTTTTCTGATCAGTGGTCCTTAGACCTACAATGCTGGAATTTACCACACTCCAGAATTACTACATTTCATGTTAATATATACATGACAGAAATTCCAAAAAAGCAAGGTATCAAAATTTTAGTAGCAAGGTCAAAAACATAAATACATTAAAGTCTTTACAAAAGACAACAGTGATCTTGCAACGTACAAAAATGGTAGACACACTGTTTATTTAGCATTTTCCCCCAAAATAGTCCAGGCTAATAACTGGATAATAGAAAAAAAAAAAAAACAAACAGTAACAAACTAGTTATAAAGTGAGTTAATGGTTTCTAAGAAATTTCTCAGTAAATCTAACATAAACCACAACACTGACTGATCCACAGCATCACACTTGACAACTCTTTTCACCTGCATATTTAAAAACAAGTTTTTACTGTTAAATCACTTGGGTTTGAGATGCTAAGTGGTATATTTCCTTTAAAACATGAAATGTTTAAACAATGAGAATAATGTATATCCCAAATACACACTTGCATGTGACAACAGCATTGCTTTGCCTTTACAGATTTTACCAAGGTTCACCACATCCACAAAATTATCTGGTCATAGCACTGTAACTAGTGGAAGAGTCAAAGAAAATTTAAAGATGAGTTACAACCCTGTCTTTTAGTAACACAGTACAAATACAACACCATGCTAGCTGCCAGAGAACAAACTGAGATACTCAAACGTTCTGCCAAACTTCTTGCTGCTTGTAGGGAGTAGAGCTCATCACTGGTTTTATTACAGTATAAACACTCCCACATTTTAGCAAAACGCCTTAATTCAATACAATGTTACATGTAAAAAATAAGTTTCTTCCTGTTAGTATATGAAAAGTGTATCTTCTGTCTGCCTCCCCACAAACGCAATGGAGGTACAACATACTCCTGTGAGGGAGCAATGGAGCACCTCATACCATCTCTGCCCTTCCACACCCTATCCAGAACTGGCAATAGCTTGGCCTAAATCACTACCATCCCTTTACGAAATATTCTTCTACAAAAAAGCATATCTCTGTGCATAAACATGTACTTTGGTATATATTAAGCATTTATATCTCATAAATATCTCATTTAAATGAGCATATTCCACTTGTTTTCAAAAGAAGTTCTGTAGGGCTTCTTTTCTATACTCTACCAATGATTTAAGATGTGTTGTATAGAACAAATTTGTATAAACAGAAGTTACATATCTCCACAATCACTATTCTTTACAAAAAAAAAAACCAAGATTCTAGTTGGAGATTTTTGATACTAAGTTTTAATACAGCCTCCTAAATGTACCTTCCAAAGTTCAATACGAAGATACTCATCTTCTACAAGCAGCTGCTTCTCAATTTAATTTGCACAGCTTTTTCATGCTCCACTGGTGTATTAAATGCTGCTGCACTCTGTAGGAGTTTATCTATGATAAACCCAACAGCTGACTGCTTGCTTCATACGGACCTTCTCAAAATGTTTTAGTATATGTCACCCAAGTGTTACAGTATTAGAGATTTAAACTGCCATTTCAGTGTGATTGGCACACAAGTGCCTCATTTCTTTAACCACCTATATGCGAACTCAGACCTGAATCTTTATTAAAAAACATACGCAAGTCAGTCAAGTTCACAGCTGAAGCAATTTCAGCTGCTTTTAATACCAGTTCTAAATATTTTCCTCCTCATTTGTTTAGCTGCACATGTTTTAGAAGCTTGTAATTAAGACAAATTGGGTAATCAAAGAAGAATAATCTTCCTTGTTACTTTACCATCCATTTAGCTTGGAACGATGATGACAGATGTTGATTAGCAAAGAAGAACTCCATACCAAAACAAGGACAGAATTCATACTCTTGGATAATAGCATTTTGTGAAATAAAATTTCATAAATTCACATGCATATGAAACTGAGAGGTTAATGTGAAAAGTGTTGTGCTGAGAAATTAAGCACCTCATTATTATTATTATTATTATCCACCTTTCATATAGGAACTAAAATTATTCCAACTTCATTATGAAGAGAAGCAGAATAGGTTTGGTGTGTGTGATTTCCAACACCAATGCATATGAAGAACTTAGTTTAAAATAAGGTGATAAGGGAGTGGAGAACAATCGTGAGTTAATGAATTCAGTAGTCTGCCTCTGCTAGTATTTCAAGAAAGGAACTGAACTGGATTGCAGTTTACTGAGTACAATGAGAACATAATGGACATTGCCTGCCCCAAGACTTTACCCTTAGCCTGTGGTGTCCCATTGCCCTTGAGATTTCAAATTTGAATAAATGATAGAAGGAGAGAGCACAGAAATTTTCACATGGTAGACAGTGTTTGTTTTTTTTAGTACATAGGGTCTATTCATCTGGGAGAATAACCTCATGCTTATTCATGATAGCCACATCACGTTATCTAGCAGGTAAAAAGACAGTAATAATCATAGTAAATTATTGCACTAATGCCCAAAATCACCAAAGCAGGAATGTGCTTCTGCACAGAGAACCAGCATCACAAACTTTAACTGAAAGCATACCACCATTTTACAAGAAGAAACAATCAATTTTTAAAATGTTGACTGTAGTTTCTACTGCAGTTATATAGGAAATTACATATCTAATGCTTTAATTGGCTTACAGAACACAGGAATAAAACGGTTGAAATAAAATTTGAGAGGTGATATTGATTCTCACATTACCTAACTGATAGACAACTGACTTCAGTCTTTAAAAACACTATTTCCATATAGCAGACTTATTATTAAAATAGAAGAGAGAGCTGCAAGGTACAACTTGTTAAATTGTGCAACAGCTTTACACAGAAGACGCACAGACACCTTTGAACCTATGCCAGACCAGAAACTGAGAGCCTGAACCCCAAAAGTATTTAAAAAGCAGCAGAACTGCTTCTATAGGGTCAAAATTATTCACTATGAATCCTGAATCTCTTGTGTAACTTTTTGGTTTTTTAATAGTTCAGTACTATGAACACCCTTGTCATTGTTTTATTCCCAGCACAAACTCAAATTGTTTTGGCTCTGAAGAAAAAACACAAACTAAGGGAGAAATGCAAGGGCATGTTCAATTTAATACATAAAACCTGAATCAACTTATGACATTTTAATACCATATTTACTTTTCTGAAGACAGACAACATAGTAACTCAAAAAAGCTTTTCTAAACATCATCCTGAGCTCTGCTGAACTTTTAATGATGGCAGGACCAGACTGTTACATTGCCAATACACAACAATAAAATCTGAGAAAGACTGGAAAGAAAATGAATAGATAAATAAATTACAGAAAACACCAAAGAACTGGGAAAAGGAAAAAAAGATTACAGATATGGGTATGCTTATTCAAACATGACAAGACAGCTGTATACTTACATGATCACATATACAAAAGAGTACTAACACAGATTATAAGATTCAACTTTTACTTTATTTTAATTTGCCTCTTAGCTTTACTGCAAGTCTAACTAGGGAACTCTTCACAAGGAGTAGGAAAAACCATGAAGACCACTACAAACCAGTGGGTTTGAGCAAGAACATGGTTATATTTTACGATTTGCTAGTACTAAAGATGTTGTTCTACAATATATAGTGCTAAGTAGCTAAGTGTAAATAGTAATGTGTCTATGAATTGATAATGTAGAAACCACAAAAGGTTTTACAATAACACATTGACATTTCTATATTTTGCAAAGTGTTTGTACAGATAGTGAATATTTAATTGGATTCTTTCCAACTTATCCATTGTCATCTGTAAAACATGTCTTCAGACTTTTGTATTTCTACATCTCTTAAAAGAGAACGCCTTTCTGCATTAACATAGTCAACAGAATTATGATAGGCCCAGTATCTGAAAGCTTTGTATATTATCACAATTTATGTAACTATAAAATGTATGGAAAAATAACTTATAGTTTAAAACAAAGAAAAAAAAAACACCAACCAACCACCAAAATGAGTAACACTAGCCATAAATTGGACATTGCTTATGTCTAATAACAATATGGTGATAACAACACATGGCGACTTCATACTAAAAACAGAGTTTATCAGTCCCTGAAATAAATGGTGATCTTCACCAAGGTACATCTTTTGCTCATAGGTCCATAAATTTTCCTGCACTAATTCACCTTAAGACAACATCTTCCTAATATTATAATGGCCATGAAGAGTATTACGAGAACACAAAAAATTAGATGACTATCCAAAGAGAGCCCAACTCAGAAGTGAGGTGAGACAGAAAGGATATCAACAAAGTTTAATTTATGACACTGTCTTCAACCGGAACAGACTAGGGAAAAACCCAATGTTTTAAACGTATGATGACAACAGTTCAAAATACCACTTCTCCAGTCCTACCTGCCTGCATCAGTCTCCTTGAAGATCCCATCCTGGTTAGGACACAATTCACAACTAGGTGTGACACCACATTTGCATGCATCACAAAACCAAGGTTCTGTGGAATTTTCTGAAGCTGAGCTCATGATCGAATCACTCTCTCCATCAACACCATAGCAACCTGTACACATGAAAAATGACACCAATATAAGAAAAGTCAATTGTAGAAGTAGATAGCTGTCAGTTATGATTTCAGCAGGAAAAATATATACACATATCCATTCAGAGAAATGATATGGAGAATACCAAGAAAGCTTAAAATATTTTTGCAAAGATTGTTCAAAATTTTCAATTCAAAGAGATTCTAATTATAAGAAGTGATCTATTTTATGTGACTGTCTTAGACTGCAACTGAAAAACAAGAATAAAAAGGCTGCTTTACTTAATTATTCTGCAACACTGCGTTCTTCCAGGCTATCCATTAAGAAGGAAAGTAACAAAAGAACACTTGAAACAACAAACAAATTAAAACTTAAGGCACAGAAAAACTCAAGGCATTTTTTCAAATAATAAAATATCTTTCAAGTTAAATGCAACAAGCTAAAGAATTTGTGACCATTTGCAGGCTTCTCTTGGATATTCCTATCTTTCTCCTTCTCTCTAGTCTGAAAATGAACATTAATTGGGGATAGGAGTGTGTGTGATTTTTTCAAGGTTTATTTTGTCAGTAGTATCCAGTCCAGAAAATGCACTCCACTTTTCTACTTTGCATTCAGCATCCAAATCAACTAAAAGAGAACCTATGCACATGAAATTATATTAAAAAAAAAATAAAAACAAAACCCCACAAAACTACTTGCATACTTTAGGGGTTGTAGGACTGAGACTAAAAGGCCTTCTATAACTTCAACACCAAAGTATAGTTTGCAGAGCACAGACTGAAAGTTTTGAGATACCACACTGGTGAATGATGAGTATATTAATTTTTTTTAGGCATTCTCTTTTTTAACTGGTATTAAATTATGGCTAGACTCAATCTTTCAGTTTCTCCATTCTTCTTTGGTATATCCAATGTAATTTTTATGATTCTTAAGATGTCTATGCATACTTAATCACCACAAAATTATGAAAACAGTATTTTTCAAGTGATTTAAAATCTTGTTATTTAATATTTGCACAAGAATAAGAGTAGTATTATTACAAATGACAAAAATGAAAATTTTAGAGCTTATCACCACAAAACTGTATTTCTGCATATGCCACACTTTGAACATTTATCTGTTATTCAAACGGAGAAAAATATGATTTCACTGTCAACACCTGAAACACAGTAGAGACTCTTATACTAAGAGATTAAATTCAGCTATCCATCAAATACAATGATCAAGTCAACATCTGTGCTTGCAGATCAGTTAAATTACTGAATTCTGCAATTAAATAGCAACATGATTTGTTACTTTGGTTCATTACCCACTCACTGTAATAAAAAAGCAACAGAGCTCCAACTCCCCTTGTGACAGAAACAGAGGTCTGCATAACAGACTAGAACTACATCCAGGAAATAAGCAGTAACACTGTAGGAGCCATTTAAGAAATATAGTCTTCCATTACAGAAGGAGGCTCATCAATAAGAATTAAAATAAGAAGGCAGAATGTTTCTTTTCATTATAAAAGTATTCCAGAATTAAAGGACAAGTAATGTGCAGAACTGCATTCACAGACAAGTTTCATTAATGCATATAAAAGACCATATAGCTCACACATAAGGTGACTCCATTTTCTTTATAATGTAGTATCAGCTTTAGGTAGCATTCCAGAAAGTAATTTTTTAAGTTCTAATGACACAGTCTTGAATACATGTCAGTAAAGCTACTTCCAAGCAATTACATTAACATACACACAGCCCATTGATAGAGTTAATGAATAATTAAGCATTTTATAATTCCCTCAGACTTCTTAATGTATTAGCATTTTCCTAAATGTACTTATTAAAAATTACCTACCACCACAGCAGTAATACTGTCATCAATCCATACAGCAAAATAAATTCAGCTTATTTCAAACACTGATGCTTCTTCACAAATTTAAAGTAGTTAGATTTGCTTTTCTAACCTATGCGCCATCAGCCTGCTAAAATTAGTGACTTAACTAAACTGTCTTATCTTCATTCTAAAATAGTTGCCTTATCATACTTACCAGTCATTTATACCCGATTATCTTTTTTTATCCTTCCTCCTGGAAAATGACACATATGTGCTGTAATTATTTTCATCCTTATCATGTGTTGACATAAAATTATTCTTCTAACAATACAAATCTAGATCCTTTCTTCAAGTAGATTTTAAAAAAGTAAACTTTTAACCCAGATTTTTGATCCCAATTTACTTTTTTCCCTAACTACCATTTAGCTATAACTAAACACCATACTGTTACAATGACCAAAAGGGGTAGTCATTAGCTGGAGAAAACAGACTAAATTACTATTAATCATCAGTGATAAATACATCAAAACAACTTTGTCCACAACAGAGCTGAACAAAAGGCAATCCAACCTGAAGACTGCCATAGATTTGGTGTACACTGCCACATAAAGCTACAGAATCGAAGCTGCAATAGAAAGCATCAACAAAAAGCTGCACTCAGTGGTAGCTTTTTATACCCACATAGATTATTACCTTTAACCACAGGGGAAAGAAACTTCAGCGCAAGGTACTTGGTAATTGTTCTTGACTGAGAGTGGCATGGACCAATTTCAGTATGCTCCAAAATAAGTCCGAACTCTATGTAACACGTCTGAAGAGTTTATTTTCTAGGAGGAGTTAGGACTAATACATATGAATAGTGAAATAAAACTCACCTTTATGAAGAGTGCTTTTAAGTAGTTAATTAGGTAATGCGCCATAAATAATTTCTACTCAGGTCTTGGGACCTAGCAGCTGAAGTTTAAATTCAATCTAATAATAATTAACGGAATAAAGAGCAACTCCCAAAATTAATCAGAAACTACATGTTTAGCTGTATTTTTTGTTACGGATATGCAAGAATTTTAACCCTTCTTATGTTTGCTATAAAGAGTCATGTGCTGCTTTTCGGTGGTTAAGTGGTAACAAACCAAAGGAAAGATCAAATTTCACCATACTGGTAACACAAATCTGTTGAATAGCTGTTATTTATAAAATGTCTGCAAAGCTACAAGACAGACAGCAAATCCTGCATGTGGTTTTGACATCAAAAAACAGTATGAAGAAAAAAAACCTTTATGAAAAACAGAGGTTAAAGTTTCTTGCAGGCCAAAAATAAATGGTGAAGAAAACAAATGCTAGTAGCTCAATTTTTAAACAACAAAACTTACAATTCAGAAAAGACTGAAATTACTTAAAATAAGAAAAGAATCAATGACAACATATGTCTGCCCTGTTTTAAGGAAATCACAGATAACACAATGATGATGTCATTTGACACTAAGATGTCAGACGTATACAGAAGCAAATGTACTATTTGTTCTTCAAATGTAAAAGGCACAAAAACCCCACTATTTTACTTCAGCTGAGATCTGAAGGCAAAAGAAGGTTCAGAAAGAAACCCTATTGTAAAGATAGATCAATTTTTAAATTTTGAAATATATAAGATTTAAATTTTAGTTCAAGTAAGCCTATCTGGAACAATTAAAAGATTATTACAGCAAGTCTCCATCCAGCCCAAACAAGAGCAAGTACCATAACCACTGCTCTGTTCACATGTGGTAGTAATTACAGAATAAATATCTCAGTCCCTTCTGTGAGTTGCTGCACTTCTATATATATACATTACAGTATTTATTGTACTAGCTGTCTATTAATTCTGCAGCCTAACTGCAGCAGTTCAAAATTCTTCCAACATACTGAGAAACAAAAAGAATTCAATAGCTTACAGCTTACTAGAAATGAAAACCTACTTTCTTAAGTAGCAAACATAATGAAAACCCTGGCAAAGCTGAGGAATGTTGCTCATCTAGTAAGCATCTGTAGTATCAAAATTAAAAAAAAACAAATTTTCAAAATTTCTCAATATACTAACTTCATTTCATCCCCTCATATCACAAGTTGCAATACTAACTGCAAACAGAAAAACTAATTTGGTCATTTTAACATCATTTAAACAACCGCGTAACGAAAAAGATGAACCTGGAGTTCTAGACCGCACTTTCAGTGGCTTTCACTTTCAGATTTTGAGTAACTTTGTAACAGTCATGCTAACAGATTAACATGTCTCTTAATAAGTTGAATCTGGGGAAAAAGTGTTTTCTACTGCTTGGTCATAATTGAATTTCTGCATATTAAAGTTAGTCCTACAGTACAAAATGCACTTGCTAAAAAATCTAAATGTACTTTTGTCCAAATCTGTCTGAAAAGTTATTATATATAGATAAAGAGTTCAGAGTTTTCAAAAACAGCGGTACTTTTATATTTTTACCACAGTAATATTCAACTGTAACAAACAACAGTTCTTTAAATATATTATTTTAGAATCCTTAAAACTACTGAGTACAACAATGGTTCAACTGACACTTTTTCCTATGCTGAAAGAATTATTTTGGTCCTATTAAAAACCTTAAAAAGCATTATTTTGACTCTTTAGACATACAAATACAAAGCTGCTGCTTGATATATCACTTTATCCTAGTATTAAATGGTTAAGTGATGATCAAGAAGAAGTTGTTTAATCCAACTTTCCTGTATGAATTGCTGGGAATTGCTGCTGTTGGAACAGAAAGCAGTGTAAGGCCTCACTACAAGTAAATCTCCCGAGCAACATCTGGAGGTAATCTTTAGATTCTTTCTAGAAGCATCATAGTTGTGTAGATGGTGTTACGACTTAAGGACTGAAGGACAAGAGAGGAAAGGATGCACATTTTTTAAATCATGTGTTTGATTCCAGTTATTATCACCTCACCTGTGACTTATTCGGCACAAAGTCAGCCACCCACCCCTTTGACAAGAAAATATGTTGAAGAAAATAAAACAACTTTTAAACACTTGGCATAAAATGCACCCAGCCTTTCCTTAATGTTCACAAAAATTCTGAATTTGGATCTTTAGAATACTCAGAAGCCCCTTTTCAACTGCAGTTCATTAAATCCTCATGTTTGTATATTCTTAGATTACTGCATCACAACTCTATGTCTGCCACTTCCTTGAATACCTCTTACAATAAAACTGGTTTAGTATAATATCCTATGAATTTAAACACATGAAAGGCAAGAAGTTAGAACTCCCATAACATTTATTGTTCCACTAACAGCATCTATGTATTACTATTACAGCTAAGTTGTCTATTGAATGTATGTCATTTTACACAGAAAACAAACTTTTTTATTCCTGGATTTTAAAGCCATTATACTCCATCGGTAGCTTATATTTTATGTGACCTCCATTAAAATGAAATTGCACTCACTTTAAAATGCTACCATTAAAACAATTGTTCTGAAATTTATACCACTGAGGGAAATGGAAAGAGAGACCTAATTCTTGCTTTGGCTGCATCTGTCCCACCCTTTCTCTGGGAGGGTAATTTTTTGCCAAAGAGACTATCTGCATATGTTAACTAAGCGTACATATACTCTGAAACACGATCTTCTTACACAGACCACGAAAACGTGAACTTTAAGGTAAACTGTAGGTTCACAAAATTAAATGCTGTGAGATCACAGTATTCAAACTATACTGCATTCAACCCTTAATTGGACCAACAGCTTAGAATAAAGACATTAATCAATTCATGCATCATAACTTCAGAACAGTATTTTTATTTAGTAAATCAAGTGAATTAAAGTACAGGATTTCGCAGAATGAATTTTTATATCAGACAACTGCAGATCAGGGTAAGCAGCAAATTTAAAACACAAAAACCTTTTACTACACTGTAAAGCATATGGCCACTACACGATTGCTTTTAGCATGAGAAATTTTATTCTGTACTGTGCACATCACAGTAAAGTAAGAAACAAATAGAGTGAATGGAAAAAAAAAAAACAGACGGAAAAATGTACAACTTCTCTCATTTAATTCACAGCAACTCATCCAAGGGCAATAGCTCGCAAATATACTACCTACAGTTATGGTAGATGCTCTGATATGCACCAGACAATTTCTTCAGACACGATGCAATCAATATGTGAAGAAATGTGACACCACAGTCAGGGGTGTCATGCTATTACAAAATCTTGCCACAAATATCCAAAATGGCAGATTAGTGCCTAAAGAAGATTTTTATAAAAAGAAACAAGAATTATCTCCACACAGAAGTAAACACTCAAAAAAGCAACTGTACTACTACAAATTCAATCAGACTTTTCCCTAGCGCTGTAAACATTTTTCCTTTTTTTCTGATATGCGATACACTGATACATGAAATGAGAATAAATTTTTAATCGATGGACTTATTAATTAATTACAGGCTATTTAGACATAGAGTATGAATGCAAAGTGTAAGAGTGGGTATTAAATTAGCATTACACGCATGCCTCCACAGTTCCAGAGGCAGCTACAGATTTCTGTCATTTTGAACCAGTTATTTGCTCCACAAAGTTTATAGATTTTTTTGGGCGTGTGTCTGCAGAGCAAAGATAGCTTTTGGACAAGTGATGCGAGCCACGCAGGTGATACGAACATTACCCAGCAAACAGCTGCACTGGAAAGGATACTGAATTCCTAGCAATCTCAAAATTTGTCAGCAAAGCAAGTGAAAGTGTTTATTAAGGTCTGAATCAGAATCCTCCCCTAACTTTCTGCCATGCTGATGTGTTCCACGTGAGCACTGGCAGAGTTGCCCTCAGATGAGTTATCACTCCTCTTGTCCCATGGAAGACTCCTGTAACAGTTGATTAATGGAAGTGAGCAAACCAAAAGTAATACAGATTATGATTGAATTGACAGCTGCTGCACCAGGAACTGAGAAGGAAAAGGCACTAGCACCAAGGACCCAGGAACATAAGTAACAGAGCAGTATGCACAACAATAAGCTACCTTGTGCTAGAAAAGCCAAAACTCACAGGGGCAAGGGAGAGCGGAGATGTAGGCCCTGCCTTACTTAAAACACAACGCAACATCATCTTACCCTCTAAGAACAGGTAACAGATTCCTGCCAAAAATTATACTGGCATGCAGCCACTTAAGGATCACAACTGGAAGGCTCACCTTCACATGAAAGGCCATACCACCACATACGATTGACTGCCCTTTGACCAGTTAGCTACAAGTAGAGCAAAAGACTCCCGCAGGGAAGGGAGCCCTGTTGTCCTGAAGAAGTAGGCTCGACTCAAGCAGCATTTTTATGGCTAGTGGGTAACTTCATATTAAATACCGAGGCAGCCACTACAGGAAAATCTTTTTTCAAGTCGTCTGAAAGGTTCTGTAGTAAAGAGAAACTTCTACTTCAGCAGAGCACAAAGGCACAAGCCAACAGTGTAAGACCCCTCCCTGTGAAGTAAAACAGTTTCTGTAATAGTCAACAAGGAGAGAGATGATAAAGTCTTCAGGGAAAGAACAATCAAATCACCAGCATCATTATATTGGTCCCTGGGAGGGACATCAGTAGGGTGTGAAAGGAGTGCACTTCCTTCCAAATAAATCTCTACAGTGCTATAGAAAAGTAGCAAAAACACATCAATTCATAATACAACTTGAAACTGCATACAAAAACTATGAAGAAAACCCCTGCAGAATTCCAGTAGCTTTGTTTGGGCATTTCAGAATAACAGGCATCTTGGGTTTGAGATTCTAGGGAAAAGACAACTGCTAAATACCAAAATCAGTTCACAGGAAATGGGCATATTATTTTCCCCAACTGCAGGCAAACACAGGTAAACATCACTGCATTGATTTTTGTACAACTTAAATAAGAGCCTCCTCATTCAATACTGTACTAGAAACTGCATTTTCTGAAAAACTCAGCAGCTCAATTATTAGAACAAATTTCAGAACACAGCATGATGTCTGCAGCCACAGCAATCTACCTACTAAAGGAAACCTGCAAAGATTCTTGGATTCCAATCTGTTTATAAAACAAACTTGCTTATTTCTGGAACACGCATTTCAAACTACAAAGCAGCTGTGTATAATAGCACAAAGGGCTTCTTACAATACAGCCTGCGCCCATGATCCGGGCACAAACTTATAAGGCACAGTTCAAAGTCAATGATAGTAAGAGTAAACCTCGCCTCTATTAATATTAAAAAAAATAATAATTCTCGAGGTTGCAAGCAATGTTTTATGATTAGATAGCAATTATTTCTTCAACTACTTTCAATTTATTTTTGGGAATCACCAGAGTTTAATCA
Organism: Pezoporus flaviventris; assembly: GCF_033815535.1. Classification (NCBI taxonomy): domain Eukaryota; kingdom Metazoa; phylum Chordata; class Aves; order Psittaciformes; family Psittacidae; genus Pezoporus; species Pezoporus flaviventris. The sequence continues at coordinate 5,558,948 of NW_026892603.1, forward strand.
TTAAGCCAACAGGAACAATGCTGCACTGCATTTTGGTTTTCACTGAATCTTTATGGTAGTCTGTGTCTTCATTTATTACTCATGCATTCAGAAGTAATACAATGAGTGAATGACCTCTGGGCAAGAGTGCAGGAATCTTTAAATTATTTAACATATATATATGTAAGATCACTGGCTCAAAATAAAACTTCAAATGCTCAAAATTTGTTTATAAAATGTTGATTCACTGCAAGTAATTATTTAAACAATTACTGAAAAAAGCTCCAATTTAAAACAGTACCTGCTCTTAATATTATAAAATATCAAAATACAGAAAAAAATACACCAGAATCAATGTTCATCTCTACTTAAAACTATATTCATTTGTTTACAAATTGATATACACATCTAGCAACGAAACGTATACATAAAACATCAAGTAAACTTCCAAACTGCAATTACCACAGATTTGAAGTTCAGCTTGTTGCAGGGAATATTTACATTTTTATCACAGTCAACAATTAGAAACAGAAATTCACAGCTACTTTACATACACTTTTAAGTATTTATTATTAAAATAAATGGTAAGGATCAATACATTCAAACGTGTGAAAAATGAACTGACACTCATAGTAAATTAACTTGTACAGACTGCAGAATTTATCAGAATGAGCAATTTAAATCTTCTGAATTAATCTATTTTACTTTTTTGCAATAACAAAGAAAACATACCTATTGTACTCTGTAACAGTGGGACTATAAGGAATCTTTGCCTGTAACACTTTAAAAAGAAGAATAGCAGCAATTACTTTTAGACAGATTTTGAACTATGGAACTATTTTCTGGTAGAGGAAGGCCAGCTATAATCTTACCTTTTATATGTACAAAAGCTTTAGTAAACTAAACACAATAAGGAAATTACCTCTAGAGATTTTCAGGGCACTCTTCTGGAATAAAATACTAATTTGCCATCATTTTGTTATAAAAAGGCGCAAGATCATTTTTCCATCACAATCATTCTGCACTTTAACATGACTTCCTGTACAATCTTTAAATAAATCTTACAGAAGAATTTTCAGGGAGCTCCACAGCTTTAGGGTTTAGATGTACTGACTACATTTCACATATGGGGAATTCTCGAATAGGCATTCATAACTACCACCAAAAGGCTCTTTCATTCAATGTTTTTCTTCTCATAAGTTAATAGAAGACTGTATTGGGGGGGGGGGGAGTGAATCTATCAAGATTCTATAAATCTACTTTTAGTAGTTTACTGCATCTGAAATCAAATACATTCTGCACCTGAATTTCAAAAACTTCAGATACAGAGGAAGAAACTCGGCCAACATACCAAGACACCTACATTTAAGGGTCAAACACTTGTTACAGCCAATGAAGACCTGACTAATGGCCTCAAAGGCGCCTAGAGTATGATCCAGCTCATCATAAATTAAGTCAACTAAACTGCTCTCTAAGCTCTGCTGATCAGCTCTTCAAAGGACCACAAGAGGAATTCAGGAATTAGAATACATGCTGACGCTTAACATAAGGCACCTGAACCTGAAGACAGAAATTCCATCCTCAGCTTCCTAACTGAGTAAAACTGAGCTACAGCTCAATGCATGAGCTCAATACTGTTTGGAAATGATTTTCAATCTAGTATGAGAAAACAAAACGAGAGTAGGGAATTAATAAAAGCACTTCCTACTTGAATAGACATGCTGAATAGCTAAAAAAAAAAACAAATTTAAAACAAATGGAGCCACATAAAGATACGTCTTTTATGCTTTTGAAGAATGAAAGACTGCTTTCTTCTAATTTCAAGGGCTGAAGTAGCCTATCTCATTTTTCCGGGAAACCTTAAAAAACTGAAGCCCTAAAAAGGTACAGGGTATCGGAAATAACAAAATCAAAACAAGATAAACAAAAACCAAATCACCACCTCATTAATGAAGAAAAAAACATATTTTGTCTTTCAACAAAACAGGTATGCCTCTCTCTGTTAGTATCTACCCTGCCTTGCATCCTCAAGAGGAAGAGCAATGACATACAACACAGCCTCATCTTCTATGTAAAGATGTTAAAATTTCATACGCTTACCTCAGAATAACCTAAAGCCCTAAAAATATGACGTACAGTTCAAATATTTGCAGACTGTGATTCATTATATAGGTATCTGAAAAAAATGCCCTGTCCTATAGTTGCTTATATTTGCTTTGCTAAAGTAGAAGATGGAAGTTTCACTACTAAAATGGATCCATGTAGTATTACAAGAAAGTAACTGCCAGAGTTCAAAAACTTCATTTTTTGGAAAAAGCACATCAAAATTTTATTAAAAGCAACACACGCGCTTTCCTCCCACAATGAGGATGAAGGGTTGCATTACCTTCATGCACTGTTATTCCACAGTTGTCACACTGGATTATTTCATCAGCATCTTCACTGTTATCTCCAAGACAAACGCAACAAATCAAAATATGGTCCATTTTCTGGGAACTCCAATTTTGAGACTTCTCAAGGATCAGTGAGTCCTAATATTGAAAAATTAAGACACATGGATTATGCCAGGAACTTCAATTTTATTCACAACAAAGAAAAGATCTGGGTTTTGCTCAATATTTGAACAAGCAGATTTCATAAGACTAAAAGCTTCTTTGGTGTTGGAACATTCAAATGCTTCATTCACAAACATAAGAGCTGGGAGAAACTATAGACAGAATCTAATCTCAAGATACCTACAGATCCAAATCCCAGAGAAGGGTCTTACTTCCACAAGAGAAACATACACATCTTTAAACCATTTCTGTTCTACCATAAGGAAATAACGCACACACCTAAAAGACTATTGGGGGGGGGGGGCGGAGAAAAAAATACACCAACGCCAAAGATTACGTTCAAACGTTGTTAAAATTTCACCTTCCAAAATGGATCTGCAAAATCTGAAAATAAACAGCTAACAGAAGCCTGCCAAGTTTTCACTTATGTAAAATATGACAAATTATCAGCTTAGTTCTATTCTACTGTAATGCAAATTTATATGTCTCCATGCAAAACCATATGATTTAGTAAAATATAACAACTTATTTTCTTCTGATTACATGCAGCAGCAAGGATTTGCATGACAAGAATAATGCTCTGCTTTGGCAACCTTCAATGTGAACTAGACCACTTAAAAAGAATGTGGCTTTTAACAGGGAATTTCTCTAAGAAAACACAAAAAAGTGTTTCATAAACCAAATAAAGCTGTACATAAATATAATTTTTTTCATAAACACCATTTAGGCTTACTATTATTTCTACTGTGAGATACAGACACTGTCTTTTCTGCAAAATTTTATGGCTTATATATATTATCTTTTATTTTTTTACTAAAAAGCAACCATTAAGCTTGAACTACCTTCATTGGTGATATGAAGGCATGTAGGGAAGTGTGAAATTAAGCACACTAGTTAAAAAAAAAAAACAAAACACTGAGTGTAAATATAACAAATCATTCCAGAGCAGAGGCTGACAAGTTGAGGCATCATTCAACATATCAGAGAACTGAGAATATGCCAAAACTGGAGTGCTATCCCAACAGACCAGTGGGAAAAAAAAAAAAAAGAGGAAGGTGGAAGGTGCACTCTCAAACATCATTTTCTCATTCCAACCCCTGTTTATAATATAAAACACAGCACCAGTACTATGCCTGTGCAGCCTATGTAGATAAAAAGTACCATGAATTCTACCTGAGCTAGGTAATCCTCCACAAGCATTTTAAATCCTCACCCTAATCTATGCAATTATCTCGTGATAACCTCTCAATCTGACATAGTACTTCTCCACACAAAATTTTCAGTGAATCATTAATGAACTCTCTTTGTACTTTAGGTTATCTGGGCAGGTATTTGGAAGGTAAAGGGGGAAATCTTTGCTTTATTTAAAAGCAAGATAAAAGGGCAAAATAACCTTACCACCTAAAGCTGAGTTCAAATGGTTTACTTTGAATAATAGAGGTAGATTTTTATGTTTTTCACCTTGGAAAAGTCAAGCATGTACTTCTAGCTGTTAGGAAAGACTTCTTGATCTCCCATCCATTTTTTCTGAACAATCTAAGGAGACATGACCTATGAAGAAAAAAAACCCTAATCTAGAAGTAAAAATTAAAGATTATGCAACCATTCACACAATCATGCTTCCTTAAGGAAGGCAAATCATTGTGAAAAATAGAAGAGTCTCTGCTACAAAGTTCAGGTTTACAGAGCATTTCTTGCAGAATCTTTCTTTTAGGACAAAGCTGCAAAGTATTTTGAGCAAAGCAAGAAACTTGCACATTTTTTCAAAAATACTGTGGCCCATCATTGCTCAAAATACTCACGTTTAGCTTATCATTCATACGGCAGAGAGAAAAACGGCAGTAGGTTCTCCCTAACTTTATCAGATTAATTGTGTAATGGCACAGGCATCTCGCAACTCTACAGAAACCAGTTTTGACTAACAGTACCTTGAACTTAAGCTGTTATTTGGCTTCACTAAGAGAAGTTCAGAAGAAATTTGTGATCTCTACTGTTAGAGAAGCCCAAGGTCTGGTAATTTAAAAATAATAATAAATAATAATAGTAGAAGTCGTAATAACAGCAATACCCCAACAACAAACCAAACAACAAAAAAAAAAACCCGACAACCTATTAGTTTAGGTTAAGTAAACAGAACTGTAAAAACAACACTGAAAAAACACAAGCTGTTTACACAGTGAGAACATATGCAAAAATGTGGGGGAGAGGGAAAACAAGCAATGATGGAAGGACAGCAAATGTAGATCTAATATTAGGAACCCCAGCCATTATGGTTTACCTTACGTGAAGACAGCCAACAGGCCAAATAGAGCAGCAGAATAACTTAATTTTCTACGCAGACACTGAGAGTGATGTGGAACATATGCTGCTCTCACCTGCTTAGACCATGTAAGCACCTGAAAGACCCCATTCCAGAAGCTGACTATACATGTCTAAAGCACGGTAATATTAATGTAGAGATGGTAACTGCTGACAACTCTTGAACAAGTCCAGTTCCCTACCCATGTGAGAGAAATGACTTCAGTTGTATCACTATGTAATTCCTGTATCAGTGGTGTTAATGAAGAAAGTGAGCATTTCAAGTGATATGCCTATATACTTCCAACTTTAAAGGAATTATAAAAAAAATTAAAAAACAGAAAACCCCCACCTCACTAAGAACAGAAGAATCCCATGAAGTGGTAGCAATTATAAAACCAAAGTGTATTTACCTACTAATGATGCCTGACCCTAGAAAAGGAAAGGTAAGTTTGCATTCTGTGCTTGATAAAGTAGAAAAGCACATATTTAACTACAGCACAGGTTAAAACATTGCAGACCTCAAAATACTTCTAAAAAATGTAGAAAAATAAAAATCCCACAGAAATAAAAACCAAACAATCCCTCCTCCCTGCTCCCCAACAGCCACCCCCAAAAAGTAGGCAAATGAAAGGATGAATGAATACTAAGGACACTACAACATGTTCAGAGTTAATTACCTGAATATTCTTTCATTAATTAATTCTGCATTCAGACATCTGGCTTTCTAAGAAATTAGCTTCTGCAGCATAATGAGATTTTGCTAGATTTGTCTGCTAGACAAGTTTTTTTACCTTTTTATTTTTACTATTTTAGAGTATTGTAGTGGGAGAGTATCTACAGATACTCACTGTTGCAAGACTTCTTGTTAAAGACGTATTCATGAGCAGTGCTTCGATAACTTTACTGCATGTAAAGCAGTTACAAAATTATAATTTGAATTTCAAATTTTCAGATTTTATCTTTTGATCAATGTCCTAAACCAAATGCATGAACGGAGTCTGAGGTCCATGCATATTAAGAAGCTGCACAAGAGATACGCCAGACACAGCTGCAGGTTTCTGAAACAGGCCTAACTTTTCAAGACAATAAAAATTATGGACATATTCAAGAATATATCCATTCCATACCCACATCTCCATTCCGATATGGGAAACAACTCTGAAAGAAAATTGCCTATCTCTGATGTTCTGATCATCACTAGTGGTAGAGCATATACAGCTGCTGAGCTAAGAGAATACAGGTAACAACACTAGAATTACAGAGTTAGACAATGAAAGAAGATGCCTATACAAAAAGAAAAAAATAATAGAATTATGTTTGTTTTTCTCCAATCACATCTATAACTAGTAATTAAAACAACACAGCTCATTGGCAATCATATATATTGCCAAATATATTGTATAAAATACGTAACATCTGAAATAGAGACAACTGATTCTTTCAAATACTTTGTTTAGTTCTCTGTCATTTTGCACACTAAAATTAAGATTAAACGGAACAGCAAAACTTTTAATAGTGTTGTATCACTATCATTTATCAAATGTTATGTTGATATTGCAATTATTTACTGCAAAATTGCATGTAGATTCTGCAGCCACTTTTCTCACTTTTTTCAAAATTTTGTCACTGCAGGGTATGAAGTCAACCATCTTGACAACCCAATATCTTATTTTTTCCCCATGCATAACCTTCCAGGCAACTGTAGAAATTGTGCATAGGAAAAAAAAAAGTTGCATTATTAAACACTTGTAAAATTTTCAAATTCTACAATCAGAAGATATTTAATACTTCCGAAATGCTTAAGAAATCACCTGTGAGCCCTGTCCATGGCAGGGGGGTTGGAACTAGATGATCTTAAGGTCCTTTTCAACCCTAACTATTCTATGATTCTGTAATTCTATGATTATAAGCAAATTTAACATGAATTATCATGATTATTCTATTTGTTTTAAACCCAGTGTGCATATTTCTTTACTTAGAATTCTTCTATCGGTGAACTTAGTGTTCAGACTTTGATGTTTGTCACAAAAGAAGGGCTAGGATAAAGAATAACCTGTCATTTAGCTATTTTCTGACTATGTCACAGATGCTTTTAACTTTTAGAGCAACATCTACACTAAACCAGAACTAGAAGTCCCACTAATACACCCCGATTTACATACTGGACCTTCTATTTCCTTTAGAACTAATCCAACCCCCCCTAAAGCCAAGAGAAGTCACTCTATTGACTTTAGTGGCATTAGATTGGCCAAATGGTCCAAGCAAGGTTATTTAATATGCAGTGCCTATTTAGTATAATTTTGCTGTTTTTCTTATTCCTCTAAACACAATTCCAGCCAATCAGTTTAATTTTTCAAGTTAACAGAATATCTACTAGGGAGTAGTTTCCATTTGTTAACAGATATATTATAGAAAGTTGGTTGCACTACCTCATTACTCTTGCTTTGTGAAAGAGCCAGGCTATCATTTGTCAATTCCTCATCATCTGCATTATTCCTGTTAAGAACTTTACTCTTCTTCTTCTTGGATCCTCCATCACTAGCCGTGCTGCTATTATCTTCTTCATTACCTTCCTCATCATTGTCATCCTCATCACTTCCACTTCCATCATCTTCATCATCCTCATTATCTCCATCACTTCCCTCTTTTCGCAGTGCATTTTTTCCTTTTTTTTTCTCAGCAGTAGGCCGCCAGTCATTGTCATCTTCACTATCATAGTCATCCATATCATTTAGTTCTTCCATTGATACAAAATCCAGCAAAGGTCGGTTCCTGCGCAAATTCCATTTTTTTGGTTCATTTGTTTGCTCGTCAGCTACAGCATCAGGTTCAGCTGCTTTCTCCTTCTCTTTCTTCTTTTTCGGCTTCTCTTCTTCATCTTCTTGCTCTTTCTTTTCAGTTTTAATTACCTCTTTGTCTGTTGTTGGCACCTCCTCTTCAGTAGAGCTTTTTGGCTGTTGCTCTTCTACTTTCTCTTCTGCCGGTTCCTCCTCCAAGATATTTTCTTCTGATTCAGTACAGGAACCTTCACCACTGTCCTTTGATGCATCTTCACTCCCATGACCACTTCCTTCAGAATCTGTTGAGCATATGAAAATTTAAAAAAAGTGCCGACACAAATGTACCCCCAAAAATAAAATCTGTTGAAGTAAGTTGTTAAACAAAAGAATGATGCATGTTCCTCCCTCATAAGGTATTCCACCTATTTTTTCAGCTGGTGTCCAGCTATTTCGAGTGGTATGTTGAGAACCTGTTAAACGTGAGTACATTTTAAGATGTCAAAAGAAAAGATGGCAGTATTTATTAAATGAACGGTAAATGTTCCTTTGAACTGCAGCTCATATTAACAATAACCAGTGGCACAGAATAAATCCCATGTGAAGGCACATCTTAAAAAAAGAGCATCCCAGTTTGTAAATTTCTGCAGGTGATTTCTAAATCTTCGAAATAAAAGTTATTCAATAAAGAAGTTTGAAGTTACAAAATGAGGAGTTTACATTACAAGTACTAACAAAAGTATGGATAATTCCACACCTTCATATTTATTACGCATTTGTTTTCCTTGGTTTGGGGGCTCTTCTAATTTCCTATGTTATTTCATTTACTAATCCCACATAAATTATGGTCCAGTCTTGCAGCTGCACATCAATGCAAAAATTCTAACCTTATACCACCCGTATGATATTGTCCTGTATGTAGCCACTATTTCTATTAATTAATAGAAAGCCAGTCTCTGCAATGAATAGACAGGTCAGTCTGTAAAACAGAAAAGAACAAAAGAAATTTTTTTTGTATATGTTTCTTTTTGTTATCTGTACTATGAGGTACACTTGTACCTCATAGTACAGATCACAAAATAAGGCATCTGTACTATAAAGTACATGCAAAAAATATTTCAATATGTGACAAGTGAACTTGATAAAATTGATAAACACCATTCACCTTGACTATCTCTTATCTAATATTCACCTACTACCTTTCATTTACAGTATTAAGGATGAAAAAATTCAGAAAAGATTTTTTTAAATTAACAACAAAAATATAAAGCCACTGCCTAACTGATCCAATACAGAGATCAATTAGGCAGTGGCTACAGTTTTCAGTTTGTTCAGAGCCATCACCAAGCTCCTGATGCAAAGAAACATGTTGATGCTTGCAAGTTAAAAATAAAAAAATAAAAAAATTCCTTAATCACTTTAGCTACCACACAAAAAACACCACTTAATACCACCTTACACAGAGAATTTCTGAGCACATCCACCTCTGCCTAAAGACAAATACACAAACAGTGGGATCAGTGTGCTACACACGTCACATGGTGTTTATTTCCACCCCACAGATCACCGTCTATGACTAGACAGTAATTCGGTTGATAGTTCCATGTAATGGTTACTTTTGTCTTTTTCTGCATAAATCTGTATATGGAAGTATTTGATGAGCAGATTTTATAATTTTCAACACAAAAAAAAAGGCATACGTGCTGCTATTACTGATTGGGACATTAATGTTATCAGTCCCCTTACAACCTAATAGAAAGTAAAAGTTTTTCACAAACGTTCTAACATTTAGAGAGCCAGAAAAAAATGAGAATATAGTAACACAAGTTATGGTACAGTCTTTAGAGAAAAAGAGTAATTAACTCAATCATGCATACCAGCCTTAATGTTAGTAACGTAAGTACAACGTAATTAACTGAAATTTTGAAACAGTAGAACACTCCTCAAGTATACCTAAGAGACAGTATTAACTAATACGCAATCCACTTCTAAACATGTTTCCCCTTCATTTTTAGGGAGAATCTCGGCCTGGGAATAGCTTAGCCTTTAACATCACTCTAAATTACCAACAGTGATCCTTGTACATCAACACTACAGAACTAACAGTATTCTCTAGCTGCTTTATGCCATGCCAGCAATAAAAAATAGAGAACAAATAAACATTAGCTACATTCACTTCTCTCCTTCAAATTCTCTTTGCCTTCTCCCTGCACATTATGCTTTGTACTCTTTCTGCATCCATGTACACACCAGAGATACCTACAATAAGGGATATTCCTCTTCTATCTGAATGTATTCACTGTGATAGCTGCTTTTCTAGAAAGAGCTATTCTGTGATAACAGCTATTTTTGCAGGTGTTCTTCTGTCAGATGCACTTTCAGTTAGGAAGAGGCTGTAGTATACAATTTCCTCCTTGAAAGAAATTCTTGAAAGAATGGCTCTTTCAAATTGGCAACCATATGATGTTATTCCCTATGGGAGAGAACTCAAGCTACCCTCAGTGAAAGACTGGGCCAGATACACCATCAAATAGCAAAGAATATACAGTCCCACTGAGAACAAATATGAGAGATAACAGTTGTGAGAAAGGCACCATTTATTCCTATACACCTTTAGCTGTTCAGAGTACAACAGCAGGTGGCAGTCAAACCCAAAGAGGAGAATTCAAAGAGAAATTCTCCAGGACAGAACATTATACTCTAGAATTAACATATGAAAAAGTGTAATAAAGTGACTGCTAATCAACTATGAAGTCCTGTATAATATGCATAAGACTTCAGGGGAAAGCTACTGAAATCACTACAACAGTTGAAAAAAAATCCTCCCAGGGTTTTGCAGGACCGTTTTACAAGCAACTTAACACATGGTACCAAATGTATACAGACAGTAAATGCTGCAGGATGTAAGTACATGGCCGCCCACTCACAGCAGACAGGCTGATTCTTCACTGCAGTATTTTGCTTAACAAGCAGCCTAAATGCTTGCTTTTAAGTGAACTCTGAAGGATATACTAGATAAAGGAAATCACAGACTTGATTTTGGGCTTGCCTCTTCCACTAACAAAGCCTAACCAACTCCAGATAGCAGGAATGAAGCATCTAAAATAATTTTGGATTATTTTTTTTCTCCCACTGAGTCCTGTCTGGTTCAGTTTTACCCAGGTGCTCAAAGCTACATACAGAGACTATAATCCAGGATCCTGGGATGCTGAAAAGGGGTGAAAAGCCCGAAAGCTGAGCATGAGATATAGAAAACAACTACCATGTCGCAAGTTACTCCTATTATAGGCCAGTAATAGTCTACAGGCATCATGCGAGAAGTCATCCAGAGCAGCGTGCCTCACAATACTCTCTTTTTAGGGTGGTAACAAAAAACAGGCTACAGGTGAGGTCAGTTCTTTTGGAGGTTAAAGCTATTCAATCACCATCATCCTGTCCAGTAGTTCCTTAGCCTTTTTCTCCCAGTCACAAGGCAGACAACAAATCTGACATGATGACATGAAATTACCTGGGCATCTCTGCTGAAACGCCATGTTACACACCATGTAACAAGCCCTCACAAGGGTGTGCCTGCTTTCTGGCAGACAGGCAAAGAGGAAAGCCCTGCAAAAAAGTGTCTGTCAACAACTTCTGCCCATAAACTTCCTTACAAGAACAGCTCCAGTCACAAAAAACTCCTTTGCAAATGTGCTATACCAAACATATCTAAAAGCATCTGTATTTCCTACACATCTGATCTAGAAATTGCAAACAATTTTAAAGACTCCAAAATACTTTAAGGAAATGCTTAAGATAACTATAAAGTTATGGTATTAACAACTAGATGTAAAAATATGGCAGGAAAAACTAGATCGTACATGGAAAACATGAACTTTTAAATTGCCAAAGGCAGAGTTATGCAACTGGAAAATTCTCATCACATCTGTCTACGAGACTAAAGCCACAGAGGTCCATTATGCAAAGACTAATATAACTATACCAAAAGCAAGAACTGAAAAAGCTTAATATTTCTCTTGCAACTTCAAAAAAAAGAGAATCTAACATCAGTTAGATATATGCCACTGGGTCTCTATGCTATTTTGCTGAGTATGATAATTAAACATTGGGAGACTACTGGCAATTCAACACTGATAATGCTGGCAGTTAAAAAAACGGAACCAGCCAAAGTAATATGATAAAATAGTAATATGATACAAAACAAAATCAACATAGATTAAGGTGTTACTGCTCTAAGGAGAGAGATGCACTTCTCAATGTTTTGGAAAAAAAGCATCTAATATGTATTAACTGCAGATTTAAAATGGGCAGAGTAAGAAATGAAACTGATAACTGATCCATAATTACACATAGTTCAGAAGACAAGTATTTTAATTTAATGCAAAAAAAGGATGGAAGAGGAACATAAATGAGAGTTGCTTAGTAAGAAGTTTCCTCACTTCTACACTAGCAATAATTCCACCGCATTTTAGTAGATCTCTATTCAAGTCATAGAAGTACTCAAAACTAAAGGTTGCCAAGTTTGATCTGAGTCATTGGGAACAGCCTTATTTATAATGCCATAACACAGATGGAATTTGTTACCCTACCTCCTGAATTTGCTTGACATTTCCCTGGTTTTAATGGTATCAAACTTTATTTGTTTGGCCTGAAGTACTGCGTGCCCCATGACCTCCCTCAGTAAAGCTGCAGTCCTAAATAACCCATAAAATTGGATTCCAACATAAGCTACTGAATATTCAGCCAGAATACTATTTTTCCAAGAAACACCGGAGAATTTCACATCTTCTGCAAGGGAAGTGGCATGTGGGAGACAGTTGAATACGCGTCTAGGACATGCTAAGGCTAAGTCTCTGAAGCACATTTGCTCAAGAAACACTTGAAACATCCCATCCTTGCTGGCATATCTAGACTCTGAGGTGGCCAGGCTGCAAACCAACCATCTCACCAAGCTGGAGTAAATAAAGCACAGAAGAATCTTCTCCATGTGGCAGGAAATACACAGAAGATAGATACAGGCACAGGAGAGAGGAGATGCAAGAGAAAGTAAAGTAGGTGTAGTAAAGTAAGGACCATGCAAATCCTGTTCAAGACTGACTGAACAAGCAGAATGACACTGAATGAATGAGAAAGCATTCCATAGGGGACAGACAGACTGGAAGACAAGGCACAAAGTCAAAGTAAGGTGAAAACAAGGAAAACAAATGTCATCCCATCACTAAATCCACCCCGCCCAGATACCGGAATTAAAGCCTAAGCTTCTGCTAGATTACTCCTCTGCTCTCAGTAAACACACAGAAAAATGGGATCTCTTAAGTGTTTCCAAAGAGAATGCAAGTTCAAAATGCTTGCCAGTCACTTCAAAGTGTTACTTCAAGTGGCAGACATTTGTACAGACAAAAGATCTCACCTGGGATAAAGATAAACCAACAAAACCTAATGCCAGTATTTTCCACTTTCACAGTAGGAAAATGCCCTCGGGAACTCCACTCTGAGGGACTACACATTCCAGTTGCAAATCCAAGCCTTGAAATGATTGCATTAATTGTGCAATTAAGTGATAATTTACTAATCATTAGCTAGTCAATATTTTTGCTTACCTTCACTGTCTGCTGAAGCACCCTACAACTTTGCTGTTACTTATCATTTATGTTTATTCTAAAAAACAAATGTATTAGTTTCTTCATCAATATTTCAGTACTGTTTACCACTACAACTACTTTGGTGCTTCACAATCATTTCTGTGTGTTCCAATAACCTGTACAGGAAAGCAAAAGTGAATTCTCCATCGCATTAAGAGGAAACGAATTACAGAAAGATAAATATATTTGCAACTTTTTATTTCTAGATCAAGTCACAAGTTTTTCAGAATACCTAATACATGCATTTATATAGATCATTTTAAACAGAGCTCCTACTGACCTCAACTGCAATAACAATACATAATATTATGCAAACCAGACTCCATACATTCAACACAAAAAAACCCAAACATTTGTCTCTAAAAACTTTGGAGTCTGTAAGACTTATAGCAAAAGTAGTAAAGAATCGAGTTCTTCAAGGAAGCATTCAGCTATGCTCTTCTTCCCTACACTCAGAGAAAGAGCCTTAAATTCACACATCATCCTTGTTCAGGGACCACACTACATTTCTCTGCATTATTTAGATTTCAGTATATGAGCTGCCAAAACTGACCGACTTCAAGATGACAGAGAAGAAAAGCAGTAAATCCTTGCTTTGGAATCCTGCTGGGAATCACTCTGCAACTATACACTGATTTCTGACAACAGTATATCTCCAGCTGCTCTTACTAGAGAAAAATTAAAAAAAAAAAAAAACAACCCAAGAAAAAAGTATTTTCTAATTAACTTAAAAGCAAAACTTCAAATAACTGATCCATCCTGTGAAAGGTATTATTAAAAAGCTTCAATTGAGTACATTACAGAACCATAATTTCAGGTGATATATTTGTATGCTCTGACTCCAAAGGGACAGTTTTTTATTGATTCCACATTAAGATTATATATGACATTCTTACTTAAGGAGCAAATTTTTCAAGATGTTTATAAAAAACAGAAAAATACAGTACTCTCTATTTTGTAGAAACAGAGAAGCCATTAAAAAACTTCATTCAATATTAACATAATGAAAAGCCCACAGGCCTGAAAACTATTTATATTAAGTAAATTTACAAGAATATAACAGTTTTAAAAATCAGTTTCCCTAAAGAGATGTCAGAATGATGAGATCTTTTAAGTGAAAAATGCAGTAATTGCTTGTTGGTGTGACCCAGATCCGAAAGAAAAGAGATTAACCACACTGTAGGCAAAGACCATAACTCCCATGGACTTTTTTTTGTTGGAAATGGAGGTTAGGTGACTAGAAATCTTTTCAGTAATGAAAAAAATTTCCCATAGCATTAGGACTCCGAATACAGAAATTCAGAAATGCTGAATCCTTCCTACAGGTACTTAATACCAACTTGTCAAATACCTAATACCAACTTCCCAAATCCTTACTGCATCTCATATTCCCAAGAATTTTGACAGAACAACGAATGTGTATAAAAGATGAAATGTTCAGGGCTCGGTCTTCTTAAACTTGCATAGTATCATCTACTAGCACACATCACTCAACATCCTAAAGCTCATACATACAGATGGAACATCACCAACAGGGAGTAAACAACTTCAGAATTCTTTTAACTCAGAATCTAGATAGTACTTTAACTTTTAACTTTCAGATTTGTTTTTCTAAACACCTATATGTGCCTTTGTGAATCACACATACATTACAGACCTGTGGAATTACCATACTTATAGGGTTTTTCTGAGTGCATGAATAGAATTTGTGGTCATTTTCATGTAGAAAGATTGTTCCTTCCTTCTCTCACATTTATTTCCCTTTGTAAGCAAACTACACAAAGAAATCCTGAATTCAAACAAATACTAAATACAGATTTGCAATAGGCTGCACATGGAGAGACCTCTATGGTCATTGAAAGAGGAAAAAGAGCAACAGCCCTGACTGTACTGGAGTAATACACATTATACTTCAAAGGCTGAAACCACAGTGTAAAAAGGAAAACCTATTTTCTATTAGGAACAATCCAGAATTTGTTTAATAGGGTTGCTTTCATGTGTAAACAGATTCTTTGTATATACACATAACTTCAAAATTATCGATTTTATTTATATGTGTGTGTAAAAGTCCTTTTATTTCAGCACTTCTTCCATCCAAACTTAAATGGACGAGGTACAACCATATTTAAGGCTATGTAATACCATCTTCGTTTTAAATCAGCGCAGATGTTCTGTTTCATTTACCTTGTACTGCACACAATAATTTTTTTTTATTGTTTAAAAACTGAGGAGGTTTTATGTTTAACAACTCTCCATTCCCCAACTTCCCCAAAACATTACAACTTTCTCCCTTCTCATTGAAAAATCACAGAATAAAGTGTAAACCATCAAACTCTGCTGCTGTTTCAAAGTGATTTCACCTGATTTTACATTTTATTAAACAGAACATTAATTTTTACTACAAGTGATAGATACAAATTCTGACATGTTAAAACAATGCTATATGAGATATATGAACACAAAACAGTGATTCAAAAAACATTTTCTAAGTAGAACTTGGGGTTTTCTGATATAATTTCAATTCAGTGCTGTTTTTTTAAGGGAAAATGAAATTAACCAGGCCAGATACTTATCAACACCATGTGTATATATGATATCCTAAAAGTCAAAAAGGGTATCAGTTACAAATGAACCCTCTGCATTTTGACATAGTTGAATAAAGAAGCTTTATTCATTAATTTTAATTAATGATTGTCTTTTAATCAAATAATATATTGCTCCAAGATATGTGTCCATCTGCCATTTCCAGTTCTCCTTTTTCTTAAAATCCTGCCTACATTACTGTTCCAGAATGGAGAAATTTTAGGGGGGACTGATTTCCTTTTATGGCAAACTGTCTTTGCAAAACGCAGCACCCTTAAATCAAAAGGCTCAAAAATCCCCAAAACAAGACTTAAAAAGTAAATTAACAAGCCCTCCAAAACTCTTAGCATGAATTTGATGACACCAGTTTTACCCTTTTAAGTCACTGCAGCCTGCTTCTACCAGATCAAGGAAGGGAAATATGTCTAAGCTTGGGGGAAGGAAAAATGCAGAATTATTAAGCTTCTTTAAGTTCATTAATAAGGAGATTACTAGATGTTAAAAAATAAGCCTTTAAATGGAGATAGGGAACATTTTTGCACAATACATTTGCATGAAAACACAGATTAGTGTCCCCAGTGCAGAAAAAATAAAGCAAAGTTCTGTGGCAAGCTGTCATAATGCTTGTTTTACACACCCTATATCTCTTTGCTTAATTCCCTGAGCATATGCCACAGAACTTCCAATGTGCAGTTTATTTACAAACATTGTCCTGCCCCTTCTTTCCCTTCCCTCCAGTATACTTGTATTTATCCATTTTATTTTGTTATCTTGTTTACTTTCAGTTTCTGACAATGTTCAATGCAGATATAGACACATGCACGCATAGAAAAGACTGCAGAACAAAACCACTCTGAGGCAAGGACTTCCTTTAAGTATGAAATGCACAAATCTTTCTGCACAGCCATCTGAATGGGCACTTTGAGTTTGTCTATCAAAAAAACAACAAAACCCTTAACAGATTATCTTTCTGCTCAAGAGTTTCACTCACCAAGTGGAATTAACCTTGAGAAAGAGGCAAGTTCTTAAGCCGACAACAAACCATTATCCAGACAAAACAGCTATAGAACATTCTTATTTCAATACTAAACGCAGTGAGCATTTCAAAAGTTCTCTCTATATTTCAAAAATAAAAAGCAGTAGATATAGCTAAAGCAGTCAGCACAGTAGCTAACAGAATGCTCCTGCAAAAACTTCTTTGATAATCATGAGGTCTGTTGAGAAAAAAATAATTACAATCGAAGTATTGTATGGATTTATTGTTTCATCAGTTCTTATCCACAGCCCAAGAATTTCCAGTTATCCAATCAAGTCACTGAACTTCTAAGTGGCTCCAAGTCCCAACAGTTCACTAATAACATTCTGTCTCAAACATGATATTAAATGACCAACAATGAAACAAAAATGAGGTAATTCTGCAAGGAGGAGACGAGGAAGCCGATTTACCTGAAGCATCTCCAACTTTAAAATCACTGTCATCAGAGCTATCATAATCTAACGCTTCCAGCAGCGAAGCTGCCAAAGGCTTCACTTGCCTCCTCTTCGAACTGCGGTCCACTGCAGGAAAAAAAAACACAGCACTGTTACTAGGTGGCATTACAAAAACATCATACAAGCGGCTAAACGTATGCAAATGAAAGGCAAGGCAGAATGGCAGTCACAGGCAGGGGCACTGCCCGCCACGCTGCCGGCAGGTGCGGGGTGCAGGGGACATCCATCCCCACAGGTGAGGGCGGGCAGCGACACGTTTGCACACAGCACCCAGCCACAGCCGCTGCGCTCCCCGCAGACACCGGGAAACCACACGGCACCTCACCGGCTGCAGCCCCGGTCATCGGCAGGAATCCTGGGGGGAACTACATGGACGCTGGGGTTGCCGGAGGTCGCCGGAGACACCAGCACCTCCGGACGTGGCGCCTTGGCGTGATCCATCAGCGCCGGCAAGGAGAGGCACGGGGAAACGACAGCCAAGGCCGCCTAAGGGACGACGATGAGCCCGCCCGCCCGTCCACCCGGGGCAGGGGCGCCCGCCAGGAACCCCGCATCCCCGCAGGGCAAGGGCGGGAAGAGCCGCTGCGGATCACTTACTAAAGCCTGCGCAGGGGAGCGGCGGAAGGGTAGGGGCCCTCGGGTGCACAGCCACCAAGCCCAGGCCCCTTCCCCAGACAATGGGCAGAGCGGCGACCCGGATGCAGACCCGCGCCCGCCTGTTCGCGGCGGCCGGTTCCGCTGGCGCGCCTGCGCGCCTTACCGCCACCGGCCCCTCGGCGCATGCGCGGCTTGAGCGCGCCTGCGCAGTGTGAGGTGAAGCCGAGGAGGGGGGCAGTGCCAGTCCTCCGCCCGGCCGGCCCCGGTGAGGGCGCTGAGCGTCCCGGTGGAGCAGCGGCCTTTTTTGGGGAGGGGGGGGCGGACATTGCTGGCAAGAGCCTGCCACGGAGGGTCAGTGCGGACCCGTTCACTCTGAGGGTGGTGCGGTGCGTGTTCAGGATCGCTTTTATCCCAAAACAGCCTGGCACTTGCTCCGTTGTCCTGTGAGGAAACGAAGCATTTCAGAACAGCTTTTAGTTGATGCCTATCTCGAGAGCCGAGTTCCTTGAGACTTGGTTGCACTGTCAGCTTCATTCTTCACTCTGCAAAAGTAGCAAACCAGGAATTTTTGTTTGACTATATCACACGAGCACAGAAGCTAAACTCAAAACCTAATGGTGAGGGATGAACGGTGAAGGAGTGCGATGCAGGGTCATTGTTTTTTGCAAGAGTCCCTAAACCGTCTCCGTCGACAGAGCTACCCCAGCGCCTGTGCTTGCACGGTGTTGCCAGTCTGACACTTAAAATGAGCCAGCTGCCCAAAACCCTCATGAGGTGTTTAAAAAAAATTGAGGGAATAATCTGGAGGGTTTTTTTTTGGCTTTTTCCTCAAAGGTATTTGTTTGGTTTTTTGAATTAGAAGAATGGGGGCATATTAAAGAATTGATGCTCTAACATACTGGTATGACTTCAACAGCTCAAGGATCAAGAGTACTGCTAAACATGAAAGCTAGCAACAGAATTATAGAGCATTTTTGGAAGGTGTGTGATGGTTAAATGCAAGTGGGGTCAGACTAGTTCTATGGTGCAACATGGAGGGAATGTAAAGTTTGGCAAGTATACAATTCGTGACAAGAGCCTGTGCTACGTTTAGCACAGCTCTGCATGCTTGTCCTGGGTTCAACAGTGTCACCCATGTAAGTCTTGCCAGAGCCAAAACTTGTCTTGGTATTGCAAAGACAGGTAGTGTGTTATGGGGGCATTAGTCTTCTTTTTTTAAATAGGGCATAGAGATGGCTGTTTTGTGTGTGATGTAATTACACATCTGAAACACAATAATGTTTTTCTGTGATTCAGATTTTGAGTATTTTGGAAGGGCAGAAAATTCCAAAGAAAAATTTGAATTCTATGTTCATTCTGTGCTTGAATTTCCTAGGTTCTTGGGTGGGTTTTTTTTAGCACATTATCACACGCATAGTTGGTATGTTCACCCTAGCACCTCCTGTTTCTTCCTCCAATTCTTTGGCTACATAGCTATCAGCCCCTGCAATCTAGTCTTTCCTTCAAAATTCTGATCAGCTTCCCTGTTCCAAGTGTATGTCTTAGCACTTCACTCCTTAAGGTGTTTTTTTTCCTCTTTAACTGGCATTCCCATCCTCCTTTCTCTTCACATACAATTTCAGTCTTAATAGTACAAGTAGCAGGGTTCAGATCCCTTCGTTTAGACTCTGCAGATGCATGCTGACATGTGAGCAAGAAATTCTGCAGAACCCCCTGCCTGCCAATGGACAAGACCCTGATCTTGTTCCATACATGATGATTGACAGGACAACTCAAATCACTTGTAAGGGAAACAAAAAGTAAACAGAACTGCTGCCAAATTTGGCTTTATGTAGAAGAGCACTCTGAGGGACACAGACAGCTTCAAAGAATGAACATTTTCAGTGTGTAACACACAAGGGGAGCACCCTGTAGAGCATTGGAGGAACTTATGATTCCTTTAAACATGAAAGTCAAAGCAGATGTACAGACTGCCTGGCTTTCAGTTCAGACCTCTGGGGCAGCCTGCAATGCTAGGATTATTCCAGTTTCTACCTACACAGTTCTGGCAAGAACAAGTGATGAAGCAGAAGTTAATTAATGGCTGCCTGCCCCTGCTCCTCATCAGAACCTCACATTGCCCAGCCGCTCCTTCCTCTTTCTCTCTTTGTACTCTGTCCCATACTTGAGCACTCTCAGCCCATCTCTCTTACGCTTTTTTGTTCCAAATCCTTCTCTTTATTCTTCCGCTCCTTTTTTCCCCTCTCCAAAGGAACAGTCGCACTTACTTTTATTTCTGAAAATAGCATGCACATGTTCTTTGTTATCTTCTATAGTGAGCTTGCATACTTTGCCCTCATTCCTCATTGGAAAAAAAAAAACCCCACATCAATAAAATGAAAACTGTAAAGTACCTAAAAATTTATTCACTGTTTCCCTAAAGTACTGGGCACTGCAAACATAGGACTTACTTACCAACAAATCCTCCAAATCTAGTAATTAGAAGTAAATAAAACATACAGCATAGAAATTCAGTAGGACTACCAGTTTATCTTTTGATCATCATTCTTTGGAAGCTTCTGGCTATTAAAATGCCTGTTAAAAGGTAAGTCCTCCTCAGTAGATGCTAACCTCCTTACTAGAGTCAGACTATTTCAAATAAGGAGAAAAGAAGGGAGAATTTATGCTCCAAATGAAAGAAGTCTTCAGAGAGAATTTCTGATCCTCTTATTTCTGCAAGGACTTTGCCAGTCGCAGCAGATAATCAAGGATGTTGAAATGTTCAGTTGCTTTTTTGGTTGAAGAATTGAGGTATTACTGGCACACTGCTGGGAGCTGGGCACTGTAATGACATTGCAATATCCATTAAATAGATCGTGTTGTCAGTTTAGCATCTTTAAGTACTACCCTCATACACATACAAAAAAAAATAATCTTAAAAGGTCATTTTTAAAGCAAAATTATGAAGAGCTGAACCTAGTACATGTAGTATGAAAATGTCATGGCATCTCCATCGCTAACATAATACCTAAAGAAATGCCTAGAAATATTTCAGTATATCAGGTCACGTCAAGCACATCAGATCTTTCAATTATCTCAGCATTCCAGTGGTTTTCTTCAGATTGGGCCTTTAGTGCACAGCCTGTTACAAGAGTAGGTGTCTGAATCTCCATTTCAGTGCTGCTCTTCAACTGCTGGAGAAAGAGAGAAAATAGTATCTTTTGACTGTACTTTTGCCCTACAAAAAAAGGATCTTTGTTGTGGTCCTGTAGAGACCATTTTAGGAGTTACACAATAGCAAGTCAGCAGAGAATACAGTCACACATAAATTACCTTAAAATATCATTCCTAGCTTAATGAAAGTGTTGAGTTTTCAAATAAATAAATACAATAATACAGCATTTTCTTGCCAAGGGAATAAACTCAAGTGTGTGTATGTTTTTAACTCATCCATCAACTGTGAATGGAGAAAGAACAGTATGAAATCTTGTACCTTTTTTTTTTCCCCTTCTGTCAGTGAGCAGACAGTTAAAGCCATGACCTGCCTGTCTGAATCCAAACAGCAAACTTTTTTCGTCCATCAAAACATCACTGTCTGTAGTGAGGAGACTTACCTCTTCAAATACCTTTCAAAAAAAAATTGTTCCAGCTTTCACTCTTTTAACTGTGCCGTTACAGCAAACTCGCTTGGTGATCTCTGTTTTTTGTTTAGTATTATGTGTTAAAATATAAAATGACTGAATCAGATGTCCTCACTGTTTTAAATTACAAAGGAAGGAAATTCAGTATCAGTAGCCTCTGAACAATAAGGTTTTGCAATAATAAACTGCAGACTGCTACAAGGTCTACTGCAGTCAAATGCTGCCATGGAATAGTCCCATCAGAGATGAAGATATTTCTTGCACTCCTTCTGCCATGCCATGCTCAGCCTCAGCCCATGGGCTTGTTTTTTTTTTTATTATGTGGTACACATGTTGTAAAAAAGTCCAGGAAAAGTAAAAACCAACAGTATATGTCTTCAGTAGAAGTGCTTCCTGAATTAAAGATGTATATTGCTATTAAGATTGCATAGGTTAAGAAATACGAGAATTAGGGCTACCTATATCTTCAGTGCTGTGTGAATTGTGATGCTCTTTTTAGGATTAGGTAGAGATAGGCCCCACTCCCTCTTTTACTTGCTGATACAGGATGCAGGTTAAAGCCAAGGATCAGGAAAGATGGATCCAGGCATTTTTCTTAGTCAGATCCACATAAGGAACCTGTGCTCATACAGCAGCAAACTCCTGCCGTCCATACCCTCTTCCCCACTCTGTGGTAAGTTCCAATCCTGCAACCCCTTAATCAGACAGCTATTTTAACTTAAAAAAATGCCATTTTGTATTTTTTTGTGAGCTCAAGCTTGACAGAGCTAGAAGAGACCTTGCCAACTTTACCCTATAAGCTCTATATGCCTACCTCCTTTTCAGCCACTACCAAACCACCCCATCACTCATGCCCATACAAAGGACATCCTCAACTCAGACCTTGCTGCAGATCATGCCACTGAAGTTATATCTGAAAGTTTCAATGCAAAACATACCTCACATGCAGGCTTCCTATCTGTCCATCCAGCTAAAATTCTTGTCTAGGCTCATCTCCCTTTTCATTTATGTAAATATTCCTTTCTTAGGTGTTCAGAAATGCAGTTCAGATGTTGCCATGTCTATTGTAATGATTCTTCTCAGCTTCTACCATGTTCCTTTTACATTCTTATTCTTCCAGTGAATTTGCCTCTGCTACATCAGTCATAAATTTCTTGGGCTTGATTTCAGTACACTTCACAGATTACTCTCTCATCTGCAATTTATTTATGGCAGATGACATTTGCCATATAATGTACACACAATGTATTGGCCTCCTGTTCTCTGTTCAATTATTTGGACAAAGTTGTTCCTTTTACCAGGCATCTTTCATACTTAAAATGTAATCCTAGTAAACATGTGCAAGCTCAGTTCATTTTTCCTCACAAATCTATCACTATGCTCCCAAAAAAACATTGTAAGGTCCAATGGATACTGTCTCTCATGTTGTCTCATAGTTTGCTTGTGCTTCTCTGCTGTAGCTGTCTGCTTCTGTTTCTTGTTCTATGCTTGTGTTTCCAGTCCAACTGGGGCAGACTTCCCATTTTTTTATTGCTCTTCTGCCTATGATTTGTTTCAGCTGTAGCAGAATTTTGTCTGATGATTAAAACTCCTAAACATAAAAGCTATAGAAGCAATATTGGTAACTTTTATCATGTGACTTTCAGATAGTGAGCTCATCAAGTAAGCCATGTTCTTTTGGTTTGTAAAGTACGTATAATTTCAGAAATAAGAATACTTCATAATAGTACAAAATTATTAAAGTGTTAGACTATAGAGGTGTTGTACTGGTTCAGATTAAGGGTCTATCTAGCCTAAGTGGACAGCCAGAGAAAAGCAGGACAAGAACAAGTATATATGATAATATTTACTGATTTCCCAACTTCTAGTGATTTTCAGTTTGGGGAGTTTCTTGATCCTCATGTACTTTGTTCATTTAGTGGCCTGCAGTGAGTCTTTCTTCTATGAGTTTTTCTTCTTAGAATTTGTCCATTCTCCCTTGTTACCCATGTAATTTGTTATTACAACATTACTTGTCATAGAATTTCACAGATCTGCTATCTTACGTATGAAAACAATCTCTTTATCATTTGTTTTGAACCTGGCTTCTTCTGCTGTACCTCATAAGTCATCTCTTTCCCAGGCTGAAGAATCACAGCCAACAGTCACTTCTGACAGTGTGACTGAGATAGACTTCCATTTCTCCAATGACCTTTATTTTCCTTCCATAAATCTTTTCCAGACTTTATAATATACTCTTTCTGTAATGAGAGGACAACACTGAAATGCAGGCAAATAGTGTATTCGTTCAGTTGAATAATAATGTTTTCTGGTTTGTTCTTTATTCCTTTCCAAGTAATCTTTAAGATTTTTTTCTTTGGGACATGAAGTAAGCATTGGCTACACTGAACTGACACTTCCATAAAAATATCATAATCCCAAGGTTTTGTTCCTCAGCAGAAACAGTCAACTCAAGAGTCCATCTTTTTATTTGTGAAGTTAGGACTGCTTTTCCTCAGAAGCATAGAGTTCTTTGCATTTAGCTACACTGCATTTCACTTCCTCTGCATTAATTAGATTGAATTTCAGCTACTATTTATTGCCCAGACAAATAAAAGATTAAACCATTAGTAGTTTAACTGATTCATACCCAACTTTTCAGAGGTTTTGTGATAGTTGTAGAATTTTATCTGAGCAGTTTATCTTTTTTTCTTAATATTTTTCTGTAGCTGCTTCCACAATAACTTTGAATTCAGATTGTCTGCTAAGCCCTCTTCTCCCAGAGAACAGCAGTGTAGCATGGAGAGTATCTTCAGTTCCTTTCCACAGAAAATACTGAGGGAAGGAATTCGTCTCCTCAAGTACATGTTTCACATGAATTGTCTGCTGGGCCAATGGACGCTGGCAGGGTTTTTTTGCTGTTTGAAATATTACTTAGTACTAATTTTTATTCTTAAATTCTTTTTCCATGCTGCCTAATTAATATTTTTACAATTAATCTATTTGAGTTTATGATACTTTTCACTTTCTTGTTTTAAATACAATTTGAAGGATTCCTTCCTGTTTATAGTAGTTTCCTTCACTTTCCTGGGAAGTGCTTTCCAGTTCCTTTCATATTTTTCTCCTGTTTCCATAGGTGACAAGCACTAATGCTTCAGTTCCAGTATAGTGTTCTCCAGAATCTTACAAGCCTATGAGAATTTAATTCCTTGGACTTTCAGATATCTTGTTAAGACGCTTCCTCATTTTCTACATGGCCCTTTTGAAGTGGAGCACAAGAAGTGGGGGGTTTCTGAAATTTGTTGCTTTTGTAGGAATGCTGAATTAAGTACATGGTCACTGTTAGGAAGAGCAATTCAGCAGTAAGATTTTTATTAGATCCCATTAGTTATTCAGTATGAAGTCAAGGTTTATATTTTTTGATGGGGGCTCACTAACCACCTATTCCATGACAGAACCATTCATATCATCTAATATTTTAATCTCTACTTGTATCTCAGTATCATGTTCATCCAGTCTGAAGGCAGGTAATTGAAGTCCCTCAGTATAACTGCTACCTTCCTGGCTGTTCTCAGAATATTGCAGTCTGTGTTGCCATCCTCTCTGGGTGGTTATTAAGAGAGACCCAGTACTACCTCTGTCCAATTCAGGCCTGGAAATTCAATCCATTTATATTCAGTGATGTGGTTAATTTGTTAATTTTATTTCATTCTGACTTCTTGAATGTATACTACGTCTTTGCCCTTGCACAGGTTATTCTGTCATCTCATGCATATTTTCTGTCTTGATATTACCATGTGCCACTGATTGTCTTCTTCCCAAACCAAGTTTCCAGTGTCTGCTATGTCACTTTTTAAGTAAGTGAGGACATTCCTGTTCCTCCATCTAATTTCTTAAACTTCTAGCATTTGCCTATAAACATATGTACGTCTGTTTTGTACCCATCTTGGGAGCTCATTTAAGTAACACTCAGTTGGCTTCCCATTTCCTGCCTGCCTATTTTACATCCCTTGGCCCATTCTTTACTGGAGAATACAAAACTTCCAAGCTTTTCTTTTTAGCAAGAATCACCATTTAGAACCATGTGTTCTTGTGCATTTGTGAGCTCTTTCACAAATGAGTTAATACCCTGAGTTATGACTTTCTATATTTTAAATGTCAAAATCACAGAATCATAGAATAGTTAGGGTTGGAAAGGACCTTAAAATCATCTAGTTCCAACCCCCATGCCATGGGCAGGGACACCTCACGCTAAACCATCTCACCCAAGGCTTCGTCCAACCTGGCCTTGAACACTGCCAGGGATGGAGCATTCACAACCTCCCTGGGCAACCCATTCCAGTGCCTCACCACCCTAACAGAAAAAAAAAGCAAGTTCTTTATCCGCTGAGTGGTCCATCCATCAAATTGATGTCTCTCCAATTTAGAGACAAGGATGTCGTGTGGGACAGTGTCGAACGCTTTACACAAGTCCAAAGAGTGACACTCTTTCTTAGGGACCTGCACCAACAGGCTCTTCACCCTCCTAGGACAGTTTGGCTGCCAGTGCTCAAGACCATCGGCCATGTGATCTTAGATCAGACTCTGGAGAAACTGCTGTGGGAGAAAAAGCCAGGAGAAGCTTTGCTGGGGGTGCTTTTTAGTTCTGGAGGTGCATTTATGGGAGGTGCATTTAAGGTCAGGACTAACCCATGGTCCCTGTCTGAACAACTGTGTTGCTTTGCCTGATCTTATCAGAGTTTTACCTGATCCTGGCTTGAGCGCACGCTTGCCCTATGGACATATACCTGGCTGGCAGTCATCAAATGGCTGGCTGACCCTGGTTACCATCACCAGACCTGTTCTGCTCTGTTTTTTTTTGAAGGGGGGGGGCCTTGGCACTCTGCCCCCTATGCCTTACTCTCAGCACCAGCTCTTTGTTCACATTCCCTTATGGAGCAACTCTGTCTCGCAGCTCCCCAACCTTAATCAGATGAATTTCAGATAAAGTATTCCCTTTATTCTGAAACTGTACTTGATTCATGATGAATGTGAATTCTTCCTACTTATATTATCTGATCAAGGTAGTTAAAATATTTTCCCTGCCACCTCTTCCCATGGTCCCAAGGAGGGCAGGAAGCATTGCTTGCTTAAATGTTCTTCCCTTTGTCAGTAATACTGGTGCATCACAGCCAGTTACACTTCGCCAGCCCTTCTTAGGAGCCTATCCAGACTCCCTGAGGAGGTTTTCCACCTGGTAGTCACTGTGCAAGCTTGCAACCATCATGGGATCACAAACCCAACTATCGATAGTTATAATGACAGATTCTTCCACCAATACAACTTTTCTCTTCCTGACTGTTGGAAAAAGAAACATGTGCAAATCAAGTAAAGAATGCCATCCCCTTGTTTTCTAATAATGAAGACTTATTCCCTCTTAACAAGATATAAAAAATGTGATCATAAGCCAGTGATTCCCACTGATTTCAGAGGGCTCTGGCTCAGGCTTTTAATGACACTGACTGATACACATTTTCCAGATGCAGTCTTTCATCCATCAAACCATTCTGTTGTTCTGAAAAAATCTAGGACGTAAAGAACATCTGCCACAATAAACATAAAAAGCACAGACCTGCTGTTACTAATGGGAAGTAGTCAAGGGGCTTGAATTAAAAAAAAAAAAAAAAAGTTAATTAATTTTACAAGAATAATTACTTTGAATGTGAGTGCCAATAACGCTTCTCACATAAAGCTTTTCCAATACAATCTTGTTTTGGTCTCACTGAGGACAAAAGATACTTCAGCTACACTGACAAAAATCTTTGTGAATTGCTCTAAAATAAATTCTAGTGAAGGGGTTTATATAGCTTCCTTTTAAATTCTATTTAGTTATTATCTGTAAATAACAATAGTTGAGCTGACCTGATTTGGATTTGTATGAAAAATATAATGAAATAATAAAACCAGGAAGCAATAAAGAAAGGAAATAACTGCTTTTAATGTTTCCTGTTAAATGTAATTGTGACATTTAGGAATCAATTTGCTTCTTTTTCTAACATTCTGTATTTCAGTGATTAGCACAATGTGTAACAAAGACACAGAAGGTATCTTTTATTACAGATTTTACAGAAACGAATCTGGTTTTAATCTGGTTTTGCCAAATTATTTAGGTTTTTTTCTTGAGAAAGTGTATTTTAGGAATTTGAATGGATTTAACATACAATTTACTGCAGAAGAAAAGGCATTCAGTTATGTTAGGGCTCCACTTGGTCAAGACATATATACACATTTTTCTTTGTTTTTTGAAAATGAAAACAACCTCCAAGATATGTCTTTGTTAAGGTACCCTGCTGGTGGTATATGGCAAAAATACTAGCACCTTGCCTGGAAAGTGCAGCAGGATCTGATAGGTCTGAACTCATTCTGTGGCTGAGGAGAAAAAAAGACTAGAGTGAAGACCAGTGTTATGGCCTGTGACTATCAATTGCCTGGCAAGAAGCACGAGTTCCTGAAAATAGATGAGGGAAGATAAACTGATTTTGCAAGTCAGAGAAAGAGATTTTACCTTTCTAAGTAGAGCCCTGCAAGCAGTTCCTGTTAAAGCTGGAACTTAAAAAGTCCCTGCATAATTGTGTTTTATATGTTACTGTGAAATAAATATTTCAAGGTATAAATGTTTAAGAAATAATCACACTAATTTAAGATTTTACAGGTCAGTCTCACTTTCAAGTATTTGAGAACTGGGATGAAATCCTGTCGCTGCAGGACTTCTGAAAAAGAACCAGATTTCCTTTCATTCTGTCGTATTGCTGAGCCATTCAGAGTGATGACCTGTTCCATGTAAAAAAAGAGAAATATTCGGGTTTTGTTTTGATTGGTAGGGTTTATTTCTACATTATGAAAAATTTGGCTTGGCAGTACTCAGTTTGGGAGGGTTTAGTTTTAGTGAGTGGAAAAGGAATCCATCCTAATTGTGATGGTTCATAAACCAGAGATCCACAAGAGATCTGAACATCTCCAGTTCCAAACACAGGCAAAGACTCCTAGCTAGAATATTCCACTCCACTCCATGAAGCTATTTGTATGCTAATTATTATTCTATAGCGATTATAATTTTTATGCTTATACAGATTACACATATTACACTGTGACAATTATAGGGAGAAATAGCAGAAACCACATATTTAAAATATTTAACACAAAATAGCTGAATTTTAGAAAATAATAGAGGAGCTTTACAAAGCTTTTCTTTGTTAGTCTCTGAAATTTAGCAGGAACAACATTCTGACATTGAAGATGTGCTTTTTTCTGTCTTCTGAAGTGTTTCAAAAGCTTTATATTTTTCTTTCCATTTCTTTTTTTGTTTTGTTTTTTAATTAATTGTAAAAGGATTGATACCCACTTCCTCATTCCCCTTCTTTTTCCATTGCCAAATGAGGAGAAGGTGACAAGAGACTCTACTAAGCTCTCTCCCTTCAATAATTCTACTGGAAAGGTAAAGAAAACACAAACGGAAAATAGGAGGCTACTGGAATTTTTCACACCAAATACTGAATGGAATCAATTATTAGATTGCTTCAAATAGTTGTCAAAATCAGGAAATGCTGTAAAAAATGAAATAGAAAAGTTAAGTTACACTGACATGATTATAGTTACTTTTTTTTTTCCTAATGTGAATGTTCAACCCTAATGAAGTCCTTACAGCAATGGTAGGATGCAGTTTCACATGAAATCTGCCATCTTCCATTCTCAATATCTGTATCAAATTTGGCATCTTCAAACCATACATTGAGGGAGATTCTGATCTGACAGAAATCTACCTTACAAAGAAGCCCTGTGGCTCCAAGACCCATCGCTCAACCCAGGGGCAGGGACATGGGGACAGGAACACAGGGGAAGAGGGGAAAGCAGGTACAAGTGCCTACTCACCAGCAGCTCATTAGATCAGGTGTAACATAGTCAGTGGTGGCTACACATGGTAGATCAGTCCAGCCTGTAGTGAAAGGGTATGATCCCATTAACCCTCTCCTATTTGCTTCTCCTGGATGCTTTCTGCAATCTTTTCCTTCATGCTAGCATGAGCAATGAGCTGGAATTGATCCAGATAAAAACTTTATTTCATCTCTTTTCCACAGCCATATGTTGACTGATGCTGGTACACAAGTAGCCAAAGGCAAAGGATGAGTACAACTGAGTGGCATTTTCGATTTACTGTGGATTAAAATGTGTGTGTAACCTTGGCCTTAGTGATTCACTACATCCTTTACTGTTCCACATAATAAAACTATACCTGTCTGTGTTCTCACTATTTGTATTCTGTGGCTCTAAAGGAAAAAGATTTGGGAAATCTGGAGTGTTTTCTGTTGCCCCTCAAATGACTCTTCTCTCTCTTCCAGATTCTGCGGTCATGAAACACTATACCAGCAAGTCAATTTAAAAGAACCATGATTTTTTTTTTTTTTTAATTAGCAATGATTCTGCTGTGGAAGTTGTATAAAGTGTGTCTCCTATGAGATATACCTTCATCATGGGTATTGCTTTTCAGAGCTCCAGCATTTTAAATTATGTTTGCAGAAGATATCAATTTTAAAATGTACTAATTTTATCCACATCTGTTCTGCATTCCATGGAGAAAACACAAGAGCCTGAATACTTTAGGAGTACTACATGTGTTTGTTGAGACAGCTCTTTCACAGAAGTGTTAGTGTTCTGCTTATGTCTTCGTAAATAGGGATGGCAGCTGAAGGAGGTGTTTCTTAAGGGCAAGTCCCAAAGAGGAAAAACAGATGGGCAGAGACAGCTTCAGTGGAGTAACATCTCCAAGTATACAAGCTTGTAAGTTAAGCAGACAGGTTAGTGAAAGACAGGAGCCAACTTTTCTGGACTCTGAAACAAGCAAGTAAACAAACAGAACATTCTGTTGTTTTTAATCTCATTTCTTGTGTGATGTAAGATGAAAACCACATTTACAGAATAATAAAAAAAAGAACGTACTTTATGAAACTCCTTTTTAATTAAATTTGCTTCTATGCTCTGCCTGTTCTCAGAGAAAAGCTGATGTCTTTTACATATAAGGCAAAATATCGAGATATACTGTAGTTTTCCCCTTCACTTGATTTTCATTTAAGTCTAGACTCTACTGTTCAAATAAAATAATACATTCCTACTCAGAAGTCATACTACAGGTAATCATGAAATCATATAACATGAATCTTACAGTATGCTGTACATATTCTTCAGAGACGGAGGATGGGCTCAGTCACCATCAATGTTACCCTTCTCCCATAAATATAGTAATACAATTCATTACATTTAAAGGAAACAGTATTTAAAGAAATTATATGGGAATACTACTTCTTGGTAAGGGGTACATCACACTTTTTAAGACAGTAGGAGCTTCCAAAAACACCACAAATAAAGCTCAAAAGTAACCAAAGCAATTACTTTCATACACTTTTTGATAAATCTTTTGTGATTTATTAAAGAGAGATCATGGGATATGTTGTATTCTTAGAATCAGAACACGGTTTTGTACTAATCTAGATGACGCATATACAGTCAAAAAATGTCATTTTGCAAAATCTGTGGCAGATGAGTTAGAGTACAGGGCAGCACTTCAATTTGCATCCATGCTGAAACACGGTCTATCTCCTTTCTCCCAAGTAAAGCAAGTACAGTATATTTATTTAGTGGCTAATACCCAGAAAGGAGGAAAGCTAGGCCTGGATTGCATACTCTGCTATGCTAGAAATTATGTGCCTAAAGTACTAATGATTCAAGTGAATGTGATAATTTGAGATACTGTAATTGTCAAAAGGAGATAGCTTGGAGGTCCACCGCTTCCTTCTTTACAAGAACCTGGCACTATGCCCTTCCACGCAGATTTTGTTTGCTTCTAAATTACACTTCAGTTGGCAAAACCAGGAACAGGTTCAAACCACTGCCAAGATCTCAATAGTTTATCCTCAGTTATAAATTCAACTGCATGCAAAAACCAGACTACTTACAAAACTGATCAGCCCTTGCAGTGTCTGACACCACAGCCATTGTCAGAGGAACCCCAAGGTGAATGTTTTTGCACAGTGTGAACCACATGAGAATACCAAGAAACAGGTATTATTAGATGTTCTGCACAAGCTGTCTAGGTCTTAACAGGTTTATAGCAGGATGCTGCAGGTATCTTGGTTTTGCTATGAAGCGTAGTGAAAGAATGAGGTTTATCCAGTGACACCTGAAACGCAGCTCAAGTCCATCCCTGGGCATCAGCTTGTATCTTCAATGGTTTTGGCAAGGGTGAAGGATGGCATCCTGAAAGAGTGATCCATTCTAGCTCTACTTTAGATTGCCCCTGGGAGCCACCTGTATCTTTCAGAGACTTGGTTAAACTAAAACCCTAAGTTTTCCATTTCTAAAGTTTTGTGAAATGTATTGCCCCACAGCACTGCCATTCACTGAAACACAAGCAAAACATGCTCCACATTGATGCTTGTGAGATTGCTCTGTTACCCAGCAGTGTCAAGATCTGCAGCATAATTCAAAGACTGCTAATGTAATCAATAATAGTTTGATATTAGCAGCTGGATTGACATGTCTCTTCTTGCTGCAATGCATAAAACATACTGCATTTCTGAACTACCTGTAAAACATTCTTTTCCAATTTCTATCCAGTAAACCAATAACCTTCCTGTAAAAACTACAGCAGAAAAGAGGCAGATTATTTGTTTTCCTCTGGGAGGTACATGAATAACATTCTTACTTCTAAAATAACAGTATCCTGTTCATAAATTGCAAGATTACATCTTTACACTCCCCATACAGAAAACAAAAGCATATGACTCGTGTTAGTGAAAGACAGATGAGATTTTCTCCAGCCCAGGTTTGTGGAAAATACCTTGATCAAAATTACGTGGACAGGGCTTTGAGCAACCTGGTCTAGTGGAAGGTGTCCCTGCCCCGGCAGGGGGGTTGGAACTAGACAATCTTTAAGCTCCCATTCAACCCAAACCAAAATCCATTCTATCTATGGATCTATGAATCTAGGTCTCATCCTGTCCTCCAAGGGCTGTATCACTGTTTTAAATGAGAACAAGTTTTAGTTTATTGAAACTGTTAGATTTGGGAGCCATATTCTTTCTATAAATTGTGTTTCCATTAAAATACTGACATGCTCTGTTGAAGACAAAAATACAGAAAAATACATTAGGAGATACAGAATCTTTTTATTCTTTTCTCTGTAATCCTTTGTTGGCACAGCTTGTGCATATAATACCACAGCAATAAGACTATACTGTGTAAATATATGCTGGTTTCATGTTTCTTTGTTAACATTATATTGTTCTCTTTAATGTTTGGAATACATAGTGAACGTGAGGTCTCATGCATCATTCCTTACAGCTGTTGCACAGTCATTTATATATTTTTTTAAATTGCATTTTTACATTTCAGAAGCTGTTTTTGAGCAGCTTGCTCTGTTCCCAGACTGTCTGCTTGACAGATACTCCTGTGGCAGCTGCATCAGTTTCTCCTAGGCAGCAGTATGTCCTGAAAATGGCTGTCAATACCTTCTTATTCTTTTCTGGTAAAGCAGAACACCTTTATTCAGACAGCAAACTCAGTTCAATTTTTTATAAAAAATTAGCCAATAATAAAAAAAATAAAATTAACCTCTGGTTTTATACTGACTTCATATTCCTGTTCTTCAGGAGATCAGACATGCTTGTACCTGTGACTAAAATTGATTGCTTTTAATATAAAAAAATGAAGCACACCATAACTGATGTTAAACAGAGAAGAAATCTATGGATATATTATTCATAATAACAGGTAAGCTTTAAGGAAGAAAGGCATTAGAAACAGAAGGACCATCAAATTTGAAAATTAAGCACCTGGAATAGAAGAAAGTTTCTGAAACCAAAAGGACAAATGAACAAGGTATGACAGCAATCAAAGAAGGACAAGCATGAAATGAAGCTGTACAGGAGAATAAAAGAAAAGAGTAAAAAGTGATAAAATACTGGAATAACTGAAGGACTTGTTGAGCACTACTGCAAATCTAGCCCCTTACACCTTAATGGACCGGTTCATCACAAAACCTTGCCAAAACATCTGAAGGATTTACGAATTCACTTATTTAAAAAGCAGAAACCTACACAAAAATAACTTCACGCAAAATGAGTGACTAGCCCAACTAAAGCATCGTAAATTTAATTGTCAGGTGTGAACACAAAGACAGCAAACTTTAAGAGGAAATAAATGTGTTTATTTTTAGCTTGAGTAGCTAAGCGACAGATAAAAGAGTGGTAAAATGTTCACTCCCATTAAGGGAATGGACGGATCCTTGACAATAGAAAATTCTTAGTCTTCAAGTATGTCCAATACATCGACAGCATTACTATAAATTAATACATACAATTTATGTAACTGCAGGACGGTTCAAGAACACAAGCATGCCAGTACTTCTACCATGGATCCACAGTCAAGATGCCATGAGGTTTGATTATGGAATAAGTAAAGTATATGATTTTTTTTTTTATTTGTTGTGACAGGGACAATTTGAGACAATTCTTGAAAATAAGCATAAGCCAGTCTGTGAACTGGCAAATGAAATAAAAGACATCAGTTTGCTTAAATACATTTATTCTCTGCCACTTCATTATTCTTTACCACTAAATTTTACTTTGATATAAATCCACCCAAACCATTAACATGCATGTAACGCTATTCTGCTTCTATCCTGGGAAAAGGACTGTTTGTCTTAGATTAGCAGCATGCTGACATTCCCTCTACTTAAAAATTAATTTCTTAATGACTGGATGCAAACATACCTTTTGGGTTACCTTTTGTAAAGGAAATCATGCATCAAAGTAGCTGGTGATCGATCCTAGCCAAAGATAGGCTTTAGGTTCCCAGTTCTGTATAAAATAAGATGTATAGCAATGTAGAACAAACTAGGGCAGCACTCAGACACACTGTTATACAGTAAGTGGCCCTGTTGATTTAGAATTCATAAATCATGGAATAGCAAGTTGGAAGGGGCCTCAAGGACCATGTGATCCAACTTTTATAGGCAAAGCATGACCTAGACTAGATGTCCCAGCACCCTGTCCAGCCGAATCTTAAGTGTTCATTGTTTGGAAGTCCACCACTTCCCTAGGGAGTTTATTCCAATGCCTGATTGTTCTCATTGTGAAAAATTTTCCTCTTGTGTCCAGTTGGAATCTCCCTGGGACTAACTTGTGCCCATTACCCCTTTTCCATGTAAACACTTGTAGAAAGAAAGTCTCCACCTTTAACTACTGGAACATGGTGATAAGGTCTCCCCTGAGCCATCTTTTTTCAAGGCCAAACAAACCCAGTTCTCTCCTCCTTTCCTCATGCAGCTTCCCAGTCCTTCCATCATCTTTGTGGCCCTTCTCTGGACCCTCTCCAGGCTGTCCAAGTCTTTTTTGTACCACAAGAACCCAAACTGAACACAGTATTCCAGGTGTGGCCTGACAAGCGCCTGAGTGGGACAATGACGTCTTTACCTCTGCTGGTGATGCCCTTGATGATGTAACCCAACAGCCTGTTGGCTTTCTTACCTAATGAATGACAAATCCCAAGCCAACCTTGGCCAAAGTATGAAAGACTTCCTTACAAACCTCTCTGCCAAAGACAAGTTTTTCATTGTGTTATCATCTGTACACTGAATATGAATACCAAAGGTCTCTCACAGGGCTGCACATGCAGCCAACTTTTGCCACCCTGACTATACAATAGTAATTAACTTGGCGGTTTTATGATTCATTTCACTCTTTTTATGTTTTTCAAGACAACAAAACCCTAACTCCTGCCTCACGTTTAACCACCACCTTAGCCTTTAACCCGCGTGATGGCAGAGACAGACCTCCACAGTGAGATTTACCTTAGAGCGGAGGAGGCGAACACGGGTGAACACCTGGTCACCCACACACCGCCGCGCACCTTCAAAGCCGTCCGGTTACCACAGAGCAGAGGGCAGCTGCCGAGCGGGAAGGCTGCGGCAGCTCCTGGCCCCCGGCTTCGTGGCAGAGGCTAGAAGGCGGCATGAGGGGAAGCAAACGGGAGGCGTGCGGCCCTGAAGGACCGGCTGCTGGAACCTCCCAACGCCCAACTCCCATTCGTGATTTGCCTGCGGGCACCGCACCGCCCTCACAGCGGGCGGGGGGAAGCGGCGGGACGCTGCTGGGCGGTGGCGCCTGCTCAGTGCCCTGCAGAGGGTTTGGGGTGCCCCTGCAGGTGCCTGTTCTCCGCGCGCTTTGCCGGCCGGGGGCCCGCTAGCACAGGAGCTGCGGAGCCCGGAGTGCTGGCAGTGTCGGAGAGGGCTGCCGCGGAGAGCGCGGGCCAGGGATGCCGCGGCGGGTGGCGGGCAGGCGAACGCCGAAGCTGCTACATCCGGGCTGCAGCTGCGGGCACCTGCTGTGCCGGGGGCCTCGGGTGACATTGGGCCTCGGCAGCTGTAGGGGAGGACGGGTTCTGGAGTCTGGTAGAAAGGGAGATCTTCGCCTGCTGCCGCCATGTTTCGCGTTATCATCAGCCACGCCAAGAAGCACCCCAGCGTGAGTGCCCGGCGGCAGTGTCCCGGCGGGCCGCCCTCCCCGCCCTGCGCTCTCCCGCCCCGGCGGCGGTCGTTGCCCTCGGCCCTTCGGCCGCCCTTCTCCACGTTTGTCCATCTCCTTTCCCTCTGGATGCTTGCCCCCTCCGGCTGGCCGGGACTGACGGCGTGGGGGCAGCTCAGGGCTCGTCCGGGAGGCACCGGCACGTCCTTCTCTTTTTGTAGTATATGTGGGTCCTTCTCGTAATGCAGCAGCGACGGTCAAGGTGGCTCTGTCACTGATCCTGCTCGCCTCATTCCTTACACTCCCCCACTCGCGATTTCTTTATGATCAGGGATTTAATAGTAGGGACTGTTTTGGACAGTGGAATGTGCTGTTACAGCACGTTTGGTTGTCCTGCATGTAGCAGTATGTTTTCCGTGTCTCCCTCTTCATAGCTGCTAATCTCCCTGACCCCAGGCATATCCTGCACACAGGAAGGGGTTTAGAGGGCTGGGCATTACGGCGCAAAGTATGTGAGCTTGCTCTTTGGTTTGTCACTGTGCTAGCTAGAAATGCTAGGTAATAATACTATTTGTTATATTCTCGTGTAACATTTTTGTTTTTTTTCTTACAGTTGATCCCTCTGTTTTTGATCATTGGATCTGGAGGCGTTGGCGCAGGCCTGTATCTTATGCGTTTGGCAATGTTCAACCCTGATGTCTGGTATGTATAAAATAATTCACAGTGCCCAGTCCATTTGCTGCATATATTAAAGTAAACTTCACTGCTTTGGTTTTTATGTTTCTGGAGGCCTTAATGTCTTGCTCCAGTATCACTGGCACTAAGTGTGAGGATATTTCCTTGATCGGAAGATTTGTTTGTTTATCGTATGATATTTAGAGACTGCTAACAAAGGTACTTGTAAATGTACTTGGATGGGTTACACTTCATGGCCTAATAACCACATATGAATTTTATTTATTTTGAAGGTAGTTTGATTTTTCTTAATATATTCTCCTATCTTATATTTCTCAATAGCTGGGACAAGACAAATAATCCAGAACCTTGGAACAAGCTGGCTCCCAGTGATCAGTACAAGGTAAACATAAAATCACTGCTTTAAGATACATAAAATCACTGCTTTGAGATGTTTGAGTATATTGGGAAGTAGCTGAATGAGTAATGTATTTCCTCTGCTGTGCAATGTTTGCTTGTCTTTAGAACTCCAAGCAGAGAGCGCTGGGTTGAGAATTAAAATTTTTCTAGAGTTGGTTGGTAATGGGTTGAAAGAATTCTGTATGGAAGCAGTCGTATATATTACACTCGGAGAAAAAGAGGAATCATATGTGAGAGGAAGAATATATCAGCTCATAATACTCAGAAATAAACTACAGGGAGAAGGACAAAACTGTGTAAGTTCTGAACTAAAGCTTTCTAAGCTTTAAACTGTTGGCCTTTACTCATGAGAAGCACAGCAGGAAAATGTCAGTCTGTAACATAAATACTAATTCAGTTCTACAGTTGACTGTTTGGAAACAAAACACTTGTCTGTAAGTAACTGGATGTAGTAGCAGTGTTCTTTAAGTAATCAAGTTATTTCCGTGAACTAATGAAGAAGCAAGCAAAGATGTGTAAAACATTTGGTAGTTTGCAGAAATTATGGTTTTATTACGTTTTTACTAAAGTGCTATTTTACTAGGTTCCTGTTAAGAATAGTTAAGGATTATCTTTAAGCTATTAAAAAAATAAACCTACAATGTTTTCAAAGCTAGTGTCTGGTTACCATTCCAACTGCTGAAATAAGCAAAAAAGCCCCACTCTCCAAAATAAAGTATGTTGTGACTCCCCTCAAGGTCCAGGGGAACACAATACTTTGTTTTCATTGCTGTTTCTGGAATGTTACTGTTTCTTAAGTGTCTAAAAGAGGCAAATTTAACTTGGTGCAGCACAAATTCTCTTAAAGTGTGAATGCCTTGCGTAGCATTCCTCTTCTCTCTTAGCATGCAAACACAACCTTGCGGTTTACCATATTTGGGTGTGTGTGTATCATTGGTGATTTTTTTCTTCCATATCTGCACTGTGGGAAATGGAAAAGCAGATACTCTTAAACTGAGGATGACTGTTGAGTAAAAAGCTGTGATATAAGTTTTAATGCTTGGTGCAGTTGTTTTTTCTTTTGTAAACTTCTCTCAAGTTTACAGAAAAGACTAAGGAGGTGTGTCAACTTCCTCAGTCTTCCCAAACAGTTGAAGATCTGATCATTACTGTAGGATTTTTACAGAAAGGTTTAATTTGAGTGTGCTGGAGGCTGTTTTGTTTTCTCTGAGGAAGTAAAAAGAAATACTACATTTGGTCATAACTAAAAATAAGCTAATAGACAAATATTTCGTTATTCTTAAAGAAAAGCTGAAGCGTCACATGGCTGATGTCAAGTCAGTCTGGGATGCCAAAATATGCTTCTAGTCTGGAGACTCATTGTCCTCACTGATTGCTTGGGCTGTTTTGAATTGCTTATAATGGGATCCAACTTTATTAATGTAAACTGAGAGTGTGAAAGGATCTATTCTTACTTTCCTTCCTCCTTGTCATATCTTACAGTTCTGGATGCAGATACTTTAACCAAACTTTTGCAGGAGTGCTCTAAAATGTTCACTTGTGATCTCATTGTGTACACCATGCTTTGTGCCACTTGGCAAGCAAGGTGGTGCTTCAGTATACAGAAACACATAGATTTTGGGGCAAAAAAGATAAACTCAGCGCTACTGTAAGAACTTCCTGTGAATGCACTTTTAATTCTTGGGTTTAAACAAGAGATATACAGGGTTTTCTCTAGTTGTAGACACAAGCACTGCCTCATTTTAAATGCAGAGCTTCTAGTACTGTATGCAGAATGAAGATAGTATTAAAATGTTACTGCTCCTCAAAGGTTTAGTGTCCAGACTCAAACTGTGATTTCAGCTTCCTGACATGAGTTCAAATTACGTATGTTTTTTAGTAAATACTATGGAAAATGGATACTCATTTTTTCCCCCCCTCTCTTTCCTAGTTCTACTCAGTTAACGTAGACTACAGTAGACTGAAAAAGGACCGTCCTGACTTCTGAACAGCACACTCATCTCCATAAGCTGCACAGAAAGGTCTTCCAAAAGTCATCCGCACAATTGTCATGCTTTATCATCCTGGAAATAATCAAACTTGCCTCACACTGCACTTAATCATGTGTTTGAAAGTTTTTGATGAGGCCTAATAAACATCTGAAACTTGAAGTGTCTGCTCTTTAACTTTGCAAAATGAGAATATCCTCCTATTAACGGTTGGTATGATCAAATAGTAAGCAAAAGCTAATTTTTCAACAAGAAAGCAGAGTTGTCTTGATGGGCTTTATACACAGTCTGTTGACTTCAGAGAAGAAATTACATGTCCATGCGGTACACCAGTCTGCAAGAATTTGAAAGCATGTGTTTGAGTGTGCGTATATGTGTATTTTTTTAGTTGTACCTGATTTTTTCTACTTTAAAAAGTTTTGGTAGCGAAAAAATAAATGCTAAGAAGTCATTGTCCAGCAGGGAGGCAAAAGATGTTGCTATACGTTGCTGGAGGGAAGGTGGAAAGGGGGGAAGCACCAAGTTGTGCAAAGGGTTGTTTCTTATATTTATTTTTTCTGGTTTGTGGGTTGGTTGGTTGCTTTTTTTAAAGTTGTAAGCAGTTTGTTAAGACAATCTTGAATATTGGAAAAAATAAAATTCTAGGAACATATTCAAGATTCCCTGTGGATTACACTTTTAAGGAAGGGAAGCACACCCTAAGCAGAGCAGGGTACAGGATTTGAGAAATTAGATTTTCATGTAAGAACAAAAACACCTTTTGGCAAGGGTGAATTCTCGTATTTCAGTGCATGGCTAAGTCTGTAACTATCAGTAGATTCTTCTTTGTGCTTTTCTGTGAGCATCTGATATATTCTTGGGTAAGCGATGTCATTCTGGACTATCTGACTGTACAGCTATTTCTGTTTTGGTACGTTTCAGTCCACTTAAAAGTAGACTCTTGAGAATGCAGATAACCATAGCTGACAGATACATTAACAAACTGAGCAGCAACAGAAGAAAAACTATTCTGTAGTAATTGACAGCAAATTAACAGTATTTGCAGAGACTTCGTATTTTATATGAAAAAATCTTGGGGTTTCTTTGGTAGCAGTTCAGATCATCTTCATTATATACCAAAATGGTAGATGTACTTGAAGTTTTCACTTGTTTGATAGGCTTTTGGGGAGTCTGAAGAAGCAAATGAGTGTTATGACTGAGATGAAGTTTACAGTGGTGGGTACAGTCTGTTAGTGTCCTTGAGGACTGTGGTTGCTATCCGAATATTTTGGGGAAGTAGATGGTTGTGTTGCAATATTTCATTCTGTCCTATTTTAAGTGGTAATGGTCAATAGTCACTGTACTTGCCTAACATAAAACTATTAAGTGTCATAAAAATTCTGTTTCTCAATTTTAATGCTTGAAATATTCAGTAATTTTAAAAGGTTAAATAATTTCCAAAAGGAAACTGGGTCAAATGAAGAATGCTGCATATTTTCTGTGACAGCAGCTTGTCCAACAACATTATTTTCATACAAGCATACTACTATTTTTTGGTTCCATGGGACTAATTTCTCACTGCAGTATTTACAGTAAGTCTGTATTAAGTTATTCTGTGGGCAGAAATTCATCTCTTGCCTATATCTTCAGCTTTGGGATCTACAAGCATTGAAATTCATCATTATTGGTAGTATGACATTATGTGTTCTTCAGATCCCTAGAAGTTCCACATTTTTTGATATTTTATAGTTAACTTATGGGTTGATCTGTCTTAGTGATCTGTTATTATTTCCTTAGTAGTTTGGGGGAGGGAGGTATTTGTTGGCTTGGTTGGTTTTAAACTTACAAATGCAAGTTTATTGCATTTGTTAATTTGTTAATCCCTGTTTCCTTTTTTTATTTCATAAAATTCCAGACCTGCAAGGCCTCAAATTCTTGCTTACCTTTTTCTATTCTGAGTTTTCCTTAGGGACAGAGGAACTATTTGTTCCATGTAAAACCAAAGCACGTGCTTGGCCTTAGTTTATAACTGCTCACTAGTGGTCTCTCAGTATGTTTCTTTGCGTTTTTGTAGTGTACTGTTTCTGAAAGAGAATGTTTCCACAGCTTGGCAATATTCCATCTATATTAAAATATTTAAGCATCTTTAAAGCTTCTTTAAAACCATCTTCCAACTCTTTCTTCTCCATGAAGTCAAAGATGGTATTCCCTGTAGACATCATGAAGTGATTGCAGTTTAGTTTTTTTTATTTTAGCTTTTAATGTTCATCTTTGGCTATTAACTTTTATAAAACGACTAAATCCCAAACTGAGGTCCTTCTTTAACACTGTGACTTGTAATTTTGCTCAAACTGATGTCCTGTTACCTTAAAAAGGCTGATACTCTGCTGTCTATGTTTTGGCCAAGATAGATACAGCTGCTAACCTCCAGTTTGTGTCAGGTTTATTTTGAATGATCAGTGTAGGCCTGGCCTGTGTGTCTTGTTAATGAGCCACAGACAGAAGATTCGTCTGTTATTTTTACAATACAGCATTTTGCCTGCCACTGTCAGATTATTCTGCACCTCCTTATCAGTGATCCTGTGATGCAGAAGCGTGACCAAATCTGAAATTAACTGCTCACCTAGGACAGAAAGAATGACAGGTTTCCATAGTTTTGGCACATGAACACACACTCTGCAGCAAGTTGCAGTGTATTTCCTTTGGTTGTATTTTTAGTATAGCCAGTAAGTTGGATTTGTGTTATTTGCCTGCAGTGAGGAAAGTTCCTTGTGAGTGTTAAATATCTCACTGCCTCTAAGAAATTAGAAGGGTGTGCCTGATATTAAAAATAATTTAAATTTTGCATAGCATTTCTAGGCAAATGTCATCTGAGGAAATAGATTTCAGATGTTTTCAAGCTCTGCTTTACCTTTAAAGATAGTTTGGTGTGTGACTATTGAATGACCTTTAAAACTAAGCAAATGTATGTTTAGTGCTGATTGGACTGTAATAATTTGTCAGAAAGGTTGAAAAGTTCTTAAAGGAATTTAAAAAGTAGTTAGAACAGAAAATGAGTTCTAGGAAAAAAGAAAGATAGGTGCAAGTGCGCGCAAAGTTACTGTTTCTACTCATTGGCCAGCCTTATTATGAAAGCAATTGTATGAGCTAGAAGACTTCTCCAAGACAACGTGAAGCACAGCAGGTCTATGAGAACTCAAAAAAAAAAAAAAATACGGATTCACT
Organism: Pezoporus flaviventris; assembly: GCF_033815535.1. Taxonomy (NCBI): domain Eukaryota; kingdom Metazoa; phylum Chordata; class Aves; order Psittaciformes; family Psittacidae; genus Pezoporus; species Pezoporus flaviventris. The sequence goes on from NW_026892603.1 coordinate 5,601,311, forward strand.
TGCATCATTGCCATAATAGAGTTTTGTGGTTTTTTTTTTCATATTGCTTAACAGAAAAGCTTACTCTTTAGACCTCTCTTTTTGAAATCCAGAAGCTGCTTTAATGCTTTTCTGATTTCACACTCAGTCTGCTTTTCCTTGGAAGTGGTCCTGGCATCAGTATTTATTCATGAGATGTTCATATGAAGCTCAAATCATTTCATCTCCTCCTCTGATCTCTAAGATTCTTAAGAGTGCCTCTGGATACCACTATGATGGCATGTTTTCCAAATGTGTGTTAATTCTGGTGCCATCCAACTGATGATGAACTTTGTGGATTTTTTTATAATTTCATAATATTGTTCTCTGTGGTTGGTAAAGCTTAACGCTTTCTTAGCAAGAATGACATGAGCCAGTAGAATGCGAAAAAATACAGTTTCCTTTCATTCATGAGAACCAAGTCTGGTTTTAGCATCCAGAGTAACATTTGTCTAAACTACAAGAGTGTTATACATTTTTTCTTCTTCCTTTTTTTGAAGTTTCATGTGAATGAAACTAACAGGTAATTTTTAGAGTTTTTAAGCTAATGTCATTCTCACAGTTACAAGCTGAAGAGCCTAGGAGATCACTGCATTTTGAGTTACATGGGTTGAGTTTTTTTTTTCTTCTATTTTCAGTCAGAATCAGTATTACTTTAGGTAATGTGAAATGAAAATTTAAGTACGCAAGTCAAGGCAAGAACAAAACATTCAGACTTTTGATAGTTTGCTATCAGTATTTACCTGCCACTCATTTACTACCAGAACTGATACAAGACTCACATGTGAAACTCCAGCAAAAGACTGCAGGTTCTGAACATGATTGTAAAATAGTTTATTATCACATGGCAATGCATACATTACAAAGGAGAATAGAAATTCTGCTGGTAATAGTCATGACTATTGGCAATGCTTTATAACATAGACACCTCAAATAATATTTCTAGGATCATTAATTTGAATTACTTTGGACAAAATAATGCACTACACCATTTACAGTTCATCACTATAATGTAAAGACAACTTTACAAGAGAACTGCACAAGGCATAACCCAATAGGCAAATTTATAGACTTGTTTTTTTCATGTCAAAGCAAACTAACTATGAACATGAAATGTTTTCTAATTTTACTTTCCCTACTGCAGGCAAATGAAACAAACTGCTGAGAAGGTAATGAAAACAGATTACTTAATGGTGAAAAATCTGAGTGCCATTTTTCTCTACCAGTGGTGCCACTGCTGGAATTTAATGGGGTGTCACCAGTGTGTCTGAATGAAGATTTTGGTCCTAGCTGTTTAAAATGGGGTTGAATCTAATAAGATTTCCTCAGTACTGATAACATCTTATTTTTTTTTTCCCTAGACTGAGAGCAGGAAAGTAGCAGAACTCATTATCACCAGGAATAAAACAGATTTTCATCCCAATTTCAGACTTCCTACTCTAGTATCACATCTCATGGTAGTCTATGGGATTTTGATAGAGGGTTCAGGGGATAATCTCCTTCTTGTCTTCATAATGTGTCAAACAGATTTAACTTCCTAGCATTTCTGAAGTTTAGGGGAGGAAAATTCATCCCAGCAAGAGAGACAATGTGCTTAAAATGACCAGGGATCAGTTACTGAAGTGGTTTTCTGCACATGCAGATCATACCTCTTCCTCCCCTTAATAAAAGCCCAGGTAAGTTCACAAATTATTCCAGAGGAAAAAAAAATAAATAGTAATATACATTTGACTGAAGAGGGATATGGAGCTGAATCACTTTTTACATCCATTGCACCAAGTTTTTCATTTTGGTGCAGGAGCTTTCTCTGTTTATGTCCATCAGTTTCTACACGTTTTTAAGAAATGCAGGAGTTGTTCATCACACATACCGTGACTGCTTGGCCTATTAGGATGCAGTGAGAATTAGGTTGAGAATAAAAGCAAGCATGTTGTTCCAGTGGGTTTAAATTACTATTCAAAATAAAGAAGCAGAATGACTGCAGAAGAAGGTCTGGTGCACCCTGTTCTGAATTTAGACTGCTAATGACAAGTTTGTATTAATGCAATGGTGTGAAATAAAAATAAAACCAGGTTTATGATTAATTTGGAAATAGCATTTCTGCCTACATAGCCTTGTAATGGTATTCTTCAAGCTTTAATTTTTCTAAGTAAGATCTATGTAAAATGTACATACAAATCGTACCTCAGCTGTATGTATTTTAATTTGATATACTTTCTCCTAATGATTTCAGTGTCAGTAATGATTTGTATTAGCTTAAGATCCTAGTATTTTGTATTTCACCATACGTTACTGTACCTGATCAAAACTTGTCTTACACCTTTGAACAGGAAAAGGGTTTCAGAAGATCTTCCATCTTGTATCCAATTTTATTTTTACGTATGAAAATTTAACAGCTGAGTCACCAGAAGGAGTTGTTCAGCAAATTGTTATTCAGTATTGGAGAAGGGCCTACATCCCTTTTTCTGTAATGCAGTGTCACAGAGTAAGCAGTTGAACATCTCTCTCCCCAAAATAAGGAGAGACAAAATTTTCAGGAGCTGTTTTATGCTGGTGGCACAGCATATAAACACAAAAGGAGTCTTTTGGATGGATGGATGGGTGGATAGGTAGTGAAAAACCACCACCCGAACTGCTCTTTATTCCAGCACCCTGGCAATGGTTTGCTTTTATCAATCCCTGGCAGAGGGGAGTAAGTCAGGAGCTGACTAATGGTCCAGGCTACAGCAGCTGTGAGCTTAAAGGTGATCTAGACGGCCGTGCAATATTTAGATAGAGAGGATAAAAAAGATGACTCAAACCTTACCTGTTTCCCATATCAAATCAAATATTTCACAACTGGTCTGCTAGCTGGAGCAAAGATTAGTCAAGTTCTTACAAATTCTACAATTTAATAACCTGAGCTTGAGCTGACAAAGAATAGAGGACAAATTGCAATGGGATCCTCAAAATTAGAGGATTATCTTGCCAAAGAAATACTTCTACCATGGAACACAGCATGCAGTGGTCAGGCAGGTAGATATGATTTATATTGTATATAGCGATAGACCTCCTAATCCTGAAGCCTAGGTGCTTGCCCTAGCAGTCAAATGAGTCTTGTAGCTGCATTCAGCAGCTCATGGAGCTTAAACAGTATGCTTCATAAATAGTGAAGCTCTCCTGGATGAAGCTTAACATTCCATTATCTACCTGTGTGCACATAAACCACAAAATAAACAGTCCAGTAGTGTATCTGAAGTTCTGCATAGATGTATTTTGCTGTGTTTCTCAGTCATTATAGAAGGCTTTTATGGGAAAGAAGAATGAGCTTTTTGAGACCCCAGAAAGAGAGATTTGTTATATTCAAAGCAAGGAGAATGGAGAGACAGAAACAAGTGGTCTACTCACTCAGGCATAGGAAAGCAGAGAATATAAAATGTGCAGTGGAAGCGTAATGAATTTCTCCATTACAAATTATTGTCACAGGGAAATGTTTTTCTACATGAATTTTGACACAGAAAATTGGATGGATTTTTTGTTTGTTTGTGTGTTGCATTTATTGAAAATGAAAAAGCTCAGAGACAGCAGTATACAAATGTGTATAGATGTGTTGCCTAAGGTCTCAATTTTTCTTGTCTTCAGTCTTTATGTTCTTATCCTTTCTTCAGCTAGATAGCCAGGGTTTCTGCTTACTAGCCTGAGAAATCTTCTTCATTCATATATCTTCTCCTTGTCAGGAGCTTTCCTTCTGTTATGGCTATGCTATTTCTTGACATGCTAGAAACACTGGATACTTTTGTGTTAAAAAGGAATAGCACCTTTTCCAGTCACCCCCTCATTACAGCTGTGACACCTGCTTCCTGAGTAAGCAGGAAAACTAAATGATTCAAGTAAAACTTTGAAGAATTTGAAATAGAAAATTGCCTTCATAGAAAAATACCTACCAAGAAACTGAGGATCACTGGTGGACACCTGGCCTCTCTGAACAAAAAGGTGTATCATACCCTCGCCAAAACAACATCTGAAAAGTGGAATTCACTGTATATTAAATACCTAGAAGATTATTAGCTGTTTAAACATTGTATGAGTATGTGATTTGGTACCTTAAAACCAAAAAAAAAGTTGGCATTGCATGCACAAAGAATATAATAAGATACATATTTGACTTAGAAGTGCATCTGTAAAGGACACAAAAGTATTTGTATTCTCTAGTGCTTTGTTTTCTACTGAAAGATTGTTAATACCAAGTAGGGATCTTTGTAGATCCAGAACAACGTTACTTGGTTCTAACCAGTTTTGCGTAACATCGTACAAGGACTGATACAAAACCTGCTTAAATTAAAAGAGAGTTTCCCATCGGCTACAGCAGGCTTTGTATTAAGAGCCTTTTAATATTTTAGGGTCAGGGAGGAAGGAAGGATCATCCAGGGTGATATTTTCATGTCACTGCAGCCAAACGGAGTTTCATGATTGCTTTGGATGAGACCAACATTTTCCTTTAGAACTGGATTTTCAGTTGGGTATTGTGATGGTTTTGTCTGGGATAGAGCCAATTTTCTTCACAGTAATTGGTATGGGGCTACGTTTTGAATTTGTGCTGGAAAGTATTGGTAACACAGGGATGTTTTAATTGTTGCTGCGCAGTGCTTACACAGAGTCAAGGCCTTTTCTGCTCTTCACTCCACCCCAGCAGCGAGGAGACTGGGGCTGTGGAAGCTGGGAGGAGACACAGCCGGGACAAGCTGACCCCCACTGACCCAAGCGATATCCCATACCATATGAGGTCATGCTCAGCATGTAAAGCTGGGGGAAGAATGAAGGGGAGGACATAGGTAGTGATGTTGTTTGTCTTCCCAAGTACCCCTGTTAACACATGATGGAGCTCTGTTTTTCCTGGAAATGACTGAACACCTGCCTGCTGATGGGAAGTGGTGAATGAATTCTTTGTTTTGTTTGTACACGCAGCTTTTACTTTACTTATTAAACTGTCTTTATCTCAACTGATGAGTTTTCTCACTGTTACCCTTCCAATTCTCTTCCCCATCCCACTCGGGGGCGGGGGGTGAGAATGAGTGAGCGGCTGTGTGGGGCTTAGTTGCCAGCTGGGGTTAAACCACCACAAGTAGAGATGATTCACAAAAGTCACTTTATCAATCCAAGGGGTTAGAGATGACCTTTAGAGCTACTTTGTATATTTACTATTTTGTATATGCATACATTTAACTTCACCAAGGTCAGGTTTTGCATAATTTTGTTTACCTAATGATATTAATTCTGTAGAATTGCTATTGTTATACTATTTTGGATTTTATATCTGTTTTCTAAGCCAAATAAGCCTTGCTTTTTTTAAAGCAATCTTGACTATTAATTTTCTTAGGACTAATTAATGCATGCAACTTCCAACAGAGGAGAAGAATTAACTTCTGATTTCTGGTGAGAGGTGTGCTTGGATATGCTGGCTAATGCCATAAGTTAAGGGACCAGAGAGTTCGCTTTCAAGTACGCCCTAAGCCTTAAGGAAACCTATTTAGCAAAATGCTGTATTACACAGCAATATGACTTTGGGCAAACCAGCCTTTTCTTTTCACTCTGGTAGCAGTCCAGCCACATGAGCATAGCACACTGAATCTGCTCAGACTAGCAGAGCTGCCTGGCACTACTGTAAGGCCATGGCTGCTGGTCTCCAGGCAAGCTTGTTAAGAGCTATCTCAGTTATTGCTGTGCAGCACTGCCCTCTGCCTTGCAAATTTATGCAATCTAGAACATACTTAATGATTTTAAAGGGCAAGACTGAAGGATTTGCACTGTTTCCTTGATGGTTATTTGAATGGAAGAAAAAAGAGCTGTAGGATTATTTGCACACTACAAAATACAAACAGGATGAAGAATGTGCATTATAAATAAGTGATTTTTGTGCAGCTGTAAGTATAATTTCTGCTAAAGTATGCACATATGTGCACACATAATACATGCCTTAGATATAGTATACACACATGAAATGTGTTGTAATACTTGTACTTTAGGTGATATGTTACATATTAACATGGTGAGGTGCATGCAGCCACTGCAGAGCGCTCATCTATGGTGTTCAAATGGCATATGCTCTTCTTTTCTTCATGAAAATGGTAAGTCCTTTTGCAGCTGGATCTGTATGGGGACATCAGTTCTTAAAAGAGAGACAGTCACATTGGGCAAGCAGCAGGCAGGGTTTCTAGGGCTGAGCTCTGCGTCACCAGGGCTGGAAGAGGGCCACTGAGTGATGTGCTACGCCAGCCTTCCAAGCCCTTCCAGCTGCACGTACATCTATGCATCGTTAGAGGAGCAGAGGCTACTGCAGTCGCCCAGTGGCTGTTTGTGAACAGCTCTCTTACCATTTTACTGTCTGGGAAGGAAAATTTCTCTTTATCTTCTCTTCACTGGTTTCCCAAGAGTGTGAGGTGCCATGGTAGTGATTATGGTCATAATGCATATCAGGCAATAAGCCTATTTCTTAGGGTGTTTTAATATTCCACATTGGTATCCTAGCATGCTTGAAAAGCAAACCTTGCTGATGTTTATTTCTCCATTTTTGCATAAAGTTTATGATTTTCGAAGTAAAGGAGGACTCTATCAATACTCTTTTAAATACAGCATTGCTATTTTGTTGAAATACCTCTTGTCTTGCTATAAAAGGTGCTTTCTTGAGAACTGATCTATTTCACACAAACTTTCGCCATGTGGTGATGTTATGTTACAAATAGCAGAGCTTTATTGTGATATCTTGGCTTCTTTGAGTTAATATTTTCTGTGAACTTCTAATGCAGGCATAAGCTTGGATTAATCTACGCAAATTTTAAGGAGATTTTAGTTAATGGTAAAAAGGCATCTCTTGGAGGTTTAGAAGCTTAAGAAGTGAAATAAAAATAGGCACCATCATACTCAGTGCACTGATATTATTTTTTTATTCTCATTTAAATTGAAAGAGTTTGTATTGTGGATAAAAATTAGAGGTAAAATGTTAAACATACTGAATGCAATGAGAATTTACTGTTGCTTTAAATAGAGCCAAGATTTCTGTTGGAGTTATTCATAGTGGAAGCTTTTGCAAATTGAACTAGTGTTTGCTTAATCCTTCTGTTTTCAGTGGAGGAACATATTTATGAAACATGCATGAGATGTGTGGCTCTTGGCAGGAAGTGTCCTGGCTGCTTTTTGCTGCAAAGCACCTCAGCCTTGGCAAAATAGGAGCAACAAGCTTTAACCAGATTAACAGTTTATCTGATTCAGTGATCATCTTGCTTTAGGATAGAGTTATAGCCATCAGAATCGTTTTCTTGATCTTACTCAGAAAGCATTCACCAAGAAGTGAGAAAGCTGCATTTAGTGCAGATGTGCTATCACTGAAATTAATGCTTTTGGTTGTTCCTGTGATTTACTTTTTGGGCATTATTCTAAGGTATGTAGCTACCCTATTTTTGCAAACAACTATATATAATCTATATATGTGATGATTCCTCTTGCAATAGTTTTTGAACACAAAAAAAAGAATATTACAAAGATCTTTGAAATCCTGCTTTTTTATTGTTGTCTCTGGTTTTGCTTGGTTACTTGGGTTGGGTTTGTTTTGGTTTTTTATTCAGGGATATGGCCTGTTTAAGAAACAGTAACACATGCAGTCTAGAGGGAAATGACCAGTTGTGACACTCTCTATTTTTTATATAATTTTTTTTTTTTTGTAAGTATTTCCTGAATACCCTGTAGTCCTTGAGATCAAAGAGTTAGAGGATACGTCCCTTTGTCAGCTGCTAAATTCTCCTGAATTTCCCTCCTTACTATGTAGTATACTATGTAGTTTTAGAAATTTCACACTCCGCCGGCAGCTATAAATCCTTATCCCTGTGTTTATTCTAATCTGATTATTCAAAGACTCAATTTTAAACATTTTCACTATGATAGCTCCAGGATCCAATGCATACTCCTAATACTAGATTGGCCTTTCCCAAAGAACATGCAGCCTGAATAAATAAGATAGAAAGGAGCTGGAGAAAGGGTTCATGTTAATCTACAAACACAAAAATAAAAGTAATGATTTTGTATGACAGTACATAACCATACATTTATTGAATGGATTGCTTCACTTTCATTTACTTTCATTTACTGGGCCTGCCATATGGCCACACTTTTTCTTCACAGCAGTGATATTATCTGCTTTTCTGTGCCAGTGTCCTAGCCCTTGAGGTTGTTTATCCCTGCAAAAAGAGAAGATCAAACTTGTAATCCACTGCAGCAATAGTCTTCCAGACTCAATCAGATTTCTTGTTAATCTCCTTGACAAGCATGAGTGTAGCTTCCTGTGCCTGAAGAAAAGCTTAAAGTTCACTGAATCGCTGGTTCCCAGCATAGCTGGTTATAATTCTCACTTTTAAACTCTTGAGAGCTGAAAACACCAAGTTGGTCCAATTTATTTTTAACACTGAAAGTGATAAACAGTTGTGAAATTACTTCAACCCTAAACTCAGCTTTGCGGCCACTCTGGGGATAAAAAGATTAAGAAAGGTATATTCAATTGGTTTATATATAGACCAGCACCGCGAAGGGAAGAAATAAAAAAAAAAACAACAAAAAAATGAGGGAGAAAACCGTAAGTATTTTGTTGTTTTGTACTTGATTTTAAGTGGCTTCAGAATTACTAGACCACCAAAATCCAGCAGATACCATAGGCACTGAATGTTTCTGGACCAGTGGAGAAGTAAAAGAGGATGCTATTTATGAGACTAGCACTATGTAGAGCACTTTTGCATGGAGGCTACGCTCAGCACAAACCCTATCCAGTCCTGTCTGATTCGTGTCATATACATCATGCTCTGTACACACATATCTCTAAAAAACCCACATGTCCTGTAGGTTAGTCCTGATGCAAAGTGAGTCCAGATGTGCTTAGAACATCTGTTCCTCTGAAAGTACGGAATATGGTATATTATATGGAATAAAAAGTGGGCACCATTGCAAAGGTGTCATTGTCTCTCAAACTGAAGCTTAACCACGTAAGTCCAGTGAAAGATTTTCATGTACCTAGAGTTCTTGTCTCCCTGCCTCATGAAGTGGAATTAACTACTGGTAGTGGTTTTAATGTGATATTAAACACAAAGTTGAATACTTCGCAAAATAAATTTAATTAATTGACCTAATATATGGAAAGTTAAATGAGAACAAACGTTCTGCTAGCCAGAGATATCTGACCCTACAGCCATCATGCCATATCAAGGACTACATGACTATTTATTCCCAAAGCTCATACAGACTTATTTTTCCTGTGTTTCATTATTTTCTATCCTGAGCAAATCCTTCTGCGAGGAAAAAGCAAACCATTATGTGTAGTTCAGCACAAAATGTTCAGGCACTAATAAGAACTTCATTTTCCTTCTGAGCATTGTTACATTATAGACCAATGAGGTTCCTATTGCAGCAAAATTAAAAACCATGATCCTTGAATATGAAGTTTTGTACAAATCTTCTGGCTAAGATTCAAAAGATTTCTTGTAGCATCTGTAGCATCTACCGGGTATAAACTGGAGTAGCTAATAAACTATGGGAAAAGCTGATAATTGTTTGTCAAGGATCCAACAGAAAAAGGAAGTTGATTGTTTTTCCATTGGCTTTATGGACCTTAACCAGGGTACATAAAACTAAAGTTGCTGTAAGAAATCCCAAAACCTGATAATTGCATGCTGATAGTCTTTACCCTTATTCAGTGTTAGAAGGAGGAACTAAGAAAACTGCAAGATTAAAAGTGCTGTTGGATACCTGGCCAGGCTCAAGAGCTTGTTTTCCATCTCCTGTGGCTGACAAGGTGGGGAAGAAAAAGATGCCACAAATATTTTTTCAGTGAATCTTTCTCTTTGTGAGAGAAATAGAAAGAATGAAAGCTGCTTGGTGAGATTTTACTCCTTTAAGTGAAAACCCAAGGAATCATATACTGAATTTTAATTAAGCAGTACTTTTAGGTATACTTCTTCCCGATAAACTTAAGAACACTGGTTTAAAAGAACATAAAACTTAAACTTTTGAGATAGTAATTCAAAGAACTCCTTTTTATACCATGCATAAGACAAAACAGTACCTAAGATAATGTTAGCACACAAGTTTACAAAATTGTCAGAAATGTGTCACATTTTAAAATGTTACACTTTTAAACATGATTCAACACAAAATAGATACTAAAAATAATTGTGTTGTTTATTGGAAGTGGGGGGTTTTGTTTTGTTGGTTGTTTTTTTTTGTGTGTGTTTTGTTTTGTTTTTAATAGTAGTTGCACTGAAATACAACAGTGATTATAAGTCAAGTTATGAAGGAACTCAATAGTTTTGGTTCTTTTCAGTTTCCAGCACTTACTGATATTTGTTGTTTGACTGTATGAGTATACCATGATCAGAATCTGCCTGGGTCAGTTTTTGTTTGTATACATTAGCATCATTCAGTTCACTACATGCTTTATATAGTTCTGTGTGGCTCAATAGAATATTACTTGGCTTAAACTTTTAAAACTTTCAAATCTACCAGATTCCTTCAAGGTCACTGGAATCAGTGAAAGGAATTATCTTTATTAATTTCTGTTCTGATACTAGGAAAAGCATTTATGAAAATGGCAAATGTATTCTGTTAACTTCCAATTTAGAATGCTATCATCTAGAAAATGTACATAGATATATTTCTATTAATTAATATAGTGTACATGCAACACCTGAGATCCTGAAGAAGTGCAGGTAGCTGAGGTTCAGGTGAGCCTGTCTTTTAAAAATGGATAGAGCTAGTAGCATCTCCTCTCTAAAAGGAGAACGTCTTTAAATTAAACAAGCTGGCACCTATTTAATATGAAATGTTATTTTCCTTTTCTGACATAGATACTTGAACTAACACAAGTCCTCATCCTTCTGCATCTTGGTTCTGTCTCAGTGCAATTTCTTTTCCCTGCCAACCACAGCAAATGCTTACGCTGCCTAGATACACTCAGAGCTTCCTTTTATTAAGCCAGTGTGCTGTTAAGGGCCAGTGTAAAAGGTTCAGAGTGTCTTGTAAAGCTCTAAACGGCTCATGTATCAGTTTATAATCAAGAAGGAACAGGCACATCCTTCTGGCACAAGTGTGGCAGAGAAGAACTGAGAATAAAGAGCCTAAAAAAGGTGTGATGGGTGATGTAATAAGCCTAGCGGGCTCCAGCAACTGGAGTGCACTTACACTATCAAAAGGACTGTAATCTTTATTCATTCTAAATGGATTTCATTAACTCAAATTAGCTAACTTGCACTGAAAAACTGGGAATTTTTACTTAGCAATCAGAGCTTGCATTAAAATCTAACATGAAGTGACTGTTTCTACTGATATTTCTGACCAAATTAAAGCATAGTTGCTTTGTTTTCAGTGTGATTTCACCAGTGCTCTTAGTGTAGGTTTGACTTGTTCTCAGAATATTCTGAATAACTGCCTAATTAGGCCAAAATGGCCAATTTTGAACTTAATAATATTAACTTCTTGTTTTATAAAATAAAGCATTTATCTTCCTGTGAGCTAAATGCTTAGACCAGGGCAGACTAGAAATAGAGAAAATTTAGCTGCCTAGGAAGAAAACAGAGAAACATTTCACAGGTTTTGAACCCACTTTAACACAGAAAATTACGTGTTTTCAGGGTGTCGCATTCTGAAGCATATACTTTCATGATAACACATTCTATTGAATTTAATATGTAAATTGAGCAAAACCAATTTGATAGTGCTTAACTATCAGGCATGATGGAAGAAACAAGGTGATCTGGAAAGTAATTTAATCAGTGAGAAACAAAATGAGTATGAATGGAAATAAACATGAGAATTAAACTAATTCAGGAGGAAACACTCTAGTTTATATATAAATTCCTTTGTTTAGTGAAAGCTGTGGAGGTAAATTGACAGCTTTCTAGCTGTCCATCTGCACCAATTAGAGCATCCTCCTACCAAAGCTCTTACCAAACTACATCAAGTAGTGTTGCTAGAAGACCTTTGAGGAGCTTTTAACTCATATGTAAAGAATTTGTTTCAAGATGAAAAATGACAGAATTTTAAGTCCAGAATCCATGCTTTCTGTTTGTTAGATTATTTATTTAAATGGCAAATACAGAAGAGGAGGAAGGAAGTCAGCTACTTCAAAATTAGGTGAATTACAAAAATGGAGAGCTTTGTTGTCTAAAGTGATTTTATTTTCTGCTTGTATAACCATCAGGATTATTTAAGAATAATAAATATATTGCATGAAGGAAGAAATAACTGAGATAACAATATGATCCAACTTAATATGTGTAAACCAGCACACAGCTCTGCTTATATGGCTTGCCTCTCTGAAACCAAAATGTGCACCCTCATATCAATATTCAAGTTGTTTGCTTTGGTATGGTTTTGCAAGATCAAACCCTTTAAGTCCAGCTACTGTGCAGCTAGTTCCAGCTACAAATTTAATGTGGTTATTTGCCAAAAAGTGTCTTCTACCATGAAGCACAATGAAGCCTGTGAATGCTATAATTCATGCTATAAATCACAGCAGCAAATCAGCAGTGCCCCAAGAATTTGTAGAAGTTTGTGGCAAATTACAGCCAAGGGAACTTGATTATTGAGTATAGAAACATTGAAATGGTATGGAACTCACTTTTGCTGCTCACCCAAAATTGCCTTCTCTGCCTATCACTGCTTCCTGCAGAAGACATTGACTTTAAGCACTTTATCTAAGTCATATGCTATGGCTATTTTAAAAGCTGGTGTTAATAAGATGCCATCATAGGAAAGATGCTTCCAGATGCCTGGGCTGTTGACTAAGAGTATTTTCTTTGACTGCAACTCACTCCCAGCTACTTCACATGTGAAATTCACAGTCCTGTCATTTAGTGGCGCATTAAGCTGTGCTTGCTCCCATTTGTCTGGTGTCCCAGACAAGTCAGTTTTGTTCTGTGCAAAGCTTTCTGGAGGAGCAACACTTTGGAGCTCATGATATCTTCAGCACAGAGCAAAGACCTGAGCAAGTGCCAGCACAGCAGTGATGGCCTTCTTCCATAGTTAGGATTTCCTCAATGCCATTGAGGCATTCCTCTTCCACTGAGGAATCACAGCAGCCTTCCTGTTCTCCATTTCTGAAGGCTTCCAGCACATAGCTATAGGTTTGTTGGGAAGTATCTGCAGATGGGCTATTAGAAGGAGATGTTGGGAACAGAGAAGGCAGAGATGAGCAGAAAAGAAAATGGACACTTGCTCTGTTTTTATGCTTCCCTCACTAGCTTTGTGTGCTGGGGTCCACATTAGTCCCTTCTGTGATGCAGTCAGATCTCACTGCAGGATTCCCATTCCCCTGCATACAGAATCTATGATTCCAGATTTCCTACTGGCTACGGTCCTTTCTTCCCACAGTTACCATAGTAAAAGCTGCTGTTTATTTATTAATTTTTATACACTGACTTTTCATCCATTTCTTTCTTTTTGTTATTATTTTTTTTTCAAGCCATACTGAAAATTAGTACTTTCTCTACTGATTTTCCCATTCCTATCAGTTAAATAGAATCATAGAAGAGTTAAGGTTGTAAAGGACCTTAAGATCATCTAGTTCCAACCCCCCTGCCACTGGCAGGGACACCTCACACTAAGCCTTGTCACCCAAGGCTCTGTCCAGCCTGGCCTTGAAATGCATTGTAGCTGTAAATATTGTATTTTCAGAACTAGTTCACCAATATTAATTTTTCATTTGTTATTTTTTATCTATCTATCTCCTCAACATTCAAGATGTTTGTGTGTATATTTTCTGCCACTGATCATAATGCCAAAATGGTAAATACTTAAGCAATAACTTATATGAGCTCTAAAATACTTGTGATTACCTAAAAATAACAGAAAACAAAAAAGAGCTTGCCCAGTTCTAAAGCACCAATACAGTAAACAGTACTACTGCAGGAATTATTTGTTAGGGCTAACAGGAGACATAAAAAAAGAGTATTTGAAGGAAAGGCAAAATAATATTCCATAAAGAATTATTCTTTATTTTATGAGAAACTGTCATGATAAAAATTCTGGAGAGGCACTATGGTATTATTAGTTCAGTTGTTTTAATTTATTTAGTCTAACCATTGTAGTCATTAATGTTTAACTGTTCCACCTAAATTTTCAAAGCTTTGTTGCAGTAGACTCTCACTAATCTTGTTAAAGTCAATGAGAACAGTGTTTCTAAATCCCAAACAATTCCTTGGAAGTTTAGTAGTTATGTCAGAAGCCTTCAGTTTTTGGTAATAAGTATGACTGTACTGGAACACATTAGGGAGACAGTGGTAGCTTCATAGCAAATCTCAGCATTTTGAAAGGAAGAAAGGGAGTAGTGTCAGAATTTCAACATATAGGAGAATTCCAGGGTTCCATATAAGTAGATCGACGTTCCATATGTATTGACATTTAAATCCAAATAAGAAACAGTATAATAATTTGAAAAATCAAATAAAAACAAAAAACATGTAATGCTGAATATTTTTTCAGTCCTTCTGCAGCTATTCCATCTCCTTAGAAATTACCTTACTATTTATTTAGCTCTTAAATAGCACGAAACATCTATAACAGTAATAATAGTAGTAAAACTAATAATAACCCAACCTTGGTACACAAAAGCTTTCTCCTTTTTCTCTCAAATGTAGTGTTTCTCTCAAAAGATTTGCATATCAAACAATAGGTTCAGCCAGACTCTCTCTCTATTAAGATTGTCGCAAGGAGCTAGGCAGAAGGAGGTGTGGGAAGCGTTACAGTCAGAAGCTCTGCAGTGAGGCAAGGAGAAGAAGAATTAGTTTCTGTGGAAATAATATCTTCCTTTCTCTAATACAATTCACTGCTCACAGTTAGAAATTATTTTTTGTGTGATTCTGACAGTACCCCATTAAAGTCCACTTATTTCAGGAGAAATTTGTTTGTTTGCTGTACATTAGTAATAAATATTCACATTTAAATAAAAGAACTCCCTAACATTCTTGAACTATCAAGTTCATGAATAAACAAATTAAAAACAATTTATTTTGTGAATAGTAGAACTATTAACACCTTACTGCCTAACAGATTTTAATGTTGTCCTCGAACTCTCCCAAGAAAAGTAAGTCCAAGTTTTCCATCATCTCCTGACGTCCACCAGAAGTACACGCTGTGGCTAGCCAGGGTGCTACATGTGTGTTTGCATGGCCGTTTGGCTGATTCCAACCACAGTCAGCTTCTGAATTTCTGTCTTTCTTTGCATCAAAGATGCATATTTGGGTCTTCTCCTTCCAGCTGCCAATTTTCATGAAGCTTGTAGTAACCTAATCACTGTAGAAACCTAAACCGGCGTCTTCCATCTTGTAAAAGTGGACCAAAAGATTTACATTTTGGTAGGGAAGGAAAGATAGGCAGATACAGAAACAAAGTCTTAATTTGTTTTGCATCAGAAACCTTAATTTCCTTTCAAAAGCTGATTAGAAAAGAAAGCACAGTCAATTACCAGATAGATTTCATTTATTTTGGCACAGTTTATTCAACCATGGTGATACTTTTTAAGCATTGTAAACATATCAAAATATTTCACAGCAGTAGGGAGAGTCTACTAGATTTGGATTATAAGGTGGGAATAGTATTAAAAGCCTATTGCTGTGTGAAATTGGCTTTACTGGAGGATAACTCAATGTTTCACAGAGTTCTCCTCCCCAATGAACCTTTACCTGGAACTGCTTATATGTCATTCATTCAGCTTTCAGGATTAGATGTAGCATTATACTGCTTATAAACTATTACCTATTTTCCTGGAGACCCCTGATTCTAATTGCTGCCGTGTATGAGACATCGGGCCAATAAATTTAGAAGAATTATATCAGTGAAAAGTAGTTCCTACGTAACCAAAATGCTCTTCATCAGCTTTTGATGTCTGATTAATACCAAGTGCTCTATTTCATGTCAAAGTGGTACTGGGATATTTATTCTTCTAATTATTTTAATTCCTGTACCAAAATATCCATGTTTAGCCTGTGTCCAAACTACAAATAGAGATTTTTCTTCTTTTTCAGGGAATTTCTTTATTATGTTTTTATATAAAAGTCTGCTCTTTCAGTACAATGTAAAAAGTACCCATTATGAAGTCTTGCAGGATGAAGAACTGAAAAATCTTGTTCTCATGGCAGCACAGAGCTTTTAATCCTCTTAACCTCCTTCTTTCCAGAAATACAGAAAAGCATTAGAAAAAATTGTAATTTATATCTGTAACATTTTTTGATTTATTATATGGATCATATGAAGCTTTCTTTCTAGACACTATATTAACCAAAATAAACCAAGGATGATTTTATCAGTACTACTACAATTAAGCTTCCAGATAGAGCACTGGGAACTCAGTACACAGAGTACGGGAAAAACAAGAGAAAAATAAAGTAGGCTCAGGAAGCTTGGCAAAATCAATTCAAAGAACTTGATAGGGTTATAATATGAATGGACTAATTAATCCATGTTAATTAATTACTGTTCACTGTCTTTAGTTCTTTAGATTATAGTTTTCTTTTCTTGCTAGTTTTCCACCAGCACATTGCAGCCTTTGTTGTCTTTGATCCCCATACCCTGAGTACAATAGATCCTTCCTCTTCTCTGTGAAACACTATTGATAAAACCTGTCCAAAGATGGACCATTATTATCTGCATAAACTTTTGCACTGTGGGTGAGGACTCCATATGGAACTCCTATAGAAATAGGCTGAAAAACTTGAGGATGTTAAAGCATGCAGACAAATCCATAAATCGAAGCAAGAATAAACAGGAAGTCCAACAGATAGCTGTTGAGTAGACGCACTACAATAAATGTCACTTAAGTGATGGTCATACCAGTGCTGCTTTTCATCAAATATCAAAATACCCTACTCATTCCAGTAATAACTTTCTGTGTGACAGAGGTATAGGTGGTCACTATTCATTGGACAAACATCATCTCCCAGGTGGCCACATAACATGTAAGCTACCGGTGGTGTAGATACAGGTTTTGAAGTAGGTCTAATGGATTTGAACTAAGATCATTGTGATATTCCCATGGTATAGCACTTAGGTTTTGTACTGTATTTCTGTGTTCTGTTAAAATTCTTATAGTCATTTTAATTTAGCTTCTCCTCTTTCCAAGTAAGGCACTTGGAAGGGTTTCTGAAAGTTGTATCTAGGGTTCATCTTTATACTGAAGGAGAATGATGAGAAGATAGACTCATGCAGGGTACAGCATACTCAGACCCAGATGAAGAAAAGCAGCTCCACAGTATTAACCTCAGGGCCTTTTTGAGAGTGATGAATGAACTCATTAATGAGTCTTTCTATTTACTTATGTAAGGTCTTGTAGTGGATTCATTGTGGTCAGCAGTACAGTTTGCATAGATTTTCATAGGCATATCTTAAAGAAATTATCAGTCATAAATATTTGTAATCATTGGAGTCTTTTATGAAGTTATAAACTTAGACTAAGAGAAACAACATAAGTGTGTGTGATAAAAATATGGCTGAGAGGGGACCTTGTGACTTCCTTTTTCAAGAAGGAATAACAGCTGGTGAGATTGTTAATACCTAAGGAAGACTTATTTAGCAAAAATTTCTGCTTGTTAATGTGGGACTGGCAGCTTATCTTCTTGAACATTAGTATCAATCTCATTAATAGGAAGCTCCTGTTTCTCCACTAGTTTTAGTCATTCATGAAGGATAGAGCTTCACAAACTTGTGTCATGATACCACAGTCAGATTGCTTTTAACTCCCTAAGGACACTCATAAACTTAGGAGGTCAAGCCAAACTGAAATTCAGGTGGCATATTTCTTATTTTCTGCTCCAACATCGTAAGTCAGAAACTTATCTACAGTTAATCATCAGAGATCTGATTAATTCACCAGATGAAGATCTTATTTTTATTTTTCTGAACCTGCTACACAGTTCATAAATTTCTTTGCATTTCATTTTCTGGGGAAATAAAATTGCATTAATGTTCATTTGAAACAGAATCATCGTACTGTTTTATGCTTTTTGTCAGGCATAGAGATACTGCCTGTGCAATATAAATGTGAAGACTACTTAACCAAAATGAATAATAAACAGTTGTTTGTGCTGAAGGTTGTATGAAGAAACAATATTTTTTATTAGACTGCAGTAAGTTGGAAAGAAGTAGAAATTTTCAAGCAAGTGCAAAGTTCAATAGCATTTAAATATGCTGAAACACCTCCAGCCATCATCTTTCCTCATACAATTTTCAGCACAGAACCCGGCAACCTACACTGGTAACACTGTGTGCATGAGACCTCCAGACTAGCGTACACACCATCACAAAGTCAGCAGCCATCAAGTTACACTCAAAAACTGTGATGTGCAGGCCACATCCACAACACTATCCTGTTTTTTATCCTTGCCATACTTTTATCCAAAACATGCAGCTACAACTATTCATCCTTTTGCAGACAGAGGAAGGGTTCTTACCCAGAAGATTCATTATCTCTCTCTAGATGATCTTAAGGTCCTTTCCAACCCTAACCTATGATTCTGTGATTCTATAATCACGGGCAGGGACAACTTCCACTAGACCAAGTTGCTCAGGGCCCTGTCCAGCCTGACCTTGAACACTGCCAGGGATAGGGCAGCCACAGCTTCTTTGGGCAGTCAGTTCCAGTGCCTCACCATCCTCACAGTAAAGAATTTCTTCTTTATGTCTAACCTAAATTTCCCCTGTTTAAGTTTGAATGCACTACCCCTTGTCCTGATGCTACATCCCCTGCCCCACTGGGGTGGAGGAGGTAGAGAATTTGGGGCTAAAGTTGAGCCTGAAGAAGGAAGGAGTGGGAGGAAGGTGTTTTTAAGCTTTGGGCTTATTTCTCATAAGCCTGCTCTGATTTAATTGGTAATAAATCAAAATAATTTCCCCAAGGTGAGACTTGGTGATGGCGGTTGCAGAACGATCTCTTCCTGTCCTCACCTCACCTCTGATGGTCAAGATGGCCTTCGCGTGTTTGTCTCCAAACAACACAGAAGGCACTGACAGCTCGTTATCACTCCGGCAAACTGCCGCGGGGCCGAGCAGGGATCCTGCTCCACAAAGACGGGGGATGCTTCCCTGGGCCATCTGCCCTGAGGTCGTGAACATCAACTGCCCCGGAAACAAACTGCCCGGAGACAGCGGCACAGACACCGCGAGGCCTGCCAGGGCACAACGTGAGCTGGGCCGGAGGCTCACTGGATCCCCCATGGATGAGTCTCACCTGCCGGAGGGCTCCCGGAGACCCTGACACTATAAAAAGGCAAAACTCTCCGTCAGACGTGTGGTGTGTCCTCCACGTTGGGCACTAGTGGAGTCACTGACCACAAGGACTACAACTGAAAGGACTACAACTAAAGTGATTTCTGCTCTACGACAGAGAAAACATTGCTGGATCTGTGGGGGGATGAGCCTATTTCTCAGTTTTCTTTCCTTCCTTTTTTTTTTCTTTTCTCCTGCTCCGTGTCTTTTTGTAAGAATGAGAATCTGACAGGACTTTTGTTCCACCTGACACAGTTTCAGGGATGTTTACAATAAAATGAACTGTTGTTTCCTTTTCCAGGCTCTGGAGGGCTGTGGTTTCTCCTGCAAACCATAGAGTATGCCAAAATATCAGCTCCCCTTGGACCCACCCAGCAGGATGGAACACTCAACCCATGAGACTTTCGTTCTATTTTCTCTCCTTTGTCCAGCTGAGGAGGGGAACGATAGAGCAGGTTTGGTGGGCACCTGGTGTCCAGTCAGTGTCAACCCAACCACAGGTTGCACCCTGCCTGCGCTTTGGGTGTCAAAGGAGCAAATATCTTCAATTCATTTTTATGGTCCTTTCGCTGAAGTTTCATGCCTGACCACTAGCCTGTGACATGATGTGATATGACCTCCTTTCTTTGGCAGGCTGAGTGCAACAGCTTTACGTTTTGTTGTGTTTTTTTTTAACCCCACAACTATTTTTCATGCTTACTCAACAGAATCAACGGGCTTAAGTCTTGAACATGTCAGGGAATCAGTGGCATGGCTGCAGCATAGTCAAAAATTTCCATCTGTAGGGTGTTTTCTTCTCCAAGGTTCTTATAGTAGGGCAAATACTGTTAGCCATAAGGATAAGTCATAAGTCACATGGGCAAACAAAGGCAAGACTTGGCCTTGCCTTTGGCAAATGTTGTAAATTTGACAACATTGACCTAGACACATGGGCACAGCTATTATTTAATTCAAGTACGTCTCCTGAAGGCTCTACAGGAGACCATTGGCTAAAGCTGTTTTTTCTGCCAAAGTCTTTGACACAGGACAGCACTGCAGTTACTCTTTTAAAGGTAGTGTAAGGTGCAGACAGACTGAAATTCACACTGAAGCTTGCAGTTGTGCATAAACAAACCCAGAGACTTCATTTTAACATTATGATTGAGTTTATTCTGCACCACTGAATACCATTACTCTAAGTATGCCCCCAAAAATCCTGTTTATAAGCAAAACCATGGGGTGCTTTCAGCTGAAAAGCTCTAACAGAGGAAAAGGAGCTGCAGCAGTCAAATAATGAAAAACCCAAATAAGATATCTTGTTTATTCTTGTTATAATTGGTCCCCTGTAGTGTTGCTAATAGAATAAATGACAGCCAGAAAGCAAGTGAAAAAACAGAACATCCACTCTTTTCTTTGCAGCTGCTTTCAGGAAGCCCTATGCTTGGATGATAAATTGTTGCTAAGTGAGGAAAGGTTTCCTTTAAAACACCAAACCTTCCTTTAAGCTTTTGTCTGATATTCAGGCAGAAAAAATACGTGTGAGTGGTAAAGTAAAAAATTCATGAAAAAGCAATATGTTTACTAATATGTAGATAGCAGAAAAATCAGACAAATATGTAAATATACTACTACTTAGAACATGGAAAAATTTACTTTCCTGTCATGTTTCAGGGCTACTACTATGTGACTAGACTTATTAATTAATACAATGAATCAAATAGTAGGAATGCCAGTAGAATTTTCTTCTCCTTGAGAAATGTAATGTGCTTTTATCAAAGCTTCTTCTGTATATATTTATATGAAGCAGTTGAATAAAAGAATAAATAGAAATAAAACTGAGTTAGGCACAAATTTTTGACCTTAGGGAAGCAACAGAAGAATGGTTAGAAGTCTTGGATTAATTCTGATTTCTTGGAAATCCAGTGGTTACCTTGCTACTCTCTTTAAACTACTGAAATAAGCTTCATGCAAAGGGTGTTTTTTAGAAACCTTGTTATGAGCTTAAAGAATCGTTTGGCAAAATGAAAAAGGAATTGTTCAGTCCATACATCCAGCAGACATTGACAGGACTAATCTTCCTGATTATCTCTCCAATAAATCTTAATTTTAGAAGAAAACTACCATTTCAAAGTCTTCTTTTTAGCCAACAGAACAATAAAAAGGATGATAGAATTCCTATTTCATAAATCACATTGCAGAACAAGTATCCAGCTCAAAAAGAATGTCTTCAGTAATATTTTTCCCCTTCTGTTTCACATGGATGAATCCTTCAAAGCCATTTGTAATAATCAAAGCCATATCTTGTAATAATCCAATGGTTTGCCTATCCATTCAATAATTCCTTTCAAATCATAGAATCATAGAATAGCTTGGGTTTGAAAGGACCATGGGCAGGGGTGCCTCATTAGACCATGTTGCCTAAGGCTCTGTCCAACCTGGCCTTGAGCACTGCCAGGAATGGAGCATTTACTACTCTTTTGGGCAGCCCATTTTGGTGCCTCCCCACCCTTACAGTAAAGAACTTCCTTCTTATATCCAATCTAAACTTCCCCTGTTGAAGTTTGAATCTGTTACCCCTTGTCCTGTCACTACAGTCCCTAATGAAGAGTCCATCCCCAGCATCCTTATAGCCCCATTCACAGTATCACACAGTATCACAGTATGCTAGAGATTGGAAGGGACCTCAAAAGATCATCTAGTCCAATCCCCCTGCCAGAGCAGGAACACCTAGATAATGTTACACAGGAATGCGTCCAGGCGGGTTTTGAATGTCTCCAGGGAAGGAGACTCCACAACCTCCCTGGGCAGCCTGTTCCAGTGTTCCATCACCCTCACTGAGAAGAAGTTTCTTCTCAAGTTTAAGTGGAACCTCTTGTGTTCCAGTTTGTACCCATTACCCCTTGTCCTATCATTGTTTGCCACTGAGTAGAGCCTGGCTCCACCCTCGTGACACTCCCCCTTTATATATTTATATACACTAATAAGGTCACCCCTCAGTCTCCTCTTCTCTAAACTACAGAGACCCAGCTCCCTCAGTCTTTCCTCATAAGGGAGATGCTCCACTCCCTTAATCATCTTAGTTGCCCTCAGATACTGGAAGGCTGCTATGAGGTCTCCATGCAGCCTTCTCTTCTCCAGGCTGAACAGCCTCAGCTTTCTCAGCCTGTCTTCATACAGAAGGTGCTCCAGTCCCCTGATCATCCTCGTGGCCCTCCTCTGGACTTGTTCCAACAGTTCCCTGTCCTTTTTATGCTGAGGACACCAGAACTGTACACAATACCCCAAGGGAGGTGTCATGAGAGCAGAGTAGAGGGGCAGGATCACCACCTTCGACCTGCTGGTCACGCTCCTTTTGATGCAGCCCAGGATACGGTTGGCTTTCTGGGCTGCGAGTGCACACTGAAGCCTGCTCATGTTAATTTTCCCATCAACCAACACCCCCAAGTCCTTTTCCAGAGGGCTGCTTGGAATCTTTTCTTTGCCCAACCTGTATCTATGCCTGGGATTGACCCAACCCAGGTGTAGGACCTTTCACTTGGCTTGGTTGAACTTCATGAGGCTGGCATTGACCACCTCACAAACTTGTCAAGATCCCTCTGGATGGCATTCCTTCCCTCCAGCGTATCAACTGAACCACACAGGCTGGTGTCATCGGCAAACTTGCTGAGGGTGCACTCAATCCCACTTTCCATGTCACCGACAAAGATATCGAATCCCCAAAATGGGATTGACAATGTAAAAACTATGGTTGCAGCTGGACTGTACCTTTGGGTTGGTCTTATTTTTATCTGAAATTGCTTTCTATGAGCTATTCCATTATAAGGTTTAAGACTAGAAAAGAAGTTTTCTTATCATTAGTTGAAATCTAGAAGTCAGCTTTGGCTTGCATACAAGCGGACATGGTGATAAATATTAAAAGATAAAGAGAAAAATAAGGATTCTTGATGCAATTAATTCTAAATGATAGAGCATGTTTTACACCCTGGATTTATACTCTGCTATGGGAAATATTCCTATGAAATATTATGTAGGGTTATTTTGCACTGTCATCTTTAAAATACACTGGTTTATGATGTATGATGTCTATGGAAAACTATAATAGCCACAAGTCAGACAATTGTTTAAGGATATAGTTCATTTCTGATGGCACACTTAATTTCAATGTTAGTATTTTGTATGTAAAATTATTTATTTCAAATTAGGTATCTGCATTTTGAAACAAGAAAACAAAAAAATAAATGCAAGAAGCATTTATATTGAGGTTTAATTGTAAACCAAAGAGTCAAAGCTATCCTTTTTATAAGCAGCAGTCATTCCAGCAGCTGTTATATAATGTAAGAAACTCTTAATAATGGAAATGAAAATGAATAAATGTCCAGCTTGCATGCTTAGGAGAGGAGGTTGATACATCTCAGTGCAAATGCATTGAACTTGGTATAAAGCTACACCTTAAAGACCATGCCACTAAAAAAGTACATGTAACATCTTAAAGTGTTCATATTGCAGTTCTTCAAGGCTGTAAATCAAAAGGGAATTTTGAAGTCTTCTGGTGGTTTGAAAGTTCTTCAATTCTTTTTAAATGAGCTTGTCCGTGTTTTCACACTAGGCTTCCTGAATATTTTTTTTCTGTCATTTTTGATTATATGCTGTTTGTTCTGTCTGTTTGTTTGGCTTATTAACTCAAGAAAACATCCTTCTTGTTTCCTCTTTTTATCTGCTCGAATACTCTATTTCTCTCCTGTATGGTACCTATGCATACAATTTGCAACTTGCTTTTTTCTATGCAAACAACTCATGATTAACATAAACTAGCTCAGATTGATTCAGATACAATAGCAGCTGAAGAGTGATGGCTGATGAAAACAGGATGAATAGCATTGCTCTTGCTGCATGATGAATTACAGTACATCATGCATTAAAACAATGAATTGTGCTTCAGAATATCAAAGCCATTAGCAAACAGCATGATGGCAAATATATAGTCTTTTATTTGATGAAGACAGTGTACCTCTCAGAGGATCTTAAGGCTGGAGAAGCATCAGGCATCAGCAGGACTGTCAATGGGATTTTTGGAGGCTGACTGTATGGAGCAGAGCAGCTGCTTGGTCTATGAAACATACTGCCCAAAGTAAACCTTTTAAAGGTTTTAAAATTACTTGCTGTCCCTTTTTTTTTGAACAGTTGCATTTTAAAAATCATCATCATTCGCATCTTCCTTAAATGTCTGAAGGTCCAAGTAACAAGGGTGGAGACTGGAGAAAAGAATAATTATCTTGTGCCAGTCTCACAGATAAATCAGCAGAGATCTTTCAGAGCAGTGACCCACACCTCAGTCAGCCTCTAAAGAGACAGCATCTCCCCTGTTCGACAATTCTGATGCTCTTGCTCTCTATCCTCCAAGCCTGATATGCTTCAGTGGTAAAAATTTTTGAAGACACAGCATGCACCCCCTTTCTTGCAGTAATACTTATGGGAGAATTTGATTTGGAAGCTACAGTATCACTAACCATTGAATTTTTCAGTTCATGATAGATAGCAAAACATGCCTGTGAATGAAACCGACCATGAAAGCCTGTCCGACTTGAGGCCAGCTGTCAGGTTATGGGTCACATCCTTAGAGTTAAACTGGCATTTCAGAATAGGATGGCTGCATCTACACTACATGGTGGGACAGTTCCCTGGCCTAAGTTAAATTCAGTACTATGTCTAGACATGGCATTGGAGGGTGCTGAACTGTAACAGTCCCTTGGACCTCACTGGCAGTATGACAGCACTAATATGTGCTAGTCCATAAGCTCTGGCCCTGTTTGGTTTGTAAATGCAGTTTTTTACTGCAGTATCTGTTGCCTTGTCTTAAATAATAATTTCTTTAGACGCAAGACTGCTTTTTTTTTACAGCATTTACCAAAATGGGCTATGCTACTATTGCAGCTAATAATTATTTTTATATTAGCCTGTAACAGAAATGCTACTTTGGCATTATTTTAGTAAATTTCCTTTATATGAACATATCACGCTGTTTGAGTATTGCAAATCGCATTTGTGTTTATGAATAGCTTGTGGGACAACTTAATTTGCAAAACCAACCTCCAGCACAAATACAAGAAAACAATAGAATAAACAAAGTTTTTCACCTTTAACTACTGCCTTCAGAGATCTGGTGTGCAGCTGACTGTAAAAATACTTGTGATGTTATCTCACACTTAATCAGACACCTCCTGGGTCTCAATCAGCAGTTCTAATTGTATCTTTCTTAGGTTTATGAAGAGTTCAAGCACCTTCGCTTTTGTTTATACATGTTACAATGGACCTGTTCCCTGGTAGGTGTTCAGAGCTATGTGAGAGATTTAAATTCACGTGCAAATGTAAGGAAGTAAGACTTCAGATAGCAAGGAACATAAAGCGTAGTTAAAAGTGCACAATTTTCACTTTACATAAAAATAATACCCGACACTGACAGCAATTTTACAGATCTCTCCATTATTCCATCTGAACAGATAATTTACTTTGGTGTTAGGCTATTTTTTGTCCAATCACGACTAATCATCCTGATCAGCACTAATGACATAATGTTTGAAATATGATTATTTTGCTTGATCTGCTGCAGGGCATTAAAAATTATATTTCTTTCAAGCTAGACTACATTAGTTCTTATTCATTTGCTTAATTTCAAGGGAAACTTTAAAGAAACAGGCACTAATTCTCATTTAGTTGGATTGCCAGTGCTTTCAGCTCTGAAGTACTTCAACTTCTCAACTTTCAATGGTAATTTTTAACTTTTCATAACAATTTTTTGCATTTAAGACAAATAATGATTTGGTTTTTTCCATATTATTGTTGTGTTTTTAATGGAGTGTTTTTGTGAAAAAAAATACTTTCAGGAATTTTTGAAATGTCATTGAATGATGCTTTCAGATATTTCTGAATTGTCTCTAAAAAATCTGATTTATCATGTGCACACCAAGAACATAAAGAATGACAAAAATTGCCGTACTGAATCCCAGCAATGCACCATTTACTCCAGCTGTTGTCCAGCAGTTGCCAGATGTGGAGTAGTTTTTAAAGTCTTATGTTTCGTATTCAAGTCCCTTTCTTCATTCCGGTCATCTCTCAAGACTGAGGAGTCCAGGGTTGGTCCTGACTTTCCTCCTCTTCGAAGTCATTTACTTTTATCTGTCTTGCTTGAGACAGCTGTTTCATTTCACTGATAGATGTTATGTCACCTTAAAGCTATCTTGGGCCTCTTTCACTTTATGAAGGCTGTTTTCCTCTACACGTTTTCATTTCAGCTCTTGTCTTCTTATATAAATGATGAGCTCTTTAAAAACATAGTACTGTAATCTATTGGCACAGATCAAGGATTGTCCTCAATCCACAAATGAAACTGGTGTGTGGGTTGTGGTTATCTCAACTCTATTCTATTCAAGAGACCTGAATCATAAACTTTGACATTTCACAGGGGAAATGAAACGGTCTTATATTTTATCTAGCACAACTATACCCTCATTTGTTTCAATTGTCTCAAATTACACTGGCAATATATACTGTTAGTAACAAGACCAGTTATATCAAAGATAATAATAAAAATGTTTGTTTCAGACTGAACTGAATTTTCAATTTGGTTGCTTTCCAAAATAGAGTAGCAGTAGAAGTAGTATATTAATCTGCACAATTTAAGCTTTAATGGGCTAGGAAACATGCTTTTACATTAATATGATTTAAACCTAAACTACTGCAGTTCTATTAAAAATAAATCAGCTTCTGCATGAATGTCTGAATAGCCAGGGTTCTCACCACTTGGATTGCTTTTTCTTTTCTCTAAAAGGAGACAATCCTGAAAGGATTAATATGGACTGCAAGGTGCAACAAATAATGAAAAACTTACCTAACAGCAGAGGTATAAAGCAAGTAATCTAAGGGTCTTTAACACGCCTCTGCTCTCCCTCAAAAAAAAAAAAAAGTACAGGAAAACTACATTAATTTGCAGGATTTGTAATTTTTTTTCACCTGCTGTGGTGTTTAATGCCTGATTCAAACCCATCAGCCAGGGTCAGTGTAGGGGTGAGACCACACTGGCTATATTCAGTGTATGTACATGTTTTGTTTTGCATTCTGTTCCCTCCTTGCCCAAGATCCAGGTGAACCAGCTGGTTTGCTCTTCCTGTTGAAGTTAGAGGCTCTTTCCTCTGTGCAGGAGAATGAAAGCTTTTCCAAGGGCAGTGGCAGAAAACCAGTGAGGGGAGATGTTATGGTTTAAACCCAGCTAGACAGCTCGTTCACCCAATCCCCCCCTTCTTGCCCTACCCCTACTCCCGGAGGGATGGAGAGGAGAATCAAAAAGAATGCAACTCCCACGGGTTGAGATAAGAACAGTTTAGTAACTAAGGTATAACACAAATCACTACTGCTACCACCAATAATAATAATGATAAAGGAAATAACAAGGGAAGAGAATACAACACCTCACCACCAGCCGACTGATAACTCGCCCCCCCAGCCTGACCAAGCACCGACCCATACCTCCTCCAACCCTGCAGTCTCCCAGCCCTTCCAGGTAACTCTCAGTTACATCCTGGGCATGACGTGCTGTGGTATGGAATACCTCTTTGGTCAGTTTGGGTCAGGTGTCCTGTCTCTGCTTCCTCCCGGCTTCCCCTCCTCCCTGGCAGAGCATGAGGCTCACAAAGTCCTTGGCCAGACCAAAACATCATTGTTATCAGCTCTGTTCCTCTGTTCCCTGGCTGAAAGTCAAAACACAGCACTGCACCAGTTACCAAGAAGGAGAAAAATGACTGCTGCTGCTGAACCCAGGACAGGAGATCACATTGCCCAAGTTGTGAAAGTCTTTAGTGACAAAGAGTGTAAAAGGGAACAGGAGGAGGAGGAGAGCAAATATCAACTTACCCACTGTAGTCTCATTTGGAAATGTTACAAATTTCCATGATCTTTTCTTTTGATACAGCTTTTGTGAAGACACAAATGGGAAAATTGCTTGTATGGTGAATAGTGCAGTAAAAGAAAGGGTGAGACTTGGCTTCCAGGACTCAATAGGGAAAAAAAAAGTTTGGAAGCTTAACTTAATTTGACACTGCTTGTACCTGCTAGCATAGGAGAAACTAAAGAAACATTGAACTTCACTGTATGAACACAGATATAGTTTTTATTAGCTTCACTATGTGGGAATTTTCAACCCATGGTTTTTACAACAGTAAAATGCACATGGTGGTGTTATAATAGTGTACTTTTGATGTCTTGTTTGAGGGATATTTTTCTACTTCAATAGTGAATAATTTTGATTTATGTATTAATATAAAGCTCATAAGTATAGATAGATGTTTTAAACCAGCTTTATAAATTTACAAATAATATTGAATTTTTATTTCATACAGACTTCAAAAAGTTGCAGTCGTATAATGCTTTACCTTTACTGAATCTTTAGTGCTTGACTACCACTTCTAGACTGCGATGCATATAGCTTCACTGTGGCCTGAAGTATACTTAAGTACACTCTAAGTGGATATGACAAGCTCTAGCTATTCAGTAAGTATCTTCATTCTCAAACTTTACAGGAAAAAGAAGATGTTAAGACAACAATGTTAAGGTTATAAAGCCAAGTGTCCGAAAGCAGGATTTATCACCCCTTCTGCTGTTAGTCATTTATTAAGCAATTGAGTAGTCCCCCTTTCTAACAGGTGCTGTGCTTCTGTGAGCAGTGGCATTGTGACCTATTGCTTCAGCAGTCTCTGGAAATAAAAATAATTAATAATAAACTGAATACAGTTTAGTCATGTTTATTGTTAATATTCCTTCTTGAGGTTCAGCTGACCATTCAGGTAATGTGCTAGTGGTTTTGCACCTGAATTAGGTACAATTTTAAACAGTAAAGACAGAAAACAGGCCCAGATAGTGAGTATTCAGTAATTAAAAGACTGGTTCACAAATGACATTTGAATGTAGGTCTGAGATTTTGTACCAAGAGCAAGCAAACACCCTGGGAGAAGAAACAGTTCACCAAGTGTTCATTCCTAGTGACTAATGAAAGATAAATATTATGAGAGAAATATTCTGGACACGTAGAATCTTAAAAAATTCTTATGAATATTGCTTTTTGCAATATTTAATCTCCAGATCTGTTAGGTAATTGTAACCATAATTACATGAATAAAAGACCCTAAGTGCATGAGAAAATGATAGAATTTCTGAGTTACCTTCTGGCTGTTTAAATATCCTGAGCATCTCGAGGAGATAAAACACATAAACTGAATTGTCTCCAGCACAGGTAGGCTAAGCACTGGGGAAGGAGTCTATATGGGACACATTTCTGGTTAGGTCATTTAATAAGAAAGCTAGAGGTGGTGTGTCTGCTGTCCTTCACATCCTTTTTCTTCACTCTTTGCATGGATTATAGGTTGACTACAATGGAAGAGTTGAGACTTCTCCTTCCTGCTACTTTGCCAGTACATTTATCATGTTTTGTTTATGACTTCTGTTCCTAATCTGGAAACTCCTGCTTCTAAGAAATATAAGCCAAGTAACCAATTTCTTCTTAATGACTCTGTGGTAAATTACGACTGTTTTAAGCATTACATGTAATCTACCATTGAGAAATCAGTAAGCAAAGCTAATGTGAAGAAATAAGTAAGCAGATTTAGGGCTTCTGTAAGTAAAAACATGAGAAGGACTTGCTCAGAAAACCAAGCTAAGCTGTATTTTATTTTGTGATACATGAATCAGAAATAATTTAGTCTGAGTGGGTGCTTTCTAATGAAGCCTCATTAGCAGTATATTATATAGCCATATTGAGGATCAAGTCCTACAAGAGACTGAGCAGTGATAATTATTCTGAATTTTCTCTGGCTCAGGCCAATTGTTTTCTCAGGCAGTAATTAATGAAAGGTCTGTTTAGGAATCATGAGCTTTTAATGTAACAATGAGCAGGTATTCCACCTAAGGCTGTAGCACAGATACCCAAAAGTAATTTGCATTTACAGACAGCACCTAGTCTCAATAAGAACATTTCAAATGGAGTTATGTTTTAGCCTATTCTTCTAGAGTGCTGGTCACACTTTAATGAACTGCCGAATAAATACAATGTTTCCTGTAAACATCAATAAATTTTGGATTAGGATTATTTGATCAACAGTTGTTCTCTTTATCTGATTTTGAGGCATGAAATGATGTTTCAACATAGCACACCACTTCAATTTCTTGAAAGCTCAGCACATGCTTAACATCAGTCATGTAAAATTTATGTGGAAAGATATTTTGTTTGTTTGTGGCAGGATAATTTCCCACAGCCCAGATTTCTTTGTCTCTTGGAATATACTAATGCTACCCAGTTTATTTCTGTCATTAAACCCTGAAGAATTTACTAAAAGGAAAAAATTATAATTCCATCCCTTACACAGAATTGAAAACTTGCTAGCCTAAGATTAGGTAGAACCCATTAGCATGTGCACAAGTACTTAATTACATTAGTGATGCAAATGTTTTCCAAGATTATGGTTTTGTAAACAAAATGATCTTGTTATTATAGAGACTTTGTGATGACTGCAATATGAATAAGTCTCAGAGGCTATGAGAAATGAGGCACACTATGATGTCTGGTGCCTAAACCAAGCGTTTCTTTAAAATCCATTGAATCCACAAAACAGTATTAAAAAATCACTGTTTAATTTAACATGGTGGATTCTGTAAAAGAATGTATTCTGAATTTATCCTTGTTCTGAATGGATTACATTGCTGCAGTTCCATTATAGTATAGTTAATTTTTTCCTAGCTAAGCTTTGGGATGTTCTAAATCCACAACAATCAAAACCACGTGTGAGTACAGAACTAATTTCACACCTCCCACACTACAACTTGGGATATGTATTCATACATTTAATTTACAAAATATTATAAAATATATTATCTGGCATGAAATATACTGCAATGAATAGTTAGAATTCTTAGGAAACGGGATCATTTCACAATTACTCCTGGCAGATGACAGTCCGCATATTGAATATTGGTGGTTCTTACATGTCTAAAATGTCATATTATTTTCTATCCATCAGAAGCTGTTTAGTAAGTTCTTAGATTTATATTTTAACATTGAAGTTTTTATTATAATTTTCTGTTAATAACGCTTCTTGCTTTCCTTTTTTTCAGCCATCTCCATGTTTTTGCTGAATTCCATGGGAATCTTAGGTGAAAAAAGATAACAAATTTGACTGTAAAATACTTCTATTGCTTAAATATTCTTGCTTGATTAGAAAACAAGTGAATTTGAAGATAATTCTTTTTTGATGACCTTTATAACTCAACATGGTTTTTGCCTGGGGCAGCCATCCCAGTCTTACAGTTATCAATACCTTTCTGTCAGGGCACAGCGAGGGCTGGCTGTTCCCTAAGGGAGAGGGAGCTGGGAGCACGTCATGATGTGAAAGGCATTTATGTTGTGGAACATGTAAGAGTACAGGGGGTAAAGGGGAAGGCGGGGGAGTGGAGGGGAGAGAAGTTAAGTTCATGCAAATTAGGATGTACTAAGTAGCATAGTTTCTCATGTAAGCCTCATGCCCCTTCTCTGTGTGAGCAGGTTGTGAGCTGAAGAATGCCAAAGTGTTATGTAAAAATAGTGTATAATCAGTTAAGCCATAATAAGACTTTTACATAATGAAGCAGAAAATGTTTATCTACCAATACACATAAATTTCTCTTACAATGTGAAATTGTGATTTTGGTAACTATCCCCCCCATTGTTTACAGCAGGACTTTAATTGTCATTTCTTAGTTTTCTTAAATTGAAAACGTCTTAAAACTCTACAATCCTATTTTTCATTTGTCTGTGAGCTTTAAATTTGTGACCCATTTGTTCTAGGCTTCAGTATTTTTATCATATGCCCATGGAAAGTTGGTATTTTATAAGGAATACGTTAGGGTAGCCAGAACTTTGATAGGTGCCTTTTATTACTTTAAGTCAAATTGAAATTATTTTCTTTTCTGAAAGGATAACAAGCCTGGGTGTGTGTCCAGAAACACTGTACAACCTGCAGCAGTTCGTGGCCTCTATGGTGTAACGTATCATGAGGAGACCAATTCTGGAACATTTGATGGGAAGATGGCCAAAATTTTTCTGAGGAATCCAGCCACTGCAGGAGAAATTATGATTTAAACCACGTTTGATAAATAAATATAACCACATTTAATAAATGAAGTCTCTATTAAATAAATAAATAAATAAATCCCTGCCCCCCCCCCATCTAAATAGTGACATAATTTGCAAGCAATTTCAATGAAACTACAGTGACTGAAAGACAGAGACAAAACATGGGCAGGTTGGACGGGGCTTTGAGCAACCTGATCTAGTGAAAGGTGTCCCTGCCCATGGCAGGGGGGTTGGAACTAGATGATCTTTAAGGTCCCTTACAACCCAAATCATTGTTATCTTAAATATTCTTAGTGTGGTTTGTGTCGTAATACTGGGCCTTATATTTATTCCAAAGTTTTGTGATAGTCTAAATATTACTCTTTGAAATCACATCAAAGAAGGTAGAAGACATAAAAAGACCGTTGTATATTTTATAATGGAAAAAGAAAACCTTAAAATGCTCTCACTCCAAGTTTCCTTATGATATATGTTGGCATATGTACCTGTAGATGCATATATGAGCATGCATGCATGCAGTGCCAGATCTTTAGCTGACGAAAACATCAGCTATTGCTTATAACAACTTGATTTGTCACAGAATATGTATTTGCCTGGTAAAGACACATACAATGTCATAAGTATGAATAATAAACAATACTATCATTTCTGTATTGAAGTCTAAACACAAATGTGTGTATATATATATATACATGGAGATGTACATAAATATATTTATACAAACAAACATGCAAAAGACTGGTTTGCAACTTTCTGTAAGAGTCTATTTATCTATGTAATTTCAAACAATTTCTGTAATACCATGATGCTTTACTGCCATGAAACTCATTTCATATTCCATCAGTCCCTTTGAAAATGATGAAGTGAGATCATTTACCCTGTTCTTGCTAATGGACTGGGCTTTTTATTCTTACTACAACAAAATGAGAGAATAGCTTGGCAAATTCATATCCATTACTACAACAGATGTACCACAGTGATACTAGTCAGATCATGTTTAATATTTGTGCTAATAAAGAAAAATATTCTGTCATTTGACATGGTCTGAAATAAGAAAAGTTAGCGTATTTTCTTTCTCTTCTGCAAAGGCTCATGGTCTATTGAAAGTACACCTGACCTTCAAATTTCACTTCTTTTTGTGAAAACTGCTGTAAAGTTCAAGAATGCTTAGGCACATATGACTTTGTTTGGTGCTTGTGTAAGTCTGAAGATATCTGTTTTAGCATGAGGTTATAATTAATAATACTTTGCAGGCATCCAAATGTCTCTAAGCCTCCTGCAAAATTTAATTAATGCTTATAATAACCTGGAGAAGTAATCATGGCAGATAAAGGAAATTTTTCACATGAATTGAAATGCAGCTGTCCTTGCCTGGCATGTAGCAGCTGTTTGACAGGACGTGGAAGCACACTTTAAGGCTGAAGATGAGCTGAAAGCAAGAGGAAATTTCACTAGTAAACATATAGCATCCAAGGTTGGTTGAAGGGTAGAAATCATGGTACATGCTCTATTGACTATATCATGATTCCATATGCCTAGCTTATGATAACTATAGTTGTAGATGGATTAGTGATGGATACCTTCTATGTACTTGAATGGGCAGATGATGGATTAAATGAATCAGATGCAAACAAAATTATACTTTCGTAAAAAACATTCACCAAACAGTACTTCTGATTTCCCCGATATGAGCACAGCATCAGAAATCAGAGCAAATCTATTCTACTAGTTTTGAAACAGTCTTTTGAGGCTGTGTGGAGGAGCAGAAGCAATATTTATTTAGAATAAAACTGTCATTTTAGTTTTCATTTGATAAGATGTCAATATAAAATCAAAATAAGGTAATTTCCTATTATAAGACTGGTACTGATAGAGGTTTTTTAAAACATTTTGGAGGCCTGGTTTGCAGTAGTGTCTGGAGGTCTTTGTGCAGAGCAAATCTCCATCATATGCATCATATGTATGTTGGTGTTATTAGAGCTATTTCTGCATATAGAATAATCCCTAGAGTTTTTGGCAGTGAATGGACTCAAGAAGAGTGGATTTTCATCATAAAAAGACAGTCAACAATCACAGTTTTATTGGGATTGGAGGATCTGCCTGTACAGCTCTTGTTGGGGAACCTTCAGAGATTTACAACAGGCACAGGCCCATAGTCTGCACCTTTGGACGACTCTGGCTGTTGATATGACTTTAATAAAACATCCATTGTAGTTCACTTTCATTAATGTCATATTAAAGGCTTAGAAGCTAATGCAATTCTCCATTTTCTGCTGTTGTAGTTCATACAATATTAATATATTAAATACCATTACTTTCAAATGACTTATGATAAAGGGAGTCAGCAATATTACACTGGGCTAGTCAATTTAAAGAAACATGCTTCTAATGCAGGGTGGTAGTGGCAATAGTATTTTGACAAACAGCTATAAAACAAGGAAAAGTCCTACTTTACAGTATTAATCCATCAGGAAGCTTTCAGGGATTCATCTTGTCTGAAATATTCATAGGCAGCAAAATGTCCTGAATGCCCTACAGAATTTGTGCAGAGTCAGGCTGGTGATTGATAGTGAAGCTCTGTTCTGAGTCACTCACAGTATGTAATTCTATTTGTCTTGCCAAATACTAAAGAGCAAGCAACTCATAAAATGTAAAGGTAACGGGGCTCGTATTTTCCCCCATTTAAGAAAGAACCCAGTGTCTCCACTTCACTGTACTTCACTGAATGTAACAAATTTCCATTAAATCAAGGGAGAAAGGCAGTGTTCCTAGCAGAGCACTTAGAAGATGTGTGAGGCAGGTGTCATTTATTGTGTCATATATATTTGTATACATGATTTCAAAAAACTTCTCCATAATTTTACATCATAAACGTCAGAGGTAAATCAATAGATAGCTCTTTCATTTTATTTATAATGACTTTGAAAATAGATCGAAGATCCTGCCATACAGTCCTCAAGCAAAAAATCTAGCAATCCCAATGCTTCACTGAAATACCTTTTAAGTCTGTACATGCTATCTTAATTTACCTGGTTATGCTATGACAAAGGAGGTAATAAAATAAAGTAGGTTTGGTTACCTACTTTTGTAAAAAATGCCATGTGGTCTTTGGTTTTGTTGGGTTTTGGTTGGTGATTTTTTATTTTTTTCCCCCAAGAAAATGCTGGTCATATTTGTATGCCCCATCTGTTCTGCAAACTGTTCTAGGGAAAAAGAACTGGACTGGTAAAAAATATAAATTAAAGATGAACTGGCAGCATAAACTTTTTTCTCATTTTAAGGTAGACTATCAAAACAGTTGGACATTTTACATACAGATTATTTTTTGTTTTGGCTGGTGTCTATGTAGCAGTTTTCCCAGTGGGCCTAAAGTGATAATATGCAACCATCTTTCTTTCTGCTGAGTCCCACTGCATCTCTGTGAAAACCTGTTTTGACAGAACTCGTACAATGTCCTACTGTCAGGACACTGCTGGAAATAAAACCCGGCTATACCCAAAGGTGATCTATGTGATCTCTAGTTTCAGAGCTGGGCACACTCAGCACCACACTGTTGGGGAAGAAACCTATTCATGGAATACTGAAAGTGTCCCATGTGTCACCCTTTGCATCCCTCAAAGGTTATTACAGCTGAATTTCACCAACCCAGTAAATTAATTGAAAACTAGCAGAGGTCCTCACTGGCTTCCTCAGGAATTCATAGCATTTCTTAAGAAAGCAAAGAGCTAACCTGTTGCTTTCCCTGCTACTTTAACATTAGTTATCCAGTGACAGACAGCTGCCTTGTTCTGGCTATTACTATGCATAACTTGAACACCTGCTGAAGAAGACTGAAAACCCTCCTCCAGTCCTCAGCAGGGAAAGAAATATTTCCTGATCCCAGCTGGTAGGCTGCACATCCCAGATGAAGTCTGGGAGACAGAGAGCTCAAACTGTTGGAAACTTGTTGACTTTGTTAGTGGGAACATTACCTATCACTGCATTAGAAATGTGCCCCATGTTTCCTAAGCATGGGTGCTGTAGGATGCGGGAAGAGAAATATGCACACTCAGAGACCTCATTTTTATACCAATTCGGTAAATTCAGCCATTACACCTCTTCTGAGATCAGCTGACTCTGAGAATGACTCTGTCATGTTTCGTTTACTTCCACTTCACACAAGACCAGTGTAGTGCAACTGGAACCACATTTGTGCAAGACTAAAAATGACTCTTTACTGATGCAAAGTGGTCATTTAAAAATGTGTTTCCAGTTGAAAACCAGTCTTGTAATAAAGATAAATCAAGTTGCAGTTGGAAGAAAAGGAAAAGTAGAGAAAAAGAAAATTAAAAAGAAAAAGCAATGAGTGGCTTATACACCCCAGACAGAGGGGAAGTCAGGTTAGAGGCAGGAAGGAAAAAGGGGGAAATTAAGAACAGACGAGTGCAGAACAACAGAGAAAACAAATCTCTGTTTGTAAAACAAACATTTTTTATTCAGCAGCATCTTTCTGTTGCCCAACAATATTTGTGTTCAGACAATGTTCATGTTAGCTTGTTTATTGAGTAATACCCTGTTGTTTTGGAGATTTTTTTACAAAATGTATTATTTCACTTGCATTTTTTCACCATTTTCCTACTTCTGCCTGTTAAATCAGACAAGTGGAGGAGAGTGTGATGCTTTTTACTTTAATATACAACAATTTTATATGCTGGAAATATGCATGACACAAAATGGCTCATAGAATTGCCCCAAATTATTCACTAAGTCAGCCTTCCAAATGTGGTCTAGATGAACCAACAAATATACTATGAATGCAGAAGTGTCTCCACATGCAAGCCTGCTTTTTGTGCTCTTATTCCTCTAAGCCTCATTGAAATCAGTAATGCAAGTCTCCTCTTTCAATCAGCAGCAGAGACAATTGAAAAAATTGCAAAAAACAATAAGCCGTAAAAGTAGGATTAGTGCCTTCTGGCAAGATATTAATGGTACTGATTATATTCATGTCTCAATAAAGAATCAATGGGCCAGATCTTCAGCTGATATAAAGTGATGTCAGCAAAGCTGTGCTGCTTTAATATGTCAAGTGAAGATCATATTCTATTTAAGCAAAGCCATGTTGTATCCTTACTTCCAGAATCTAATTACCTGGAAATACTGGAGAACAGAAAAGTGTATTACTTAATAGGTCTATGTCTGAGCAGATGAAGGGCTTTTTGCCCGCCGTTAGTACTCTAGAGTGCACTGTAGCTAAACAGAAAGAGACCTGTGAAAGGCACAGTTGGCTAAAAATGAGTCAGCTGCTTCTCTGCTTAAAATGTGAAAATAGAAGAAGAGATAAAACTCACAGCCAGTATTGCCTGAATTCCATCATGAGGCCCATGTAACTCCTACTCTGTGATCAGGCTGGTGGTTGAAACTAACTGGTGCTTAATTCCAGTGTGGCTGGCACCAGTGTGTGATAAGGTCAAAAGAGAGACTTGGGCTGTGATTTCTATGCGCTAGGCAAGTGCAAAGGAAGGTAGTGGAAATGCCTTTTGCAGCCATTCTTGTGGGCAAAACTGTATGGTAAAAAGGTTAATTATGTACACTCTGTGCCAGCAGGGTAAGAACAGCATGTGTTCATAACGGGAGTTAGGCTCCTGCTGAGGAATATGATCAAGGTAAAACAAATGCCAAGAGACTGATAAAACAATGCAAATTATGATACTTGCCTAGCTTGGTAAAGCAGATGGAACAGGATAGAAATACTAATAAGGTGAGGTCATTCTATGAGGATGTCACTGTAAGGAGGCAAGAATATTAGCAACAAAGCTTAATAAAGGACAAGAAAGGAATTAGCACATGAATAGAATACACATTTACACGGAATGCAGTTATAGGTAGATGTTGAGATATTTTGATGAGAGCTTTAATGAAGAGCTCAGTAAAGGTGAACAACCACTGGTTAAGCTCACTGTTGAGGAACCAAATACTTACAAGTTCCAAGAGGCTTTGGGAATGTTCAAACAACAGATCAACCCACTGATTTCCACTGAAGTACTAAGCACACTAAAGGAGAAGACAAGCAAACTGTCTCTACATTAATTTTGTTTGTTTAGAGGTTTAAAAAGAAAACAGAGGACTTTTCAAAGAGAAGTGGCTATATATCCAGTTTTCAAGAAGGAAGATAGAATGGGAGAAGTGTGAAGGTATTCTGTTCCTATTTATGCCCAATAACAACCTATCTCTGAGGTCTGTTTACATTGACTGATTCATCCTAGAAAGACAATGTAAGTCAGATCATTGTAAAATCAATATGAATTCCAGCAATGTTCAAATTTACCTACTACTTGAGAAAAGTGAGAAATGTAACCAGAATATTCATATAATTATAGAATTATATGTATATTACATGTGCCGTAATAGACATATATCATTTTCAGAAACAGGTAATAAGGTCCCGTGCAATAACTTGTGAGATATAAACAAATAATTGAGAAGTTCTTAATAAAGTGATTACATTGCCCTGGTTGTGCATCTTTCACTCAGAAAAGCTGCAAAAGCAAGGCATAGCATTTCTGTTTTGTTTAATGGCTGGTTGTCATATTTGGACAAATCTAAATAGACAGTCATAACCCCCAGTTTCAGTGCTGAGATAATCTGCTATCTAGGAGCATTAGTTACTAATAAAAATTTGTGAGGGAGGGAGTTTATGCATGAACAAAGAGCTCAAATGCTTCTCTTATCCAGATGTGGAGAATTATACATCTAGTTACTAAGAAAGACCCTGTTTTAGTTGTACCAAGCCAGGTGTTCCATATGAACATGAAATTAGACACTTCACCACGGAAGAAAATAGAAGAGTACAGACAAGTATATGGAAAAAAAAGGGATTGGATTTTTTGTGCGCAATCAGGCAATATGGGGAGACAAAGTTGCAATAGGAAGTGATAGGAAATCTATGCAAATCCACACATAGCCTAAAAAACAGAACCCAGCCTAGCTGGAATAATGAAGAGAGATTAGATAAGTGCCTTTAGGAAGGCTCTTATGGTGATGGTATTTGATCCCATGTCCATTGAAGAGAAGGGTGGAGGTCACAGAGATACCTAAAAGCAGTGAGTATGACTGACCAACAATAAGAAAAATACCCCAATATATTGCAGAAGAAGGTAGGATTAGCCTGTGAAAGAGGTCATCTGAGGCCTACAGAGCCAGGTCCTGAGTGAGCAGGGAATTTCAGCAGGCCTCAAGATTCCAGTATAGGTTGGGGAACGACCTGTTAGAGAGCAGTGTAGGGGAGAGGGACCTGGGGGTCCTAGTGGACGACAGGATGACCATGAGCCAACACTGTGCCCTTGTGGCCAAGAGGGCCAATGGCATCCTGGGGTGTATTAGAAGGGGGGTGGTTAGTAGGTCGAGAGAGGTCCTCCTTCCCCTCTACTCTGCCCTGGTGAGACCGCATCTGGAATATTGTGTCCAGTTCTGGACCCCTCAGTTCAAGAAGGACAGGGAGCTGCTGGAGAGAGTCCAGCGCAGGGCAACGAAGATGATTAAGGGAGTGGAGCATCTCCCTTATGAGGAAAGACTGAGGGAGCTGGGTCTCTATAGTTTGGAGAAGAGGAGACTGAGGGGGGACCTTATAAGTGTCTATAAATATATAAAGGGGGAGTGTCACGAGGATGGAGCCAGGCTCTACTCGGTGGCAAACAATGATAGGACAAGGGGTAATGGGTACAAACTGGAACACAAGAGGTTCCACTTAAACTTGAGAAGAAACTTCTTCTCAGTGAGGGTGACGGAACACTGGAACAGGCTGCCCAGGGAGGTTGTGGAGTCTCCTTCCCTGGAGACATTCAAAACCCGCCTGGACACATTCCTGTGTAACATTATCTAGGTGTTCCTGCTCCGGCAGGGGGATTGGACTAGATGATCTTTTGAGGTCCCTTCCAATCTCTAGCATACTGTGATGGTAAATAAATTTTCTGTGTGCCTCCAGCACTAGGAACTGAAGGTCAGGCTGATGAGGAGGCTGTAACAAATGCCCTGACTCTTGTGGGAAGTCTCTGGTGAAGGAAATTTCTTGACTCAGTAAGTAAATGTGAATGTAGCGGCTAAACATAGAAGAGCTGATCTTAGCAAAAACCTAGCTATTGACTTAGATTTTGCTAACTGCTTAGTGAAATATCCATGATTTTTTGTCCTCAGATGTTGTTTGAACGTAGTTTTGGCACTGCCTCATCAACTGACCCTTATATGCATATCCTTATACAACATTTCTGCCTTTATTCTATTACCATAACTATCATCACCCCCATCCCTTACCTCTGTTACAATACTTTTTCACTGGAGATCTACTTATCACACATATACTTTTAGAGAACTTATTATCTCTTATATTTAAAAAGAAAATGTAGACTCTCACTTCTCTTTTTGAGCAGCTGCTTTTCTTTCCTGACAATGGCTGACACAGAACAAAGATTCCCTTCTCACAGAGATTTTTTTTGCTTACCACATTATCCACAGCTTCCCTGTTTTTCACCTTCGGTATTTTAAAAGGCAGAAGCTGAACCGGGTTTGATGCATTTCATTTCATCTGAGAAATAAAAGAAATACAGGGTTGAAAGCTTAGAGATGGACAAAAGGTTATTGGAAGCTATGAATCCTCTTGCAGGTTTGTCTTCTCTAAGGCTTTTCTCTTAATATTAAAAGCTGATCATTCAATAAAAAGTATAGCAGAGAAAAAATACTCAGAAGTCACTTTTACTATATTCAATAAATATTATAGTTCTATGATATGCTATCATTTTATAAACTTGTGCAGAGGACTGTTTTGACTGTTATGTATACAATTTGACAAATATGTTTATATATATGTTTATATCTCTGGTATACAAATTGATTACAGGGTATAATTTATAAAAAAGAAACTTGCCAGATACAGGGTTTGCTACTTCCCTGTGAAAGTTACTGGCATTTTTTAACCCTGTGGAGCTATTTATTTTGAAACTGTAACAAATAGAAATAAAACCTTTTCTGATCACTTGCACTATGTGTTTGGTATCTGACAAGTCCATTTCCAACAATTTCTCTTGATGTTATTCTCCCTCCAAATACAGAGAGTGTTACTATTTTGTCTGACTTACAATTGTGAGTTTAGGAATGCATTTTCACTTCCTTCCCAGGGGGCATTGTTATCCTTTAGCAACTTTATTGTCTGGTGTAGCAGAAGGAAGCTTACCACTTTGATGTGGACTCCTTTTAAAGCAGTGCAGAGCATTAAACTGGTGATCCAGACCTGCAGAGAGTCAAAACCAAACAGTGCTGTTTCAGAGAGCATTCCTGAGTTCAGCTTCAGGAAATACAATTATTGCAGCCAAAGGATAGAATAGCAACATTAAATTTTATCTTTTGGTGGGTTACTTAAAAATTAATGATATGAATGGCAGCCTAACTGAGAGCATATCATCCTTATAATTAAACCATGATTCACCTGGTTAAGAAAATATTATTTTTGTAAAATTCACACAAATTATCTACTTCAGCTTAATTTTGAAAGAGAAAGATGATAAGTTAATGGGAACTACAATAACACTTTGGTTGAGGCTTAATTATTGGGAGCCATCAGAACTTTCATTTTGCATGTTATTAATCTTTTTCTACTGAAATTGTTTTAGCAAATCATATTTCACATTTTTCTGCTTGTGTTTGGCAGCTGAATCCAAATTCTTCATGATGAAATTGGTTGCTCTGGTTTACTCTCATGTATTTGTCTGAAAAGTTAAATCACACCCAGTTGCCACCTATTTTGGCACAATTGTATATGAGCAGAAAGACCAGAATTAGCATAGCTACCAACTAAGAATGAAATGAATTATTTCTGCAAGGATACATCTTGGCACTATCATGTTTTTCTGCATCAGTTGGACTCAGTAGTAAAGCTTAACTTCTGGGGATGCATACAATGCCAACAGAAAAAAGGAGCTATTTAAATATCTATGAATAAAGTAGAAACCTGCTTCTGGAAACATGTAAGTGTTGGATATGAAACCTTGGTGAATGATCAGGCCCAGGAGGCCAGTCAGTAGTGGTGCACCACAGGGATTGATGCTGGGACCAGTGCTGTTTGACATTAATGATCTGGAGGATGGGACAGAGTTCACTCCCAGCAAATTAGCAGATGATAGAAAACTGGGAGCAGTGGCTGATACAGCAGAAGGTTGTGCTGCCATCCAGAGCGACCTGAGCGTGCTGGAGAACTGGGCTGACAGGAACCTCTTAAACGTCAACAGAGAAATGCAAATTCCTGCATCTGGGGAGGAATGTGCTGGGTCTACCCAGCTGGAAAGCAGCTCTGCAGAGAACCTTGGGCTTGTGGTAGACAAGCTGTTCATGACCCAGCAGTGCCCCCTCATAGCAAAGAAGGACAGCAGCACCCTCAGCTGCTTTAGCAGGCTTGTTGCCAGCAGGTTGAGGGAGGTGATCCTTTCCCTCTACTTAGCACTGGCAAGGCCACACCTGGAATGCTGGGTCCTGTTGTGGCCTCCCCAGTACAAGAGAGACATGGATGTGCTGGACAGAATCAGTGAAGGGCCATGAAGATGATGAAAATGCTGGAGTATGTCTCCTGTGGGAAAAGGCTGAGAGAGCTGGGACTGTTTAGCCTGGAGTAGAGAAGGCTCAAGGGTGGTCTTATCAGTGTGCAAAATAACTGGTGGGAGACAAGGAAGAACAGGGAACTAGACTCTTCACAGTAGTGCTCAGTGACAGGACAAGAAGCAATGGACACAATTCCATCTGAACAGAAGAAAAAGCTTCTTATCAGGAGAGTGGTCAAACACCGGAACAGTTTGCCCAGACAGGCTATGGAGAATCCATCTGTGCAGATAATCAGAGACTGTCTGGACATGGTTCTGAGCTACCTTCTCTAGCTGACTCTGCTTAAGCAGGGGTTAGGATTAGACAGTCTCAAGAGGTCCTTTCCAACCTAGAGGGTTCTGAGCAATTCTCTGCAATTTCATGGCATAAAGATTTTGCACTGCAACATTCCGTCAGTGATATGAATCAATAATCACAGTTGCTTTAAAACTTAATTTCATCTTGTTAATACCTCCAGACACCTTCCTCACCCTCTCAGTTGACATACTGACAGCCAGTTTGATGCAAGACAATGGTAGAAAGTCAAAGACAACAGTACTCCCCTGTAGACTGCTGTTCCTAAATCTCTAAAGTCATGTCTCATGCCAGGGACAGCAGGCAGTTTTCTAAATGAATATACTTCAGAGCTGAACTAGTGATGGTGTACCCCGTTTGCCATAGGCATAAGGGCTGGGAACAAGCTGCAGATGTGACCTTCCTCGCTGGGAAAGCATCAATTGAAATGCACATTAGATATCATATTCCATCTCTTGGCTGCTCAAAGTCATGACCATCTGTCAGTATGGCAGTATGCCAGTTAACAGTGCTATATGCCAGCTTTTCAGGTCTTGGGATAAACTGGACATACTCTTAGGTGGGCAGTTTGAGCATGACACTAAATATAATCTCTTCCGCAGGACTTATTGCTAGGATGATGGAAGATGTCAATGCCTGCCTCTTCTTTTGATTTTTACTTATTGACATAAATGCCAAAGTTGTGATAGACAAGGAGAGACTTTGGGAACAGTGGTTTCCAGAAGGACATTTTGCGTTTTGTAGGCAGTGTTGTCGTGGTTTAAACCTTCTTCTTTACGGCTGGAAGCGATGTAAAATACAAATTGTGAAGTCCACGAGTTTACAGAACTTTTTCTTCAGAGGCTGAATGCAGAGGTTACACTTTTATAAAAGGACACAATTTTAGCTACAAATATTCTAGACTAGCTGTCAGCGCCATTTTGTGCAGCTACAAACTTAAGCTGCAATGACTGGTATCAAGCTGTAATTAAAAAAATATTTTGCCAATCAACTTTTCTGTTATCTCTTTGAACAGATAAATTTCAACCCACTCATGAACTGTTTGCTTGCTATCGATAGCATTTCAGTAAATGTGAAGTGTCCTTTAGCAGAGAGGGGTTTGCTTTTGTTTCTTGGTATTAGGTCAGCTACTGTAAGGAAATTATATTCCTAACATGTTTTACTATAGATGAATTTAAAGTTTGGCTTTGTTGAACTGAACACTGTGAGTATAATCTGCATAAATTTCTTGCATTAATCAAAAAAGTGCTAATTAGTAAATCCCTTCATTTTCGCAAGCATCATTTTGTTAACTTAAATAAAACCCCTT
The DNA here is from genome assembly GCF_033815535.1 of Pezoporus flaviventris. NCBI lineage: Eukaryota > Metazoa > Chordata > Aves > Psittaciformes > Psittacidae > Pezoporus > Pezoporus flaviventris. Next base: position 5,645,950 of record NW_026892603.1, read on the forward strand.
TTCTCTCTGAGTAGTCCATCTTAAGAGGATGGCAGATCAGAGCCCAAATGTTGAGGAGAGCTAAGAGCTCCTTATTGAATGTTTCCAAGAGGTAGATCTCACCAAGAGGAGGTGGAGCTGCTAGTGCTCCAATATGTGTGGGTATCTGTGGAGAAGCAGGGCAAAACAGGCTTTCAAACAGCAGTGTAACTGTTGAATTTCATGGAACACTGTTTCTTCTGCAATTCTTGGTTTTTTTTTCACACTATGGGGGTATAAATGAGAGCCTCAGACCTTGACCATCATGATTAAATGGATCATGCCCGTTTGAGTCCATGATCGAACCCTGTTGTCAGGAATCACTGAAAAAAGAACAGAAAAGAGCAGACTTTATTTTGCTTGAGTCTGTGGCCATTAGAGCTCCATGGAAGCAGGTGTTGTCATGTTCTGCAAGGCTGAAGCAATATGTGTCCACTGCTCTTCCATGCATAGAACAACCCCGCTTATGTGGAGCTGGAGGAAAAGCAAAGAAAGCACCAGAGTTGCTTCCAGTGTTTGAATGGTTTTGCATCAAGAGGCAGAAGGTAGAAGACTGACAGTGAACTGTAACCATGGAGATGCCTACCAATTTTTAACTTAAAAAGAAAAAAAAAGAAAAAAAGAAGAATAAAGGATTTATCTTTTAGGAAAATTGTTGCAATGACAATATCAATCTGCTGGACTTAATCCACATTTCACGTCACTGTGCATGTGCGTATTCTCCATACAGGGCACAGGAGCAGCTTGTATATGTAGTCTCTGAGCCCTCGTTCAGTTGAGCCACTGTCAGTGCTCAAATGACTTTCATTGCAGTCAAGCAGAACAGGAGCTAAGACAGCCCATATGTGAATGGTGACATGATACGGTTGTGGCAGCAATGTGGGATTTCAGCTGCGGAGTGGGCGAAGTCCTACTTCGTTAATCCCAGCCTTACCATCCCTTGTTTACATAGATCCAATGCAGCTTCACTCTGATAGATTCAATTTGTCAGGTAAGTCCTGGGAGTTGAGAGAAGCTGAGAAAGGTTTTAGGTATTGTCAAGACTGTAGCAGGAGTGACAGACAGGAACTAATGTGCAGGACAGACAGCTTCATCCCACCCCAGCAAAACTGTGTCTAAAGGAAGATGAAATAGTATATTAATTTTCACTGCAATAAGAGGTGCCTCTCTGCTTGTCCATCTGCCTACCCATTGCTCTTACACTGCTCTAGTGAATGGTGAGAGAAATGCTTTGTATATTCAATACATGAATTCTCACGTCCACCCGCCCTATCCCTCTGTGGAAATACATGTCTTCCTATTTTATAGGTATGTAAAGCTGTGCTTTACACTGAAAAGTGAGGTACTTCCAAAATTTGAAGCAAGAAATTTATTTTTGAACAAATGAAGCTCTGCAAAGAGTCCAGCATTTATGATCTAAGCCGAGCAGTCCCACAAATAAGTACTGATTTTCCAGAAATATTTGTAATGAAATGAGTGGAGGGAGAAATAGAATTTCTGTCTGAATTGTTCATGATATTGTCACTCAAACTATTATTGAACTGTTCAACTTGGGACTTACCAACAGATTTGACAGGAAATGTTCTCCCAGAAATTTTATGAGATCTTTATTCCACCTGCCAGAATGTGAATATTAAGTACATATAAAGAAGATACAGCCTATAGATTTAAATGACACTCACATAAATTTTTTTTGTCTTTTAGAACTCTTTGAGATGCAAATTTACTTGCTATGATCAAACTTCTACTGTCTTTGATAGTAGTTTTCCCCAATAAAAGTAGCTTTCTCTGATGACCTTGACCAACACAAATTTTCACTAGAAACAGTTGAGCATTTTTTGTAATATAAGAAAAAAAGCTAATCAGGGTTTGTCCTTCTGTTTGAATGACATCTGAAACAATTTTATAAATAGTAAACAGAATCACTTGAAAAGAAAAAAAAGTTATTTCAAAAAACAATGGTGATGTTGATAACAAAGATACAGTTTTAATCACGAGATTAAAATTTTTTTGCTTTATTTATGCTCTTTTAAGACCACACAGTTCAGTTAAAAATTCTAAACAGTGAAACAGCAATAATTTAACAATGCAAATTTGTTAATTGTCTTTAATTTGTTTTTGTTGAAAAGGTTGATTTTTCTTTTACAGCAGTAACCAATCATTTTATGTTTTATTTAGTGCAGTTTTATGCTTAATGTTTTTAGAAGCTGGGTTTAAAAATGCTGTAAAATATAAGAGAGACTAGGCAAGCCTTCAACTGTTATATATGTCAGCTCCCTATTCCCCCTTCTTCCCTCCCCCCCAGAAAAAAAAATCCCACATTTCCTAAGAAACACCAGAGAGCTTTCTGTGGCAGTTGGTGGATACATAAAGGCATTATTTTGCAGATATTATAGTTGATAATATATTTGATATACAGCATGGTTTGTCTGAGCCAATGGGATATTGTCCTCTTAACAAATCTCATCATGCCAGCAGTGTTGCTTGTATAGGGTGGCTTATCAGCTCCAACCAGAGTCTGCTACACTTGCACTTGCCTTCATAGCCTGAGAGGAAAATAAATTGTTCCCATGCAGTTAATAAGAAAGAATTATTGTGAGTGAGATGCATGACATTATGAGAAAGCATGGTGTTTTACTGACTAAATGTTTCTTTGCAAACATCACCATCTTCGCTCACTTGGCAACTTTCCCTCTTCTCTCCCCCTCCCTCCTGCAAAAAAAACCCTACCTCAGGTTCATTGTAAATGAAATGAACATTTCATTTCTGGAACAGAGTCTCTTTAAACACTGTTACTGATGTGTTATTCTATTTCAAGAAGTGTACTTATGACATTTCTCCTCTGCATTTTAATGCAGACATTGGAGCAGTTTGGAGAAACGTTCCCATACTGTCTATGTTACGACAACAGGCGTCTTCATTTTTGCCATCTATGCAGTTATAAATAAGCACGTACAAATATATTACATAGTATGTGAATATTAGATCTGAATACAATTTTCTGTGGGTTAGAGAAGCCACTCCTGGAAAATCAGGGAATTACAGTACTTAAGGTATGCAATTTATGGGCCAAATGCTTCTCACCTCATGTACATAAGTGGGTCCATTTGAATTAATGGAGCCACACAGGGAATAACAGTGAGTGGCATTTGGTCTTTTAGTCAATTCCTCAATGCCATTGTATGGGAATCAAAAACAGTGGGGCCTTTAATAAACTGTAAGGTCATATGTTATATCAGTATATAATGATATATGAGTATATAATAATATATTAATGATATATTAGTAAATGAAGAGGGAAATGTAGGCGTGTTATCATAAAACTTTACTGTCTTTTATTGCGGTGTGTACATTACACCTTGATTAGCCAAGTAATTAAGAATATCTTTAGTTTTACACCCCTGGTCAGATCACATTTTGGGTAAGGAGAAATGCAAACTGCTTAACTGTGACTTTAACCAGAGCAAATAGGGAAATCAGATATCATATTTTTAAATGCATTTATACAACTCTGATGCTTTGTAATTCAACCATACTCTCATTTGTTATCCCAGTGCTGTTATGCAAGGTGTTTCAGAAATAATTGAGAATTCTTATGCAGAAACCACGTCTGAGGGAATTGTTCAGTGTTTTATTGCTTTGAAATGGAAAGTAACTGTGAAGATCAAAGTACAAGAGAAAAACATTGGTAAATACAACACTATTACAATTCCTTAATGCTCTGGACTTCCTTAGTACCTGCAATCTGCAGATCTCAAAACATTTTCAAATATTTAAAATTTTTAACATGTTTATAGACATGGTTATTCAGGTTTATAGGTAGGTAACGTTACAAACAGAAATGATCACCTAGTCTGAAAGGCACTAAATGACACAGCTGCCTGCAGTACCAAGGGACTGACTGAGAAAATACCATATAGTTCTGCAAATTTTTGAGACCACACAATCAATTCCTAACATAGCTGAGTATCAAACTTGTACCCTTCTTGTCAGTACCAGTATTCCACTTCCTTTATCCTAGCTTTTGTCAAGGTTAGATTTAGAACTTGTCAAATGCAAGATGTAAATTTCAAAGAGAGTGAATTCAAACTGATTTCATTGTTTTAATGCAAATCTGCATAAATTTTCTTCTTTCTTTTCCTTTTTTAATCAATATTGGGTTTGTTAAGCCAATAGGAAAATTTACAGCCTTCTTAGGACATGTATCATTTCACTACAATATTTTGATAACCCATAGGCAAGTTTTGACGTCTCTCTCAAATTCAAATCAATCAAAACTTTCCCTGACATCAATTTAACTGTACAAGAAGTTTCCAGTCCCTTTTCCAGTACAGCAGCTCACTATATGTATACGTGTGTGTATGTGTAATATTGAGGCATTGCACCAAATGTGCATAAGCTCAAATGCTTTTCCTGGGAGTCTAGCTGAATCTTATCTGTTCTCACTGTATTTAGGAAAAGAAATGATTAGGTGTCTGAGATTTGAAGAAACAGTAATCACACAGTGCATCAAATCTGCATGTGTTGGCAAAAATAGTCATAATAATATGTATTGTGCAGAACAACCAGTCAATTTGATTAATTCCTATTCAAAATAGAAAAAGAGTAGGAAGATTTATTTCTTTTTATTATTCTGTACTACTAAAGCAAGTAAGAAGAGAAGGGGATAAGGGATAAATTGAATTCAAATCGAGACTGAGACAAGAAACATTCATAAATTCATATCCATGCTGTTCTCCCAGAGCTTCACAACTAATTGCCTCGAATTTTTCTTGTTCTTATCTGGGCCACCCTCCATATGGCTCCATATGCCTGAATTTTTCCACCTTGAATTAGTTCTTTGTCTTTTTTCACCTACACATGGCCTTTCTCAAAAGTCTTACCTGAGAACCTTAGATTTCTCTTCTTTGTGCTATTAACAAAATGTTTAAAATTATCTACATTAAAACACTTTCTAAATAAATTTGTAGTTAAAGTGCATGTTCAGTCATTTTACAGCAATCTGCAGTCCATGTCAGTATACATCAGCGTATCTCTATTGAATTCCACTCCATGCTGATTCTTTAGTATTACCAGGTCCAGTTCAGAACTTTGAAACAAAATGCACAGAGTAACTAGGAAATCAGCAACTTCCTGAGACTATTTTTATGCAGAGAAACATGCGGTTCCCTAAAACAGAGTCACAGGCTTAAAACCAGGTATAAAACAATATATACTTGTTAACCCTGTTGAGGCAGAGGAACATTAAAAACCGGATAAAACCTAACTCCATGTAGGGAGTTTCTGGAAAAGAAAAAAAAAAGTAATTTACTAATATGGCTGAGAAGAAACCAACCTCTCAAACAGACAGAGATTTGCAGGTGGTAGAGAAGGAAGATATGAGGAAAGGTAGGGTTGTAAAAGGGTTTCAGCTCCCGCCATCCAGAGGAGGTGAGGAAGTGCTGTGTAGTCACATGTTCTCTCTCCTTTCCTCTGCTCACTGATCCAACAGTGATAGTTGTACATAAGCAAAATGGGAGGGATGATTCCCTGTCCTAGAGAAATAATTTCCTTTAAAAGACTCTATTATGAGTATAGCTGGTAGAACCAGCAGTTCTAGTAGGCAGGCTTTTTCTTTATATATCACTCTTAGGAACAGAAGAATGTGACAACATTACCCTGATGTTCATAAAAAAAAATAGGTTTTATCTAATTGAGGTAACCTGAACTTCCTTGGGGGGGGGGGGGGGGGGGGAGTGTAGGGGGAAAGATACACTGTGCCAAGCACAGGATATGAAATTCACATCTTCATTTGAATGCTGAAGAACAAAATCCAGATGAAAACACCGTTTATGTCCCTTGCATGTTTAGAGTTGTTATGTTGAAGTCTTATTCAAATTGTCTTACCTATGCTTAGTGTCAGTGACAGTCAAACTTAAAATTAAACATGTCCAAATAATTAGACAGAGGACACATCATACAGGTGCAGCTGACGAAAAAATATTCCAGTGGGGTGAATCTGCATTGCAAGGTGTCGTGGTTTAAACCCAGTCAGGTAATTCGTTCGCTCACTTCCCCCCCCTTTCTTGCCCTCCCCCTGCTCTCGGACGGACGGAGAGGAGAATCGAAAAGAATGCAACTCCCACGGGTTGAGATAAGAACAGTTTAGTAACTAAGGTATAACACAAATCACTACTGCTACCACCAATGATAATAATGATAAAGGAAATAACAAGGGAAGAGAATACAACACCTCAGCACCAGCTGACCGATAACACGCCCCCCAAGCCCGACCAAGCTCCGACCGATACCTCCTCCAACCCTGCAGTCTCCCAGCCCTTCCGGCTAACTCCCAGTTACATCCTGGGCATGACGTGCTGTGGTATGGAATACCTCTTTGGTCAGTTTGGGTCAGGTGTCCTGTCTCTGCTTCCTCCTGGCTTCCCCTCCCCCCTGGCAGAGCATGAGGCTCACAAAGTCCTTGGCCAAACCAAAACATCGCTATCAGCTCTGTTCCCGAGCTGAAAGTCAAAACACTGCACTGCACCAGCTACCAAGAAGGAGAAAAATGACTGCTACTGCTGAACCCAGGACACAAGGATATACAGTTTTCCAGTAAGAGGCTGAACTGGAGGATGTATCCAAAATAGAAGTACAGGTCTGGCTTCCATTCCCTACTGGAGGAATGGAAGAGTAAGTCTCAGAACTGATTCTAGCCCCCTTCAGGTCATCAGTTCCCATCAGCACACAGACCAATGCATGAGTTCATATGATTCAGAATTTTTTTTATCTGGCAATACCAAGAAGAGTTTCACAGGATAACTTTGCTGATTCTATCATGGTAGCTGATTCTGCCTTGTTGAAACTCACATAGAACATCTTCAAAATGTACTAGAAGAAAACTTGTGTGCAGCCAGCTCCTGCATTTCTTTTGTCAGTGTAAAGGAGGTATCAAACTGTAAGTCTGTAGTTGCAGAACTACTATTATCCTCTTTGCTTGTTCTGGACCTTTAACACTCAAAGTACCAGCTGATCTGCTGGGTTTGGAACAAGGTTTAGCTATATTCACTTTTTCTTCTTCCCACTGCACAACTCCAGTTCATGTACAGGGTAACTGCCCATTTTATGTGCTGAATAAGGGCTAGGTCCCATGGAAAAATAGTATGTGGTTACCTAGTTTTAGACTACATGTAATAGCACTTGCTCACTACTGCCTCTATAAGAAAATGAAGTCTTTTTGCCTTGGAGAAACACTACAGTAGAGCTGTCAAGGAAAATATTTGGCAGAGAAGAGGGATATGGCAAGACAAAATACTCATTACCTAAATTATTATTAAATGGATTATTTGGGATCTTTTGCCGTTACAATTACCAGTCATTTGCCATTGCAAATACCAGTCTTTTTGTGTGGATTCTTTTTTTTCTCTGTCACCTCCCCTGCACCTTACTCCCATGGCTCTGGGAAGTTTTTAATTAGCTCATTCTTCCAAGCTTTCTTTCCAGTAATCTTTATCTGATCTGCTGAACTTTGTTAAATGGCTAATATGTGACTATTGTGCCAGTTACAAACTGCAGCAGTCAAAGAGAAAGTTTATTATTAATTTCCTCATTTACTCTCTGCCAGATGTAAAATACGATCTATGCTACTTTTCAAATTAAGGAACATATAATTTCCCTGCACACCTTTTCAGCCTCAGCTAGGCAGTGGCCATAATCAGTAGGCTGAATTCATAGAGAAATTTATTTTTGACATTTCTTGATTTCTGAAATTTCACTCAGAATATTCTTTTTTCTTTCTTTTTTTTTTTTTTTTTTTTGAGGGGGTGGTGTGGGCAAAATTTAAGATTTTAAAAATCATTTCCTTTCACTTGAATGGGCTAATGTACAGCAGTTACTGCATCTATTAGCTGTCCTTGATAACAATACCTGGGATCCAGGTGCGTAGTTGCATAGTGAGCGATTATGAGCACCTTAACTTATGCTAGTTTATACCACCTGAGAGTCTGGCCTGCTACTGCCAGCTAAGAATAGCCTCATATATTTGCTCTGACCTGCATTCTTTGCTTAATAGTACCCCTGGTTCATAATACTAATGTAGCATCTCAAAACCTGCTGAAGCAAAGACGTTTAATCAAAAAACACTTCTGCTCACTGGTGACACGTATCTGTAACCTTCTCCACAGGCTGTTCAATGTGATGCCTATAGTACCTGAATAAAATGATTTTAAACTTTTCTCTGTAGAAAATAATCATACATTCTGTACCTTTCTTATTGTCAGGGATGCTAATCAAGACCAAAATATAAAGTAGTGAAATAATGAAGGATGAAATAATAATAAGAAGAATGGAAAGCAAAATAAATGGTAAAGAAAAAGAAGAGGACTTAGAGGAGCTTGGTCATTGCAAGAGCAAGGTGAAAAAAGACAAAATTAGAGAAATGAAGAAAAGAAAATAATTTCTCATTGTGATATTTGGTTTCTCGCATGAAGGAACAATATCTAATACTCAAGAGTGAATATGTTTTAAAGATTATAAAATTAATGTCAGAATGGAGATTTATGTATTTAGTACAATGTTCTCCTGTCCTGGGAATTGAAATGTAGAGTGATTATTAGCTAGGTTTCTGTTTTTGTTGAGCAGGTATATTTTCTATTATTACTCTGTTCCACTATATGATCATATTTCTTTGCATAATTTAGATCTGATATATGCAAGTGCCTCCATTTTGAACAGACCATATGGAGAGCTCCATGAGTGCCCAGGGAACCAGAAGTATGCAATGATTAACCATGATTCCTGTTATTTGTTGAGCAGATGAAAAGAGCTGTGAAATAAAAGGCATTTCATGATGGTTTCTATGTCCTTGTACTGTCCTTTGTTTGGTTGTGCTGCGCTAAAAGTTAAAAAAAGGCTATTTTCAATACAGCAAAGGAAATTATATAGCCATTCACAACATCCAAAGTCAGAAAGAAAGGAAAAGAAGGCACTGGAAGAGAAGGCACTGGTTTATATAATAGTAATGATGAACTTAAGGAATAAAATATAGATATACACATGTTTATGTTTTTTGGATCCATATTTTATCTGAGCTATGAATAAACAAAAAGGGAGAACAAAGAGACTCAGAAAGAGATTCAGAAGACATGAAACAATTTCAGATTCTAAAGAGAAAAAAACTATTAAACTATTTCCAAGACTATCTCTGATATCTCTGAAATTCATTAACCTCTGTTTAGTTAAGCACATAAATAGATCACTTTTGTTTGTCTTTCAAAAGAGAGAAATGGTAAAGTTTTTACTTCATATAATATCATTTAATTTAACATAAGCTAATATGTCTATGTTACCAGCAGGTGTTTGTAATTTAGTATTAATGTGTCAACCAGAAGTCTAGCATCAGGTCAATCCCAGACATTTCATGGGTCATATTTGGCTTTACACAGTGCAGCACAAAAGATGAACAGAATAGGCCCTACTTTGGGAGTTACCTGGGGCCAAAAACTGGTTAGTCCCCCAGCTATGAGCATGTGACATGGCTGTTTGATACGATGGGCAAAGGCTGGGTACTGCTGACCCAAACTGTTGGAGCCATAAACAGTGTCCCTGTTGGTGATGCACTGTACACAAAACACTTACTGCAGCAGTCCAGGTGCAGAGCTAAAAGCATGATGATACGTCCTTAAACATTAAGAACACAGACAAATATATCTGATAAAGAGTAGATGCATTTTCTCTCTTGGATATAGTTAGTGCACTGTGTTATGTCATCCACATGTGACCTATGTATCCTGTTGCTGTTACTCCTATACAGACAAAAGCTTTGGTTGAATCTCTCAAAGTGGGAATATTAATCCCTTGTAAAGAGTAAAAAATGTACACAGTAGAAAAGGGTACAAAGAAACCGACTGAAGTAAATTAATTTATTCAGCTTCATTTTGAAATCAAAGAGAAAAGACGGAGAAAATAAACCCCAAAATACCCCATATAGACATTTATTATGTTTGATGACATGTGATAAAATGAGACAGGAAAGAACAAGAATGAGGATAAATGGTCATTCTCAGCAAAATGAGAATTTAAGTGTCTGTTGTCCTAGAGGTTAGTCCTTGGACTGAGGTTTGATCCAATTTTTTAATAACACTCAATAAAGAGTTGAATACTATAATAGTGGAGACAATAGTATTTAGATTTATGAAGACTTCAAAGTCTTGAAGGAACCAATGGGGCCTGATGCAATCCATGAGGGTTAACCTGAAATAAACTTTCAATCCATATTTCATAGGAAAAAATGGTTTACACACACACAAAGCAATAAGGTATGAAACAGTTACTGGTGTCAGCCCCTATTCTCCCTAGAAGAGGGTTGTTTGTTTGTTTATTATGTCATTGTCAAACCCTTATTGTGTTCATCATTTTCTGAGTAATTTATAAATCTGCTGAACAGCGCAGAGCTTTTCTTAACTCACTGATAATGTCTGCTAATACAAAACCTTTCCCTTTATCTTTAGCCTATTTTTGTGTTTATTTGAACCAAAAGCTTAACTGCTATTACATTTTGGCATCTGTGTCTTACCCACTGTATAGTGTACAGTCTCCTGTGAATATTTCCACAGGTTTGAAACCTCTAAGTACTGTGCATTCTGTGCATCTTCCACCTCTGGCTTTTAGAAAGATCTAGATTCCTACACTAAAACAATTTTAAGCAATTGCTAAAGAAGAATCACACTCTCCAGAGAACTTTCTACTTTAACGAGTACCTTATGAATTTTGGGACCGTTTGAGATGGAAAGGTGTTAAACAAAGTTTTTAGAAAAATAATTTTAGGACATGGTGCAAGAAGTGCGTCTTATGACTATTTTCAGTGTCAAAGTCTTCGGATCAGCCATTTAATCAGTTACCAAAATTTCATCCAGTGTCTCTGCTACTTTGGACTTCATAGGCTTGGTTATCCAGCTTTAGCTGTTCAAGCATGATGATGAAATAAAGAATGAAACAGCAAAAGAAAGAGATTTTATGTTTGACAACCACATTAGATTTGTTTAGTCTCGTTTCTGTGAAAATCTTTATGATTGCTTCTTCTTTCTGTATATGAGATCACTGTGCATCATGTTCTAGCTGGCCTAAATACACTGCATGTAGAATGGAAAATGCTCCTTTTAGAAACGGATTATAGATCTTAAGAATTTTAACTGAAACAGAGACAACAGAAGAAAGAAGAGATCCATAAAACCTGGCAGAGAAAGGAAAAATGCCACAATTCATCTCTTATGACATAAACACTAGCCTTAATTTCCCAGTCCAAGTAGGGAAATTTTTATTTCATCCCAACACTTACATTCTTTAAAGACAGTACTGTATTCAGAACCTGTGACATTTTGACAGCTGCTCAACAGCCCATTCTGAAAACTTTTTGTTTGAGATATTTTATGATAATAATCTTATGTTTAAGAGTGAATCTGTCTATGAAGTGGAGTAATACTGGTTATAATCTTGTGGTTTTGACTAGGTATTACTTATGTGGATTTTTGACTGAAATCGTGTTTTGTTTAGCCATTCAGAACAACTGATGGAAATAAAATCTATTCCTTAGCCAATATCTTTGTAACTACTTTAAATATAAATGATGTGGTACCTATACAGATAAGAATTTTGTGGTACTGTTAGGGTATCCCTCTTATCCAAGTCTGCAAATTTTAGGCTTATTTATGGAGAGATGATCACAACTGGGCTTTGGTTTTTCAATAGCTGCTTTAGGAGTCCCTTATATAGAAAAGTCTACTTTTGGTGTGTTGAACCATGCCTACAATGAATGTAGACATACTCTAAAAACCAAGTGGCTGAGAGAAAGTAAATGACATGGTTATTTCTTTGAAGAAAAGATCATTTTCCCTAGCTGAAAGACCAGCCTAGTCCAGATCCTGCAACCCATATCTTAAGAAAAAACATTTTTCCATGTAGTCACATTTTAGAAAGGAAAAGGGCAGAGTTGTTTGAAAGACTATATATATAGCTTTTACTCAAGATGTTCTTTATACTATGAAAAGCAACAATTCTTAAAGTATGTTTTTAAAGCTCTACATAGTTATATTAATGAGCATCCTTTTCCCCCTCCTCCTTGAAAAAAAACCAAACAACAAACCCCAAATCTTTTTAAATCCTAATGAAGCATTTGAAAATATCCTTTAAAAATATTTGACAAAGAATCTCAGGCTTTCATTCTTCAAATGTCTGGTGAACGTGTGTTACTTCTGAAGGATAAGCTCTTGTTTTCAGGAGAGAGAAAACATACAAATCTGACCTTGCATTCTTAAGGGGATGCATCACAGAGAATAAAGCTCTATCAAAAAGTGTTTGGGAGGCACATTCGCAACATTTTCTGTCTAAATGCAGGTCTCATAATAATTTAAGAAATTAAAATCTTAAATTTAAATGGGTTGTGAGGCTTTCACATGAGAGAGTCCAAAGTAATAATAATACTGCTGTATATGCAGAGACTAAACACTGATTCAAGCACCAAAATTGCCTGTTCTGAAACTATCTCATGAAAGTATTGAGGCACTAAAAGGTGGTATTTGTTAGCAAGTTAAACCTATCAGACCTTGGAATGAGTTTTGTTTCTTTAATTCTATCCTCAAGAATGCTACAAACAGATACTTATGTTTTCTCTCAACTGAAATTCACCTTTTATTACTCCTATTATTGCTGCATTCTCACTCTTACTCTCATTAACCACCACTTTCTCATGTACTTTATTCATTTCAGCTCCACAGGAAGCAGGAGAACAATACCTGCAACAAGAGAATCAAGAAGAGAGACAAAAATCACAACATCGCTTCAAGATGCAGAAAAGTGCCTACCACGACATCATAGTAACAGCAAATACTGTGTTTTTTTTTCCAAAAAAGGTCACCAAGACTGATTTTTTTTCCCTTGCAGCAATTTTATGAACATGCTGAAGTACTACTATCATTGCAGGTGCCACCAGGTTTTCCTCATAGTTTTTAAAGTATGAATTCATGGAGAGATGCTAATTGACTATAGTAAGCAGAGCCAAAACGTGCAAACTGGAATCTGGAACTTACCATTCCATAGAACATCCCATAGATACTGGAATATAAGGTCACAGTTGTATACTTTCTTCCTCAAAGTCCTTAAAGAAAAATGAATGTAACTCTTTTAAGACTTAATTTTCTATTCTTATGTATGCAGCATTTGATGTTGTTCCTTTGTGCAACTAATGTGATAATGTCTCTACCTTTGGGAAACAAGATTCTAATAGCTGAAGGGAAATAAAGCCTCTCAAAGGAACTGATCCAAAATCAATTTGGGTGTAAATATATCCAACCAATTGTTTTTGATGGAGTTGCATCAATTTGGAGCTAAAATAGGTCGATGATAGGTCTAATACTATTATCTTCAGTCAAAATTCCCATTATTATAATCAAAGTTTGCAGGATGTAACTACAAAAAAAGATGACTCAGGGAGCTGCATGCCCCATTTGTCTTTCAAAGGGAAATTGTGAGTATTTTTCCTTTGATCACAAGGTTAAAAGTATTTTTTTCCACAACATGAAAATACAAATAATGAGCCAAATCTGTAACTGGTGTAAATAAGTACAAATTCCATTACACCATATCTGAGTTTAGCCTTCTCATCTTTTGACTAGAATTATATTGTTAATGATGACACAACTTATTTTTCCTTTCACAGAATTAATGTGCAAAGAAAACACCTATAAAACCAAATAACCAGTCCTTTTGGATACAGCTTCAGGATTTGTATATATCACATTTTGTCCGTGTTCTTTAACTCTTGAGGGCAGCAGTATATATGATCTTTTTGTGTGTGAAAATAATTGTATTGTTCTGTTCTAATAGACTGCTTGGACTTTTCAAGTTAAGAACCTTTCTGTATTAGTGCTTTTAAATCTCATGATTTTATTCCAGCTCTTGCAGTTTTCTTTATCTTTTTTTCTTTTTTTTTTCCTGAAAGCTTCAGTGTCCACAGATTTATGACTATGTAAAAATCACCTTTTTATTTTTTAAGTTACAAATTAAAATTCTTGTCCTCTTGGTTATAACAAAGCTTGTGAAAATATGACCACAATGAACTTCAAGATAAATATAAAATATTTTTAAGATCATTTTAAAATACCTTTTTTAAAGAAAGCCAGTTTTATTCTTTTATTAAGATTGGACCTGAAATTTTTTGAAGACTCAAAATTGTTAAACTTCAGCTGCCAGGTTGAAAATCTTTCCTTACTCATGACTGGCAGATATTGAGAGAGCAGAAAATGAGTATGCAGTCTCCCAGTTGGCTTTCTGTGTAATATTTATACATGGCAGACGCATTAGAAAAGTCCAGACAGCTGAACTACGTGTAAAACTTTCAGTGAATGATTTCATTTAGAATGTTGTTTCAGGGAGATAATGTAATTAATGTAGTCGAGAGATGAGAAATCTCACACACTGCATCTGGAAGTTTCTCCTCAGGAAATCCTGGTAGCTTGCTGTTCCTGTCAAGCAGGGTAATGTGCCTGTAAACTGCCTTTGACAGAAAACATATCACTGCATCAGCACAACCAGAAAATCACAAAACATACACAATGTGCAAGAGTGAATGCCAATATCTTTGCACTACACTCTTATAAGAAAAAGAAACCTAATCAGCTGGAAGCTTATCGAGTGCATTGAAGAAAGCCTGAGCCAAGAAAATGTTCTACTGGTTCTCTTGATAGGTAAATAAGCCACTCTGAATAGTGAGATATGTCAGTATTAGGCACAGTGAACACCTGCTTTTCACAGAAAACACGAAAAGCCACTAGGGCAGGTCATAGGTTTTGTGGGGCTTTTTGCTTGGTTGTTTGTTTTATTTTTGTTCCTTCACTTGTTTGTTTGTTTGTTTTCTGGGTTTTTTTCTTTGTTGTTGTTAGTCAGTTTGTGGTTCTTTCTCATTGTAGCTGTAGACCAAACAGATACATTTCTAGATTGAGGAAAATCGTAAATTTATAACTTGAATATTCAAAAGTCTACAGAGAAAATTGTTGTGTTTTAACTCTCATTTGGCTTTTTAGCTATTGACTTTCCTGCCTTCCAAGTCACATTTTCAAGATTTTACTATTATCTATGAATCTAGAAATGCAAATAAACTTAACTTGAAAAAGCATTAAAGATTTGAAAGAAAAATCAAAGTAAGAACACTCTGCTCAAGAGCCAATGGCTCACTTCTTTGAGAACAAAACATCCACATCCACTTCTAAGCTCTACTACAGCTAAACAAATGCTCTGTGCATACAGTTTTCATCTGTGGAAGTTAAATAAAAGTAAGCATACGACAGTCACTTGTGCAGACATGTCTCTAATGAGGAAGGAACTTGGGTATACCATTAATTCAAATAAATTCTGCACAGAAAAAAAAAACAAAACCATCCTTATATGGAAAAAAAAAGGTAAGATCAAACTGCTGGATATCTCCCTCAAAAGCATGGTTATTTCTTTATTAATTACTATTAGTAAACTCAGTCACTATTGATTGCAATAAACTATCAGGAAAAGGCTGCCTACTGTTCTGCTATGGGCCTGGGTAAATGTACAGTATCTCTAAAACATATGTCATATTTTAAAGAGCAAGTTATTTATTTACTTATTTTAAATCTTGAAAACTATTTTAAATTATTAAGAAGAATTAGGCCTGCTTATGATAGGGATACTACAATAATATCTTTCAGTGTGTCTTTAATACAAAAACTTAGTCATTTGAGTAACAATGATAATTGTATTTAATATACTTAGCTTACATATTATGCTTTCAGACTATATTAACCTTGCTGAAACATAGAGCTCTCTTGTAACAATCCCAGTTTGTTATGACCAAAAGATGGCAGCACTCCATGCAGTATACGCTGCCTTCCACCGTTATTTCTAGTCACAGATCTCTTTGCAAATTCCGTTTTATAGAGCTGCTGTTTCAGTTATCCCAGGCAGACAACTGTTTAGGAAGATTTCAAATGAAAACATATGCTTACCAAGTTTGGAAGTTTAACGTGGTTTTCCTTTAGGTTTAGTTTATTTAGTATAGTTCCAGACTAGTTAGCAGTCAGAACTAGATAAAGAGAACTGACAAGCTCCAGCGTGAAGTCTGTTTTAGGGAAACCCATTCTCCTTTTCTGGGAACTTAAATACCAGACAGTTTGTCTCATATTTGTGTCCTGACTCTTCACCAGTACTTTCTTCTTATTCTTTTTTATTATCTTAGATTTGCTGTGCTCTTCTTTCTTGCAGTGTCTCATTCCTTACTGAAACCACATTCTTCTGTGAGACCAAACATACATATAAGAAGGCAGCTCTTACCCAGTCACAAAGGAGTTGGATAGGGGCAGATACTCCATGACTGTGTGGCCTTGACCATGTCATGTAACACAGAAGCGTTAATGAGGAGGTGGATAACTTCTCACTATTTGTAATTAAGTCACAAACAGTCAAAGGGACATATAGTATGGTCACTATGAAAGCTGGATGTTTAGTCTGGTTTTAAAAGGTGAAATTAGGAACTGAACTCTTATACAGGATGAATCAAGGAGGGAAAATGGACATGGGAAAAGAAACCACTAATTATGCTCTACCTTATTCCCATGCAGATACCTCCAAATAAATGAAAGAACTCTTTCCAGATGGCACAGGATGCTAAGCTATAAAAGGAACATGTGAAAGATACTGAGAAACCTAAGCATGGTGCAGAATAAGCCCATCCAAAAGAATCCCAAAGTCAAGGCAAAGGTAGGTTGATCAGAAACAATTCATTTTATGTGCAATGAGAAGCTGCATGGGGAAATAAGAAAAACGTATGGAAAATGAGCTTCAATGCAAAGAATATGAGAAGTAGAGAGGCTTCAAAACTGAATTTGCAGCTACCTAAAGTATGGAAGCGATTCAGAGAAAATATGTGGGATCCCACAGACACACTCCACACAGTTGCAACACTTGAGACAAAGACAGAGACTAAAATTCAACCAAACAACAGTTAATAACACAGTTATAACATCCGGTCACCAGTACCAAAATCATTACTGTAAAAAGCCACAAAATAAGACAAATACCAGTAGAATCAAAAGCAATACATCCTAACCCCTATGGCTCAGACCATCCCCTGCTTAGTTATAACAGTCTGTCACTGATACCAAAATCACAAGACCAAAATCCTTATGTAAGAAGCCACAAAATAAATACCAGCAAGATCCAAAACCATTTCCACAAGACGCCCCCCGTGTCTTTCAGGACCCAAACCTCAAGAAGCCCCCTGCTTCTTATAGGTGTATGCCAGTAAAATCCAAAACCATTTCCACAAGACACCCCCCGTGTCTTGCAGGACCTAAACCACAAGAAGACCCCTGCTTCTTATGGCTGTATGCCAGTAAAATCCAAAACCATTTCCACAAGACACCCCCTGTGTCTTGCAGGACCCAAACCTCAAGAAGCCCCCTGCTTCTTATAGGTGTATGCCAGTAAAATCCAAAACCATTTCCACAAGACACCCCCCGTGTCTTGCAGGACCTAAACCACAAGAAGACCCCTGCTTCTTATGGCTGTATGCCAGTAAAATCCAAAACCATTTCCACAAGACACCCCCTGTGTCTTGCAGGACCCAAACCTCAAGAAGCCCCCTGCTTCTTATAGGTGTATGCCAGTAAAATCCAAAACCATTTCCACAAGACACCCCCCGTGTCTTGCAGGACCTAAACCACAAGAAGACCCCTGCTTCTTATGGCTGTATGCCAGTAAAATCCAAAACCATTTCCACAAGACACCCCCTGTGTCTTGCAGGACCCAAACCTCAAGAAGCCCCCTGCTTCTTATAGGTGTATGCCAGTAAAATCCAAAACCATTTCCACAAGACACCCCCCGTGTCTTGCAGGACCTAAACCACAAGAAGACCCCTGCTTCTTATGGCTGTATGCCAGTAAAATCCAAAACCATTTCCACAAGACACCCCCTGTGTCTTGCAGGACCCAAACCTCAAGAAGCCCCCTGCTTCTTGTGGGTGCATACCAAACGGACGCTAGCAGCCGGGTATACACCTTTACCTAAGAGATTTCCTATCTCGATTTAAGGAAGGCTTCCAAACCATGTGTACGCTTACCAATCTACCAAACCAATTTACCAAACCGAGATGCCCCCTGCACCTTACCAGCTATATAAAAGAAACGAATACCTTTTATGAGATGGTCCTTGTCTGCTCCTGCAGTGATCCGAATGAGTTGAGGGGTCCCTCCGGGAAAAATTCCCGAGGGCCCTAGGGAGCCCTGTCCTCAGCGGGTCCTGCAGCTGAGCAGAGAGGGTCCCATCTGGGTCGCCAAATTGATTCGGAGAAAACTCCAGGAACAACCTTGCCAACAAAGTTTTCAAGCTGACAAGCAGGTATTCTTTATTGTGGCACCGGGAGACACGGGGGATAGCTCCTCCTAATGTGTGTCACCCCAATTGCCACACAAGCCGTCCTTTTATAGCCACTGGGCATACACACATATTCATGAGGCTACATATGGATTACATCGTTTTCCAGATTGTTCCTTGCATGCGTACAGAATTGTGGTGGTGCTCTCTGAGGGTCGTTTACTTCCTCCAACAATCTTCATCACTTCTGGCAGCCTTTGAAGCACGCGCAAAAATGTTCATACCAGTTTAATTGGTTCGTTAGCAGCAGAGACATAATAATCCTCCTATCCTCCTACTTATCAGTTAGTTTAACTGTAGCCCGTCCTGGACACCTGCCGTTCCCAGATGCTCCCTATCCTGCGTCCTGTTCTTCTAGAATGTTTTTTCTTAAAACTATGTCAACTATAACAATTTGTCTTGTGAGAATTCTCAGTATGTTCTCTAGCTGCACTCTATTTTTTCTATGTATCATGCACCTCAGTAATTTTCCATTGCTACTGTTACAAAGCCATCAAACTTAACATTACTTAAAACTAATTCTAAAGATTTCTATATTCCATTTTGTGATTTTGTGCCCCCCTTTGTCTCAGAAGAGAATTACACAAAATAATGTTGATGTGATGAGAGAGTCCAGTATGTGTAAGGAGCCACATTGTTGGGTTTGGGGTTTTTTTTGCTTCTTGTTGTCTCATTTACGTTTTCCCACTGACTGTAATTAGACTCAAACCTAATTTTAGTTTTTTTCCAGATACTTATGCTTAACTATACCTGTGGGTGCTGATGATTTCAGAACTGTGTTACCATGTGCATTAAGTGAGGATACTGGGATCTGTCACGTAATTAATTCTTTCTTTCCCTCTTTGTTATGAAGTTCTAACTTTTAACAGAAGCTAGCTGAAGAAGGGTGATTTGCAGGCCTGCCTACTTCGAAGCTGGTTCCATTTCTAACAAGATTTTTGACCTTAAAAGCTATTGCATGGCTGACCTGAAATCCAAGGTGTTGGAAAAGGGGGAGTAGTAAGATGGCTAAATATTAATATTCTGGGAGTTTAGGGTATTTAACGCAATCTCTTTTGAGTGGTTCCTTCACTATCTGGAAACTGTTGTGTTTCATGACATGATTTCTAGTAATAAAGAGCCTCGCAGGAAAGTAATAAAAGCACCTAACAGTGTGTTTGCTTTTTATATAGAAATTAATGTTAACAACAAATCAATACTAATTAACAGCTTCATTTGCCACAGAATATATAAAAACCTAGTAACAATGTGAGGCAGAAAACTCAAAATAGTGACATGTTAATTATGTTTAGTAAGAGGATTCTGAAGGTAAGTAGATACCAGCCTATACAAAAAGGTAATGACCCAAATATCAAAGACACAGGAAATTTCTCACTGGCAGAAAGCTGCTGTATGCGACAAGATCAGGCAGTAGATCTGATGATAATATTTAACATTAGTTTAGGAAAATTGGAACAGGAAAAAACTTTGTCATATTCAAAATAAAGCAATCACATTTCCAGAAGAGAAGGATGAAATAGAGCAAGATGCATCTGCAGTTGGATCTCTACATATGTCGTGGGTCAAAATGCCAGCTTTACTTACCTAGAATGAATAGGACTATTAAAGAACCTGAATATAAGGGTAGGACAGAAAAAATCAGCTGGACTGTTGAGAAGTTCACATCTGAGAAATTACATTGGTTAACTTTCAACAATCCTGTAAGAAAGTTGTCATTCTTACTTATCTATGACTTGCTGCACCTTGTGTAACTGTGATTACACTCTGAAATGTTAAGAATTAATCTGAGGACAAGTAAATGGAGGTCTTCTTTAGTAGCAAATAAAATTGTTGCTAGCATTAAGGATGAATTCATGTGAAGTCCAACTCTGGAAATTGCCATGTGCTGAGACCCAATGCATTTCTATGCAATACAAATATATTTCTATTGCATATTTTTATTAAATTTATGGATCAAGAAATACTTTCATTACATTTCTATGACATACTAGTATAGCAGGTGACCTCCTCACTATACAGGAAGAGAATATCAGGGAATCAAATGAAGCAGAAGAATGTTCCAGTCATGCTTCATGTAATAGTGGCCATTAGCGCTGGGAGCAATTAGCTTTTCTAATCCTTAACATTTAAATTCTCAGAAAATGTCCGGCATTTAAGAATATCAGCGTGTGAAAAGAAACTAGAGAGCAGACTGTGATGACAGAAATGGAAAAGTCAGTTCAATTTATGCAGCATCATTTTACCATTATGTTGTATAAAGTGTATTTTAATTTTTAATCAGCTTTGAGTCCACTCTCTGTTGTAACTCAGCACAAGATAAATGAAACAACTATTGTATGGAAAAGTGACCCTGTCTTTTTTGGAAAGACAATTGTGCTATAAAACCTGAAGACCATGCTATGTAAACCTACTTTTATTCCTGAATTCAGTCCTTTTAATACTTGCTGTATGTAATATAATTTTCACCAATTTACCCACAGTAGTAGTTGTGGTAGTAATCAGTAAAGACAATTCCTTCTGAGGATATTTAGATACAAGAGAATAAAAGAGGGCTTAGGAAACATTCTTTAACATAGGATTTTCATTACCTTTACATAATCTCTGCAAGCTTGTCTGCCATCTGCTACACTTCATTTTGGTTTCCATAGGTAGTATTACAAAATCAATCTGTGTGCAATGTTCTGTACACAGATTTTCCCCAAACTACTGTCACCTGTTTCAAATGTAGATATTAGCAGTCCAAAGGTCATTGAAATTTTTAATCTCAACAAAAATCAAATTCTGTATTAATATGATCTCTTTCTTTCGTATCTGCCTTCTGTAATACAGAAACTGAAAAAAAAAAAAAGGAAAGCACTTTGTTGTAGTTTTGGGGTGGATGAGAATAAATATTTCTGATTATAAAATAAAGTAAAATCTCGGGAAATGTTACTGAGTTTTCCTTTGCAAGCTTTTGTAAATTTCCCATGTTAAGCCTGGGGATCAACAGCTGTTTCACTGTGTAGGTACGCGTAACTATTTTTTATGTAAAATATTTATCCCCAGAAACTTTATTTCTCACAGTCAGCTACCCTTATTAGTTTTCTGTTTAAGTAAACATTACTCACATTGTAAACACAACCCAACGAATATGTGATTGGTTTGTGGTTTAGGAGATTCAGAGTTAGGGTCAGACTACAGCTTTCTGTGAAAAACTGAAAACATCTATTGAACTGTCTGGACTTCTGCTTCCTATTTGTACTTTTTGGATAGTAATTGCAGATTTTTCTGTGTTGACACATTAACAACAAAGCCAAATCCCAAGCTTGAAAAAAATCATAGGAATAGGTAAAAATCATGATAAAAATCCACAATTTTTGTTAGTACCTGCTGTCTGTTTTTTGAATCTCCAGATTGTGAAGTTGCTCCCTATGGACACAAGGAGTAGAAAAGTAATTTTAGATTATTTATTTCTCAAAGAAAATAAAATCTGGAACCGTCACACAACTTCAGACACTAGGGCTATAAAAAACTACACTTATAATGAAATCTTTACAGTTGATGTCAGCATTATCTGTTCAGAACATGCCACACATAGTCCAACCCATATCATCCTTGACACCTGTGAGAACAACTACCACAGGGAAAAATGTGGTGGTGAAAGTACCTTGCACAAAACCAGATGAGGCCATTGAGCCACTGAGTTTAGTCTTTGGATGACTGAACAAGTCCTGAGTACATTCCTAAAGGTACCTTCCGGAAGAGGGGGAGAAACCCAAACCGCCAAACCCCTCACCATTGTTTACAAACTAACTCCCCTCATGGAAAAAAGTGTACCAGTTCAGGTACAAAAAAAATAGCAATTTTCCCCCAAATCACCAGTTTTAAAAAACCCACCTGGACTTTATTTCTGTTGACTTAACCTCACAACAGCAATGTGTGCCCTTTATGATCAAAAGGCATGTTTGCTGTAATGCTCTATTAGCTTATGCAGGTTTTTCTGTTCCTGCAGTTTTCTGGAATGCAGAAATGTGGTTATTTGTCTGAGCAACTCTGATACCATGACCCCCTGCCAATTCTCTAAGTTGGATGCCCATAACAGTAGAATATTTTCAAGATGTCACTGTTAGTTTTTAGACTTAAAAAAAATGTTCAAGGTAGGTCCGTTTGAGCTTTCTCTCCTCTATAACTATACCCATTTTCATTTGAATTTTGGTGTTACCTCTTAAGTTAGAGCAGCAAGTGTTTACTTTAGGTGTAGCAAACATGGAATTGAAAACATTTCTCTTTGGCATTTTTCAGTTCCTGCTTGCCATTTTTTAAACAACATCTGGCCTATTTGTCCAACACTTGAAGGGTATTATTTTAGCTGGGTTTTTTATAAACAGACTTTTAAAATTTCACGTTGTTTCTTTCATGAGATGTGATTGATATTCTTTGAGTATATTAATAAAATTTACTGACCACATTTTTTTGTCTGGTTTTGCTTTACATGAATATATTGAAATGACAGGATTTGTTTTCAGATCTGGAGTGATAGAATGGACTGGAATATAAAGCTCAACTTTTCATGAAGTATCCTCGGACAGTTTCAGTATTGTAATCCCAGAGTTAAATAATCTCAGACCGAGAAAGAGAACAAATAGTGATGAAAAAAAAATAAATTATGTCATTTACAATGAGCTAAAGAATTTCTATATAAATAGAGCAGGTGCCACCAAGTAGGTGTATCGTCTGTAAGAAATATCAGCAGAAGTGTTACCCCAGAGGCAGCTTTAATCTTAGCTTGTTTAAGCATTGGAAATGAATCCACAGCAGCTCACTTTCACTGCAAGTTTTGCAATGCAAAACTCTGAATACTCAGGAGGTCTAGTTTCAATCCCAGTATATCCATAGGCAAGACTACAGCTAAATCACTTACACTGACCTGTTCTGTAGTCAAAACTCCTTTTGCAGAGTGGCTAAACTAGAGACACTGGAAGGAAATTAAATGTACCAGGCCATGGCATTGCTTGATGAATACAAGGAGCAGGCCACTGCTAGATGGGCAAAGGAAGTAGAAAACAAAACTAGAATAAACTGATTTTTAAACTCTGGTTTATCAGGGTAGTGGCAAAAAGGGCAGTACTTTACTCAAAGTCTGCAAAACAGCTACAATACGGATGTCAGCAGAATCCTTGCACAAATTGATCATCGTAACACACAGCCTTACAGCATGAAGAAATAGTTTTACGGGCAATTCATTTTTACTTGCTAATATCTCCTTAGACATAATTACTTCCATCCCTGCTACTACAGGATTCATGTATTATACTCTGATCTTAGTGCTTTGCTGTATTTACAGAAGTTGATTATGAACACCAAATCCAAGAATTATGCCTTCATTGTAATGCATCATTACTTTCCATTCCATTATGAAAGCAGAAAAACTGTATTCCCTCTGCGCGAAGGAACTGGGATTGATTGTAGTTTTTAAAAATATTAAACTAAGTATCAGATAATATTTTTGCCTAATGTGAATTTATGCTTGAGAGTATAGAAATATCTTGTTTATTACTGAAAACCTACCTTAACTGATATTATAAACATATATACTATATGTGTATTGTATATACCTTATTAATATTTGCAAAGAAAGATTTGATATGTGAACATCCAATAACTGAAGTTCATTTTAATTATTAGCAGCCAAATGAGCATGTAAACATCTAATCCACAGTCTCTGAAATGACATTTGTCTGAAAGCCTGAAATATCCTTCATGCTAACCTCATAAATGTCAGCCTTAGCAATTATGACTGTGTGGGACATGAGGCAATTTAATCCACTGTTGAACCCAGCACTAGATGCAAAAGAACAACAGTAATATCTATAATGCTACTTTGCATCAAGTATTAATGATCCATTTTACTAAAGGAAGAGTACACTTACTGCATGTACTTGTCCTGAACATGGAAAATATACCACTGTATAGGCCTAACAATTGAATTCAATCAGCAGATATAACATGAATGAAATGGACCAAAATTTTTCCTTTACATGGCAGAAGCCATTGAGTTGTGCCTATTTAAAGGGAAGCAACATCTTTTATATGTTATCAGTGATTTGATTCTGCCTTCTCAAAAGTGACAAGCAGAGAGGTTAACTCTGCTGAACAAAATGAGAGCTAAAACTCACAATATTTTGTCTCTTACTGACATATAAAAGTGAAAGTAGAAATATGGAAACATTTGAGAGTTAAAGAAGGAATAAAAGTATTTTTATAAGGCCGGAGTATTAAGTATATAAATTCTCCACCTTGTATACAGCAGTACATGGAATAAATATGTTGTGCTCCTTCAGATCTCAAGATAGCTAACCCTTACGTATTGAAGTGTTGAAAGAAAACACTCATGCCATTCTGCCAGATCAAGGTCTGGCCTAGTCTCTGCTATAAGCATGTGAAGGCACAGTTATTCAATGATTTTCTGTAGGACACTTACCAATAAAATTAATGCCAAGACAGACACAAGACTATTGCTGATAAAAACATTTACATCTGAGAGAACATTTTGAAACTTTAAGAGGCAAGGTAAGAGAGGAAATCTGGTTCTTTAAATGACAAGTGGCTGCAGTTCGAAGACATGATGGAAGGAAATTAAGTGGAACAGAATAAATGTGAAAAAGTAAAGAATAAAACCTGTAAGAACAAAGTTCGGAAGGAAAAGATACGAGGGAGAAACATTAATGAAGGACTTAAGCAGTGTGAATTTGCACAATCATGAGAGAAGAAAGTTTAAAGAAGTGCTGGTGAGTCACTCTGCAGACTTGCCAGTGTATTAGCATATCGGGGTCAGTATGGTTTCCTAATGTGTACTGTGCTGTGACAAAGAGCAAGAGATTCTGCACATGTGCTCTGGAGTACGTTACACCTAATCTTAGTTTGTGCTTTCAAGTACATCAAAAGAAATTTTATTGCATAAACAACTCTGAACCTCTTGCACCTTTACTTTGTACTGCAATCAGTTCAACACTTATCGCAAACCTATCTGATCTCAATTTTTGTTTACTCTTGTATTTTGTCTTTATGACACTTGTAATTATATGCTCTTGGGTTCTCTCTCTGCTTGTTTGCTCTTCTGCAAAACACAGTATTAGCCCTACAAAAATCCATTTATTTCTACTAGATAGCTTTGAACCACTTATTGGTTGTGTCACAAATGAGTAGTCTCTAATTAGCCCATCCTTTAATTGTTCAGATTTCTGAAGTTTATTTAGACTACTGTTGCATTGTCAATGGTCAGTGACCCCATCTGACAGCAGGTTTTGTGGGAGAAAATTAGCCTTGCCAGAGTGGCGTAGAAGTCTTACACAGGGAGAGGAGTCAGACAAGACTACTGCCTTGCGCTCCCATCTCACTTCCCCCATCTGCCAACTACTAGCAGAATAGCTGTCTGGTGCAAGCAGTTATAAGGTGACAGAGGCTATGGTGCCATGCAGAGTGTGCCCAAAGTAACCTGAAAGCACATTCTATGGCCAAGGCTCCAAGACTTTGTAATTGTCACTGGTCATGCAAGGCATAGGACGTTTCCATGCTGATAAGAAAAGTGGTTGAATAGTATGTCTTTTCCAGAATCTTGATTTTTTTTTAAGTAATATAAATGGCTGAAAGTTGTGTTTTTGCTGAAAAATTGACAATTGCAAAGATAAGATTTCTTTTTTTTTTCTTTTTCTGTTTCTTTTTTTTTTCTATTGCGGAACACAGGACTTGCAGTCTTATTTTTTGCCAATGGTATTTCTACCAGAACAGATTTGGTATTCCCCTGAAAGTTTCAGACCAAAGGAGCAAATGCCTTCAATTTATCCACTTCTGACAGATGACTATAACTACTCAACATGACCAGGCATATAAAGGGTTAGTAGATTGCTGTATGAGGCTAATCTAAAATGGGATGATGTTGTGTGAAGTAAGTAATGAAAATAAAGATACTACTGACTGACTGACCATGGTTTAGCTGCTGCAAGCTCACCGGAATTTACATTTTCATTTAGCATTGATAACTACATTGTTTCCCTTTAGCTTCTCCGGGTATATACTTTATAATATATACAAAAGATGGTTTACCTGCCTGAAAACATCTGAGTATTTATGCTTTATCTAATGGCATTAGATTTACAATCTTACCTCTTTGTTGTTCAGCCTCAGTCTTTTCTCACTTGCTATGGATCTCATGTTAGCTCTTCAATTACAGATTTCAGGGAATTGGGGTTTATCTTTGAATGTGACTCAGCAATTCATGAATACATAACCTTGTCAGAACAGCTGGAGCGTGTCTCTTACCTGCTCTTTGGGATGTGCTAAAGACTTTTTTTCCCGAAATGAGAATTTGTTAAAGTATGACTCCAATAAAATCGCCATACAGAACTGACCTTGGAAGTGGTATTTTTTTTACAAATCCGTTAGTGGTTAATGCTATATTTCATTTTGGAGCCAGTAGAAAAGACATGGTCATCTGAAGTCAAGCAGAACTTTGTCTCAAATATAATTATTTTCAATTTTGTAACATTGTAGTTAATGCAAAGTTAAGAACAGCTGAGTTGAGAACATTTCAGAAGGAAATGTTCTAATTTCTCATGAGTTGCTTTGACATTGTTTGACAGTGGTTTTCCCTCACCAGTGAAATTTCAGAAGAGTTGACACAAGAGGTTGCTTGTACTTACCCAGTAGCTGAATCCCAAATTGTCATGGCTTAAAGCCAAGCTTGAATGGCTTTGCTGCCATTGATACCTGAGCTTGCTGCAATTAAGTCCACACTTTCTCGTTTGTACAAGAGATTTAATGGCGTCACTGTCAACTATTGGATAGATCTGTTAATAAGTTATTCCCAGCATTTCCTGTAAAGTACTATATGTATAAAAAAAGAACTTGCACTGAATTGTGTTTCTCTTTCAGTCATATTCTGATTGCTCCACAGAAATGTCTTTAAGTGTTGGTAAAGGCAGGGCCAAGAATTTACCAGCAAAACCTCTGTCCTGATGAAAACTTGTCTTTTGTATTTTCGTAGCTAATTTTTTCTCTCCTGTGAGAATATTTCTTCTCATGGGTGGTAGATTACTACCAATTATGAAAGCCACAGAAAGGTTGCATGTCAGGTTTCAATTTGGCCATAACTTAATATATCTGCCACTGCCATCTCCATGTAAAAATGAGGCAAAGTAACTTCTGCCTTCCATCATCACCAACATCACTAATATTGGTATTAGTATTATCATCACTATAGCTTTTGTCAGCGTCAGGTACAAATCTAAGTTCTTTCCTAAAGCAGTAATGCAAATTAGTCTAAGTTTTCCTGCAAAACCTAGGAATGCAGAATATCAAGCTTTAGTAGGCTGCACCACTCCTTTTATGGATTCAGAGTCTGTATATAAACCAAGAACACACTCTTTTGTAGGGAAAGCATGGCAAATGCAAAAAAGACAAACTGACAATATCTAAAAAAATTAAAGACAGTTATACTAATTCTCAAAACCCAAGAATGAATAACCCCCCCTCCCCCCAAAACAGTCCATACATTATATTTTTTAAACTTAGCGATTTTTAAGCCAAGTCTTATATGATTTGTGAAGTTTGGGTTAGAAATGTTATTAGTATTTTCAGCAGCCCATGATAACTTTCTACTTAGAAGTGTGCTTAAGTAAATTATTTCAGGTGAATTAGCAGCTTACATTACATGTGAGGGAAGACACAGATATGGCAGCTAGACATGGACTCCAGGAAGCTTTCCCATCCATATTTAAATTGGAAAACCTAGTTTAAGGCTTGTGTTCCTAATTTTTACCAGCAATTTTTTTCTACCTCATTCTCTGCCGTGTTTGTTTCTTTTTTATTGGTGTTTTTGGTTTTTTTTTTGTTATTATATGATTGCGAATCTGTGAGTTCAAATAAGGAGTAACAAAGTAGAAAATTGAGCTTTATATCAATTTGTAATTAGAAGCAATAGCGTCATCTGCAAATATCTCCACCAGGCTGGGACAGAAATAATACAGTAAGAAAATATTGTCCATTTTGGTACTAAGGATGAATGTACAAAGATTTAGTTGGGAGTGATTTCACTGAGTGAAGTTTAAAAATTCTGTATATTTTACTAGGTGTAGATCTCATACCTATAGGTTATACCTACATAACCTCATTTGTTTCTCTTTTGGATCTTCAGCATATTTATGTTATGTTATGTACAATTTCTTTTTTTAATATTTCACAGTGGAAAACCTGTTCAAGTACTTTTCATTTCTATGCCCTTTTTTTTATAGAACAAAGGCTTAATTCTGACATTACAGTATATCAAGTACTGTTTCTGATGCCACTAAAACATATATTTTCATGTAATTGCAAGGTAGACTAAGAGAAGCAGAGGGCACACATTAGTAGAAGGAGCTATCGAAAGCAGCCCAAATAATAGAATACCTTAAAGGTAATTGCAAGGGAAATGAATATATGTCAGAGGTAAAATACTTAAAACATTCCCTGGTGTGAAAGTCCTCTTTAGTTCTAATGGTGCTAGCAAGTGCTCCTTTAGTATTTTCTTACACTGTACTTTTTCTACTCTCACATAAGATAAATGGAAATGTCTTTTTGTTCATTGACAGTATTGTCCCTTCAGACTGAAACATTTTATTCAAACCTGAAATTTTAACCCTGCTGACATGAAATCATAGTTTTCTGTCATCATGTCAGTGACCCACATTAATGTTATAAAAGTGTAGAACAGCAGCACCTGAGTTCTAGTTCTTGTAAAATAAACCTTTGTGGAAATTGGGACAACAGCATAAATTTAGTACAGACCTTACTGCTAATGCTTTATCTGAAAAATGTTTATGTTGAAAGCATACTGCATACCACAGACAAGCCATGCAATACCTGCAAAGATTATTTTTTTTTAAACCACCACTAATATAGCAGCCTGATGTGAAAAGATGCTCTAGGGAAGTTTGTTTACAATTTAAATGAATTAATCTTTAACAACTTAAATGACACTCTTTATGGGGTTACATTATATTAATCATAAAGAAAAATATTCATGGTCTCGTGTACTTGGAAAATTATGAAGATCATTTTGCTTCCTTTGGTCATGTGAAGTAGATCTCATACAAGTAAACATTTCAACAAAGACCAGAGCTGTTACTCTGATAAGTCAGATACTTTGAATGTAGGCAAGATTGGAAATATCATACAGAGCCAATTTCATATTTTTCTTTAAGGACAGATTGTTAAGGATCAATTTCCTAATTTCTGTCCCCCGTTCCCTGTGTCTTGCAGCAAACAGTGCTTTGCTTTCTGTACAATGAAGTGCATGTTTGTATCAAATAACAACTGTAGTGACATTCTAATAATCCTGCATGAAGAAAGAGTTTATGTGCTCCTTATTTACCTTTGTATTAGTATGAACCAGTTCCCTTACAGAAAAATGTGTTTGGCATTTGTCTTCCTTCTTCACTCTTTGTCAAAAAGTCTCCTCTGCTGCTAAAACAATTACATTGTTGTGGTATTATTTTCAATTCAGGCGACATTCTTGCAGAAGTGCTGTATTTCGACAGTCCCTAGTATATTTATTTAACACATTGTTGATAGTGAAGTTGTGACAACTTAAGAATGAAATATGTATGAAGAATAAATATGCTGTTTTTATAATGTTCTCAGTTTGCTTTCTTACTCTAAGTGCAATGTTTGCTTATCACAACAGTCATCGATAGATGCATCTGGAATTAATCTACTGGTAATTGTAAATGTATTAATGTTCACAGCAAAAGAATGGCAAAATGATAGCTTTCCTATATATTTCCTATTTAAAATTCTGCACTGTATTAGCCTGTGTCCTGACCTGAAGTGACCTTGACCTCCTATTGAACTGGACACTGCAACTACTTTACCTGTTGCTGCTGCTTGGAGAATCATCCCAAAGCTGGAACTTGGCTTGTGAGTTTTCCTAATGCGGCAAACTGCATGCATCCCTCTTCATTTTCCTGCAGCAGTTATTCTATAAGCAGCTGACTTTGTTCACTCTTTAAAGTGCTAGACAAAATTTGCCTAAATAGTCTATATCCTGAGAGATAAATAATGAGAATTTTAGAGTGAAAGGGGTAGGAAAACTAGACCAATCCTTGGCTGGTGTAAATTCTTGAAGCTCCACTGATGTCTATGGGTACAACTATCTAGATAAAATAAATGGAATAGTTCCTTTGCTTTGCCCAGCTGAACATATGCTCCGAGATTGCTTTATTATAAAAGATGTGACTGGCTAATGATGCTTCTTTAATTGCCATTTCTGTTTTCTTGGTGTTTTTTGACACAAGGTCAGGCTGAAATAATGTTAGTAACTTCTTTTAAAAGTCACTTGTTACAGATAAATACACTTTGCATTAGAACTGTAATTTAACAAACAAGTAACAAAATGAGCAAACAAACAAAATTTCCAGATAGATCTAACTTCTTTGTGTATGTAATTTTACAAATTTATTTCTTTACATATGCAGGGTGGGATAATCAAGAGTGTTAACAGCAGCCCTGTGAGTGGGTGAGGGACTGGGCTGACAAGCAAAGGACCCGGGGTGAGGACCTGGGATGAGGTGAACACAAGGTCAACAAGATAAAGCTTAAGCAGGGCCACATCTGGCATTTCCATGTAAGCAAGGAAATGCCTTTTTTTGTGCACTCCCTCCACCCCAGCCTCTCTAGGAAATCAGCATGCTGGGTTGTCTCTCTGAAGTGCTGTACACTTATGCACACAGCAAGGGGAATAAACACGAGGAGATCTGTGTGCAGCTGTAGAGCTACTAGCCTGTTCAGATCACAGAGGCTTAGTGGGATGGCTCCCATGACTGGAGTGTTACAATGGAGGGATATGGGTTTTTCAGGAGAAAAAGGCCAGAAAGATGACGGGAAGCTGGCCTTTATGTGAGAGAACAGCCAGAATGCATGGAGCTGTGCCTTGGTACTGATGATGAACTGACTGAAAGTTGATGGGTAAGAATAAAAGAGCAGATCAATATGGACATTGTAGTGTCTGCTAAAGGCCACTTGATCAGGAAGAATGCGTGGATGAGGTTATTGGACCTTAAGGGGGAGTTCAGTCACACTGCTATCTGCTGGTGGAACAACACAGCAGAGCATAAACAATTGAAGCAGTTCCTGGAGAGAATTGATGTCAACTTCCTGATCCAAGTCACACAGGAACTATTTGATATTAGAGTAGTTTATGCTAAGAATTAGTAGCTATTTCTAAAAGACAAAAATGTATCCATAATGTGTAGCATCTAGACAAAGCAATCTATTCTGTTATTAACACAAGTTACCCTCCAAATGAAATTGAAGCAGGGAGATAATCAGAAGGTAGAACTACAGCTGTGTTTGGTATATTGCTAATAAAAGAAAGAAACTGTTTGCTTTAACTGTCATCCTATTGTCCTGCAAAGATTTAACCCAAGCAGCTGAGAGTCTAATCATTTACCTTGTGAATACAGAAATCAAGGAAAAAGAAAAATGTGAATATCCACATAGCACAATTACAACTGCCCCTGAGGAAACAGAGTAACCTAAATGTTAATTTCTATCCTCAATGTAGGATTTAAGGTGAAGAAAAAATAAGAAAAAAAAGATTTACAGCTTGGCAGATTTATGAATGCTTTTTGTGATCAGCGCATGGTCAAGATTTATCATGCGTTTAAATATTCACCTTTAAACTATATAAAGCTTCTTTTCCTGGTGAAAGTAATTCCGGAAACTTGACACTAGTAGCAATGAATACCTGTGTTCCACTTCTATAGAGTGGACATATGAATAGATACTGATAAAGCCAATCTGAACTCTTCTGCTAATCCTTCGTGAGGTATTATGTTCTTATTACTCAAACTGGAAGTGTGCAGTCTCCTAGCTACAAGGCTCTATTATTCTGTGCATATGTGTGTGTTTGTATATGTATATAAATATATAAGTAAACTATAGAAGAAACTAAGAGTAGGTGTTCCAAGGGCTAACTAGTCCAGAACTCCTTGTCAGCCAGTAGACCAGAATCTGTGTAGCTTTTTTTTTTTCTGCCTTTTTTTTTTTCTTAAAAATGAATTTTTTAAAAACAAACAATTTCACTGACTGGATAATATGATCCCACTTCCAAAGTGTGGCAGAGAATTCCACAGATGTCTGTAAAATCTATTTTGGGCACTGGTGTAAAAGCTCTATGTACTGGTGATGCTCTGAAGGGTATAGAACTATACATTCAGAAGGAAATTAGGGCTCTGATGCAGTCAGAGTAGCAAGATTTTGAGCACAGTCAGGTCTGTAATGTCAGGCACTTTGTTCTATATACTGGTTTTGCATTTTTCCCATCAAATACATATCTGATTTTTTTTTCCAGTAGGACAATAGATAACTAAGCCAGCATCTGCTGTGAAAGAAGACGACAGCTAAGGAAATACTGACTGTAAGAGTTGTAATAGAGGAATTTATCCTGCTTGAACCCCTGTCCACAATATACCTGTCAGGGTCCTGAGGCTGCTGCTTAGCCTTGCTGGCCCTGACATGCACACATTACCACAAACAAAATTTGCACGTTTTTAAGTGACTACAAGAAAGTTCTGGCTCACTAGCTGTTCTGGTGGGCCACAGACTATCCATAAGAGGGAGAGAAGAAACTGGGGTCTGACAGTGGAGTGAAAAACTGCAGATTTGGGCTTGTCTGTGGTCTGAGACTGAAGGAGGATGTTACACATGTGCTACTTGTTCATAGTGCAGACTGTGCCCATGGCTAGGCTCAAAGCATTATACACTTCAGCAGCATTAGCTCCTCATTTATGTGACATTAAGACATCAGCCTTCCAGAACCCTGAAGCTCTCAATTTCTGCACCTGAGGGGTCAGGTCCCCTGCCAGGTCAGTCACTCCCAGCTTGGCAGCTGCTCCCTCAGCAGCCTAATATACCTTCTGCAGCAGGCCAATAGGAGTTCCTGAGGGCACCTCCTGAGGGTGGTTCCTGAAAGGCCCAAACCATGTCTCCCTCAGCAGTGTGGTTAGAAGTTGCCCATTGTGCTGTGGAACCTCTAATGGGCTTAATGCACAATAGACAAAGAAAAGTCTCGCTGTAAGATCAGTTTTCATGCTTTTTTTGCAACAAAGAAGTGCTAAATGTTTCATACATCTCTGAGCTAAGTACATATTTTTCAGGGATGAAACTGTGACTTTTCAGCACCTCCACCTGCATTAACAATGCTTCCAAGAGAAGCAGAGCTTGAAAAATGTTTTAAACATTTTTTGCTACACCATAAAATGTTTTAGCTCCCACTTAATTTTATCCGTGATTATTTACAATAAAATGACTTTCATCTGCGTATAAATCCTTACCTGGTACATTCTTTTTCCAAATTGCCTTATTAATCCTTAGCTATTATTAATTAGAAATGCCACAAACAGCACAATCATTTCCTTAACTCTGGCTGACAGCTGGTCTTTAATAGACTACAAAGCATGACTTTGGTTTCTGGAATTTATTTTTTTTCTGCATTAACAATGTCACATGGTTGAATAAGGGGAAAAAAAGAGGAGAAATATTTCCAAGTGTCATTTTTAACTGCAGAGAGACAACATTTTATTATAACTATAATGGATTGAAACTCAGGGTACGTTCTTGATGCAGGCAGGCAAAGCAGTTAGCAGCTTTGTATTCACAATACTTGAGTTAAAAAAAATAAAAATTCATCGCCCCTCCCTTATATATCAGTTTAATCATCTGTTATCGGTAACACTGGTCCCTCTCTGCTGTGTTTATAGGACCCACGGATTATATCACGTGTGAAATAAATCACATAACTTCCCTGCAGTGATAATTGATCAGCAGAATGTTTACATTTAGCAGTGCAAGATCTTGGTAATTGCTTGGCTCAGAAAGAGCATGAGATTTCCCTGGATTGGTGCATCCTCTTCATGTACTGGCTGACCATGTTTTGACTTCTTTTAGCCACCTGCTGGAATTTTTACTGATGTTATAAAAGTCATGTGAGTAATGTTGAGTACCAGGGATGGAGGAGCTTTCAGCTTCTACATCTAAATAGTAAGCAGAAGAGTGGAGAAACACTGTTAACGCTGAAGGTGTCTGAAATATTTGCATTTTGCACATATTACACGATTTCTTTTTTTTCTGAACAACTTTGTTATTATTTTTAATGATATGCTCCATCAAATCTGTTAGCCCATGGGGTAAAAGTGTGACTAGTTTCTCAGATGATATTACCCTTCTTTCATGTGCACTATACTGTATCTGAAGTTTTGTTAACATAATCAGGACAAAGGATATAAAATTGTACAAAATGGAAACCCTGTCATTTAGAGAGATTTGAATTTACAATGCAAATGTAAGAAATATGGCCCAAGGACTATGAAAATGTTCAGATGAAAGATTTATAATGGAATCTCTTATAAAGGGTTTGTGTTATTGACATAATCTTAAACATTTTTAGAAGTATTCAGTAAAGGAAAATGACAACTAGGCTATAAGTTCATAGTAAGAGAGATCTAGTGTGTAATATTCAGAAAACTGAGAAAACACGTATAATTGAAATCTGATGAATGACTAAGACATAGGAACTTGCTACTGAAACTTGAATTTCTTTCAGACAATGAAACGTAGTTTTTTAGAATAGTTTTAATAACCCTCCTATTTTGTTAATTCTTAACTAAGGTAGTAATTTCTACAATATGTGTTCAAGAAGCAAGATTTCATATCTAAGGCTAGAAAAAAAGTCTAACTTTGCCCCATACACCTGGTGTGACCTTGAACGATTTGCTTTTCTCTGGAAAGCTTTTGATTCCTAATGTTTGCAGAGGCACACCCTTACCTCAGTGATATGGTAAAGATATTATTGGTGATTTGTTGAAATGCTATAAACATGGGATACGTGCCAATACAGCTCACTCTGTGCATGGGTAAATACTGGTTATGTGTCTGTAAAAACTCAGTTAATTTATGCGGTATTCTTTTTCTTCCCAGTTTTCAATCAGCTTTGTTTTTACAGTCTTGGAAAAATAATCCCTATTAAAAACCCCAGCTTCTCTCTTCTGCCTACAGGTCCTTATGCAGGAATACCATTCTCACCATTCAATGGTATAGCTGGAGTACCCAAATATTTCACGCTCCCAACTTGCCTCGTTGTATTTTGTATGTTTTGAATTGTATTTTTGTATGTTTTGAAACATACGCTGCGGATTGAGAGTTCTTGAGAACTCTAGACAGAGACAGAGACTAGCTTCCTAAGCCTCTTGTCAATTCCAAACCTACTATAAGGACTTAGTCTTTGAGTAAGGCATAGACACTCATGCGCTAAAGATTACTTAATATAACAGTATTTCAGTATAACACATATATATGTGCATTTTGTACATTTGGCTCGGGTTTTGGTTATTTAAAATGGGTCTAAAAAGACTTACACCTTGTATGGGGTTCTTGAGATTAAATTGGTCATGGTAGTTTTTAGATCTAGAAAGCCCCAAGCGTCATGGAAGTATCATGATCCAAACATCAAGAAGTTAGAATCAGAGGGACTACATTTACATACAAAATTCCTTCTCAGTACTTGCAATCCCTACTTTTGCAAACCAGGAAACTTTCAATCAATTACTGCTGAGGCAAAAAATGGGATTTTTTTTTTCTAGTTTTATTAAATCAACCCAAGCTATATAGAAAAAAGAATCTTCTTTCTACATACAGCATTATGCTGCACACTGTAAACTGTCAGAAACACTTAACTTCATGCTGAAAATGTTTTATGTCTACTCTGTCTTGATATTTGCTATTGTGAAAAAGAAAGAACAAGGCAGTTGAGGTTACCCTCATACCACACAAAAAAAGAAAAGAAAAAAAAACATCTTTTCAATTATAAATAGTGAATTGTATGAAACAGCTGCAACATGTTTCTGAATTCTTTGTTTCTGCTTTCCCTTCATGCCTTGAGCAACCAAAAGGATTAATTCTGGGTAGTTATTTAAATATAGTTACTTGCTAAAAATCCTCTGCCAAGATGAGAGAAAAAGGATTAGGATTAAACTGTCCTAATAAAAAATAGTGTGGGTTGGGGTCTTTTTTTTTTTTTTTTTAATCTGATAGGAAGTCTTGCTTCAAGAAACAAGTATTAATCCTATAGGCACTGCAGTGCTGTATAGTAAATATGTCTCAGTGCTAATAAATACCTTCCTTATAGAGGAAGTTATTATTTTTTTTAATTATAAAACTAGCTGAACTGATAGAGAGTATCATGTATTTCCCATTCCTCTAAAGCACAGAAATCAGGAACAAACCCATACTTCTGGAACAAATAGAGATTTTTATTGCCTGGCTCCCAAGAGGCCAACTCCATCTAGTACTTCCTGAAAAATGTGCTATTTCTCTGTGGACTTTTATATAGTACTGCACCTACAGAATTAAAGGTTAAGAACATTTCAGGCAGCACTTCTACACTTGAAGAGGACAGAAAGGAACCTCTGCAGCAAATTATTCTATTGTCCATTTGCATGAATAGGCCAGTGGAAGAAAGGGCACTGTCCTGGTTTGGGGAGCCGAGGTGTTCTCAACCAAGTCCATGGAGTGAGGAAGGTCCTGACTGATTTGGCACCAGGAATTAGCCACTGCTGATGTGGTTTAGGAGAGGAGTACTTTGTCTGGTGATAGAAGACTAGCTGAGAGGGCAGAATTGATGAATGCTAACTGTAAGTATTTGTGTTGAGCATTATCCACAGGAATGAGAAATTATCCAAATGCAGCTGTGTTGTTCTTCCTTAATTTAATAATTTGTGTGACTGTAAGCCTGGGTGAGTACACTATTAAATATATCCTTCCTTTCAGAAATTAACTGTAATCTCATCAAAGGTAACTAAGAGATACGGTCCATCAGGTTGTTAAAACATCTTTTTGTAGCAGATGAAGGCTGGCTCAGCTGATATGGGAACATTGATTGCTGGGATTATTGTTGATGAGAAAACAGATTGGAAATGAGGTTAGGAAAATATTTCTACAGTCCCACTCAGCAGTGAGCCCTCAGTAGGTTAGAGATAATTTAGATGTTAATGTCTTGGGGACAGAAACTCTTTCTTTCACAGTGTGCCTACAATTCACAGTACATACGAATCAGAACCATGACTGGCTAGCACTAACAGTAGTACAGGCACAATAATAATGTTATTTAAATGTCCATTTCATTCTGTGATGGTTAGCTATGGTTCAGGACCTCTTTATGTAGGTGGAAAAATTGATAGTGGAGCTTTTTAGCCAGTCTTACTGACAGAAAAATGCACAAGTTTTGTTTCCCTGAAATGGGAAGGTTCGAACAGGAATCTTTGCATTTTACTCTGAAGTTTTGTTCTAGTGATTTTTTGGTGTGTTTTCTTGGGCTCTTTTTTTTCTGTCTTTCTACTTCTTTTTCTCAGACTTGTGCAAGTCCAGCTTTTACCTGTGATGCTTGGGAGTTGCCTGCATCCCTGAGATATCTCATTACTGACTTAGTTTTCAGGAAAAGTCCTAGTTAATGTTGTTGTAAATCTTCCCTTTCTAAAAAATTTTGTCCTGACCTCAAATTTTCTCTCCTTCAGCATGATAAGAAAGAAACTTCAGCTTCTGTTTTTCAGATAGATTATGCTGGATTCTGTTCTATTGGTGTGTGAATAAATTGTTTTATTTGCACCAACTCTGTGGAGTTAGTGCCCCTTCACCTTGAATGATTTCACAGTGATTTCCTTGTTCCAACACTCACTAGCTCTTTTATCCTCCATGGAAATTTCCCATGGAATCTTTCCCAACTCAGCTGTGAGCGAGCTGAATTTTGCTATTCTAAAATCTAAAACCTCTGTCTTATCATTAATCTTCAGCTCACTCAGCCAGATACCAAACTCCACAATATTGTGATCATTGAAGACAAGGCTATCACTTACCAGTATATCACAAAGCATAATGCATAGAAGATGATGTCTAGGTTGACCTTAAAGGGGAACAAACAGACCTATGAAATGCTTTTCCGTTGGTCAAACTGTTGGACTAAGGTATGCATCATTAACAGGAAGGTACATAAATCTTTTTGGTCTTCTGGATTAATGCATACACTTTCACTGACTTGTTTAGAAATTAATTAGATCAGTATTTATACTGGAAATATTCTGGGTATTGCCAAATGCTTTATGCCATTTTCAAACATACAGATGTTTTCCTAAGTGCCTATTTGGAGCCAAACAGAACCTATCCACGATATGACCAGACCAGACCTCCAGAGCCTTGACACCTTACTGCTCTTATATTGTCAAAAACCTCAGTAGCTTAAGGTCCTTTGAGAGCACTCACTGCTGGATCTTCTGACTTCCTGGTGGTCTTTTATTTTTTAATTTTTTTTTTACTTTTTTTTTTGGTCATCTGTTCTATGGCTAAAGAAAAAGGCACAGAACACATGAAAATCACATTACTTTTTCTTCTCTAGGAATGGAAACTTGTAGGCTCTTACTATCAATTGTACATGTGTGATTTTCTATCATTTAATTGTGGGATGGCATGGTGGACTTTTATATATTAGACATGATGGGAAACTTTCCTATGGCACAGCATTGTCCAGGTAAGGAATAGGTCCAATGTGGATGCCAATAACTCCTGAGATTTTTTTGTATCAATGAGCTCTGAAAATTTCCAGTTCAGGGCAGGCCACAACACCACTTTTTTTTCATAACTCACCAAAGGTTTAGTATTTTAAAACAAGCGTATAAAAATATTTAGCAGTCTAGCCGACTCCTTCCATTTTGCTCTTCTTCCCTCTTAGCCATGCCAAAGATATATCAGGAGTTCTCAAGAGGGTACCCAGTGTGTTCAAGTCTCATTGAAACTGAACAGATGTTTTGCAGGTTTTCTGAAGCTAGGTTCCTAGGAAATTCATTAGCATCTTACATGAAAATTTCTTGCACTTAGAGCTGTATTCATGTGACAATGGCAAAAAATGGGATATGTAGTCTTTGTTTTGCATGACTTACTTCCTTGTTTATTTAAAGTTGTATTTTCCTTTTCAGGCTTTCTGTGCATTGATGGATACAGTCTTAACGAGCCTCTCCCATCATGGATTGCAGGTAGATTGTATGTGGGATGGTTAAGAGAAAATGTGGTGTGAAATCTTAATATTAGTTCTCAGACCATTGGAAACTGTCATAGAATCATAGAATGATTTGGGTTGCAAATGACCTTAAGATCATCTAGTTAAACTCCTCCTGCCATGGGCAGGGATGCCACACACTAAGCCATGTCACCAAAGACTCTGTCCAACCTGGCCTTGAACACTGCCAGGGATGGAGCATTCACAACCTCCTTGGGCAACCCATTCCAGTGCCTCACAACCCTCACAGTAAAGAATCATTTTTCTGTAAAGGACCACGGGTACAGGACTGGCATTGAGGCCCATGAATGGCCGTGCCAGCCTGTGCCAAAGGATATCAGTCCTTTGCCTGGCAGAGCAAAACTCGTCAGTACTTCCCTTTACCAAGCATGCAGTGTGTTTCTGTAACACAGAGAAGAGATTTCAATCCATTGCCTCCTATGCTCTTCTCCTGTCTAGGGAGGGAGGTCACTGTTCCTTGATCCTTTCCTTCTAGAGCCCATCCTTCCCTTTTGGTACCAGCTCAGGACACCGTGTGAATTGGCATCAGGCTGTCCCTGCACAGCTTCTCCTGTTTCCTGCCTTCGCTTAGGAAAGCTTTTGCACGAGCATCGTCACTGCAGTTCCCTCCAGCTTGTCTCCCTTTGCCTTGGCTGCAGCTCTGGGGTTTCACTCCAGTGTCCTCAGCACATGCCCTCAGTTACCGGTACTGCTGTTGTGTGAGGATTTATTTGCCCTAACCCAGGAGTTAGGTAGAGAGAGACAGAGGTGTAGATATAGGTGTAGAGATACAGAGCTAGAGATGAGATAGCAATAGATAGAGAAGGGTGTGTTTCTGTTTGTGTATATTGGTTTTTCCTTGTTGTTTCCATGAGGTGATTATGCTCACTTTCTACCAGAGGTGGGCAGAGGCAGTAGCGTTTTCTCCTCCTGTATGTGAAAAACATAGGTGTTTTGCCTAAAAGAGCAGTTTGTTCAGACAGACACAAGAATTTCCTCAATTCAGACAGGAACCCACCTGGGGCTGCCTTCTGCAGCCTGCACCAACATCTCCAATGAGAAACTCGGTGACTGTTCCTTTCCCCCCTCACTCCAGACCATGCAAGAAATCAGCCCATGGGAGAGAGACCAGAGGTCATGCTGCGTTTCAAGGGTTTGGATAAATGTGCTGGGGGGAGTTGTGGCCAATCTCTCAATCTCTGCCCTCTATACAGTACCCTTACATGATGCTTAGCTGAGGGTTTGAAAACTCTTTGACACAGCTGAGTCAGTTCCTTGTTTTGCTAAGTGTTGCAGGGAAAAGCTGCTCAGTTCACATGTTTAAATCAAATTGGGATCAAAACACTTTATTGAGACATCGAGAACACAGAATTAGGCAGCAGTCAGTGAAGTGTTGCACTCAAGCAGTAATACAAGAGGTAAACCCTCAAACTAGACACACGAATGTTAATAAACACAAGCAAATATCTAAACATTCCAAGAAACAAATGCAGATTTCTGAAATTCTTCTTCTTTCCAACAAGAAGACCTCACCATAAGCAGCATAGTAGCAAATGGCACTTGGTGTACTGGTAAGGAAGGGTGAGGAAATCCTGTCTGCTATGTTTCTGCAAAGTTCATACAGAGGGAACTAAAACCCCTTTCTTTCTTTGACCTCTGGGATTGCCACACTAAAATGACTGTGATAAAAAAGCCTTTATTGATACATTTGGACACAGGGATTCATTTACAGGGACACTCTGCAGCTCTTCCCAGTTTGTGGCCACCGTGGGCCGGGACATCCCCCTGGGCCTCCTGGACACAGGCACTGCCTCAGGGCCAGCACCCCAAAGGCCTTTCTCCAAGGCATGCTGGGCGAAGGGGCAGCAGCAGCAGGGCTGTGGTGGGAAGGGCTGAGGAGGCCCCATCACCCCTGTGTCATAGTGCCAGCACCTGGCAAAGCAGCATCACAGTGCTCTGGGACACTATAAAGCCCAGTGCCCTGCGCCAGTGCTTTGGAGCTCCAGTGCCAGGCACTGAAAGGGCTCTTGCTCCTAGGCTAGATCAGGCCAGTGGCATTTTGCTGTTGTTGGAAGCCCCTGAGATGGCTCCAGGTGGAGGCAGAAGAGGCAGTGCCAGCGTCCCCTTGTCCCCTCAGATGCATAACCAGCCCGTGGACCGGGAGCAGG
Source organism: Pezoporus flaviventris (assembly GCF_033815535.1). Classification (NCBI taxonomy): domain Eukaryota; kingdom Metazoa; phylum Chordata; class Aves; order Psittaciformes; family Psittacidae; genus Pezoporus; species Pezoporus flaviventris. The sequence continues at coordinate 5,687,677 of NW_026892603.1, forward strand.
TCTTGCTCACGTGCTCAGGGAGAAGCCAATTGCCAGCACTGGGGTCAGGAAGGAATTTTCCCCTGGGGCAGACTGTCACTGGTCCCCGGGTTTTTTTTTGCCTTCCTCTGAGCACTGAGCATGACTACTTGTCAGGGCTCCTCTGGTCCTTGGTGCTCTGCGTTATCACCTGGGGCTCATGCGCCATGTCCTGCAGCGGGGGGAGGGGGAGGCTTTTCTGCCCCCAGGTGGACTAGCAAGTGTCCCCGGGGTTTTTTGCCTCCTCCGCAGCAGAGCACAGCCCCTCCATGGGGCTCCTTTGGGTTATTGGTAGCCCAAAGGCAGCTGCTCGTGCTCCATGCAGGTGGCCCTCGTGCCCCGCATCCAGGGGGAAGAAGCCTTCTGCGCTCCCAGGGTGGCCCCAGCATGGCCCCGGGACTTGCTGCTTCTCTCTGTAGCATTGAGCACCCCCCTTGTCAGGTCTTCCCTGGCCCATTCTGGCTGGGTTCTTGCACTGCTCTTGCCCCACCATGGCACCGCTCCTGTCCTGGCCTTTGCATTTATCAGGCTGCAAGGGATGTTGTTTCAAGCTAAACCGAAGGGTGCGCCAGCCTGCTGCTGGCTACACAAGGGCATCGGGTTAATGCTTGTGGGCATCAGCTGAGAGATTTAGAAAAAGAAGATAATCTAAACTAGACTAGACTAAAATTAATTAAACTAAACTAAGCTAAGTTAAATAAAATTATTTATAGATGAATAAAATATTCTTTCCATCTCTGACCTGACTTGTGTCTGATTTGTGTCATGGAAAGTGGTTTTGGTGCTGAAAGCCTTGGCATTTCAAGTAAAGAATGGTCACATCATTATACAACTCACTGTGAGTGCAGGGAATATAATGGAATGGAATGGGTTAGAATGAGATGGAATGGGCTGGGATGCGATGCAGTGGAATGGAACAGAAGAGAATGGAATGGAACAGAAGTGAATGGGATGGAATGAAATGGAATGGAATGCACTGGGATGGGATGGAACAGAATAGAGTAGAACAGAACAGCTATGATATGATTCTATGATTCTATGATATGTTACGCATATAGTTCTGCATGACAAGCTCTGACCTAGGTCTGAGGGGCCATCTGCAGTCCAGGTCCCAGGGGAGGCCGGTCCCAGGCACTGAGGCCTACGAACACCCTCTGGACCCTGACAGTGGTAGACCTGCTCTCCTCATATATGCTCCCTCAGACATGTATGGAGTGCTACTGGAGAGAGAGTATTGGGTCAGATGGACGCCTGATGCAGTGCTGTTGTCCTCAGACTCTTGTGTTAGGTTGTTTCTCCAAAAGCAGCAATTCAGGCATTTTTAAAAACTAGTATTTGGGGGAGTAGTGTTTTGTATGCTCTACGGTGGACACTTATGGCCCCTGAACAGTTTAGGCCTGGAGCAAGGCTCAGCTCCGGCTCAGCTCCCCTGACACCTTTGAGCGACTGACAGTGTGCCGCAGCTCAGCCCCCAGCTGTGGGAAGACCTTCACCAGGGAGCACCGAGTGCAGCCCTGCCCATTGCGCACCCGCGCCTCAGGAGACCGGTGCAGGCACTTTCCGCACCCCGAGCTCCGCCCTGCAGCCTCCCCTCTCATCGGCTCTGTCTGGTGCCGACGCTGCCACCGCCGGGTCAGCCAGAGCAGAGCTCCCAGGTCGGACCCTGGTCCTGAGCCGAGCGCTCCCCATCCCGCTCACTGCTGCTCGCGCTGCTGGCTCCAACCGCCGCGCCAACCGCTCCTGCTCCGCTCAGGGCGGGGCCTCCCTCCTGGCACCGTCCCCTGGGAGCCCCTGCTCACCTCAGCGGAGCTGCCGGCTCCTGGGCAAGGCCTGGCGGGGGCTTGAGGGTCCTTCGGTGGCTCTCGCCGCTCAGAACTGAGGCTCCAGGACGCGGTGTTTCCCCTCGCTCCGGGGTTGAAGGCTCCTCTCTGGAGTCACCTCGGCAAATGACTGTTAATGGCCCACAATGACCGGTTTAAATCTGCCGCATCCTCCTGTTTCTACCCCTTTTGGTCAGAGATTTTTAACTGTCCAGCATGGGACACCTGTTGAATGCTGAAAGGAACTTAGTAGGTTGTACATCTATTTCCTTATTTTTTCACAACATAATCTTAAATGCTCTTCAGATATGTACGGCAGTACAGGTCAGGCCCAATGGGACTAATAATTATTGCGAGGAGTAAATCATGAGATAATCAATTTTCTGGAAAAAGTGGCAGTAGCCTGGCAGTGGGGAATACTTTGAAGCTGTGAAAGCTTGTTCTTAAGTGGAATAATCAATGTCCATGACATAGGTTTGAATGCTTTCCTATTAGGCAGTCAGACCTTTTGCTAGAGTACCAAGGGATCATCTTAGCTAATCACTGACATTACCCATGACAGGATTCTGTGAGACAATAAATAACTTACCCAAGCTATTTATGTGGAAAATGTCAGATGGAGTTGTTCTTTTAATGCTTTATTCAGATTCAGAGTAATACTTACCAGTGGACCAGAAATTCAGACAGAGCAGTCTGGGAAACTGTTGTCACTTCTGAGACAAATAGTGGCTTTGCCAAGTGCTGCTCTCATTATCATGGTAAAAAAGCAGAAGGAACTGGTGGGTATAGGTTGGGCCTCTCCTGTATGGCTTAGAACTATCATAGTGTGTTAAATGGTGTCTGAATAGTGTCTGACCTACAGTACAACCCAAAGCAATACTACCTTTCTGTCTCATCATGATGAATATACATTACAGCTCAGCTGCACAGATATATTGGGCCCACTGCTTATTGGCATAGTTGGATTACTGTACCTGCCCATCTGACTTTGTTCAATCTATCTGCTGTATTTAAACTTGAATTTCTTGCAGTAAATTTAGGGTTTAGTAAATTAATTTAGTAAATGATAAATTTAGGGTCCGTTGATAGAAAATATACAAACAAATGCTATTTTTTAACAGTGCCATTTTTCAAAGGAGTTTTCAACTTCTGTCAAGACAGATGACTACTCAGTTCACCTTTGAGTCTGTGACCAGCACTACTGTAGTATAACTGCTACAGAAACAGTCAAGAGAGAAGCAAAACTCAATGACTTAGTAAAGTGCTTGCAGTAACCTTAAGACATGTACAACTTACTGTTTTGCTCAAAATCAAGGACAAGCTGGTTGGCTCCCAGTAGCTATATATACATGGAAGTACCTATATATATATATATATATGGAAGAATTATGTATTTAGGTGTACCAACAGTTAAGCTGAAACAGACTTTTAAACTAATTCAGAAGTGTATAGTTTAAGTATAATGTGTTTAAGTAATAATTGATGCTGGGGCAATACCACCTTAAAAGATGACCTTAAAGCTTGGAGATACTGTCCAATTGCCTCTAATTTCCTTGTCCAGATGCATGGGGTTTGTGCCATCTTCACTTTGTATGGTCCCTGGGAGTCTTCTTCCCTCTACTTTTTGACTTTTGTCTGATGTGTTGTGTTTGCAAGGCCTGTTGCTCTCCCCACATGGTGAAGCCATCCCAGCAGCTGCCTTTTTTTGCAATTGCTTGCACAGACTCATGGGATGTAATTATTGCAGAAATATCCATTCTAATAGTGTTGTTAGTCCTATATGGTATATGTTATTCATATATTTACTTGGAGGCATTTGAATGTAAAGGCCTGAATGTGTCATTTGATCCATACTGCTGGAGTCCATGTTTCATGTATGTTTAGGCTTTGATGGCATACTCAATTATTCTGAGTTTTACCACTGATGCACTTGACATATTCTTGTCTTGTCAGATTCTGTTGAATTTTGCAAGTGCTGCTATCACAAAAGCAATTTTGCTTTTGATTTCTGCTTCAGACTTTCTCTCCTTTGTGATGGTAATTCAGAGATACCTGAATGAATCCACTCATTCGAGTTTCTCAACTTTGATGTAAATTTCTTGTTGCATATGAGAATTTTCTATTGTCCTCTGTCTGTTTTTTACCTCCTATTTGATCACCAGTCCACAGGCAGTAGCTTTGTTGCTAGATCTGTTAGCTATGGTCCTATTTCTTCTAATCAGGTTGATGAAATCTACAAAGTAGAGGTTATATAGATCTTTTGCCCCTAGCTGATAACGTTGTCCTATCAGAATTTTCAAGCACTTTGGACTTAACTATGTTCAAAGGAAACATGAGCAGGTATGCTGCCATGAGAAATCTGTCTTTCAGTCAATTCTCATAAAGAATCATTTACTTAATGTGTACCCTGTGAAGATTATGCTTTTCAAATTGCTTCTAAAGCTTTCAATTCAACTTCTAATGTATCCTGAACTGTTTTTAGGAGGGAAATCTTGTGCATTTGGCTTTGAGGTTGAAGGAACCACCTTTCTACCTTTTGTATTGATGGAAAACTGCTATATTAATACTATAAAAGTTACTAATTTTACCTTTGCTGCTTGTTTATTTTTGAGGCCTGAATTATTTGATGGAACTATACTCCTATGCTTATTACAAGGAATTCAGTCACACTGGATATGCTGTGTCAGTGCTGTCTTCTAACCTGAATTGGTGTTTGATGGAATCTATGTTCTCATCTAATATATGAAGCAGGTTCTGAGATCCACGTCTGCTCTGGGTGCAGGATGTACTCTAATGAGCAGGTTATACAATGCTTACAGCCTATTCTGTGCCAAGGAATGTATTGGCAATAAACCTTCACTAACCAAAATTTTCACAGGAGAGAAACAGAGTTGTCACTCAAAGTATTCTATAGTTCTGTGGTTAGGGCAAATTTGGTAGGCAAGGGATGTGATTTCTAGTCACCTGAGACAAAAATTGGTTTAAAACTGGATCTCCCAAATCCTGAAAGACATCTCTTAATTTGGGGCTATTTTTTGAGTAAATAAAGGAGGAAACAAAAGGAAGCAGTGATGCTATTTATTTTTTCTTCTTTCTTTCAAAGACTGACCTGATTTTTTCTTATAATCTCAGGAGACGATTCACAGCTCTGGTTCTTGGAAAGCAATGGACATATAGCTTTATCCAGATGCTGAGTGCATATAAAATTTGTAAACATGCTACATACTGGAGTTGAAGCAAAGCTGGTACACATGGTGATTCAGAGATACTTGGATATCCAAAGTGAGGTATTTGTTTTAACGTACGACTGCAACCAAACTAATAAACCTTTACTCTTTACTCCATTAAATGATCACCGTCAAAATTTACAGCAGACACACAGTTCACAACAGAGGAGAAACTTGCTGCAGACTTCCGAATTTGTAGCAGGCTTCAGTTAGTCTTTTAGTACAGCACCATAAGCTCTGCTGATTGGCCATTGATTAAAATCAGGTGCGGAATGGAAACTTCACAAGCCCTCCTTCCTGTTAGTGTCATGATGTTTACCCCTCCTTCCTGTTAGTGTCATGGTGTTTACCCCTCCTTCCTGTTAGTGTCATGGCGTTTACCCCTTCAAGTCACAGAAGATGCTTTTGAGTTTAGATCTAGTTTTTTTTAAAGTGAGAAATAGGAGAAATAAAGTGAGGACAGAAGCAAGCTATCCTCCCTAGTAAAGTGTACATACACCTTCTTTAGCCCTACTCACATGTCCTAAAACACATGCCTTAGTCTGGTCTTCACACTTACAATTCTGAATCTGGTACAGAGTGCCCTGTTGCTGAGATCATAGTATTTACCATGTCCTTTAAGGACTGTACAGCAAGGCCAAGTTCTGTCCTGGCTTTAGAGACCATGTAAATATACTTGAATTGATTAGTCTAATACTAGTCCAACCCCCCCTGTTATCCATTTGATGTAGGCTTATTTCAAATTTCCTCAGATTTTATACAGCTGCTGCCCAGATTAAACGTTGGACAACAGTCTTTCTAAGTAGCAGTCATGCTTAGCTCTTGCTTTACAAGTTGCCATCTGCCTGACCATGCAGTGAAAAACCCACAGCTTTTAAAATTATTATTGGTGAACAGCTGAGAATTTGTGTACCTGTGGCTTAAAAAAAAAAAAAAAAAATAGGACCTGAGAATTAACAATGTATTTGGCTGTCAACACTCAGCATTTGTTAGGAACCTTTAAAAAACAGCTTACTGAAGTTCAGTGCAGTCCCCGAAATCCCACTCCAGATTCTTACCTCAGTTCTCTTTCTCTAAAATTTTCTTGTTGTTTATCAGTCTTACTGCATGTTTAATAATCAGTAACTTCTTTTCAGTCAGTGCTCAGATATGATGTACCTGGAGCAGATGATGGGAAAAGGAAAGGATGGAATTCATCAAGGGTGTGTCTATGCCCTGGGCTCCATTCACAGTCAGCAGAGATGCAGTCAACATAATGAGTAGAGTCTAAAGTGCAATTTGTCTCATCCTAAAGCAGCTGTCTAAGAGAAGTGAAATGAACCTAACCCTGGAAGTATTCATTAATCTCCACTGACTTCTAGGGAGCCAAGGTGTCCTGGGTTCAGCAGTAGCAGTGATGTTTCTCCTTCGTGGTAGCTGGTGCAGTGCTGTGTTTTGACTTCCAGACTGGGAACAGTGCTGGTGATACCGATGTTGTCAGTTGTTGCTAAGTGATGTTTACCATGACCAAGGACTTTGTGAGGCTCATGCTCTGCCAGGGAGGAGGGGAAGCCTGGAGGAAGCAGAGACGGGGCGCCTGACCCAGGCTAGCCAAAGAGGTATTCCATACCACAGCATGTCATGCCCGGGGTGGGGGTTAACTGGGAGTTACCCGGAAGGACACGGGCTTCCAGGTGGGACTCGTTTCTTGGCCGGTGGCACTGTATTCTCTTCCCTTGTTATTTTCTCTTATCATTGTTGTAGTTGGTAGTAGCGGTGGTGATCTGTGTTGTACATTGTTTGCTGGACTGTTCTTGTCTCAACCCGTACAAGTTGCACTCTTTCAATCCTCCTGCCTGTTCCTCCAGGAGCGGGGAAGGGGAGAGCCCCGGGGGGGGGGGGGGGGGGGGGGGCTCGATTGTTGTCAGCCCGGCACCACTCACTGGGAGTGAGTGAACAAGTTGCCTGACTGGGTTTAAACCATGACAGTTCTTTTTGGCGCCCAACTTGGGGCACGACAGATCTGACCGGATTAATAGTAACTCGTCACAATGCTGATTTATTGGCTCTCAAGGTTGTTCCTCTTGATCTCACAGTTTCAGTGTATCATATCTTACTTCCATCCGGTATTTGCTGTATTAGTGTTTTTCAAGTGTGGGGCTTGGGCTAAGGTTTTTGTCTCATTGTACTTAATGGTAATGACTTGTAATACAATAGAATCATTGATCATGAAACTGATCTGGCTTATGTTCCCAGTGTGGTCACCACCTTTATATGTTGGGAGGTATATAATAGAAGTGCTTAGCAATTACACATCTTTTTTCTCCTTCTCAGGTGCTCAACCTGTGAAGGAGACATCCTTTTACCCTCCTAGTCGTCCCCCCAGACCATTTACATTTGAGAGTTTTGAATTTTTTGAATGGCCTTTTAATGCTCTTGAGACTTGTTTGCTGATGGTGATGGGAATCACCATGCTAGCACGCATACAGAGTGTGTTTTGCCCACGACTGATTTCAAGAGTTAAGCAGAGTCAGGTTTGGGTCTTGTCTGGGGTCAAATGACGATGTAGGAGGACCAAGAGATTTTCCCTGAGGCTGGACAGCCATGAGTGGCAGGGTGTGTGGGATAGTATGGGCAAGTATCTAGGTCAGTGGGCCCCTCCAGTGCTTTGGAATTTCACTACCGAACAACTGCAAAATCCAGAAGAATTAGTGTCCTGGGTTCAGCAGTAGCAGTCATGTTTCTCCTCCTTGGTAGCTGGTGCAGTGCAGTGTTTTGACTTTCGGCTCGGGAACAGAGCTGATAGAGATGTTTTGGTTTGGCCAAGGACTTTGTGAGCCTCATGCTCTGACAGGGAGGAGGGGAAGCTGGGAGGAAGCAGAGACAGGACACCTGACCCAAACTGACCAAAGAGCTATTCCATACCACAGCACGTCATGCCCAGGAGGTAACTGGGAGTTAGCCGGAAGGGCTGGGAGACTGCAGGGTTGGAGGAGGTATCGGTCGGAGCTTGGTCGGGCTTGGGGGGCGAGTTATCGGTCAGTGGGTGGTGAGGTGTTGTATTCTGTTCCCTTGTTATTTCCTTTATCATTATTATCATTGGTGGTAGCAGTAGTGGTTTGTGTTATACCTTAGTTACTAAACTGTTCTTATCTCAACCCGTGGGAGTTGCATTCTTTTCGATTCTCCTCTCCATCCCTCCGAGAGCAGGGGGAGGGCAAGAAAGGGGGGGGGAAGTGAGCGAACGAATTACCTGACTGGGTTTAAACCACGACAATTAGTAAAACACTTAAATGAGGTGTGTGGTCATTCTGGCCATACCAGAGATGGACAAATCATGGCAACGTGCTGGGGCTTGGCCTATGCTTACAGAGCCTTGTTCAACACTATCCAGCACCTTCAAAAGGAAAAGAATGTCGGCGGATCTGAGGGCAAAGCAGCAGTCAGCGCAGCTACTCCAGCTCCAGGAACAGCAGCTTCACCACCCCCAGCGACAAGTACAGTCGCTACTCAAACTTTGGCTGCAATGAACAGCACAGCTACCCCAGCGGCAAGTACAGCAGCTGCTCAAACTTCAACTGCAACAGACAGCGCGGCTACCCCAGCTCCAAGCACAACAGCTACACCACCGTTACTCAAACCACAGTGATAACCACTGCAGCCAAACCAGAGGACCAATTCGTACCAATATCGGTTGCCCCTGTACGCAAGAGAACAAGCAAAAAAGAGGTAAGAAGGGTGAAGTGAGATGAAGAAACAATGAATTCACCACCTGGTCCAGAATCTGATCAGGAGTCATCATCACATGACGAAGAAGAAGAAGAAGAGGTAACTTCTTGACCTCGGACTTCAACCGAGCTATGGAATATGCGAAAAGATTTTACCCGTCAACCAGGGGAGCACATCATCACCTGGTTACTCCGATGCTGGGACAATGGGGCCGATGGTCACGAACTAGAAGGTACAGAAGCCAAGCAGCTGGGATCACTTGCTAGAGAAGGAGGAATTGACAAAGCAATTGCAAGAGAGAAAAAGTCCCTCAGCCTTTGGAGGCGGCTCTTGGCAGCTGTGAAAGAAAGGTTTCCATAGAAGGACGATGTTATGAGTCGTTCGGCCAAATGGGCTACTATAGACAAAGGCATCCAGTCTCTGAGGGAATCAGCCATCGTAGAGATGCTCTATCACATCAAGCCGAATAACGGGGATACACCCATAGATCCAGATGAAGTTGAATGTACACGACCCATGTGGCAAAAACTTACACGGAATGCACCGTCATCATATGCCCATTCATTGGCAGCAGTAGCCTGGAATGACATAGTACCACTAACAGTGGATGAAAGGGTTCATAAACTCCGAGAGTTCGAAGACAACCTCACCCCTTCTATCATTTCATCTGTGGAAAAACTGCCCCAGGACCTCAAACAATTGAGGGACGATCTATCTGATTTATCCAGCTCCTCACGTGTACCAACACACGTCTCAGCTATTAACAAAAGGCGTCCTATTGTTTGAGAGAGGAGATACAGGAGGTATATACCACGGGGTACCGTATGGTTTTACCTGCAGGACCACGGAGAAGACATGACAAAGTGGGATGGAAAACCTACTTCAGCTTTGGAGGAAGGGGTGAGTGAACTAAAGAGGGGAGCAAGGGCCAAGACTGATCGTCCCATGAGAGTTACGTCTTCAGTCTCTGGTGAGCAGTTTCCGAGATGGAATGGAAGAGCTGATTTTACTCCAGCTCCTGTGATAATGAAGAATAATCCCTTTCAACACGACTTAAGTGTCCAACGCTGTGATGACCATTAGAGGGGCCCTGCCTCCAGCCAGGTGGAGGTAGTGGACAATCGGATTTACTGGACTGTGTGGATCAGGTGGCCTGGCACATCAGTCCCACAGAAGTATAAGGCTCTAGTAGATACCGGTGCACAGTGTACCCTGATGCCATCAAGCTGTCAAAGGGTGGAAACCATCCATATTTCTGGAGTGACAGGAGGATCCCAAGAGTTGACTGTGCTGGAGGCTGAAATCAGCCTGACTGGGAGGGAATGGCAAAAGCACCCTATTGTGACTGGTCCAGAGGCTCCATGCATCCTCGGCATAGACTACTTCAAGAGAGGGTACTTCAAAGACCCAAAAGGGTACCGGTGGGCTTTTGGTATTGCTGCTTTGGAGACTGAGGAAATTGAGCAGCTGTCCACCTTGCCTGGTCTCTCAGAAGATCCTTCTGCTGTGGGGTTGCTGAAAGTCGAAGAACAACAAGTGCCAATTGCGACCACAACAGTGCACCGGCGGCAATATCGCACCAACCGAGACTCCCTGATTCCCATCCATCAGCTGATCTGTAGACTGGAGAGTCAGGGAGTGATCAGCAGGACCCACTCGCCCTTTAATAGCCCCATATGGCCAGTGCGAAATTCTAATGGAGAATGGAGACTAACAGTAGACTGTCGTGGCCTGAATGAAGTCACACCACCATTGAGTGCTGCCGTACCGAACATGCTAGAACTTCAGTATGAACTAGAGTCAAAGGCAGCCAAGTGGTATGCCACGATTGATATTGCCAATGCATTTTTCTCAATTCCTTTGGCAGCAGAGTGCAGGCCACAGTTTGCTTTTACTTGGAGGGGTGTCCAGTTCACTTGGAACCGACTGCCCCAGGGGTGGAAACACAGCCCTACCATTTGCCACGGACTTATCCAGACTGCACTGGAACAGGAGCAAGCTCCAGAACACCTGCAATACATTGATGACATTATTGTGTGGGGCGATACAGCAGAAGAAGTCTTCGAGAAAGGGAGGAAAATAATCCAAATCCTGCTGAAAGCTGGTTTTGCCATAAAACGGAGTAAGGTCAAGGGACCTGCACAGGAGATTCAATTTTTGGGAATGGCAAGATGGACATAGACAGATCCCCACAGATGTGATCAACAAGATAACAGCAATGTCTCCACCAACTAATAAGAAAGAAACCCAAGCTTTCTTGGGTGCTGTGGGGTTCTGGAGAATGCACATCCCAAATTACATTTCGATTGTAAGCCCTCTCTATCATGTGACCCGGAAGAAGAATGATTTGAAATGAGGCCCTGAGCAACAACAAGCCTTTGAGGAAATTAAACGCGAGATAGTTCATGCAGTAGCCCTTGGACCTGTCCGGACCGAGCCAGATGTAAAAAATGTACTGTGCACCTCAGCCAGGGAGAATGGTCCTACCTGGAGCCTCTGGCAGAAAGCTCCAGGGGAGACTCGAGGTCAACCCCTCGGCTTTTGGAGTCTGGGATACAAAGGATCTGAGGCCAGCTATACCCCAACTGAGAAAGAGATACTGGCAGCCTATGAAGGGGTTTGAGCTGCTTCGGAAGTGATTGGCACTGAAGCACAGCTCCTCCTGGCACCCCGGTTACCCATGCTGGGCTGGATGTTCAAAGGCAGCGTCTCCTCTACACATCATGCAACTGATGCTACACGGAGTAAATGGGCTGCACTAATTACACAACGAACTCGAATAGGAAATCTCAGTCGTCCAATCATTCTAGAAGTCATCATGGACTGGCCAGAGGGCAAAGATTTCGGAATGTCACCAGAGGAGGAGGTGATGCATGCTGAAGAGGCCCCACTATATAATAAACTGTCAGAAAGTGAAAAGCAGTATGCCTTGTTTACTGATGGCTCTTGCCGTATTGTGGGAAAGCATCGGAGATGGAAGGCAGCTGTATGGAGTCCTGGACGACAAGTTGCAGAAACTGCTGAAGGAGAGGGTGAATCGAGTCAATTTGCCGAGGTGAAAGCCATCCAGCTGGCCCTGGACATTGCTGAACGAGAAAAGTGGCCAGTACTTTATCTCTATACTGACTCATTTATGGTGGCAAATGCCCTGTGGGGGTGGTTGAAGCAATGGAAGCAGAGCAACTGGCAACGCAGAGGTAAACCCATCTGGGCTGCTGCACTGTGGAAAGATATTGCTGCCCGGGTGCAGAACCTGGTGGTGAAGGTACGTCATGTAGATGCCCATGTAACCAAGAGTCGGGCCACTGAGGAACGCCAGAACAACCAACAAGTGGATAAAGCGGCTAAGATTGAAGTGGCTCAGATGGACTTAGATTGGCAACATAAAGATGAATTATTTTTGGCCCGGTGGGCCCATGACACTTCAGGCCATCAGGGCAGAGATGCAACATATAGATGGGCCCCGGATCGAGGGGTGGACTTAACAATGGACACTATTGCCCAGGTTATTCATGAGTGTGAAACATGTGTTGCAATTAAACAAGCCAAGCGGTTAAAGCCTCTTTGGTATGGAGGACGATGGTTGAAGTATAAATATGGGGAGGCCTGGCAGATTGACTATATCACACTGCCACCAACCCGCCAAGGCAAGCGCCATGTGCTTACCATGGTGGAAGCAACCACCGGGTGGCTGGAAACATACACTGTGCCCCACGCCACTGCCCAGAACACTATCCTGGGCCTTGAGAAACAGATTTTGTGGCGACACGGCACCCCAGGGAGAATTGAGTCAGACAATGGGACTCATTTCCGGAATAACCTTATAGATATTTGGGCCAAAGAGCATGGCATTGAGTGGGTGTATCACATCCCCTACCATGCACCAGCCTCTGGGAAAATCGAAGGGTACAATGGGCTGTTAAAAACTACACTGAGAGCAATGGGTGGGGGAACTTTCAAGCATTGGGATACACACTTACCAAAGGCCACCTGGTTGGTCAACACCAGAGGTTCTGCCAACAGGGCTGGCCCAGCCCAGTCAGAACTTTTACATATTGTAGAGGGGGACAAAGTTCCCATGGTGCATATGAAGAATTTGCTGGGGAAGACAGTCTGGGTAATTCCTGCTTCAGGTAAAGGCAAACCCACTCGTGGGATTGCTTTTGCTCGGGGACCTGGATATCCTTGGTGGGTAATGCAGGAAGATGGGGAAGTCCGATGTATACCTCAAGGGGAGTTGATTTTAGAGGAAAACAGCCAATTAACTTAATTGTATACTGTTGTCTGCTGTGTAATACTTTTATAGCTCATCAACCAGATGTCTCCAGGTCACCAGTGACTAGCCCTGACTTCCCTCCAACCATCATCCCAATGGAGAATGAACTTTGATAGAACTGCAAGAGTTCCGCAGTAAAGGAACCACCAGCATCATCAGCAGGCAACGATTCAATAGTGCACACAGCCTTTCCTGCCCTGAAAGATTGTTACAAGAGATGGAACCTGACATCATGGACCAAATGGACTCGGCAGCATAATAGGGATTGGTCCATGCACTAAGAAAATTATCTTTTTCTCTTGGTCTGTGTGTATATGGATGTATATATGTGGGAGAACGATGGTGTATTGAAAATGTGAGATCTGAGCATGACATGAATGGTATGGAATAAGGGGTGGATAATGTCCTGGGTTCAGCAGTAGCAGTCATGTTTCTCCTTCTTGGTAGCTGGTGCAGTGCTGTGTTTTGACTTCCAGACTGGGAACAGTGCTGGTGATACCGATGTTTTCAGTTGTTGCTAAGTGATGTTTACCCTGACCAAGGACTTTGTGAGGCTCATGCTCTGCCAGGGAGGAGGGGAAGCCGTGAGGAAGCAGAGACGGGGCGCCTGACCCAGGCTAGCCAAAGAGGTATTCCATACCACAGCACGTCATGCCCGGGGTGGGGGGTAACTGGGAGTTACCCGGAAGGGCACGGGCTTCCAGGTGGGACTCGTTTCTTGGCCAGTGGCACTGTATTCTCTTCCCTTGTTGTTTTCTCTTTTCATTGTTGTAGTTGGTAGTAGTGGTGGTGATCTGTGTTGTACATTGTTTGCTGGACTGTTCTTGTCTCAACCCGTAGGAGATGCACCCTTTCAATCCTCTTCCCCATTCCTCTGGGAGCGGGGAAGGGGAGACCCCCGGCGGGGGAGGGGGGCGGGGGACGCCCCTCGATTGTTTTCAGCCCAGCACCACTCACTGGGAGTGAGTGAACAAGTTGCCTGACGGGGTTTAAATCATGACACAAGGGGACTAACTTCCCTGTAAGCAGCCAGACATCAAATATTAGCTGATTTGAGCTCCATGCCATGCAACTAGTTATGTTTCACAGGTGTGTGGAAGTAACCATGAATTTGTTACATACATGACTATTCTGTTTGAAGCCTGGATGCCCAGGTTTGTAATCCCGGTTTAGGCAGAAAGTGTTTATTCCATCACATTTGGTATCACATATGTAAACTGCTCAGGTTTGGGAACACAAGCCTTTGTGTTCTAGGTCCAGATGGCCAGCACCATTTTAGAGAGTAGAGGTAAAGAAGGCAACAAGGTAGGAAAGTGGAGGGTTATTCCATGTAGTTAAACATATCTGAGTTGTAGCTATGAGATTTCAGTAATACCTTATTAGTAAACTTGCTTAGCTAACGTTGCTTGACATTATGGCTGCTGTGAATCTAGTGTCAGAATTCTTAGGGATCTAGTGTTTCTATAGCCATGCAAAGGGGTTTAGAGTTATAAAATTATAATTTTTTTCTTTGTGCTTCATTTCTAAAACTCGAGTTTAGTTAGTATTGAACCTTTTGTATCTACTTCAAGTTCCCCATATCAAACTTTAAAGCTCATAAAACATGCTTTCTGGGTGGAAAACATTTTCTTCACAAGCAAAAAGGAACAAAAGAAAGAAAGCTTAATATAGAAATGTAATTTATATTAAACCTGTTGCCCCTTGTTGTGTTCTGTAATCTGAAATTTACGTCCTTTTCTTCCCTGTAGTAAATAAGAGAGAAATGGAAAAAACCACAAGCCCCTTATTTTATGAAGCAAAGAAATAATGACAGGAAATGGGGATTTTTGTTTGTTCTTTGGTGTGAATTGGCACAGGCATTATGATGAAGTTAAAACACAGAGGTTAATTGAAAAATGCAATAAACAAAGCCCCTTGAAGGTCTCAGAATAATTTTGCCTAGCAGCACTGACAGCCTACTACCATTGGGCACTAAACGTACTCCAAACTGCTTGAGATTAAAAAAAAAAAAAAAAAAAAGGAAAATAAAAGAAAAGGAAGAAAAGAAAGAAAACCCCATAAAGTTAATTGTCTTTCTGTTCCTTCCACCTCATTTCAGCCCAATTATAACTGGGAAAATTCATTGTGTCTCATTTGCATTAATGCACCTCTATGGAAAAATAGCTTAGACAATGAATTTAGTCTTTCTCTCTCCTTTTTTTTTTTTTTTTTTCCCTGGTTTATGGCCATATTTAAAATAAAAAAGAAACCCAGATGAGAAAATTGGTATGGAAAACTCATGGGTAAGGATCTTGATATTTTTTTCTTCTATTGTTTTGCTACCAGATAAATTCTAAAGTTATGTTAGACAGGAGTATTTCTTCAGTAGACATTCTGTAGTCACAGGACAGAAAATGCTGAAATACCTGCTGGAATTCCATCATCTCTGGCTAACCTCATGTTATATTGAGGAAGAAAATGTTCTGTGAGTTGTGATAAACTTAGCTCTTTGCCTGCACTTGTGTGTGTTTCATTATAGCCTTCAGAAAAGCTGCATAAATCCTTACTTATTCTGCGTTTTGAAAATAAGTCCAATGCATGATCCTATTGTGTGTACAATTTAATGGTGTAAAAGAACTCAAAAGACTGTCTGTCACATTTATATGCAGTGCCATGTTTCTACTCAGCATTTCAATTCGCATTTTAATAAACACATTAAGGGGGCTCACTTGTTGTTGGACCCATGTTACATCTATTTTCTTACTGAGATGGTGAAGAAAAACAGTAAGTTTGCTCTAAATTGTCAGTTGGGATATGAGCTCAGTCTGCCTCTTCCCAGTGCCATTTATATTAATAGGTATGATTATCCATGCAGGCCTTATTTTCAATGTACTGTGTTTATAGTCCCCATTTGTACACCTTGTGCTCATAACGATGTGGAACAGCTGGCCACAAACTGCTGTTTCACATTAAAAAGACATGTTTCCTGAGCTTTTGGGGATTCTTTTTACTAAACAATACATACTATTGACATTTTGCCCTTTTCATTTTCCTTTAGCTCTTCACTGCAGAGGGATATCTAGGGTTCAGTATTCTAAAAGAAGACCTGAAGGGCTTTTGAGAAATAGAACCAAGGAGAAAGCCACTTTGGGTCATTAAAGATCCCATGACACTCTCTGCAAGAAAAGTGTGGGTGTTGTTATTGTCCTGGATGGATTCCAGCTTGTGTAGCTGCATTGTAGGCTATTTAATCATGTATTTTCAAAGAGGTAATCTTCCCTTGAAAGCCTGCTGTATTGTGCTATTGAACATATAATGACCACTCTATTCTTCTCCAAGAATGGTTTCACCCCAGAGGTGGATGGAGTGGTTCCTTCATGGCGATTTCCACAAGGACAAGATGAATGATGAGCACTACACTAATTACACTTGAAACTCGGTTTCCATTTACATTGCTCAGCAATTATAGGAAGTACACCTGAAGAATCATTAGTTTTATTATTATTGGTTCAAAGATTTTATACTGTGATATAATAGTCATTATGCTCATCTACTTAGTCTAAGTGCTTTTTATTTTCTCACTTTAAAAAGAACTAGATCTAAACTTGAAAGCATCTTCTGTGATTTGAAGGGGTAAACATCATGACACTGATGGGAAGGAGGGATTGTGAAGTTTCCGTTCTGCACCTGATTTTAATCAATGGCCAATCAGCAGAGCTTATGGTGCTGTACTAAAAGACTAACTGAAGCCTGCTACAAATTCAGAAGTTTGCAGCAAGCTTCTCTTCTGCTGTGAACTGTGTGTCTGCTGTAAATTTTGATGGTGATCATTTAATGGGAATGGGAAGAAACAACCCAATGTATGCAGAATTACACTATTCTAATTTGTGAGTGAGGACTGAATAATAAGCTAAAAGTGAGAGAGAAAGGAAGACAATACGTTAGCATAAAGTATGAAACATGGTGATGGTGAAATCCAACTTGTTGTGGTGAAATCCAAAATGTGCGTTTCCTTTATTTGATTCTTACACACAGAGTAAAGCATCTCAGGCTTTCCTCAAGCTTGCGATCATTTGCATGTTTCTGTCTCTGTGAAAGGAACTAAGGTTCTATGTGGAAAGTCAATGGTGATATGACACTGGGATGCACCATATGGAAATACACACTTCTGTGACTAAGTTGTAGTGAGAGTGTTTTGTAGTAGTAGTGTTTTGTGTAGGAAAATACATAATTCCCAAGTAGAAATTTTAGAGATTGAATAAACAAAAATTATGCTTGAAATGTATTTCCAGCTCTATTAAACTAGACATTTTGTGTAAATTGTAGCTATGCATAGTATCAAATGATGCAGTATGTTGAGTGTATTTAAGAATAGGTAAAGATTAACATACGTGTAAAAAGACAGAACATTTCTATATCAATGCGTAACTTTCGCAGGACTTGGTCACAGTGCTTGCAGACTGAAGTCACTGCCTGAGGCAAGTATGATGAATGTCAACACATGCCCTGAAGAAAAATCATGGACAAAAAAAAGAAAGTCAAAAAGGGGCATTATCTTAGCTATTTTTCTGAGAAAACCAACAGCAACAACAAAAAAAAAGCGGCCAACCCCAACCCACCAACCCCCCCCGATATCATAGAATCATAGAACGGTTTGGGTTGGAAGGGATCATAAAGATCATGTAATTCCAATGCCCCTGCCATGGGCAGGGTCTCCTTCCACTACACTAGGTTGTTCAAAGTGCCATTCAACCTGGCCTTGAACACTGCCAGGGATGGAAATATGCATGTGTTATGTTTTATACGTACTTTTTGAATCCTGACTATATTTTGCTATGGTGCCTTCCGTGGCAAAAAATTTACTTGCAGATTCATTACCCCTGAGCACCCAACTCTGCTATTTTTCTCTGTAGACTAAAGAGTTTTGCCCTTTTTATATAAATCTGCAGGGAACCTTAAGAAACACCATGCTTTTTTTCTGCATGTATTGTTTTTAATAATGGCAGACTGAAGACTCAAAGGGAGGAGATTTTTATGAAATCAGAATGTGATTTGCATATTTTATAGGAAGAAGCTCAACATTAAAATGTTTCAGTCATCTTTGTTTCCCTGACTTCTCTCATGATTTGGATTATCTGAATACAGATGTCTCAGACCTGCTAACAAGGATTCTAAACAATTAATTCCACAAGATCAAAGAAAAGTTTAATCTGTATTTAACTTCTTTATGTGTCTATTTTTTCTGTTTCTTTTATTGACCACCATTCAAATCTACTCCCCATGACAGTGTAGCATTGTTGACACAACGATCATTGACTGGGAAGGCAAGCCAAGAAATCTTGCCCAAGAATCAATGAATGTTAATACTATATACTCATTGTTAATTGCTGTACATTCATTTTATACCCTTTTTGCTCCTCCTGTTCTCTGCCTTTCAGACCACTAAGTCTTAAAAAATCCCCCAACTTTGGCATAGATATACAATAACTAGAGACATTCTTAATTTCCTCTGTAGGCTGGCTTCTAGAGTTAGCCAAGATGGAACCAGCTGATACAGAAATAACATCTAACCAACTTTGCACAGTAGTTTGCTCTGAATCGCAAATGTTCAAACATTTTTGGTGTTTTTCTCCACTGTAAGCAGCAATGTGAAACGGTTATAATAGTGTTATTTGTTGTAGGCCAAGCAAATAGCAAGACAAAATTGCCTCCCAGTGGGAGAAGTGAAGTTCTTGGCAGTGAGCATTGTATGGCAAAACAGACATAATCAGTTACAATAAAATAACAATGTTAGCAATCTATGATTCTATTTGCAAGACAAGCACTTTTTAAAGATACAATGATAGAAAAATAAGGAGAATACTAAGAAGAAGAGTTCTCCTCTTTGTGTGTCCCAAGTTAGAAATGAGTGCTTACAGTGAAATTCAGGTATGTACATATAGAGGAATTAAATGTGTGTACCATGGGGTTACATTTTACTTGTATTTGACCAGGCCTCTTTCATCAGTAACACCTGGTCTGGTACATTCACCTAATTTTAAGCATGGAAGTTCTTTTGTCACTGTTAGAATTACTCCTCGTGTCATTAAGAATATACACTTGACTATGTAGATGTCCACTTAAGAATCGGCATGAGCTGGTTGAAATCTTAGAAAGGTTAATTTGGGAATCAGAGTTCACATCTGATTGTATCATAAGTATGTGCACCTTAAGAATGGATAGAGTACTGCCTGTGCACCTCCATTCTAGTTTCTTGACTAATGAATGTTTCTATCATTCCATAAAGTTATCTGAGTCAGAGTGATCTTAATACCTGGTGGGCTACTGGGAAATGTTAGGAAGTTTTCCATATTAGTAAGTTGGTCAAAGCTAAGGAAAAGATTTCAGGGCTGAACAGAGGGCAGTTATGATACCTGTGCTTGTCAGAGTAAGTTCAGGGACTGAGAACATTTCTGTTACTCTCAGCCAGGATGACAGTAAGTTTGGCTATTTTGGCAAAATGTCAGAAAGATTTTTCCATTCAGGTCACTGTTTTCACGAAGCTATATAAATTAATTGACAAGTTTTTAACATGCATTTTGGCAATTGCTTCAAAGGTTTGGGATTATTTCATGAATTTCCAGATGAAGTCCTGTGAAAACAATAGCTAAAGAATGTTAATTCTTGGCTGCGCTATTTGGTGAAACTATTTGTAATTTGGGAGCTACATAAGATCTTTAGATTGTTCATTAATTTGGCATTCAAATTCCTGTAATTATCTTTTACCACAAAACTTTTTTGTGGTAATTCTACTTTGTCTGCACAGTCACTGGAGACCTCAGTTATTCTTAAAGCAAATACATTAAGTAGCTTGAAAGATAAGATGCATTATTGTCATGAGCAAATCAAGTCATTAAATCAATATCAGGTTGGCAAAGAGGGTGTGATGTTTATGATGACATTAAAGTGAGAAGGAAAGTGATGATAATCTGTACAGTAACTGCACAAACAATTGATATTGTATACATTGTATGTAGGAAAACAAATTTAATGTAATCAGTTATAAAAATGCAAATAAAAGCAAAGAATAAAAAAAGTCAGATGTACTTCAACAGAAAAAGAAAATGAATTCTGAAGCAGGGATGTGTGAATAGTAAGACTAGAGGGCCTTATTCAGTAAATAATATTCAATCAAG
The DNA here is from genome assembly GCF_033815535.1 of Pezoporus flaviventris. NCBI lineage: Eukaryota > Metazoa > Chordata > Aves > Psittaciformes > Psittacidae > Pezoporus > Pezoporus flaviventris. Next base: position 5,707,880 of record NW_026892603.1, read on the forward strand.
AGCTCTCAAGAATAACTGTAGATATTTTATATACGAACTCTGTTGACAGATTTCTGCTTTCCAGATTTCCACACAATCAGGCATTTATCAATTTTAAGGTGAAAGTATGTAGATGAATCAGTAAATGAGTGGCCCCAGGAGACATAATTTTGTGTTTAATCTTTTTCTGCTACTGTTTTGCTCTTTTCTTGGGCAAATCATGCTGTACCAGAGTATAAAGGTATTGAGTTTTTAAGTAGCACAAGGCATACAATCTTATTGATTTTAGTGACAATTGGGTCCTCAAATGGGTGGGACTGAGGATATCTAGTAAAACACACTTGATTGGAAAAGGCAGGTTCTTAGAATATTGCTGGAAATATTAAACATACATTGGATGGATAAGGGACAAGATGTAAAGCGTTCTGCAAAATGGTTGGGTCATTGGGCAGCTTGGATTCAACTCTGCTCTATTGTGTAGGAAAAATTCTATCATATCCCAAATGAATCCTTTAACTACAAATGCAATGTGATCTTGTTTTCTGAAACTGTTCATACAGTAAGATTCATGTGACAAAAATTAAAAAAAAAAACACATCAGAAGCTAGTAGAAAGACTTAGCCTAAATGGTAAAATCATCATATTAAACTTTTATTTATTTATATATTTATTTATACTTATTTAGCTTGCTGGTAAAGAGATCACATTTTTCATTGCAACTTTGCTCAGTTTTTCTCACAACTAATTTAAGCTGTTGATTCTTTTTTTGAAAGCCTTTCACTCTGATTGCTTCTTTTATATCTTTGGCAGTTTGGAGTTCAAGAAGAAAAATCCCGAGGTGACCTACTCTATAGCAGCATGCCTGTACAGGTGAAATTTTCACCAGTGTAATTAGTAACATAACTGCAGTAGATGTTCTGTGCAGCTGTAATGTGGGACTTCAGCTGCTGACTTAATCTTAAGTGACATCGATACAATTATTCTATTGCAAATTATCTCAGTGCAGACATGCCTTAAATTTGTCAAATCAGTCAGTGGTTTCTACATGTTTAAAAGATACTTGGGGAATGATGACTCGGAAAAGGAAAAGCAATCATTTGCCAAGCCTTAATGGCTATTTTGGTGGCCCAGATCAAGGTGACAAAGCAAATGTTCTGAGAACAGGCCTGTACCTAAAGTTGAAGGCAAAACTAAATGTTCTGAAGCAATAATTCTGAAGCAATTAAGAGCCAGCTCATTCTGTAGTCTTTCATGCTAAGATGGAGTGCCAGTTTGTTGTTTGCTTTTTCTTTTTTTTTTTTTGTAAAATCTAGATATTATGTCCACACTATTCTGAGCTCAAGGACTTGCCATTTGAAGTAGATTTGATTGATCTACACAAAACACATACCCTTTTTTGACAAAGTGCTAATAAACCCTTTCTGGCAGTCACAGAGTGCTTCTTTCAAGTTCTTATTATTTGTTTTTTGAAGTGATGAAATGTACAGAGAACTGTTATAAGGTTCTAATTGAATTTCACAGAAGTAGCCCTGGTGTGACCCAAAATTGGGGGGAAAAATATCCTCAAAGCTAATCTCACTGAAACAAATGATTAAAAACACTAAATGGGAGAGGTCCTAGCTAGAAATAATCGTGAGACTTAATGAAGATTTTTCAGATAAGGTTGATAATGTCTACAAAATATAAGGTGGATTAAAAGATTCACAACAGAAAAGTGTTTATTAAAACACCTTTTAAGAGACCTTGGGAAATAACAAAAGCTTCCTTTAAGGTTTCCTATTAAAGACTGGGTGAATTAGATAATTTTGCCACCTGCAGCTTTAGTAAAACTTTTTGCTTAGCTCTTTTAGCAAGGTTTAGTTGACTTTGAAGAACTTTAAGAATCAGTGTCATAAGAGTTTTTATGAAGTTGGTGACTAAAGAGCTACATAAATCCTATTTTCAATAACTTTAAACAGACTTGAAGTGAGGTAACAATCTCTCCTGGTTGTGTCAGAACAATTTATGTCTTAGACTAGCTTTCTGATCAAGCTAGATAAAAGTATGAAAGCTAACTTTGAAATTTCTTAGGTTATGAGTAGACTTTTCCTTGGTTTTGGAGATCTACCATTTCCCCATCCATGACATGGCCCTTGCTATATTGTACATTCACGCTGGGATAAGATCCAAACATAGGATACTTTGTGCTCCTCCCTCTTGCCTTTCTTGGGCACCTGAAGAGTCAACACAGCTGACTTTACTAGCTCAAAGACTAGGTGAGAGGCAGAAGTTCTTTGCCACACCTAGTAAAAATTTTAACTTTCTATTGGAAGGTGAAAGCATTTGCAAAAAGTCAGTGCTGAAATCCGGGATTATTATTATTGGAAAGATAGTGTCTGGGAGTGACAGCCTCCAGTTGAGTGTGTACTATACCACATTTCAAGCAATGGGCAAACAGCCTAAACTATACATTTCCCTGTGACTAGTACAAAAGTCTTAACCTAACTCTTTTGATGTAATTTTAATGTAAATTTTTTTTTATTTATACTCTTCATTTTGGTTAGCAAAGAGAACACAGTGGAAGGTATTTCTTTGTCCCTAGCACTAACTAAAATATTCACTGGTTGACAGTTTTCACTAAGATGACAGGAGGTAAGCTACCTTTGAGGCTGAGTGTCAGGAACTAGGGTAGTTGCAATTCACACCAATTACTTCATGTCCCATTGCTTCAAGTTATGGCTAAAGCTGGTACCACTATATGCCACGAAGTATGCCCAACAAAGTCATTGCTTATTAGTTATCTTCTTATACATCAACTGTATAAGACAGTTATATTAAACCATTATCAGCATAACCTTTCTATCAGACTCTGAACTGTATAAGACAGTTATATTAAACCATTATCAGCATAACCTTTCTATCAGACTCTGGTCAACTGTACATTTTTGGTGCAGTCTTTGCAACTGTCATTCAGTCCTTGACTTAAGGGTTCAGCAGCTGCAGTACTCTGTTTGCGAGTCTGCCTCTTGAATTAGCTGGAAATTCATACTGGTGTAGAGATGGTGTCTGATTTTCTGAGATACAAAGAGAGACATGCTTTTAAGTCTGCAGGTTTTGCCTGGTGGTTTTTGCCTGGTGGTTTTTGACAGTAGATTGAGGAATTGGGTTTTCATCTGTAACATCCTTACATTTTTTTGGGCCATAAAGTAAGGCTTGCTGATTTGAAAAACTGATTTTGGATTTTATTCTCAAGATTGGCAAAGGAAATAGATTATGTATGCTGACCTTTATGACAGCATGTGAAGCCTCTGTGTTTGAGCTGATGCCTGAAAAAAGCTAAAGTGAATAGATGGCTCAAGAACGGATTTTCAATCTGGGAAAACAAGCTGTGTGTGAGAAAGTGGAAAATGTATGTTTTTGAGCAGAGAATCCCTGTTCATTTGCTTTTTCTGCCTCTATTAGGCTTCAGTCTAATTACATTGTCAAGGGCAGCTAGACCCTAGGACCTTCATCCTAATGTTTGATATAGGCTGACATAAATAAAACTAATAACACCACCATTTGTTAATGCTGTATTCTCCAGTATTCTCTCAAGCTTTGTCATGTCTTCAAGTTTTCGACTTTAGCAACCACAGACTATCACCACTCATCATCTCAATCTGCATCACGCCTACTGAAGCCAGGTAATTTGGGGAGGCTAGGAGGATAAGTTTACTGTACTTTCAGCAACCCTCACCTTCATTTTAGTGCTTTATGTAGCTCTTCTACAGTGTTCCCCTGACAGTGCAGCATCAGTGAAGCTAAATATCTGGCTGGATAAACATAATTTGGTGAATTAAATATTTAACTATTTCACTACATTTTGCAGCATTCTTCTAGAAATCCTGTAGTTTTTTAAGACAAATGTATGTTTTAGCAGATGGCAATATTAATCACAATCCAGTGATGCTGAACCAAGCTGCATAAATATTGTGGGTATAGCTAAGCTGCCACTACTCACACTGTAAAGCTAAAAGTCTTCATTAGCAATTTGGTTGTCTTACAAACTAAGAAACTAAATCTGATTTGAAATAATTAATCAAAGACTAAGTTATTTTAAATAATTTTGACATTAAAGAGGTATGCTAATTGATGGCTATTTTTTTTCTATGTATCTTGTTTCATGTTAGATACCCATATTTCTTTGCTAATAGTATATGCATTTTATATGTATTGTTGATATAATTTTGAGGATATTATGATAGCAACTGAAATTTCTTGTGAATAGATTAAATTATAAAAATGGTCCTTGCAGCAGTCAGTTGATTCTTACTGTACAATAAATGCCTGTTAACTGAAGTGCAAATTAAATACTTATTTGTAACACATAATACAAAGCATTAAGTATAAAAAAAATGGGCAACATTATGGACTCACAATGTGGAACCAAAATCAGTCAGCTTCAGAGCATTTTAAATATCTCTAGCAACCTGCTAAAATATGACATGGGAAACAGTTTACACTTGAGCAATTATCTGATAAGAACCAGTGTTCACATTGAACATATTGCCGTATGTGTACACAGATAGTGCATATATACTTGAGCATGCATACAGACCTGCAGAAGGGCATGGTATATGTCTGCTCCTATATGTACATAATAAAAAAGTTTATAATATATTTATGCTATAATATTTTATAAAAGTTTATAAAAAGTTTTATAATTAGAAATATAATATGTGTGAAAGTTCAGTAGGCATGTAAAAAATAGAGATGGCAGGTAATAGAGGATTTGAATAAAGAATGTTTTACTCTATCTTTACAGAGATGTAGATTTCCTATAAAAATCAATAGAAGTATACTGAAATGCATTTGAAGTAATACAGTGGTGAATTAAGTCAAAGCATTATTTATGATTGAGATTTATTGCTTGCCACTTGTTTAATGTGAATAAAATAAATATAAAATAGACTTTATATATAATAATTTATTCAGTTTTTTTTTTTTATCTTTTTAGACTCAAAAGCAATTTTTCTGTTCCTTTGGCACATTGGGAGAAAGGGTATATGCCTACCTTTTGAGATCTGTTGAAAATTAAATGAAAAGCATATCTGCAGCGGTTATTTGTCAGGTAGTAAGAGACTATGCAGATGAAGGAGTTGAATGAAAGCTCTTCTAAGTCTCCCTAGATTACATGAGCTGTCATTTAAGGAAAGTTTCCAAAACCGATTGACGTCTTTGATTATCCAGCTTTTTGAGCCAGGCCAAGTTCTCAGTGGGCATAAGACAGCATAGACCCTCTGAAACACAGTCCAGTGCTGACATTCATCAGCTGCAGATGTGGACCTGTAAGATCCATGGGTTTCTGCTCAATTTATTTATTTAGTTGTCTATCTTTTATTTATTTAGTTTTGTCCCATCAGTTAAATTAAAGGGAGAGTAGGGGGTGATGGGGTGAGAGAAACACCTTTTGTTGCCCCATTTCTCTCTGTTTCTTTGTCTCCAAAAACATCTTATAACAGAAAGTTGGGAATCATAACTAGAGATGGTGCTACCCACTTTGCTGCTACGATATTCAATATACTTGACTGAAAAGGTGGAAATGATAGTCACTGATTGTTAAGAAATAATCAAATTCTGAATGGTTGATAATATTTAGGAGGACATAACAGCCTTTTATAAAAAATTAGAGTAGCCGTTAGATAATGTGATTATGTTAGCTGCCAAAATCCCACAGGGAAGTCCTTTCCATCTGTGCAGCCAGAAAGAAGAGCACTGGCATGGAAGCTGTTACTCTGGGTCAGCATCACTCTATACTGAGGTAAACCTCTTCTCATTACTCATAAAGGTTTGAGAATAAGCTGGATGGGAAATTATTTTCAGTTTCCAGTTATAATTTAAAGACAGAGAGAAATGTTGTCACACTTGGATGGGAATTATAAAGCCTGGAAATATCAAACTGGAATAAAATTGTAGAAGTAAAGCTAAAGCAATAGGCCTAATTTATTTCTATGTGAGTATAAACATATCAATCTAGAACTGACAGTAGTGGTTGACATTAATGGCAAACACATCTCTCTTCCAAATTACATATCACATTTTCATTAAATGTCCAAAAGCTTATAAAAGCAAAGTCAGAGGAAGAAATCTTTCATTAAATCCTGGTTTTGGCTGGGAGAGAGTTAATTTTCTTCCTAGTAGCTGGTGCAGTTCTACGTTTCAGCTTTAGTCTGAGAACAGTGCTGTTAAAGTACCAATGTTTTAGTCGTTCCTCAGTAGTGTTTAAGTCAAGGACTTTTCACATGTCTCTGCCAGTGAGGAGTGGCACATGAAGCCAGGAGGAAGCAGAGACAGGACACCTGACCCAAACTATCCAAAGGGGTATCCCATACCACAGCATGTCATGCCCAGTATATAAACTGGGGGGAGTTGACTGGGAGGAGCCAATCACTGCTTGGAGATGGGCTGATACATTATAGAAAAGCTGGGGGATTGGATATTAAACTGAATATTAAAATTCAGTATAATGAGAACAATAATTATTTCACTTTCCAGAAAGTAAAGAAAAATTAATCAGAAAATACTGCTTTGAAACTAAAACCATGCTGTTTTATTAACAGCCCTCTAATGCATGATGTTTGTCTGAAATTTCTATATTTTGTTGTTGGAATGCATCAAGGAATTTGCATTGACCCTCTTCAGACAGAAACAAATAGATTGTCTGCAGGTTGAACTTGATCTCACAGGTTGCATATATCCTACCTACACTGTTGTTCTTTCCTGACCTAAGTAAAGTCATTATTTTATTTTCTAGGAAAATTTTCATAAAACATTACATTTAGTATTTAGTTTTCCCAGTTTAGGCATATGCATTAGCATAAACCTTTAGAATTCTCTAACTCAATGCCATGCGTTATCTTCTGGGTGAATACTGCCATAATTGCATCTTTATTTGCATTTGCATAAATATCCTTTCACCTTGTGAAAAAGTTATCTGGAAGAAAAAAAATGTGACAGCATATTTCAAGAAAAATAAAATTAATAATTTTCATTCAAAGGGCATAAAAAGAAATTGCAGTTTGGGTTTCAGTGTTAGGTTTAACTTTAGCTAATGTCAGCCATGAGGTTATCAGTTTAGGGATGATCCTATTTAAATCACCTTTGATACCACAGCAGGCCTCATGAAGCATATGCTGTGTCTAGCTTTGACAGTGAGAATTAATATTATTCGCACCTATCAAATACATACTAAACCAATACAGCTCTGTTTAGACAAGTACATTTCCTTATTTCCGAGAAGAATTTTTCTTTGTTTTTCAACAGCTTAAAGAGCTAAGACCAAAAATTGCTAATTTGTAAAGGTTGAATGTTGTAATTGTTGTTTGCAGGAGTAATCCATCCTCAAATGTTCAACAGCTTCATTCTGAGTACAGTTACCTGAGTTCAGTCAGGAGATTTGCTACTTCAATAAACTAATAAACAACTGAAACATATACAAGCAATAATAGCTGCAAAGTTTGTTTGCAGTTGAAATTTTCAGAGACTGAAAAAACAGAATTTAGTAACCCACTGGTTGAGTTTAATTCTAGTTCTAATAAACACCCATTGCAAAAGGATTTATACAGCTAGTTAAAATATTGTGCTACATATTTTGATCTTGCCTTGCATAGCTAATAAATGCAACAAGTGCATGTGAATGCTGTGCATCTTACCTCAGCTTTTCCCTGTGTAAACTATGACAAGGAGTAAGCAGAGCTACTATCCCTGCAGCAGCAGTGATCAGCAGGATTAAAAGGTTGCTGCCAGAGGGCTGCTACTAAAAGTGACAGTAAAGCTTCAGCTTTCCACTACCACAATGAAAAGTTGGTACAAGAATTTGTCCTTTGCAAAGTAAATAGTATTTTGTTCTCATAGTCTCAAAATGAATAAATCACTGTCTTGGTTTTGCATTTCTTATTCACTTGTTGGCAAAATTTTATCTATACATGTCATGTTTGATGCAAAAGTTTATAATGTAGCATGACATTCTTGAAAAGTCTGAAAGCTGGAGCTCTTGCCTCATGATAGATAATAATTTTGGGGGAAAAATACAAAATAATATTAAGTGGAGACATTTAACTTTTTACTTGAATTTCAAGAAAGTTACAAACAAAAATTAGACCTTTATTTTTTTATTTTAAATTTTAATTAAATTCAAATAAAAGTACTTAAGTAAATAACTAAATTTTAATTGAAAAAAAGGGCTTCAGAAAAAACAAGCTATTTCAATTTGAGACTGCTGACCGTGACAGAAGGCCTTATTCCAATCACTGTAAAGACAGAAAGTTGTTAGAATAGTAGATTCTCATGAATGTTTTTATTTCATAAGCATGTCCCACCAATAAAAGCCATAAACCTTTGAGAAGGTTTTGGCCAGATCTGTTTCAGTTACATATGAGTTTATATTGCACTGGAGGAAAAAGGAAAATCAACACAGTTCAGAAATTTGGCTCTTCTAAATGTCATCTCTATACCAGCTTATCAGTTAGTTGCAGTGAAAAGTTTACACAAATTTGAATGATGTTTGGCAAAAGATGTTGGACTTAAAATGTTGGGCAAAAGACAAGACAGGCTGCCCAGTTTGACTGTTGAAACTGCAAAGCAATATGACCTTGCCCACACTGTCAAATATGACTTCATTGAATCTCATCCTCTAGCTAGGTCTTGTTTCGCCAGGAGAGATGATGGATAATTTTTCAACTCCCATCTTTCTGGAACATTTGCTCCTCTGACAACTATAGAAAATGAATGTATTGCCTAAAAATCCCTGTGCTCAGAAGCAGTCACATCTCATTTCACTCTTCTTTCCGCTTTTTCATTTATAGATGTAGACAAACTTTTCTTTTTTTCCCTTTTTTTTTTCCCAGAATGCTTACTTTGCTTTTTTAGGAATTTAGGGAGTGAATATTTATTACTCTGTGTTAGGAAAATGCTTGATTTTATTTTTTCTATGCAGGAAAAAAAATAGAATTCTCTTTCTCACTTCATACCCCACTCCCTCAGCAAACATTTCCATGAAACCGCAAGAAATCATTGGTATTTAAACTTTGTTTTTTATCAGTCCCATAGACAGATATTTTGCAATATATTTGCCTTTACATGACTAAAAGAAAGCTAAAAAGTATTACTGTGTTTGGTTTGTTATAAGCAACAACAGTGAATTTTTCTGAATGCCATGTAGGAAATAGTACTTACGAATGAGCGTTGGACATTGAAGAGTTTAGAAATAAAAGACCTAAGGTAACTTTAGCAGATGTAAGTTTTAATATAGTTTATAGTTATGAGATTTTTGAGGTTTTGTCCTAAAAGTTCTTCTGATTTATTTACTGTATAGGCTAATTCTGAACCATGGGGAGGGACAGTCATTACTGTTTACAATCCCTTGCAACTATAACATTGCATGCAGTCTTTGGATGCATTTATTTAGAGCACCTCTAAGTCCATCCTATGTGCTAACAAGCCATCAAAAACTTTTATACCTTAAAAAGAAACTCCAGACTCAGTTTGACTGGGAGACTGTAGCAGCAGTTTTCAGAATTGCATTGAAATGCTTCTGCATATGGCAAGATGCTTGCATCCCACATTACATCCCCCCTGCTCTGTCTTATTTTCTGACACTGCATATAATACAGCTACTGACCCCAGCCCTCTCTTCTTCCAACATGTTGCTCCATACCCTCCTACTTTTCTTAGCCCAGTTTCCATCCCCCACCTTATGCTTTTTCCCCTTTCCTCCACCCCAACTTTGTCCTTCAGCATGTAGGAGAACTGAGGCTCACTAAAAGTGTAGCTATTGTTTTTATTCTGCTTTGTCACCTGTCAGTGTGAGGTTTCTAGCCTTTTTTATTACTTTGCAGATCAACAGTGAACACAGAATTCATTTCTTCATGGGCACTTTTGTGATACTAACATCACAGTATCACAGTATGCTAGAGATTGGAAGGGACCTCAAAAGACCATCTAGTCCAATCCCCCTGCCGGAGCAGGAACACCTAGATAATGTTAATGTTAATGTTAACATAACCCGGAATTGCTGCACAAAGAGCAATAGATTTATCTTCTTACCCCACTCCTAAGTAAAGGAAATGGCATTGTGCAGAATAATTACTGATGTCCAGATTGGGATGGCTAGGCCTATTTTTCCATAATGCAGCGGAGTAACGCGTCTACAACAGGTCTTGGGAAAATGGGATAGGAGTGGGGGAAGAGGTGAGCTGAATAAGGATGCAGAACTCAGACATCTCACCAGCCAGTGGTAAAGGTGGTATGAAGAGGGCTCAGAGCTGGATCTTTCCTGAATGCTACCCTTCATGTTACCTTGCAGGGGAACATTTTTAGGTGCTAATGATATCTGTTGACTATACTTTCTGTTGCAAATGCTTAGTACTTCTATTCCTATGTGTTCCATGCACAAGGATTCTTGTCTTTTAAGTGAGGGCAAGGAGGATACTATCTGCCTCCTATAACTTCTAGAAAGGGAAGGTATTTTGTATGATTAATGTCTATGCTGATTAATGTTCAAAGACATGATGCATCTAGTAAATATCGTAATATACTAGTCATAACAAGTTAGAGACTACAAATGCTTAATGTGGAAGAAAGGTCTGAGAGATATTGCAGGAAGAAAATTTGGAATTTATTTTATTGTCTGAAAATATTTCAAGATTGAACTGTTTAGTTTCCAATTATGTTAAGTTCCTTTATTTCTAGTAAGAGGTTAAAGACAAATATCAGCTGAGGTTTTTATTTTAGCTATTCAGTTTATCTATAACAACTGACTAATTGTTAAGCACTGAAGCCGAAGACATTCCTTTGCTGATGTCATACTGATGTAAAAAAAAATAAAAGACAAAACTAGGAAAATATACTAAATCATCTGTAAATATACACATACACATAGGTATACTTCTACAGAAATATAGATACATATATTCAAATGCTGTGTTATGATGCTCACCCTATTTCTGTACAATCACAATAAAGAATAAGAGCAGATTGATTGCTTAGCTGTATACAACATGTTAAGTGAACTATTGCACCTGTATCTTAGTTTGTAGCCAAGACTGCCATTCAATTTTAGTATTTCAAAGCATAATTCATGTCAGGCTTATATGTAATGTATAAATGAACTATGAAATAAAATATTTTTAGTAGGGAAATCTTGCTGATTGGGATGTCAACCTGGGATGATCTATCATGTAGGCCATTAAAGAACAAACACTGTTTTCTAATGTTGTTTCCCTTCCTTTCTAACTTTCTTCACTTTGTTTGGGACTACTTTTTCAGCTGGTTAGTGCTCTCTAGGATTCTAAGTGACATAGTAGCATAGATACATAAGTAAAACATGCACATTGACAAAATAATAAATGCTGGCCTGAGATGAACCTTCAAGCCTCAAAAAAAGTGTCTTTGGGATAAGGAGTTGTAAGCAGGCATTTTGTTCCCTGTCTTATCAAACTCAAAATGTTGTGACACAATAGAAGGAGGAAGTGCCATGAAATGATAAATTGATAGAAATATATTTGGTGATAGTAATCTCAAATTTTTTGTGTTCTTTTAGTGCTTTTCTCTTTGGCAAGTTTCTGTTACTGAGCTTGCTGTCAGCATCTGCTTCCATCTAATGAAAAAGATATTGCTTGCCACAAAATCCTGACACATTTGTGTTCAGAATATAAATTCACTTTGATTTACTCTTAATTGTTAGACAGTGATAAATGACTGTGCAATTATCATGTTTTAAATGGCAAGCTGAAGCACTGACAAGTCTTTTAAGATATTTCATTCCAATTCTACTACTAAGTGAACATACAGTGGTTCAAAAATACTGCTTCATTATGTCACTGTCACAACACTATTTGTACATCTGCTCTCTTTCTAGTTTCTGAATAGCATCCTCATATATTTTTTGCCCCTGAACTAGAAATTTTTAGTTGTTTCATTTTTGGCCTTTGTCTGCATAGTTACACTTAGTAAAACTGATCTGAACTGCTGCCACAGGATTAATGCTTTCTGCAGACTCATTCAGAAAGATTAGCACTTTTTAACTTGTCTTGAAAGTAAATAATTTCAAATTTATAACTTTAGTTACTGTAGCTGTGCTGAGTATCATCACATTTACAAGCTCTTAAACTGGGCCTTGAGCTGAATTACGTTGTATTTTACTACATAAAATAGCTACACAGCTCAAACTGGCTGGCCCAGGATCTATGTGTACCTGGGCAAAACAGATGCCTAAAAAAGTCTGAATGTAAAATCTTCAGCTTCTACAACTTCCTGGAGTGAAGATCGCTACAACCTAACAGTGCTAAGTGAGGGCATTTTTTTTTTTTGTTCTGTTCTAAGGTCCTGCTGCCCTTTTCTTGCTTATACTTAATTGAGATCTGTGTTTACTAATTCTAAAAAAAGACGAAAGTCTAGGTAAATTTAAGCCTGAAGAGAACATGTTTAACATATACTTAAAGATCAACGTGTGCATAAAGTGATTTTCTAGGCTCTTTTAAAACATGTCTGTTAGCTGAGGCCATAGTGGGCATGCTTCCCTCTCACCCCTTTTAAATACGATGACTGCCCTTAAGGCTCTTGTCCAGAATTAGGAAGGAAACGGACACCAGAACCTGCTGGACTGAAAACTTTAGGAGATAATTAGGGTATCTTTAGAATGAGATATTAATTAATCTTCATCCTTTTTGCTGAAGTGATACAGATGTGTAGCACACCATTAATGGTGAAGAGAAAGACTCAGCTGGGAAGAGGCACCCTGACTTCTGATTTCAGTACTTTTAACCCACGTTATCTAATGACTGTTACTGGGAAATACTGAAACAGAACTGAATGTTTTAAATAACAAGAAAACTAGGCATGTCTGTTTTATTTGAAGACACAACATTCCCTCAGATTCAAGTTCTTTATGTTTAGACTTTACTGTTTTCCCAAGCAACTGACCACTGGTTCTGAGAGTGATCCATGAAAATGGACCACGGTACTTTCAGCTGTGGGGATATCTTTTCTTGATCTGCTGTTCCTCGACAATACTGAAATTTTCTGCCAGATAATTCTTATCTTTGTTTATGTCTAGAAAGCTTTATTAAATGTACAATTACCACAGTCTTATTAAGTGCATGCAGTATTTATTTGCACATCACTAGATGTTTCAATCACTAGATGCTTCCAAAAACCTGCAGGACGGAGTCCCATAAACAGCAACCAACTTTTGTTGCAGGTCTTGAATGCCCATTGATAGGAAGTCAGCTGTACTTGGAAAGTGTCTGTCTCTTCTAGGATTAAGCCTGTAGTATAACGAATAGGACATGAAATAGTAGACACTAGTAGACACAGTCAAATTCATGTATGTTATTGAAAAACATTTCCAGCACTTACACCCTCAAGCAAACTTTACCTCTGTTGCTGAAGTTTTGACACCCAAACAGGATGAGAAACACCTGATCATGATGATAGTCTAAGCATAAACAAGAAAAGATTGCTGTGCCTATGGGAGTGGGATAAACTTTCCTGAACAGTTTCCCTCTCCCACTGAAGTGTCATAAATTCTTTAATACAGTCTAAAGAAATCACCAGCCTCTAAGTTTCATATTCAAGGTTACGCCTCATTTACTCAGCAATGCGGAAGGCTGTCAAATTATTTTTATGCTGATTGCACTTAGTCTGTGTTGTAAGACTTTAATATTAAGAATTCTCTGTTCAAATTTTTTTAGTAATTGATGTTAAAATATATGGATATATGTTATAATAAAAGAACTTATGATTTGTGTACAAATTCCAAGACCTGCTAAATGCTTCTTTAAAAAAACTTGCATTTAAATGTTGGGAGAACATTAACTGCTGTTTGTATCAATTAACAGCTCTGTGAAACAGTTGATTAATCAAGATTTTTTTTCCAGTGGTCATAGAGAAAAGAACATTATAAATCTGTCTTACTATTAGGAAGTAACTGTTGAAATGTCTACACTTTTTAGAATCAAACATAAATCCAATTCAAGCACTAGTTCTGTTTTTTTAAATGTTTAGAATTAGATTTCATATCATATGCAACTCTGAGCAAATAACCTTATTAAATCAGTGACTAAATAAAGACAATTAACTTATTCTTATTATAGAGGCCTGAAAAGTGGTGCTTCAGACATTTCAGAAGTGAAAAGAAAATATTAAGGGATATTAACAGCTAGATGAAGCATAGTGGTTTTATAATATGCTCTGGCTCTTGTCAGGCATCTGTTTTGAAAGGTGAAACATAGGGAGGTTACAATAAACTTTCTATGAGTGAATATCTTTAATGAGAAAATGAGTGAAAATTAGTCAGTAAGTGTTTAGGAAGAAACCAACAACCCAAAATATAAATTTAAAAGAGCAAATGAGTAATACTTAGAGAGATGAGTTCCTAGGTATTTCATGAATCTGAAAACAGCATAAGTGATTAAGTATGGAAACTGAACCTTACCACTAAAGTGAGCAGGATATATCTCTTCTAAATTACACATCTGAAAGTCAGAAGTCTAGCACTGAACTTCTTGCCCTAGGGTCCCTTTATAATCAATAGAGAAATATAAGCATCTCTGGAGGGTGATTCATCTCTGACTAAAATAGGCATCTGAGATAGGTCAAATGAATTGCCCTCTAGAGAAGCCTGTTTCTCTCCAGTTCAGATATAGATGTCTAAGTTTTAAACGTCTAAAGCTAGGTGAAATGAATCCCACTTCAAATCATCTTGATCTTATGTTGTTCCTCCACTGAACAGTTGAACAGGCAACATATTTATAGTAATAGAAAATCCCTAAGGCATGTCACAATGTAGATACCCATTGCTGACCATGAAGTGAAGAATAATACAGTTGACTGACTCCACAATATACAGCTTTAGCAAATGTTTGTGATGTAGAACTTGGCCAAGTCTCTGTGATGTGTAAAGCCTTTTACATATCACTCACAAGAGGGTATCTGGATAAAATGTGCTCTTCTTGATGCCCATTAAAGTGGTGGTCTTGGTTTAGCACTAAGTAGGCTGTACTACTCTTACTTTATATTTGAGATTTTAGTACCTTGCTATGTGCAGTGCTTTGTCAGTAGCTAAAAAAGGCAAATTCAGTCAGGATTTCCTTCTTTGAACATTTTTGTTTCTTCATTTTGTATCCAGAAAAGGTGTAAGAATCATACTTCAAAGTTGTTCCCTTGAAATTTTTACCACATTTTCTGGAACAGGTAAAGCAGAATCTTGTAGGTAGTGTTAGGCTGCAACCCGGTTGAGGGCTTAATCTTCTCTTTCACTACAGTCAGAGGGTGAGAGTTCTGCTTTGTTTGTTCCTTCCTCTAGTCTCTGTATCTACCCAAAATGTAAGTTCTGTGGTACAGACTGCCTAGTATAATGTGCATGCACAACACTGGAGTCATGAGTTTGGAAAGAGCCTTTGCTGTAACAAACAATATTTCATGGTAGCTAAGATTACACCCCTTTGGCTATAACAGATATCCTTTATCCATAAAATCAGTCCATCTCTGGTTCTTGTGTTTCTTCATGTCATTTAGTTTTTTAGTTCACAGATTGGCATGGAATTTTCTTCCATTAATCACTATTTTAGTTGTGGTTAATCCATTGCAAAAACATCCATTTTCTTTAGTTGTCCGAAAGCCTAGGACCAAAGCTCTTCATGAGACTGGAATGCCTAACACAGTTATCTTTGGAATGCCTTATCTGCCTAATAAAATGAACACACAGATTGCTTTCTGTTGGTTTTCCAGCATCCTGATGATTTTTTTTAATGAACACAGCATGCCTTATTTCAACCGCAAATCAAAATTAAAAAAAAATGTTTAAAAAGTTATTATCTTTTGTAATTTTTCCTGGAAATGATAGTATGTTTATTTAGATCTTCCTGTAAATTCAGTAAAATGGATGACATGACAAAATTAATAAAAAAATATTTGGTATAATATTTTCATAGATGAAAAATATGGTTTTAGTAATTTTTGGTAACCTATTCAGCATTTTGTTTATAAATGGATAAGCACTGTATCTTGAATGTGCATATCAAATTAAATATCCTTAAATTGTATACATAAATTAATTAAACAGTTGGGAAATTGAATTTAGCAATGGATCACTGGCTCTAAACTACAGCATCTACCTTGGGCTAAATTAAAAAGTAACCACTTGGTGTTTTGACATCTCATTAACAAAACTGCCTTTAACACACACTCATCCATTTGATGATAGAAACAAGTGAATGCTAAATGTGTGTGTAAAGGATTTGCTGGAAATAGAGAATAAACCTAATCTGAAAGGAAAACATAACTGAAAATGGTGGCTGGACTTGTAATTACTGGAATGAAAAATAAAGAAAAGCTTGGTTTTTCATATTATTTTTGAGAAATGCTGATGGGTCTTTTATTCAGGGAATGAATACACTATTGGCAGTTCTTGATATTGCAGTGCAGAAAAGAAATAGAAGAAGGAAAACTAGTATAAAGAATAAAATGTGGGTGCTTTATTCAGCTTACCTCTTTGTGCCATTAGACGAAAATATAAAAGCGATAGAGATAAAAAATAAAATCAATTGTTGTTATTCGCTGGTGTATTGGTTCAGTATGTGCCAGGCACACATTCAGATGCTGTCTGCCTTGTGGGAAATCCCCACAGCCAAGATGCACAGAGCGGGAGTTTGAATACCTGATACAAAAAAAAAAAGTGCATGGGAGCAGGTCAATAAAAATATTTTTTTGCGATCTGCAGATGCAGGTTCTTGATTTTTCTAATAATTAGTCCTTAATTATCACACTCTTTTGTGATGTTCATTCCTATAATCTGCTTTTTCATTGAAAAGCATCTACAATTATTTTTATTGATGTTTTACATCAAATTTAATTTACCTTTGTTGCCAAGTCTGGCAGAGTGCATTCCATCTATGCCCTACTCAGTTTACTACTAAACCAGTTGATCACATTGCCCTTTTTGATTTTGCTTTTTCTAACTCTGACCATTTGGAGAGCATCTTCTGCTGAGGATCTCTGCCCTGACCTGAAATAGTGAGTGTAAACTTCGTAGAACCATAGAATAGTTAGGATTGGAAAGGACCTTAAGATCATCTCGTTCCAACCTCCTGCCATGGGCAGGGACACCTCACACTAAACCATGCCACCCAAGGCTCTGTCCAACCTGGACGTGAACAATGCCAGGGATGGAGTATTCACAACTTCCCTGGGCTGCCCATTCCAGTGCCTCACCACCCTAACAGTAAAGAACTTCCTCCTTATATCCAATCTAAACTTCCCCTGTTTAAGTTTTAACCCATTATCCCTTGACCTGTTACTACAGTCCCTAATGAAGAGTCCCTCCCAGCATCCTTACAGGCCCCCTTCAGATACTGGAAGGCTGCTATGAGGTCTCCATGCAGCCTTCTCTTCTCCAGGCTGAACAGCCCCAACTTTCTCAGCCTATCTTCATATGGGAGGTGCTCCAGTCCCCTGACCATCCTCGTGGCCCTCCTCTGGCCTTGTTCCAAAAGTCCCATGTCCTTTTTATGTTGAGGACACCAGAACTGCACACAATACTCCAGGGGAGGTCTCACAAGAGCAGAGTAGAGGGGCAGGATCACCTCCTTACACCTGTTGGTCATGTTCCTTTTTATGCAGCCCAGGATACGATTGGCTTTCTGGGCTGCGAGCGCACACTGAAGCTGGCTCATGTTCCTTTTCTCATTGACCAACACCCCCAAATCCTTCTCCACAGGGCTGCTCTGAATCTCTTCTTTGCCCAACCTGTAGCTGTGCCTGGGATTATTGTAGAATTTCTCTCTCTGAGGTGTCTGTGTGAAAACTTGTTGGCCTACAATGAATCCATTTCCATAGTTAAGTTGCTGATTTGATCTTTTTGCTCCTGACATTTAAAAAATCCAGTTCTGCCTTTTAGACCATTGGAAATGCCCTGAATGTATTAAAGCAGATCCATTCCATACAGATTCCCATTTCACCTAGGTTTTTGAGCATGTGTGTAAACTATGCAATCAATACTGGTGTTAAAATCCTCTCTCTACCACTTCAAGAAAGTGACACCCAAATTGAAATATTCCAAGCCTAGTGTTCTCTGTGGGCATTTGCCTCTAAAACAAATTTTGATCACATTAGATGCAATTCCCAGTGTTTCCCAGCTATATTTTGAATTTGCTAAATGACATGTCAACATATGTTTCAATATTCGTGCACTCCATTCTCAGAAAATTATAAATGCTATACTGGTGGTTCCAAATTCTAATACGTATTGTTTATCAGAACAGTTGAACCTATTTGTTATGGTGACTATTCCTAACACCAGTCCAATTACTCTGAATCTCTATGGAATTGTGACACCCTTTCATATTGAAAAGTCAAAATGAGGAGAAAATCACCATCATGGTTCTTAAAGATTCCAGTAATGAAGCCCCATAATCAGTTGTGATCATGCTAGACTGAGTAAATATTCAAATATTCAAAATATATTGTGGATTTCTGTATCTGGGAGTCAGCTTTGTGACTATTAACCATTCCAAGTAGTTTTAGTGGTTCTAGTTCTGACTTTTTCTTGACTAACAGAAAAATAAATAACACTTCAGGTATTGACAAATACAAATTGACACTACCAATATAGAGTATTTAGCATGTATTTCAATCTGTCAAATTTCATTTGTTTGCATAAGAAATTTTTAACTGAGAATTTTTCTTAGTGGTGAAAAAGATGAATCATACCTTAAACTTGCTATAAGATACATATATCAGAGAGCACATACCATCAGAGATGCTTCTGTCTTTCCATTGATTGTCACATAAGTCTACATATGTAGTTCAGGAGACAATTTTTGAAGATTATACCAAACATGCAAACAGTAGGATTTCCATATGAAGGAAACTCATGTAAACTCGTGTTGTATATGGGCATTTGTGTAGGTCCTACTTCAACTTCTGGAAAATCTAAAAATCTGGAAATGCCTACCTAGTACACCTATCCATAATAGTCACTGGACTATCTAATAAAGAACATTTCACAAACCCTTACTACATAGGGAAGGAGTAAAACATGAGTAATCACTAACACTGGTGTTTTGCTGTGGACATTTTGAAGCATGTGTGAGGAGCAAGTTGCTGTGTTCTGCATTCAGTAGTAATAGTGATATTCCCACTGAATATCTGGCTCAAAAATTATAAAACCCTGACAAATTAAGGCACCTACTGAATCAGCAAATCTGTAAGCATCTGGTGAGGACTGAAGCAAGAAAATTCTGAAGATCAAGATCCTTCCATCTCTTGCAGTTTGGCCCTGAGTGAAATATCTGTAAATTCAAGAGATACATTGACTATCATTATATAAATCTTCATAGAATGATAGAATCATAGAATAGTTGGGGTTGGAAAGGACCCTAAGATCATCTAGTTCCAACCCCCCTGACATGGGCAGGGCCACCTCACACTAAACCATGCCACCCAAGGCTCTGTCCAACTTGGATGTGAATACTGCCAGGGATGGAGTATTCACAACTTCCCTGGGCAACCCATTCCAGTGCCTCAGCACCCTTACAGGAAAGAATTTCCTCCTTATATCCAATCTAAATTTCCCCTGTTTAAGTTTTAACCCATTACCCCTTGTCCTGTCACTACAGTCCCCAGTGAAGAGTCCCTCCCTAGCATCCCTATAGGCCCCCTTCAGATACTGGAAGGCTGCTATGAGGTCTCCACGCAGCTTTCTCTTCGCCATGATGAACAGCCCCAACTTTCTCAGCCTGTCTTCATACAGGAGGTGCTCCAGTCCCGTGATCATCCCCGTGGCCCTCCTCTGGATTTGCTCCAATAGCTCCATGTCCGTTTTATGTTGAGGACACCAGAACTGCACACAATACTCCAGGGGAGGTCTCACAAGAGCAGAGTAGAGGGGCAGGATCACCTCCTTTGACCTGCTGGTCACGCTCCTTTTGATGCAGCCCGGGGCACGGTTGGCTTTCTGGGCTGCGAGCGCACACTGAAGCTGGCTCATGTTCCTTTTCTCATCCTTCTCCGCAGGGTGCTATGAATCTCTTCTCTGCACAGCCTGTAACTGTGCCTGGGATTGCTCCGACCCAGGTGTAGGACCTTGCGCTTGGCATAGTTAAACTTCATAAGGTTGGCATCAGCCCACCTCTCAAGAGTGTCGAGGTCCCTCTGGATGGCATTCCTTTCCTCCAGCGTATCAACCGAACCACACAGCTTGGTGTCATTGGCAAACTTGCTGAGGGCGCACTCAATCCCACTGTCCATGTCAGCGACAAAGATGTTGAACAAGACTGGTCCCAACATCCATCAAATTGATGTCTCTCCAATTTAGAGACAAGGATGTTGTGTGGGACAGTGTTGAACGCTTTTCACAAGTCCAGGTAGATGTCATCAGCTGCTCTACCCCTGTTCATCAGTTCTGTAACCCCATCATAGAAGGCCACCAAATTGGTCAGGCAGGATTTCCCCTTAGTGAAGCCATGCTGGCTGTCACCAAGCACCTTGTTGTTTTTTATGTGGCTTAGCATGCCTTCCAGGAGAATCTGCTCCAAGATTTTGCCAGGCACAGAGTTGAGACTGACTGGTCTGTAATTCCCCCGGTCATCCATTTTCCCCTTCTTGAAAATGGGGATTATATTTCCCTTTTTCCAGTCATCAGGAACTTCACCTGACTGCCATGATTTTTCAAATACGATGGACAGTGGCTTTGCAACTTCATTCGCCAGCTCCTTCAGGACCCGTGGATGGATTTCATCAGGTCCCATGGACTTGTGTATGTTCAGGTTTTTAAGATGGTCTTGAATGAGATCCTCTCCCAACAGTGGACCCAAGGTCTTCATTCTCACAGTCCTTGCGTCTGCCTTCCAAGACTTGAGTGGTGTGGTCAGAGCATTTGCTAGTAAGACTGAGGCAAAGAAGTCATTAAGAACCTCAGGCTTCTCCAAATCCAGGGTAGCCAGTTCTCCTGAGAGCTTCCGGAGAGGGCCCACGTTGTCCCTAGTCTGTCTTTTACTTGCAATGTACCTATAGAATCCCTTCCTGTTATCTTTCACATCCCCAGCCAAGTTTAGTTCTAACCGGGCCTTAGCTTTCCTAACCTGGTCCCTAGCTTCCTGGATAACGTGCCTGTGTTCTTCCTAGGCTGTCTGTCCTTGCTTCCACCTTTTATAAGCCTCTTTTTTCCCTCGAAAAGCCCCTTTTTTTTTTCAGCAGCCCATTATCCATCCAAGGAGGTCTCCTGTCCCTTCTGCTGCACTTCCTTCTAGTTGGGATGCAACACTCCTGAGCTTGTAGCAGGTGATCCTTGAATATCAACCAACAGCCTTGGGTCCCCCGTGCCCCCTAGGGCTATATCCCATGGAACCTTACTAAGCATGTTCCTGAAGAGGCTAAAGTCTGTTGTCTTGAAGTCCAGGGCAGTGAGTTTGCTGCATGCTGTTTTCACTGTCCTGATGATCTCAAATTCGACCATTTCATGACTGCTGCAACCAACACTGCCCTGGAGCGTCACATTTCCAACGAACCCTTCCCTGTTTGTGAGCACGAGGTCAAGCATAGCCCCTCTCCTTGTTGGCTCCTCTATTGTCTTCCCCCCATCGAGGAACCTCCTGGATTGCTTGTACTGGGCCTACTGTTGCTCCAACAGATATCAGGGTGGTTGAAGTCCCCTTCAGAGAGGATGAATACTTTTAGAAATGAAAGCAATTTAAACTCTGCTGTAAGAACATTATGTTTTATGACATTTAAGATATAATTACAAAAACCATCTTCAAAGCAGGAAGTTTGCTGTGCTTTACTGGTCATAATCTTTGGTCAATTTTTGTTTTATGCTCTCTGTTGAGTTTATGCACCGTATTTTTCATACCTCAGGTTTATGACTTTTCACATTTACTTGTACATGAGATGAACTTTTAAACTGTACATTTAACTGTCATGTTCTGTCTTGCATGTGCTGTGTATCTCTGAATACAAGCTTTACTGGGCAAGAGTTGGACTGTCCTACATGAATGGGTAGTAGATAGCACATTGCAAATTTTTGCAGTAGTAAAAATTAAGTAGTAATAAAAATACTGACAGTGATGATTAGAATAATGAATGGACAAATCTTTTTTTTATAGAATGGTAATGTGGGCATTTATATTTACATGCAATCTTACTATTGCTTTGAAGGCCAAAATCAGGATCAAGTGACAGCTACACATTATCTTGACACTAACATAAAAATCGACTGACATAACGCAAGACTGAAAGCATCTTGGAGCACACTCTAGATGGATAGAAAGAAGGACAATGCTAAATTAGACTGTGTTTCATTGATCATAAATAGCCCTTGGTTGTTAAAACCTACCAAAATTCAGGGCAAAGATGAAGATTGCATTGCCATGCAATTTTCTACTTTGGATTTGAATATTCAGAATTATGTGCAGAAAATATAGATTCTTTTGAAAGCTAGTGGTATCTTCAAGGGCCTAATCAAAATAGAATGGCAACTGAGCACATATTTAAAAGATTGCAATGATTAACATACTGATGAAAATCAAAAAAGTGCGTGGTCTTTAACTACAGGTTAGATTCACTTAGTATGAACTTCGCTGTCCTGAATTAAGGCGACTTGTCAGTGAAAATGGGAGTCAGGGAAATGACCTAAAAGGTATTTATTACCTTTCTGTGATCCTGTTTTAGTCATCAAGCTTAGGCTGGAATGAGTGATTGTAAAGGAGATGTCTACCATTCTGCAAATAGGAAAAAGTGAAATTAATTCACCTAAAAATATTAAAAGAATCTTTTTCCAAATAATCTTAAGACCTATTTCTGGGTGGTCAATTTTGACCAAAAAAAATTCTCATAAATTTTTTTGATCATAAAGCATGATAAAATCAGTTAAATTATGGAAGAAAAAAGATATATGTGTTATACTTTCATGTTTTTGTACAGTGGTTGTTGGCTGGGCAAAGGGAGGGTCATACTGTAGAATCATTAATGCTGTTTGTTAGGTAAAAGAAAACACAATCTTAACTAAGCAGGTTGCAAAATGATAAGAAGCCAGTAACAGTTCTTATACTCTACATTATGCCTGAAGCTTTTAAGGTGGATTTGGCAACATTTGTTAATTAAATCTTTCATCCATGAACTGGTGAAATTTAGGTAAACTTTTAATTGTGCTGAGTAAGAGCAATTAATAGTGGTGTCTCAAGGAAAATTCTTAATCAGTGGTAATTGGAATGACAGGCAAGACTCTGCTCCAATAGTTCATTAAACTTCTATTTTTATGGGGATTTCTTCATTTCCACAGGATTGAGCAAGTCAGTATGCATGACTTATTCTGCAATGAACTTTGATGAATTTTTCGAAGTACATTAAAATGAGCTGCATCTTCTGTTAATCCAAAGATCACCCCCATCCATACATATGGTGATAAACCCTCTGATGCACATGCAAAAAGGTAGGATAATGGGCATGAAGGACAATCATATATGTACATATATAAATATGTATTTTTGTTTGTCAGTAATAACTCTGAACTGCCTACAGCAATCACAGTGCCTCTTAAAAGTCAGGTATTGTATTGAATTTAAAATTCTCTTATGCTACACAGGAAAGGAAAAAAATCAAACACTTTCTGAATTGGGCCCAAATATCCAAGGTTAATTTTCTGAGAAAGCTGCAGCAGCTAGATAAGGCCATCCCCTGCAAATTAGTTTTGCCTGCCTGGATTACAGCTAAATTTATGCAGCTTGCCTTATCCTTTCAGAAGCGCTTCTGAAGTGTCGTAATTAACTGGCACGCATAAAGTGAGAAAATTTTCTGCTTGGTGGCAGCCATTCCTCATTTCATCTCAGTTCTAACCCAAATGGAAAGGTAGTTTCTTATTTTTACTGTTAAAAAAAAAAAATACTCCTTAACCCACCAATATTTTACAAAAAGTCTTTGGAAAAAAAAACATGAAACAGCTTCAGAACAGAGTTAGGGTTTTAAAGAGCACAAATACTGCTGAGGGAGCAAATTGGTGATTTTGCGTAATAGCAAATAGAACAGAGTAGATGGAGATTGTGTGGTGTACATATAAATATATACGTGAGTATACATGTAGTTACACACACATATAGCTTCCAAAGTTTCACAGTTCCGTAGAGAATTTCTGTCTCTTTTATTTTTGTCAAGATCCACAACCAAACTGTAGGTTAGGAAGAAGGAGATGTGATGTATGCATTATTTGAATATTATTTTATATTATTTTACCATAATAATACACATTTCCCAGTTGCCTCTGAATCATGTGTGAATTCCTGTGTCTTTTGTTAAGAAAAGTCAAGGGCATATTTGACATTTTCCATGTAATTTTACTTTTTGCCAATTAAAATGGTTTAATGTTGTAAAAAGAAAATATAATAATTGAAATAAATCCCCATTGTCTATATTTCAAGTAAAGCTGGCACACATATGTAAACTTGATGAAAAGAGTGTAGCCTGCAGGAAATTTAATCCCAAACTGTGTTAATTTATTTCCTTTTCTGCATAGATTTTCATCAATCTTTTTGCTATTTCTGTTGTGATCATCAAGATTTCCGTCTGCTCTAATAACTTTTTATGCTATCTTGCTCCATTTTTCATGTTTCTCATGTGTCCCATTATTTACTCATTCATAAAACCTGTCAAATAATTTGACAAGTTTTCATCTATTTCTGTAATAAAATATTAGGTAAGTACTTTCTCCTCTTACCCCCCCTCAAATTTTTGTGTAATGAAAACTTAATGGAAGTCAGTGAGAATGACTGTTTTGCTAAGAATTTTGATAATGAATTGCTGCTGTGCAGTAACTAACGGTGTTTGGATTTTTTTTACCCATTTTCCCATTTAGCAAAGTAGTTTTTAGGTTTGCTATCAAATCTTCATGTTATCCATTTAGAGTGTTGCAGCCAGAGTAGTCAAGTATATTACAAACCATTGTGCACTAAGCTACCTCCATTTCAACTATTCTAGCTTGGTGGAAAGCTGTATTTTTGCTTCCTGAAAAATTGATATTAGAGCTCAGCTGGGAATTTTCTACAATCTATTTTTACTCAGAAGTTTCAGCTATGTCAAATATAAAGCTCTTACACTGCTGGTAAGTAGATCAACAAGTATGCTGCAGTGTGTTAGTTGTCCAGAGCATACCCTATATAGTAAATCTCCCAGCAATGAGTAATGGCAGCAGGAATCAAAGGGCCAAATTTTGCTTTCGGCTGGAGTGGATAAAATCCACAGCAAATCCACTGACTTTGGTGGAATTACTTGAGATTTAAACTAGTGTATCAGTTAAGCAGAATGTGTCCCCTCCTATCTAAACCATAGTTCTAACAGCTACTTATAGCAGAGATTCCTGGGCAGCCATTGACTTGCACAAGAAGAGAATATGACATGAGCTCATGGAATTTTTATTTGCTTAATCTTCAAGTAATAAAGATGAACATTATCACTGTCTTGACCATAGTAAAATATCTTGTCTCTGAGGGCTGCCTTGTGGAGAAGACTGTCATGTAAATGCAGGAGAGGCTAAAGAAATGCTAAACCCGCATGCAATTGAAAATCTCTGTAGAAAAGCTGAGTGAAGCTGAAGACAAGCTGGGTTTGAGCAGAATCTAAAACTTCATCAGCAAAAGCCTAATTATTCATAAGAATTTTACAGGGGTTAATTGTTCTTTAGCCAGGAAGTTCATCAAAAACCACTGAGAAATAATCTCTGTGTATTTCAGGATTAGAAAGAACTAAAGGACAAGTTATATGAACCAAAATAAAAGAAAATGGGAAATCTGACGTTCACCTGTACTGGCATTTATCCCACACTGCTGATATCCCAGCAAACTGATTGGGTAGGTGTCGAAAAGATCTCTCCTTGCTATGAAAAAACATTTCAGAAGTTGTTGAGTCCAAGTAACATACAAAAATCTTTGTGCAAAGACAAGAATTAAAGGAAGGTACAGCTTAGGGTAGTCAAAGAGCTGTTTCCTTTCCCACCAGTGCACTTCCAGGAGATAAGTAGTGGGGAACAGATGATTGAACATTAAAATTTGGGTATCTGTCAAATGAAAACAATGCTCATTTTCATAAGACACCAGTGAAAATTGTCTATATATTTACTAAAATTATTGGATGGTTTTGAGAAAAAAAACCTTCAGGGGGCTTTGAATGGATTTCTTTCCTGTCTTTTTTTTTCATTTTCTGTAACATCATTTACATTAACTTCTTCTTTACATGTTTTATCTCTCCTATCTTTACTTTTGCCACTTTATGTCATTTTTTTAAATTAATTTTCCAACTGTGTAATTTTCTTCTTTTTTTTTCCCCATAATTTTCACATATTCATTAATATTTTGCAATTACCAGCATCATTGCAATGAGGTTTTTTTGCATTGCACAGATGTATATATGGTAGACAGAATCAGTATCTTCTTTTAACATGTTAACTTGTAGACAGATTTATTGGGAAGGGAATATGTCTTTGTACTGTTTCAGGAAAACACTGAGTGGGAATGATTGGACAATATATGCTGCTGATTATCCATTATAGCAAAACATCTCTTCTGCTAATGCATATGTACTTATCAAAAAAGCATGAAGAGGGGTACAGTCCGAACATCTTTGATTACAGCCGGATTCTTGCTAAAATAAATAGAAAGGCCGTAGGCTCTATAGATGAGAGTGTGCCACCTATGCTTTCATGGTGTCTTTCATTTTCCACTACCCCTAGTTATAAATACAGTAAGGACAAGCCTGAAAAGACCTCTGAAAGAATACCTAAGTGGTGCATTTTCTGTGGCTTTTATGGAAATTTGTGGGCTTAGTTCATGGTTCAATATCCCATATCTTGAACAGCAATACTTCTGTTGCAGTAAATTAGCTGATGCTTTGTGAATGATCATTTATTCATAGTCATAATTGTTTTTTTAAGTTGCTGTAGTATTTAAACACCATACCATATTCTTTTGTAAAACCACAGCACTAGTTTATGGCAATACAATTATTTGTTTCTTACAGTCTTATTTTTGATATAAACACAATTTTTTGAATTTATATGTTTCTTTTTTCAGATTTATATGGTCTACATGTAAGACTTGATAAACATTAAAGTAAATGACTCTTTCATTTCTTTTTATATTGATACCAAAACCCATAGGACAATCCCTTGTAAATGGGTATTTCATATAATATAGTCATATATATATATATAAAAGTAAACAGATTTAATAAGCACCTTTAAAAATACCAAAGTGAAGAAATTGCTGTGATTTGACAAGATTTTTCACAGATTTATTTTATTTATTGTTACAAATCTCAGCCATCCAGTTGCTTATATTTAAATTAAACTTTATATGAGGAACTGATACATGTATAAAACTAATGAACAAAAATCCTGTTTACCAATTAGTTAAATCCAATTAAAGCTTAAGCTGATAATTGTATAAACCTCTGTTATGAAAACGAAAAAATATACTTGGAGCTGTTGTCTACAGTATGTGTTGGAAGATTTTTTTAATGGGAACTTGTTACTGTACTGAGACATTGAGTAAAATACTAATTTAACTGTTGTAAATCAATGATATTTAAATTGGTACTATCAGTTGCCTTTTGTTGATACTGTTTTTCCCAACAAAAGCCATTCCACAAGTCTAAGGAGAGCACTGGTATTCAGCAGTCAGCTTGGGCACCTCTGTTACTAACAGGTCTTACTATGAAAAATGTGGTATTTTCAGAAGCTGCAGTTCTATGCTAATTATCCAGAATATATCTCTCCTGAATGGAAAATCAGATCTAGATAGTTTGGTGTGTTTTTGTAGTTTGATATTGTCCTGGGTTCAGCAGTAGCAGTCATTTTTCTCCTTCTTGGTAGCTGGTGCAGTGCAGTGTTTTGACTTTCGGCTCGGGAACAGAGCTTATAACAATGATGTTTTGGTTTGGCCAAGGACTTTGTGAGCCTCATGCTCTGCCAGGGAGGAGGGGAAGCCGGGAGGAAGCAGAGACAGGACACCTGACCCAAACTGACCAAAGAGGTATTCCATACCACAGCACGTCATGCCCAGGATGTAACTGGGAGTGAGCCGGAAGGGCTGGGAGACTGCGGGGTTGGAGGAGGTATGGGTCAGTGCTTGGTCGAGCTGGGGGGGGGCGAGTTATCTGTTGGCTGGTGGTGAGATGTTGTATTCTCTTCCCTTGTTATTTCCTTTATCATTGTTATTATTGGTGGTAGCAGTAGTGATTTGTGTTATACCTTAGTTACTAAACTGTTCTGATCTCAACCCATGGGAGTTGCATTCTTTTTGACTCTCCATCCCTCCGGGAGCAGAGGGAGGGCAAGAAGTGGGGGGAAGTGAGTGAACGAATTGCCTGACTGGGTTTAAACCATGACAGTTCTTTTTGGCACCCAACGTGGGGCACGAAGGGTTGAGATAACGACAGATCTGACTGGATTAATAGTCACTCGTCACAATGCTGATTTATTGGCTCTCAGAGTTGTTTCTCTTGATCTCACAGCTTCAGAATGTTGTAACTTACTTAGAGCCGGTATTCGCTGTGTTAGTGTTTATCAAGTGTGGGGCTTGGGCTAAGGTTCTTGTCTCACTGTGCTTTATGGCAATGGCTTGTAATACGGGCGGGCTCCAGCAGCAGGGCGGGACGGACGTGGCCGTGGACTTGTACCTGGCAGTCCGGCTGCTCTTCACCGGCCTGGCCCTCACCCTCGCCTCCGTCTTCGTGAGGTTGCGGGGAGCCGAGGGGGAGCGGCCCCGGGAGCCGGCGGCTGCTGAAGCGGCCCGGGAGAGCGGCCCCGGGGACCAAGCGGCGGCGGGAGCGGGGCCGGAGGCCGCGAGGGGACGGCTGACGGTGGAGGAGGCCGGGGAGTTCGAGGAGCGGAAGGAGGCGGCTGCCGAGCAGCGGGAGAAGGCGGAGGGGGAGCCGAGCCCCGCGGAAGAGCCGAGCCCAGCGGAGGAACCCAGCCCCATGATGGCCGAGAGCATTCCCCGGAAGCCGCCTGCCGAGCCCCAGGAGGATGCAGGAGACCACGCAGCATTTCCCAGCAAGGCAGAGGAGGAAGATCTGGACTCAGGAAGAGAAGCCGGTGGTGGGGGAGCCGGCAAGCACAGCAGCTACACCAGCCCCAGTGACAAGTACAGCAGCATCAACTGAGAGTTCTGAAGGTTTTGAATGGCCTTTGGGTATCCTTGGGACCTGCCTGCTGATTGTGACGGGGATCAGCATGTTGGCACACACACAGACTGTGTTCTACCCACAACTGTTTTGTCTGATCTCAAAAGTTAAGCAGAGTCAGGTTTGGGTCTTGTCTGGGGTTAGACGACGATATAGGGGGACCAAGAGGTTTTCCCCAAGGCTGGACAGTCATGAATGGCAGGGTGTGTGGGACAGTGTGGGCAGGTATCTAATCCACTGGGCCCCTCCAGTGCTTTGGAGGCATCGGAGATGGAAGGCAGCTGTAGTGGGGGGAAGTGAGTGAACGAATTGCCTGACTGGGTTTAAACCACGACAGATATTTTGTACAGTGCAAAATCAATAATTCCTCAGTTGTCATATGATCCTTTCTGACTTCCAGAATTTGTTTTGAGAAAAGTTCTCTTTTCACAAGGCCCAGAGCCCAGGCAGGTAGTGGGCTTTTCACGAAGCAAAGTTCATGAGTGATAATTTACAGTGCAGCATATAAACTCTCAGTTGCTGAATTTTGGACTGGTTTTGAAGGCTTTTCTCAATTATACAAAATTAACTCACAGAAGCATATCATTGTTTTGTTGCTCCACCATGTCTTTGATTCAGCAATAAATACTCTTTATACTTGAATTCCATCAGCATATATAGTAATTTTTAAAGGTAAAAAAAATAAAGTAACACAAGTATTATGATGGTATTAATGCAAAACAAAGAAGCAAAGCAGTAAGTGCAATTATTCTCTGTCTGCTGCATCTTCTGATAATTGAGGGTTGATGTAGATTAAAATGAAATGCATTTTTTTTACATCTGCACCGTGATCGCAGAGCTTCTCCTTTAATTTAAATATTGAATGAAATAACTGCCCAAGAAATGTTACTCGGAATTGTTCTTTTTCCTGTATACCAGAGTTCACACAGTCATGGCTTCATTGGTGAATGATGGAATGATGTCACTTTATTGAATGCATAATATTAGTATTAGTAAGAAGAAAAGCTGTGCGAATTACCTTATGCCGCTGTTGCCATTAGTCTTGTTTTGTGTTGTTTTTTTTTTTCCTTTGTGATTGCTCTCATTTTCATGATCTAAACTCCTGTGGACAGTGCCATGAATCAGGCATTCTAGGAAAAGCTTTTGTCCCCTTTGGTGGAGAGGTAAGGACAACAGAGGGCTGATGGCTCATTTTGCAGGTTTGAGGAAGATGACGGTTTCTAGAATTCATGATAATTCTTCAAAATTCATAGTGGGAAAAGAAGAGCCCATTGGACCACCAGTGACTTTTACTTTCCTTTTTCCCCCTGTCATTCAGTAAAGGATTTGCTTTACCCCACTAATTTACCAGTTAACACAGCTGATCTGAAGCAGGTATTGCTGGAATTTGCTAACTTGCCATAGCTGCATTTGGTGTATAGCAAACAACA
Organism: Pezoporus flaviventris; assembly: GCF_033815535.1. NCBI lineage: Eukaryota > Metazoa > Chordata > Aves > Psittaciformes > Psittacidae > Pezoporus > Pezoporus flaviventris. The sequence continues at coordinate 5,738,470 of NW_026892603.1, forward strand.
AGAACAAAACAGTCCTCCTTCTCTCTCTCTTTTTGAAGAGGGGATATGGTGAGGGGCTCACTGTCCCTAGGCTGTGGAGTTGAACAGGCAGCAGGTCTGCGGAGGGGCAAGGGTTGTCAATAGTGAAGCAATTCCTCTTTTTGTTCTCTTTCTTGTGTGCTGTATAGCTCGATTTCTTATCTTAGTCCGATCTCCTTTGTCTTTTCACTACATACAGGCTTTTTGCAGGTTAGATTTACACTCCTTGGTATGTGCTATTCAACTCTTAGTGCTGTATTGCTTTAGTAACCTGTACTTGACCATCTTACACCTGTGCTTATAACCCCCAAGCATTGTTTTATTTTCATGGCCTCTGCTATGGTCTTTATTTTGGGAGTTTCTGCAATTGATGATGGCATGGCTGCCTAACAAAGGATTGCTGGTCTTAAGAAAATTCTATACCCTGCTCAGGACTATCCATCTGAGGCCTCCTTTTAATTAGGCACAACAAGTTAGAGCAAAATTTCAGAATTAAAAAAATGGACAGTTGTCAAACAGTGTTTATCTCTTTTGCTAATTATAAGCCTATGTCTTAATCCATTAGATGTTCAGATGTAATGTAAATGTGTTTTGAGTTTTGTTTGTTTGTTTGTTTTGTTGTTATTGCTGATTTAAAGAAAGGAAGTTAAAACAGTGTATTAGGACTTGGGAGATCTGTGTTTGGCTCCCAGCTCTTGGGCAAGTTGTTTAAAACTCTTGATATTCCACAGCTGTCTGTTTATATATACCCTGTACTGCAGTGTATATTTTTAGTGTTATATTCCAAGCTTTTTGATGCAGGTGTGCACTATCATAGTACAACAGGATGCCCAAATGTAACTGTAACAATAACTATTCACCAATTAAATAAAAACCTCTTTGACTTGATATAAATGAGATTTATTTTTTAAACTAGTATGTATGAAGTACCAAAGTAGATCTTCCTCCAAAACAAACTCTCAGATATTTTTCTTAAATGCCTGTTAAGAGACCAATATTTCAGTATATGTTACTCATACATTATGACATAAAAGATTATCAAAGAAATAAAGTGGAAAGAAATAGTTCCATAATTTTTAAGTATTTCTTAAGTGGGAAGGAGTAAATGACATTAAAATGACATTAAAAAAATGTTAAAAACCCCAATTCCAGGACCAATGGCACTTACTTTTTGTATTAACAGGAGACATATACGTTTAGTATGACATTGAAATGAAGATATATTAAACAAAACCACTGATTTCTCTCTTAGAGTCAATTTTGCCCATCATTTGTGAATACTGAATGAAAACAATAGGTATGGAGGAACTTTCACTGGAATTTTCTTTGGAGTTATTTTATTGAAAGTAAGATGAGTGGTTTGACAGTTCAGAGACACCTTAGCAATATTATGTTGCATACAATTCATTCTGATAAACAACTTGAGCTTGCAATGTTAATATAAATTATTTTGATTTTGTCATGTTGTTTCAAGATTAGCTATCAAAATGTTTGATTATATGACAGAAATATTCAATAAACCAAAGGGCTTGAAACTGTTTCATTTGAATACCACACATGAATGTATGTTATCAGTGGAGAGTATATAAATATCTTAAGTGAGTGCTGTGCAGAGGAACACTTTATTCCATTCTACCTGTTTTTCTTGGAAGACAACTTTGTGTTGTGTCAGTGCATTCTCAGGTGTAAAAACAAGCCATTCTAAAGTTATTCCATATCTTTAGCCTCTGAGGAGAGAGGACAGAGAAAGCTTAGTTATCAGACAGAAAGACTGCTGTCATCTAGCTGCAAGAAAACATCCACAAACAAAACAGTGTTCCAAGGGAACATGGGTCCTATTGCTGCATAACAGCTTACAGAATTGCTCCGGCAGTGGTCCAGAGTTTAGAACAGCTCACTGCCATTCTCTCACACTTGGAGAAGAAACCTGGAAAAGCCTAAAATACCTGGCTTGCCAAGAGTTCATCTTTTAAATTTCATCCTGAGGGTTACTGGCAAGATCCTTCTTTCAGACCTCTAGTTATTTGTAAGAAGACACTAATACGTGACCTAGAAGCTAAACTACCGTTATTGTCAGCCAGAAGAAATAGGCACTTGTAAAGCACAGTTCATTTGACTTGTATTAGATGCTCACAAGACTACAAAATTAATTGCACTGAGAACTGACTATCTATAGAGACTGAAAGAACTCAGATGCAGACATCTATATGGTAAATGTCTAAAGTTCTGTGAGATTAATCCTACTAAATATTAAGCACCTAAATCCTACTTGAGATAGTCTTTAAGTTTTGTACTTTCTACTTCATTACTATCTCTAGAATCAATGGCCAATAGCCAATCCTATTGGTTCATGAGCATTACAATGCTACTGGATCATTTCTGGGTATAAAAATCCACTAGCATTTACGAGAGTCATTACAAATGAACACCAACAGCCAAATTTCTGCATTTTTTAAACAACTACATTTCTCTAACAAACAGATCAGTAAGAGATCACTATGGGGCCACAGAATAATTATGTTTGATCTGGTGGATTTTTTCTCTAAACTGAAGAATAAACTTCTGTGGTAGCTCACTTTCTGCAGATTAATAATTGTGCAGATCAAAGTCAAGGTCCTTGATGGCACATATTTCCTTTAGAACAATATTTAGGTAGAGGCAAGATGAAGCAATAAACATAATAAAAAAACCCTGAGATTATCCACTCATCTTTTAATTTATAGAAGACAAATGATCTTCTAAGCCAAAGACCTGGACCTTTAGCTATTAAGCAAGAAAAGAGCTCAGCTTTTATAATTGAGCTATAGTGTCACCATCCATTGAGGGCAAAGATACATTATATACTTACTGTAAAGCCAAACTGTAATTAGAGGTATGGAAACTATCAAAAAAGGAGGGAAGTACTTTCCTAATGCTTAGACATATTTCTTTTCCGCTCTTCTTTCTCAATAATTCAATCCATATTTAAATAAAACCATTGCAATTTTGGAGTGAGCCTGCTGTGAAAAGATGGTATGCAACTAAGCTATATATTTTGATAGCTTTTTAAAAAAATTCCTCTAACATATTTTTTATTTTAGCTCTGATTTTTCTTTTTTACAGAAGCCATTAAATGAAAGCCTGAGTTCCAGCTAGCTCAAATGGGACAGTAGAATTTTTCAAAGTGCTTTTATAGAACTTCAGTTGAAGATAAAAAACAAGCCAACAGTTCTATATGTCCAGGAATGTAATGGCTTTTTACATTTCCCTCATCTATATTCTTATTTCATATTGGGAAAAAAAGTATTAGGAGGGGTTTTCAGGGTAACGAATAGGAATTAGGACTTATATGTCTTGCTATCTTTTGTGCTTCAGAAAATATCTCCCCTCGTGTATTTGAGGCTTGAACTAGCTTCCACTGAGATCAGTAAGTCCCATATTGATTTTTAGGGAGAGTTGGATCAGGCTGCTGTTACATTAGCTAAATCCTGACTAGACCAATATGTGTATAAACTGACAGTGATCACCTGAGGATGAAATGCTAGCTTCAAAACCACTAAGCTTTCTCTTCTATGGCAGAAAGGAAAACCAAAAATGTGTGCATGTGTAGGAGAGAAATGAGGTGCTGCTGGCAGTTCTGAGCCTGTACAATTGGAGTTTTGATCATCGCCCCACCAGTGAAGTGAAGACATAAAACCATAGTTAGTGAGTTTCTGCACATAATGAGGTAAGTAGAAGTTTTTAGTTAGGCATTCACACCAGATATTTCTACTGACCTCCTGAAGGAAATAGGTTCCTGATACAATCTCATATTGATTGAGCTGCCAGACATTAACTGATGGCCAGTCTTTGAAGGATGCTGTTTTAAGAAACCTTGAGATGCTCTTTCACAATTCCTTGTCATGTGCTTAGACCTGAAACATCATGAGAGAGAAAAAAATGATGGAAACTGAAGTCCTATCAAACACATTTCACTTTCTCATTAGGACCAAAATGAAACAAGTGGGATCAAGATGCTGGCATAAGGCTGAGTTTTGAACAGGGAGCACACTATTAGGGAGCTATGTATTAGATCAAGGAGACATTTATTATACATTGATCTGCATCTAATCTGTGTTGACTGTAGAGCAAGTTTGCCAGATGACAGCTGTTATCTCTAGCTATTGACATTTTGCATCTTAAGGACATATGACATTTTGAAATTGGTCTAATTGTTCTGTATTGAAAAAAGAAGACATCCTAGTGAATATTCTTCATAGGACCTCAAAAAAATAGAAACCAAAAAAAAAAATAAAAAGTATGATAAGAAAATATGACATCAGAGCATATATGTCCTAAATATATATATTCATATATATATATATATATATGTGCCTGCACTTCTACTGACATTAATGAAAATATCAGTAGAAAATATTTTGGATCTTGATCAGAGACAATTTAGACATATACATCACAGTATCCAGTGCCTCTTAGGATAAAAGAGAAAATACTCTGCCCAGTTTTTATTAGCAGAGAAGATTAGAAGTCAGAGATATTAAGTGATGCTTTCAAGGGCAACTTTTCAGAAATGAAGTTTTACCAGAGGAAGAGAGCATAAGAAATAAAATTTCATTCCATTTCCACCATGTGGAAAATATCATTTCCATTTCCAGTTCATACAGAGATTTGTCGTAATTCTCTAACTGTATTTAAGTTTCCCAAACACTTTCATTTTATTAAAAGGGTTTAATTTCTGAGACATAAGCCCTGGTATATGCCAAAATCTAAGTGCAATTAGCACAGCAGTGATGGTTATAGAGAATAAAAGCAGAACACAAACCTTAAACTGAAATAGACTGCTTATAAGAATTTCAAGTTGGTCAAAAACTAAAAAAAAAACCCTACTGTGCTTAAAAAAAGAATATGGATGTTTTTACTTCACTCTGATTCTCAAACTAATGTTTTTATTGCTTAAAAATATTTAGGAGATCTCATTAATATAGTACTGATTTCTCTCAAACTTCATTATTCTTGAAAATTTTCATAACTTGCATGTTATCTTAGCTATATTAATTAATTAAAAATTTTTCCATAGTCTCATTGCATTATCAGTGATTCATTAACCTTCTGCATATTTTCCAAGGACAGAAAAGTAGGAAATGGATGCTGACCTACCCTTTAATGGTTATTTAGACAAATAAGATCTAGGAACCATTGTATTTGAAGGAAGAAATTTTTGTTAAAAATAAATGTTGAATATATTAGAAGAATATATTAAGCAGTTTGTAGCTGATTTCTAACCCAGAACGAGTCTTGGGCCTACAGCCTGTTCTGTACAGACATATATGCCCATATGGAACAGCTTGCAGTATCAGGTCAAATTTAGAAGACATATACATCCCAGTTTGAGTAGGCCACTTTAGGTATAGGCCAGAACAAGCAGCAAAGTATGGTAGCATTTTTTGCAAGGTGGTGATATTAAGGAATAGCAAGTTTTAGTTTGATTAAATAGCTTAAAAATGAGGACACTGGTAGAAACACGAGCACTTCAGACGTACCAAAAAAAGGCAATTTGTCCCATCCTATGACATGCGGTTTCATTTTGAGTAATCGGTAGTTTTACATTCTGTATTCTTCAAGGAGTAATCTAGCATTTGTTCACCATCAATTACAATATTTGCTTGCAAAACAGGCAAAACTAATTTTTAGCTGTTTCTAGCTAATTTCTAGCTTGTTCTGTTTCACACTTCTGCTTCTAAAGTAGGAATGTGGCTTTGTTGATGAGTTTGGTATCTGGATACAGTCAGCTACAACTGGGAATTTTGTACACTTTGTGTAGTGCAGAGTATCATTTGGTGGGTGAAACAGAAATGACTGCTGAAGTTTTCTTCAAGACAGGACAGGAGCCAAACAAGACCACTGTAATGTGACTTTGTGGATGGGCAGGCTATTCCATATCTCTATATAATTGGTGGCATTAATGGAGGTCACTGTTAGGAAACAAGATAATGTAGCATCTGTTTGGTATCTTCAGATTTCTGAAATAATTCAAGTTTGGAATTAAGATGATAAAGGACCCAGTGGAACTTGTTGTTGATCCCAAAAGCCAGTGGCCTGATTAATTTCTTCTGTGAATTTGTTAATTATTCATCATTTGGTTTGAATGCCATTCTCTGCCCACAACCTCAGTGCTGTAAAATATAATCCTGTGGACTAAATCTGAAAGCCTTCCAGTACCCTTTGTGTCATGCAAATTCTAAAGCCATTTACTTCCTGCTATGCAAGCAATGAAGGTATGACAGAGACATCTGGTGTGCTGAATCTCTAAAGATGAACAATAGAATATTTCTTTGTTTGGAAAAGCCCCAGACAAACAAAAAGCCCAAACCACTACCAACATGAAATAAGTACTTTAGTATCAGCTTTTGGCCTTTAGCTCAAAACAAAGTGTCAGTCAAGAGGCACACAATGGATTAATGGATTCAAAAGGAGACAATCCATTGGAATTCTCATATTTCTCATCGGCTGTGAAAGTAACACTCAGTATTAACTTCATTTTATAGCAGTTAAATGGCATTTGTCACTGTAGATGTGACAATCATCTGTTCTGCTCCTCTGACTTTTTGAACTGAGTTCATTTGCTAGTGCATGTCAGTGAATCAATTATTTTATGACTCCATTTTATATTTCCTTTTTATGTTACATTACAATCAGTGGAAAAGGAAAAGGAAAGCTGTTCCATAAATCAGCTTGGCTAACCAACGGTTAGAGTGCTACAGTATACCTGCAGTGATCATATCCTTGAACCAGAGGCAGAACAGAAATGTTCTATGGATTAAAAATAAATAAACCAAAATGAAAAGAAGCACTACCCAGGAAGAGTGGAATTTAGTTAGAGATGTAGCAAGCACTGCTGTTTCCAGCTGGTCGTTTAACTACTGACCCATGTATAGGAGAGAACCCACCTGCTCCTTCATGCTGAATATGATTCACAAAAAATTTTAATGTGCTGTATTTCTACAAAATCAAGTGGTTTTTTTTTTCCTCTCCTGTTTCCTCCAGGTGGTAAACAGAGCAGCAAGATTATTAGTATTTCTGTATTTTTTCTTCTTCTCAGCATTTCAGAAATGACACAATTGGCTGGGGAAAATATGTTTATTTTCAGGTGAGAGAATCTTTGGGTACAGAAACAGCCAGGATTCTTTCTCTAACCTATTCTGTTTTCAAGTGTTATGAAAAATCCTGGGGTACGCTAAGTGGGTCACTGTAGCAGGTACCATGTAGGATCTGGAGAGCAGGAAAATCCATTGCCTGCAATGTAGAATTCTTAAGAGGAAACCCGACAGGCTGCCAAGGATGTGTAAAAGCCTTGGCTGTTGCATTCTGTCCAGCTCCTATACTGCTAGGCTTCAGTCTGTACCTACAGATTTTGTTTGGAGAAGTCTTGCATGGTGATGCTCTGCAGGGAAAGCAAACATTAACATGCTACAATCATGCTTTTAACATGCTACAATCATATAATACACCTTACCTGCTGTTACGAAGACCATTGACTTCAGGTATGTCAGGAAGAGAAAGCAAATTCTCTTTGTAATTCTGAAGATGAAGATCCCCAAGAGATCACAAATACTAATGTCAGCTGAATTACTCCAGTCTCACGCCAATATAATAATAACGGCAATTTTCTGAATTAAGATATTGATCTTCGTTTTAACAATTTCCATAGGGACACATTGTCCTATAGGATTTCTGTTACACAATTTTTGGCATGCGTATCTGTAGAAATATGCATTAACAGAATATGTGATGATAAAGAATATGCTTACTGAATCAAGAAAGTAGCCATCAGGAAACAATTTTATTTTTAATTTGAGAAAACGTACTAGTGCATCTGCATAGGTTGAGTTGTGCCGTGTCATTAACTATTCCACCTAGGCTAAAGTAATTCTCCTGTTTCTAAGACTAGGTTTAGTAATAGCTTGCCATGCTGTGCTTTGTTACACTATGCTACGTACCAAAGCTGTATGTAGTCTCTTATTTATTGTAAACTCCTTTCTCAAAACACACAACTGTCCACTGACATTTTCTATGCAGTTCTAACACTACTCAAAGTAAGAACTTTTCAAAGCTTTTTCTTGAGGGTGCATGTAAAGCATGAGAAAATGTGTTTCTTTGGGAAGGTAATTACAGTGACGATTCTTCTTAATAACAGGAAACCAAACCTAAATCCTTAACTGCTTTTTCACCACTCATTGATGAAGTAAAATGACCATAGAGACTTCATGATTATCACTTCTCTCAGGCTAAGAATTTACAGGATTAGCATTTCACTTCTGTGAAGTGAAAAAAAGCTTCTGCTTTTTTTCCTGCACGGCAGCAATAGTCCACGTTCCATTGCATCCTCCTGAGGCTAAATAAAACCCAGCTGCCTTGGCCCTGTATGCCTGTGTGCTCCAGCCTTCCCGCTTTAGGAACAACCCTCCATTGACTCTCTCCTAGTTGTTGATATTTCATTTACACTGACGAGGCCCAGGCCCAGATACAAGACTCCAGCGGTGACCTTCTGAGGATGAATGGAGGGAGAGATCACTTCCTTCAACCTGCTCATTATGCTTTTACTAATTCATGCAGGCCAACAGGCTGTTAGCCTTCCGTGTTGTAATAGCACGTTGTGACTTGTGACTCTGTGAGGATGACCAGACCAAGGTGTATTTCACAGTCGCTACTCTAGCAGTACATGGAGCAGGAGTGAGGCGTTGTGGTTCCCCTAAGTAATTAAGATGAGCTTGAAAATCAGCTCATTCAGAGGTACCTAGGAGCAATAAGATACCTCCTGCCCTTGCCATGACCTGTTCAAGCTCCAGGCAGAGCTACAGTACTTGCAAGAAGAAGGAAGTGAACCATTTTAATGAGAAACTGTTTAAAGGGCTGAGTCAGTAAACACTTTTGCTTGAAAGGATCAGATAGTACCAATGTCTTGCACAGAATAAAAGTAAGGCATCAGAGGAAATTTGCAGGAGGAGCAGCAGTGTAAACATCCTATTCTTATGAAAAAGATTACAATGCAAAAGCAATGGCACACTATGAGGCCTTTTAATTGAATTCATAAAATTAAGTTAATTTTAATTTCTTCTGGACAGGTGCAATATATTTTAAGAGAACACAGGAAATTAGCAAAACTGATAAGTTGTTTTTCTCGTGTAGTTTAACGGAGGAAATTTGTCTAACGTGTTAAAAGTAGCTTTTGGAAAGACTTTGCTGTCAAGACTGGAGACTCATCAGCATGGTGATTTCATGATAGTGTGCATAATAGGTAGATTGCTAACTCATCAATTTTTAAGATAAAAACATTAACATTCACAAGTTGGAAGTGAGTAGACTGATGCCTAATACAAACGTAATCAAAAGCCATTCATCCAAGCAGCTCTGGCTTTAGAGTATTCAAAGCTGGTAGTTCAAGATCTTCTGTCTTTAAAGGTATGCAGCAAGGGCCAGCTGCTCCCCTAGGGAAGGGGAGCTTGAAGCCCAGGGTGACGGCAAGGCAGTCAAGGGCAGATACCAGGCTGTCAAGGGCACAGTCCCATCACAGCCAAGTGAAGGGAGCAGGGCGGGCCTGAGTGTGGGAGCCAAAGTTGTTGCAAGTCCAAGAAAGGCAGGCAAACACCTGTGTTGAGAGTAGCGTACACAGGATCCTGACAGCATGCGTCCAATGCCGCAGAAGACGTTCTAGAGCTACATAGTCTCCAGGAGTTTTTAGAAGACAATTGTTTGTTAAAGGACTTAGAACATTAAAAAAAATAGCAATATGTTGAAGGGTAGAAAAAGCTGAGATGTTGATGGAGCTGCAAGTTTGGAAGAGTAGGGGAGTTCAGGTAAAACACAGAAATCATTGTTTTGACTGGAAGGTGAGAAAATGCAAGAAAATGATTTGCTAAAGACAGTTACCTTCTTGTAATACAGACTAGTGGTGGCTTGGGTATACTGTCCATATGCTTTTTGATCTGCTTATGTTAAACACAAATGTAAATGTATATATGATGTGTCAGCTGTACAGTACAAAGAGAATTCTTAAATATATTAGTGTATATGAATTTTACTTTAAAGATATATTTGCTTTTACTGAATGTTTCTGAATGTTGGTCGATTACAGTCTTGGTCCTGTAAGGTATTGAATACCCTAAACTTCTGGTAGTATAGCATGAAACTGTTTGCTACAACTTAGTCCAGCCTTTCTCAGCATTGTAGCCCAAGTCTTTGCAAAATTATTACCGATTAAAAAGACGTGAATTCTCTTCCTGCTTTCAATTTGGGAAATAAATTGAGCTCATGAACTGCAGAACAAGCACCTTGTTTTCTCCTTGCAATCTGGTTTATTCACATCCTTAAAAATTAAGCCTTTTCCACACCCAATCAAACCGCACACTGCTTTTAACTCATGTTACTTTGTCGATTCTTCCATTCTAATCTCAGCCAAATGGACTCATAGATTATACACTGTATGGACACAGAAGTAAACAAACATAATGCTGATAAGGTGTGCTCCCTGACTTGCATTGTCTGACAGGCAATTGAGATAAGAACCTGTTCTGCTGTTACACGGACATGGAAATATTGTATATGCCTTACTGCAGAGCTAGGTCCCCCTATGTGAGGAGGATGAATTTACCTTCATACAAATCATGTGTATCCATGATCTGCTAGCCTGGGAAGACACACTGTCAGAGGAAAAACATTTTACAGCATAGGTAGTAGGACAGTTTTAGGGAAAAAAAATAATAATAATTTTGCCTTCTATCAGGTTCGACTCTCCCTAATCTATAAATCTGTATACTTTGCAGCCTGGTACAAAACCAGGGGATATTACTGTTGAACATGGTACTTGATACCACAGCTGCTGGAACTTGGCAAAAGAGTTTGCCGAGAAGCTTTAGCCGTCAAGAATACAACAGGCTCTGTTGCAAGTAGTCAGAAGGATACAAACATGCAAGGATATAGAGTGTGCAAGTACCGCTGCAAAACAATATGTGGCAGAGGTGTTTGTCAAAATCTACATCCAGTCTCATCAGCTGTCTCCAGATCTGTTAGAGGACCTGAATGTCATGAACACAAACAATTTGCATAAGAAATGTCCAAGCTATGAATTGGAAACAAGATTAAAAGAAGAAACAGCTGTGTTTAATTGTCCATCCCCTGTGGAGATTAATATCGCACATTACATGAAAAATCAGGTTTGGAAATGAGGTTAACAGAAGAATTAACCAGAAGAGGGACCCCTACATAGTACTGTGTTTACAGCCATGTCTTTACTGCCTTTAAGAGGCTCCTCTGTCTTGAAAAGTCATCCTCAAGAGGGCTGCAGGATTTGTTACCTTACTACCTTTAACACGTTTACTAACAACAACAAATTGATTTTTATTTCTCTGGCAAAGCAAACCTTGGTCTTTCCTCCTGATATTTAATCCTATTCAGCAATGTAAATAACGAGAAAGAGACTTGCAGATCTGATTAACCTGCAAGTTCCTTTTTAAGCAACAAGCAATCAATACCAGTACCAGCTCCATTAAACAACCCTTATCACTGCTTGAGTCTGTGGATGCAAGAGCACAAGTATATGCTTACTTTTACTCTAATGATTCAACAGTAGTCTTGTTCTACAAGAAAACAAAAAAAAAAGAGAGGAAAAAAAGAAACAAAAGCATAGAAATCCAGTTTCTATAGACTTTAAGAATTCTTTATTTGTTCAGCCATGCTTTAGGTGAGAATTTTTCACTTCATGACAACCCAGGGGATTATTTTGCTGTTACCATTGCACTCATACTTTAAATTACCTTTTTAGTACTAAGTCTGTAAAGATGGTGTTCTTAACAAAGTGGTGAAATGTCAGTTTTCGTCAGATCAAAGTCTTTTAATTATCTGCAGAACAGGGGGTGAAAACATGCCATGCTGACCTATGAATGTTTTAAATCCAGTCTGAAAAGCAGTATTTCTAGATGATATATTATCTCAGTTTCCAATATAGTAGTTCCTTAACCAGAACAACAGGTCACCGTCAGCCCTTGAAATTGTTGTGAATTCTTAGTTATCAAACTTTTATTTGTAAACATTATAGTAGCAGCACATGAATGGACTGTTCGTGGATTTCTTAGTGTAGCATTGCAAGCCACAGCCTGACAACCATTCCTAACATTCTTTTAAACACTGATTTCTGTAATGAGTTTAGAAAACAAAATAGGTAAGTTATGCTGACACTTATTTTCAGAGTGGTAAACAGCTACAAAGCCTATAATTTTGGGCTATTCTGGAGTATACAATACTCTTCTATTCTCATTTGAAACTAGATATGCAAGACTTGAAGAATATTTTCCTATAACAACCCCAGTATCTTACTATGGAAGCATTGCTCAGATGACATCTCAGATGATTTGCTAAAGACAGTTACCTTCTTGTAATACAGACTAGTGGTGGCTTGGGTATACTGTCCATATGCTTTTTGATCTGCTTATGTTAAACACAAATGTAAATGTATATATGATGTGTCAGCTGTACAGTACAAATTCACAGTATAATTAGTTGGACATATTTGGAAAGACACTCACTGTATTTACTTGTTTGAGATTTCCAGACTTCTGGCATGCATGGACATCTGGAAATTGATAGATTAATGCCTAGTGTGAAAAGGTTGGTAAATTTGTGTCAAATATCAGGGCAGAGGACACCAAACTAGGAAACAGGTCCTTTTGCTCCTAAAGAAAATTACGATTAAACATAGCAACTATGCAGAAGTTGCTGGAATATCTCCTAGGTGCAAGGATGGCAGCTGTCTTGTGTCCCTGATGACACAATCCAAGGGTGAGAGGTTCTGTGCTATTCATAGCACAAGGGTGAGATCCTTTGTTTTCTTAAAGCTACTCTATATCCTGTCTTAGAAAACAAATATGTAAATGGGTCATATAGCTCAGCTTTATGACAGGTGCTCAAACCTGATGAAACAAAATGCTTCCCTGCTCTTCCCCATGAAGTATATTTAATTTCTGCCACTCACAGGAGCATAGTAGCATTCTAGTCAGTATGGTTGAGATTGACAGACTAAGGTGATTTTTAGGAAGTATTAGATAGAACTTTACAGTAAAACTCCAATATCCACATTTCTTTTTGATATAATCAGGAGACTGTGCTATACTTTGCACATACAGAATAGTTAAATTCTGTAGCATGAAAACAATCTTACTCCTTTAGCATGTAAACAAATGAAGGGCCAAATATGCCAAGTTTGGCCTGATTCTTCTACATCACATCTGCCATATCTGCCCACTTCCTATATCTGAGTACAAGCCTGAAAGCCTTCTACTGGAACCCTAGGTCTAGGATGGGAAGTAAATTTCAAAGGTGAAGGCAGCAGGTAGGCAAACATCCACCGTCACCCCTCTCCCTCTTACATTTAACTCAGTTCTTGTTACTCTCACTCCTTTAAACTGCATTGTACTGATTCTTATCCCTTCTAGATCTTCTTGCTTTAGGATTTGAATCAGTCGTTGACTATTTGCAGTTTGAGAGAGCTGTCTTTGATTGCTGTGAAAAGAACACTGACCCTTAACTAGCTTTTCTGAAAATGTTTTAAAAATAACATCAAAATTCTGCTTTTTGGCTTAAGGAGCACTCCATTGGTCTTTAGCAGTATAACATCCTGGAAGGCAGAATATAATATGAGTTAAGCAGCAAGATGCAGTAATGATACTAATCCACAGATGGTCAAACTGGGATTTATACTATTTGACATTTTAGTCAGTCCTTCAAAAAATATAAAAACAAGGGATTAACTTTTTTTTTTGAGTAGTAGGGGTGCACTTTCATAATCAGGTTGTACTGAAAGAAGAAAAATATCCTCGGCTTCCTATATAATGTGAATTTTGGCTATTATATAAATCAGTCATCTAGGCCTCTCAACATACCTCTGCCTATGGTAGAGGGTTACTATTGTTTGCAGCAGTCTTCACCCCTGACCCTAGACAGAAAGCCCCGAAACAATATATATTGATTTAAATTAAATCCTCTCAGCAATTTGAACCAGAACTGTTCTACTTCTCTGATAACGAATACAAGGAAATCTCAGAAAAGGAGTTTCAGGTACTTCTTGGCTAAATATGCAGAGGAACAGCAAAAATAATTTTACATGAGGGACAAATCTTCAGGTTAGTCCCCGTAAATTGATGTTAAATTTAAATTTTAGAATTATCCCTGCGTAGCTTGAGGCTTTTGGCCAGTGCCAGATGCTCAGAGAAAGCAAGCAGAAAAATTAAGAAAATATTGCCCCACCATGATTCTTGGAATTGTCTTCATAGACATAGATTTTGTCTGTCCTGTTGAATGTGCTAAAAAACTTCACATTCAGGGAAGGCACAGGCAGAGAGGCGTGTCGTGTATGTTGTTGACCATTATCTGCTGGGAATAACTCTTCTCCCAGAAGAAATGAGCATATTTACTATGGTTCATTGTAGCATATAACATTTTGAGTTGCTATACAGGGGAGAGAAATCAGAATTCTGTTTTAAACTTGAAAGAAGACATGCAATGTACCTGTGTGCGATGTGTGTGCAAAAGTAAGACTTTTCTAAACCTCTGTGCCCGGGGTTTCATTTGCTCCTGTTCAAAGATCTAGCATTGATACGAGGGTGCCCCTGTGGCCATTTTCAGCCAGAATTTCTAAAATCTGCAGCTTTTATTGAGCAAAAGTATTGAGGCGCCTTGGGGCCCTGGGAGCCCCAGTAGTTCCAGACTCCATGCCATGAAGCTGTGAAAGTCTTAGTCAAAACAAAAATTATCAAGTGTTTAGTCTTGCATGAAGATGGGAATTTAGATACCTTGAGACAAACTCAATATTAGGCGGGTTCACACTCAGTTCATCTCACCTGAAAAAAGTACATTGTCATGTTTCCAGCATCCTACTTTTACTCCACTTGAATAAGTTGTTAGCGTGGAGATGAAGCCAAACAGTGAGGAAAACCCCCTACTTTTATCATTGTTGTGAGAGAAACAAATCTGTATTAATTTATAGACAAATAAAAAATTAGTTGCCCCCTGAAAAAATCTTTGTCTCACATGAACCGGAGGAATACTAACCTACATGTAACTGTTTTTTCAGCTTTCACCAAACTTTTCTCTTTCCTCCCTTTAATCAGAAAGATGCTTTGAAACACTTGCAAGAGTTAGATCAGGCTTGAGATAATGATTGTGTTGGTCTGCTGCACCAACTGGGACTTCACCTGGCTTTGGGGAAGTTGCTAAGCTACTATCTTAAAGAGACAACTGACTTGATTAATTGCAAATACAGATTGCTTTATGAAAAAGTTAATACATTTATAACAACAAAGTCTGAATGAAATAGCAGGCTGATTATCAGAACTTGCAGTATTCCCTGAATACAGGATTAAGGAACAAAAGTACAGCTTTTAAAAACAGATGTGGTCTGCACTGGCACCAGTCCTGCTTTCAGTGATGAGGTATTATCATGCTATTGGTAAATCGCCAGTTAATGAAAAATTGCAAAACATTTAGTTTTAGAGTGTGGTATTAAAAATAACTATTACCTCACTCTCTTCATATTAATATAACTAGAAAAGAATTGCTGTTATATTCTAGGGTCCCTCTAACCCAAATCTGCCTTGGAGGAGAGTATATATCTGGCATGTGTTTGTACTGGATGTCAGACTCCTGATACCTTGATTTTTCATTAAATATCCTATTACTTGAAACTCTTCAAAGGGCTAAGCAGCTTTCATTCCTCAGATCATGCAGTGATTTTATGAATAAATGTAATATGGTAATACATATGATAATTACAAATATATATTAAGAAAAAAGAAAAGTTGTAAGTACCTGGTTTCTTATAAGTAGACCTTTCCAGAAATTATTTTGATTTCCATGAAATTTGTTGCTATAACTGGAGAATAAAGTCTTTGAAATTTTCTTTGCTATAATTTTAAGCTTTTTTCTTTTTTTTTTTTTTTTTTTTTGGAGGCGGTGGTGGTGGGGGGTGTGTGGAATCCCAAAACAAAACAACCAAACTGTTTTGATGCTTCAGTTTTACTTAGAAATCTGAGAACATTCAAAAAATATTTTTGGGATTTTTAAAAAAGCTACTTAAGGAGAATAAACCATTTTCTAGCAGCTTTATATATAAAGCTTTACATAAGCAGCAAGCATCTGCTGAACCTGCTTCTGACTGTTCTGAAAGCTTCATTAATAACTTGTATTTCCCTTTAAAATCCAAAATAAAGTATCTCTGTGTGATTTGGAAGCAGTATATCTTGTCTTTTGTGGTCACAGCAATGGGAATGAATTAGACTTTCAGAGGTCTTAGCCAGGAGATGTTAAAAAAATGAGCAACCTGCAATGAACTGAAAGAGCAGGTGAGGGAGTAACAGCACAGCACAAAGCTTCAGTGGGCAAGCTACAGAGATAAAAACACTCTGGAAGGAATATGACTTTTAAAAATAAAACCCAAGAAGCCTGAAATCACTGCGAAGATACAGAGAATGAAAAAAGGGGAGTATAATTAACCAGTAATGTAAGGCTGACTTGAGGATTTCTGTAAGTTCTATATGTTTGTATGTGTTGGGGCTAGATGATGGGGCACCTACAAACTCCAATTTATTAATATTTTGTATGTGAAAGCCAAGAAAATAAGATATAGGTCCTCTTCTGGGTCTGAAAGGCAGTGGGAAGAATGCAAGACGCTTTGCTGCTGGTTCTCATTAGATGAAGTTTGTGAGGGACATACATTATCTTTATTTGTAATTTATTCATGAAATGAGATAACCCTGCACCTTAGTGTTCTACATCCATTTCACTCTCAGGCATAAAAATTGGGGGAAATATGTTCATATTCTATAAAAGCTGGGGAATATAGTATAGTTTGGGGGCTACCTTGTTTAGCATTATACTGAAAATCTTCTTAAAGTGAAATGTCACTATTATAAGAAAGAGGTGAGGAAGGCAACCTGTGCAACAGGATGTTAAGATGTATGTAATGTGACCTGGAAACAGATGTCAAAAGTATAGCAGAAGGACTCTGCTCCTGTTTCATACTCCATGAAGCCAAGGAACTTCTTGGCAATTGTCTTCTTAGCCTTATGACTGTGAAGATATTTGGAAGTTATATCACCTAGAGTCTGTTTAGTGAAACTAAATTTGCACAGAGATGTGAGCAGAGCCTGTGGATTCTAGTGATAAATGGCAAAGGAAAGTCTGTTTGAAGAATTAAGATTAGTTTTAGTTATCAACAGTATTGTTGAACAAGGTTGTTCAGCCTTGAGATGAGAAGGTTCCAGGGAGACTGTAGAGCAACCTAAAGGAGCAATCTAAAGGGAGCCTTCAAGAAAGCTGGAGAGGGACTTCTTACAAGGGCATGTAATGATAGGACAAGGGGTAATGGATTTAAACTCACAGAGGGTAGATTTAGATTGCACATTAGGAGAAGTTCCTCCCTGTGAGTGTGGTGAGACACTGAAACAGGTTGCCCAGAAAAGCTGTGGCTGCCTCATCACTGGCAGTGTTCAAGGCCAGGCTGGATGGGGCTTGGAGCAACGTGGTCTAGTGGAAGGTGTCCCTGCTCATGGGAAGGTGCTTGGAACAAGTCCTATAATGAGTTTTAAATGCTATGACAGACCAAGCATTTTGAATAGCAACCAAGAATATATTCTAGGTAAATATGATTTAAATTATTCTTAATTTTAGTTAAAAATTTAGGATTCATTGATATGGAAAAAAACATTTGGATTAGTTATGGATACTATTTTGGGTAGGTGACAGGAGTAATTAGCTTCATTTTCTCAGATATATAATCTTTTAATGCTATACTACATTTTTTTAAATGGGACAGTAAAATCTGTCTCTGCTATACATGTAATGAAAAACTCTACAAACTTAAAGGGCCATGAACACTTGCTTTCTGCATATAGAAAACAGGTGTTTGCCTGTGACTAAGAGTATACCTGTTGCATGGAGCTGGGAGATGCAACTTTAGCACTTCTGATAGGTTGAATAGTCAGTAGCACCAAATTTTTCTTCAGGCTGCTAAACATAACTCTATATTGTAAAAATCCCCTTACTGTTGGTACTTCTTTTTGTTTCTAGGTTTCATTTATTATTTTTCCTGTAAATTTTAAGAATTTCATAGTTCTTATTTTAAATTACTTTTTTTTTTTAAGAATTTTTGGTCTTTCTTTTTTTTTGTTGTTGTTGGTTTTTTTTCCCTAATGTCTCCCCTACTCTGGTTTAGAGTCTGAAAAAAAGAGGTTTGCTTCAGGGCTCGAAATCATTTCCTGGACTCCATTTCAGCCCTTTTTATACTCTGACCTAGTTATTCCTTCAACTGATCTTAGTCTTTTACAAACCGTTCTAAAAAGTAAGGAAGAATTATAGTGGAAAAAGTAATTCTTAGCCCTTCTTCCAGTCTTTTAGCTGTTCTGTTTGGAATTCTTGGGTAAATGGCCAACTGTCAGCTTTGGTGAGTATTACAAGTTGTAATGAAAATGTGGATGACTTTCACAAAAGTCTGCAAAATCAATACCTGTATTCACAAAATAGCATTATTTCTGGTATTTCTGAAGCTAGAATTTCCAGTTACTATTAGTTTACTATATTTCACTAAAATTTTAAATAACCTGGAGGCAGGCTTTGAATTCCTACTGAAAATTTTATGACTTTAAAATCTATTTAAAAATGACAGCATGAATTTCTAATGCTTGAATTCTATGGAAGAAGGGCGAGAATAAGCTAAGAGATCTCAAATATCTTAAATTTTAGTAATAGGACTTTTTTTTTCCATGCTCAGAGTATGGACAATCAAGTATTGAAAGAAGGTGGGACTAGCAGGAGAAATATTCCTATGGATGTTCTCCAAAAGCATAGTAGGAAAGCAGTGGCAGAGAAGTGGCAAAGCTAAATGCTCTGGAGTAGGTGACTTCTGAAGTTTCCTATCTTTTAAAAAAATTCAATATAGAATGTTAAGAGGGTGTAACTTGGAGCAGGCTCATCTAACTTCAAAGTTCCACCTAACTTCTAAGTTTGAGAGGAAGAGCTGGACCCGATGACCTTATGAGGTTCATTCTAACTGAATGATTCTATGGGTTTTTTGGCAGATATGTAGTACAACATGAATGTTTTTCCTGTTTGTTTTCCACTGTTTTGGTATCTTATTTATCATCATTTTCATATCAAAGCTAGTCAGATGTTTTCTGTGTGCACATATATATATACACACCTTCACACAGATCAAGCTAAACTCACATACACATAAATTAGAAAGTGGCTTTATATCTTGATCAAACAGGGAAGAAAGAAATTTATTTCTGTAGAAATTTCCAGGTGTGTCAAAAGATTTGGGGGTTTCATATTCTGAAAACTGAAAATATTTCAATTGGGGGAAGTCATATTTTATAATGGAAACACAAGAAACTATAAAATGTTTTAGGAAACTCCATAATATTAATCTTGCAGTATTTAGGTCATAATAAGGTAGATGAAAGGATAAAAGAACAGTTTCCTAATCACCTCATAATAAACAGTTTAAAAAAAAAAATGTAAGAGTTTTCTAATCATCTCCAGTCTGTAGAGAGATAAAGACAAAAACTGCCTCTGTCATACTGTGTCACAGCATAGCCACTGTTCGCTTTGTCCTTTTTCCGTCTTTGTTTACTGAGCCGCAATCAGTATAACAGCATTAAACATGCCCTAAGAAAAACATCAAAGTCTACTTTTACTTAAAGAAAAAAATAAAGGACTCACCAAAAATCCATGATGTATAAAGAAATGCAGGCCACCAATCCATGTCCAGCCAAGCATCACTGACAGTTTCTAGCTTGCAAATTTACATCTATAACAATTGTTAAAGCCTAAAGGACTTTATTGTTGGAATAAATCAATGTAACCTCACCAAAGTAAAATTTTAATGGAAACAGAAGGGACTAGCTCTATTACTGAATACTGAGATATATTGCCAATATCCTGCTTATTTTTCTGCATACTGCTTGTCACACAGAAAAAAGCCACAGTAAAAATTGGAGCATGTCGTATTACTCGCTTCTGTCTGACCCCCAAATGAATAACTGTTACAGTCTTCCTGACCTGATGTTTATATACTTTGTGTACTCTGCCAGTATTTCATCCTTGCTCAAGTAGTCAGAATTTCCTACAAAAGCATTTGTAGTCACTATGGAAAAGCCACTGTGAGAGATTTAAATATCTCCACCAAATAAACGTAAGAAACTTGTTGTGTGAATAGAATGAATGCTTACAGTGGTGCTTCACTGCTGTTAATAAACCATGTCAATTTACTCTGTCCATTCAGTAGTCTGAAGGTATCAAACCTGCAACTTCAGTGCTGATTTCACTGTTAGGCTGAAAAGGTGGCAGCTGCTCTGATAAGAGAAAAATGCTTTCCCTTTCTGAGTTGTTGCAGTGAATACTTCCTTCTGAATTTCCCCGAAGGGAGAAAATCTTACTAGTCATCAGATCAACAAAATGAAAATTATCTTTTGATTTTCCTTTGTATTACTTGTATTTGTCTCTCATTAGGTAATACCTGCAAATGGCCTTTCTTTTTTTTTTTCTTTTAATAGTGCATGAGAAATTAGAAAATACGTATTTTATCTGGAAGACAAATAGCAAAACTGAGACCTGCAAATGAAACAGTGGGGTGTTAGTGTTCATGATATTTTCACTTATAAATTTTCACAGCCATATTTTATCTGCAGTATAATTACTCTGCAACTAGAATATGACTCTAGTCTTTTTATATCTGTAATAGTTTCACCATCCGATGCACTTGAGTAACGTATGAATTATTCCAGCCTACCCCCTGTCTTGTCACAGGGTGGTTTTAAGGATCCTTAACTAAGGAAAAATTATGTATTTGCTGAAATTCAGCTAGAATTTTTCTCCATGCTGAAAAACTTACTACCAGTTGTTTAAAAATATTTTGAACTACCTTTCTTTACTCTTACTGCATTTTAATTCCAACTATATTATAGTTAATGCAAAACATAAAACTAATAAAACAAAAATTTATTTTGAAAGATGTATTTACATGGTATTTTCAGGTTTTGTGCAATTTATAACTACCAAATCTAAGCGGAATATGGAAGAAGCAATTAGCTTCCACTGCACTGGGGAGGATGGAGCATGATAAAGTCATTTGATGTGATTTGCACTTCGAAAACTAATCTTTCTTGTCCAACAATTCAGTATTAAGGAAGAGGACAAGAAACAGCAAAAAAGTGTCTGCAGACTTCACCTCATTAATTCGAGGATTACTTAAGTAATTAATGATCTTTTTTGAAGTTTAAACCATTAATGCATATTGACTTTGTTTCATATTATGGCTTTAAAATCTCACTTGCATTGAATTACCAATGAAGGTGAAATCTGCCAAGAAGAAAACGTCAGCTTCTATTTACTGTAGGAAATAACAGCAACAACAACAAAATATGTTAAAGCAACCCCAAAACTGATAGCAATCTTTACTATTTTACCTCACGGCTTCCTTCAGCTTTTTGCCATATGCTAAAAGTTCATACTCTGATGAGCCTTTGAGCTGTCAGTCTGTCTCCCTAGCTTTTCTCTCATTTTCTCCTCAGCATAAATGGCTATTTGCTGGAAATTGTTTTATGTCTTGCCTGACCATTTGACTGCAGGGCATAGTTACTTCTCATGTCTTCCATTAGAGGGACAGTGGACACAGCAGGCAAACTAGTCCAATTAAGTGGCTACTACCATTAACATTAACCTTTTTAAAAGTGTGAGCATTATGTCTTAGAACATATTTGGTACTAAATCAGTACCTCAGGGCAAGAAAAGTGCAAGTGAATCACCAATTTTCACTTTGCCTCGTATAAGGGTAAGGCCAGGACTTGTTTTTAAGGGCAGAGTCATTGGCTCATGGGGCAGTCTCCCCTCTATGTCAAACCTCCAGGAGAAAGTTAAAAAAGCTCCTGATTTGGCTGCCACTATTGAAGCTTATTAACTGTAATATTCTTCTGAAAAATCTAACGATGTTTTATATTGACATCAATCTTCTAAACGTTCAGAGCTTCGGGATAAATTTCCACAATTTTAAGTATGTATCTGCATATCCAATACCTTCTATTAAATCATCTTCCCAATAGTCCTGCTTTGGGAATAATATGTTCATTTTTCATTTTCTCCTCTTGTCATGTGTCACTTCATTTGGAGGAAAAAGCGTA
This sequence comes from Pezoporus flaviventris, assembly GCF_033815535.1. Taxonomy (NCBI): domain Eukaryota; kingdom Metazoa; phylum Chordata; class Aves; order Psittaciformes; family Psittacidae; genus Pezoporus; species Pezoporus flaviventris. The sequence continues at coordinate 5,760,690 of NW_026892603.1, forward strand.
ACAGGGCTAGTATTTCTATCTGTGTTTCTCCAGATGGTGCCCTGCACCATATTGGTTAGTTCTTGTTATCCTCACCTGATAATCTGATTTCATGCAGAAGGAAGAAGTTACCTCTCTGGTGAGTTCCCACTGGTACCTTATCTTTTCCAGAGTAAATGAATTTCTGTTCATCCCTACATGTTTGGCAAGAAATGTTGGAAGCAGAGTACCACTTGTAGTCTCATTTACTGCAATAGAGCAAGCAGCAATAGAACTGGTAGAATGGGTTTCCTCTGGGTTGTGTCTGTAATTGGGTTCTCTGGGTGCACTGCAGGATCAGAAGCTTTTGAAACTAATCTTGCATTAGCCCCATATACCATGCTTTGGTTTGCATTGTAGAGTCTGTGAGCTTGATTCCTCTTGGATGAAAGAAAACCAAAAGAGTTTATAATAGGCATTCTGTCCACAAGACCAAATTAGAGCTGATTCAAAATTCTGCCATATCCTTATATGCTATATATATAGTGTGGCTATCTGGTCACCAGCACAAGCTCTTTACTCCCATTGAGGTATACTACCTACTATGACAGATTAGTGTTTGATGCTTAATAAAATGCAGCTCTTCACTGAAGCTTCTTTTTTAACTGGGACTTTATGAAGAGTCTTTTATGTCTACTTGACTATCTCTTTTTTATAAAACTGATCATTAAAAGTTTCATCTGGTGACTTTTTTTTGACAAATTTCTTGAAGTTTATCAATGATAATCAGAGTGTTAGAAGTGACAGTCGAGTAATCTGGAAGTCTCATATACAATGAGATACTGCACTGATATACTCTCTCTTCAGGACACCAGGTTGAACACCATACATGTGGATGAGGAAGAAAGTAAACTTTGTTTCTTGAGGTTTATCTGTCCAGATCACCATTACTTAATCTCAATATCAGTAGCTTTAGTTCCACAGTTTCCTCCTGTATCTTCACCAGCCCTGAGTTCTTTGCTGCCCCTAGATTTTAAAACGGTGTTGGTGAAGGAAGTAACTAACTGCTTTTTTGCTGTTCCTTCTTCCCCCTACCAACACCACCTTTATTCACTGCTTTTGTAGATCTCATATTACCAAAGTTAGTAATACTTTTTTTTTAATGAAGCGAGGATCTAGCTGCATTTTTGAATGTAACATTAAAAAGTTTTGAGGTTCAGGTCAGTTTTCATAGTCCTTTAAGCATCTAAGTGACTTCGTTAGTGAAGTTACAAATAATCTTTAATTTTGAATATCTCTTCTCCTTGTTAAGATGTTTTCTTAACTCTGAATGAAGTATTCATGCAGCAAATGTCAAGTTGAGAATTAACACACTATGAAAAGAAAAGTGAAATAGAGGAAAGTAATGTCCAATGAATTTGCAGGCAAAACTATGGCACTGGACTATTTCCTATGAAAATCATGCTTTTTTTAAGGGGATTCATAACAATTCTTTATTTGTTTGTTTCAAAGACATTATTGTGCAGGTGAGCACAGTGCTTGTGTGTCTCTTGTTCTCTGAATGTATTCCACAAATTAATGGAATAACAAGAGCAATTTATGGGGGGTTCAACACAGTCTGACCTCCAGCTGGGCTCCAATCTGTCAAAAAAGCCCATCTCCCTATATCTGCTATCCCTGCTTGGAAGTCTCTGATATCTTAGGACATGTCAGATGGCACAGTGTGCTTGGCAACTGAACTGAGAGCTTGCTGATTAAGTTAGAGTGGACTGACTGGAATTTGGTGAATGTATTTTCTAAATCTTTTTGATCTGTTACTAAGTTAAGATTACTGAATCATAGGTAGAAACATATTTTTAAATACCTAAATGTAGATATCTTCATTTATAGCTATATCCCATTCAAAGTTTTTTTTTCTATCAGTCGTTAAATATGAAGCACTGAACTCTGCAACAATAATTTCAGTGAATGCCTGGAGTTATGCTGCTGCCACTGAGTAGACCTTAGTCATATACCAGCAACACCAGAATCACTTTGATTTCTTTCTTGATTTCTTTCTTATTTGGTTTCTTTCTTGATTTCTTTCTTCTTTGATTTCTTTCTTCTTGCTTCTTTCTGTGTTCTTACATACAGCAAGTATGGTCCACTGTGTTTCAGACAAGGTGCCTCCTTGTGCTCTGCACCAGGGGAGGGTGATGAGGGACAGGGAGAGAGGATTCTTTCTGAATCTCAATAAGAAAAGGCTAACAACAAAAGGCTTAATAAAACATCTGTTTTAATAAGAGAATAAGAAGAGGACATAGAGAATGAGTGCATTTTAGGTTGTTTCAGGTGCTTGGCACCCCTCGTTTTTGCAGTATTGGGTGGACCTCATGTGGATTTTCCCATTGCCAGCTGCACAGATCTCATCCCTTTTTGGTCATTTGGGCAAGTATGTGATATTCTTACAAGAAAATATATCTATTTATCATTTCTAATATCATTTACATGGGATGATCTCATGAGAACTTCTTTCTGCACTGCTTGATAAAAGCAATGCCATCGGGGTGGTGTAGTTGCAGGTGCTGAGTGCAAGCTGCCCACACGCTCCTCTGTTGTGAGTAGCTGGCTGAGGTTGTTCTTCAGCCAAGAGATTTGAGCAGCATAGCACAGCCTGATGCTGGAGGTGTAGCATGGCACAGCACAGGTCTGCACTTGCTCAGGTTAACTGATGTGGGCCACTACCTCTTTGAGGTATGATGGTCTCCTGGCCAGGATCCCTACACTTTGTTAGGAAAAATAGCTGTTACATGGGTAAAGAAGGTATCCTCTGATCACAAGATCCAGTGATACATGTGTCCCATGTTGGCTTAAGCCTTCTGTCAGGGAGAATGGAGAATACATTGTGGAACAACGTTAACAGCTTTTTTGCGTGGAAGGCCTTCACAGAAGCTGATGTCTGTGTGGCACAATTATTTATGTTTTAACAGTATACTATATGTAAATTCTGATGTCTACGAGATTATTTTCACAGTTGCTAGTTAGCAATGTGTGCAAACAAAAGCCCCAAATAGCTATTTGTAAGCATTCCTGTTATACTAAGTAAGCCAAATAAAAAGGTGTTCTTTATGCAGCTTACTTCAAACCTTTAAACAGTTTTACATGAAAGATTTGCAGCAGCTATAAGCACACGAAATATTTTCTGTTACCTGTTTGTAATAAATATGCCTGCCACATGTTTTCCTGACACCACTGCACAGTTGTTTGCACAGCAGTGATAGCATGGAGAAGTAAATGGTCTTTTGAGTACTGCCCAGTTTCATAGCAAGTTTACAAGATGGGGTGTGAGAAATGCCAGGGAAATGGTTTTGGTGGGAGTGAAGCAGTGATAAATTTCAAAACTAAGTCCAGCTTGTGTGGGTCCTATCAAAAAAAGTAACTGTGCAAGTCAGTATTGTGAAAGCAGTGGGTCTGTATTTACTTCCTTTTTATCTGCAGAAGGAAGATATTAGAAAAAGCTATTTATTAGTAAGTAGATCATTCATGTAGTTACTTCCTTCTCGTCTACAGAAACAAGCTGCTAGAGAAAGCCTTTTAGTAGTGAACATGTAATCTGCTTATGTGGGTTTAACAAGGGAAAGAATGTATTGAGACCTGGCCAGGAGGGGGCGAAGAAAAGAATAGTGTCAGAGGTAAAAGCTGAACATTCAATTGTGCCTGTTACAGGTACATTTTATAAGATATAAATCAGGTCAAGGAAGCTTCAGTTGAAACACGTTTGCTGAATGAACAGATAACTGCAGTGAAAGGATGCAAAGTGGGAGAAATAAAGAGGAACCCACACTGCTATAAATGTGAATGACAAACCATGTAAATAGCATAACTCCCACTGAGAATGTGACAGTTCTTCCAGGTACTTTTATTTCTAAGCCTTTCACAGCCCAAGCTATCACTATTACAGATTCTTGCCAGTTCTTTCAGTATCTAGCAGACATTTTATGAGAATTTGCACACATATTTCTGAAACTGATAAATTTGCATTTCAGTATTATTTCTCTTTTAAATGTACCACTAACTGTATTGAATCCATTGTAATTTGCATCCCATGTACTAAACATTACAGCAGTGGGATTTGAAATTAGTGCCATTAGGTGGCTTGCCTTCATATCTGTGTGCTAAGAAGCAGCCTTTCATCAAGGGTAAAAAGGTGTATTATTAAGTAAAATAAGTGCTTTTTTATTGGTGCTTTTTAAAGCTGTATCACTGCTGTTAAGCAACTCCAAGTGGTTGGCACAGACTATTTGCAAACTTAGAAACACCTCTTTCTGTGTAATTTGCCCACTTCAGAAACTGTACTCTTTTTTTTATTTTTTTTTTCTCAGTTTTTATTTTTATACTTGTTGGCTCCTGTCTGAACCTTTCTATCCAGTTACTTTCGAGTACTATAAATTACCAGGGAAAAAGTTTTCATTTGACAAAGACAAAGTTTCTTGTCTTTTCTATATGGTGCAAAGGTCATGATGGAAGAACAGAGACAGGAAACAGCTTGTCATTTTGTTAACAGGTGCTGGAACTCAGAGCTTGTTACACTCAACCAGAAGCCATTAGAGACCTGTAATAAGCAAGGAGCACCAGCGTGGGGCTTGATATTAGGCTGGCAACAAGGTATAGTTTTACTCAGGAATGGACTGTAAGAAGGCACTGGAACCTGTTTGGAATGCATGCGTGTTTTCATACATATATCTGAGTCAACATGGATCTTCCTTGTGGACACAAAATAACATAAAAGGCCTGTTGATCCTGACATTCCCATCACAGAGAGAAGAATATAAATGATCTTTCTCTCTTTTTATCTCATGCTGCTGATCTGCTTTGTGCCTCATATAAGGTGCAGCACTGACCTGGCCTCCTGTTCCTAAAATTATGGGGGTAGCATTACTTTAAACTTGATCTTCATTAAAAGATTACTATTTCCTTTTACATTTTCTTGATCTCCCTCAGGAATGAGACTCTTGCTAGTTATAAAAAAATACTACAAAAAACCATGTATTTTTTTCTAATAAATTCTATAGGATTTTATAATAATTACTACTGAAACCTATTAAATATCTATGGTGCCCTGATATTTTCCACTTTAATTCATTCCACTGGATTTTTTTCTTATGAGTGAAATCCTTTGAAAATATTACCCTTCCACAGTGGACCCATTTTTTGAAATTGTTATGCAAATCCAAATCCTGTAGCTTTCAGAGGGAATCTGTGACAAAAGTGAGACAGGCACAGCTACCTCCAGTCAGGCAATTCTTTTGATTAAGGTTCTCTGCTTTAAAACAGAGTTTAATCAAGGATAGCAGAACCAGAGGAAAACCACTTTCCAGGTATGCCTTCTTGTGCAGATGGTATGCTGCCAAAGAGAATCAAAAGACACTTAATTACAAGAATGATCAGCAGAGTCAGACAGGATGAGAAATTGTGTGCTCTGATGGAAGCTGTTCAATACAACACAACAGCACAGCTTGGCACGTGGGAAAGGACGAAGCCACTTCTGATTGATGACAAAGGCTTTCTGAAGTCTGCCGAGACTGAGTAATCCATGCTATAATATTTGAAGCGTTATTGATGATGATCACTTGTCCTTTCTCTGGACAAGTCTAAACCTGCAGGGCAGCTCATGAAGCTCGCTTACCTGGGCAAAGGGGCACACAGTAGTCCTTGCCAGTTTGCTTCCCGACAGCCTTTGAGATGATTCAAGGTGTGACAGAAGTTTAATGCAGTGCTAGTGTCTGTTTTGCAGAAAGAGGGAATGTTACTTCTGTATGAGTTAAGTCTATTGGCTAAGATAGATTTGGGGCCCTGCTGTGCTGCCTGCTGATGCCACAAGTATGTGGGCATAAACTCTGAAAACTTGCAGTCTCAGTTGCCTCTTGAAATTGTTTTTTTTTTGTTTGTTTTTTTTTTGTTTGTTTGTTTTTGAGCTAGTTCAACACACCCTACCATGCACCTGTATCCAAAATATTTAAGATTCAGGCAAAAACTTGCACAATGATGTGCTATTGTATTTACAGATTAGAAGGAATCTTTTCACATGAGCAAAGCAATGTATCATTTACCTTTGGTATCCATGCCTAGTTTTCTCCTAGAAAGATGATAGCTAAACTGTGGTTTTTCAACTGACTGTGACTACACTCACAAAGAATTCCAGTGGGACTCCATCCAAGTACAGCATCTGGCCACAGGGAGCTGCAGGCAGAACTGCCTCATTAGTATGTGCTGCGGGATAAGCCCTGTCTTACTACCTGTCTTGTCAATTGTGGGACATGTAATCAGTGGTCCATAAACGGTAATGCTTTTGTCAAGGTTCTTTCAATGAAACAAATCCTAAACTCTGCTAACTGAAACGAGGTCACAGCTTTTCCTCCACTGTCCTGGGACTGGCATAGCACCACTGCACTGGCACTGCAGTTGTATGATGAGCATGGTGACAGAAACCCAGATATGCAACTCTCCAGGTAACAATAATGCCAGTTTCTCCTTGGATAGCAGTTTATTTCTATTTTTTTTTTCCCAAAGGGCTTTACAAACACTATTGAATTAATTTTAGCTACACCATGGAAGTGCACAGAGGCCTAATCCTCTGTAATCTAGGAATGCGCTGTCAATGACTTCAATGAATTTTGGATTTGGCCTAAGTGAATACAGATTAAGAAAGAGAAAGAGCCCCTCCAGGAAGCCAGTGGCAAAGTTGGGATTTAAACACTAGTGAGTCTAACTAATAGCATCATACTCAATTCCCCAAAAGGGCCCCTGGAAGCATTCTGAGGAAGAAGGTGGAAAGAAAGGTGTTAGAGTGTCCCAACAAATCTCAGAGAAAAAGGGTGATCAAGAGAGGAAAGGCGGTAGAGAAAAAGCCCATCTGAATGTAGGGGGAAAGTTCATAGAGTCTTAGCTCCTCCCTTGTCTTCATTTTTGCCTTCTTTTTCTTCCTGTCCCTTGCACTGGACTATTTACTTGAATAAGTTTCCTCATTTGAGCTTTCCTGCTACAGGTTCTGCCACTGCTCTTTTGGCTGCCTGCCTGTTGGTAATTGGCAGCAGATACAGCTTCTGGCAGTACTGAGTCACTAAGAAAAGTGGACTAGCAGGACATTTAATAATACAGGGATCTTGAAGTACTTTATAAACTTCAATTAATTAAGTTTTACAATACCTTTGTGAGAAAGGCAAGACTTATTAGACATACATCACTTTTTGGAAATAGTATGATTAAAGCCAGCTTTCCCTAAAGTGTTAATATCTTTTTGTTATTTGTATGAAATGTACAATACAGACAGGACAAATTTTGTGCATCTGCCTGCAGACCATTGTATGAACAACATGAAATTAAGACATGTAAAATTAAAATCCTCTTCTGAAAATGCTTGTAAGGCATAACCTTGGAAAAATCATTAAGTCATAGTCAAGAATGTGAATGCTTTGGCCTACTTCCACCAATAATGGTGACAGTGAATGAAATTAAACCCACTGGGGTAAGCTCAGTACTGATATCAGGCAAGTAAGTTGGAAGGCATCAGGCAAAATTAGGAAGGTCTCAAAACACCACTGCTTCATTGTAGTCTCAGTCTGGATGTTTAGGAAACCAGACACATAATCTGTGTCTCAGTAGGAGATCTAAACACTCAGAGTCTTTTCTTTCTGCTGCTGTCTGCCTTTTTTTTTGCCCAAAGACATAATAACTATTTTAGGTAACTTCACACTGTGACAAGGCCTGTGTTATGTAAATGAAATTAAGACATTCAAGACTGAAGTAACAGATGATCGTGAGGCAGGACACTCTGGAGTAAATGGTGAGGTGATTTTTAGCAGCATCTAAACCTTGTTTTGCAATGTTAAATCAAGCATAGAGTATTTTATGGTGACTTCTCTGAGCCTAAACATTTTTTACTTGTTTATATCTGTCAAAATGCACACCTGGCTGGACTGTTCAATTTATCTGATAATCCTTGTCCTTGTGTCCCAGTAATTTCCTTCACACAGTCCTGTAAAGATCTGTAAAAGATAAAAGGACAGATATTAAGTCATGAGTTAGGAAGAAGGTGTATATTACAGGCAAGAAAATTTCTGTGCAGACACATTCATACATGACGTTTTTAAGAATGGTAGCCTTATATCTTTCATACTGCATACACTGAATATTGTACAAGAAACAACCCAGCATACACAAGATCTCTGCATAGAAGACCACTACCTGTAGCAAAATTCTGAAGTCTGAAGAGTAATAAAAGATCATTTCTTCATAGTGGTGGGAAGGTCCACCTTCCTGAGGCCATGGTTAGTGGAAACCTTACAGGGAAGAAATAGCAATCTATGTGGGCATCTTGTAAAGCAGTGTTTATGGCAGTAGGTGAAAGAACAGCAATAAGTAAGTCCCTTGGCTAAAGTGCTAGAGATTCTTGGTCAGATTTCTGTAGGCCACAAATATCCCATGTGTCATTGGCCAATTCTGTGCACATCTTGTTCTCGGGCAAAGTGTTCTCTGTCTGCCAGTTATTAATCTGTTTGAACTTTAGGTGTTAAACTTCAGTGCTCCAGTGGCTACAAAAGGATCAGTATTTCAGATGCCACTGCTCTGCTCTACATCTTAATACTGTGTATAGGGAAGATGGTGAGGATCATGTATTTTAAGTCCTTGCATTCCCATTTGAATAAGAAGCTGATTTTCTACTTGCATTATCAATTTTTCCTTTTTTAAAAAAAAAAAAAAATCTGTACAGTTTTCTGAAGCCAGAGTATTGTGGTGGAATTTAACAATTCTACCTATGAAAGGCCACAGTGATGCCCAGAAATAGCTGCCAATGTACTCTAAGGTATGCAAAATATTCCAGATCTCAGATTTGCTCTTCTCAAGGAGGAAAGATAATAACTAAACTTAGAATGCTAACACTATTACGAACATACCTCACTGTAATTATGAATCAGAAAATACTTCCGTGAAAGGACTTAACCAAGTAAACATGTACTGCTATGCAAGGTCAGCATCATACATGTGATTCTGAATACAGATAAACAGTGACATAATTCTAAGCAAATTGTCAAAGTAAAAATTAAGAAATAAATTTGTAACAAGTAACAAAATACATTGCATAATTGTTTTTACCAGATTTTTAATCTTATATTGTTAATATTTCATTTTTGCAAATTGGCCTGGAGACTTATCCTCCATATCAACCTGGTAAGCTTCAGCTTTTAAAGTTCAGATGCTTTCTGCGTATGTTAAACGTCTAACTTCTTTATATAGAACATTTTTAAATCCTTGCATAGGTAGAGGAAATGAACTGATTTTACTCACATTTAACAAAAAGAAAACAAATTAAAAATATTCACTTTTAGGCTGAGACCCAGCCTAGTAAATTTGAGTCTAATAGTCCAGCTAGGTACGCACATGTGAAAATGCAGAATTTTAATAAGAATGTTAAAATAATTTACTGCTACAAGCTGATTGTGAAACTGAAACGTAAACTTTTGTATTAACTTACAGCATGACAGAAAACACACACAAACTGTAACCTATTTGCTGGCTGACAAACAACTAAGCGTAATCAAGTCTCGGCCCAATAATACTGAGCCCCTGCTTTAGGCATTTGCCCTATTTGTGTACTCACGGTTTTTGAATCCTCACACGAAGCAAGGAATCATTATTAAGGGGAGAAGGAGCTTAGTAACACATCTCAGAAATTTATCACTAAAATGATATTAACACATTCCCCTGACAATGTCTTCAACAAGAGTCTGCTAACTTGGCTCTTATCCCATTAGTATTACCCAATATATTCAGGTTCATTTGCTGCATTGCTTTCTCTTTCCATATTTTGCTAGCTGTGACAGTGAGTTGTGTTGGTGAGCAGGCCTGTGTGCTTCCTCTTGTAAAGTGCCTTTTGGTCCAGTTCTGAAACTCCATTATTTAACACAGTGAAATATTTTTTTTAATTTTTAATTCATATTTTAATTATTAATTAATAAATGTTATTAATTTCAAGTTAGTTGAGCTTTATTTAACAGGTCAGTACATTCAATGTTTCTCTTTGCTTCTGTCAACTGCAGCTTTAACAAGGACTTTCCTGTGCATTGCCTCAGATAAAAAAATACCGTGTAACTTTTTTTTCTGTTAAAGGCAGAATAGTAACATACGGTTCCCATACCCTTCCATAATTAACATTTTGTTTAAAAGTAGGGGTGCTTTTCAATCTTCTGTTCTTAAAACCTGTTTGTTTCAGATTGGTGCCATTTTAGGTGTTCTGGTTTGTTGTAGTTTAAACCCAGTTTAAACCCAGCTGGCAACTATGTACAATGGCATGCAGCTACATGTTCACACACAGTGCCCAGGTGAGATGGGGAGGAGAATTAGAAAAAGAAAGTAAAATCCATGAGTTAAGAACAGTGTAATAATTGAATAAAAAAAAAACAAAACAGCCCCCCCAAAAACCCAACAAACAAACTTACTGTTAACAACATAAAGCTAACATTAATATTATTGATTGCAATTAAAAGGGAGACATGAAAAAGAGAGTGAAGTAAGCCCCAATAAACAGAACTGATGCACAGTACAATTGTTCACTACCTGATGACTGATACCCAGCCTGAACTGAGCAGCAATCTGCCCTCCGAGCCAACTCCCCCCAGTTTATATACTGGGCATGACATGCTGTTGTATGGATTACCCCTCTGGCTAGTTTGGGTCAGGTGTCCTGTCTCTGCTTCCTCCTTGCTTCTTGTGCCCCTCCTCACTGATAGAGCATGAGAGACTGAAAAGTCCTTGATCAGAGTAGGTGCTACAGAGCAGCAACTAAAACATCGGTGTGTTATCAGCATTGTTCTCTGACTAAAGCCAAAACAGTATCAGCTACTAGGAAGAAAATAAACTCAATCCCAGCCAAAACCAGGATATATGTACAGACTGCTTTCAGGTATAAGAGGAGATATTTCTGCTTTTTATGCACACAGATGGATATGTCTCTTCCTCTGCAAGCTCTGTCCTTGAGGACTTCTGGAAAACTGTCTTAAGCAAATGAAGCACTAATGTTTCTTTTCAGTTTTCTCAGAGCAATGACTTTACTACCTTTAAGTGAATTAGAATGTTTACAAAGGGTTTGATCTCAACATGTGAAATATGGATGTCTAACATCCCACTCCTAAAAGAAAGTTAAAGAAGTCTTTCCATGAAATGGATCCTAATTCTTTATTCTCGTGTGTTTCATACAAATACTGATACTTCCAGCTCTCAGAATATTGTAAACAGCCCAAAGCATTCCACAAGATATCCAAGCCTTTCCAGAGGTTTATAATGAAAACAGGGACTGCTCATAACTAGAGGTGGTCGAACACTGGTGCACCCAGATTTAACAACCAATCCAAACACCTGCACAATTTATTTGGGCTAAAGAAGCACGTTGTCTATATGAAGTCATAATTCAAAATAAAGGTTTAATGGGTTAATCAAAGATTTATTATTCTAAGTGAAATGGTGTTAGCACATACAATCTAAATTATCCCATTACTATGGTCATTAGCGTAGTAATACAGGTAAAACTGATATACACAAACTTCCTAACAACTATGTTTTTGGTGTTGTGCTTCCTGTGCTCCTCAACAAAAAGAAAGGAAGGTTTCATAGTGAATAATCAGTATACAATTCTTCACCAGGAGAACTAGGTTAATTGTGGGGATTTCTTCTTCCTCTTTGCCATGAAGTAGATGACGTTGATGTTGATTCCTTTCTACTCTGAAATCTGTTTGTGTCTATTTTTATACATATTCCAACATGCACTACTCTTTAATCTGCAATTCCATATTAAATCTATATAATTAATAATGATTAATTAATCATTAACATAATCATAACAATCATTAAAATCTTACTTACAAACCCAGCAATGTTCTAGAAGACATGCATGCATACAGACCCATACAGACATAACATAAAAAATTTCCATCTATATCTACAAGGTACGCATTATTATCGGTCCATGCTGAAAGTTTCAACAGCAGGTCATGTTCATGCCTGGTTTTTTGAGTGTACTTCCAAGTAATGGTGTGGTGGTTACTGAAGAAATAAGAAAACGAGAGAAATCTAAGAAACCAATACGCTAATGCTTTTGTGGCATTGGTTGGTTGGTTTGTGGTTTTTAAATTGATCAATTTAATATGCTTTCTGTTTTCTGTTTTGGGATTTTTTTTCTTTTTTTTTGTTTGTTTGTTTGGTTGGTTGGTTGGTTTTTGTGTTTTTTTTTGGTTTGATTTGTTTTTTGTGGGTTTCTTTTTTTTTTCCCCAGTCTTTTTAGTTTCTTTGTTTTTTTGAAGTTGGGATTTATATTCAGGGTTTTCTTTGCAACTGGGAAGATTAACTCTGGATCTAAGAAAGCAATTAGATATATAACTTATTGCTTTCAGTAGGATTTAGTCACTTTAAAAGAAATTCAAGGGAGAACTGCAATTCTTTGCCTATACAAGCCATGACATTGCATACCAAATAACCTGAGATTGTATTTTTAGTTGTTAACACTGAATATTTAGCTTGTCATAAGTCTGGATTTTAGAAGATGTGTCCTTTCCTTGCACTGAAAAATACAGTCTGAGTGTATTGAGAGTACTTTGGTCATTTGTCTGGGAATCTAGAGGTTTTGCAGGAGCAGTAACAGCAGCAAACAGCTCCTTTTTAAATTGTCATATATTATTCACATACTGCCTTAGGAAAGAATGGTGCTTTCTCAACAAATTAAAATGACAGATTTTTGCCCTAAAGTACTTACAATCAAAATTTATAGGTCTGACTAGGCTATTGGATGTCCAAAAATCCAGGACAAATGGCCCCTTCACGTAACTCATCAGTTCTATGGGATATGCTTTCTGGATACATGGGAGTTTTTGAACATGAACTGTAGACATGGACTCTGCAAAAATCTTGAATGGAAATACGGGAACCTTTTCTTACCAAGTTTGAAAAATAAAAAAATTGTCTGGTGAAATACAGCCAGAAGAACAGGAAGGAAGTCTGAGAGAAGTATGTTAATGATGATGCAGTGCTGAGTAAATGTATTTTAGTAGATTATTTTGAAGATAGGTTTGATAAACAAGCACTTGAGGAGTGTTTAGTTTGCATCACATTAGCTGTGTAACCATTTCTCCTAGCAAGAATAAGCAGAAAGGTTTGGTACCACTCCATTATTTCTGTTTTCTTTCTACTCTTGCAGTTTAAATGTGACTACATTTTAGTTTTAGATATTGCTCTGAACAATGCATTGGCTGGCCCAGTTAACCTAGTTGTACTCTCTACACAGTGTTCATAAATCTCAGTGTACACTCTGATGGTTCAGCCATCTTCCCCATCTCTGGAGGAAGTACTTTGCCAAGGGACAGAGGTCTCATACCACATACTTACAAACAAAAAATATATCTTGGACACTAAGACCACCTTGGCTTAAAGGAAGAAGGTCTTTCTAACTTTGCTTTATTTTTGATTCATTGGCCTGCTGTCAAACCCTCTGACTTGCAAATACCTGCTTTATAAATTATCATATATTATTCATTTAATGCCTCAGGAAAGAATGGTGCTTTATAGGCAAATTAAACTGACTTATCTGTGCCCCAAGGTGCTTACAATTTTTATAAGGCATAAAAGTATAAGGAATTGCAGTCAAAGGTGGGGAACTAGGTGATAGGAGAGAAAACTACAGAAATTAGTATATTTCTCATTGCTGGCTCAAGATTTTCCGTTATAAAATCTGGGAAGAACTTTTGAGTCCTCTGTAAACTCTCACACATTGAATCATGGAAATTGATGATGTTTTACTCCAGGAATTAACAAATTTGTTCTCTTTTTTTGTTACATTCTTCATATCAGAAAAATAAATTGTCTTTCAAAACTTATTATAGTTGGACAGGTATCTTTCTCTCTTGTGTTCCAACACTCTCAAAAATTAACTCAACTGGAGCAGAAAGCAGTGAATAAAAGCCTTAACAGAGGTCATCACTGGGGAAGCCATAGTAGGAGGAATTGTCCGAGAGTCTGGAGTTCAGTGCAGAGCAAGAGTTTTCCTCTGTTCCACTACTCCACAGAAAGACTGCTAACTGGGCCTCAGAAAGGGAGGAAAGAGAGGTCTTATCTGAGTAATTTTGCTTCAAGTATGCTACTGATTTTTTCAACCTGACACTTTCTCTTAAATACCTAATGGGAGTTCAAGAAGACATTAATTAACTCACTTGTTGCTAATGGAGCTGCTGAAATGAAGCCATTGTTTCATGTTGCACAGAAGTCTTTCTGTGAAATTGTTTCTATTATTATATAAAATGCTTTTCTTAGCAAATGGCAAGTAATATCTGGAGCTCTCTGATATTCCCACCAAAGCCTATATCTACATCCAGTCAGTATAATGAAATGTTAAGACTAGCTGTCACAGAAACTTGAAACTACAGCCTCTATGTCAAAATACCTTGAGCCTTACATATTCTGTTGTAATGCCACCTAAGAAGGAAATTCACCAAATAGAACTGTAATTGCTTCTTAGTGAAATCCTTCAGTTTCCTAAATTCAGGGATAGTGTAGGGAGGCTTTCTTACTTGATGTTATATATATTTCACCCTGTGTTCAACACTGCTGTGACACGCCCACAGATTAGATATTCTGGAGATGTTCTGAATTTGCTGTGTCCTACCTATCTCTGACTTTTTTGTAACCTCAAAGTAGAACCTGTGAAAGCCAGGATGGATATGGCAGGCAGAGACTGAATAACAGTAGAAAATGGCAAGAATAAATTAGGGTGGCTGTGTGCCTTGAGGTTATCAGTCATATTCTAGTACGAAGTTATGCACACAGAATCAGAATATTGCAATACAGTTGCTATAAAGTATGATCTCTATGTAATTTTATGTAAGTTCACGAAGACACCAAGTTATGGTTCTTTTTAAGTATTTTAGCATTTTTGTATTTTAGGCAAGACTTTCTCCAGTGATCTGCAATCCTCAAATTTACTAAATTAGACCAGTATTTAGACAGCTGTCAGAGGAGAGATTTATATATCAGTTCTAGCCAAAGTGAATATTTATTCAGAACTGTGTAGTGACTCTTGAACTTTTATCTTGAAGAAAGAAAAGACAGTGTTCACAAACAGAAATCATGAAAAGCCATGAAATTGGTTTCAGCAATGAAATGTACTATTGCTATTGTTCTCAGCATCTGTTGAATGAGGAAAACATCCATTCTTTTTGCAAAATAAATGAGCAAATTAAAGGCAATAGGATATTTATAGATGTTTGAATTCTCTTATCATAGAATCATAGTTCTACTTGTAGTGGACTGCTTTGAAATCATTGATTGTTCCTAAGAAAAGATGCTTACACAGCATCTAACCATCATTACTGTGTGATTTCCAATTAAGAAGAAAAACAAAGGTACCCTGGGGTAATGGCCGTAATCTGAGGGTCTTGGACTAGATTTCAAGTGCATACAGATTAATAGTTTGTCCATATAAAGACTGATAATTTATCCATGCCAGTTATTTGCAGGTTTTTTGTGGAAATGTCCTATCAGGCTACTGAACTCTGGAAGAATATTTTTGTGCCATAAAAGCTATGGCCTGCAATTAAGCATTTGATTTGGTTTTGATCTTCAGAAAATTTCAGCTTGGGAAATCAAGTAAAAATTGAAATAAATTTAGATTCAGACAGAGGAAGATGCCAACCTCATATTAAGAAGGAAGAAGTTACTCTAGGCCTACTGGGACCTGAAAGATTTAAACTCCCAGAGGAAGCTGGTACCATGGGAAGTTCTCTCCTGAACTCAGAGGTAAATCTGCATGTGAAGGAAATGGATGAAAAAGAGAAATGTTTCTTCTTGTTGCTACACCTTTTTTCCTATCACTGATAATTACTCCCAGCTGGGAAGGCACACAACTGGTTCTACAAAGCGATTGTCACTTCCTTTCATTACACCAATTATCTTTGGTTAATGTGAGAGCATTTGTTAATATATATCTAACCTCTATGCAACCTCTAAAGAAATTATAGTCCAGAAGGAAGGATATAGAACAAAAAAGTGTGGATTTTTATAGAAAAACATAAAAAGGGAAGCTAAAGACATTGAAGAAATAACTTTTTTTTTTTTATGAAATCATAGTCGAATCTTAAAACATTTATTATGAATACAGGAAACCACAGCTATAGTAGGAAAGGAAAGAAATTAATCAAGAGGAAGGAACAAACATGTATGCTATTCTTACTAGACAATGACAAAATTTTAACTAGGGAGAAAAAAAGACATAAGTATTTAACAAATATGAGTATTTGTTTGAAAAAAACTTCAATTATACTATAAAATAATGCGGTATTTCCTGATTCATTAGTTGCAGAGGAATATTTTAAAGATATCTGCACTTCTAAGGATTTCTCTGGACTGACAGTATTAATATTTATTAAATATAGGAGTCCTAGGAAGATTCCAAAATATCTGAGATTGCCGATACTGTGTGAATGTAAAATTAATCTGTCACCAGGTGCAGAAAATAATGGAAAAGATGAGGCAGGATTCAGTTCATAAAGTATTTAAAACTAAGTGATTAATGCTAGTCAACCCTGGGTTTTTAGATGATAGGTCTCATCAAAGTAAACTCATCTGTGTGATAATACTATAACTGTTTGAAAATGACAAGTATAGGTCTTCAGACTGATAATATGGGTAATTGAATACCTCCTTGTATCTAACTAAAGAACGGTATGCTGTGTCAATAACGTCAGGATTTAACTAGATGCCTAATGGGTCTGAAAAAACAATTGTTGGTGTGAAATATCTCTCTGGATACTAATACTATATTAGTGTTAATGGTACAGGAAAAGTGGGATGAGAAATAATTGTAAGAACAGGTCACTTTAGCTTGGCTGGTAAACTGGGCATGTTACTATTATATTGAGCCTGAAAAATGGAGAAATTTATTTTTAAAATTAAATTTTGGAGGACAAAAACATAAGGTCTTGGCAAATGAGCCAATGTCAACCTCTTGTAGTTCAACCAAGCCAAGTGCAAGGTCCTACACCTGGGTTGGGGCAATCTCAGGCAGAGCTATAGGTTAGGCAGAAAAGTGATTCAGAGCAACCCTGCAGAGAAGGACTTTGGAGTGCTGGTCTATGAGAAAATGAACATGAGCAAGCAATGTGCACTTGCAGCCCAGAAAGCCAACCGTATCCTGGGCTGCATCAAAAGGAGTGTGACCAGCAGGTCGAAGGAAGTGATCCTGCCCCTCTACTCTGCTCTCATGAGACCTCACTTGGAGTATTGTGTGCAGTTCTGGTGTCTTCAACATAAGAAGGATATGGAACTGTTGTTACTTTTCACAGAAAAGATAGTGGATGCACTTAACTGCAGAAAACATGCATAACAAGAAACAGTGACTGGTAGGTAGCACCAGGCAGACGTTAAAGATAAATGGAGCACCGCAAAATTTCATGGGAGGAAACTGCCAGTCAGATTCTTTATCTGTAGGTGTATTCTGGCTTTGGCTAGGATAGAGTTAGTTTTCTTCATAGTAGCTGGTATGGGGCTATGTTTTGAACTTGAGCTGGAAACGGTGTTGATAATACAGAGGTGTTTTAGTTATTGACAAGCAGTACTTACACAGAGTCAAGGCCTTTTCGGTTCCTCACCCAACCTACGAGTAGTCTGGGCGTGCAGGAGAAGTTGCCTGGGACACAGCCAGGACAGCTGACTACAGCTGACCCAAGGGACATCCCATACCATATGGCATTATACTCAGCATAAACAGCTGGGGGAAGAAGAAGGCAGGGAGGAACATTTAGAGTGATGCCGTTTGTCTTCCCAAGTCACATTACATGTAGTGTAATGAAGCCCTGCCTTTCTGCTGATGGCTGAACACCTACCTGCTTATGGGAAGTGGAGATTAAATTCCTTGTTTTGTTTTACTTGTACATATGGCTTTTGCTTTACTTATTGTCTTTATTTCAACTGATGAGTTTTATCACTTTTACCCTTCCAGTTCTCTCCCCATCCCACTCTGGGAGGGAGTAAGCAAGTGGCTGTGTGGGGATTAATTGCCATCTGGTGTTAAACCACAAAATGTCATTAAGTGTATATTTTTTAGAACATACATTTTAGCCAGAAGTTAGATCTTAGACAAATTCAAATTATTACAGTCAATATAAGAACAAATACTGTATATCCAATGGACTTCAATACGCTGAAGCTGACTAGATAATCTTATTTTTCTTTTGCCTTTAAATACTTTAGGTGGCTTTGAAAAAGGAATGTAGTGAATGAAGGCTGGTCAAGGGCTAAGTATTGGTCTTTAAGTGCTATAGTGACTATGTGAGCTACCTAAAGAAGAGAGAATACAGCCAGTAAGTCTCACTATGAAACAGTCTCTAGAGTTCTTGCTAACATTTCAGTTGTTAGCTTTTGTATTCCTCACTCAAGCGAAACCTTGATTTCTGAATATAATATTTTTGAAAATAAATATGATTTCTAAACCTTAAATATTTTGAGGTTCACTTAGTAGCTGTAAATATTAACTTGGACTGATTTCAAACTGAAACTGATTTTTTATCCTTCATTTGAAATTTCTATTTCTCATTATTAAACTCTTTTTATAGACTTTTTTTTTTTTAATCTTTGCTTTCTGAGTCTGAAAAAAACCCACAAGCTATTTTTCAAGGCCTGATAATTATGTTTTCCAGGCTATCTAGGCTTGTGGGAGTACAGGAAGAAAAGTGTCATGGTAAAGAGCTCTGATATATTTCCAAGATGTATAAGCAGATATCTGATAGTTCACATGCATACAGGATATGTTGAAGAAAATGCTTTCCTTAAAGATTCTTCAGACTTCAATAACCTTCAGACATGATTTAACAGAATACATAATGGAGGTAAAATATTCAAGCATAAAGACCAGTTTGATTTATTGTATATGAAGTAGAAAGCTAAATCTAAAAAATTTTCTATACCTTGAATGGTGCCTTCAGGTGGCCACTGGTGAAATGATAACAGATTCAAACTTAAACAAGGGAAGTTTAGGTTAGACATAAGGAGGAAGTTCTTTACTGTGAGGGTGGTGAGGCAGTGGAATGGGTTGCCCAAGGAAGTTGTGAATGCTCCATCCCTGGTGGTGTTCAAGTCCAGGTTGGACAGAGCCTTGGGTGGCATGGTTTAGTGTGAGGTGTCCTTGCCCGTGGCAGGGGGGTTGGAACTAGATGACCTTAAGGTCTTTTCCAACCCAGCTATTCTGTGATTCTATGAATAGGTTATTGCCCTCAAATATACTCTTTGTTTTTCTGTCAGAGGCTACTGGGTTTTTAGATGTCCATAGCAGGGGTAACAGTGGCAAACATTTTACTTCCTAAGCCACTCTAAGTTATAGCTGTGCATATTAGCTTTAAGTGCCATTAAGATAGGTGGTGACCTGTACTGAAAGAGCAGATCTCTTAAATCTTTTGGGCATGAATTGTAGAGTTATCTGGGGGCACTCTAAGTCAATCTGAGCTTATTCTTCTGTCAATCATGTCACTCAGAACAGTTCAGGGGATAAGCAGTATATTCAGCCATTTCTGCTTCATACAAAAGTGAATGGGAGTACAGGTTTGGGAGTAAAAACTGTAATTATTGAGCAAAAAAGATTTCATTCAAGCTGGACAATGGTCAGAAAAGAAAAACAATAAGCCAGTTTTTTAACACCTTTCTAATTCAGTGACTAAATACGTTTTGCAAAACTTCCAACAATTAGCTACCAGATGTGACAGCTTTCAGTCAAAATGGGAACACTTGTCATATTTCAGTTATGGGTGCCTACATGTGAGTAGATATTGCCTAAAATAATTTCTGTTTTGAAGTACACTTTCAGCCTAAAACATTACCTATAACTTTCTTACATCCAGGTAAAGATTTAGTAGCAGAGTTTTATTGAGACATAACGCTATGAATATGACTTTACGTTACATGCCATTCTCCAAAATATTTATTAGTATTTTTGACATCTGAACAACATATCTTTGAACATTCATTTTCCTAACAGCTTTGTAAAAATGACCTATGCATTAGAAAAAAATTCCTTCAGTAATTAGTCCTTGTCTATGTCTAGGCAGCCGTATATCCATTTAACCCTTTTAACCAGAATACTGGTGGGGTTTTTGTGAATAACTGACTTTTACTGACATGACAACAGTAGTAATACAAATAACACTAACAGTATAAAGATGTATTACCACAAATAGCTGAAAACAAATGGCAATTAGAAAATAAATGAATAAAATTCTGATCTGTAAAGTGTTCATTCACTCTGTTACTTAAAATGGGCCTTCCCACTGGTACAATTAGTAAGATTTTAGCAATGGTACAAATTAGTAAGGTTTTATTGCACACATAAATAAAACCAGGAAAGCATCTGTTTATTTCACACAAGCTGCTAACATGCCTCAGGGTTTTTCATTAGAAGAACCCACAGAAGGATCAAAGCAATGCCTTACTGTATATAGATGGTTCACCTCACCTCACCTCTCCTCTTTTTTAACTTATTTCACAGAGGAACAGAAGTCAGATAAGCGCATGACAAGCAGTATGAAATAATGTGCAGGAAAGCGTATCTACAGTGATGTTAGCTGGAATGGCCACAGTAATTGTCAATGTCAACACTGTCAGGAAGATCCTTTCTTTCTGCAGAAGTCTCTTACAGCTGAGCCTGTTGCAGCTGTTTGCCCATGGAGAGCTTTGGAGAGCAACAATTCTGTAACACAAAGTGCCACAACTGTAAGAATATGACAGTTGATTTTGTTAATGATGTTGGATTTATTTATTTTGTCACATTAGCTCTACTGATTGACAATGGGACAATGATACCTTCACTTTCTGTCAGTCCTCAGGTAGTGAAGCTGAGATTACTTGTACATAGATGATTTTGATTGTAAATTGAGGGAAATCTGGCTTTGTCTTCTTCCTTTTGCAACCTTTCCCTATCTTTGCTTTTTTGTTTTTGTTTTTGTTTTTTTTTTTACACACCTACTTGCCTTTCTCCTTCCTTGCCATGGTCTCAGTTGAATTTTTCATTACATCAGAAGGATACTGAACATCCTTATTGATTACTACCACCATAGTAGGACTTCTGGATTGCCTGATTTTGACTCTTCACCAGTGCCTAATGCCTGAGTGTCTCAACTAGATGGCAGTGGGGCTTGGCTGTGCTTAAAGAGAGTAGATAGAGCCACTAAGATCAGGTAGAATTTCTCAGGCCTTAGCAGTCCTCTTGTTAGAGAGATTTACCTCTTGTGGTAAAAGTATTCACAAGAGATTTTATGGCTATACCTGAATTGGTTCTGGTACTGAGAATGGCCTGAACTCTGTAATCTTTATTGTCATTGAAGGGATTCAGATGCCTGTCTTGCAGCAAGAGTTATCAGGTTCTAGGAAAGAAGACTGGGCTTTTGTGTTTGCTGACATTGGCTATGTAAAATTTTCACATGGCAGGAGATGTAGACAGAGGCCTGCCACCTGATTATCATGGCCTTTCCTTGGCCCAGAACCAAGTGCAATGGACACAGGATCCGGATGTGATAAACCATAGCAAACATGACCACACTGGAATAATGAGCTTAAGTGTAGGCCATGGATCATCAACTAAGAGGCAAATGATGCATGGAATTGCTGGAAAGGTATGCTATGATTTGTTAGTGGATTTGATGGGTGGCCTGTGGTGACATGCGGCTATAAAACCCACTTTTAATAGTGACTGGGACATTATGCAGATGTCTAACATCATGTAGAAGCAGAGAGACCAAAGTGAAACCATGACACCTTGGACCAGAGCTGCCTTCCAAGAGCCCAACACCCAGGGGAAATATTGTTTTCCTCTGGGCTCAAATGGGCCCTCCCTGTCGATTCAGCAAGTAAGCAGGCCATGAATTTGTGCCTAAGAGCTGATTATGAGTATGAATATTGAACATAAGATGCAGGTTTAGTTGTGGGTTAGCCCTTCAAGCTGTTCCTGCACACCAAAACAACCACAAACAATTAGCGTCACTGCTCTATTTCTCCTTTTCATCTGGGATGCAGATATTGCAGATAAATATTGGGCATTCTGCAGTTCAGTGGTGAGCTACTGAATGGGCTGGAAGTGTAATTTCAGTAATGTTCCTAGGCTGTTGACTGTGGGAAAGGGCAAGCAGGTACAGCAGCTGGCTGGAAAAGAACCTTATTTCAGTTCCTTCACTGCTCTGCAGCCTTAGTATGTTACTCTTTGTTGCTACTTTTAATAATTCTAAGAGATTTTGTTTTTAATAAAGGCAACTGTTTCTTGCCATAATATAATTGCTTTTCTAAAAATAAGGTTAACAAAATCAAGGGAAAACAAGATTAGTTTTGTATCCAAGAAGAGCTGAAGCTCTCTATGTCTAGCTAGATGTGATAGCAGAGTTGAGAAGGAATTTTAAATGATGTTAATAAATATACTTTGAATGTCCATCAAGCTTTTGGTGTGTCTTTCTAAAGGTAAATGACATCAATGGATGTCTTCCCATTGACTTTGGTTTTCGATCAGGCTGTAAAGACTTGTCACTACATTTTCAATTAAACAGTCTGAATTCTCTGACTCAACATTAGCAGGGAAAGATGGGTAGAAAAACTGCTGAAAAAAAATGATCGTTTTAAATCATGCAGACACTGAAAAAAGAAAAATCCATTGCATTTTAAACTGCAAATCTATCTCTATACCCTTAGTTACTCTGACATGTCTACCAGCATGAACTGTACTGTGGAAAAAATTTAGATTCACTGTCACTTTTCACATTTGCATTTTTGGGGATCCCCAGAGATCTGAGAAACACAGGAAAGTAAAATTAGGGAAATCAGAAAGTTCTGAATACTCCCATATTCGGTGTTCTAAATCGCATGGACCATATTATAGAATATAAAAGCAAACACTTGCATTCAATTTCTTATGTAAGAAGCAAGACAAAGACTGACTGAAACTGCAGGAAAAAATGTTTTTTTCCTATTTTGGTTTTATGCTAACAAAGATCAAAACAGACTTGAGAAAAATCTAAGTACCACTTCTATTGTTTTAAACAAAAATAATTAAGGTTTGGATTGGCACAGGTATTTGACAGGGGTTTTCCAGTATGTGATACGTTTACAGTGGATTTTCAAAGGAGGCTGTAATGTGGGGTAACTGATAAGAGTACATGAGCACCTTTTGAAGTTTCAGAAGGTATATCTAAAAAATTAATTCTACAACTTACCCAGAGGATACTTTTACTATGGTGTTCAATCACTATTTTAATTGACTTGCCCCAGACATTCATATGAAAAATGGACATTACCCTCAAATTACTCCTGAAAGACTATGTCATAACCTGAAACACTGCCATAAAGTTAATTGATCTGTAAGTAATAGGGACCTTCTAAAATGTTAATTAAGGCTTTCAAGGATCCTTTTTTCCTCTTACAGCATCTGGAGAGAAAAAGTGTTAGAGATGAAGAAATTTGCTGAATTTCTGAATTGCTGAAATAAAGACAGAGACCCGAAGTTTCACAGCTAGGAATCCCCCAGGGATTTTACTGTACAAAAAGTCCTCTGTCTCAGTGCAGTGGCCTGGAATCGGAGAGGAACTTCACTGAAAACTCATTCAATTCTTCCTGAAATTACAGGAAGAAACTGGTACAAAATGACAGGGAAAGCAAGAATCTGTCAAATAGACATACCCTTTTTCCTTTCTGAAGAAGGTCCTTACTTAAGCCCCAACTTTTATTAACAAGTTTCCAAACATTGTAATGATTCTATGATTCTGTGATCTTAACAGTTGAAGAAACACTTCTGTTGTATCCTCATTTTCTGAATTTGCAATTTTATTTGGTTGTGGTGGATATAACAAGTCACAAACTTGTGGTGCTACTTAAATTAATTAATAAGTAGGGATTTTTTTTTATATGTTTGTGAATGTAAAAATCAGGTTTTGCATAAATATTTATGCATTTAACAATATACTTACTAAAGTATTTAAAAATTAAAATCTCTTCTTCGTCAATAATGAATTTTCAATACAGATTCTACATATCTGTATGTCTGGTAGGAATTCATGCATTTATGTCCCTGCTACAAGAAGAGCAAGACTGGGAAATTGTTGTCCTAATGCTGCACATACTTCTTGCCAGAAATTTACCTTCAGCTTTGATCTGCCTCTGTGTGTTTGTACATCTGCCTGTATGCCAGCTGTGCATCAGGAATAAACTACAGAGTTCTATTTTATACCCAACAATATTCAGAGGAATATTCATGAATATCTGTCAAATATTCAGAGGTAACTGTTCATATTTTAAGTGACAATTTTATTCCCATTTTATCAGGTAAGATGGGTGGCAGTTCACAACAGTCTGTAATTTTGAAAAACTCCTTTGGTATATCAATATGCCACTACATTACCATTTTGCACTATAATCACACAAATTTCAAGCTTCATTACTGAGTCCTGTAAGAATTAAGTAATATAACTTTCTAGATAATATTCATACCATGTATGAGGATTGAATATGATATTCTCTCAGCAATGAAATCTCTTTAGAGGGGCAGCCTTTGGAGAGAACATGGCAGGAGTTGCCTTGAAAGCTTCCCAAAGGATTCTGATGCTAACCGCTTCATTATTCTGTCCTAATTTATGAAAATGTTTAGAGAGAAAACCAGATTTTAAATTATAAAGTTGTTAATGTGTTGCACATAAGAGTCATATTTCCTCTATGGCTGAGCTCAGTGAAATTGGATGGTTGGAAGAGGCTCTTTGGCTGCTGTTTTAAGTACCTTCCAAACTCTTCCTTGTGGCACATTGAAGCGGGTATAGTTGTTTTGACTCAAAGAAATGTGCTGAGGAAATGCATGTGTGTTAGATGCCAGTGCAGGTTATTTGCAGCTCATGTCCTGAAGACAATGTATTTATGTTTACAAGTCCTGTGTTTCAGTTAGAAAGCCCTATGTTTGAGGAGAATTTGCCAGCTTTCTTATGGCATTATGAAAACCTGCCTTATTTTTTTCCAGTTTCAAAGATGATTTGTTTCACTTTGTGGTGTGGACAAAACACTAAGTGCAGAAATAACAATAGAGGGTAGAGTGCATCTTCTCCAGAGGTTCCCTAACTTTTCTTCCTTTCTTTAAGTAGAGCTTTTGATCAAGTCTGAAATGCAGAAACATTTAAAAGGACATGTAAATTTATATCACTGTATAAACATTAAATGCAATAATAAATGTTCTACTAGTATTATATATGTATATTTAAAAGTCACCACATGCAGGGCAATAAATACTTTGACATTGCATATGTGTAAAATAACCTAGCATGCTTTTTTCACCCTAACTCATTTTGTGTAAAACACCATTAGGAAAAATCATAATAATAGTCATATATATCCTGAGGGGCTGATGAGCAGTAGCAGATGCTCACCTTTTACTTACTGACTGATGGAGGTTGAAATTATGGGAATTTTACCATCCATCATGCAGATGCTGAGAGACTAAGGTGATAAGATCAAAGAGCTGATGGTTAATAATTAAATATAACAAGCATCTGTTATTGTTATCACCCAGGGGCTGAAATGTGTTGTTTAGACAGAGTAGGGTTATGGACAGCATAAGTCTGCATAGGCTCTGGAAGGATCAGGCAAGAATTACTACCAACCCGTACAAAATCAGAGCTTCTCCAGTGCAGTAATTTTTAAACACTTCAGCCCAAATTCTGATAATTTCTCTCATTGAAACCAGTACCAGTATAACGTCAGTGTAATTACTGTTGGAGTGAAGGACTAATGGGACAGGATATACAGTGATGACTCTCAGTCTGTGCCTGTCCGTGGACTGGGTCTCATCTCTCCTAATTTTAAAATTTGCCAAGCTGGACATTTAGTTTAAGCCAGCTGTTCAGGCTTTGTCTACAGTCAATGGAAAGAGATAGGCACCTTCACAGGGAGCTGAATCAGTCCTAAGATAACTTGTCTGAACTGTCCTTTGAAGATCCTCTCTCTCTTTCTCCATTTAGTGGGGAGGAAGTATAGCTAACATCTAGACTTCTAGGTTAAGTGAATCTCAATCTAATACCTAAGCCAAATTAAGCTGATAGTTAAGGCAAGTTCATACCTAATGAGAATCCTCTATGTTTCAGAGTGTAGATCTTGAGGGTTATTTTTAGTTTTTCTTTGAAATACAACGAGCTGCTGGAAGATGGCAAATAATATGTTTCAGTATTATTTCACAAACAAAATAGATTTCTTGGTGACCCCTAATAATGCAATTCTAGACTTCCCTAGTAGGACCTTACTTCTATTTTCATTACCTCTGAGGTAGATGATTTTATTTTTTTTTTAATCACAGATAACTTATTGATTGAGGAACCTAAGTACATGCAATTATTCCACTTACACTATTGACTCTGCCATTATTCAGGTAATTTCTGTCAGCCAGTGTTTGTGCTTAAAACTGTGGCTACAATACACAAAAACAGCACAAGCAATGCAAAGTGCTAATAACTTTTATCAACTCTTGCAAACAAGCTTAATGTAATTTACCCACATGAGTTGTGAAAAAAACAAAAGCTATATTTCTATCACCAAAGAAATTTAGTTAATTTTAGAAGAGTTTATTCATGTGGGTAGAATTAATGTGGCAAATATGTCTAATCTGTACTGTTTTAATAAAGTAGTCATATGCTGAATTTGACATCTTTCCTGTTGTATTGGAGGGGAGGAGAGAACCAAAACCAGTTCTACTCAGAGAAATATTTCCCCAAGATACTTAGAAACATGTTAATTACTTTTCTAGGCTCTGACATGTAGTATACTATGAAAGACAGCTTTTCCTAGTGATACAGAGAGGGCTGGAAAATGAGGTTAGGTGTACCACGTGGTCATTTCCAGAAAAATGCTTTTTGAGCTGTGAGGTGATTTTTGCAGACATAAAAAACATACTGCAATTAATAATGTACAAACTCATGTATTTACTATGGCATAGCATAATTAGAGTTACGTCGTGCCAGAGGAAGTAGTAGCAAGTAAGTGGTGCGAGCAGATTTTACACAGTGTCAACATGTTTATATGTTTTGAATACATAGTCACAGAATTAAAAGAAACACCAGCACCTGGAAATAGGCCATAGACCAGGACCTCTCCCCTGCCTCACTCCCTCGACTAGTTATCTTCTGTTTGCTTGCTTGTTCTCCATCTGGCTTTTTATGACTCTTGCTTTTCTGGCTGCTTAACAACCAGCTTCAACAGTGTGAGAAAATATTGTGACTCCTCCTCTTGCAGCTTCCATCCTCTGATCTTTCCCTCCTCAAGAATTTGCCATAACTCTGAGGAGGACCTGTCCCTAATCATGGCAGCAGATACATACCCCAGCTGTTAGACAAAAAGTAGTTGCGTCCTTCTCCACTGTCCAAACTTTGGAAAACAATGGAGTAAATTCAGAGATAAGTACCTAATTCTCTAGCATGGTATTAATGAACATGTAGAGTGTCTAAGTTTAGGCATGTGGAGACCTTTATGGTTAACTAAGTAGTTTAGATACTAAGGGGTTTAGATTAACTAATCTTTAGGTATGTTCAGTTAAGTGTGCTGAATCAGCTTTCTAGGCTGCTGCATTATGTGTTTGCACCTAAGAGTTACCAGTCTCCCAGGATAGGAAAAAATGGCTATTGCCATATTCTCCACACTTAAAAGGAAATACTCATTTTTCTATTGAAAGTAGCTTTGTTTTTCTGGCTTCTGTGATCTTAAAGGATTGACATCAGGAACTGAGAAATTTTGCAGATCAGACATCTAAGACTAACTGGTTCCTGGTAAATATTGCCCAGTTCTGATATATTATTTGAGTTAGTAAAGGGAATAAGAATATAAAATTTCATATATTGCTGTCTGAAAAAGTGATACCACGAGCATGTTAACTCTAACTTTGCAAAGCTTAAAATACCTTAGAGAAGTGAACCGACATAGAGCTGCTGAGATAGTGACTATGATGGCAGAAACTCCACTGCCTGATTATGTAATGGCCTGCACGCGCTGCTGATAGATAAAGACTTGAGCTTTGCCTAAACTGATAAGGGTTTTCCAATTTTGTGCTTGTGTACTTCATGGGAGTCCTTCTATATGGATAACAAAACAGAAATTAAAAAAGGAAACTTTGCCTAACTTATATTTAAATGTAATTTAGGGTGATTAAAAAAAGGAAGACAAACCATAGTGCTGATGTTTTTGTATCTGAAATAAATTTGCGCAATATAAGACAGCGAGCAACTGCGAGATATAGTGGACAACTACTAATTTTAGTCTTAGGCATCTTACAAAGTACATGAAAGATTGTAACACCTGAAAATTTGATCACACAATGGGACTGTTCTTTAGGAATCTTTTCTATTTCACTATGTTTTAAGATAGTAACAATAATGCTTTTCCTGATGAAAGGCTAGAAGTTCTCCCAAGTACTGAGCCTGTGAAATGACTGAGAAGTCTTCCTCCAACCTTAGGAACTGCTTGCTCACCACTTAGTAATGTAGTGTTATCACAGTAGTGAAGTTTTTAGCTATTTTACATATCTGGGAAGCTGGAAAAATGGATGGAGAACACAGGAGGGACTATAGACTAAAATCCCCTCCTTAGCTCTGTGTAAAGGACAGTGTGTGTCAAGAGTTTTATGAAGTTTGGTGCTGTGGTACATGTGTTTGGGGTAAATACATCTTTGTTCTGCAGAACAACAAGCATCTGGTGCGTGCTACCATGGCTAATAGAGGAACACTGGCGGAGAGGAGAGCACATCGCCTATTTCAAAACCAATTCCTTTCCTGTCAAAGCATAATGACTGTAGTCTGACAGCCAGCAACATGGATAAAGTAATGCCCTTGGGACTAACAATCAAAAACCAAGGACCCTTTAAAAAACTTTTTATGATGCTTGGCAAGTCACTTGCATGAGAATTGCAGATTCAAAGCAAACTTAGATATTGTGTCAGGGCTAGGGGCAAGTTAAGTAATGTATAGTGAAGTCAGGAAATTCTTTAGCAAAATACATCATAGATATGAGAAGTTTATATTGCTTCAAGGCAAACTGTACAAGTTTATGGAATATGTATGCACAGAGGATTAATAAAAGCCTACTGGCTACCTCTAGCTCAGGAAGTAACTGTATTGCAAGTGATAGGCGATGGAGGAAATACTTAAGAAGAAATACCATATACTCTTAACCAATTCTTAGACCCTTTCTTGGGCAGCCACATTTGTCCACTGCAAAAGAGTGACTCTGGGCTAGTGGGACACATGTTTTAACCTGATGCAATCACTATTCAGCAAGATACATTAACTGAAATCTTATCTGTAAGGTGGGCAGTCTGACCAAAATTTTCTGAAATTGTTGGCTGTCCTGTATAATGTCAGGTATTTCCTGTCCCAGACTGAACCTCTGCTTCTTTATTTTTGGCTTCACAGGCCACTTTTAAACGAAATATAAATGTGTTAAGTGCAAAAACTTTTATTATTTACCAAAATGTCACTGCCTTGCAGGAGAAGTAACAGATCTTTGTAATATGATTGCATTATTGCTTCTTCACGGAATTTAGAAGAACCATATAATGTATCTTTTTACACATTCTGATGTCCCATAACAACTGTCTGATAGAGATTTGTAACAACTGTGAGCTTAACTCACAGTGAGAAGAGAACTTGTGGGGAGTCAAAAAAGAAGTTGATCTATGTAGAAAACTACAGTCTAGAAGTCAAAATGTAGAGAGATAATATTGATATCAACCAAAAGTAAAATTTTAATATGCCTATGGCAAATGAAAAGGAGACCAAAAGCTTTTTCAGTGTAAATGAATAGAAATGTAAGAAATATATAAATAGAAGTGCAAAAATTGAAGGCATTGCACAAATGGTGAAATGAAGACTGAAGGCAATTTAGGTATAGCAATAAAAGAAGAAATGCATTTCTTTCACATAGGACAGTGATATTGAAAAGAGAAAGAAAAGGTTGGATGGCTAAAAGGAAAGAAATGATGGAAATTGCTACATCTGAAATGGAATATACTGAGGGGAGGATTTTTTATTTTTTTTTTAATTGAAGGATAAAAGCTTGCAGTATAAAAGGATAGTATTAACACAATAATAAATGGGAAAACTATCCATGAAAGTATTCAGATTGGTATTTAATTTTATAAATATCACTGTAAGGCCCTGTGATATATTTCTAACAGAAGAGAAAATAAGATGAAGCAAAAAGGTGTTAAAGTGGGTCTTGGCTATATCTTGGAAAACATAAGCATGGGAGTAGTTTTGATGTACCAGTCCTGTGCTACATTTTCCCTAAATGAGGTTTTCCTACCACAAATTACCTTATGAACTTGAGATCTAAGGTTGAAATTACTACATCAGTTAAGGTAATTTCTAGCATGCAGGACTCTAGCCCAGAAAAATTTATGACTGAATATTTATCTTCCTTTAGGAAAATGGAAATTTGTGTTCTATAGGATAAGAAAGAAAGTTCAGAATAAAGTATCACCTTGTAAAGCCACTTTAAATTAGTTAAATCCAGGCTTCAATCAAAAAGCAGAAACTACTGGCATAGCTACTGGCATACAACTTAGTTGCATGTCTTAGGAAAACTTTCTTATGCTCAGTTGTCTAAGGGATACTCTGAAGAACAATTCATTAACCCTAACTATTCTATGATTCTATGGTTCTGTATCAAAGTTAAACTCCTCAGTTAGCCACTGGAGGAACCTTTCTTTTGCAGTGGCTATGGATAGAGTTGAGCTTCCTATTCTGGGGACTGTATTAGGTCTGTAAAAATCTGAAACCAGAATTGCTCTGCCAAGCTATAGTGTAAAAATGACAAAACACTAAATGAGGACTAGAGCCATAAAGCTTCTAAACTATATAAATTGGTACATTTCATCAGTTTATGTTTTATCACATCAAAGCTGACCTATGTAATTCACTTTAGTCTGATAACAGTGAGAATTCAAGTAGGTGCTATTTATACTTGAAACTATTAGTTCTGCAGTGACATTACTGGAAAAGACAAAGACTTTTAACTTCTGTAGCTATCGTATGAGAAATAGAGTTCACATTTCTTCTTTATCAAAAGTTACAGCCTGAGTACTTTAAGGAATTCTTAGCAATTTTACCAGTAGTGTAGTCAGATTTTGCATTGCTTTTGAATATTTAACTCTTCCTTTTCTCAAATCTCTGGTAGATTTTTAATTCAGTTATTATTAACAAACTTAATGTACGCTAACATATTTTTTTCCTTTTAGATTTCAATTATTCATATGTATCAAGTACTTGCTTATATTTCTTTTGGTTTTGGTGGCCATTGTATTTTGCTATGTACCCAATTTTTAATGGTACATTGCTCAGGGTTAAATTAGATATTGATCTCTATTGTTATCAGTTGCTTTAAGACATTTTTCATGATCTGGATTTATTTTTGAACCACTTGTTCATCTAGGTAGGTATTCTAAAGGACTGGTGATGGTTTTGATTTGTATGTAGTGAAGAATTTATGATTTCTACAGTGTTACCGGTCAGTAATAGCTACTAATCAGTAACTTCTGCAATTCAAGCCCTCTGCTATAATTTAATTAGAATACCAACACTATCTTTGAAATGGTGAAAAAAAGTATCATAAAGCCTGAAAATCCTGAGATCCGACTTGCAAATTTATAAATGAAACAAGTTAATGTTCTCAAAATGTTCACAAAAAAACCCCACCAGATAAATACCTTCAATCTAGTTTTCAATTCCCAACTCCTGGTAAAAAACTTGTTGTGGTCAACAGTCAATTATGCTGAAAAATGTCAATGACATATATACTTTGAGAGCAAGTGAAGAGCAGTGAAGGACCTATGATGATATAACTACACAGGGTTAAATAATTCTTCTTCAGAGGAAAGCAGAGCTAAACATACCTAAAGGTCACATGCCATCTCTTCAGACCATTTAAAGTTTCTGAAATGCCACTCTGAAGTAAAATAACCTCTCCAGTAGAGTCATTCTGTTAGAGAGCCAGCTAACATCAGTACTGAGATAAATGGGAGTACAGAAAACTGATTTTACACTTGTACTGTAAGTGTGGTCAAATGTAGGACAGTACCTAAAACACGATTCCATAGCACCGTTTTGCCTTAAAAATAGTAATGCAGAAAATATAGTTAAATACACCTTAATTTACACCTTTTTTCCCCTAGCTTTAGATGAAAATGTTCACTTCCAGGTTTTGTTTGCAATGTGGCACAAGCTTAATTTTCTTTGTACTTGTTTGTCTCTGTTGATAATATTTATAAAGAAACTGACCTTTTTCCTTCATCAATTGCATTGTCTCGCTCAGCAGTTTCTCTTACTGCAAACCAGTTCTTGCAATTTGACAGATAAATAAATGCGTACTTCCCTTCAAGCAAGACTGACAAAACTTTGATAGAGTAGCAAGTGAGGTTTTATGATATTTCAGTTTAATTATTTTCCAGCAGGATTATTTTAGCATGGAGAGATTGTTGAGATTAAATAAAAGTAGCATTTGCACAGATCTAATTTGATTGTACCAGATCTGTTTGCAGTTCTGTGTAAGCTTCTGGCTGCCAGCCTGCTTTTTTTCTTCCTCTTTATTTCCATTTTAGATGTTTCTGATTTGAGAAAGCTCATGTCTTTTTTGGCTCCTTGCCTCAGCTCTAACTGGTTAAGCTACAGTACTCTCCAACTGGGACCAGCCATCTCTTTTCAGGTGTTTCAGAGCTCACCATGGTTGAGTAACAGCAAGAACAATTAATGAAATATTCTATTACTGTCTCCTCCCTGCAGTGTTAAATAGTCTCCAGGGTATGTAGGCAGCAGGACGATGACATTTCGAGAAGCCTCAGCGCATTCTTGTCATCTTAAAAATAAATCATTTGGACTTATTTTTTCCTACCTAGAAATTAAGAGGATTCATAACAACCCTAGCATAGTTCAACATATATCTTAGCAGGTAGTTTTACTCACAGTTGTCAAAGAAGTCCTTTTGATAAACCAAAACTGTAAGTTAAGTTAAGCAGGCTAAACTGAGTATATAGTCAGGAGTGCCTATGTGAGGTGTCTTCCTTGACTTGATTCTTGGTGGATGTTTTCTTCCAAAGATGAGCAGAAAGTGGAAAGGAAATGTGATGTTTCTCATCTTCTGTTCTCTGGCAATGCTGGAAATCTTGTTTTGGTCTTTTCTTGTTGAGTATAAAACAAAAATCCAAGAGAGTAAAAACACTAGAAAGACTGGGTATTACATTTGAGTATGCCACTGAGGCAAAAAGTGATAGTGGCTTTATTTTTTCATTTATTTATTTACCCTGCTGCCACGTTTCCTTTGGTAAGACTGCATGCAGGTAAATGCAAGACAGATGAAAGTCATTTTAAGTATGTCTAAATACAGACTTACTCTCACCTTTAGACATATGATTTCTTATCCTACGAGTGATCAAAATGACTCCTTTCAATTGCTCTTTTGGGATATTAATAATATTGGAGGAAAAGATTATGTTAATTCTACTTGGGCAATTCTTCAGTCACTTTGTACTCTTCTGGAACAGAGCTACCATTACTATACTATTGTTTGCAAAATGAAGCTAACAGATGATCCGCAATTTAAAAAGACACTATGGCTGGTAAAAGTACTTAATACCTTGGAAATAAATTGATATAGGATATAGAGGATGTGTCTAAATAAACATAGTGATAATGTCCAAAGTCTTTGCATGTAATTTGCAAAGGAATTCAGTACAAATTTGGTACATTTAGAGTGCGTCATCAATTAAATAGAGTACACAAAAATTATGGAATCTCTAAGTTTATTATAATGAGAAAAATATTCTTTCTCTTTTAGAGGTCTATTACTAATATTTTACTTTTTCTTCCTGAAAACATTACTTTCGTCTCTTTTGTACATTTTTGCACATGAAAGTACATCTGAATACAGCTTTAAATGCATAAAAGAAATCATTATTTCAAAGAAAGATACTAGGTACCCAAAGAAAATTAACAAGAATCAAAGTTCCTTTCCAAAAGTGTCTCAGCAAGTATCCTACAATGTTCATCTGCAGTGAAGAATTATTTCATGCACTACTATGTACAGATTTATTCAATATTTCACATCAGCCAAACCCAGACTATTACTAAGAAATGAGGATATTTGCTTCTTTCTCTTTTCTCTGCCTAACCCGAAGTCTTTTGAGTGGAAGTACTCATCATTAGGCTCAGCTAGGTGTAAATGAGCCAAAAAAATCCAAGAATATCCATGACCTTTCACCTTGTTTGTAATGGGGCTGTTTTAATAAACATCAGAAAGAATCAAACAGAACTACAGAATCACAAGCCTTCCTGAACCAGCTCAGTCCAACCAGGAATATTATTAATGACTATTTGTGAAAAGTATTGTATTAACATAAATATCAAGATTTAACACTTCCCTGGGTGAATGTAGTTCTTCCAGTGTGGAGCTGGTGCATGTGCAAACCTGGAGGAAATGTTTATTGGAAAACTTTAAGCTAACTGGCCTACTGCCATCTGCCCATCTCAATTTTCAGCTTTCCTGAGCTTATCATTTCTAAAGAAGGTTTACAGCTTCATAGTCCTTCCAATTCTGTGGTAGAAATAGCAATAATGTTAGAGATGTTATTGTCCTGAAGCTGCTCTTCATATCTCTCTCCCAGGCAGTATTGAGTATTGTCCCTACTACCACAAAAAGACAAAAAAAAAAAAAAGCAGAAAACCCAAACAAACAAACAAACAAGCAAAAGCATGTTTCGGTTCTCCATAAACATCCTGATAGTTGATTGAGCAGAAATTACAATGGGGTAAAATCCTGCTGAACCCTGACTCCTGTCAGAGCTTGGAGGGGGATATCTGCTATGAATGGCTCTATTTTACTTGGCCCTACTTGCACTTCCAGTTTGAAGTCAAAGATTATATTGATTCTGGTTTCATACTGCACAATCTGTTCACTCTAAAAGGAGATTCCCTTATTCAACATTTATAATAATGAAATGATTGTCATGTGTGATAATTACTATTTCTGGTTTATTGATGAGAAAGACACCTTAACACAAATAATTAGTTTTAAAACCATAATAAAAATTAATTAACATATGTAATGCCCTTAAGGCTCTCATGCTCTCTCAGTCTTGCTTATTTTGTTCCAATCTCTGCGTTGTACAAGAATTCCTGACAAATTACAATTGTTTAGATGAAATTCATGTATTATTGATAAATGTGAAAAGTAGAAAAGGTAAGTAAAAGTCTTACTGATTAGTGCCTACTGAAGCCTCAGTTGTTAAACTCAGATTAGAGTGCATTCCACTGGAACAATGAACAGTGGTTACTTTTTAATAAAGGAATATTCCATCTCTTTTTAAAGTCAGCATCACCTATATTGGTTCATTTGTTAGTAATGGCTCTACATTTTATTTATAATAATATTACACTAATGACACCTCATAGTCAAACCTGTTTCTCTCTGAAAACTCCTAAAATAAAAGCCTTAAAATGTGCACACTGGCCTGTGCAATTATAGTATTCTACATTCAGCCTGGAAAAAAGTCATTAAATAATGACCTCTTAATTCAGGTCTATAGCACATGAAAAGGAAAAGCTCAGAGAAAAGATAATCTATTAACATCCAGCTGAGAAAAAGAATAGCTATAAAAGGTGGCACCAGTTCAGCTGTTTATTTATTCATAGATGCTAACCAAATAAGCTAGAAATGTCACAGCAGGCTTTTCTTACATGTTTACCATATCTGTTTTAGTAAGTTTCCTGTAAGATAAAAATAAATCAGAATCATATTAGCTTGCTTGTAAAACAAGAAATTTAACAGCAATGGCACTACACCCAGATCCTGGTGCTGATCTAAAAGATCTTATTTTAGGATTGTGGCCAAATGTCCCACATAATTTAGAAACAGGTCCACAGTAAAATGCAGAGCCCAAAGAGCTGCAGCCTTGAGAAAGTTAAAATGAAACTATTGATCTAAGATAAATTAAATTCTATAACAGTGTGGTCAGTGCGAGACTGATCCAGTACAGACAATTATTTATTTTATTTTATTTTATTTTATTTTATTTTATTTTATTTTATTTTATTTTATTTTAAATTGAATAATGAGCTCACTCTTTGCACCTTCTGTTTCAAATTCATGTGAACATGAAGATACAGGCTTTGAGCGCTTGGAAACTGTACTGAGATAGAAATGTTTTGTGGTTGTTTTTTAAAAAACTAGGCAAATAGACTTTCAGTAGACTTTGTCAGACTGAAAACTAAAATTTTGCAGCCTGCTAGTTCTTTAATACACTCTCCACTTTATGTAAGAGATACCCTGGTTATTTTGATGTATGCTGAACAATGATAAGGATTTTTTTTAAGGGGTGAAAGGAAAATAATCTCTGCTTCTGGGAAAGCCCATTCTTTTAACTGAAGGTTGATACAGTGTGTATCTAATGATAACTTTTATCTCTGGCTCATGGAGATACTTACTGAGCACTATGTTTTTCTGAGGTATTTTAGATTACAGTAAGTGTCATTTAATTCTCATTTGAGGTATAATAAATGCCCATAGATTCCTTAGATTCCTTGTAAGAGAGCATTTGTGTCATTTTCTACAAATTTATTACTATGGCTGCTAAGACATGATACGACCAAGGTTTGTGAATTTGGGATAGTCTGCCATTGTTTTGTGTTTTTTTTTTTTTTCTTTTTGCAGTGAATCAGAAAGCATCAGTAATTGGCACAATGAAAGAATATTTGAAATGTCTACATCAGCCTGCCCTGATCTGTGTTGTTTTGACATAAAATATAGGTATGTACTCAGGCTTTTGCTATTACAAAATTTACACTGTTGCCTACAAAAACATGCTCCTCAATCTATTTTAAATATTTGGCTTGCAAATAAGCAGAGCACAGCCTAACTATGAATCCCAAAACCATGTGAGAATTCATGCAATGTAGCACACCAATTCACATCAAAACTGGGAAATGGTGTTTTCAATTGTATTTCCCCGGAGACCTTTTCAATTCCCACACAAATGAAAATGTTACAGTTTTGAATGTTTTTGCTTTCTTGCTTATGTAGAAGCCTTAGAAGTGTAGATATAGTTTTCTGAAAAACTGGAAGATGTGACTGTTCATAATAAGAGAAAGAAACTGCAAGAAACAAAGAATTGTTTTCTGAACTGAGGACAACTACAGGGAAAAAAAAATGTAAACGGTAAGTACATCCCATGATCTTGTTTCAGTACAGGCTGTATATTGGATGAATTTTATCTCCTTATGTTCTCAGAATATTTTTCTCATTTACACATAGATTACTTTAATTTTCTTTATCTACTGCTTGAAGACAGTTCACCTACAAATCCTTTAGAATTCAACAGCTTAACCTCATATGTAAAGAGAGGTGCTTATGTCATTCAAAACTGATAAGAGACACATTCTTCTCTTACTTCATCTCCTCTATTTTAATAGTCAAAGATAAATTAGTGTTAGTAAGTAACATTCAAGGATTCACTGTCCAAAAGCTCTTGTAATCCAATAGTAAACTGAGATCACTGCAAAGAATTCTAGATTGGCTTAATCGGATATATGAGAGTGCATTACATCATAGCTTATTACTAATATATTTGCAAACATTAGATTGAATACTTCATGAATTATTTAGCATTTTTATTCAGAAACTGCTGAAAATTGAAAAGCTTTATGTTATGTTAACATTGGTTTTATTTTACCAGGTCATATTTATTAACCAACTACTTAACTGGTATTTCATGAAGTGAGATAGAAAAGAATACCAGATGAAGCATATACATAAAGAGAAGGATAGAGATTTTAAAAAACATTTGATGAATAATCTGGTAAGTAATCAGATTCTTATATAAACAGTCATTATAAATTTAATATCTTTTTGGCACATCTTTACTCTCAGGAATACTATTTTCTGAATCTCAAAAATTTGAAGCAGAGAAAATCTGAAAATATTATACAATATTTGCATATTTTTACTGGAAACATCTGATTTTTGCCCATATTCAGAATCAGTTTCTATATTTTTCCTTCATTCATCTTTTGTGTTCTGTCCTATGCAGTCAAAATGGTTAAAAGAGGATGAGTGACATTCTGTTCATAAATCAGAAAGGTGCAAATTAATTGTTGAATGAGGAAAGTTATTATTTGTGTCAATGTTCTGAAGATGCTCATTGTCACTTCCTGTTGGTCAGCATAATAATCAAATTTTGGGGATGGATTATGTAGTGCTTGAACATAAGAAAGTACATACTTGTTCAGATCCAGGATCTGTCCAGCCCTGTATCCCAGCAGTCATCCTAAGCAGAAGTAGGGGATAAATAAGAAGAGATCAAACATGCATGGTGGTTTCTCTGACTCTTCTTAGCACACAGAAATTCCTGAGCCTACAGTGATTACAGTGTTTAGCAACCTTCCAAACACCAGTCTTCCAAATACTGGTCCAGTTCTCCCCTTGAACCATAACAACACTTGGCAAAGGATTTCTGTAGGTTTACTTTCTGCTGTATTTCTGGCTAGGTTACTTCTATGCCATCCTGAAGAGTCACATCCTACATAAATATTCCTTGCAAGTAATAATTAGCTTTGACCATTTTTATTACCCTTCTCTGAACATTTCATAACCCTCAAAATTGGATACCAGTTGTTGGAATTAGAAAACCCACCACACAGCTGGAGTTAAAACTGAGGTGTGGGTTGTGACGGGTAGCTAGAAGCACTTCTACACCTTCAGTGCACGAGCAGAAAGATCAAATAAAATGTGGACCTTCTTTTGAATGGATTAAGTGACTTAGTGGCAAAGAAAAGTCAGAAATATTTAGTCCCTTCTGTATCTTGGTCTCCACTGGAAGAGTCTTCTTTCAGACCTCCCAAGTCTCTCCACCTAGTTGCAGAGTTTGAGGAAGACATGCTAATTGCAATAGAGAGGAAGGAGTCAGGGGCTTACAGTTGCGTGTATACAGGTTGATGTGATCAAACAGCATGCACCTAAGTGGGCTGATAGGGCTGGCTGGTGTCATTGTGAGGCCCCTCTAATACCTTTGAAAGATCACGGAAATTCGGAGGGCTCCCAAGTAACTAGAAAAAAGTGTGTACATATACATAGGCACACACAAATGTATTGTGCACACAGCAGCCATACAGAATAGCATTGACTGAAAATAGTGCCTTCGTCAGCACACAGAACTCATGCAAACACAAACACCATGGAACGCCTCATCTTTCTCCTCCACTCTGACTAACATTAAAGTTCATAGCGGAATACACAGATACACTACGTATTACTTCAGTAGATGGTCTTAAACACTGCAGGTATTCTGACCCCCATATGTCTCCTGGTCTCCTCTGGATGGTGGTTCTGGGACCTTTGAGCCGCTAAAGTTTTTAGTCCTATTCTAAGTGCCGGCCCTCAGGCATCAGATCATTTCATGCAGACTTAGACAATTTGTATCTCCCCAGTCACAGATTTGAGATACCCAGTTTATCCAGTGGGTGGCTCTAGATCCCTGATCTGCCCTGGTTTCTGGCACTTGGATCTACAAGCCCCTGAAGTTCATGCTCCAGCTTGAATTGTTAGTAGTCAGGCCACTTATTTTCCTTCCCATCCAGCTGGAAGTTTGTTAGCATACACAGGTACTCACTCAGAATAGGGAGTACAATCAGACAAAATACAGTTAGAAACAGGATTTAATGAGAATGTAGGACAGACTGCAGTGATGAAGTGCAGGGTATGGACAGAAAAGCATAGTGACCAGCATCCCATTCATATGTGGCTGGCACTTTTATCCCCTTTTCCCTTCCTTGTTCCTCCATGATCCCTCTCTTTCCCCCACTTCTGGGAAACTTCACATAATAAATCTTGCACATCACCACAGTCCCTTTTAAATATATTAATTTTTACAGAACCTCAAAATACTCTTCTCCCTGCATGTCCTAAAAAGTCCTATACTTTTAGACAACTACCCTTTTGACAAGGATTTGGTGTAGTCAGCTGTAGTACCATGGATCTGGTAGGTACATAAAACACTTCCTGCATTATTTGACTCAGAAAACAGTGATTACAGAGAGCTGGTTAAGAGTGGTGTTCCTTGGGGGCTGGTATCAGCCCACTAATGTTTAACACATTTAGTAATGATCTGGATCATGGAGGGAATTCAGCATGTCTGCAGATATACCACACCTAGGGAAGCCATTGATTCTCTGGAGGGAAGGGCTGCCATCCAGATGGCCCTTGAAAAGATGGAAGAATGGGTTGGCAGGAGCCTTAGAAGATTCAACAAGGGCAAATACAAAAGAGTCCAGTTCCTGGGATAAAATAAGTCTCTTATTAGAGTAATACAGGGGTGCAAATGACTGAACAGAATGTATTTCTTCACAAAAAGTCCTGAGGGTCATGATGGACAATAAATTGAAAATGAGTCACTGATTTGACCCTATGCTGGTAAAGGCTAACCACATAATTGTCTGCATTAGCAAGAAAATGGAATCGAATAAAGTAAACCGATTATTCCCTTATACTTAGCATTTCTTAAAAGCCTTTATCTGGAATACTGTGTCCAGTTTGGAGCCTCTAGTACAAAACAGAAATATGCAAACTGGAAAGAGTCCAGTGAAAAGCCACTAATTTAGGCCACCCAGTCCAGTGAAGAGCCACAGTATGGACATCTGAGGACAAGCTGAGTGAACTAGATCAAGAAGTGAAGGATCTAACTGCAGTCTTTCAGTACCTAAAGGTGGTTCATAGAGTAGATTTATTTCCAACATGTTCTGTTAAAGGGTAGAAGCAATAGTTCTGTTGCAACAAAAACTTCCATCTATATACTAGAGGAAAAAAGTCACAGTGAGGGTGTTTGAGCACTGGAGAGAAACTGTCTAACTCCATCCTTGGAGATTAGTAAAACTTGACTGGACAAAACTTTGAACACTGAAGTTGACTCTGCTTTGAAATGGACTATTTGAACCAGATGATCTCCCGAGATTCTGACTTTTTTTTTTTTTTTAATTTTTCTAGTTTATCTTCTCAGGGGTGAGGAAATGGAAAATGGAAATGAGATTTTATGCTGCCCACATTTCCACAGTGGCACAGATGCTAGTTTTGTTATGTTTTCTGTATTCTCCTAATACTTTCCAGTGTTTGATTTTCTTCCTAGCACACTAATGGTGGAAGGAGCTCAGATAAATTCCAAACTATTCTTAGATGTAAAAAAAAAACCAAAAAACAAACCACAAACTTGTAAATAATGAACACACAAAAATGTATGAGTTTATTTCACTGCTTCTTGCACGTCCCAAGACCCATCACCCAAATTTTCCTGCTTTATGTCTCTGTTCATGCCATGTAGCTCAGACATTTCATCTGAGAAACATCTCCCTAAAAGAAAAAGAATACATACGTCAAAAGAAGAAAATGAGATGAGCATTTATTGATATCAGGAAGTCATCACAAATTAAATGGGGTCAAGCTGTCCAGATATGCTTCAAAAGTATGGCAAGAAACTATTGCTATAGAGCCGTGGGAGTGAGTTGCCTGTACCTTAGACTTCAAGACTATATGCATATGACTTACTATGACTGCGGGACAACATATGCTGTGTATATGAAAAACAATGCTCCATTTACATTTGCAGGGAAATATACATTTTAGGACTTTCTCTTTGTTGGTAGGCCAAAAGCAGGCATCAATAATGCTCTGCAGCTCAAATACACATGAAGGAAATTAAGAGAAGTGGCATAAAATACATGGTCTTAATTTCTACAAGAGCATATGAATACTTTTGGATTCTTATCAAGATATTCAACTACAGTTTTTATTTGATTCTACACATCAGTTTGACATGCAACAAGGAAAATGAATAAAAGTAAAGAAGATAAGACCACAATTAGCTTTATTCACTGGAAAATAATGCAAGCAAAAAGGACAGACAAAATAATAAATAATTAAAATAATGATAAATATATAATTTTATCAACTTTCCAGAATTTTTACCAGTTGGACAGATCATGACCTCATCTGTTGCCAGTTACACTCACTAATAATTTGTATTTTGCTTTATTTTACAATAAAGCCACAGTTACATTACTCATAACACTAATGCATAACAGATGAATAAAAATTTGGGGGGGGGGGTGATCATTAATTCTTTTTCTGCGTTTTTTGTCTGGATATACTCATTCCTAAAATGTCTCTAGTAAAGGCTTTACAGAAAAAAACCCACACCAATAACTACTAAAGCAAAGAACTTCACAGGAAAGAAAATAGTATCAGAATGGAGTTAAGAATTTGGAAAGTTATTTTACTTTAAAGATCCATCTACCTGACAGTGGTTTTGTTATGCATGAATTAACTTTGACTTGTAATCTTTCCACGCTGACTTCAGAAAGCTCCTCTAATTCAACCAACCTTTATTAGGTCTGCCAAGTCTCTTGGCTTATCTGTGCAGCAGCCCATGGTCGTCATGGGAAGTACAGAACAACACACTTACCACATGTACTTTTTCGCTTTTTCTGGTGCTTTAAGATGTCCTGTTGACTTTGGAACAGCTCATGCCTTATTCTCCCTTGGAATCAGCTACAGACACTCACAACAGCTGGGAACTCAGCAGAGAAAAGCATAGCAAAAACTAACAAGAGAAAAGACAAAGTGTGTCAGCAAACCTGCCCCTTCCTTCCTTCTAAAAGACTAAATATTTTTTTTTCACTAGAGAAATATATCAGTCAAAGATGATACCAGTTATCTCATTAGTAGAAATGCTATTTTTCAATGAGAGATGTATTACACTTCTTGTGTCCTTTGTTCATTGTGTGAAAGAAAAGGTTTCTCAAAACATAAATTATCTTTCTGGAAAGAAATATAGAGCTGAGCCATAGCACAAATGACTGAACGAGTTGATTTGATCCTCCTGTGCTTTAAAGATGCTCACAAAGGAGCATCTGGTTTAGGAATCCAGGATGATATATGTTCTATTCTGATGTTTAGTTTATTGATATTAAAGATCTGCTTGAGTATTTGAGTTAATAAATGGGTTTTAATAAAATATTAATTGCAAAAAGATTTCTTAAATTCAACATTTCTGGTCAAAATCAAATCCCATGTAGATTTTGGTGATAGCAGCCACTAAGATGATGTGTCACATACAGATCTGAGCTTCTGCTGATGTTAATGTTAGTTACTGCACTAAATAGCGGGAAGGTTCCTAACTAAGCTAAATCCTTGCTCTGTCTGCTTTAGTTTGGCAACTTAAACCTTTCTGTACAACAACTTTTGTAGACATTTACTGAGGTTTGGCATAGGCCTCCTTTAGTCTTGTTTGCTGTTAAATTTCTTCCATTTGTAAGTAAAAAGAAAAACTAGAATTTTCAAGGCAGGGAAATAGAAGAAACAGTTAAGAAAGACTAATGTATTATTATTAAATTAAAAGAAATAAAATCCAGTACAAGTTTCAGAGTACTGAGAAAATTCTTTACAAAAAGAGTGTTTTAACAATCCCATTTAAAAAAGCCGGAACAACCTCCCAAAAAACTAAAGTACAACTGCATCACTGCTTTAAACATTTAGTATGATTCCAGTATTTTTTTCTAGTTTTACATCAGTACGTGTCCATTGTTACTTGTGTCACATCAATTCATTGGTAAAGTACTGGTGAAACATAGGTTAATGTGGAGTGTTTAGGTGTATTACCTCAACTACTGCTGAGAGAGTATTATGTTGTACTGCAGAGAGGTAGAATGTTTGACAGGATTGTCAGCATTTTCTATTAGAAATAGCATGTTGATATAGTGCAGAGAAAAGCATGTGTTAGCAAAGTATTTGCAACTTTAAGTCCCATAAGAAAGGAACAACTTGTTATGCATCTGTTATTGAGGAAGAATTGTAAAAAAATGTGATGAGTTTTATCTTAAAAATAAGATACATGCTTTTCTGATCAAAACTGTGGTAAAGTTTTGTAAAACATTGTAGGGCACACAAAAGTATTAATCATAGTTTGACCAGACTGTTTATGAACACAGATGCACAGGAAAGTTGGAGAAGGCAAGAGATTACAAAAGTTCTCTGTCATAAGGATTCAGAATATTTGCTGGTAGCAGCACTACTGCATTCCTCTAGGGTGTGAACATGTTTAAATGAGCAACTGGAAAAGAATATCCTTAGTCCTGTTCACCTTGGTCAGCAGACTTGAGTCAACAGGGAAAATTGAATTTAGTGCATCTGATACTGTAGAATTGGGGAATATTCTTGGCTTCCCCCTCTGTAGCACACAATTATATAACCAAATAGCACAA
Organism: Pezoporus flaviventris; assembly: GCF_033815535.1. Classification (NCBI taxonomy): domain Eukaryota; kingdom Metazoa; phylum Chordata; class Aves; order Psittaciformes; family Psittacidae; genus Pezoporus; species Pezoporus flaviventris. Next base: position 5,804,996 of record NW_026892603.1, read on the forward strand.
TAAACCCATTTATTTTAAGTCTTTAAGATTATTTATAAGTCAGGAAATTATACAGGCAAACATAATTTCAGTAACAACTCTAGGGATGAGGAAAAATTGGCAATATAGTAGATCTGGCCTTTAACCAAATGTCAAATAAAGTTGCATGGCAACGCTTGGGAATATTTAAAAGTGGCCGCTTACGACAAAAAAACTGCATGTCTGAAGTATGGCCTTTACTTGTTTAGTGTGCAGCTTAGTCTTATTATTTGTATTATGACAGAGCTGTAAAGCTACACTGAATTTGTCCTAGAGGCTTGGACATGGAGCATGGAGTAAAGATAATGGATGCAATGGAGAAACCTTTGAGGAAAGGAGTTCTGAGTGACAGATACCCCACAGAGCTAACTGTCATCAGTTGACAGTTTTGCCTTGTAAGTCTATAGTGGTTCTGTAGTGGTAGAAGAGTGATCAGAAGACCAGCTTAGTTGATTTTAGTAGACACACTTCATGCATTCAAGCAATATAGGATTTTAATGGTTAAGAGCTGACACACAAAGGGACCGAGGTGTCAGACTGCTAAGTATTCTACCGCTTTTTAAGTATCACTAAAAAATGCCTAGAGTAGGAGTCCAATATTCAAAAAAAGCATAATAAAACCTAACATACTGAATAGTCAGCTACTTACGGTTTCCAACAGGATATTCTGAAGACTTATCTGTAACACAAGCAAATCCACCACCAAATAATCACTAAACCAAGAGATTTTGTAGCAAATTCAGACCTCCAGATTCTGCAAATAGAATGAAACCATTGAGTAAAGATAAAGTCAGTGGAAAGATAAACAGAATATGGCCAATAACTGATTTGGTTTTTACTCAGCAAAGCACGTTTTGTCAAAAAAAAACACCCTACCCTGCTTTTTCTTTTATCCAGCCAACTGAAATGAGAGTGATCGAATGTAGAAGAATGTTGAAGTTTCCTCAGGCCAACAGTGTAAAAACCTGTCTAGAAATGTATCTTAATAAAATGAAAAATACCCCTTTTATGGAGGACTTTCAGTATAATAAACTTTTTAAAGAGACTATTAGGACTGAGTCAAGATTCTACAAAATAGGACAAAAATAAAATAATGATCATCAAGAAAATTACATTTTGAAGGTCAAAACTTGTAGACCTGCCAAAAATGAAAGAGAAACATTGCATTTGAGAAACATTGCAAGAGAAAACATTGCAAGAGAAAGAAATAGAATTATTATTGTTATTATTATTATTTTACTTTATTTCAATTATTAAACTGCTCTTAGCCCACAAGTTTTGCCTTTTTTTGATTCTCCTCCGCGTTGCACAGAGGGAAAAGGGGAGTGAGCAATAGGCTGCATGATACTTAGTTGCCTTCTGTGGTTAAACCACAACACTCAGTTGCTTTTAACCCCAATCTCAAGTGGGAGTCTCCTTTTGGGGTGTTCATGAGTGCCAGAGGAGCAGAGTCCTGCACTTAACATCTACATTCTTACTGTTAGTTTCACTTTCAAAAATCTCTTCTGATAACACCTGAGATAACTATTGCATTGCCTTTTCATTATTGCAATGTACTTGTGAGATTAAAAAAAGGGTTTTTTAAACTCTTATCTCACTCATATATATAAGGAAGTCAGTGAAACCACAAGTACAGGATGAATTCACCTGAAAGCACTAATCCAAAGCTGCTATATGTATTCCTGGGTGTCATATTCCCCTATTATACTAAATTGCACCCATATGTTTTCAAAATGGGATACACTTTGGCCATTCCCCTGTTACACAGGTTTGTGGTGTGATAAGAAATAAACTGATACTCAGCTCTATTGCTATTCAGACTAGAAGGTGGGCAGTGTGAGAAACACATGGATGCATGATCTTACGCAGTATGGAATTCAAGTACTAATGATTTTTGGAGAAACACAGCATAAAATTATCAATTTGATTTTATTACTGATGTACTTCGAAAACACCTAGTGAATGTACTCTAATCCTTCCATGTCATTAAATAATTGCAAAGATATTGCTAGGTTGTCAGGTTGGTGGTTTGGTTTTGTATTTTCCTTTTGCATCTGGACAAGAACATGCGGTTTCATATGCACTTAAGAAAAAAAAAAAGAAAAAAAAATCCTCACCACCATGATTTGCCCTATGCATGTTTGCAGTTTTGTAATATTCACACTCAAAACAATTATGCAGAGAAGACAGAATGAAAAAAATCTTATGCTCACATTACCTATCTGCAACTATGTAAGAGCAGATGTGGCTCAGGATGACTGTCTTACAAGTAAAGTAAATGCAAGACTTTTATCTTATCCTATCTTCTTGTATAAAATCTTCATTCCAACTAACATATTCTTAAAAATACCGCTTCTTAAAAAAATAGGGTTTGGATAATCTGCATCTTTAGATAACAATCTAAGTATTCTTTATGTCTAAGACTAGATATGTTCTTCAGTTATTAATAGTAGTTCTGCAGTTCAGTTTTCCAACTCTTATGTATGGTTTTCACAACTTTTCCTGTGACTTTTATGATAGAACTCCACTTCTGAATATGAATTTTGCTGCTTTCTTTTTTTCCTTTATGCCTTGGGGAGGTGGAAGAGGAGAGCTGAAGATGAAGTAATATAATACTCACATACCCTGGACATTAGGGGCCTCTTCTAAAACTGTGTTTGTGCAGATCTGGCTGATGTTCCTTGGTTCAGAGGGAGAGCAGAGAAACATTTCCTTCAAGCATGGTATTAGGATAAAGAGGACACACTTTTCCCACTACATTATTGAGCTTTTTTTTCTATTTGATTACAAAAAATATATATTACCATCCAGGTTATACTGAAATACTCTCTTGATTTAAAATAATGTGTACTTATAGGACAGATACCATCCAAACAATATCTTTTGGAAATTGTCCACAACTATCACCTTGCTTTTGTTTGTTGTATCTTAGATTTGATTAATGCCTGCAATGTTTCTATTTTTCTCTTTTTTCTCCTGAAAGTGTATTTTAATCAGAATGGGGAGCATTATCTAATGTTAGAGCTGTACAATTTTCTCCTAAAAGGAAGTTTTCAGCTGTAATTTTTCATAGACTTAAAAAACTGAAATTAGATTTTCCCTGTTGATCGGTCCCAATTTACAGGAAATTTGATCAGACCATTATTTTTTATAATCCAGAAATCCTCTGTTTTGCAAACTGGCAAACAGCCCACAAATAAATACAAAAATTTAAGCTGCTATGTCTAAGAAGATTCTGTTCTTAATGAGTTTAGGCCAGACCTTCAAACTTTTTATAATCACAGCAAAAATGATCATTTTCCAGCCTAAGGGTGTAGGGATGAAGCAGGACTTTGCAGTGAAGACTGAAGCTTCTCTAAGGAAGCCTGAGCCAAGGCTGACCAGAGAGCTGATATTTACCTCTTGTACGGTTTTCAGGACTCTCCTGTCAGGCCCAACACAAGGAAACATAAATTGATTCAGAGCAAAAACAGAGCAAACACAATTCAATAAAGTCGTGAGGTTATGTGTCACTTCATTATTATTAGGATGGCTAAGGCAGTAAGATGGGCAGACACTAGGTCTGGGACAAGCAGGGTCAGTTTGATTCATTCCGCTAATGCTGGTTTCTTCAATAACCTATTGTTCTTAACACACCATGAGCAAAAGGGGCCAAAGATCATGCAAACCTACTAGACCTGCCAATGGACAATGCAATAGCCTCATGTAGAGAAGTTCTGTTTCTTTCATTTTTAAATTTAAAAGGGCAGGACATGACACAGAAACAGAGGTCCAGTTTTGTGTTACAGTAAAGCAGATAACCACTGCTCTACCTTTTCCTATTTCTGTTTCTCTGAGTTGTTCTGGCTATTTTTAGGTATATGTGAAGTCTATGAAAATATAGTGTCTTGAACATGCTAAGTGCTGCTTCATGTAATTTGAGAAACCAGTTCATAAGTCTTAAACTGCCTACTGGAAAAAAGCAAGTACCATTGTCTTGCTGGTTCAGCTTGCTATCTGTAACGTGGGGATAATACTAGCCCCTCACATCACTCTGCAGTTTGTGAAGATAAATTAATGCTTGCGGAGCATCACAGTGCAGAGTGCCAGAGAAAAGCCCATGAGGAAATTAATAATTCTGTCTTCATCGCAGCCTCTGAATAACGTGCAGTAGATAAGGCTTAAGTCCACAAAATGAACAATGAGGGTAAAATAAAACACTGAATAGCTGTTCTTTTTTAATTGATCACCATCCATTCTGTTCACTCAATAGAGTAGGGGTCCTGTGAAGAAAAAATGCAGTGTGTGATTATGTATTAAAAGCCTGTATCATAAAGCACATCCTCAAGGAAAAGGAACTATGGCCACAAAGGCCATTGAGTTCTTTCATTTTGTACTTGTAAGAATTTGATTTTGCCTCGGTAATATATACCACGTTTTTTTGTATAAATCTCTCCCTTACTGTTATCTACCCCCAACTGAACACAGTCCCTTGAACTCTACTTCAAAAAATATTCCAATAGATGTAAAATGTTTTTCCACAGATGCTTTTTCCCACAGATGTTTTCTCTATTCATTTCTTCACATCTTCTCCCCTCATCTCTCCTTCGTTCTTTTGTGCTGTTCATGCCAATAATTCCTCTAGAAGGGGAAATGTGTTGGCTTCTTCAGAAGCTCAGATAATTGCAGTACTTTCTAAAGCTCAATGACTTTGTGCCTTTAGCAGCCTAAATTCAAGTATGATACTCATACCTTACTTAAGTCTTCTTTTTCATTGGGAGAATCAAAAGTCAGGATCAGTCAGCTACTTTACATAACTTAATACCTTTCAAACTTGGTTTTTGCTTAGATTGTTTCTTTTCATTTTTCTCTTCCAGAACTGTATCTTATGTTTTCTTCCATTTGTTGACAGACTTTTCATTACAGTGAAAATTAGGATACAGTCATTTTGTCTAATAACACTGATTATATTTTATTGTCTTTTATTAAATGATCTGAGAAAGGAATCAAGTCTGTGCTGAGATGCTAAAAGAAACACAAGTCAGGTCATGTTAATTATGTCAATATATACTGGTTTATATGCTGAAGAGGGAACAGGGTGAAATCAAGTAGTACTTTTAAAATTTAATCACTACAGGAAAATTAAAATTTTCAGCTCCTACCAAGCACAGTTCAAATTATCAAAGTTTTACCAATTAAAAACAATTCCTTTTCTTCCCAAATTTGTTTTCATGCTTATAAGTTTTGTATCCTTCTTGGCAACTTTTAGCAGTTATTAAAAAATCTCAAATATATATAGGCAAATATAAAATGGGATTCCAGTGAAGTAAAAATTATCAAGTTTGCTTAAGGGGGTAAGTGGACATTTTTATCATAAAAAATCACCTTACCAGTGTTCAGTCTTCATGTTCTATTTCAGCCTCTGGACACTCATATTGAAATTAGGATTCTCCTTTGAGAGCTATCAAGGTATACACCATGCATAATAAACACAACGTAGGCTTCAGACAATCTAGTTGTATGAAAGTGAGTGCTGATAACATTGCTATTTAGGGACAGGAGACAAAGAAACATCAGCATCAGGAAGATGCTGATAAATGAATGCATGGGCTTTGATACTGTGCAAACTGGTTGCACTGATCAAAATCCAGCACCTAATGCAGGACACATTAAATCTCAAATAAACAGCTGATTTCTGGACTAGAATCTGGAAACCTGGGCCAGAAATGCACATTTGTTGTGGCTAAAAGATTCTGGTTGTGTAGCTGTATGGGACCAGTTGAGTTAATATGTCATTAACAGACTCTTCAACAAGAAAGTTGTCAAATGGGAAAATACTCTGTTATAAAGGTATACTTTTAGTCTTCAAGATTCAATTATGAAGAGCTTTAATTAAAAGATACATTCTTAGGCATATAAAGTCTGAATACAGTAATTGAAAGTCAGATTTTAAGAAGACTGCTGAATAGAGATGAAAATTATAGTCATTGAGCTAACATTGTAACTATCAGAGCAGAAGTTATAGTCTGATACATACAGTAAAATGTCTAAAAATCTTATCCATATCCAAATATTTTATTTATTTATTTATTTACCTCTTTCCAGTTCTTTATGTTCTGGAAATATAAAATTTCTGGAAATGTAAAAATCTGCACAATTACATTTATCAAAAGAGCCAGCCCTTTGGTGTATATGTGGGGGATGTGAAACTATGGAGATTTTGCCAAACTGATGTTGAAGAGCAAGCAAGAGTACAACTTAGGTGTTTATGTCTCAGATCCAATTAAGAAGCAGTACTAATTCATATAAATACTAATATTAGTGACTGAAAGATATTTTCTTTATTAAGAGTATCACTAGAATCAGAGAATCATGTTGGAAGGAGGCCTGGCGGACATCCAGTTCAACTCCTCCACTCAACCCAGGTCCAAGGACCTCCAAAGATAGAGATTCACCAGCTTCTGGGCACTCATTTAAATATTTGAGAAAAACTATTTACATTCCTTGTTTATAACATTCAAATTAAAGTAAAATTAAATTTTACTTTGAAGGCGTACATAGATTTGGATCAGATATTGAGGTAGTGTCTTAGGCAATCTGAATACTAAGGGAACAGAGAGAAGAAATTTAAAAATTGGTATATTTTCAACAAGTTTATTTTTGCAAGAATATAATTGCAATAAAAGTAGGGTGCCTGTTTGCACTTTATGTCAGCTGCTACATGGTGAAATAGTCTTCATGTGTGTTTTGTTGAAAAAAGATTATAAGAAAATATCTTTCTTGCTGCCACTGATTGTAGCAATCAGAAGTTTGCTAAGACTATATAAGATACAGCTTAGCTGTATAAAAAGTTAAGCTGACTCAAGGACATTTAATACATTGCTCTAATAGTGTGGATTGGAGAAACATAAAAACATTATAAATCTTATCTGATTTAATTTTCTGGCCCTCAGTATGTGAGTTTTAATATTTCACACATAAAAAGTACCAAGAAAAAATACTGCATGTTAATACAGTGAACACAAGGGAAACCGTTTTCATTTGCATAGATAAGATTCATATTGCAAGGGTCAAGCTGGTGTAATACAAACATGATTTTTAACAAAATACATAGCATAACATTTAACATTATTGTTTATTCTAAGATTAGTGAGATTCCCAGTGGTGCTGTGTATCTCAGTACTTCAGATCTTGTATTTTCATGTCAGTCTGTGCTATTAGGCTAACTTTTCTAGTACAATCATATCATGAACAAGAATTTGACTTCATGAATATCTCATGTTGCCAATCCTATCATCCAACTCTTTTTGATATAAAATTATTTGATGGCTGACAAATGTTATGATTTTAGCTTGTAAACTTTTAATGCAAATAACCTTTAATTTTTAGCTTATTTTTTACATGCTTCAGGCAGATAATACCCAGTGCATTTTCATTACCCACTAAGAAAACAGGGAGATGGTTGTTTGCAACTCTTTCCTGAAGCCTCTTCACTATACAAGTCTATGCATAGTGAAATGTTTTGTGTGTGCCACTGAAATGGTCTGCTGCAGACTTGTTAACTCAGAAATGAAAATATTTCCCAGATAGTAAAGGATCCTAACTAGTCTTTGGAAAGGGCAGTGTCTCACCTTGAAACTATCTGCCCTCTCTATGGCCACAAAGTGATTTTAGTTGTCTGTGAAGGAATTTTGTATACAGAGAGAGGAATCGAATTGTTCTTAAGTGATAATTAAGCGTACTGGTAAAAGAAGACCTAAGACGGACCACTCAATGAGCTCTCTTGGTGATTCAGGATTAATTTCACTGGAATTAATGGGCTAGACTCCAATTTACTGGGATGTAACACAACTGAATTAGAAACACTATGTTTGTGAAGAAAATATATGTTTATATGGTGCAGAAAAAACATAATCATAACAAAGCAAAAAGTATTTGCACCAGGGATAGGGACTACACCAAAAAGCTTTCTCTCATTTCTGCAGAAGAGAAGTGGAGAGGAGCTGTGGTGTCAATGATATAGGATAGCAACCTCTATCCATCAGCTAACTATATGGCAACATCTAATTGTGCTCCGCAACGGTAATTGATATGGCCTAAAACACCCCATATGCATGGCACTTCAAAACAGAGATAAAAAGCAAGTCTGCTCTTCCAGAGAGTATATAATCTTGCAGCTTTTTCACTAAAGGCAATTCAGTGAATGCAGCTAAGCAGTGAAGTTGATGATTGACACCTAGACAAAGCTGAAAGAATCTCTATGCAAGAGAGTCACATTAAAAAACTCAAAACCCAAGGATCATGTTTAATCCCTGAAAGGGATCATATTGTTTATGTGGGACACTTAATACAACAGGATTCTGACTGACCTGTCTGGAAGAGACTGCAGTTCAGATTGATAACAATAAACACGAAACAGGCCCTGCAGATTTGGAGTAGTCCTTCAGAGCAACGAAAGTAATGGGGAGGAAAGAAGGCCTGTCATTTATTGTATATGTCACAAGCAATATAAATTGCATAAGTAGCGTCATCTGGCTTCTTGCCACCAAAGAGGTAAAAACATTCAGCACATGAAGCAGCAGCTGTGGCAGCACTGAAAGCTGGTGAAACCAATTTAGGAGCATTAGTAAAGGAAGTAGCAGGTGTGGAGACATCCTGCTGCTGACTTGTTTTCTGGAGTGACTTGACAGATCTACCTGTTATGACTCCTGCCAAAATAAGAGATGCTGTTGCTCTATCTAACTTGCCACTATCTTTGGCAAATAGGTCAATAATTTTTGTTCAGAGTGACAGAATTTAAGCAATCTGAGACTTTGTTTCAAAAGTTATATTTAAAGAGTAAAAGGTTACATTTTATTTTGCTTTTTTGTCTGCTCAGTTCCCAGAGTGCTATTGACAGCAGCAGTATGTTCCTGCAGTGCTGTATCTGCTGCCTTTATTATCTTGCTTGACCAACAAGCAGTGCAATTTTGATCATCAAAGAGAGCATCTATTGGAATGAGATGGGATTCCAGGAAGGTTATCGTGGGTGGGGGAGGGGGTCATTTTGAGAGAGAAGTATGAGAAATGGGTCAGCCTTTTAAAGACAACTGCCTGTCAAAAAGGTTTCAAATACATGAACAGTATCAGCAAAAGATGAATAATTCCCTGACAAAATGCACAGAAAGCAGATAAATCTGTCCTCTTTTGGGCATGACACCTTGGTTCTACACAAATGTCTAAAGTGGCTTTGACTGTTCTTTTCAAGTGGAGTCCAAAAGAAACAAGATAATGTCAGAGCATACCACTGTGAGCCCACCAGATCAGTGAGGCTGGATTTTGTGAGGAAAGATTAACCATCAGGAAGACTAAAAAAATATATTACCTGAGACAGAGCAAATGCCTAAGGTCAGAGTGTGATTTCATTTAAGCCAGCATCAATCTGGATTTCCTCCACCAGTTTCAAGACAGTTGTCTTCAGTAGAGATGCTCTGGATTTACAGCCATGTAAGTAAGACTACCACTTAGTACACTGGATACTGTGAAGTGATATGCAGATAGAAACATTCAGAGCCAAACTCTGCCCCGGGTTATATCCATGCAACTCCTCTGAAGTCACTAAGTGCTCTCTTTGTCTCTAATGCTTTGCAGTATTTCTTGTCTCCTGTATAATACTTTTCTTTCCCTGACACTACCTTCTGCAGTTCCCTCCAAAAAAATGGTGATGAAGTGGTAGAGCAGTGACCTTTTGTAATGAGAAATACCAGAACACTCTCTGCCTCACCATGTTTTAACTGTTTCCTTTGCTGTACAGCTGGCAACAAGGGACTACTTTTCACCTCCTTCTCAGTTCAACAATGGCAGCCTACAGGATTTTCAAGGCCATTTTTATTGGTTTCATATTTGCATCTGAATGAGAATCAGCCTCATATTTGTTTTCACAAACCTACAGGAAAAAAATGTGCCTCCTGTGTTAGGTGCAGAATGATGGGTGAACTTAATGGAGGCCTCACATAAATTCTAGAGAGAGGTGGATTCTATGCCTGGTGAAATTGCAGTGGGATAGTAGGTTACTAGGGTTTGAGAGGTACAGAGTTAGAGAAAACTTGCAATGCTGTGTGGCAGCACATCTGCAGTGTGCTACTTCTCCTAGTTCTGTGGCTCTGAGTGCAGAGTGAAGATCTGTGTGGATAATAAAGACATTTCCCAGAACTTGCCTAAATACCAGGGACACTAATAAATCACTTCAGGTAGAGTAATGTGTCCCTGTAGAACTGCATTTTCAACTTTTTGGCAACTCTGTTTTTTTTGTAACCCATACTGCAGAGTGATACCTTTAGGCCAGCTAAACTGACTGCTTGAGAGGCAGACCATTTTTCATACATTCCTCCAGTTTTAGTTCTTTTTTGTCACCTGATAACATAATCAAAGGATCAGGGAGTTGGACATTGGGGCACACTATGTTTTAAAAACATCCAACCTTCATAATCTTATTTATTAAAAAGAAAACGTATCTATATTATGCCTCCCTCTTTAAATTAAAATTTAACTGAAGGTTCTTACTGTATTCCTGTACTTCCTAGAAAAGAGATGGAAAAAAGTAAAAGCATAATTTTATCCTTCCAGAAATATTCACAACCTTTCTATAATACCTGCTCTTTCACCTCATTAAAGTTTAAACTTACTTTACTTTTACTCCTCTAACATGAACATCCACAATTTACTTCAAAACTTGAGTCATCACATCCCCAGGTTCAGGGGTTTGTTCAAGAAGGGAATGGCTATAAGGAAAGAAGGCTGGGATGGCTGAAGGCAGTGTTGCTCAAGCGGAATGAAGATAGGAATGGTCGAGGGGCCAAAGAGCATACAGGGAGACAGGAACAGAAGGCACGATTTCAGAGTGTCAAAGAGCAAATAAAACCTTGACATTTCAGAGCAAAGAATCAAAGCACAAGGACAAAGATATGAGGATCAAAATGTGGAGACATACATTAAGTGTGAGGAAAATGGAAGAATTCAAAGGATATGAGAAGGAAGAAAAGGGGGAAGAGCTGAAACAACAAGTAGTTGAAGCAGGGAAAAAGATGGTAAAGAAATAATTTTAAATTATGAGAGAAAGAAAGAACAAGTGGAGGCAAAGACAAAATGGGCAGGAAAGTCCTCTGAAATGTGACTTTTCTAGAGAGATGAGCCATGCAGCAGAAAGGAAAAGTATTATGCTTTTTTGTGAAAGCAGGTTTGTAATGCATACACAGACTACTTCTATAGTAGTCTGTGTAGGTTTTCCATTTGCTGCCTGGATTTTGTTTCCCATTTACTCTCAATTTGTTTCAGATAATGGTTTGCTAACATTAAAATAGTATGTACATGCTCTTCCTGTTTGCTTTCTCTCCACAGGTTCTCAGATTTGTAATCCAAAGCAATCTTACTTTTGTGGTCTCTCACAGGCAAACTCTGACACTGTGTGGATCATTGTGATGTCTGTTCCATGGAGTTTCTTATGGGTAACAATTGATGCTGATGTAAAAATTGCCTTTTCATCCCCACTTTTCATCCTTTGCTTTATAGACCTTGGTTTATAATTTTATGTTAGGGAAAGCCAGAATTTAGTAGACAATGTTTGCCAACAATAGTCATTTAAATGACCATAAAGTAGTATGTAATAATATACTTTTGCAAAGCTTGGTAGCCAGTTACCATGTACCACATCTGTACCTGATCAAAGTATGCTCCAGTCAGTAATACTCATGTAATAAGCATGAGTAACCCATAGGACAACTGAGCAGGTCCTGATGAAACATCATGGTTATTGTTAAAAGTTATCTGGGGAACCACCTATGCACTGGAGAGGATGTCCTGAAGTGCACGCTGTGGAAATAACCCCATTACTTTTTTTTTATTTTCCCAGCTAGCCACTGGAGAGTGTTATTTTTTGTTTTTAATTTCCTGGTTTTATTTTTCTTTTATTTAGAGTTGACATATGCTACCACATATGTACCCACAAATAACTCTTAACTCACTTAAGCCAGTATCAGTATCCTTTGTGCAACATCGGAGTCCTTCTTGGTGATTTTATCCAAAGCAGTAGAGATCAACAGTCTAGATTTACTCCTACCCCAATTCATCTTTGTGTTAGATTGCATTTTAGGGGTCATCTTTGTAGGGGAATCTATTTGTAATTCAATGACAGTCTTTAATTCTTTCCAGATTTTATTTTTTTTTTCCTGAAATAGATTTGTATTTGTATTGTATAATGTATTCCAATTAATATTTCATGCAAGTAAATCCTTTTGGTAGATGTTTACTGCAGTTGGTTTGATAGAGTCAACAGTTCTTTAAATAACTTGTATAATCTCTTAATCTGTGATAATTAATGAATGAATACATAAACAGAAATTGTTGTATACAATTCAATTAGAGCAGCTTTCTCTGTTGCATTTGTAATCTGCTTGTGTTAGCAGCTCCTTAGTTTCCTTTATGCCATCTCTGTTACTTAGAATAAGCAAATAGAAACACAAATTGAAGATTTCTGAGCTTGTTCATTCTTACTGCATTGTGGTATAGATAATTTCATAGAATCACAGAACAGTTTGGCCTGAAAGGGACCTTGAAGATCAGATAGTTCCACCTCCCCACCATGGGCAGGGACACCTCCCAATAGACCAAGTTGCTCAAACCCCCATCCATCATGGCCTTGCACACTTCCACAAGTTGTCCCTTTAGGCTTACTAGAGTGGACAAATTCCCAGCTACTTTGAGCTTCTGAGCTGACAAAAGCACTGCACACTAGTGAAACTGCTGAAGGACTGGGTATCTTTAAGCAGTCACTCCACACCACCAATCGAAAATGACATAACACAGATTAGATGCTTGAAAAAGAAGTGCTGACCTTTTAGTAGGTAAACCACCAATGCAGTTTTACCTATTATACAGCTCTGTAGTACTGTATTTCAAAAAACGTTTTTGAAAATGCCATACATTCAATCATTGTTGCTAAGGATTTTTTAGGAGAGTCAACAGAATTGGCAGAAAAATAACCAGAAAAATTAACTTGCTTAATATGTGCATCTAATTATTTTCTTCCTTGAATATTAATTTTTATAGTTCCCCATGTCCTTTTCCAGTTATACCTTCTCATCACATTTCGTTTGCTGTAAACAGTACTCTATCAAAAGAAATTTAGAAACATCTCTCTGCTACATGAGCTATGACATTTGACTTTCCCTTTTGATCTCACCATAGACACTTCTTCACACAGATTTCCCACGTTACTACAAAAATGAGATGAAGCATTTTGTTTTTTCACCCACTTCTGCTTTCTACCCTTCTCAGCTTACATATAAATACTGGATCATGTTTCCAGCGTACCATGTCAGCTCCTAGCTATTCCTGATCCAGAAACTCACGTCAGTAAAGACGCTTGGATTGGTTTCATTTTTTATGTTTCTCCTCATTTTCACTCTCTTCCAAAGGTAAGTAACTAAGATTGCAAAGGCAGCAATCTTACAATATTAAGTATTGTATATTATCCTACAATATTCTTTTCTTCTTCGAGCATGTTTGTATCTCCAACTTTATTGCTGTTCCAGGAAACTTCAGATGTTGTAGATTTCTACTTCAGTTTCTGAGGAAAATTGTAGGAGCAAACAGACTTGACTGTATTAAAATTGTTATGATCAGAGCTTTGAGCTTCAGGGATGGCTTAATAGCTGAGGTTACAAGGGGATGTAAATTGGCCAGGGATATCATACAGATAGCAGGAACTGTAAGGAATAAAAGTACTTAGTAAAGACTACCCATTTATCCTTCAAGCCTCTAGAGCACAATGTTTTTATATAACTTCCATTGCTGGTAGGATCATAACAAATATTGTATTACTCCACAATATTTTTTTCCTTCTTTGGAAAAATGACAACAAAACCCATATTTTTTGAAGGTGTGTGTCCAAATATCTAAACTGGACATGAAAACGGAGAAAACTAGAACTGTTGGTAATTTCTTAAACTGTTTTATTCAGAATGAAGTTAGAATGCCAGCAAAACCCAAATGAAACATAATAGCTCTCCGCACCAATCTCTTCCTGCAAAGTGATGGCTTAGGCAAAAGGAAAAACAGAAAGCATTTTACTGGAACTATGCTGGTTTTGACTAAGATTCATGAAACTCTTTTGGAATGGTTCTTCTCAAGTGCTCTTCATTTGTAGCTGTTTCACTCCATATAAACAAACATGTAGTGGACAACAGAGTGTCTCTGAAATCTGGTGAGTTATGATATTCACCCAGAATTACAAATTCAATAAATTGAAATCCTTCCTTATAATGTCAGGTATGTGGCATTTACATCTAATCCCCTTTTACTTCATTTTTTAATCATTAATTTCAAAATTTCAGAGAGAGAGAAACAATCTAAAGAACATTGGTGGGGTGCGAAATGTGTTTCTGCCTATATCAAACACAGGTTAAACCAAAATCATATCTCTATTCCTAAAATATGAGAGAAGGTTGATCATTTACTTCAGGAAATTATTGCTTTTACTGGGTTTGGCTATGCCCTTCACCACAAAATATATCTAATGTACACAAAGCAACAAAATTGGTATTTATGCATAATATTGTTGACTTGGTACAAATATTTGTCTTTGAAAACTGTGTATCTTTCTCCTGTTTGTTAGTGAAATAACTCATACCTTGGAGCAGTAGTTTCATATTCACAGGACTTTGTCTTAAAATTTAAGACTTCATTGTGACACACACGTTGCAGTCTGGCATTTACCTACATTAAGATGAAGTTTTTTATTGCAATCTGCTCTTGTCTCAACAGACATTAGTGATTTTTTTACACTGGTCAAGAAAATAGAAGCCTATAAATGTATGTATCCAAATTATTAATAGTCTGAGATACTAGCAGTTTTCTGAATATTCCTGAAACACCTTTCAAAAATCAGATAAGACTGTAGTTGGGAAATCTCATAGGTTTTCTATCTTCCATCACCAGTGGTACAAAAGCCATGCTTACATGTACTCTGAATGATGGGAAAGTGAGATGGTGTATTATGAAAAAAGACTTTTCCTGATGAAAAGTATAATTTTTTGCATTAAAGAAAAGATTGCAGTTTTTTGTAATATGTGATATGGACCTTTCATCACAGCAATATTATGCAATTTTTATTATGTGCAATTTTATTATATTATTTACCCAAAGTTTTGAAGTAAACCATACTATCCACTATTCAAAGTAATACAAAAAATTCTGACATTATGTTTAGCAGGAATATATCTTTACAAGTGAGTATTTGGTGGCTGCTAATTTTTAGTTTTTTTTTTCAACTCTTTCATATTGTGAGGATATTCCAGTTTATGAGATATACCTGTCCTCCCTATGGGCTCCATGGTGAATGCCTCTGGCACTCTGTTTATGAGAAGAACCTTACAAGGATCGATGTCTACCTGGATACAGTGTGATGCCAGTTTTGCCCCACAGATACAGAAGGAGAGTGAAGCACAGCCATATTATTTTGTTATTATGCAATAACATTACGAAAAGATAGACCTTGGTTGAGTCAAAAAATTGTCAGTGATTTTTCTTGCTCAGTCAGATGCAAGATTGCTCCTCAAGAAAGAATACACTGGGAAATTGTGCTCTTTGCTTTAGTTTTGAGTCCCTCTTAGAGTCACCCCCACAAAAAAAAAAAAAAAAAAGTCCGAAGCTGAGTCTTTTGAGGAGTTTTTCAAAGCAAAATGCTATGCTTTTAATAACTATTGATGGAGTAAAAAAATATGGGTATCTAATCCTTCGTCCTTCATTCAGTCCCATTTCTTTCAGAATTTTTAGTATTAAGTTTTTTCCTATTTCCTGTCAATTCATTAGCTCATTCACATACAAATGTATACTGACTTTAAGAAATGAGATTATTAAGTAATGTCCTAGATCTCTATGTTAGCTTTCAAATATACTGCCTGCCATATCTTCAGGACACATTAAATAGTCTAATTTTGTATCTTTGAATGCTTTTTGTAACATGTATTACAGTGAGTCTATGAAATCGCAGATTGTGAATAATAATTTCTATGTCTTTCAGAATGGTGTTCTTTCCAAATATTTTAGGAAACTATTATTTCTCTCTTTTGCTCTGAAGAAAGTGCTGTTTAGTTTTAAACATGTAAGGAAAATGAATAATACATATATAATCAGGTAAAAAGAAAGAGACATTTAAAATAATGTGTAGCCTCAATAAAATTGCATAGCATAGAAAATGATTCTTCTGTTACTTAGATTATTTTTTCTCCTTTTGGTATTTGTTTCATTCACATCAATACTGAATTTTGGGGGGATTTAATGTTGTAAGAAAATTCATAAATTACTGCTCTAGAAAACTGTAAGGAGATTTCAAATTTTTTGAAAATAAAATAGAATATCAAGACTAGGGAAACATAAAATAGATCATGTTCATATACTAAGACAGAATAAGGTACACATGGCTTTAAAGATACAAGAAACATAAATGTTATATGCAGTTAAATGAGATCACACAAAATACAACAAAACTGTGGAAGAGCTTGGAAGGGCAAAAGTGGATATTGAAAGAAATGAGAAAAGGAAGGTATAGTAAATCAAGCAGAAAATAAAAGGGAGTGGTCAAGTGCTTAGATTGAATCCAGGCTAATCAAATAGATCTTGAATATAAGGCTTTTGTCAGAAAGAAAAGCAGCTGAAAATATGTTTGTTGTCATAAAACTAAGGATCATGCCAAAATTAATGGTTTGATAAGAAAAGATGATAAAAGTATGACCAAATGTAATGGAATCAAGGCAGTGAGAAGGACAGACAGGAATAATAATGAACTCATATTTATGCTGTATTGCATGTAGAATCTTAAGAAGACGCCTCAAGAAACCAGTGAAAGACCAATTGATTTTCAGTAAGATAAACAGAAATGAAGGTACACAGGTAACAGCTATCCACATAGGTTTGAATGGTATAGGATACTCAAAGACTAATCATATTGTACATTATATTTGAGAAAGGAGATGAGGGGGAAAGAACTGCATAGGGTTCTGCATTCTTAAGACTGTTCACACTTTGCTGAGTGAACTTACTGTAACATAGTGGTATTCAGATGCCTAACAACCAAAGAAATCAATGAGACCTATGCGTTTAGATACCTTTTAGGATGTAGATCTAGAAAACCCTTTTACGACTAAGAAGCTAGTAAGATAGAAATATTTTATTTAGGTGCTTTGAAAACATAATCACACATCACGATAATAAAGCATACAGAACTCAAACCAGTAACTGAAACAGAATCATATGATCTTAGAATCATAGAATAGTTGGGTTGGAAAGGATCTTAAGATCATCTTGTTCCAGCCCCCCTGCCATGGGCAAGGACACCTCACACTAACCAATGCCACCAAAGGCTCTGTCCAACCTGACCTTGAATACCACCAGGGATGGAGCATTGACAACTTCCTTGAGCAACCCATTCCAGTGCCTCACCACCCTCACAGTAAAGAACTTCTTATATCTAACCTAAGCTTCCCCTGTTTAAGTCTGAACCCCTTACCCCTTGTCTTATCATTACAGTCCCTAGTGAAGAGTCCCTCCCCAGCATCCCTATAGGCCCCCTTCAGATACTGAAAGGCTGCTATTATACTTACTATAGTATTTCAAGGAGCTGCTAGGTTTCTCAGATTCTTACAGTTTTTCTGATTTCTTTGGAACTGCACTGTGATCACTTATTCAAAGATGTGTCTCTTTTTTAATATCAATGAACAATGAATTTACATACCAGCTTTTTATGAGCTTCTGATGATCATACTCGTAATGAATTATTAAACTCTTAAAACACAAAGATGATCCCAATTTGATACTGCTCACCTGATTTTCTATTTTAAGCAGCCAGTACCTGTTTTCATTTATTCTCTTCTGGGATCTCATTCAGTCTTATTGAATTCAGTGATATTTCATACAGGAGAATTCAACTGTATGTTATGTATTGTTACATAATATATTAATTTTGCAATAGTATTTTGCATTCGGGGCGAAAAACCCATAGTTTATTCTTTCTTCACACCATAAAATGTTTTCTTGCCACTGTTATTTCAGTCAATATATTTTAGGTTAGGTTTAAAAAAAAAGAATCAATATACTCATTTAATACTTAAAGAATTTCCTTCTTACTGACTGAATACTTCATAAGGAATGTCCATCTCAACTTGAAGTGTGTGGCAGGAAAATAGATTAAAATGTAGTCATATGGTGTTACCATGCCTTAATAAGAATAAAGAACTACTAGACTCTGATATGACCTCAAAAATTTTAGGTTTATTTAGCTGACTGCGGGAAGCTTATTCCTGAATAACTTTGAAATCAAAGGCCATAAGTTGAGTTGTTTGCAAGATATGAATTCTGAATTGCTGAAGGAATTTTTTTCTGAGAAGTATTTGACAAAACACATTTAAATAGAAAAAAAATATCTTTTAAGTACACTTAAAGCACTTAACACCTATTTTTTTAAATAAAAAATAAGATTTCCATTTTTTGAAAAAATAAAGTGATTAGCAAAAGGCATTGATACAACCTAATAAATAAGGCTGCTTTTGCTCTGGTTTTGCAGAATGACTATTTCACCTGTTGTTTATTTGATTTTCCTCAAACTAATAGACTGAGAGTAAGAGCTGGTTTTCAATAAGGCTATATAATAAAAGCTAAGAAATTCACAGAAGATGTCTGGATTAAACATGGATGAAAGAAGTAAGAGTAAGAACTCAGGTAGCAACAACTACCTACAGAAGATATGGGGTTGGGAGGCACAGGTAGTTAATTTGTGAGGGCTGTTGAATGAAGACTCTCTGCAGTAGTTACTGCTGACTACTTCATGGGAAGATATGAAGGCTGCTGGTTTGTCTTGGACTTTGACTGGGACAATGCTCCAAGTTGAAGTTTGGACCAACTGAAGAAAACCCTCCCTAAGAGGGTAAAAAAAAAAAAAAAAAAGAAAAGAAAAAGGCAAATTATTTTTTATGAGAAGTCCAAGAAAAACTACATCACACTTTGCTTATGACCCATCATATTCTAAGAACCAAACTCTCACAAAGTTCAAAAGCACAGGAACCCAATTTGCAAATGGTCATTGTCTATTAAAGTGAACCAAAATAAACACCAGAGCTTATTGTTTACACCAGATGAAGTTTTATCACTTCGGGTGAAACAACACTTATCATCTGTGATGGATTTAAAAGCTAAAATATGATTAATTCACATAGCTTTCAAAAATAATGTTTTCCATCTTTTTGTGTTAGTCAGAGATGCTGTTACTCAATTGTTTCTTTTTTCTTGTAAGGAGAGAGACAACAGAAAAATGGACTATAAGAAAAGAGCAGGAAATTGAGAAGCAATAAGGGGAAACTTAAAAGCCAGTCCATTTGGTTTGGTTGTAGCAAAAAACAAATCTGAAATGCTTCATAGTCTAAATATCTGCCGTGTTATAGAACTAAAAAACTTTTATAGAGCTGCATTCTTGAAACTTTGTTTGAAAAATTCTCATTTTTAAAAATGCTATAAACAGTTTATATACAAAGAAATTATTAGGTAAGAAAAAAAACAGATAATAAGGAGAATAATCCAAATAGAAAAAAGTTATTTTTGACAGGAAAATGAGGTCAAAGATTTTTTTGAAAAATACCTATGCTATCATAAAGATGTATTTAGTCAGAACTATCACTAGGAAACAGCTGAAACTCTTCAGTTTTCTGTGTTATAAAAGTATCCCGGGTAAGACTGGTCCATCTTGTGGTATATTTAGGACTAAAAGATGAAAAGACTTCCCCCTGATACGAATTACGTTATTCTTCATAAGTGCCAAAGTTCAGAATTTCTTAACAAATGTGTACATTTCTGAAACTGTTCTCTAATGGTCTGACATTGCTAAGTGGAAGAGAAAATTCCCATGTGGGAGCATACACTCAAACATAAACACAAGTGCTGCCTCTTCCAAAAACCTTTCTAGTGATGGGTCTCAGCATATTCTTTCTTTCTGACCAATAAATTAACTTCGCAATTTAGCAATAACACATTAGCTCTCTCAGTTTGATTATTTCTTGGGGGGAGGGGTGGAGGAAGGGGGGGGGCGAATATAAGTTTGATTCATTGATAATAAATCCTTGTTATTTTTAGAAACATTTTCTCCAGAGGATTAATTAGTGTCTGCTGAAGTTCCTGATGGGAGAGGTAAAAAGAGTGTTTTATTGCACCATAGGGGAAAATGTTGACATTTTACAGAATACAGACTACAGAAATTGCAGAATACAGAAAAGCAACCCAAAATAAACTTGACCCTGTGAATGGATAGTAGCAATATTGTTAAGTTGTCCTAATTAGGGAATTTCATCCTTGAAATAAAAATTGTTTGATTTATGATCATTTTTGCTGCGTTCTGCTGTCAGTGGACAAATGTTTACACTGCTCTTCTTTGATATTTCTTGAGTATTTGAAATACTGGGCATAGGGACTGGAGATAGATCCTTCCCTTTATATTTCAGGCAATGATGCAATTTTTCACATCAATAGAGAGCTCTCTAGGTGTACCAAACCTGAGATTGCATGTATAGATAAGACGCCAAATATACATAATAAAAAGATAATGTTAAATATGTTTCCTGAGTGGAAAGATTTGACTAAATAATGGCATCTCTCTTCAAACAAATCTCAAATGATCTGTCAGGCAGTTAATCCTTTGCCTTGATCTTCCTTACTTGTACAGTCCTATGTATATTAAAATTGAGAAGATTATAAAATTAACATATAGACTCCAGTTTCAACACTATGAAGATAACACCCACCTTTATTCTTCACTACCTACAGGCAGCGCTCTCATGCAGCAATGTGGGCTCTTTAACAGTTTTAATACCTAAATTAAAAGGCTCTGTCTAAAACCTAAGTTAGGCAAGATGGAAGGAGATGTGGTGTGTCTAGAAAATATTGTTGAAAGCTCTAAGTCAGTGCTACACTCACCAGGGAAAGATGAACTATGTTTCATGAGAAAATTCTGAAAGAGTGTAATAAGGAAAAAAAATTTGTTCATCTATATATTATAATTAATGTAATATAACATAATATAATGTGATGTGATGTGATATAACGTAATATGCTATAATAAAGAGTATGTAATCTGCTATAATATAATACTATATAATACGATATGATTATATTATATATGTTATTTATTTTGACATTTACTGCAAGGGTGGTAAGTCACTGGACCAGGTTGCCCAAAACTTCTGTGGATGACGCATCCCTGGCAGTGTTCAAAGCCAGTTTGAATGGGCTTTGAGCAACCTGGTCTAGTGGAAGGTGCCCCTGCCCATGGCAGGGAGGTTGAAACTAGATGATCTTTATGGTCTCTTCCAGCCCAATCTGTTCTAATTCTGTGATATGACATAACAGTCAATAGCTAAATGATCAGACACTCATGTGGGGTACTTCTTCACACTCCATTCATGTGCAATTTATATTAAAACAGGAAGTCAGTGCAGCTCTCATATTCTAGATTAGTTGCATAGCAACCAGATTTCTTAAAATGAGGAGTGTCTGAAGCCCCTTTTCTGTAATTAGCTGTCATCCAGGACCTGAGAAAACCCTTCTGGTCCACCAGAGGTAGTAATGTTTAAAGGAGGGTTTCTTTGTGTACTGTGCAGGAATGTGCGTGTGTTTAAACTGTTACTCCCTCCTGTGGTCTGCACTCTTGGGATATGCACAAAAGCTTGCTTAAAAGGAAGAGCTATCCTCTCCAAGTGTTGTTAACTGATAGGTCTGAATTATAAGCAAGAACCTGAAAACAGAAACTGTGTCCTGGGTTTAGCAGTAGCAGTCAATTTTTCTCCTTCTTGGTAGCTGGTGCAGCGCTGTGTTTTAACGTTCAGCCTGGGAACACTGCAGATAATACCGATGTTTTCAGTTGTTGCTAAGTGATGTTTACCCTGACCAAGGACTTTGTGAGGCTCATGCTCTGCCAGGGAGGAGGGGAAGCCGGGAGGAAGCAGAGATAGGACACCTGACCCAAGCTAGCCAAAGAGGTATTCCATACCACAGCACATCATGCCTGGCAGGGGTAAATGGGAGTTCCCTGGAAGGACACGGGCTTTCTGGGTCAGACTCATTTCTCGGCGGGTGGTATTGTATTCTCTTCCCTTGTTATTTTCTCTTATCATTGTTGTTGTTAGTGGTAGCGGTGGTGATTTGTGTTGTACATTGGTTGCTGGACTGTTCTTGTCTCAACCCGTGGGAGTTGCACTCGTTCAATTCTCATCCCCATCTTTCAGGAGCGGGGAAGGTGGGGGGAGACTCAGTTGCTTCCAGCCTGGTACCACTCACTGGGAGTGAGTGAACAAGCTGTCTGGCTAAGGTTTAAACCACGACAAAGCGGCACTCAGTTGAGGTTGTAGCATAGGCTCAAGACCGTACTTGAACAGGCTGGAAGCTGCAAACACAGTTCGGTTGATACGCTGGAGAGAAGGAATGCCATCCAGAGGGACCTGGACATGTTTGTGAGGTGGGCTGATGCCAACCTCATGAAGTTTAACTATGACAAGTGCAAGGTCCTACACCTGGGTCAGAGCAATCCCAGGCACAGCTACAGGTTGGGCAGAGAAGATATTCAGAGCAGCCCTGCGGAGAAGGACGTGGGAGTGTTGGCTGATGAGAGAATGAGCATGAGCTGGCTTCAGTGTGCACTCACAGCCCAGAAAGCCAACTGTATCCTGGGCTGCATCAAAAGGAGTGCGACCAGCCGGTCAAAGGAGGTGATCCTGCCCCTTGTGAGACCTCACTTGGAGTATTGTGTACAGTTCTGGTGTCCTCAACATAAAAAGGACATGGAACTGTTGGAACAAGTCCAGAGGAGGGTCATGAGGATGATCAGGGGACTGGAGCGCCTCCTGTATGAAGACAGGCTGAGAAAGTTGGGCTGTTCAGCCTGGAGAAGAGAAGGCTGCATGGAGACCTCATAGCAGCCTTCCAGTATCTGAAAGGGCATATAGGGATGCTGGGGATGGACTATTCGTTAGGGACTGTAGTGATAGGAGTAGGGGTAATGGGTTCAGACTTAAACAGGGGAAGTTTAGATTGGATATAAGAAAGAAATTGTTTCCTGTGAGGGTGGTGAGGCATTGAAATGGGTTGCCCAGGGAGGTTGCGAGTGCTCCATCCCTGGTGGTATTCAAAGCCTGGCTGGACAGAGCCTTGGGTGGCATGGTTTAGTGTGAGGTGTTCCTGCCCATGGCAGGGGGCTTGGAACGAGATGATCTGAAGATTCTTTCCAGCCCTAACTATTCTATGATTCTAAGATTCTATGATTCTGTTTCAGTTACTGGTTTGAGTTCTGTGTGCTTTATTATTGTGATGTGTGATTATGTTTTCAAAGCACCTAAATAAAATATTTCTATCTTACTAGCTTCTTAGCCATAAAAGGGTTTTCTAGATCTACATCCTGAAAGGTATCTAAATGCGTAGGTCTCATTGATTTCTTTGGTTGTTAGGCATCTGAATACCGCTAAGGTCAGATTTTAGAGAGCATTTAGTGTCATTCTAAAACGTGTCTGAGACACTGAGGGTGATTTACTATATGGAGATGCCTGATTTTCCATTGACCATAAAGCAAAGTTCTAGGTGTTAACACCTAACAAGACCAAATATTAAATTTTTGATTACCAATATCAAGCAATCTTCCTTCACTTAATATTTCACACATAGACATGCTCGAAATGAATTACTTGAAAATAAAGAGGTTGTGTCCCTTTAAAAGAAACCCACAACAGATTGACACAAAGATACCCCAAACCCCTAAAAAAAATATAAAAGTTTTTTCTAATTATTCCTATGTGCCATTAGTGTCTAAATTCATGGAAATTACAGAATTAGGTTTCTACACCCATAAAAAACCCTTGGGATTTAATGTACATGTGCAGGTCAGTTTCTTTGACATAAGGAGTATCTTTGACACAAAAGAGGTATAAAACCCCCTATCTTATCCATATTCTTATTTTCAAAATATTTACATGCTGCTATTTCTTTGCTTAAGATATATTATTTAAATAATGTCATCTCAAAGCCTGCATCATGTGAATTTATAGAATCATAGAATAGTTAGGGTTGTAAAGGACCTTATGATCATCTAGTTCCAACCCCACTGCCGTGGGCAGGACCCCTCACACTAAAACATGCCACTCAAGGCTCTGTCCATCCTGGCCTTGAACGTGGCCAGGGATGGAGTATTCACAACTTCCCTGGGCAACCCATTCCAGTGCCTCACCACCCTCACGGTAAAGAACTCCTTCGTTATATCCAACCTAAACTTCCCCTATTTAAGTTTGAACCCATTACCCCTTGTCCTATCACTACAGTCCCTAACAAAGAGCTCCTTCCCAGCATCCTTATAGGCCCCCTTCAGATACTGGAAGGCTGCTATGAGGTCTCCATGCAGATTTTCTCCAAAATACTGTGATCATAAGGTATATTCACTGTTTTCTTATTATATTTTAAGGATATACACTATTAGAAAAGATATTTAACCTTAAAACTCATAGTCTTATTATAGAGTGTATGCCCAGAAACCTTAAGACACACCAATACAAAAATTACACTTAAATATTTACATTTATTTATAATTTTGTGTATAAATAAACTGTAAGAAAGAAGGGTCAATGTAATTAGTTATGAATGAAAATTATCTGTATTTCTCACCAGTTGCCTTACAGCAGTAATTAAATATATGCATAAAAACTTTGATTTTCACATTCAGCTGGACAGTTTCCCACACTTCAGCACTCAGTCCAGTGCAGTGCTGAGTGCTTGGTCATCTACTAAACACCACTACAATTGCTGAAGCGCCCAGCAATTTGCGGATCAGATGAAAGATACATTAGGCTGGAAGGTAAAATTCTGGCTTCAGAAAAGGCAAGGGAAAGTAAAAGTTAATGGAATACCTGCTTTGTTTTATCATCACTTCAACAGGGTTTTCTTTTCAACCAAGAAACCCAGAATTCAGTTCCACATGGCTTATTAAGTCTGATATTCTACAAACATGGATTCATGAACTGTGCCTACACAAATTTATTTTCAACAAAGATCATTCTATGACCTTTCTTCTTCCTGAAACTAAATTACAGTGAGCTCATTAGATTATGGAGATTAGTAACCTGTAGGCAAAAATAGAAGCAGAAACAGGCAGTAATATCCAAATGACTTCAGTAAAGAGGAGCATGAATTCTCTTTTTTATGCCTTTGATGAGGAACATCCCCTAAAGTAGCAGTTTCTCTAAAGGGAACTAGTGGATGCCATTAGAAGTTTTACTTAGACATGCTGGACGAATGCAGTTTTGCACACCTTATGTACGCCTCTCTCACCTTAGGACAGAAATGGGTGCTGTGTTGGACTGCAGTCAGGAGCGCACATCTATTCACTATCTACTGAACAAAAAATTTGGGAGTTTAAATCTTCTCTGAGGTAATGGTATGGAAATGATGTATGGGGAATTTAGTGACTCTAGAGAAAGTAATAAATATTCATTGAAAATAAGCTATGAGGATAAGGAAATGCCTTTTTGGCAAGTAAGATGCAATTTCAATATTTTATGGGGGATTATTTCAGTTACATGTTTTGAATTAATTAAAAAAAGACCTTAGTAGTGAACAAAACCAAACACTTGTGAATAAACATAGCTAGAAAATAAAATTTCTATTTTGTGGGAGTCTCTGATGGTTTGGAAGTTATTTTTCATCTGGATTGGAATGAAAGTTTTACATTTACAGTGATAAAGAATATCATACACATTATGGGAAATACATGTTCAGGATCCTGCTGACACTTGTTCAGAGATGTCACCTGAACATTTGTGACTATCTTTTTGTCTTTATTTTGATAGTTTTATTCTGGATAAAATTTCTCTGTGAATAAGCATGCCCGCTTGCAAAAGTAGCTTACTTACAAAAAATCCCCATAGCAGTCACATTTGTGAAACACTGATTTTTATCTCATTACATCTGCCTATTTCTGATGTAAATCATTCTTACTTTGGAACTCTTCAGTGAGAGAGGAGCTCGTGTAAGTTTAAATCAGTGGTTGAGGTGTGTTGCAATCAGTAATAACACTCACATGCTCCTAGCTGCTCACAGGTACTGGCATACCAATTTTTTAGGAAAATTGGAGCTGCTGTTAAAATGAGTCTGAAATCTGACCTGCCACTAAGGAGAAATAACTGATAACCAAATTCTCACATGGTCTCTAGGCAATGAAGCTTACTTTGAAAAAAGTCCTCTTATCTGCTACAGTGTCAAGCTTTCCTCTTGTGTAGATCCAGAGCTGCTTCAATTTTTCTGATGGTGGCATCTTTGTTCTCTGATTGTGCTGTCATTGCCGTGCCTAATGCCTTCATCCTTTGAAATTTCTGACACCGACTGGCTTTCCATAAGCCTCACTGTCATAACAGCAGTGACACAAGGAAATGGCTGCAAACTCAAAGAACTGTTTTCCACAGGAAACAATGGCTTGTCTCTCGGTGCTGATGCTGGTGTCCTGGGTTCAGCAGTATCAGTCACTTTTCTTCTTAGTAGCTGGTGCAGTGCTGTGTTTTTGACTTTCAGTCTGGGAACAGTGCTGATAACACTGATGTTTTTAGTTGCTGCTCAGTAATGTTTACTCTGACGAAGGACTTTCTGAGTATCATGCTCTGCCAGGGAGGAGGGGAAGCTGGGAGGAAGCAGAGACAGGACACCTGACCCAAACTAGCCAAAGAGGCGTTCCATACCACAGCACATCATGGCCAGTGTATAAACTGGGGGGAGTTACCCAGAAGGGCTAGATCACTGCTCTGGTCAGGCTGGGTATCGGTCGGTGGGTGGATGGTGAGCAGTTGTATTCTCTCCCCTTGTTACTCCCCTTATCATTATTATTATTGGTGGTAGCAGTAGTGGTTTTGTGTTATACCTTAGTTTCTGGACTGTTCTTATCTCAGCCCATGGGAGTTACATTCTTTCGATTCTCTTCCCCATCCCTCCAGGAGCTGGGGGAGGAAAGAGGAGAGTGAACGAGTGACTATGTGGTTCTGAGTTACTGACTGGACTTAAACCATGACAGTCCTGCATGAGACTATGCCTTGTTAGTAATACTTAATTTTTCCACTGATGATTATGTTACTAGTCACTATAGGTGTAGAAAGCTCTCAATATTATTGTTAAACACAGGAAAGTGATTTTTTTGCTGCACCGTCTTCTCTCATTCCACATTTCCAAGTTGTTATTTTCAACTGGTTTAATTTTGCAACTTACCCTCGTACTTTATACAAATGGCATATACATTATCCTGACAAACAGTTAAAAACTAGACTTGAAGTTACAAAGATGGGAGATTTTCTTCAACTGTATTTGACTGCAACCTAATGCTGCTGCTGCTGCTGGTCTGAAACAAGATTTGCCATTCCTCTAACTATAAAGACAGCACTGCTGAGACTGCAAGAATAAGGAATACTCATCAAAGAACCAATTTTATTCACAAAGTAAAGAAATTACTGCCAAATCTATGGGGAATAAATAGTGAGATTATCTCAGCTGTAAAAAAAAACAAAAAACAAAAAACAACCTCCTCAAATCAAAGTCAATATAATAAACAGAGTTGACTCAGCGTTTTGATAGGTGCAAGACACATTGTTAAAAAATATATCTTGGAAAATAAGGCTCTGAGCTTCCCTCTGAAACAGAAAAAAAAAAATCATACCTACTATGTTTTTATATTTACAGTTTGAAGGATTCAGTGGCCTAAATTTGTATCTTTTCCTGTTTTATATATGCACCCTTAGAAAAGGGGAAAAGAATGAAGACAAAGAAATAATCCAAGATATTTGTGTTGGTTTGTGACTACTGGAGAGTCTTCTACTTTCACTTTTCAGCCTTCTTCCTTTGTGAATATTCTTCAAGAAAATGAATTTTTTAAAGTTATAAAAACTGGCCAATCATTTAAGGCCTAGACAACAGTAAATTCCAAGGTGCTCCAGTATTTTTGTGTAATGTTCACTAGTTTGATGCTGGATGCCTGTACAGTAACAACTAGCACAGCTGGGATCTTTAGAAATAAGATGAGGAAAAGTTAAGTGAAGCACTGAATAAAAGATAATTGGACTTATGCATGAGTGACTGGCTAGAGAAAGACAGAGAGTGCCTTTTGTTCATAGCCATGAACTAAGAGTTTTTTACTAACACACATATATACTTTTGCAGAAAAAAAAATACGGAGATAGTTCAGCCCACCCCATAATTATGAATACCTTAGCAGTGAGAAGAAGGGTATGTGCTAGAAAGACCTGCGTCTTTCTCCTTTTAGGCTTGGCAGCTGAATTCAGATCCCATTATGCACTGCAGAGGATGATGCAATTGCTTAACATAAGATACCTCTCATTTATGGTTCAGGAGAAAAGGCTGAGAGCAACTTATGTGTAGCACATTGTGCATGACCGTAGGCAGAAACTGAGGTGATTGAAAAACCCATCAGTTGCCTAGAGGGTATGTGAGGATGACACTCAAATAGCCATGGAGATTCTCTACTTTCTTACATTGTATATGGGTGCTGATACTTATGCTCTAGTCTTGCCTCCTGTATTTAAATGTAATACCTGAGACTCCAGAAGCAAAGTTGGACTAAAAGGATAAGGGCAACAGCCCATTATTTGATTCTGAAGGGAAGTGAAATGGAACAGCTCCTTGATATTCAGGCTATTTAGAACAGTCTTTGGTCTGTGCAGTCCTTTAAATGTGGGATGGGTCAGTGAATAATTCTGCATCATTAGCCACCAGGCAGTTTTGTCTCTGATATCCTCTTTGATCTCAATGGACTGCCATGTGTATTTAATATCCCTGCAAAGGATCATGCTGTGAAAGACAAAAAATCCACACCAACATCAAATCGGTGTCCCAGGAAATACTGATAGTCATAACAGAAAGGATACTAAAATGGTAGGAAAAAAAAAAAAGTAATTATACAAAAACTCTTCAGGTTCACAAGAGTTTGAATATTGTGCCCTGAGAAAACTGAGTGATGGTGGCTACCTCTACCTTGCTTTTTCCAAGTTGGTAGAATGGGGCCTCAGATTAAGCAGCTGCATGCAACTTGTGCCTGAGGTCACAAGAATGGAAGAAAAGTCACACCACTGTGTCACAGCTCCAGCCTTTCAGGATGAGGTCCCTTCATACTTGGGGTCTAGGGTGACTAGTCTAAATCTACCTCTGTCCTATATGACAAGAAGAAGTAAGGGAGGTAAGCAATTGGAAGAGTAGGGGCAAACCTTCAGGCAATCTTTCATTGCTGTTATCTGCTAAAGACATCCATCCTTAATGCTACATTAATACTAATGAGGTTTTTATGAAAATAGCCCAGAAGGAATCTAGAGTGCTTGAAGGCATCCTTTTATGACTCAGATGTTCCCATCAAAACTGCTGTTGCATTTGTCAACTATGATGAATGAGGTTATTGACTGAAGACATCTCTGTCCTAGTCATATCCACAGAAAATGGACACCTGAGTGGTAAGCATAAAAGCCTGTGACATTAGCCTTCACAGCTTTTTCAGAAGGATTATATTTGTGCATACAGATTTTAATATATGTATTTATATAGAGAAATACATGCACACATGTGTGTGTATATATATCCCTCAAAAAAGTTTGGTTTGCTTCAAGTTGTAGATGAAAGTTGGAGTTGATTTTTATTTAATGAGTTGATTCATCCAAATGGGTAGTACAGTGCTTTTCTTTGCATTCTGGCTGCAGAAAATGCCACATGCCTGTTACTTAACATAACATTGGGCTAGTCAGGGAGGACACCCATTAGAGAAAAACACAGAGATCACAGAGCTGAGTTTAGAAGTCTGGCTTCCTTTGCAGTCCTCCTTTCATCTCATCTCCTTATGTTTGTGTTTTTTCTCCATCCTGTTTCTGCAAGGAACAATGATGAAAGAACATTCTGTGTAATCTTTGGCAATCACTTTTTTTTTTTCTCCCCAGGTAATTTTCTCATATACCAAATGAAAAACTCAACACTTTAAGTAGATGGTGGGTAAGATTTCCCAATTACCAGTGAACATTTTGGTATACACATAATTACCCAAGAGAGACAGATATTTCATTATATATATGGTAAGAGTACCTGACTCCCTTGGGTAATCATGTGTATAGATGCTCTCAGATGCCTTTTATGTGTCTCAGATGCTTTTTATAAGAAAGAAAAAGAAGCTTTCATAAAAATTAATTTGTCCCAAATGTGTTGCTAGACTTGAAGGGGCCAGTTGTTAGAGTTTAGATCTAAGAAATTCTGCCGAGTTTGAATGATGAATATTTAGGGAACTGAAACCTACAGATACAGCAGTAACCTATCAGTTACCATCTATTTCTAATTGTTTGTTTTGGATTTGATTTCTTCCAATAAATGTGGTAATAAGATTTAAGGATTGAAGACCACACATGCAATTGAAAAAGCCATAAAGGGAGTCTTTTAAAGAGAGGCAATAAAGAAGTGACATCAAGTATTCACAGAAGAAATACAGAAAATTCTCATGAAGTATAAACTTGACTCGTAACATAAAACTTTTGTGCTTTGGATTGTTTTCTGGAATATGGCATGTGAATATTCACAAGCTATTTTACATTTTTTTTTTTGTTTTGACAGTAAGGTGTTATCAAATATTACAGATTGAAGATACCTCTGCTATCAGATGATAGGTAAAATTTTTCTGAAAAGCCGAAGTTTTGAGACAATAATTTCAAAAGAAAATTTCTAAGACAGTGAAGACAAATGGTAATTCTCTCAGTTGTATTCTGTAAGGAGTCAACAAAATAATCTAATCTAGACTCCCGCAAGATACAAGCCATAGGATCTCTTGGAACAAGTCACTTCTCATCTTGGCTACAGACCCCTTTTCATCCTATACAGTGCATAGAACATGTGGGCTTTGATGTGGTGACTATAATATTGAATTAAGTTAAGCTTACAGTGGATGTGATATTTTGATTATCAACCACTTGTGTTTTAGTAGCTTTCATTGGAAATTAAGCTGCTTAGGCTTCATCTCAATTTCAAACTTCATAGTTTTTCTGTAAAGTGAAAGTGGTATATCTATAGGTTTTTGCCTTCTTTTTTTTTTCCCTAAGAAAACATGGAGGTTAAGGTATTTCATAGTGATTTTTTAGAGCTACAGTAGCTGAAAAAGTTTTGAAATTTTAATTTTAATGTTTGTTCCCCAGTGAAAAACTGAATTCCTCTACCATAAAGATGGAACTGATCATTGCACATGATGATTTCCTTTTCTTCCTTGGATGCAACTCTTGCTTATCTGGACAGTGCACTGAGCATTCCTTTTTTACATGTTTGTTTGTTTCTTTGAGATACAAGGTTTACACATGGATTTTCATACTTTCATATACCTTTGTAAATTCTTAGATACAGAACACCAAGTACACCAAAGGTATAATAAATGAAGTTGCAGTGACCTTCACTTTGCAAGCTGCTTAATTGTTAAAAGAAAGTGAGATTTATGGAAAAAACAGACACCTAAAGTACATTTATGCATTTTCCACACACTACCTGTATTGTATTACACAAACGCTTTTTTCAAGACCAGTAAAATTGACCAAGAACCCATAGGAAAAAGTCAAGTATTGGTACTGTATGCTAGCAGTTCAAAATTGTTGATGAAAAGGGGAAATCAAAGGCATATAATATGGCAAATTGAGCATCATTGTGAATGAAGTAATTATTTGTCAGTTATTCATGGTTTCTGCTTTAATATCAGACTATTTTCCTCATCGTTGTAGTATATGGATTTTTGTAGCTGGTAAAACAATGTATTTGTTATATATCTGCTGTAAATTTTATTTTTCTTAAGCATTAACTTCTGCTGGGAAAAATGCCTACTCTGAAACATCAGTCTCATACCAAATAGAAATGAATAAATTCAAGATAATGGTACTCCCAGTTGTGGGACTCTTTATAATGGCTTACATGAATATTTCAATCATCTAAAATATCCCACTGAAAACAGCATGTTAGATCAATGTCCTTTGGAAGGCTGCAGCAAGCCCTTTGTGTAAAGTCGTAGTTTTGTACACATTTCAAGATACCTGTGCCGTAGGAATGTGTCTTTTGAGATAATGTTTGCCAAGCTCCTATGAGTATAGATTTTGTTAGTTGAAAGTAGTAATAATTGTACAGAAGCTTAATAGAACTATGTAGTGGCAAAGGAACCTATAGAAAAAGAAAAACTCCACAGTGCATGCTTAACTGTTTCTCATGATTCTAATGTTAACATTATCACTTTCTTTAATGTCAGTTAGATATTTATATGTGGCTCAAACGACATATAGGAACAGTTATTTTCCCTGTTGCCAGGACTGAAGAAAGTCATGAGGTACTTTAGAACAGTCTTGTACTTAAAAGCAGGAGATCCATCATAAGAAAATCATATGTTAAACTGCTAGCAACAAATAGATTGAGACAGGGACAGATTCAAGGGAAAAGAGGTCATTGCCAGTGTCACTGGGATTGCAACATAGCTACAGTCCCTTTTTCCATATCTCTTTACAAGCTCTCAAAATCAATGTAGTTTTTCTACTACCAGTGCACATGTATTTCAAGAGAAAAGGAAAATGTAAAGATGGATGATGTGAAACAGTTTACTCACCGCTACTCAAGTCAACAAGAATAAAATGGTAAGTGCAAATGTTCGTTCATGTTGCATAATGACACATTTACTCATTTACTTTTCTACTGCACCTTTAAATTTCAGAGCTTCCCTTCCAAGTAGAGTTCTCAGGCTATTTTGATTGGGAAAAAATTCTATCACCTCTATAGAAAAGGCACTCAGTGCATTGTCACACTGAAGTTTTCTTTTTATTTTATTTTTTTTGTTTTTCCCCCTCGTTTCCCTTAGTCTAAACTAATCCAGTGCTGTGTGCTTTACTTGATGGATGGGGGAATGAAACAATTTATTTCACAAAATAAGTTAATATTGAAGTGGGTTTCAGTTTCAAATTCCCACAGCAAAAACGTAATAAACAGAAGACATCAAACCAGCTTGATGTTCATTGGCAAGGGAGAGTAAAAAGCCAGTTCTGTTTTCTCATATATAGAAGCTTTTTCCCAGAAAAACCTAATGCAGTATTTCCTGACACCCTGTTTGAAGACTTTCTTTCCAAGTACAAAGCAAAGCTAACACAGAGTTCTCGTCTAATTACATTTCCCTAGGAAGGGTAGGTGCATATATTGTAAAATTATTTAGAATATCCCACTTCATCAATTATATCCCATCAAGAGATACCCTCTGAGGAATATCTGCATAGGTCTATATTGTGAGATAAGTCTGGGTGTTGCTTTGGACCTATAATTGCAATCGCTGCCTGGACTATTGTGTTATTGACTTGGGTTACCTTTTCCAAGATCTGAATCATAAAACTGAAGGCTGCTGAGCATCTGAATTCTGTCTTTTAATATGTAAATAGTAGACTTGGAGTTCTTACATTTAACAGAAGTTCAGGTTTAACCTGCAATAGGTTTCAGAGTTGCTGCCAACAGCTCATTTGTAAGCCCAGTCTATAAAAAAAAAAAAAGGTTTTTAATTAAAGAAGCTTAGTAAAGTTTATTTCTGCCTTTCTAATTATTACATAAATCTTCAACACATGACTTTAGTCTATGTGCTAATATACTATACATTCTCTTGTCAGGCGCAGTTATACCCTTGCTAAAATACAACGAGAGAACTATATACACCATTCTAAGTAATGTTCAATTTATAGCTTACATGGATACAATATCAACTACTTTGATTTATACTGTATGCCCTCTAGCTATACAATCCAATGTTCTCCTTGCCTTTTTTTATTGCAGCAACAATTCTCAGTGCATTAAGGTTGCTCAGATTTTCCTACACTAACTACCTGATCTTTCCAGCAAGTTCAAAACTTAAAGGTATTGTGTGATGGCTATTCTGTCCTCTCCTGTCGTCTATTACATTAATGTTCCTCAAAGTCATTCCTGGAAAAGCAGTAATCTGTGACCCATTTTTCCTTAGGCTAAATTGGATGTTCTCAAGTATGCCAATATATTTAATCCTTTAAAATGGGATCTATGGGAAATCACTGCCTGCAAATTTTAAAAGCACAATCAGTACATTAAACTGTGTGCATTTTTCTTCTGCCTTTTCTTCTCCATGTGCTACCTACACTTTTCTCCAGGTGGCATTCATAAGTTCACATACAATATCTTCTCTGATGTTTTCAGAACATGAAGTCTTTTAGCACTGTTTTCTCTCCCGAGTAGCTTGTTTATATCCTTGGTAAACAAAGAGCATCTTTTACCTGATTTCATACAAAGGACAAATGTCCAGTCACACTGTGTGTTAGTCTGCTGGTCTGTTTGTTCTCTTGTCTTTCACCCACTGGACAACTTCCTCAACTGAACAAGAGATGTAAGAAAAACCCCAAGATTATCTTACTGCAAGTTTTCTGAAATTAGGAGACTGCTTACAGGGGATAGATATGTCAGTATTCCCTCAGAAAGAGAGAATATTTTGAAGTTGCAAGGGATTTTAGGGAAGTTTGACAGGAACAAAATATCATGACACATTCAAAAACTGGCTAACGTATTCTGATCTTCAGAACTATGCAAGTCTCATACACATTTATCCCAAGTATATAAGCAGATGTATTTTTATACTTTCTGTTGAAGTTATTGAGGGCTTCCCTGAGAATATTTTTTTTTCTCTTTTCATTCTCCTAAGGTGTAACTAGAAGGTGAGTAAAAGGGAATGGCTTTAAGCTGACAGAGGGGAGATTTAGGTAAAGTACTAGGAAAAGATTCTTTATATAAAGGTGGTGAGACAGTGGAACAGGTTGCCCAGAGAAGCTATGCAAACCTGTCCCTCGAAGTGTTAAAGGCCAGACTGGATGGGGCTTTGATCAACCTGGTATAGTGGAAGGGGTCCCTGCCCGTGGCAGTAGATGACCTTTAAGGTCCTTTGCAACCCAAACTATTCCATGATGATTCTATGAAACAGCAGTATTGCTTTTCAAGCAATCTCTATCATTCCATTCTATAACATTCCATCTGGCAGCTGCCCAGTAGGGATACCTCAAACAGATATAACTGTAGGCTTGAAGCCAACCTAGGACATCTTAAACATCCAATCTATATAATTCCTTACAATAATTTAATAACGTATGTGGGTTTTTTTACCTGAGAAAATATTCCATTCTGGGCAAGGAAAAAAACCCAAAACAAATACCTTTTTCAAAAGTAGAATATTTGCATATGTTCTTCCAAGGAATGTTTTTACCATTGTTAGGTCTGCTTTTATTTTAAACTAGCAGGTTTTTTGAAGAAAAGAGAAAATAGGAATTGACATTCACAAGTGATTTTTCTGCCTTCCTAAAATCCAACGTAATGCCATTGCTCGTGCAGTTTGTGTTGAAGTAAGATTTTATACTTGTGCCAAAATAAATGGTTATATCCGTTGAAAACATAGATTATAGAATGAGTGGTGGAACAGCTTTTCCTGTCTTTAAATTAAGGCAAAATCTAATTTCTACAGATATGTAGCGTGTGCCAACATGGTTTAAACAAGCTCAGCTGTATACACACAGCAATCCAATGCAGCTATGGGGACAATGCCTTATTGACAGCTAAAAACTGACCATGGAAAGAACAGATGAAGCATAGATAGATCAATATTGAAATAAATAGTAAAAGGTCATCATTTTCCTTTACCACTACCTAGAATCAGTGCAAAAATGTCTTGAAAGAGAACAGCCAAATGCAATCTCTCTCCTTTCTATTTTTCAGATATTGATTTCAGTCAAAAAGAAGGCAAAGGGAGAAGAAGAATCTATTTTTCTATAAGACATCAAAAGCTGCCTGCAAGTAAATATTGACACTTAACAGATGTGTCAGTTTATTGTAAAACAGTTTTCCTTTTTAATCACTGTAATTCTATAAATCTTCATCTGACACATTGGCTTGAGCTTTTCAGACCAGATGTTCTGCATTTCAGTGAAAGAAACAGAACAAATCAGAGGCAAACCCAGATCTTAACAAAGACGCTGTACAAATCCCATTATTTTTAAAATGAAATATCACCCTGTTATACTGTGTAACTTAACAGGTAACAATGATCATTACCCTTGAGCTGTACTAACACACAGACCCTCCTTTCCACCTTGATCACTGTTGTTTTTTAATTGAATCTGAATATTTTATGAGCAAGAGATAGTACAAGCATAGTCTTCTAGCTGAAAACATTTTATATGATGCTAACACGTGCATAATTTGAGACTAAGGGATGATTTCATGGCTCTTAGGGAAGCAGTGCTTATTAAAAACCCCAAATGCACAGTGTAAGATCATGACATAACACAGTGGAAATGAGGAAGTCACCTCCCAGATGAATTCAAAATGACGCTGCAGCAGATGCAGAACTAGTCAGTCCCAACACAATTTGTAGTGAAGGAACTACCTAACAATGTGAATATCATGTACTAATAGGAAATCAGCCACATATGAAATGAAGCACATACTTTTTAGTCTGCACACTCTTTCTTCTGTCTCCTATAGTTTAGAATGGATTAAGACACAAGCATACAAAAAAAAACAACCCAGTAGAAAACCACATAACTCAGTGTCCAAATTCTGTAGCATCACTGTTGAGAAAGTTAAACCTAGTGACTGAAGTGGCATATTCTCTCATGATTTAAACAGGGAATAACCATTTGTTTTATAGAGTATGTGTTGCTTTTCTAGAGATCAGTAACTCCAGAAACCCACAAAGTATATATTTTTGTGCATATAAGCTTGATTTTTTTATCTCAAATCTAGATGTTCCTGAACAACCAGGGAATAGCGCTGTTTAAATGTAACTTTATAATCTGACATTTCTGAGCAGGAAGTTATATATCAGGCTACAGGCAGGGAGCAAAGTAATACAGAAGCAGATCAATAGCCTCTAGAAGAGACATAGGAACTAGTGTTCAGTGAGGCAGTGTTCAGTGTCTTCATCTATTTAAGGCACTCCTACCCACATAGCCCACTCTTGTGAAACAGTCATACAGAAAAGAGTGGGTAAGCTAGGAAAGAAGGCTTTTAACTTCTCTTGGTGGTGGTGTTCCAAAAAAAAAAAAAAAAAGAAAAGAAAAAGGAAAATATTCTTTGGCCCTCTGCTAAATAAGAACATAGCCTAAGGATCTGAGCCTTTGCTGTGAAACGGGGACAGGTGTTTCCTATCTTTGTCTTTGTCCCCACAATTCAAAAAAGACAGGCTAGAAAGGGTCCAAAGGAGGATCGCAAAGATGATCAAAG
Source organism: Pezoporus flaviventris (assembly GCF_033815535.1). Taxonomy (NCBI): domain Eukaryota; kingdom Metazoa; phylum Chordata; class Aves; order Psittaciformes; family Psittacidae; genus Pezoporus; species Pezoporus flaviventris. Next base: position 5,842,352 of record NW_026892603.1, read on the forward strand.
GGAAAGACTGAACAAGTTAGGTCATTTTACCCTAACTAATCTGGATGTGTCTCAATCCTTTTCCTGGGTCAGGACCTTAATTTCTCTGCAACTGAATATCTCTGACAATGTGGGATGATACCACCTCTCTATACCATAAATTCTTCGTTTTGAAGACAGCTATACTAAAGATGGTAAGCTTTTGAAAAGAGTTATTTATGATGGGCCAAAAAAGGACCACCAACAGACGTGTGAGTTATGCCTTAATACTCGGCAGGTAGAATGTTTTTTTCCAAAGTGTTCACAACCCTATGGAAGGAATATAGTGCATAAGAGGTTTTCATAGGTTAAGCAATCTTCCTTCAAGAATATTGCTGCTATACGATCACCACGATTATTAAATTTCCAGTCCACAAACTTTGTTAAAGAAAAGAGGAATAACTGAAATAAAATGTCCATTTTTATTCTCATTCACAATTAAGTACAGCTGCAGGTTTTAATAACTGGAAATTAGAGAAGCATTTCAAAGCTCAGTGCAAAATTTAAAATGACATTTGTATGTATCATATATATACGTATTTCAGAAAAAGGCTTATATATTTTACAGTCTGTCCTGTAATTTCTATTAATGATAATGGAAGTTACAAACAAAGTACGCATTATAAAGACCATATACCCCAGAAATATGACTTTCAAAACCTGTGTTCTTTCACATTTTAAAATAAAATTCATAAATCATCAGCTACAAAGGTAATGAAAAAGTACAAACACAGGGAACAGACAAGAAGTTAAATATGGGTGCTACAGAAACATTAGTCTGTTTTCACTCTCCTGCTGTAATGTACTGGAATTATGACTGTATGACTATCTTCTCTACTTGCTTTTCTCATTTACTATGGTCAACATTATATTGAAATTATTGTAAGGGCAAACACCATTGTACAGTTACAAGTACTTTCAATAGGTAAAGTATACAGTATAAAGTCTCTACTGTTGCTAAGTAAATGCCATCTTTCCAAAAGCCACCAGCAAATATTGATCAAGAATCTCAAGCATTTCAATGAGTTCCTATGTCAGAGTGAATTCTTTTATGAAGTTTCAAAACATTTATAGCTCCAGCTACAACACCACTGTATGTTGTTAGGGTAATTAAAATTGTGGAGAGATTTAAAAGTGCAGAAGATGACTACTTGACAGGCCACATGAGCAAGTTCCTGTGAGGTAAGGTGGTTTACATACACTTCATGGTAAAGTATGAAGAAATGTAATTCATGAGGACTAAGGGAGCTGGCTGAGGTAATTTTGTGTCCACTCTCGATAATCTTTGAACAATCATGGTGACTGAGATAGATGTCTCAGGACTGGAAGAAAGCAAATGTCACTCCTATCTTTCAAAAGGGGAAGAAAGAAGATATGGAGAACTATTAGCTAGTCAGCCTCACCTCAATCACTAGGAAGACGATAGAACACTTCTTAATCCTGGAAACCATTTTCAGGCACATGAAAGACAAGAAGGGGAATGGGAGTAGTCAGCATGAATTCACAGAGGGAAGTAATGCTTGACCAACTTGATAACCTTCTATGATTATATTATTCTCTGAATATCATATGTTCACATATCAGGAGGCATTTTAAAAATTTTGAAACTTGACCCTGCAGCAAATGCAGTTACATAGCTCATATGAGCTCTGTCATGATTATTTCTCCATCTTTTCACTCTCTTCCCCTTTGCTTTATAGCTGTTTTAAATCCTGATGAACAAATACAGCCAAGAATGTTCCAGCTTCCATTGTTGCAATCACAATCTTTGAAGGTGTTTTATATGTGGGTCAGGAGATGATTGGCTTACATACCACCTTGTGCAGTGAGCCAAGCTGTTGAAGATTTCTCCACTAATTTTCTATAATCAAAATGATTACACTGGAAAAAAAAACCACAAACCAAACCCAAAAGACTGAAGAAATCATCTGATATTCCTTTCTTCACTTTACTGATCTATTTGACAGTCAGTGATAATAGAGGGCAAATATCAGGAGCACAGTGGAGGGGTTATAGGATGCATTAACACTCCAGTCCTGAGTCATTACCTTTCCACCGGATCTGTCACAAACCATAATGTACTTTGCACAAATGGCAAAAATGGAGTTCTTGCTCTGAGATGCTGAGTGACAGAAGGTCAGCTTTGTGAGGTTCCTAAAAAGTATCATTCTCTAACTAAAAGTGGATATGCCCCTGTACATTAAAGGTCAATCTAGTCAAGAATTATGTCTCCAACAGAGATCCAGAAAAAACATTTTAGAAAAGATGTACAAACAGCATAAGCATGTTTAATCATGAAACTATTCAGCCTCCACAAATTTACTGAGGTGTTGTGCCATTTTTTTATTAGTGACCCTAGGAGGATTCTTATTGCATGAATTTGACTGTTTTCTGAACACTTTTTCACTTCAACATTCATATTGTTCTGTAGCAAGAGATTTTAAAGCCTAGTTATGAAGCTGTGAAAAGCTTCCTTTTTGTTTGTTTTGAACTTTCTGCCTGCCATATGCTGTCTAGTTCTTGAAACATTGAACAATCATTCCTTCTTTCCTCTTCCTATAACTGCTAGAAGTCTATAGACTTCTATTACAACATTCCCTATTCATTTTTTTCCTCACAAGATGTCATGGTTTAAACCCAGCCATGCAGCTCGTTCACTCTCTCTCCCCCTTCCTCCCTCTGTTCTTTCCTTCCCCCCCACCTCTCCCCACTCCCGGAGGGATGGGGAGGAGAATCAAAAGAATATAACTCCCATGGGCTGAGATAAGAACAGTCCAGTAACTAAGGTATAATACAAATCACTACTGCTACCACCAACGATAATAATGATAAGAGAAAATAACAAGGGAAGAGAATACGATGCCACCCACTGAAACGAGCCTGACTCCAAAAGAGAGCCCTTGCCCTTCCGGGTAACTCCCAGTTACCTCCCTGGTTGTGATGAGATGCTGGTCTGCTTTACCTTTCTGTGTCACACTGTCCTGGCCCAGGAACAGACTCAAAAGTCAGAATGCCTCAGCTCACTGAGTCAATTGCTTGTCTAAACTTTTTTCTCAGATGCCATCAAAGCTTTGGACTTAAAGACAGAAAGGGTATGCCCTGATACACCATGCACAGGTGCATCATCACAACAGGATCATGACCTTTAACAAGTTGCACGTATCCTTTCCTCTTTATAAAATAAGTAGGTAATGCTATCTCAGAAATCAGATGTTTGCGGAAATTATAGTGCAGAGGCTTTGCCCTAATACGTTGAGACCAGCAGAGTCCATTGGGGGTGGGGTGGGGGGTGTCTCAACAGCATTAACTAATGATTGCAGTGATTGCCAGAAAAGTTGTTCAAATAACTGAAAGTGAAATCTCAGATTGACAAAGAAGGCATTCACAGCAGTATCATCAAGCACTGCTCCTGGGATGATAGCCAGGATGGAGGTAATAATTCCTGATAGAAACTGGGGGATGAATTCAGTCCAAAGGGCATTTATTGATAATGCAAAAGACTTCTGAGCAGAAAAAAAAAAAAAAAAAAAGGTCAAAAAGTAATGAGCAAGGTGATACTTTATGAATTCTCATATCGGGGCAATTTTGGAATGGGAACAGAGCCAGCCAGTAAAAAAATATTTTTTTCTGTAGTGAAGAAAACGTATGGATGGAACTGTGCCTATATTTAAACCTTCTAAGGTCCCAAGATTTTTTGCTGACTATCATGAGCTCCAAAAGCAGTGAAAGAACTTGGTTTGGTTAAACACTGGGATTTTAGAACTACTTGGCTGGCAAAAAATATTGGGCTTCTCTAAGTCTTCTTAGATACATTAGACTATCTATCTGATAGAGTGCCTACAGAGTTGAAGGCCTGTCTGCACAAGGAAATATGCAAAGTATATTGTGGAAGAAAATACCACCTATGGATTACTTACAGTTAAGTAGAAATGATGGACAGAGCAGAAAAAGAAAAATCAAGCAAAAGACAAACTTCGTACAGCTGTCAGTGTCAATATGCAGTGTGCTTAGAAACAGTGCCAAAAATTCCTACCTTATTCCAGGGTTAATAGCTTGTCTCTTGGGTTACTTTACACTGCATATGACTTTGTCTTTCTAAACAAACTGGATGCTGCTATATGCATACTTCTTTTGTCTCATTTTACATAGATGTTCAGAGATAAGCTTGTAGCAGACGAATTTCATTGTATGAAAATATTTGGAAATTTAATTGTAAGTTGCTGTGGGTATTCAAAGAAAGCTCTTATACTTTCAGCATCTCAGGGAACCTCAGTTATGTAACATTTGTCTTCTCTAAATAATTGCAAGTACCTACAGAAATGTGCAGGTCAAACTACTGAACTAAAATACTTATACATACTATGAAACATCCCAAATAACAAACAAAAACACTAGACAATTACCCTTTGCAGTAATTTGTTTAACACAGCAACCTACTTACAGATATTTCACAATTAGTGAAAGAATATAATTCACTGAATAAAAGTTACTTTTTGGGTGATGTTGAGTTGCAGAGTTATTCTGAGTATATTGCAAGGAGAAATTATAGGTTGAAAAAAGTCAGTGCTGAAGAGTATTTGTTCTGTATGATGCACCTCTTGGTGAATGAAAGCAAAGTCACTGATTTTATACCTGTTGGGAGCCAAAAATAATTCTCAAGCTGAAGACTTGCATCTGATACCTGAAACATGATTGTTTCTGAGACGATAATTCTGCATATATCTGGAACACTGAGGTTAAGATACTTTTGGCAGTAAGACCTATTAAAAGTGAAAGAGGATTTTATGTATAAATTCAGAGTGAGAAAAAGGTTGAAAAAAGCTGTGTTGTAGCTACCAGACCAATCTATCTAGCTATGCCATATCAGCCTTTGGCAATTCCTTTGGCAGCAGTGAAGAAACCAGTGATTGATAATCTTGTCAAAATCTCAGCCGTACTAGGATATTTTGAGGGAATGAAGAATGTAATCTTTTTACTAAGAAGACAAGTATGGTCAAGATGGGTTGCATTTTGCTTGAAAATAAGGTTCTGTGGTGGTGAAACTGAATGTGAAGTTCTGGTGAAGGGTCTAGAGCACAAGTCTGATGGGGAATGACCAAGGGAAGTGGGATTGTTTTAGCCTGGAGAAAAGGAGGCTCAGGGGGACCTTATCGCTCTCTACAGCTACCTGAAAGGAGGTTGTACTGAGGTTTCTTCTGCCAAGTATATAGCGATTGGACAAGAGGAAATGGCCTCAAGTAATGCCGGGGGAGATTTAGTTTGGATATTAGGAAAAATTTCTTTACTGAAAGGGTTGTCAAGCACTGGAACAGGGAGGGGTTGAATCACCATCCCTGGAGGTATCTAAAAGACATGCTGATGTGGTGCCTAGATACATAGTTCAGTGGTGGATTTGGCGGTGCTAGATTAACAGTTGGATTCAATGATTTTCAAGATATTTTCCAACTTAAATAATTCTATGACTCTGATGCTTTGTAATCGACCGTGTGGAATACAAAATAAAAATCCATGAACAGGTAATGCAGAAGAGGTATGAGCATGCAATCTCAATTCTGTTAAATTAACCAGAATATACAAAGCAGTACTTATGCAAGATTTGTGTTTATGAAAGACAGATAAAATCTAGTGACTGGTTCATACCTGATCCAAAGAAGAGTGTGCTAGGACCTCAACACTTTTTTTCCCTGAATGACTGTGAAATGACAGGCAGTGGGATTACGCCAGTGCTGTATCACAGTATCACAGTATCACAGTATGTTAGAGATTGGAAGGGACCTCGAAAGATCATCTAGTCCAATCCCCCTGCCGGAGCAGAAACACCTAGATAATGTTACACAGGAATGCGTCCAGGCGGGTTTTGAATGTCTCCAGGGAAGGAGACTCCACAACCTCCCTGGGCAGCCTGTTCCAGTGTTCTGTCACCCTCACTGAGAAGAAGTTTCTTCTCAAGTTTAAGTGGAACCTCTTGTGTTCCAGTTTGTACCCATTACCCCTTGTCCTATCATTGTTTGCCACTGAGTAGAGCCTGGCTCCATCCTCGTGACACTCCCCCTTTATATATTTATAGACACTAATAAGGTCACCCGTCAGTCTCCTCTTCTCCAAACTATAGAGACCCAGCTCCCTCAGTCTTTCCTCATAAGGGAGATGCTCCACTCCCTTAATCATCTTCGTTGCCCTGCGCTGGACTCTCTCCAGCAGCTCCCTGTCCTTCTTGAACTGAGGGGCCCAGAACTGGACACAATATTCCAGATGCGGTCTCACCAGGGCAGAGTAGAGGGGAAGGAGGACCTCTCTCGACCTACTAACCACCCCCCTTCTAATACACCCCAGGATGCCATTGGCCTTCTTAGCCACAAGGGCACAGTGTTGGCTCATGGTCATCCTGTTGTCCACTAGGACCCCCAGGTCCCTCTCCCCTACACTGCTCTCTAACAGGTCGTTTCCCAACCTATACTGGAACCTGGGGTTGTTCCTGCCCAGATGCAGGACTCTACACTTTCCCTTGTTATATTTCATCAAGTTATTCCCTGCCCAACTCTCCAGCCTGTCCAGGTCTCGCTGGATGGCAGCACAGCCTTCTGGCGTGCCAGCCACTCCTCCCAGCTTAGTGTCATCAGCAAACTTGCTGATAGTACACTCAATTCCCTCATCTAAATCATTGATGAATATATTAAATAATACCGGTCCCAGTACTGACCCTTGAGGCACTCCACTAGTTACAGGCCTCCAACTAGACTCAGCCCCATAGACTACAACTCTCTGGCTTCTCTCCTTCAGCCAGTTCGCAGTCCACCTCACTACCTGATCATATGTCATATACTCATGGCACAAAACATTTAGGTACTATAAATCCAGATTGACTGTCTCATGGAAGTGTGCTATTAATTGAATTAACTTAGAAGACTAGTGTCTAAGGGCAATCTGAGGTGCTTTAAGGTATCTAAAACAGCTGTGTGTGCTTAGTAGATTTATACGTAAAATCAGACATGGTAATCTGAATGGATTTTTCTTTGTATGAACTGGAAGCTAAGAGTATGTCAGGGAGTCTGAAGTTTCACTGGGTACTTGCTTGTCAGCAGCTGGATTCAGCCATTAGACTTGGAGGCAGCACTTCTGAATTCTGTGACAGTGAACTCAGATAAAGCCCTGGTGAAAACACCAAATGGTGCTGAGATGAGCTGAGAGCCAGAACTATCATCTGTCCTGCAGTACTCTTCAGTATTCTAGGGTAAAACTTTTAGCAATAATACTAGGTTGATTGCAAAACAAATCTTATATTGTACTTGTAAAAATGATAGTGATAATGAAAGCGTATGAAAGTATGGTATCAGTCAAATTATCCCAAGTATTTACAGTACTATATGCAAGTATTTAAGTACAGTGCATAAGAAGCAAATCAGTACATCAGTGGTTGCACAGACCCCGACATTAATGCAGGCTGGGGAAAAGGATTAACTTGTACTAAATTTTTGCCTGATTTATTGGACCACACTCCTGGTTTGAAGTAATTTAAATGGCCAATCACTTTTTCCATCTTTGTATCTCTTCTAGGATTTGGGCAGCATTTGGTGTGCATTAGGTAGAAATTTAGACTTGAGCTTCCAGTTAAGTTTCCACCAACAGAAACCTTGTTTGTGCTCATTACAACCACTCATCAAACAAAAACCTAATGGTAGGCATGTTGAGAGTATTTGCTTCCAAACTGCACCACTGTTTTCAATAAAATTCAAGTATAGCTGTATTTATGTCAAAAGCTTACCATCCAATTAATCCCGAAAGACATATAAAAATAAAGGTTTGCTAACTTTTTTTTTTTTTTTTAATTTTCTTCTGTTATGGTCTAAGAAAAATAATTAATTATTAGAAGTTAGAATAAATTAGCTCCAGTTAATATTTTGTGGGTGTATTTCTTAAACGTTTGTTATTGTTGTGGACAGGATGCAGGGATACCTCCTGCATTGCTCTTCTTGTGATTCTTTTGATAGTGAGGACAGGTAAAGGAATTCTGGTTTTCTTTATATGAATGAATGGATGAATGCTATATGGAGAATGTACGCAACAATGCAATTGCTGCAACAACCATTTCCCTTGACAAAATAATTTTACCTCTGCTGCCATTGTTTTAATGCCAGATTCACAATAATTATTATTACTATCCTCATATTAAGCTTTCTACTGCAGAAAGATAAGTGGGAAGTCCAAAAACCATAAAATTTGTACCCAAGTTCCTATAATAGTACCTTAGCCATAGTTGGGGCTACACCATCCATGCAATACCTTTGGTCCAAAGATTACCTATAGAAAAAACTGTCTGGAAATTGTTTTTACTGCAGCACAACTGCAGACTAATTCTTATTTCCAATTTTATAGGTCAAGCGAATATTATGTATTTTTTTTTGGATCTGGAGAGGAATATTGGATTAATTTTGAGAACTGGCTCTGCTATCACAGGTGCAAAACTATACTGAAAAAAGGTGTGATCAGAGCAGCAGTTCTAACAATACTCTAAAGAAATAATAAAAGTTTGTCCTTACATCTCTCTTACTTTTAAAAACTATAAGAAGGTGTTACATCAAAATCCTCTCTCCCAGAATCTCATCTTTAGTGGTGGACAATAGGGGATGCTAAAGAAGCAGGATAGGGGTGGAGACGGATCTTTTCCACAAAATATTATTCAATCTGTATGTAGTTTAAAAATTTTCCAGGCCATTAGTTGCGTCCAGGTAATGTTGCTTAATAGTTATTGATATCACCTACCCTGCATGAATTTGTCCAATTCATCTTTAAAACTTTGGCCGCTAAAACAGCCTGTAGCAATAAGTTCCACAGTTTCATTAGGTGTCATGTGAGAAAGGTGTTTATATTTGTTCTTTTCAAATTGCTACTGGAGCCACTGTGTGCTCCCCATTCCTTTATTGCAATAGTGAATAAACATTGTTTATTTACTTCAGTTAAACCATTTATGTGCTCATAAATCTCTGCAGTTGCCTACTTAATTTTTTGTTAAATCATTTACAGATCTGTGTGTGGTAGGTTTTTATTTCTGGTAAAGAAGATAAACAAACTTTTCTCTCACTGAGGGTGTGGACATGGATTTCCAGCCAGGAAAAGCTCTATTCTGTGAAAGCCTGAGACCCACAGTCTATCAAAAGTAGAAGAAGCCACAAAGTGGCTTTTGTTTCAGTTTTAATACATAGTCCAGAAGCAGCTACTTTTGAATATTACACACAAAGGAATCAGGCAAGTAGACCCTGGGAATGAAGCAACTCAATTTGCAGTGTATGATCTGTCTATAGAACCACCAAGTTTCATGATGTAGTTTAGCTGCTAGGCCAGACTACTGCTAGTCTAAAAAATTAATATATTATAGCAGCATCATATTACCAGCACAATAACAACACAGTCAAGTTCTGTAATATTCTATACCTTTAACTGGAACTTTTGCCAAGAGCAAAAAATGTCTTCAGATATATACTGACCTGAAACATTAAAATAAATATAGGAAAGGATTCTTTAAACCTATGTAATCTTCTAACTTCCAGTCTCCATTCAGTCCTGAAAGACATTATTTCCCCTCCTCTTTTCTTTTACCTATCCGGTAGGAAATACTGTTGACTGGTTCTAAGAAATCTTTTTCTGTTTTTCTTTTATAATTTATTTTATTGTCCTATTCCACTGACTTCTCTCTGTGATGTTGAGTACTCCACATAACAGTATATCCTTTAATCTTATTTTTTTGCAGATGGCTAATACTTCAAAAGGAACCCAGTTTGGAAACGCTTTACTTTCTACATATGAAGTACATTTTACATCTAAAAATATAAAATCTGTTTCTTTCTGGAATGTAGAAGGTATGAGGTTTCTCTTGTTTTGGCCCAATATGATAGTTTAAGCAGTTTTTTGCTGTAGTTAGACTGATAAAAGATGAAACCTGGGGCTAGAATCTGCCCCCATCTCCCCCCCCCCCCCCCCCCCGCCAGTTTAGATGTTTGTCTGGAATTGGTCCTCTGGGCAGGCCTAGCTTTGTGCTCCTTGCTGATCTTCCTGTCCATTTAACACCCAAATTTCACCACCAAAAAAAGCAGAAAGGGGCCTGGTGAGAGAGGGACCATAGATTTAGACCTCCTACTAGCAGCCTGTTAATGGTCTCCTCCAAGCAGCAGGATGGAGCGAGCGCTGGTCCCTCTCCCCCCAGCCCAGCTGTCCAGCCTGAGCTGAACAGGTCTGGAGAGCAGAGAGAGTGGAAAAGTCATTTCTGACACCACTAAATTTTGGTGCCTGCCTTGCAGCTGAGGGGAGGACTTTGAATCCTATGGGGAAGTTCATTTATACAATGTCATACTCTTCCAAAAAAGACAGCTGCAAAACAGAGTTATGGAATAAGAATTCAATGTTTAATTGGTTAAATAGCACTGTAAATTTTACCTACATTTCTTTTGACTATTGCAAGCCTCTGTCTAGATAGTTAACAGTTATAGCGTCAATGCAGTTAAAGATACAAATCGTTTGCATTAAAATTGAGTATCAAGACCACTTTTAACAACTGGTGAAATAATTGCTGCTCTTGGGTCATTGTCAGTTTTAGACATACTAAAACACATAGTGGAAGCAAAGTATTAAGAGATCAGTTCTACTAAAAAAACATAGGTAGTGCATGGAGGATGTCTTATCCTGTCTTAGATGTTTTGCTTCAGAAATAGACAATGTGCCTTTGAAAAAGGTTTTAAATTTCTGCAGTGGTGAATTATCATGTGTACTTGGGCCAACAGAGTAGTGTTCATCTTTGAAGCATGAGGTTTTGGAGACTTAGTAAAATGGAGACAAGGCATTTTAATAATGGACATAGAGCTATAAGTTTATTTCATTCTTCCCATTGGATAAAATCTGTGGCACTGAGGCAATGTAGGTAAATTTTTGATAATAAAAAATAGTGAAATATAGTATTAATAATTGTATCTCTTCACACATTAAATTCTTTAATATATGTAAAAAGAGATTATTTTTTTCTGTATTTTGAATACTTACAGTTCAAAGTCCAGGTAAAATGGAACTTATTATAGAAAAATCAAATACATTCTTCAGTCTGTTTTTCCATATTTAATAAACACTGATAAAGGCACAATAAGGAAGAGCTTTATAAAAAGCTTGCAGTGGGAAAGACACATTCTCCTGAAACATAAAAGCACAGTATAACCTAAAAGTAGCTACAGTTAATCAAGTGTATAATATGAGGCCAATATTCTGTACTCAGGCAGCAAGATACGTTTACAGTGTTTATTTCTTGATGATGTTGTAGAATAAGCAAAAAAAGGCCAGACTTTCAATGCTATATCTGAATTTTAACTGAACCCAGATTTATTTCTGCTTTAGACTTGAAGGCCTGAAACTCATTTTAATCTAAGTGATATTTGTTGTTATCACTAAACAAATCAGATTTTATTTTCTTGTTACAAATACAAACTTATCTCTCTCACAGGGTTGTCTATAAGTTAAAGAACGAAGATATGTTTAAAGCTCTTGGGCCAAACTGGAGGAATTTTAAACAGAAAAACACAAACTACCCTGTGAATCTTCCAGGTTTCTTTTTTATACTTTCACCGTTTTAAAATAAGAATTTAAACCTGTCACTGTTCATTCTGTAAATAACAAAATAATATTCCTTACAGTTTTTTAGAGAGAAAGCATACTTCATATGCAATCAGTTAAGAGAGATTTCACTGACTTATTATAAGATGTCATGTATAATGTTCTTGGAATGAATTGCCAGCACAAACTTTTTTTCTATTAAACTAAACCTGTGGGAACTTGGGTTGTTGAAACTTCTTGTATTATGATCAGTAATGCCTTGTCTAGAAAGTGTACACAATTTAACTTTGACTTCACTTAATTTCCAAAGTGTCTCTAAGAAAGAGTTTCTTCCAATTATCTAAAAGACAAAAATGGCAAATAAGGTACTGAGGGAGATGTTTCACTGAGAAGGGGTTGACTTTGAATAATCTCTGCACTTCGTTATCCTCCAATCAAGCAATCAAATTTCTTCAGCTCTGGAATTCACATTCTGCTGATTATCATTTATGTACTTTAATTGGTTACACTGTAATTTCTGGCTAGACCCTTATGAACAGAAGGATTGTTTTTGATGGCTCATTCAGAGTTTTAGTCCCCTTTTTGTAGCTGGCTAACAGATTCCCTCCAGATTTCTCTATCATCACCTACACAGCTCTCCCACTGGCTATAAAATACTGCAGCAGCTTGTAGGTAATTGATCAGACAAGTGAACTGTAAAATATTCATTTTCTACTTCAACAGCTAGATAAATCTCTTGGGAAGTGGATGAAAATATTGCCTATGCACATCAGGGTCGGTGTAGTAATAGCAAGGTTGCTGATAAGCAGGGGTCTGCTACAGAGTTAATGCTTAATTCTGTTCATGCCAGAGATGGGAAAGCATGCAGTCTTCCTCTGCCTGCAGCTAGAAGTCTCATTACATACTGAACCCGAGGCATCAACACCAATGCACCAGTCAGGGTGCTTCAGGGATGACGCTTCCTGTTTTAATTAATCAGGTTCATCTCGGTGTAACATGCCAAAGAACAAATTCACAGTTAATGTAACCAACATGCTAAATACCAAAATATTAATAAACAGGAGAGCAGGAGTGAAAAAGGACTGACAGTAGAGGGAAAGGGGAAGTAAAAGCTGCTTTTCTTTTCATTCAACAACCTCACTTTCTGAGATTTTTTGTCATTTTGGGTTTGTTGTTTTTTTTTCCACCAAGTTTTCAAATACCTTTCAAGGTGCTCTAATTCAAAGCATTTAAAAGCAAGCTGTATGCAGACTTGTAGAGCAACAGCAAAAGATTCTTTTAATTCTTTTCATCTTTATCTTGCTGGGTTGCCATAGTAAGAGAATATGAAGGGAATTAGCAATAGGTTTATTTCTGACTCATGTTAAATGTGTATTAGGCAACTTTACTCAAGCCTGAGCTATATTAATCAGAAAATACATGCAGTCCCTCCATGTGCTTTCTTCTCTCACAGGAAAGAAAAAAGCTAAGGTCTAAGTTTTGGAATATTAACGGCAGGGCTTTTTACCAATGGTTTAGTTTTGAAGCAGCAGAGAGCATATACTCTTTCCCATGTCCTTGGAGTGTGGTGTCAGTTAACTTAAAATGAGGCATTTGAAATAAAATAGCCAATATTATGTATGGCACAATAGTTGTGACCACCTGGGAAAGAAAAATGGAGCACCACAATTTTGCAGTGGAAAAGCAAGTGCATTATAAATGCTGCAGCACTTACGATAGAGATGCTGACAGGTAAATAGGCCTTTCTTGGATCAGATCAGTCATTTACTTTAAGAACAGAAGACAGGCCCATGTTTCTTTCCATATTAGCTTAATTACTGATGATATAAATTTAATGCCAGGGAAAATGATGGTAATAAATTGATCAATCAGAATATTTGGACAGCTTGCTACCAGCAGACAGCATTAGCCAAAGATATTTTAATTTTTTTTTTCCATTACACAGGCAAATAGACTTGTTCACACATAAACATGGTTTTGAGGTGAAACCCCTAGGTTGGAATCAGCTCTATTACATGCCATGGCATTCAAGGGCCTTCTCAGGTATTGTCTAGTCACTTGACAACCCAAATATTCTGAAATGTATTCCATCACCCCCACAGACAAGGCAGGCTGTGAATCTTTTGCAGACAGTAAGACTTGGATATTTTGTATGCTTTGTCTTGTTTAGTTTATATATATATATATATATATATATATATATATATATATATATATATATATATAACGAAAGCAAAACACTTTTTTAATACACATTCTGAAAACCATATTCTGGTTTTCTAGCATCTCAGGTATGGAGAGGTGTATATTATTTTTTCTGAAAGGGACTGATGAAAATGAAAGTACCTATTTATGATGAGAAAACTATGCAAAACAAAGAAATATTTGAAAGCAACACAAAGCAAAAAAACAGAAATGAAAAATACTGGAAATAGTACACAATTCCTCTTTGTGGTCCTTGACACAATAAATCCTGCTACTTTAGCACTTACTAAATTTTGACTAATTTAAAAATATAATTAAAAAAATTAAATTATTAGTAATAAGGTGATAGTGAAGTGCACCATGAAAATCAAGTGTCTGTTTAGTAACTGTATGTTTGTTCTTTGAATGCAATTTGTGATGTTGGTAATGTGTTTAAATGAACAGAAATAGATGGATCAGGAACTGTCTTTTCTATTTGGGATTTAAATTGCATTAATTCCTCTAATATAGATTTAAAGCTAATCAAATTCTTTCCCCTTTCCTTGCCTTTCCTGGATGATAAGGAGGCTTGAGCACCTCTCATATGATGTCAGGCTAAGAAAGTTGGGGCTGTTCAGCCTGGAGAAGAGAAGGCTGCATGGAGACTTCATAGCAGCCTTCCAGTATCTGAAGGGGGCCTATAAGGATGCTGAGGATGGACTCTTCATTAGGCACTGTAGCGACAGAACAAGGGGTAATGGGTTTAAACTTAAACAGGGGAAGCTTAGATTGGATATAAGGAGGAAGTTCTTTTCTGTGAGGGTGGTGAGGCACTGGAATGGGTTGCCCAAAGAAGTGGTAAATGTTCCATCCCTGGCAGTGTTCAAGGCGAGGCTAGACAGAGCCTTGGGTGACATGATCTAGTGTGAGGTGTCCCTGCCCATGGCAAGGGGATTTGGAACTAGATGATGTTAAGGTCCTTTCCAGCCCTGACCATTCTGTGATTCTATGAATCTGTGATTCCTTGGCTTTCTTTGCTTTGCCTTCCCTTGCCTTGCTTTGTTTGCCTTGCCTTGCCTTCCCTTCCCTTTCCACAAAAATACCTTTTGTCTGTATTTGGATAAGAGGTGCTAGGAAAAGCCTTCACCTATTTTTTCTTTCCTCCAAATATATTTTGTTATCCATTTCTTCCCTTGCTTTCCCCTACAAGTTTCTAGTCATACTTCACTGAGCTGTACAAATTTTGCTTTAGTAGGTTCATAGAAAAGATCATAGAATAGTTCCTATATAACCCTTTATTATGAGCTACTCATCTTTGAAAATAGGAATGGCTTTTTTCAAAGTCTATGTTTACATGATTTTATCATTTTCTTTTTAAGTCCAGCTAGCTATTGAAATCCATAGTAGCCTAGGTAAGCATGTACCATATTTTGCAGATTTCACCCAGTATTAAAGTCATGCACCTTCCATGAAGTTTTGTGAAGGACCAAGTCTCCCTTGTGGGTCAGAAATGGTTTGGAAACATTCAAGCACTACTGAGCCTTGATCACCTTACTTACTTTTCAATCACCTTTATGTAACACTCCTCTCTCTTTTTCTATCTATATGACACAGAAAATGCATTTAGTCTTCAAGCTGTTGTTTTTTTTGTTTTTTGTTTTTTTTAAATAAATACTCTATTGCCAAGAAGCATGAAGAGGACACTGAGCACTGCTCCTGGGGAGAAACTAGTAGAGGGCAGATGTCCAAATGTTTGTTGCTGTCCCTCAAGCTTAAGGCATTTTGCAGAGCACTGTTGGTGAGCTGCAAAAGACTTGAATGTGAAAGAGGAGGGAGATCAGGGCGAGGGTTAAAGAGGAGAGAAGAAAAGGGAGAAAGCCTGAAAGACGAGGAAACAATATACAGGAAAGGTATAGGTAAGTCAGCACAGTTCTCTTTCTTTGTCCTGTAATTGCAGGTTTCATTGATTGTTTTCTGCCACTTAATTAGGATTAGTTCCTTACTCTAAGGGTTATATTAAAAAGATTTATTCTTTTCTTTTTTTTTTAACAGAAATTCCCCAAGTTAGTCACACTTTGGCTCTCTGCTTTGAAGTCATTGTATTACCCTAGCTGCTTCATCTGTGAATCTGTTCCAACAGCACTATTGTCCTGTCCAAGAGCATTGGTACTTACAGCAGCCCAAATTCAAGAAAGTTCCGGAAAGTAGGCATAGTCCTTGCAAATTTATTGGGTTTATGTGGCAAGATTTTGATTGAAATGGGAGATGCAGGACAGCTTTCATGAGGATATACGAGAAATTGCCCCCATGTCATGCAGAGTCAATCCCAGCTCCTTGCAGAGAGACCCGCTGCTGGTTAATGCTGAGCCAAAGAGCAGTGCTGGTAGTACCTGTGATACCATATTTAAGAAAGGGTAAAACAACACTGGAGTAGTCTGTTCCTGAAGGACTGTACTGTGAAATGGACCCACCTGGAGCAGTTAATGAAGAACTGCAGCCCGTGGGAAAGACACTGGAGAAGTTCAAAGAAGACTATGTCATGTAGGAGGGACCCCAGGCTGGAGAGTGGGGAAGAGTGTGAGAAGTCCTCCCCCTGAGGAGGAAGGAGCAGCAGAGGTAACATGTGGTGAACTGATCACAGTCCTCATTCCGCATCACCTTGTGCCACTAGGAGGGAGGGGTTGGATAAATTTGGAGTGAAATTAAACCTGGGGAGGGGTGAGGAGAGAGGAGTTTTAGTTTTTGCTCTTATTTCTCACTACCCTATGCTATTAGAATTGTCAATAAATTACATTATTTTGATGCACGGATAGACTTCACAATTCGTTAAAGTTGTAAAGTAGGTATGCTTTATTCAGCACTGAGGTGCATGGGGGATAGCTCCTCCAAAAGCATGCGCACCTTAGTGTGGTTTCCCCTTTATATTTATTCTCTAAGGTTATACATATGTATGAGATTGCACTACATACCTATACATATTCATGTCCTATCCCCGTTTATAATTATAATGAGCTAAGAAGTCCTTTGCGCCTGCACAGTGCCTCCTGGTGGTCGTGGGAGAGGGTCTCAAGATGAAGCAAATGAGTCTTCCTCTAGCCTGAACGTTTTACCTCTAGTCTTTACGCATGCTCCCTGGAGGCTTGGTCATTGTCCAAATCGCAGAGCCAATTTCAGCCCGTCTAGGCGTCCAAAGGACTGGAATCACGTCAAGCAAGCAGTAATACTTAATCAAGTAGCTTGACCTATCCCCCCACACATCGGTTAACCCTCCCCATCATTTTCCCCAAGTCAAACCTGTTTTGCCCATGATGGTAATTGGTAAATGATGTCTTTGTCCTTATCTTGACCTGTGAACTGCTTGTCATTTTCTCCCTTTGTCCTGCTAAGAAGGGACAGTGATAAGAGTGGTTTGTTGGGAACCTGGTGGCTAGCTAAGGTCAACGCACCACAGACAGGCAGTCAGGCCTGATATTTGTTCCACAGTTTAAGATGTAAGAAATTACAGATGGATTTATTATTATTATTTTTAAGAAAGAAGGTAAAATGGTGATAAATCTTCTTAAAAGAAACTGTCAACAAAGAAAAAAACTTGTTTCCATATAACTATTCTTAGGAATACAGATGCAGACCTGTCACTTCCCAGGAAACACCCTAGTCCAGAAGACATTTTCCATACTGCCTGGTTGGGAGGAACAGCCCTGATGGAAGGCTGCATTGAAGTGCTTAGGGCTTACAAATGGGAGGGTTGGATATTCTGATTCTGTCTCACAGCCTGTGTTCTATATCACACATTTAATAGTGGTTGGAGAGGAGAATGTAGTTTTATGAATAGACAGATTTGCGGTATGAATATTGTCCCAGAGGAAGAAAAGCTATATCTCCTGCTTAATGAGTAAGTGCTCTAAGCTGTAGACGGTTATAGAAGGTGATCTGCAAGTCCCAGATCCCATGTATTAAAGGAAATGCAGAAATAGAGATTACGTTCCCTTTCTCTGAGTAAGTATTATGCTTTTCTGAGCGCATCTAATGGTCAATTTAACACCATTTTCTGTAGGATATTTTATACAGTGAAATATTTGCAGCATTATTTCAATGGAAAATAATACTAAAATATCATGAATAATAAATACAAATCTCAGTATACCTCATATACATCTACAAGCAGAAGAAAGAGCTGTCTTTTTGAACATCCTTCTACTTCTTTTCAGTTTCTCTGAATGCTTTATCTGGCTGAACCTGGCCCTTTTTAGGCTCTTTATGCTATGATTATTTTTCCTTTAACCACTTCTCGTGGTTTAAACCCAGTCAGGTAACTTGTTCACTCACTCCCAGTGAGTGGTGCCGAGCTGACAACAATCGAGGTCCGTGTCCCCCCCCCCACCGGGGTTCTCCCCTTCCCCACTCCCGGAGGAACGGGGAGGAGGATCGAAAAAGTGCAACTCCCACGGGTTGAGACAAGAACAGTCCAGCAACCAATGTACACAAATCACCACCGCTACTATCAACTACAACGATGATAAGGGAAAATAACAAGGGAAGAGAATACGATACCACCCGCCAAGAAAACGAGTTCCACCTGGAAGCCCGTGTCCTTCCGGGTAACTCCCAGTTACCCCCCACCCAGGCCATGACGTTCTGTGGTATGGAATACCTCCTTGGCTAGCCCAGGTCAGGCGCCCCATCTCTGCTTCCTCCCGGCTTCCCCTCCTCCCTGGCAGAGCATGAGCCTCACAAAGTCCTTGGTCAGGGTAAACATCACTTAGCAACAACTGAAAACATCGACTTCACCAACACTGCTCTCAGGCTGGAAGTCAAAACACAGCACTGCACCAGCTACCACAAAGGAGAAACATGACTGCTACTGCTGAACCCAGGACACCACTGTATTTTTTCCAAGCATTAACAATAGTCTTTATATAATTCATTTAAACACTGATAAACCTTTTCCTTTTGTTGTACAGATTTGATGTGTCAGTTTTCCCCTCAGTGCTGAAATACAGGGCTCTATGCAAGGTAGTCCTTTTGTTCAGTTAATCATCTACTTGCCTTTCCATAAAGGACTCTACCCCACTTTCAACATCAGTATTTCAAAAGTCCTTTCCAATTCTGGTTGATTATCAGAGGTATTACTGAATAGCTATAGTCAATGGCTTTGCAGTCAAAAAGTTCAATTACTCTAGTCACTGTCATGAATCTAGATAATTTGCAAAGACCTCAGTTCCCAGTTAATTCACTTCCTTTTCAGCAGAACTCTCCCAGGTTCTGTGTACATATACCAGCTGTGATTTGCATGAATACCACATTTCCAGCAGGACTGGGAAAAAAAGAAGCAAGAAAAAGGGCATTATATATGGCCCTGATTGAAAGAGTATTTCTGATTATTACGTATTCCATATTCGAATCTTGTTATATCTGTGCTAATTCAATTCAAAGTTGAAATTATGATTTTTGTTTATTTTCACAATACCATTTTTCTTATTCCAGGTTTTGCATGGTTGTATAGAAAGTAAGAAGAGGATTGCAGTCCTCTATTCAGAGAGTTTTTTAACCATTTGGGTCAATTTATTCCGTAATTTCCAGTGCAAACGGCGTAGTTGGAGACCAAAGGGAGACATGGTTTGACAAGATGCAATTTGGAGTACAATGGAGAAAAAAAAGAGAAGCATTCCACAAAAAATGGGAAATAAGTTACCCTTTCCTGTGGGTAAGAGAAAGTAATGAAAAAAGACCCAAACAACTGTGATTCGTAAGAACATTGGAATCGTACTTTCTCCTAGAGCTATTCCTCAGTGGTACACTTAACATGAAAACAATACCTGACTTTGCAAACTTACCAGATGGAACTGTTGTAGAACAGAGTGCTTCCTGCACTAATCATGGTAATTTTATTCAGTTAAGTATTCCAATACAATGTTTATTTAGTCCACCCTCACTTTTAGATATTCCTCCCCATCTCTTAAGCTTTTCTTTCATTTTGAAAACATTTATGGACTTTGTTTTGGAGGTTCTCAAAAACATCTACCAATAAACCAAAATTAATTTACTGGTTTGTATGCAGATACTTAGGAACTGTAGGGCCAACTGCTCATGTTTAGAATGTGTTGCACACAACAAAATGTCTAATTGTGCAGCTGAATGCCTTGAATCCATCTCCAAAACTGTGTTTTCACATTCATAAAATAACAACTGTGAGATAACGTTGCTCAGCTGGAGTTTTGGAAAGGTATATCTACATTAACAACTGTGAGGAGTGGAGACAATATAAGGTTATTGAAGACTAATTCAAAAGTTATTAAGAAGTAGTTTAAGGGCCACATGCAATCCAATGTGTCTGAGATTGAAGCATAATCCACAGAAAATATAGGAAGCGTTTTACATGTGTACATAGATTAATATATTCATTCTTTAACCTGTATTTTTAAAACATATATTTTTAAACAGAAATCCCATATTTGAAAACACACAATAATGAGGCTAGAACATGAAATGCTTTTATTACTGATAAAAATTAAACCCCCAAGAATGACAAAACAAATAAAGATAAAATTAATAACTCTTTAACCTGTAATGCCAGCAAAATTCTAATTTTCAGTGGCCATTTCTCAACAGTCCAAGGGTAAGCAGATATTTCAAATGATTTTCTTTCTATTATTTGTTGACCATACGTTTTTTTTCTTTTAGATATTACAGCTATCGTATTACTATTTAAATATTTTTATCTGTTCCTGTTTGCTTGTGTTACAGTCACAACTAAGGATTTTGATATTTTAAAATGACAGAAACTGTCTGGATACGTATTTAACCAGTAAACATCTTGCAAAAATATATATTTAAAGTGCAAGATTTACCAGATCTTTTGCTATTCACTCCGAATTAATTGATCTGTTCAGGGCACAATTAACTGTCTTTCCAGATCTGTTGTTGCCTATTGTACCAACTGTTCTGCAGAAGGCAGCTTAAGCACAATATAAGGATTAGGAGAAGAGCTAGTGAAAAGACCCAACAGCAACTTATAATACAATGAAGCATTGAGAAAAGGCTTTTTGCTGCTCAGTAAAGAAGAATAGAGTTATGTAAAGTAAAAGATTTCAGACAGCCTAAAGAAAATAGTAAGAATGATCTTAGATAGAAGCCAACACAAATTGTACCCTTTTTCTCATTTCCATTGAAGGAAGAGGGTGGAAGAATTTAGTTTTGTCTGTATCTTGAAAAATATTCATAATGGGGCTCAATAAGCATAGAAAAAATGCTAAGAGTGAGCATATACCTTCCTTCCAAATAAGGTTAAAAACTTTCCTTAGATTTATTTTTTTTTTTCAATGGCATTTATGCTGACAAAATTTTGTAGCAGTCCCAATACACTCACAAGGTGTTATAGATTTATAACATTAGAAATAGAGGATTTTAGGTCTTGTTGAAGTGCAAAGGGATAAGTGTAAATGAAAAAAAATTTTTAAATATTGCCTGTGTATGTAAGCATTGCGCAGATATACAACAGGAATGCCTGTTATAATAATAATTCAATTCACTCAGCCTTGAAAATAAATGTTAATTATGAATGATGAATGTTTCTTAATTTAACCAGTTCATCTGTCTAGTTAAATTTCTTTTACTTCAGAGTAGGAATGAAGTATTGACAAAATATCCACAGTAGGTACACCAGAAGCAGTAAATGATGGGAGCTAAAAGCCCCCCAAAACTCTGTTAAGAAAATAACTTCTTGTCTATAGGGAAAAGCGCATGCTTGTAGAGGGATTACCAGGTTATCCAAACCAAAATATTATTAAATCATGACAGTCTTATGTTAGGTTTTATTTCCATTAGTAAATATACCTTTTGTAGTACATGCTACTGGCAACACAGTTTTGACTTGGCTCTCGATGTCAAGAAAACATGTTTGCTAGCATTCCCCACCCTAGTCTTCTGAAGGCTTGCTGGGATACATGTAGAAGTTATTCTGTGAAGTAGAATAAGACTATCCAAACTCTGAAAATTCCACTCAGGGGATCACGCATGTAAAAGGAAGGTTTTGTCTCAGGGGAAATATAAGATATTATCTAGAATGGCCTCCTGACCTCATTTTGTCTGCTTTTAATTTCTTGGTGCAGAGGTTCCCCTGTTTCTGTCCTTGTCTTCCTTAGTTTCTGAGAAATGCTCTCTTGATGTTCATGACCTCACCTCCATAAAACTGTACTTCCTCTCTGTTCAGGTACCCAGTGCCTGCCTCAGTGCTTGATTCCTGCATGTTCCTGTAGGTACTTTGAAACTGTAGCCCTATTAGCACGTGCTGTTTAGTTTTTGAAGTTTCAAGAAGTAAGTGATAAACCAAATGAGCTAGAATAAGAGGGAAGGTCAGATAACACACAGACAATGGACTCAGATACCCTTGTCCTGCTGTAGTAACTATTCTTGGTAATAGGAACTGCATTTTATTCTTCATAATTGAACTGAATGGATTCTTTGGTGTAATGGATGGAAATGAACACTTCTGACTGAGATGGTCTAATTAAAAACATCACATGGGAGACATTAAGAAACCCTTCTGGAAGACTTGTGGCTTCTGGATGGACAAGGAAGTACCATTACTCCAGTACATACCAGAATGTTAATATTTTCTAGCAAGCATCAAAAATAAGACTCAGAAAAAATTAACATGCTACTTAAATAGATGTTCTGAAGATACTATATTACTGTGAAATCAAAACAGCAGGAATTTCTGGTATAATGAATATTTAGAATTTAGACTACATAACAAGTTATGTTTAAATCAGATAAAATCTGATTAAGGCTTCAGGCATCCAAATAGAAAGCTTAGACGTCCAAATAGAAATCTAAGGCTGGCAATCATGGAAAACACTGCATTGTTTGTTAGCCTCATATAACACCACTAGTGCAGGGAAGTCAGTGGTCTTATTCAATGTATGCATAACAGTGCATAACATTAAGCATTTGCAAACTAATAATTTAGCCTTTTTGAATGACAATGATTTTATCTGCAGTCTGAAAAGTTCTTAGTTTAGTAACATTATAGAAAGTAAACATGTTTTTATGTGTTCCCAGTAATTCTTTCAAAGGAAAACTACTATTAGCTGTTAATTTGCAATTAGTAGCTAATAAATGATGAGTTTTCTTCCCTGATGACATTAATTTTTTCAGTGAAATACATACCTTTTGGGATTCAGACTTTTTTCTAGTAATGAGCAGTTTTCTCCCTGCAACATTTCAACCTTCTCATTGTAAAATCTGACTCCTATTAGAACCATTTTTTTAGCTCTGCAGATTCTTCTCCAATTAAAGCTTCCTGTTGAGTAGAGTAGATTCCTTCAGGAGGGAAATGTTAAAAGTCAGTGAATTATGGAGCATCATAAAGCACACAAAAACCTAAAAGTTGTTCTTAAAGGCTAATAAATTAAAATACTTTCTTGTATAATAATTGGTTGTGATTTTAGTTGAATACTCTGTAAAGCAATACCGCAGTATAGTGCCCCTGATCATTGTGAAAGGTTGTAAGCAGCAATGAAGGAAAAGAAATGCCAAGAAGGATTTAGACTGGGGGGGGGGGGGGGGGGGAGGAAAATAAAATTTATCTTGGACAAATTCAATGTAATATATCCATGGGAATATAGATGTCAATAGATGAGAGATTTCTAGTAATCAGGCATGCTGGAAGAGATCTAGAGATCAGATGGATCACAAATTAGATATGAGATTGTAATATAATATGAAAAAGAAAAAAATATATTTTTGTCTGCAAAAGGCATTGGAGCAACAACGTAAGATTGTAGGCTTTACTGTATCACACTTCTATGTTGCTGCTGATTTCTCTGAGGAGGATCAACTTATTTAACAGCCCAATCCACATAAAATTCTCTGAAATAAGTAAGAGTCCATACAATGATTTCGGAGATCTGTGAATGACTTTTTACACAGTTATGGTCCACTTCTCAGCAGAAAGGTATGACATGCTGCACAGAAATTGAGGAGAAGCTCCCATGGAGAATTACAGAGGCACTAAAACTGGATGTCTATGACTACATAAATACAGTTGTTTGATTACAAAAATGACAATCAAGAGAAAAAGAATAAATTTTGATTATAAATAGGAAAAATAGGATTAAATTTTGACTGCAATGTACAGTTATTAGTGGAATAACCTCCTTACAAAGACAGCTTGTGGCCCATGCACACTGAAACTTTGAATTAACAAAACAGAAAACTCATTAGGGGAAATGAGTGTAAACTGGCAGGAAAGTGGCCATGTCACAATTTCACCCTTAGCACACTCAATTCTGAAGTTCCATCCTCCTTGCGCCAGCTGGGCTTTTAAGTGTCCTGATGGCAATCCGGGATTCACCTGTGGAGATCAAGTGCAAATATGTTCTTGTGTGACTACCAAAACTGCACCTATTGCAATCTGCTGAAGCTGCAAATTGCAGCTCCTGCTATGAATTTGCAATGTCCATGAGTGCAGCCAAAGCAGGAAATCATTAGTCTACATTCTAAACAACAGAGTGCAACACCTGAAGGAAAAGCTTTTAGCGCCGTTTATTTTTCCCCTTTAAAGCAAAATGTGTGCTAACTGGAAATGCCTCCATTACAGCTTTAGGTAAGAAGGACTCTACACAGTGAGGAAGGGAGATAGAGAAAAAACACAGCTTCAAATGTTTTGCCAATATTTACCACCTCAAAACAGCTGTTAATTTCTGAGCTCCTTTTCCTTTTTGCCAGCATATCTAAAAGAGTTAATGTTAACAATATTAAAAATTTAACCAATAAATGCAAGGTAAACTGAAGTTTAGTATATTTTAGAAATGGCAGTTCAGTCAATTTTCCTTTCATTTAATCTGCTGAGAAACAAAAGTTATACTTGAATAGAACTGGCCCATGCAGAATCAGATTTAGTAACTTCAGAGTGTTAGTAGCTTGGACTAGGTTCAGGGTGTCTGACTTGAAGGAAACTGCTGCAAACACCTTATTAATGGAAGTCGTTGGGGTTTTTTTTGGGTTGTTTTTTTTAAGATAGGACACCAGACTGCATCAGGAGACATGGGGGCTATTTCTGTCTGAGTAACTGATTTGCTGTGTGTCTTTGGGAGTTGAAGAGTGGTGGTGAGAAATGCACAGAATAACAAGCTTGCTCCTTTCTGCAGTTCAAATGACATCTTTTAGCAAGAGAAGAAACTCCAGTCTTCGTTCCATCTTTCACACTTGTAAAACATGTATCTACTTGAAATGACTTAAATTATATTTTAAATTCAAACCCTCAACACATCCATTCAAACTTCACATTTTAAAAGTATTTTGACTTTGGTATGAAGGTTTCAGCATGTTTTAGAAATGACTCTGGTCTCCTGATTATCGTTTTGCAACTATGTGGTTTATATGACCTGTGCACAGCTGGACTGATAACCCACCTTGATGTGAAGGCAACTCCCCCAGCCCAGTGGTGCTCAGATCAGATCAGCCAATTGTGTGTAGGAATGCCAGTCAATTTGGTCCTCTCTGCTCTTCCATTATGCAGAGTTTTCACACAAAACCTTTTACAGCAGTCAGTCCAACCTGTGAAATAGAAACAGAAGCCTTGCCTTCAAGTGAACAGTGAGAAACAACCCTTTATTTTAAGCCACCTGTGCAATTGCTCTCACTAGTTGGCAGTCTTATTATGAAGTCAAACTATAGCTTTAGGCAGGTTATATAAAGTAATATATAAAGTACAGGACTACCGAATCATCTAAAGACACTTGTACAGCCTCCTTGTTAGAAGATTTTTTTTCTTTTTACATACACAATAATAAAAGTAATAATCATCACTTGCTTTATACACAAAATCAAATGCTTAATAAGCTGAAGAAGTTTCATCTACATTTCTCCAATTGCCAACTTCAGTTTATTTTTTATTTACTAGTCTCCCTATGGAAAACAGAACACAGCATTTCTAAAATTGCAATAAGCTACAGAAAATCTGCTTCCCTGTATTGTTTTTCAAAAATTTACTAGTAATGGCTTCTCAGTTTGTAGTGACTATGAAACATATATTCCAGAAAAGCAACACAGAAAATATGGAGCTTATTTGTCAGGTATCTTAGCCCCAGTATGCTGTCTCTCTTCACGTAGACTTTAACATTGTCATCATCATCATCATCAAACACCTTTTGAATGGTAAATTTCAAGTGCTTGTCATAAGAAATCAATATGTTTGTCCTCATTTTGCAGCTAGGGGAGCAGAGGATATGAATTGAGATCTTTCAAAAAGCCAGTATCAGAGCTAGGAACCATAGTCATAGTCATAGTCTTTTTGACTCTTATTAACATATACACACCCTTCTGCAGGGAGCTTCCGTACTGAAGTTTCTTACTCAGAGGCATCCTGTGCTAGAAAAAAAACAACAAAACCAAAGAAACAAACAAGCAGAATGGATAAAAACATATTCTGGGAAAGCAAGGGCTTGGATATGCAGTACAGTATTTGCCAAAACATTGTGAAATTCACATCAGAAAACATGGGAATACAGGATATGGTTCATATATCCCAGGACATGGCTTGGTGACAGCCAGCATGGCTTCACTAAGGGGAAATCCTGCCTGACCAATTTGATGGCTTTCTATGACGGGGCTACAGAACTGATGGACAGGGGTAGAGCAGTTGATGTCATCTACCTGGACTTGTGCAAAGCGTTCAACACTGTCCCACACAACATCCTTGTCTCTAAATTGGAGAGACATCAATTTGATAGGTGGACCACTCAGTGGATAAAGAATTGGCTGGATGACTGCATGCAAAGAGTTGTGGTCAATGGATCAATGTCCAGCTGGAGACTGGTAATGAGTGGTGTCCCTCAGGGATCAGTGTTGGAACCAGTCTTGTTTGACATCTTTGTCGGTGACATGGACAGTGGGATTGAGTGCGCCCTCAGCAAGTTTGCCAATGACACCAAACTGTGTGGTTCGGTTGATACCCTGGAAGGAAGGAATGCCATCCAGAGGGACCTTGACATGCTTGTGAGGTGGGCTGATGCCAACCTCATGAAGTTTAACTATGACAAGTGCAAGGTCCTACACCTGGGTCGGAGCAATCCCAGGCACAGCTACAGGTTGGGCAGAGAAGAGATTCAGAGCAGCCCTGAGGAGAAGGAATTGGAGGTGTTGGTTGATGAGAAACTGAACATGAGCCGGCTTCAGTGTGCACTCACAGCCCAGAAAGCCAACCGTATCCTGGGCTACATCAAAAGGAGCATGACCTGCAGGTTGAAGGAGGTGATCCTGCCCCTCTACTCTGCTCTCATGAGACCTCACTTGGAGTATTGTGTGCAGTTCTGGTGTCCTCAACATAAAAAGGACATGGAACTGTTGGAACAAGTCCAGAGGAGGACCACGAGGATGATCAGGGGACTGGAGCACCTCCTGTATGAAGATAGGCTGAGAAAGTTGGGGCTGTTGAGCCTGGAGAAGAGAAGGCTGCGTGGAGACCTCATAGCAGCCTTCCAGTATCTGAAAGGGGCCTATAAGGATGCTGGGAGGTACTCTTCACTGGGGACTGTAGTGACAGGACAAGGGGTAATGGGTTCAAACTTAAACAGGGGAAGTTTAGATTGGATATAAGGAGGAAATTCTTTCCTGTGAGGTTGGTGAGGCACTGGAATGGGTTGGCCAGGGAAGTTGTGAATGCTCCATCCCTGGCGCTGTTCAAGGCCAGGCTGGACAGAGCCTTGGGTGGCAGGGTTTAGTGTGAGATGTCCCTGCCCATGGCAGTGGAGATGGAACTAGACAATCTTAAAGTCCTTTCCAACCCTAACTATTCTATGTTCTATGATTCTATGACAAATGGAAGTATATTCCAGACTGCTAGAAAAGTGTGCAGTATATACAGGAATAGGCCTATCACATATGGATTTTTATAAATGTCAAGATTAACAACTTGAGAAGGGTCTGGATCAGAAAAAAACCTAGGATCTTATATTTCCTGGTTAAAAGGTTTTATTTTAATCTCAAAAGAAATGCAATTTGCTATAAAAAAAATCAGGAAGGAAGTTAAAACCATTCTTTCCCAAATAACTATTTTGGAAGAAAAAAATCAAGGAATAACTAAAGGGCTTAAGGATAGGCTGTCTTGCAGTGGCCATTTTAAGTATCCACTGAATAGACCTCTCTACTAACATCTTTACACACAGTTATAACTGAGAAAACATTCCACTCAGGGACTGACTGATCTAGCTACAAATAAGAATCTGATGATTGTTGATTATTTATATTCCAGTTATTATGGTAATGAAATTGGTTAACCAAAACCTAAAATAAGACAGTACTGTGTAAATTATTTTAAAGAAGTAAATGTCAGAGGTACAATAGCAGATCATGACTGAGAAATACTGAAATATAACTTTAAAATCTAGAAATTAAGGGAAAAATTCATGATACTAATGAAAATTTCATTAGATTTCCATTATAAGAAATAAAAGAAAAACCCTCTTTATTTCTCCAGAGACATCTTTAGCAATATGAAATGAAGAAAAAATTCTTAGTACCAAATAATTTGCGTCTCTTTCCCTTACAAGCATATACCCAATGAATTGGATTGCATTTTATAAGGTAGAAGGACATTAACTAAATCACAGCAGATACTTAACTATTCATAGTTCCCCCTTAACAACAAAACAGAGGGCTGATGGGTTTGAGCACATGAATTTCTGTGCCAGTGAAGACTGTAATCTTCTACACACTAAATGTAATGTTTATGTTGAAAACTTGAAATAGAGAATTGGAGATAAACCTTCAGATTATACTTTTAATTTCTCCTGAGTCAGTTCTTCTGCTTCACACCACTATATGTGATTTGCAGACCCTGATAAAGAAAAAAAATCTTTTGCCCTCCACACTTGAGGATCTCCTTAAGTGATGCGAACAGCGTATTTCCTTCAATATTTACAAAATATGTCTTTCAGGCAGAGCATTGGTGCTTTTTGACCCAGAATAAAATGTCTGCAATAAGATTTTGGCCAGACTCATTTTTCCTATTTCATTACACATATTTTGTTTGTACACCTACAGCCCATAAACTGTTGGTATACAAACTGAAAGTAGCTCGTCACTACTTATCTCAATAAGACTGACCTGATTTATTATCAAAATTTAGATTAATAATCAGAGAAACAGGAAAAATAATAATTTAAATGAATTCAGCTTTGCAGTTTTGAAGAAAAAATACTACATACTTTAAGTCTTACAACTCTCAGATCTGCAGAGGGTTTTTTTGTGTGTGAATTTTTAGCAATCCTTGCAGATGTGACTGAACTGATCTTAAATAAAATGCAGGGCTCTTCATTACAGTGCAAAACTAATTGCAAAACTGGCATGGTTCAGAATCTACAAGTGCCTTACAGTCTTAATTTTCAAAAATGCCTAATTTTCAAAAAGGCTTGGATCTCAGATCGGCTTTTCAGATATTAACTAAACAAAAAGTCTCAGGATGTGGAAGCAAGAATTTGTACTTCCAAAGCTCTTATCTGTAAAGAAATTTCCTGTTGGTGGATATGGTGACATGCTTTTAGATGCAAAGACTATTTTGCTTATACGATAGCCATAAAGGCTAGGTAGGTTTGGATTAGGAATTAATACATGAATGCTTATTTTTTAATACGTGTGGGTTTGAATGTTATGAAAAATAGGATTAAAGTACATAAAAATGTACCATAAAAAGTGTATAAAAATTAAATATCAACCAAATAAAATTGATTTTTTTTTTCTTATGAGCATAATAGGCTTCAACCCTGTTCTCACAGTCAGTTTGTGATATTTCAAGGCTTCTGTCCTTCATGATGAAATACACTAACTTTCATGGTGTTCTGCAAAAGAGGAACTTGCTTTCCTTCAGTAAAATGAAAAATACAACTGTTCAATATAAATATATTCCTGCTGTATTTTCTATCTCCTCTTTTTGATTTTCTTGTCCATCAGCTTTTATTTATATGCTACAGTGAAACACCAGCACATATGAATGACCATGAAAGGTTATATACATCTCTGAATGCAGCTAGCTCAAAATACTTGACAGAAATTCAAAGGACATCTGAGGTAATCTGTAGAATAACTTATATTCTCTTTGAACTGTAAGAATTACAGTCCAAGTTAAAACATGAAGGAGACAATAGATATTGCTTTAAAAAATGCTAAACAACATTAAGTAGTCTTCATTAGCAGATAGTTCATGTATTTTTAATTTTGTTAAGTGACTGATTTACATTAACAAAATATTTTATGGCTTTACTAATAGTATATGACGAAGTGTTTACTTTTTCAAATTCAGATTCTTTCAGTTCAAAGATGAGTGCCTTTATTCTTAGATTATATCAGAAAAAAAACCACAGGTTTTCAATTTAACATTGCTATTAATGTCATCTGCATCTAAACCTATTTGTTATTTTATGTTGATTCTTTCTGCTATTCATGTTCTTTTAAATGAAACTCTTCCAATCTTTCTAATCTTTAAAACTGATTTTTTACTTTGTTCTCATCATGCTTGTCACATCCTCTTTTAAAGTATGCTTTTGTTATGGATAGCATCCTGGAAAAGGATATTGATTTAAATAAATGTGTTACATTGTCCAGTCCGTAATCATTCAAGTTGCTGTAACATTGCAGTGTGACATGTTTCTTTATATGATTGCAGTAGCCAGCTTATAATGACCTCTGCTAAGAAACCTGTAGGATGGTTAGTGTTCCATTGGTTAATTTAGGTATGGTTAATTTAGAAAGCTGCATTATGCACTACATTTTTTCAAGTACTTCCCTCCAGCATGATCAGCAATGATTAATTTTTCTATCACGTTATGCGTTCATCCAGTTCACCTTTTCCCTCTGAAATTCTTCATGAGCCTCCTTATACCTGAATAATAGTTTTTTTCTTGCACATTTCAGATTTCAGTTTCATTGCCCACCCTTCCAGTTCACCAGTAAGAGTAAGTAAAACCATAATAAGCATGTTCAGTCAATCATTTTATAAATTTCTCCATAATGAATGTAGCTCATATTATCCTACACTTCCTTTGTTTTTTCTGTTAGGTGCTTTTTGGTCCTGCCTTGTCTGCTTATAGGAGACTATTTAGTTTCCTTTCTGAGGAAACAGAACCTTTAAAAGTCTAATTAAATTTTGTTGTATTACTTTTTTATTTTATCAACCATTTTAGCATGTGACTAATGCAGGAAGCTGACTTTTTTCCTTTTAAAATAGGACAATGTGGCAACTTCGATATTGTGAAATTTCTCATTTCTTCTTGTTGTTAATGATCCACTTTAGACAAGATTTTAAAACTAGACAAAAATTTAATGATCTCCAGTTTCATTTCTTTATATATGTGAGGTATGGCTTTTTTCCTCCTCCATTTGTATGGAATAGTGAATAGTTATAGGGAAAAATCAGGAGGCTTGCAGTTTTGAGGTTTCTTACATCTTGTTTGTTATGCATGAAGCTACAGGAAAATTTCTGTAGCATGCGAGGCTTTAGTAACATCACATTGTTATATATCAGAAAACATGAGGTTTCATAATAATCTTCCAAAAATTCTTGAGTGAAAATTAATGCAAAAAGTCATTTAAATTCTCAGCATTATTCTTATCTTTCCTCACTGCTTTGTGGGGATTTAGAAGATTTGTTGGTTCTATTGCAATTGTCTTCTTCCAAATGTATTTTCATGGCTTCTGGGTATTGATTTTGAAGCACTTTAGTTTTTTTTTCTACAATATCCATTTTTACCTTTTTAATTTCCCTCTTCATTGCCATAATGTCTTTGGTTATCGCCTTAAATTCAGAGGATTTGCATGGTTGAACCAAATTCTTTCTAACCTATCTCTTTCTCTGCACTACAATATATCTCTTTTTGGTTTGCCATCTGCACCTGTGATGTTAAGTGACAATACTACCAGAAGACCCTACTGACTGAGAGTCGGTGAAAGGAATGAAAAGTTTGAAGTATTTATGTCAGTATGGAAGTTTCTTGTCTTGACCAAACACAGTTAATTTTGTACTATGCTGCCTAATGTTCCACTATACCTATGCCTGTCTGATTCAGTGTGACTTTTACCATCCACAGCAACTTAGTATTGTGAGCAAAGTTTGGCTAACAAAGTGATAAATTCCTTTAAATAGCTAATATTTATCTAGCCAATGTTTGAAAATATTTACCCAGATGCTAACTGTAAAGGGATTAGCCAGTATTTCAGGAAAATTTGTCTGCAAAATTGATTTTTAGGTTAAACAACGCTATGTTTCTCATGAGATATTTCATAGAATCATAGTTTGGGTTGGAACCGACCTTAAAGATTATCTAGTTTCAAACTCCCTGCCATGAAAAGGGGCACCTTCCACTAAAGTGTGGAAGGCAAACTGTGACAGATTGCTCAAAGCTTCATCTAGCCTAGTCTTGAACACTTCCAGGGATGGGGCATACACAGCTTCTCTGGGTAACCTGTCCCTATACACCATTATCTATTATTGTTAATAATCTTAAATGTCAGTCCAATTTAATTTTTTGAAGGCAGAAGATAAACTTCATTTTTTAAGGTTGTATTGCATTCAACACTGTCTATCACTGATAAGTTCACAAGTAATAAATGTGAGCAGAACAAATTAGCATGAAAGTTTTATGTGGTTTCTGAGCAACAGTTGAGAGAATTAACAGCCTAACAAGAAGAGGTAGAAACAAGTTTCAGAAAAAAGGATCTCCATGATGTGGGGCTCCTCTATTCCTAATGTTTCCAAACTATTACAATTAAAGAAAATTCTTCCCTACACATCATTTGCTGAAAAATCAAAATAAGAAGAAAATGCCTTTTTCATCAGTTAAAGTTCATACGTCCATTACCAATTAATACGGCTATTTGATTTCATTTTCTATTCATGCTTATCTACAATTTACATATTATTATTATTATCTGTAAAATCCCTCTTTTTAAGACAGCTGTCTTAATGTATAGTCTGAGACCAGTAAGTTAAGTAAGTAATCAAAAATAAGATTAAGTAAGTAATCAAAAATTTTAAGATGAAAAGTGGCCATTTTTAAACTTATTTTCTCCCAAAATCACAGAACAATTTTTTTTTTGTTCTCAAGTTGGAATATGCTGTGAATTTACTGTAAAAGACCTTTAAAGAAATGTCTAGATATGCAAGAATGAGTCAAGCATATTCCTTGAGAATAATCACAGATTATCATACTTCTCAGTTTTATGAGGTTTTGAAACAACCCTTAATCTGATTTTTCTTTTGGTGGTGTCCAATATCAAAGGGAAAGGAATGAAGTAGATCAGATGAAGTTGTATCAAGAACAGCCAAAAAAAATCACATGGTCCCAATTTAGTAAACTATATATATATCTTTTGAAACTGTTCAAGTTAGAAACCATATTATATGCCTTTTGAAACCATTCAATTTAGAAACTATAATTCAAATACTCTTGGTTTAGCAAGATGGCTAAATTCATACTCATTAAAAGTTCTGCAGCACTTTTGGTAATCATTTTGGATCTTAAGTGTTTGCACTGTTTACAGCACTGGTCTGGTTCTCAGTTTTTTCTTCACCGTCTCTTCTATTCATTCTGTGTAAAACCTTAATTTAATTCTTGATGCCCTCATTTCAGCACCTAGAAAAGGAGCCGTTTGTTATGAAGCAATAT
Source organism: Pezoporus flaviventris (assembly GCF_033815535.1). Lineage (NCBI taxonomy): Eukaryota > Metazoa > Chordata > Aves > Psittaciformes > Psittacidae > Pezoporus > Pezoporus flaviventris. The sequence goes on from NW_026892603.1 coordinate 5,875,804, forward strand.
TTAACTATATAAGTGTCTCTGACACTAGCTATAACCTGTTAATTTGCATTTAGTGAAGGGATGACTATTTACAGAGACCTCAGATAGCATGCCTTGGAAAGGCAGGAGAGAATAGCTCTTTAAAGGGTGCAGCTGTGTACTGTGACAATCCCAGACAAGCCATTTCATAATGGCTTCCCTAATGACTACATTCTTTTTGTTATTGAGGATTCTTAACTTTTTTGTTTGTTTATGTCTTGGTTTCTAAGTGTTAGCGATCATTACTATAACAGCTTTTTCTGATACTGAGAGCTCTAGAAATTCCTACATAAATATCAGCCTTATTTTTCCTTTCTGGTGTTAAGTGGGCTGGAAACAGCAAAGGAGTATTCTCCACCTTAGTATTTTACTTGTTATCAAAACCCAGAAGGTGGAGTTAATTATAGGGAAAATATATTTTAAAATCAGTTAAGAAGTTATGACTGAAAAAAACAGACTCAATTTAAGTTTAATATTAATATTAGAATTGTTTCTTTATCCAAAGTAGTTGCTATGTACTCAAGTGTTCTTGATCCCTCTGGGCACTCTTAAAGGAGATTATTTACAACCTGATAAAATAATAAACAAAAGCACCTAAGAAAAAGCAAGTATCAGCTCTTGGAATTGCAGCCAAGAATTCCAACTTGGTAGATACATTTCCTTCCTACTCAATAACTGCTTGCTCTTTACAAGGTTCCTACGATAAGCTCCCACATGTGATTTTATTTAATCAGAGGTTTTTTGAATGTCCAGTGTAGCCGTCCTCTGAAGGAAATCTGTAAGGCCAGTTTCCCATGACTTTGCCTGCCAGCAACTACTTTTACAACAGCTTGCATCTTCTAGGGCAAGTGCATGCAGTCAGTGTGTCATTGAAGTTAACTTGTCAAATTAACAGAATACTTTAATTTTGAGAAGAAAAGGATCCTGGCTTTCACTGAGATGACTGAACATTTTTTTCCCCTATCAGTTGGTATTCAGTCTTTGTCTTCAGCATGCTTGTTCAGACAGCTACATTTTGTTCTGTGATTGCAATATAAAGCAAACAAATACAGTCAAACAGGGTTAACCAAGAGGCTGTAAAATATGGTTGAGTGTCACAAACACTGTTCAACATGTCCAGGGACTCTTTGTTTAGATCTACCCTATGGCAAATACACATCTTCTCATATATCAATGTCAGCTAAAATTCGTCCTGTATATTGATCTTCTTTATTAAAGGTGACTTGAAGTGAAAAAGTGGGAAAGAAGTAATAGAAGGAGAGGAACTAAGAAAAATCAGGATCGTCACTGCCAACCAGAGAGACAACATTGAAGAGATGATTTTAAAACTATTTTTTCTCTTAAATTGCTTTTCTGAATTTGTCATCTAACAGGTAACTGTGACCCTCCTCCTACAATCTTTCTGTAGCAGAATTTGATGCTCTGACTGAAGTTTGACCCAAAATCGTAAGAGTTTTACCTTCATATCGTGTAGACAATGTATGATACTTCGTAGAAAGTGTCTTTGTAAGTAAGTAAATACTTAAGGAAGAAAGTACTTCCTTAAATGTCTTTCACCAAAGTATCCTAAAAGTTTTTTGCAAATGTAATGAGTTATATTTTAGTGACTAACTACTGTGACCAGTTATGGAGATGAAAGAGAGATGCAGAAGGCTGGATGCATAGCTTCCGAATGATTCAATGTCAGAATTCAGAAAAGAACCAGAAACCCTGGGTTTAAAATGCAAGTTTAATATTAATCCTGGGGCTGTCCCACTTTAGAAAACCATGGATAGACAGACTGTTTTAACAGCAGGCATGCCTACCTTTATTTTCTTTTATGTTCCCGTCACATATACAACTATCCAGGTTGCCAATTAAGCATCAAGAAGTGGCCATTACTTAGAAAAAAAACTAATCTCATTTTCACCTTTTACTCATAAATATAAATGCTTCTCTAAGAGGGCTAAAGTATTAAGCTGTGACTTTGGTGCTGAAAATGTTGAGAAGCAAACTATGGCGGTGATTCTGAAGGGTACTCGAACTGGATGTCTGCTGTACAATGCAAGGGAAGGTTTTATAAACCAGTATTAAATTGCTTTGTTGTTAGTGTGTGGGAATAATAACTGTAATAGCCATAACTGAGTCCTTATAATCTTCCAAGTGACTACAACATAAATTAATCTGTATAATATTCATATGAGGTAGACCTTATCCTTCTTTTAAGCAAAGAAACTGTTGCAGGAGATCAGAAAGGTTAATAACTGAATGTCCACTGACTTCAGAAATTTTGCTCACAGTGTGAATTTCTAAATGCCTGGTTCCTGATTTGCTGTGGTACTAATGGTCTGTAACTCAGATCAAAGTCAGTGGGAAGTCAGTTACAATGTGTGAAAATGTGGTTGCAGGAATATAAAGCTGAGCACAGAAATGTTCCTGGATGGCAGGAAAATAGGCAATCAGATGTTAAAATGACATAACCAAAACCAAAAGGGAGGTTCAGAGGCATACAAAAGATTCAAGAACTGAGGATCTCCTTTTTGTAGTCCTTAGCTATTGTCGTACACCGCTCTATTACTAATTCTAAAACTAGATAACATTACGCAATCAATATTTGGCAGCCCTGGATGGTGTTTTCTGGTTGTGGTACTTTTTTATTGAGAGTTCAGGCTTGCAAAAAAGTGAAATCAAAACATGAAAACACACAGAGTCATTTGCCAGAGATATCTGCATGCTTATATGACACAACTGTGTAAATTAAATTCCCTACCTACTGGTTTGCAACATAGAATCATAGAATAGTTAGGGTTGGAAAGGACCTTAAGATCATCAAGTTCCAACCCCCCTGCCATGGGCAGGGACATCTTACGCTAAATCATATCACCCAAGGCCTCATCCAAGCTGGTCTTGAACACTGCCAGGGATGGAGCATTCACAACCTCCCTGAGCAACCCATTCCAGCGCCTCACCACCCGCACAGGAAAGAATTTCCTCCTTGTATCCAATCTAAACCTCCCCTGTTTAAGTTTGAACCCATTGCCCCTTGTCCTATCACTACAGTCCCCAATGAAGAGTCCCTCCCCAGCATCCCTATAGGCCCCCTTCAGATACTGGAAGGCTGCTATGAGGTCTCCACACAGCCTTCTCTTCTCCAGGCTGAACAGCCCCAAATTCCTCAGCCTGTCTTCATTTGGGAGGTGCTCCAGTCCCCTGATCATCCTCATGGCCCTCCTCTGGACTTGTTCCAACAGTTCCATGTCCTTTTTATGTTGAGGACACCAGAACTGTACACAATACTCCAAGTGAGGTCTCATGAGAGCAGAGCAGAGGGGCAGGATCACCTCCTTTGACCTGCTGGTCACGCTCCTTTTGATGCAGCCCAGGATACAAGATGATCAATGAAACAAGCAAATGAAAAACAAGTGTCAGACCTTCTAAGGTGACTACTAAAATCTGTGAGTTACAAACACTTTTAGAAAGCTAGAAGCTGCTGTTATCCGTAACAAACTCTGGTGGTTGAAAATGCAAATACATATAAAAGGCTAAATGTTTCTGGTAATGTCCTTAATGTCCTTTTTGTTAATATTTTAGTAATACAAGAGCAGTTTTCAAAAATATGTGTGTTAAATGGCAAAGGAAGCCCAAACAGCTCTTCTAAAATAATCCTCTGTGCATTATACTTCCAGTTAAGCAACTTATTCTTGTGTGCAATGCAAGTGGGAAGAAATACAGTGGTTAATATAATGCTCATAACAACAGGCCATTAGCATTCCCAGGAACTATCCTATACATACTGGGAGTTCACTTGGTTTAATTTATAGAGAAAATACCATCCTTTGGATTTCAAGCATAGAAATGGCAAATGAACTGCGTGAAATTAATAAGGGCAGTGTATATGGTTGCTCTGAGAAAATTTTTAATCATGCATGCTCTCTCTGGAAGAGAGAACTAGAAATCTGTGACAGATTTGAATAGAATAAAGAATGAAAGTAAAACACATTTATGATCGCAGATGTCTGAATTGGGTACTGAAATTTTTCCCTGAAATACAGGACCAAAACTGAGTGAAAATTTAGGTTGTTATAGAAAGTCCTGGCTTCTGAGGCCACAGAACAACACGATATGTGCACTATGGCACTGCTGAAAGATCAAGCATAAGCCAGAGCTCATGGCAACTTCAGATGACACAAGTAGATGTATTTTTTTAAAGTTCTTATGCTTGGAAATTGCAAGTATTTCCCACAGGTTTATCTCCTGTTATTTTTCTCTTATTGTCTGGCATGAAGAAAAATGAAATCCTATTACATCTGTTGGCTGACTTACCTCTTGTCATCATTGTATTTGAATACTCTCAAAAGTAGGTTACAAACCTAAAAAATCTGCAAAAGTATAAGCAAAGGATCTGGCTTTCTTTCCTGCCTTCCATGGTATTTATGAGGGTGTGACTCAGCTGGCTTCAGTGCAGTGTCTCCTGATTTATAACAGTGTCACTTGGATCAGGATTGTGCCCCCAGTCTCCATGTTGTAAAATCTGAATAAAGTCTGCTAAGTGTTTTAGTGGCAAGACAGGTCACTGAGGTTGTAATTATCACTAACTGACACTTCACAAGCTGTAACATTCTTTATGTGCTGCTGAATGGCAACTCAGAAGGGTATGAATATCTTTTCTATCAAGCAAAAGAGTGAAAAAAAAAAACCCAAAGAACATATTTTAATTCTTGTCCTTTGAACTGATCTTTCATACAGCTCAGTACAAATGGGAACAAGTGTACCAACACCTATGGGAAATGACTTTTGGAAAGTTATTTTTTATCTGTATAAGTGATAATTCATTATATTTTATTCTAACATAAAAGCTCTATAGCTACCAGCACACCCCAACATGCTGCCCCTTAACAAATAAATTCATGTTCCATCTTCTTCCTGCAATGAACTACCAAGTAAAAAATGATACAGCTTCTCCCTGACAGTACAAGAATGGCTATATCAATATTTACAGAAAAGACATGTTTCTCTATGAACATGAAATTCTTTTCAGATGCTTCTTTCAAAGTTGTTAAAAGAACATGTTTAAAGGATTATACTGTCCCATTGGCACCTGAACAGTCCAGGCTCTTCATACCATGTTCTAGTGCCTCTTCTGAGAAATCAGAAATTTTATTTTCATTTCATCAATCATAGCTTTGAGGTACCTCTAGATACAAAATATTTGCTTTCGTATTTACTCTAAATATGCTTCTAGTGGTAAAAAACATTCTGTAAGTAATTTCAAGTAAAGAAAAATCTCAGTTATGCATAGAAGATGAATTGTTGACTCAAATATTAAAGGCACTTTTCTCAAAAGTTTCTGATAAACATTCAGAATACTAAGGCTCAGTTCTTCAAAAGGAGATACTTGCTTCCCATTTAGGAGACCTCAGTTTCGAAGAGCAACATATATCACAGCTCAGATGACAAACCGTTTCAGCCATTACTTTGGAAATAGGCATTTTACTGTTTAAATATCACTGCAGGAATGTCCAGCAGAAGATGTCATGTAACATTTTCCAGTACACTTGAGCTCTGATTTTGGGAAGAAAAATGTTCAATATGCACAACCATACGTACCACTTCAGTGATAGTGTAATAGACATTCACTGAAATGCATGGCTCATCTGTTGTACAGGTAAATTAGAGTTTTTTCTAGGTTCCAGCTTTTAGTGCTTATTTTTGTTAACAAAAAATATCTCTTATTAATTTGGACTATTTTTTTCCAGTGATCTTAACTGTTGAAATATTTAATCTGAAGTTTTAAATACACTTTTCTACACAACTATTTTAGTTTTGACTGTGATGCTTAAAAACAGCCTACAATGAAAATCAGCTTTCTTAGATGACATAATGATGAGGCATTTCACCATTCAGTAAATTTGCAGGAAAAACAGACAGTAACATGTACTATTCAGAATCAAACCCATGCACAAATAGGATTTCAAGAAGGAGGAATATGTGCCACTGTGTGGAGCCATAAGCATTTGTGGCTTATTTCATATGTTGTCTTCAATGAATTGGAAGTATGACTCTAGAATACCCCTTGTTAGGGGGTATTTTGAACAACTTGATATATTCGTAGTGTGAGTACTGTACGCATTTTCTCACAATTTTTATTAAATTGTGAATTTGTTGTAGAATTTTTTATTAAAAATTGTTTCATAATTTGGGCTAATGTTTTTAACTTCATCATATCAGCATATAAAATGTGTTAACAACAAGATTTACTTCATTAAAACATTCAGTTAAAACAGTAAGAAAATATTCTGAATCATAAAAGAATTTGTGAACTATCTACTTTAAAGAATGTTATTGAAATTATTTTCTTTTTGAAAATAATTCATGAAATTTTGTGTAATTTAATTGTTTACATCACAAAAAATAATGATAAAAACAAGATTACATTAAAGACCTGAAGTTAAGTTTTTAAAGTTTGGATTTTCTATATACTTCATTGTTCCTTCACCTTGTAATTTTGTCAGATAATGCAGTGCGTGTTATTCTTGCCACTATAAGACTGGGGTGCTGTACAATATACATAAATTTGTACTCATTCAGTATAATATAAATAAATGGTAGAATGTTCAATCTGCCTAAATTTCATTCTAAATCTCAGACCATACAGAAAAAGTTGTTCCTGCCTTGTCTTTGACAAGCTGAATGTATGTTGGATGCAAGTGTATCAGAAGAACAGCACATCACCACTGATTATTCTTCTACTAGAAAATCAGCTTGAAGAAAACAGAGATCACATTTCAACTTTCCTCTGTGGAAGACATGTTGAGTTGATATGCGTTAATGATTGTGTGTGTATTCTCAGCTACTTTGATTGTTAAAGCATACGCCCTTCCAATGACAAATCGAGAAATGACTAAAATGAGTGAAAGAGAAGGAACGGCATAAGCCATGGGAAGGAGAAACAAGTCCCAGAGATGTCCTGGAGATCTCTGAGATAGAGAAGATTGTTACCATTCACTTTGCAAGATAATATGGACGTATCAAATTGCTGTAGTTTGAGCAAGTAAGGGCAAGAGAGACCTGAATTGCAGTCTCTGCTTCAAAACTTTAATTACATAAAATACTTGATACTTTTTGAAGCAAGGTTTGAAACCTACATTTTCTTACATCCTAGTTGAGTGTGAGAATGGAACCACAATCTCAGTGAAAACACTAGAGTGAAAATGGCATTACAGTCAACTGGATAGAGTGTTTCTTTGTAGCTTCTAGTACTGAGGTCATCACTGGGGAAAAACTCATGTACCTATATTTGTTTTACTAGTAATAAAGAGCTAACTAAGTGAAAAGCTAGGGAAAAAGAGCTTATTACAAAGCTGAGGCTTCTGATTTTGTAAAGCATGGGAGGACTTAAGGGAATATGATCAGAATACACATTGTAAGCAGCGATGTACTGTACATGAACACAGCCACATTTCAGCATTACTGATTATCAGGTATCCAGTGCCAGTAATCACTCAAATGCATATTTTGCACTAGTTAATTCTGAAATTAAGCTGGAAGTTGGAGTCCTTTCCCTGGTTAGCAATCACAGGAGTTTTTTTCTCTTTTGCTGGAGCACATGAGACAGCAATTTTTATCTCGAGTAATATCCTTTCTTAATCTTCTTTCAGAGGGACTATCTGCCTCAAATTGAGGCCAAAGTGATTCAGAGTTAAAAGAATGTGTATAATAGAGATGTGAAATGTTTAAATCCACTCCTTAGGAACATAAAACTCTATTAAAGAGTACGGTCTGGCAGACAGTGTAGTAAAGGGCTGTGAGGGAATTCACTTCTAGTAAATTACCCTGAGCTTCATCAAAATGCAAAGTATAGTTTAATAGAAATATGGCGTAAAACCTTGTGAAGGGTAAAGTTTATCTGGGGTAGAAGATTTTTGCCTGGACATGAGAAGGTGATATACTGCAAAGAAGAGATAAAACAAAAGTGGAAATAAGATTTTAAATATGACTCAGTGAAAAATATCAGATAGGTTACATGGCTTTTTGTCACCCCCAATTTTCAAGTATCAAGGAAAAAAAAAAGGCAAAACAAACTATAAAAATTAAAACAAACAAAAAAAAATAGCTTTCAGTGAAAAATATGTTGTCAAAAGGCAAGAAGGTCTGGCTCATGAAAAGCGTTACAGCACTTTCTTCCACCACCTTGTTCTTTTGTCAGGTAATCCTCAAGTCTTCCCTAACCTTTAGAAACAAACAGCAGCTTTAAACCTTTGCTGTGCCTGTTGAGAGTCAGAATGACATGGTGATGCCAACTGCATAGTTTCCTTGTGCCACTCCTTCCCCTGGCTGTCTGGTTCTGCTTAGGCTGTACACACCACACTTAACTTTAGGACAAGTAGTTTGTCTCCATGCTGTCTATACTCAAGTGATTCTCCAGCAGTTGGCTTCAATAGCTCTCAATAGTGAAATTATAGCACACTATGGGTCCAGTGGAGGTTCACAGTGTCTTCGCTCAAGCAGAATGGGGCAGCTGGAGTACGGTCTTGCTCTCTGCTAAAGAGCAGAGAAGTGAGAAGGAAGGCAGAAGATAGGACAGGGGCTTGAACTGTGGCTGAATGAAGTGTGGCTGCATGGAGATATTTTCACAATTTACACCTTGTTTATAATCTCCAGTGTTCTCATGTATATATTTTCTATGATTATTTGACAAACCAGATTAATTATTTATCAGTATTTCTTCAAAGGAGTTAAATCACATGCAAAAAATGGTTCTGAAGTAATGGTGATTTCAAAATCTTCTTCTCAAGTATAAGTAAATAACTGTACCATGAGTCTCTGAAGAAGGCTAAGTCTGATAGGCTGAAGAAAAATTAATTTTCTACATTTGCCAATAGAAGTTAAACTGTTAGCACACTGAAGATCTCTCTTGGTGAGCTTATTTTTTTCTGCTCCTATTTTTTTCTTCATTTGCACTTTATCATGAAAATAATTTTCACTGATACTGTATTCATAGAACTTATACGTACCCAGCTGTATGAGACAACTAGTGTTTTAGAGAGCTGAGATGGACTCCATTTTTGGCAAAACAACAATTGCAGTAAAATACATATATTTAGGTGGGGGCAAACTATTGGTTAGCTGTATCAAAGCCCAGTTCAATTTCTTCACACAAATATCCTTATTATGGCAGTGGGAACATGGCAGACCCCGCTATTCCAATGTATGAAGCTGGGAATCGGGATACCTGAGTCAGGTTTTGGCAGTTGATATAGTACTAATTAAATTAAATTTTGTGGGGTTTGTGCAAGCAGAAGAGCACATTATTTGAGCAGATTATTCTTCTCTTAAATCTTGAGTTCTGTGTTCAGGTTGTGTTTGAAAAGAATCGTAGTGGATCAAAACAAGACACATGCATAGGCATATAGATATTTGTTTAATTAAGCAATTTATTAATTGCTTAAGGATCAAATAAAGGCATACATGGAAGGAGAAAGGATTCCTTTTATCAGAGACAGAAATCCCTATGCATGGTGGTCCTTACCTGCCTTTCTGTAGGGATACAATCATAAACTTTCAATGTACCTCTGAAGCTTTAAATCTGGAAACAGGGCTTGGTTATGTAAATCTTTTGGCACAAGATTTCTGATCATTAGAAATTTTAAATTAGAAATTCATTCTGGTAGTATTGCTCTCTGTTCCTAATTATCTTTGATTTTAGGGAGACTTTTGAAATCCCATTAGGTATCAGTCTTTATTTTTAATCATTAAAATACTTCTTAAAAGCTGAAGAATCATTACAGTTGCAGTATTGAATGAAGCAATATATATTTGTGTTAAAAAAATGAATTTGTGGTTCTTAATTTCATGTTTACAAAACAGAATATTCTCTTATTCAGTGAAGTGTTGAAAACATAAATTCATGCTTATGAGACAGACTTTTATTATTATCACTAGTTTTGAATAAGGAATTAAACATGAAACATCAGGTTGAATTCCTGAGAAAATAACCTGAAGTGAGAACTTCAAAGTCCCCAGACTATTTGATTATGTTAGTGTGTATGCACACTAACATTATGTTAGTGTTAGCATAAACATGACAGAACTCTAGAAAAGAGCTGTAAAATTTCCATTCAATATACTAGTTTAAATACTGAGAAGAGTTACTGTTCTTTAATCAAGCAGAAATTAGAGTACAATTTTTGCACTTTTTATTTCTTCAAAACACATATATCTGCTATGATTTGGAAAATAATATTCTGCTAAGAATAGCTTTTTCCCTCTGTTAGGAGTCTTAACAGAGCATCCCCAGAAGAGGGTCCACCCCACTGCTCCCAAACAGGGTAGGATGCATGCAAGGCAACCATGAATCTGTACTTGTCGTACTACTTAATTGTCTGTTTGTCATTGCAGAAGCATTTCAAAAAGGAGCAAGGCAATTTCAGATCAGGTAACAGACATAACTGATGCAGCTTTTTCTCTCTCCACCTGGTATGTAGATGTTGAGGACATGTGCAGTGCTGGAAGGCAAAAAATAATTAAAAGTGAACAGAAGAATGAAATAGTCTTAGCATTGTAATGTTGGGAATAAAAATAATTCATTGTTTGAAAGATTAGTCACTGATAGTGTAAATCAAATGCACTCTGTGACGGATTTTTTTTTTATTTTTAGTAATAATACATTTTTTCCTATATTTGGCTTCTTTTCAACCAATCCAGAGCCTTGTACTTATAACTGAGCACATCTGCCTGCATCACTGGCTTAGCCACTCTGGTATTGCTTTCCAAGAACACCCATATGATTTCAGCACAGCCTCTGCAAAGGCTGATGGCTATCACCCTCTGTGGCTATGTTTTCACTGGTCTGTTGGTCTGTACATTGAAGATATTTGTTCTTTAATAATCTGAATTTAGAACCTGTATTGCCAAGTTTAGTTTTCCATCCACAATGGGGAATAATACAGTGGAGCAAATGCATGCTGGATCTCACGCTGCTATGGAGTCTGACTACTGTTCACACACTGCAAGCATTTAAATTCTTCCCACAGGGCATTAGAAACAGCCATAAGGACTAGTTTTTATGGGCACCTTTGAAAAGAAATTTATACACTATAAATTGTACATGTAATTTGAAAAGCACAGATTTGCAGCTTCCTCCCATGTATACTTAGCCCATGTTATTGACTACTTATGCAGTAAGCATGCATCACAAGGTAATGGACTTAAGGGTGACACAAGGCTTTGAATAACTTTGCCAAAACAGAAAGTACTGCAAGCTGTACATACATATCCTTCAGCAAGAACTCAATACTGCAGTTTCCAATGAAGTAACTCTTGTGGTTAATAGTGGCAATAGACTATTTTAGAGCACTCTGTGCCCTACAGTGTGTGAAACAACTCTTTCCTAATACCACTGCTTTTTGAACATTTAGCTAACTTACTGATATTTGCCTCCTGCTACTTGTAGTCTGAGCTACCCAGTCAGTCCTTTCCAGAACTGAGTCCAGCCACTACATCTCCTGTCCAGTCCAGTCATTCTTCCAGCTCTTGGACAACAGACTGCAACAATACCTTCTCTAGCTTGTCCCTTCTGAGGACGCTATACTAACCTAAAGGTACCCAATCTCAACTTGTCTTTCTTTCTTGGTTTTGAAGTGCTGAAAGCCCTCTGCAGTTAAATGCTATGAAAGTTCCCACAACCATGTGGAACTTTATTATTTCCATGTCTTGGAAATAATAGGTCTCTTATCAGTGAAAAAATGTCACTCTATGTGATCTTCTGGTTGCTTTTATTTTCCCTGGAAGTGTGAAATGAGGAAAAGACAGGGAAGATCCCAGTAGAAGCTTCAAACTGCATATGATGGTGTTGAAAACCTGTTTGTAGAGCTGATTAGCACTTTTCTGTGGAAAGAAACAAAAAGGTGGACAGAAAAAAAAAAGGATTTATACTATCTCAGAATGTTTCAGTATTTATTGCAAGCATAAATAATAATTCAGATTTTCTATGCAGATCTTTCTCAATCAACTGATTGCAGGTATTCAAAATCTGGATTAGTGGTGGCAGCTTGGAGCTGCCGTATTTTCTTAAACAGTTTGAGTTTCCACTGAGATTTATTTCTTCTAAAGAGTAAAATAAAACTAGATTATGCTTCCAAATGTTACTTTCCCTTTGTTACAAAACAAATCTTTAAAGCAAGTGGTATTTATTAATGGTTTTCTTGAAAATGAAAATAGGTTTCAACCTTCTTGTGGATATGTTCTAAAATTAAAAAGAACTACATGCTAAGGATCTATCAACGCCAAAATTTGACGTTTTGTGAAAATAAGCCAAAAAATAAATAGCGTTGGTTTTTGTTTCTCATGGAAGAGTTCCAAGCATTTAATCCTGCTAGTTCTCGGGTCATATTTTATAATATCAGATGACAGCTAATGAAGTTCATGTTTCCTAAAGGGAAAAAAATGCTGAAGAAAAAAGCACATATCTTTTTCATTGATAAAGATTTATTTTAATTTTGAGTTTACAAAACTTTTCTCTCTTCCATAGAAAACTTCATTTCCTAGTGTGTTTCCCGTTTTATGCACTAAGGGAGAGAGAACCTTTACATTCAATAGAGATTGTCAAGTATTTTTCCATTGAAAAGATAAACTCTTCAGAGAAAATAAAAGAAACTCATGCAGTTTTTAACAAAGCCCAAAGCATTTTCACTGAGATCCTAGATGGTTTATGTTGAATTTCCTCCAAAATGGTCTTTTTGGTATCAAGGTTGAATTAGTCGAAGTTAAAATTTTGTTCTGAAAAGTTTTTTAACCAAGTATTTTAATTTTATCCTTACTATTTGCCTGCTTCACCTAGATAGTCTATGCTAATTGTCTCAAAAGTAGACGGTACTCATATTTTGTTTAATTAATTTTGTATTCTCAGAATCATAGCTAATTTGGATTCTACACAGATATTCTTATACCTTATTCAAAGCCATACATCCAAGCTGCATCAAAAAGCTTTGACAAGAAGCCCAATAAAATGCATTTTAAATTGTAGAGGTAGCGGTAGTTAGTACCTTTTTTTCCCTCTGGGATCATCTGCTAGGAGCCAAAATTTATAGCTTGTTCCCATAGTGCAGATCAAAGAAATACAATGGGAAAGCAACAAGTTTTTAAGACTTCTAGTTTTCCAAAGGCTGGTGATAGTATCTTCTGTTATACCCTTGGATACCCTGTTGCTGGATGCTGACAGATATCATGACAGAATCAAGGGAAGTTATGCCAATATTTTCAAAAAAGAAAAAGGATAAGACCCACAACAGAATTGTCAGAACAGCAGAACTGCAGGTTTACTTATAGGAAGACAGAAAAATTAACGCTGCAAGCAAGGGATTCATTTGAGTAGAAGCAATGGAATTACCAGGTCAAACGCATTTATTTTGTCTCTCCTAAATAAAATTACATGTCAGAGCACATGAAGTGGTTTTGTCTTCCCCTAGGAACATGGTGTGAGCAGAAACTTTTAATATTTGTGTGTTTTTCCTTATGAAAATCGGTGAACAAAGGATTTCACCACTCTAAAGGTTACATAGAATTTCAACAATAGATTTAGTTGATTTGAATAGCCTCTTGGCATGTTGAATTATGCTATAAGAGTGGCCAAGGTTTTTAACAGTTTAAACAGGATAATGGGGTAGAGAAAGCATGCTGAGCAAAATGCATTCCATAATTTAAGGACTTAAAATGTCTGAATTAAACTAAACTGACATGTACTCATTCTTAGCAAATTTACTGTAATTATATCTGGAAATTCTGAAACAAGACTGAGATCGCCTGCCAGCTGATCTGAGGGGATACTAGTTCCTTGTTACAGGAACTATTTTTCATGCTGTTGGCCGCATACCTAGAGATTAAGTGAATGGTGCAATATCTCAGTTAGTATAAAAGTATTTCAAAACTAAGGCCATTTCAGCTTTGACCAAACTTTGTTGAAGATACAATTATATATATAGATATATATATAAAAAGCAAAACCCCATATCACCCTAAGTAACAGAAAAATATGGTACCGAATTAATCTAGAATTGGTACAATAAGGTGGTGTAATCATGCGCTAATTGCGCTTGTTTGTATATGTTTCTATAAAGAAGTCAATCACCTAAATATCTGGGGTCTCAGAATTCTGAGAGAAGAATTATTTTTTTAGTGGATAAATAGATACGGCTATAAAAAATCAATTCATTTGTATTTTAACAAGCATTTTATTGCCCTTAGACTTATAACAATCTGTGAAGTTCAGTAAAGCTCAATTAAATCTGGGTTGCCCAGAGAGCTATTTCTCTTCATAGTATCATCTCAGGTCCTCTGTTATCATTACTCTTCTCTGTTGCTTTCTGTTTCAAAGAAATGTGGTGATCTCCAAATTCTTTTTTCAGCAAACACCCCATAAGGATTTCAGATCTGGTGTAACAAGACGTTTCACTACTCTGTTCTGATGCACTGGGACTTGCTAACGCTAACAATCCAGGGGTTAACCCAAAATACTGAGAGAGAACTTTCTTCAAGTAATGGGCTGGAATTTCTGTGGTTTCTCAATATAATGCATATTTGCATTTTTTTTCTTGTGTATGACTCACGGGTGAGTCAAAGCTGTATGAACTATATGATAATCCTTGACATGCTACCTAAGCATGGATGGCTTCTCTTGTTGCTAGTTCTCTTCTTATGATCCCTGGGTGTTTCAGTGAAAGCAGAGATCCATTAGCATTTAGCAGACTTGATTTATTCTTCTGTAATCCTTACAGTTTTACGTCTAAATTGCTTCAGTTTTTGAGCATGTGAGCTGTAAATTGCTGAGAGTTTGCATATGATGCAGGATTTAGCAGTAAAGTCATGGAAAAAGATACTTATGTTTGACATTTCCAATATTAGACACCTAACTCCTCAGTGATATGAAATATATGGCCTGTTTGTTGAACAGCTGCTGTTCTATTTGACATCAGTTGACACTATGGGTGAAAAAGAGATTGAGATATTAGAATACCTAAAAATGGGGGGAGGGGGGGATAAATGAAGGTGCATTTTTAGCTGGTATAAAACATTAGTTAGGACTAGTAAAATAAAAAATAAACTTTTTTTTTTTAAATAATAAGTTGGATTAATATCTGTCTGCATGGGGCTCTGAGCAACCAGGTCCAGTGCAAGGTACCCCTGCCTATGGCAGAGGGGGTGGTGCTACATGATCTTTAAGGTCCCTTCAAAGCCAAGTCATTCCATGATTCTATGATTTTCAGTTTAACAGATATTTTTATGAAGATACATCTCTCCTGACTTTATTCTCTAAGCAAGCCTGACTGACAGGACACATATATTAGGCTAACGTGCTATATGAAGACTTCGGTACTGTGCTGCCAATAGGAGAGATAAAGTTTTATAAATGATTAGTGACATGCGCATGAATTCCAAATCCCCAAGACTTAAGGCATGAGTCTTGACAAGCCTGAAAACAGATGAACCCTCAAATTTTAAAATATCGCTAGTAAAATATCACTATGGAACCTCTTAGAAATTGCATGTTTCTATTTTCACAGCCTTTTTCTTTTTATATGTGGGTGTAGATATGACATCCCTCATGGTATCCACAGTCTTGCATTTAATACAGCAGTTCCTCTTAACCAGCAAGGAAACCAGAACAGCTTCACTTGGAGCCTGCTATAGGGTCTGAGTGCTGCCCTGTTGGGGATACCAGCCCTCCCTTCCAGGAGAGCCCCATTTCCCAGAAGATAGTCCAAGTAGTATTCATCATGAGTCAGTATCCTACAGACTTGGAAGGCTTTGTTCTATGGGTGAAGTATTTTATTTTGTTTATTCATGCAAGCAAGCTAATAACATTTGGTTCAAGATGAATCTGAGTCACATATCTCTGCTTGCTGATAAAACATTAAGCCTGTTCTAACAAAATCTTCTATTGGCCAGTGTCAGAGACTAGTGTGGTTGCCCTTACCCTCTGTGACTAAGTGATTAAGGAGGAAAGTTTGCACAAATCCGTTAGGGCATGAATGAGCATCCTTGCAGGAAAGAACAAGTTTGGTAAAACTTTCCCGCAATCCCTGTTACAAACTCATTTACTTGAGTAAGAAGCCATGGTTTATATTGTTGCCTCTTTGTCAGATATTTAGATGCCTAAAATGATGGATTCAAGTTGGATTATAACAGCTCCTTTTAGAGATTTCAGAGTACAGCAAGTGTGGTACCAGGGAAATCCAGCAGAGCTGAATGGACAACATATTGTTATATATCTTTTAGCTCCATTGTGAACATATCTTCTAATGCTCTGAAAGTTAAGAAGTATATCTATATGTGCGTTTATATACCTAGTATATTTTTTTCCTTTTGCCATGACTGCATATGTCTTATTTAGAGAAATATTTTTTCTTGTTTTGTGCTTTATCAATTGCCACAAATACATACCATTTTTCTACTTCATGTTTCTGAATAGCAAGCAGAGCTGGAAAGGACTTCACACTGTGAGGCACTTTCAAAATAATTTAGATACTTTGAATGTAAATTTAATAAGTGCAAGGAGTACTGACATAGCTGCCATACAGCTTGCAAAGCCTTAAGCAGGTGCAAATGAATTCACTTTGTCCTGAGAACTTACACCTGGTGGAGAGCTCTTCTTGCAGCCAGCCTGCATGAGATAGAGAAGCTTCCTTCTAAGCTGAGACAAATGCTTGTGATGAGTTATTACAGCAAAGTTCTACTGCAGGACCCACTTAACTCTGATGAGCAAATGTAGATGTACTAACTGATGGGATTAGAAATCTAAGTCTACTATGGACAAGTTCAGTAACTTGAAAAAAAATTATTTGCAGAAAAAATATATTGCAGTGAAAAATTTGCTGTATGTCTCTGAAGTGTTAGAAATATGTATATTTTCATGATGTTGTTTGATTTGTTAATGCTGAGAAATGCAAGGCAGTGCCATGAGTACTCATTCCAAATGGGGAAAATAAACAGCTTGAATTTTGAAAGTCCATACTTCTAGATATATTTGCCAGCTAGCTCTGACTTAGTTTTAAAATTTCTTACTTTAAATGTGTTCTTTTCTACTGACTGGTTCCAGAGTCTCTTTCTATTTCCCCTCCTGTTTTCCATTTTCTTCATTCCTCTGTTATTTGCAAGTCACTGTTTACTGTGTTTCCCCCTAATATCTCCTTTATTATTCTTTTTTTGGTGCCTATCTCTCATTCTTCACCTCCTCTAATGTGGGTTTCTTTATGCTTTCAAAGGAAAGTTTATGAACAGCTGCTCCTCCCTTAACACACGCACACACGCACACACACAAGCACACGCTCAAATCCACTGGGTACTAAGCTTGCTGCAGTTCCTCCACCACTGCTCTTCTTTGTCTAATAGAATATTGGCTTCTTTTTTTTTTATCCCCCTACTCAGCTCCTTGTACAGAAATCAATGTTCTGCTACACTGACCGGAGTGACAGTAATGCAGGAGACGCCAGCCCAACAACTGGATGCACAATGAACTGTTCTCCAGAAATCCCTCTCTGCTAAAAGACAAAGAGGAGGAAGTCACACTGTTTCCTCCATGGACAAAGCAATTCCCTTTTTTTTAATGGCTCCTCGGCCTCCTGTTCCCCCACGCACCCACCTCCTAAATCCAGAAGTGACCATCTCAGGTTTACAGGATAGTAGTTCAAACAAAAGGTTTTAAAACAGTTCCTTCTTTACCATAATCTGATACAAGAGCCCAAAACATAAATGCTGTTGCTCTATTAAAGGAAAAGAAAGGTTATTACTGGGGCCAGCAAAGTCTTTTGGGGGATTAGTGTTTTTTTTCCCAGATTAGGAGACATTAAAGAAAAATTTCTTGAATCCCTGACAGTATTTCCCTGAGTTAATCTCCTCTGGTAGCAGTGGGGATTTGTGGTGTCTAACAATGTCAGTCACTGCTGGCTATGCCACGCAATAGGATATATTGTGAAGCAACCCACACATTGATCATTCAGAAGAATAATATTATACTCCAGTGCTGGAAAAGGTGGATGACAATGGACTTCATTTTTAGCTCATCAGAGCTGAGGGATGACATACAGATGTTCAGTCTTCTTCAAGTGAATTCAGCATGTTTCTCTTCATAAATTAGTACCTGATTTAGGGGGATTTTGGTGGGTTTTTTTTGTGGTTTTTTTTTCTTTGTGTGTTTGGGGTTTTTTTTTGGTGGTGGGCTGGGGGTAATTTGTGGGGATTTTTTGTGGTATTTTGTTTTGTTGATTGGTTGGTTTGGTTTGTGGTGTTTTGGTTTGGTTTGGTTTGTTTTTTTTCAGGAGGAGGAGGGAGGTTCTTTCTTTTTTCAACCTCTGATTTTCTACCCTACACCCACCTCCCCTCCCCAGTAAATAAATAAATAAAATCTGTTTCTGGACTATTTGTATTGATACTGAAAATCTGAGATTCTTTTGATTCATTTTTTCATGCTGAAATATCACTGATTTTGTTTCCTGATGGGGTGAATGTAACTAGTAGGCTCAGACCCAGTGCTGGAGTGAGTAGTTGACATTCCACCGAGGAAATCAGTCAGTAGCCTCTTTAAGCAATTACAGACTTTGACCTGCAAACTCAAGTTAATCAGAGCCTACTGGATTTCCAAATGTGTTTTGTTAGAAAATTGGCTATTACATGGGGATGGGTAAAGGGAAATTTTGTTTGCTTACTGAAGGGGTTCAAATAATCCTATGCAAAACTAGTGTTTCACACTTGGCTTTTTCTCTCCCAGCTTTTCCACAAATACATTTGTGGGAAATGAGGGAATGTGGGAAATTGATTTGAGGGAATGAAAGATAGAGGGAAAAGTAGACACTGTTAAAGGCTTAAAGGCAACTCATTTAAGGCACAGGAAGGTTAGACAGCTACCTGGGTTTCATTTTTGCTAATGTGACTCACTGAACTATTTAAAAGTGATCTGTTCCATGGAAATATGATCTGAAAATACTTATCAGTGTTTCACTTTTTCTTGGAATTATTATATTTGCTGGATTAGTACTTCACCATGGACAAGTAGAGTTTCACTTGTACCAGGAAAAGTATAGAAATTAATGATGATTTTAGAATTATTCTATATTGTTTGTGACTGAAAATGTAATTTTCAAAGCTTGAATATTTTGGGTATTTCACCAATCTTATTCTTGTGTTTGAAAAACACTTAGTGTAACAACGCTAAGCAATAGGAGCACTTTTCATTTTCAAGGCATTAAACAAGGAATGACTAATTACATTAGCTGTTTGGCACCAGCACAATACAGCCTTCATCCTTCATTCAATTAGAGCTTGCTTTGAATTCGGTGAGGTCAGATTGCATCCCAGTTAAGTGTTATGAGTCAGATTGTGTCCTACCCATATTTCTACAATTACTGAAGTAACACTAAGAACTTTTGACAAATGAGGTACATTTCATTAGGTCTGTTTAGCAGACAGGGAAAGACAAAATTAAGTAACTTCAAAGTAAGTGGTAAAATCGGTTGTTAGTCCCTATGAAGCTTGAATTGGTAAGCCTTTTGGTATGGAACAGGCAAAAATTGAAAGAAAGGATTTCAGCTCCCTTGTTCAAGTACATTCCTTGTCTCACTTGAAGGGAGGAGGTACCACAAATTTATGTACCCTAATTTGGCACACGTGACATAAGCATGACCCTGGACATTCACATGGGAGCACTTTCTATTTCTCTGCTCACAGACGCACACACAGATGTACATACTTTCCATAGCTGTGGAAAAACTCCAGCGGATAACACAAGGAACAGACATCCTTATCTTAGCAGAGGACTAGTAAATTATTTAGTGATGCCAACAAAACCAGTCTCATGAAGACCTACTCCCTATAGTTCATTTATGATGACAGTCCCACTTCAACACTTTACCCAGCTCTCGCAGTCAGCCCATCTATTTATCCCAGTTCTGGCATCTCATGCATTAAACCTACACGAATCTGCCCGCTGGTATAAGGACTTTCAGGTTCCAGTCAGAAATGAGCCTACCTGAAATCAAGATCCAAAACTTCTTTTTCTGCTCAGATTCAGAACTCATCTCTAAATGTGCAGGTGGTAACAGGCCTGGATGCAGGTGGCCTCATATCTAGTTTTTCTGTTGGCTGCCCCAGTGGGGTGAGCAGCAGGGATAAGATGAACAACATTGTAGTGTAGCAAACAGTGTGCTAAAAGTTATTAATCTGTAAATGGGATCTAGCTTTTATGCTTGAAGCGTGTGCCTGCTTTTGATGCCTAAGGAGCTGTAGTGTCTGTGCCAAAACTGATTGCCTATGGGACCGCGAGGGGGTGAGGGAGGCGCAGAAGTCGCTGCGGGACGCGGTCAACGACTCGCCGCGATGCCGCTGCCCACCCACCGCAGGGGCACAGGGAGGGCGGAGGGGATGGCCGCCGGCTGCTTTCCCCTCCCCCATTCGTTGTGTCCCCGTTCGCCCGCGCGATGGCAGCATTTCTGAGCAATCCCTTCGGCGCGAGGGAGGAAGGAGGGCTCCAGGACCGGGACGGGGCCGGGGCGCAGGGGACAGCGAACAGGGACCCCCGGGGCTCCACTGGAGCTCGGCTCTCTGCCCCGCTACCCGGCGGCGTCTTGCTTGGGTGGGGAACGTGAAAAGCAGCGGCGACGCGGGTCCTCTCTCAAGGACAAGATGCTTGACTCTCCCCAGCCGTGGCAGCCCACAGGGGGGAATGTTTGCCTTCTGGGGTGTTCCGGTCATGGGGAACATAACACGAATATAGCCCGGTATCTCCCGTGAGCCGCCATCGTGCACAACTGTGCTGCTGCAATTCCTGTCTGAAGCGTCTGCTGCCTGAGGAAAGGGCGGAGGGTCCTGCTCAGCTTTTCTGAAATTGGCCTGTTCCCAAACATAACTTGTCACTCTGTCAAAGATGGCAGCTGAAGAGTGAAAGTGGGAGCACAGAGTGGTGCAGGGTGGTGACCTTCCCAGAACTGCTGTGAGACCTGCAAATGCAAGTTAAATTTGAGAGAGGTGTGTGGTTTTTCTGGCCTATTCAGCATCTCTAGGCTTGTGGATCTCTTGAGGACACTTTCAGAGCTCCAGTTATGAAGAGGAGAGCCCGAGGTACCTCTGTCAGTGATCGCTTCCCCATTAGTCTGTTGCTTCTTTTCAAATCAGAAACACACAGATATTTTTTTTTCAGAAGTGATCTATGTTTTTTCAATTTCTTTCTCCCCAAGTTTGCAAGACCAAGTTTATTTTTACTGGGTTGGTGCACAGGGCTTTCATGATACTGAAGTAATTTATGAAGATGGAACTGGACTAAAGTCTTTTATACAAGTCTTGAAGAGTGGTGTAACTGTCTTGTGCTGGAATACAGCTTTATGACATGCTGTAAAATACTCCATAACTTATGTGATAGAGTGGAAAAATAAATTTTCTTCAGCATCACCTTTGTGTTGCCACAATGTACCTTTCTGTATGTTATCTGACTTCTTATGCCTCACATTCAGCAAG
The DNA here is from genome assembly GCF_033815535.1 of Pezoporus flaviventris. NCBI lineage: Eukaryota > Metazoa > Chordata > Aves > Psittaciformes > Psittacidae > Pezoporus > Pezoporus flaviventris. The sequence goes on from NW_026892603.1 coordinate 5,897,299, forward strand.
GGACTACTTTTATACAGCTCTACTGATACTTCCAACATGGTCGGAGCAACAAGTTGCAAGTAGTAAACTAATGTTATAAAGGCTAAGCTTAGAAAACACCAGGGAAGCTAGATATCCTGCAAAAAAGAATTTATGTTTGTCTAAAAGTAACCTGCTTGAAGAAAATTGTCTATCTGAAAAAAAAAAAAAAGTGTGGTTTTAGGGACATGCATACAAGCTTTTGCCTATAGGTTTGATTTGGAGACTTAAATTTTAAAATAAAGTTCAAAGCAGTAGAAACAAAGGCTTGCACAGGCAGCAGTTACACAATGGATTCAGATAGTCCAAATCTTGTTTTTCAGTGAAACACTGAATTTTTCAACTCATCCTTAATGGGACTGAATACTGTGGAAACATGTTAGGGAGAAATAGTGAGTTACTCTGCCTTTTGTACCAGACCATGTCTGGTTTTTATATATGTATTGACCAATGCAAAGATTGGAACCAGGGCATGAGTACCAGAACCACCAATCTGTTAATTCATTTATTTTTATTTTAACAAATAAAAAGGCCAGATGAGTATTTTGGATCACCATAGCTAACAATACATTTTGTAGTCCTTTGTCTCTTCAGAAGAGAGACAATTAAAAAGAGAATGTGAATCATGTGAATGTGAGGATGGCACATCAGAATATTTTATAAAGTAAGCTATAAAAATGCTGTCCCTCTGGTCTAAACATCTATTTGTCTTAAGGTTGGTCATAAGCACACGCTTGATATATAACCTGTAAAGGTCTTTGTTACAGGAAAACATTTCTGTTCTCCACTCTTCAAAGCAATCTGTTAAGGCCTATCTTTTTAGCCTACCCAAGCACTGCAAGGGGTTATAAGGATGTATGAATTGTACTTCACAGCAGCAGGACCGAGCTTTTAAAGGCAATGGGGTTTGACAAGCTGCAAAGGTGGCCTTAACAGTAGCTGTGCAAAGCGTTACCGTGTGCTAGATTATTTAGAATTTACTATTTTGAAGAGGTTCCAGGTATATGTGTTCTGCTTCAGAGTGGAGCTGCAAGCTGTGTCTAAGTTCAGTGACATTAGCTATTGCTCGTGAGCTAAAAAGGATTCAGAGCTAGGAAATGGCAGTCTTAAGGTGTAGTATGTTGTCAAGGCCATCCAAAGTTTGAACTTGTTCAGTGTCACTTTGGTGTGCTGTGGAGTTGAAAGGCAGAACAGCATCTGCTGTTACATGAAGGAGCTTTAGTTTGCCAGTAAATCTTAAACGAATACCAATTTTAGTCCTTTGAGCAGCAGAATCCTTTTGAACTTCTGTTGGATACAGGGATCGCAGGGATCAATCAGACTACTGCAGGCAGGATGTGTTCATTCAGTAGCAGCAGCTTTGGCACGAAAAGAGGATTGTTAGAGCCTATTTTCCCTTTAGCAGCAGGAGTAAGTACTGTAAAGAAACAGGACTCAGTAAGATTGCATGATGCATAAACAGTGTGTAATCCTCTGAATGTGCAGGGAATTATACACGAATGAGGAACAAGAACAAAAATCCACTTGTCACTGTTGCACATGCCTGGTGTTGAATATCCAAGTTTGAATTGTCTGTCAGGGATGCCTTTGTCTGCAGAAGGGAACACTAATACCATATAGCACTTTCTAGTTCCTCCTTTGGGATTTCATCAGAGAAGTCCAGAAGGCAAATGGAGCTGTATTCAGTGGTTTCAGCTCCACAGGTTTCTATTTTGTAAATCGGATAAAATGCATTCCTTTTAACATTAACAGAATTGTCTCAGGGAAAAAGTATTTATTGAATAGGTTTCTATAAATAATCATGGGATAACACCATTGGCTAGAAGGGCAAGAGAATGGAAACAAAAATCTGATAGGCACTTTCCTGGAAGCTACAGTACCAAATACCAAATGGCATGCAATCAGAAAATGGTAAGCAATCAGATCTATTGCAGAGACCTGATTATAACGATATTCTCTTTTTGCCCTCCTTCCATAGGAATGATGGTATATTCACAAAGAAAACAAACAGGTTTTGTAAAATATCAAGGGTCATATGCATTATTTTTTTCTAGATTTTTTTTTTGTTGCTGTTCTTATTTTCATGGAGGTGCTTTTGGCAAAATAATCAAAGGCTATAATAAAGGGATTAAAAGATGTCTGCATACTAGCATGTATGCATATACATGCATGCATACATCCTATCTTGGGTTGCAAATTTCCATTAATTATTTTGAGGAAATAAATTAAACATAGAAACAGAAACTGAAAGATCAGTAGCAGAAGGGTTTTGACAAACATAATACCTGCAGCTGCATTTCTGTTCCTATGAGAGATTTGATTTGACATCCGCTCATGTTAGCATTTGGAAGAGAATAAGGCTTGGCATATTTTACTATGTATTTTCCTCCTACCGAGGACAGAAGATGCAGGCACCCTGCTATACCTTTTAAGTTGTTCCCTTATTGCACAAATCAAAAAAAATATTTAAACATACTTCAGAGGTTAATTTATAACAATTAGTTTCTCACTTTAAAGATGTAGCTGTTTCCTATTTACCAAAAAGTGCCCAGGAAAGTGCATCATATCTCTGTGCCTTTTCTTTCTCAGGAAATCAGAGACGAAACCACCTCAGACTACCTCAGCTACATGTTAAAACATAAACTTCAACACGCAGGAATTGTTGAAAATCGAAGTTTTATTCCAGTTATTATCCCTAAACTTATAAGATGCTGATGGCCTCAACTGTGAAGGCTGCTTAGGTTATACAGACATATTAAGTGGATGTCAATGACATTGTCTAGCAGCAAGCAGCAGAGCTAGTCTCAGCAGCTGAGGCTGGACAAACTCAATCAGAAAATAGGGTGTGCTTTTCTAACAGCGAGGGGCAGGTTTTTGTCAGCCATGCAGAGCTATGCAGAGGTCCCCATCACTGAGCTCCAAACCAAGCCTGCTTATCTCTTGAAATAATGCTTTCTAGCTCAGCAAGAGATTTTAGGGCTTAGTACACGATTGATGTAGGGATTCCTGTGGTCTTTGTTACAGGTCAGATGAGCTTATATAACTGTCATGTCTTGTCCTTCGCCCCATGAATCTTTTTATCAGCTAAACACAGGGGTTAGTATATACCTCCTACAAAGATTTCCTCACATTCTCCTTTCTGCAATTCAAAGTTGTACTCCAGTGTATCAGTATTTGGTCATGTGAAACAAGAATGTATGTCACCTGGCTTTTAAGCAGCAACAAATGCAGCACGTGAGAAGATGGCATGCTTTCCATTTGTAGTTAAACTTAGCTGTGGAAAGTTGTGTCAAACCTCGGGCAATGTAAAACAAGCTACTGTATTACAGTGGCTAAGTAGTCTGAACCACTTTATCAGGGCAGCCACAGTTCATCGGTACTCACCTGGATGAGTGAGTCCAGATTTGCTGCAGACCTATTCTGCCTACAGAATTCTTAGACAAAAAAATCCCACTCTGAGTGCAGGAACCAATTCATGTGTTTTGGGGAAAGAAGAGCATAATGTTTTGTAATATATTCTGAGTTCTTTCCTACAAAAGAGTATACTGAGTTTGAATTATGTAATACGCTATTATTTTTATTAGATAAAAAATACACTTTATCCAGTGCAACAATGACACTATAAAGAACAATAAGCTGCATATAAAAAAAATTGAGGAATCTGATTTTAAAGCTGCTGGAAAATTCCCATGTTGACTTCAAGGAACTTTGGATCTGCATAGTTTGATTTTTTAGCTTTTAGTGTAATTTGAGCAGTCGAAGAATGCCAGCATGGAATATATGAGGGAAGAATGCAAAAAATTTCAGAGAGTTCACCACTGCAATCACCTGAGATAATGACTAGGGGAATGTAACAGACCAAGCAAGGAATAGCCAAACGCTCATGGAAACGTGCAGAATAATTTGCAAAGGTCTGGGTGCCTCCACAAATGAGAAGAAAGAGGCAACAGTAGTTGACTACATGGCAGGCATTTAACATGCAGAGTCATGGAGCTAAGCATTTCTGTGATGAGCTCAGCTGTCACTAGTGATGGAAAACTCTCTGTTTGAGTAGACAGGGGAAAATTTTAAGAGGTGTAACAGTCCTGTTACCACTAAGTACTCAAGCTTACACATGCTCAGGCTTGAAGACTCAGAATTTATTTTTCTACTATCGTGGTTTAAACCCTGTTGGCAAATCAGCCATGGAGTCTGCTTCCCCCCCCCCCCCCCCCTTTTTCCCTCCCCCCAACCACCCACCTACTCCTGGAGGGATAGGGAGGAGAATCGAAAGAATGTAACTCCCACGGGTTGAGATAAGAACAGTCTGGTAACGAAGGTATAACACAAATCACTACTGCTGCCACCAATGATAATAATGATAAAGGAAATAACAAGGGAAGAGAATACAATACCACCCACCAAAATGAGCCCGACTGAGCAGTGAGTGCCCTTCCGGGTAACTCTCAGTTACATCCTGGGCATGATGTGCTGTGGTATGGAATACCTCTTTGGTCAGTTTGGGTCAGGTGTCCTGTCTCTGCTTCCTCCCAGCTTCCCCTCCTCCCTGGCAGAGCATGAGACTCACAAAGTCCTTGGTCAGAGTAAACATCAGTGTTATCAGCGCTGTTCCCAGGCAGAAAGTCAAAAACACAGAGCTGCACCAGTTACTAAGAAGGAGAAAAAAAATGACTGCTACTGCTGAACCCCGGACATCTACGAAGATTTAATCTGTTTTCACTGAGACCAGGCATTTATCATTAATATTGTTTGACCTAGGAGATTATCTGCACTCTTAAATTTCCCTCTCTGGTTGGACACTAGTTTTGCCACTTTTATTTCATTCAGAATCACCAGTAACTTGTTTTCCAGCTCTTAATGTGACAGGTAACAAGGACAATGGAAAGCACTCAGTGACAGATGCAACCTTGTTGCATCTGGAGGTGCAAACATGTTTTCAGTTTAGCATGCTAAAGGGCATCAGTTCACAGCCTTAGGTGGTTTGGAGCATATGTTGCTGCTGAAAATAAGAAATAAAGTGTATTTTGAAGACAGTTGTCCAGGCATGTGTGTGTGGAGCATTTAACTCTCTGAACACTGGGAAGAAATGTCTAGACTGAGTCAAACTAATGAAATGCCTCTGATGGTAAAAATAAGCCTGCTAGAAGTCCTCTTGTGAGCAAAATGCATTAGTGCTCTTGTACACTGCTACAGCACTTAATGTTTTCTGTTACAGTTTCCTTAGAAGAAAATTGCCCTTGATATCACAATGATATTTCAACATTTTTTTTATACCCAGACCGCTATTATTAAGCATTTTTTTCTTTATTAATAGTTGATGCCTCTGTTTAAGGCTTCAATTCGAAAATATCTTTCAAATCTACTTTATTAGATTTTGAGTAAATGTTCCCCAAATCTCCTTAGCATTTTGTTAAATATGAATGTCATATATCTTTTGATAAAACCTACAGAGTTAACTGCCTAATAAAATACTACATGACTAAAATGATTATTAATATTTTAGCATTATGCTGAAGTATGAGTGTTCTCCCAGCAAAGGTATGAATCACTGGTTTTTCATTTCTTTAATTCTTTATTAATTGGTACTTGAGGCAATAAACCATAGCATATAACTTTGGCTTCAGATAAGGTTTAATGAGTGCCTGACCTTTGCTTGGATAATTCTGTCAGTGAACCGATTCAAGATAACCCTTTGAAGCTTGAATTCCTGTATTGAATGCTACTTGCTTTTCACTGTCCTTGATTTAAATGGACAGGACTGAAAGTTGGCTTTTTATTTGGAAAAAAAAAAAAAGGCCTCCATAAGAAAGCTTTCTTTTAAATGACTAATTTAATGGAAATTTAATTTTGTGTGTCTCTCTTTAATTATTCTGCAATATAACAGAAGTCTGATTATAGCTGGAACTAAGGACCACCTATCCTGAGTTATATAGCCTACTAAGCTGTAATAATCAGAATGATGGCCCTTCCACCTAAATGTACATCATGCATATGGATTTGCAGTAAAAATCCAGCAGAGTAAGTCCTAATTCTTTTAGTGTCCCACAGAGTACACCTGGAGAAATCAGAAAGTTACTGCATAAATGAAATCGTATATTAAGTGGGGGACCTGATACCTTTCAGGTAATTCTTAAAAAAATGCAGATAGTCAGTCTCAAAACTTGTCAGAAGTCTCTTGAGAACAGGCTCCCCCAAGGGGATCTCCAGTACTTTCTAGTTCTGGCTGGATTTGAAATAGCATGAGAGCAGTCACTCATGCTTTAAATTGGGATTTATGTTTTCTATTGCTCTCTGAATCCCAATGTGCAGTTAGGCATGAGGAAATGTGAAAATGACCCACCTTATTCTGACTCTAAAAATATTTAATGATTTTAGACATGGCTGAAAGATGTAGACAGTGTGTTCTGTACCTTAAGATATATTTTTTCTGGGGGAGTTTCTGACTACCATACCTAGTGGTAGTATCAAAGTATCAAAATATTTGTTGCTGGAAAAAAAGTAGAACCTGATTTCATAAAAAAAAAAAAAAAAAAAAAAGCAGCCCATATAAAAAGCACACAAATCCGTTAGATCTGTTAGAAATAGCCCTCTTATTTGACACTAAACATACATGAGGAAGCCTAGATCAAATTCTTTCTCTGATCTTTGGCAAGTATTTAGGTTAAGGCCAGACACATCTTACAAGAGTACCTTACACAGTGACTAGCATGACCAGTGTGTACAGTATATTCTCCATTGAAAAACTGTTTCTGTGAATATAAAATAAGTAATATTTACTGGAGCAGGGTTTGGAACTTGAATCTGATGCTTTTGAGGCATTTTAACCCTCAACAACAAATAGCTAATGATTGAGTGCAAAATATAACAGCTTCACTTCAAAATGCCTTTGTTTTAGCAGTATTTTAAATATATTCAAGGGTTCAACTCCAGTTTTTAATCAGAAAACCTGAAACTAACTGTCAGGGATATACAGACAGGGGAGACTTTATCCCTGTTCTTTTATGAAGGGAGATAATAAACACATTTTAAAAAATAGAACCACGTATGTATAGTATCAGATCAGATCAGTAAATCTAGCTTGAAAATTATATTATTGTCAGATTCCAAACAACTTTTGGGTTTTGTTTTGGTTTTGTTTTTTTTTTTTGTTTGTTTGTTTTGCTTTTTAAAAGTTCTATACTTGGTACCATTTGTTGCAAATAATTCACATCCTTGGGCATTCACAAGTAGTTTAATGAATTACAATTGCATTCTTCAATAAAATACTGAAAAGAAAATAGCTAGTCCTAGTTACATGCTTAAATAAACATGTGTTTCAATGCTTTGATAGTTTTGCCCTAGGAGTTGATCTCATCATTTGCACATGTTGATTCAAAAAATTTGAGAATTTTTACCTGCAAAATCTGCCAGCTTCCCAGTGGAATCACACTCAGTTCTGTATGGAGATTTAGACTCATTCTTCACACTGAACGTGCCATTTGCAAAGGCAAGATATCAGGGCTAACAGAAACAACCTAGAAAGGAGAAATATATCTAGCTGCTTACAGCTAACAGCATAAAACTATGGAAACAAGCTGCCTCACTATGGTTAAGAGACTCCACTCCAGTAAACAGAATTAATTAAGTTCATTTCCACGCAGGACTGCCCTTGGTCCACAGAGAGTCAAAGGGCAGTTGAAGAGTATAATTACTTGTGTTAAAGAGAAAATGGCAATGGGAGTTAGCCCAGCCTCACAATGTGATTTAAGAGAACAGCATGCCTTCATTGTATTTTTAGATTGATGTGGGTGAATTACAATGCAGGGGGAAAAAAGCTCTATGTGAAACAGTACTTACCAGATATAAATGGAAACACTCATTCAAATTCTTCATTCAAAGTACTGAAGAAGGAGAAAAAGAAAGAAAAAAAAAGGTAGCCGCTCCTATAATATGTCCAGCAGAAGGAAAGAATGGCATTAATTACAGTTTGCTTGAGATTGACATGAGAATAAAAAACAACTGCCGAATAAGGACTACTAATTTTCAACCTTATTAGAAAATATTAGATGTTGTGTCCACTCATTCCTTTTGATCCAGTATGCGCTAAAAATTTTTCCATTTCCACCTACTCTGCCCTGCACCATTCACCAAAGTGTCACAAGCATTTTAAGAGCCTAACTTGGACTATAGACACTGTACCTCTCCAGGCCTTTTCCAAAGCTTGCATAAGATCATATATTTTTTTGTTGATACCTTCCAGGTGATTGGCAAGTTTTTGTGGCACCTATTTTTTCCCAACTTACAATGGTATTTGGAATAATTTAGTACAATTTTGGATTGCATTTTTACCTTAACCGAGTGATATAAATGTAGTGAGAGTCAGCTCTGAAAATTTTCCAATATGGGGACAATAAAAGAGAGGCATATTATTTTCTCATGGACACTGGGGTTTCTCTGCTACTTTCACTTTTTTTATAGTATATCTGAATATTTTTAATGGAATAATATCCAATTGCAATTTAAGCCTCCTCAAAGGATACTGGTCAGCTTGAAAATACAGGCAAAGATGCTGAAGGAATCATGTGGTTTTTTAGTAGTGTTAGCACTGTCTCTGCTTCTGTTAACATCAGCAAGTTGTCCCATAGAAACAGGCATTTTAACAGCTGTCCCAAACATTTATCTGGATCTCTGTTAGCTTGTTACTCTTGTTTCTTTTGTTTATGACCTACAAAGACACTTTCACTTCAAATGAAAATTAAAAAATAACTTGAAATATCAGCTGTATCAATGTGTGGGCTCTTGTATCCTGCTGCTGTGGTAGAGGGATAGCTAACATGAGTAAGAATTATGGTTATATCCTGTTGATGTAGTGTAAATACAGTGTTGTGAAAGAACTGAAATTCACTTGTTTAGTTCAAGATTAGGTAGTTAAAGGCTGAATTAGTGTTGTCTCCAGCCTATTGTGTTACCACTCTAATGCTCTACGGCATTTGAGGGTAGAGCTGTGTCCTAACTCAAAATTCAAATTCAGGACCTTTTCTTTCAGAATAAGTCTCACCTAAATTACTTCCTCTATTACTTTTATAAAATACTATGTAATTACATCAAGAACTCCCTGAAGTACCTTCTTTCTTTCCCTGCTCTTCCATGAGAATTTTTAGATTCAATGACGGTGTTGCTCAATGAAAATATGCTGGCAAAGCTAATTGATAGTATAAAATAAGAAATCAGCTAAAAGACCAAGGCCAGCAGGATTATACGCAAAACTGAATTCCAGTTCATTGAGCCACAGATGTTAAAAGTAAAAAATACAAAAAAAAAAAAAAAAAAAAAAGGTCAAGATGTAATTTCAAGACTAAGTAAAAAAAAATAAAAGTCAGTATTGCTTTGAGTAGAAGTTGCTGTGCTAGCTGACTTGGACTGAACTTCTTGTGCTATTTCAGTTGTAAATGGTTCAACATGAAAGCTAAAACTGTGGAAGCAATGTTAATTGCTGAATCAGCTGTGTAGTGAAAAATCAGAGAGCTCAGAGCAGCCTTCAAGAAACTCACAGTGGTTTCAAAAAATATTGAAACAAGGAGATAGAGAAATAAATGAAACATGAAACTTGCACTTCAAAATGCACAGATGCATAAGAAAAAGGGTAGCAACAACATAATGATATGTAATTATATGACAATATTCATAGACTAGAGCAGTATAAGACAAAATTGATGAGACAACTTACATACATAAAATACAGCTATTCTGTTTATTTGGACTAGGTCCTCTGTAGAGAGAAGGGAAGGAAGGAATTTGAAAGGATTTGTATGATTGGAAAAGACAGGTTTGTTTGTCCAATTGCTCATACAGTACTAGATAAAGGTAAAGTGCTTGTGTGATTTAGTGTATCTGGATAGCAGATGCTAAGAAATATAATTAGAACTTCCCATGTGTAGGAAAGACTTACAGGCTTCAATGACAGCATTGCAGTTTAATAGGCTTCTGCATCTGATCTTGTTTCATCTGGAGTGGCAACGGGCAGTTCAACAATACTGGAAATAAGCAGAGGAAAACTTCCTGCACTTCAGACCAGGTTTTAGTTCTTTGCAGTAAACCTAGTTATATTTATTATAACAGCAGTGAAGGAGAAACTGCTATATACTGCTGGATTTGTCATACCTACCAGATTTGTCATTTAAGAACACAGCTAACAATGGTGCCTGATAATATCAGCAGAGAAAGATCTGGAGGAATCTCCAGACAAATAAAATATATTTTATGGGCCAGATAATCCTCTACAGGAGCCTGTCTATTTTCATTGTCTGTCCAGAGAAGCCATGGATAGCTGGAGTTCTGATTTTGATGGCTCAAGACAGATGACATTAGTCTCACTCATACTGAATAAATGTAGACATTTCTACAGTGCAGGAAAGCTACAAATTAAAGAAAAAAAACTCTCAATTTAGAAATGCTAGGAAACCCATAGCATGCATTTTCTTAGTGTGATATTTTATATACTGTTCAACCACTCTGTTTCAGTTCCTCAGTTTAGCACATGTTCTGGCAGCATCTGCCCATGTGACAAGTCCTGTTGCTCTGACTTGCTGCTGGGAAAATCCATTATTCAAACCCTGGTTGGAAGAAGTTGGGTTGAGCCCTTGCTAGCATCAAGAAAAGATATACCTGTCCCTAGCAGGAACAGGCTTTCAGCATGGTTATGTGAACTATGATTTTCTCATGTGTCTTCACTGTCCTTTTAATATCAGTGAGAGTGATGACTTCCACCACCATGACGACCTTCTTAGGAGGGTTCACATTGCCCACCTGACATGCTTAGGGAGCTACTTTCCCAGGGCTCTGCATACAGCAAATGGAAAAAACTTTCAGAAATATATTCAGAGCAGATGCAGCTTAAAGGCTCAAGTTTCCTCCTAGAGGCTATAGAGAAATCACACAGAGAGAGTAGCTTTCTAGTTTAGGCCCAAAAGTATTCATTTTCAAGTAGCAGAGACAACACGGTCATATTCTAACCTGGTACCTAAACTATGTGAATTCTCCCATAGAATTATTGTAATTTATTTGATATTTTGAAGTCTCTAGAAATGTCAACAGGCAGCTAAACATCAGCAATCCAACTAATTTGAATTTAATAAGTTTCAAAGCCAAAAAAACAACAGAAATTCATTTCCAGTAGTCAGAAACATCATGCATTTCAGTCCACTAAGGTGAGTCCTCTGTTGCCATCTTAGTACATTGTATAACCAGGTAAATATTAAGAGCATAGCTCCAGGAGTGAGAAATATTGGCATATACAGATGGATACCAAAAGTGGATAAACTGTATCTTGCAGTTTAGTTTCATCTGGAAGGAATATAGTTCCCATGGAATCAGGTAAGGTATTTGGAATCCTTCAAAAGCTCATATTAGGTTCAAATGCCAAAGGTTCAGGGTTAAAAAGCATCTCCTGCCTGTCAGGCCTCCAGACAACCTGCTTTTATTAGCCCCAGTTTTCTCTCTCAATGTTTTTGTATCTGACGTGACATTCATTATGTCCCACAGAGGTAGGGTATTAATATGATTTGCTGTTCTCCACAAGATGCAGCACATTTAATCCACGTGACAGCCATTTTGTAGAATGAGCAGATGTATTTATTAATCACTTGCTATGAGTTTCTAAGTTTTATTACCTCCACTTTGGGATCAATATTCTTAATTGTTCCTTGCTGTGGCTGCTGCATGAGGTAATATGTTAGCAACTTCAGATTAGAAAAGAAATACTGATGTAACATCTAAGATTTCTTAAATTATGAATGAACTTATTTTTTAGGGTTGGAATCCTGGAGAGAAATAGACACAGAAAGAAAGGGTTTATGTTCATCTTTTCAGTTTGTTTATCTAGCTATGTCAAGATGAGTTTTGCTATAGATTTCTAGTTTCTCCTTTGATAGTAGCAGTATCACCTATTTCCATCTGAGAGTTTCTTCAGGATCAAGTCTCTTGTGGGAAATGGCACAGTATTTCTGTATTATCACTATCTGAACAAGATGTCTTTTCAACCTGTTTCCTAATCTTAAAGATACCAGGAACCGCAGATCCATTTTACATTTCAAATCCCCTAAACACTTACATCAAGTATATGAAGTTCAGAACTGAAACTTTACAGCTAGCGATAAGAGACATTTTGTCTAGAAGGTGTGTCAGCTCAATGCAAGTTTTCACATACCTGATTTGTCTCTGTCTCAAAAAATGTTTCAGATTCATCTTCCTGGAGGCTGATGAGCTATTCACTGTTATTTCCACCAGGATTTCAGACTATATCCTGAAATGTCTGTTGAAAAAAAAAAATCCCTGGTGATTACAACTCATTTTTTGAAATTGGGTCATTCTGTCTTCCCATGCCTTGGGATAACCAATTAAAGGAAAGAAAGCTAAAGAACAGAATAAATGCCCAAAACTCTGAGATCTTCAGCCTGTCATCAGTCTTCAAGAGCATCAATTTAAGTTTTCATGGTAAAAACTTAGTGTCTTGGGACCCTTCATAATAGACTTGACACAGTTTATAAAATCAACAGCTCTAGCTGCTTACTGTATATTTAAGGATATAGTGATTGTCACCAGAAGACCCTACAACAGCTGTAGAAAAATACATTATAATGGAAAAAGGTCACATATTTACCACAAAATTATGGCAGAATGTAACTGAATTTCATAATTTAGTCCTATATGTCCTAAAGAATTATGATGGAAATATGTCTGAATCTGATGAAAATATTTTCAAAGAAGGGTGTTCTTTTGTTGAAGTTCATACAAAGATCGGAAATTGCTTTTCAAAACATCATTTTAGTAAAAAATGATAAATGTTATTTTGCACACAATCTACCAATGTACTGTTTTAACCATTTCCTCGCCAACATACTAGTTTAGCATTTCAAGATGATGGCAACCTACCTTGGATTTAATATTACATTATTTTTGTTGTTACAGTACAGTAATATAAAAGGGAATATGTGAATTGCAATGTTTTCATTTGATGAAATGGAAAGTTTGTATGAACAACTATAGCATTCAAGCAAGGGTGGTAAAAGAACTAGTTTGAAAGAGGTTGTATCTTAATTATCTTGAAAATTGTATATATTAATTTCCACTACATCTCAGAAAAGCAGAACTTCAGAAGACTGAGAGAGGTTTGAGATGGTGCCAGTGTACAAAGGAATGAACTGGATCATTTGGATAAACACAGCAGTTGGTCTGACGTGAGTTGTGGTCAAAATAATGGACAAGGTGGCATGGGATTCAGTTTTTAAAGGACTAAGGGATAGATATATATTAATGTAAGTCAACATGATATCTAGTACTCATATTTAGAAGCTAAAATGCGGATGGACGCATGTATTGTAGGGAAGTATTAGGAAGAAGCATGAATGCTGGAAGTAATTGTGTATATTATATAATTGTGTATAATTGTACATGCAAAAAATATGTGTACCTGCATTGTCAAACTGGCCTTTACTGGGCCAGTAATTTGCAAGTGCAATTAACTTCAGGCTCAGTTTAGCTAATTTAAACATCTAAGTAGCAATTGTGTATTTGTGTCAGATCCCTTGACATCTAAATGCCTTAAATTGGGGTGCAAATAATTGTAGAAGAAAAACATGTGCCTGTGAGTTACAAAAATCAAAGCTGTAGAGAATCAATACCCTCCAACAGACCATAATATACGTCTCTTATCTTTAGATAATGATGGCAAAACTTTCCTCACAAATGTTTTGCTGTATCTATATACATTTTCCGATATCTTGCGCTGTTGATCTGAAAGAAATTCTCTTGCTCCCTCTGAAAGGTAAGCTATCTTTCAACCATAGCTTACCTTATGCATCAACAAAATGCAAGCATTTTTGTCTGTATCAGTTTGCCAACATTTGAAGCTATTTAACTGGGCTGCATATATAACTGGCTAGGTACAGAAAATACTAACCACAATCAGTAGCTTAATTCCTTATTCTAAATTGTTCTTAGGTAATAGTAATAAGAAAGGCAGACAAACACCCCCCCCTCCCCCCCCCCCCCCCCAAACCCAACAAAACGAAACCAGAGACAGAAACCCCAGAGAGGATCTCTGAGTTTTTGCCACTAACCCATAACCTCAAATTCTGTTTGCGTAATATTCTTAGGATCATGTTTGTTGGTTATTTGATATATTTGATAGAGGACCCATGTGACAGAAGAATGAGGTTTAGAAAAATAATTCTCTCTGGAGTTTTATACTTAAAATACTTAATGATCTGCATTTGCCATACAGGACATTATTTAATCCTTTTTCCCTCTTTTTCAACTCCTTGAGAATTCTCACAGCAAACACTGACCAAAGAGTACCTCAGCTTAGTTATCTGAGTAACTCATAGAACATGAGAATGATGATTTATATGGTTTTTGAATGAGTTTTGTTACAGTAGAATATATTAAAGGTGTAATTGTATTTATTGTATTCATATTTAGGTAGGGTGGGAATAACATATTTGTCAAGATTTATGTGAATGACCTTTCAGGGATGTGATTCATTTCTCCACCGCCCCCCTGAAATTAATAGAAAATTATACAGTTGTTATAGGAAACATGAATTTGATGAATTAAGAAATACCTAACAAAAAGAAACATCTAGAAACATCTATGGTAGTGCCTATATATAAAGGAAATGTCCTGCCCCCTTCTTGTCCCCCTTTCCTTTATTCCTTTTACCAGTAGTTTCCATGACTCTTTTTCCTTGTCCATATGTTTAATTTTATAATGTCTTTTGTGGCTGCAATTTTGAGCAATAAGGACATTTTTTCAGTAGTTTTTGTTTAATTGTTTTTTGGGGGTTTGCGTATTTGGGGTTTGGCATTTTTTAATGGCATTTAAAAGGCATTTAGAAAGAAGTGACCAGGAGGTGCAAAAAAATCCTCTCCTTAGTTCTGGTAACTTGCTTCTGTGTAAGTCATTAAGAATATTCCTTTTCAAAATTTTTTGCAGGCTAAGTTCACATAGGTTAAACCAAATCAGGATAAAAGTGGTTTGATTTGTTAAGAACATGTAATTAAGCAGGAAGTAGTGAACTATACATTCAGGATCAATACCAGCAATTCAACAGATAAATCACAACACTAGACACTTACTAAATGTTAGCATATGCCTGAACATTCCTGAACAGCTTTCTATGGCTCATCCTAGAAAATTGTAATTGCATCCATCTTACCCGACCTCCTTGGGTTAAATGCACCTCACCCCAGAAGAAATGTGAATCACAAGCACCACCCTTCCAAGCCGCACACCCCTCCTGTGGGAAGTGTTAAGTGCAACTATGCTGCTCCCCTCAACTGCTAACCCAAAGTAAATTCATACTTGCACATCCATGCAGGTTCCTGTGCATTGCTTCACATACTGTCATCCACCCCACAGGTTGCTCATAGCCTCTAACAGGGAAGCTCCTCTGGCCAGTCTTGTGGGTGGTTGTGATATCCTGGAGCAATTGCTGGAAATGGCAAGCTTGGCATCAACTGCTACTTTTTCCACTGCAAAGTTTCTGTGCACTGCTATAAATACTTGTACTTCTTTTGTACTTCTTTCAAGCTGATTCTTCTGTTAAAAAAAACTCTTTTCAGTTCCAAGGTTTAAGCTGGCTGGTGGCCATCTTCCTCTTTAACTTGATAAGTTTTGCGCAAGCACCCTTTTTGACAGTTTTGGGTTGTTCCATCGAGATGTACAGTGCACGCTCAGGTTCCTGTCTCAGCGGCTGTGGCTGTCCAGGCTCTTGAAAGAAGGAAGAAAAAGAAACCTACTGGGAAAGTGTACAAAGAAGATCAGCAAAGATGGTGAAGGGTCTAGAGAGCAAGTCTTACGAGGAACAGCTGAGGGAACTGGGGTTGTTTAATCTGGAGTAAAAGGAGGTTGAGGAGACCTTATTACCCTCTACAACTACCTGAAAGGAGGTTTGTAGCAAGGTGGGTGTAAGTCTCCTTTCCCAAATAATAAGTGATAGGATGAGAGGAAACGTCCCCCAGTTGCACTAAGGGAGGTTTAGATTGGCTATTAGGAAAAATTTGTTCACAGAAATGGTTATAAAGTGGTATTGATTCTGACTGATTTGGAGTTAATCTTCCTTATAGCAGCCCTCATAGTCCTATGCTTTGTATTGTAGCTAGAAAGGTGTTGATAACATACCAGTGTTTCGGCTACCGCTGAGCAGTGCTTACACAGCATTAAGACTGTCTTTCCAAGATTCCCTTTTCACCAGTAGGCTGGAGGTGGGCAAGATCTTGGAAGAGACATAGTCAGGACAGCTGACAAAATCTGCCAACAGGATATTCCATAGCATGTGTCATCTGCTCAGCAATAAAAGCTAAGAGGAAGGAGAAGAAGGGGTGGCATTTGTTATTATGTTTGTCTTCCATAGCAACCACTACATGTACTGAAGCCCTGCTTCCTGGGAAACAGCTGGACATTGCCTGCTGATGGGAAGTAGAGAGTAAATCATTTGTTTGCTTTTGCTTTCATGCATAGCCTTTGTTTTTTTATTAAAATGCCTTTGTCTTGACCCACAAGAATTTTCCACCTTATTTTCTCCCTCCCTGTCCTACTGAGGAGAAGAGTGATAGAGTGGCTTGGTGGACCAGCCAAGGTAAATGTACCACAGAAGCATTGGAACAGGCTGCCCAGGGAATGGTTGCATCACTATTCCTGGTATTTAAAAGATGTATAAAAGAAGTGATGCTTAGGGACACGGTTTAATGGAGGATTTGGCAATGTTAGGTTTACAATTGGACTTGGTGACCTTAAAGGTCTTTTCCAACCTAAATGATTCTAAAATATATGAGAAATGCTTCCAACAAGTTCCAAGGTGATACTGCAGGACTTGCTGCTTTCCATATCCACTTACTGCTTTTCAGTGCCATTTCTCCAAACTTAAAATTTGAATCTACCTATTTTTTCCATTGACTGTTTTATGAGTGAGTTATTGTAATTATCCCTCACCAGAATCTCCAAATAAAGCTACCAAAATAAAAATGTTAGGATCTTAGTTTTGATCATTGGTCTTGGTTTCATAATTTGCTGACAGTCCAGCAAAACAAGGCATCTCTTGACTAAATTGATGTTACTGTGAAAACCAGCTAACCTAGCAAATTTTTTTCACAAAAAGATCACCCCTGTTACTGTTCCCTGGCTTTGAAATATTGAAAGATGTGTTACTATAGTCATGATTTGGTTATCACAGTAAGTAGGTGGGTTTGGTACTTAAAGGAAAAATGAATGAAGAATTAAATGCAAGGAAGACATTATAGGTCGTAATTAAAAGTGTAAGAGTACACTGTGTACCTGAACTCAGAATTAATTTTAACTGTGCACGTTCCCTTAGACCAGATGGAGGTAATGATCTTTGTCTCACTTTGTTGCAGGTGGAACTAAAGCTTTGTGGCAAAAACACTAGGTTGTGGATGACTTGGCTCAATGATTAAAGCAAAGATAGAGTCAAGTATGGGGAACAGAGATAGTGACTATGGTCAGGGAAAGCCAAAAGCAAGAATTAAAGTTACACCTGCTGCAGAATGAAGGATTTGAAAAATGACGGGGCTGAAGAATGAACAAAACTGATGGGCAGAAGAGAAGTATGGTCAGATGTTGTTCAAAACTTCTAAGGAAAATAAGGAGTTCATCTTGGAGAGCATCAAAATAAGGAAGAGGTTTTGTTCAATCCTAGATAGAAATGGTTTCATTTGGACTACTGAAATTGAAAATAAAATTCAAAGAAACACAAATTGTAAAGTAAATAGTATCCCATAGGAATGAAATATTTTTGGAACACTTGATGGATAAGCAAAATAAACGTTGGAGTAAGTATATAAACAACTGGTGGAGGTAATGTTATTCTTTTATCTAGAAAAAGCCCAAAGTTTAGTAAGGAATCTAAACTCAGTTCTTTTTCCCATTTGAAGGCATTTGAAACTACATAGCCAGAGTGCTGTATGGTACTATATATTCTGAGGGAACTGAAATGGCTTCTTGCTGATGAAGGTACTACCATTTTGTCTAAGTAAACATGAGAACACAGGAAGCTACACAAGCTCAGAAAACCACTGTTTTCCCATTTGATAGAAAGGCTTTGCTCACCTCAAACATTGTTCCAGTTTCCTGAACTATTTATGCATTGAATCAGAAGGAAACTGATTGTGAGTGGTAACTGACAAGTTTAGCACATGGGTCATGCCAATATGTGACCTAGAGAAAGGCTGCAAGCCAGAAAGATTGTTCTTTGGTGCTTGCTTGTTGCTAAATTGGCCATTAATGAGGGTGACAGGAGTGGCAAATGGTGACTTCATTTAGAACAGCTATTTATGTGATTTTTTAGAAACCAGATCATTACTTTTTTTTTAAAAAAAAAAATAATTTTAAATGAAAAATATTCTTTGAAATGGAAAACCTGGGATTTCTGGAACGGAACATGTCACGTAAAAATACTGGACTAGTTTATTTTTATGATTTTCAGTTATGACCTTGACTAGACATTTATTTTCAGGTTTTGTTTAGTTTTACTTGTTGTTGCTTTGTTTGTTTGTTTTTCTTTTCTCAAAAATCATAGAATCATAGAATGGTTTGGGTTGGAAAAGACCTTAAAGATCATCTAATTCCAATCCTCTGCCACAGGCAGGGGCACTTTCCACTAGACCAGATTGCTCAAGCCCCATCCAACCAGGTCTTATGAATCCATATGGATTCGTATGAAGCTTTCCCTACAGTGGCTGCAGTAGCAAAGGGAAGGATTTGTTTTCCTGCAACCATTGATGGAGAAGGATGGATGTAAAGACAAGGGTGTTTGCCCTGGGAAATTAAGTGTGTGGGAATGAGTGGGAATTGGAAGGGCGAAGGTAAGTTTTTGAACACATAGAGGAAGAGGTACATACCTCGTTTAAAGAGAATATTCTGTGTAGATAGAAAAAAGAATTAAAAAAAAGCAATAAGGTATTCAACAGACAGTTGATATTCAACAAGTGTATCAAATTAATTCCTCTCCATCAACAATATCTGGGCTAGCTGTTTTCAGGACACCTTTTTTATATTTACATTTAATATGGATAAAGATGGGGCTTTTTTTGGCTATAGGCACATTGATAAAGAAGCAATTCCATTCATTTACTTCAGTGATGTTAAGTATAATAGCATTTAATCTAATATGTGACATAAAATGCAGAAAAAATCACAAAGTATTCTAAGAATATGGAACTTAAGAGAGAAAAGAATACTTCATAGTTTCTCTTTATCTCAGTCTCTTATAGAAGTAACCCTGATTCTCTCACTAAATTCAAAAATTTGAGAATATTGTACAACAGGTTTTGTTCATGAGTATCTGTAAGAAGAAAATTTAAAAACAATATTTTATTAAAGATTTTTAATGATATTTTTAGATTTAGATTTTAGATATTTAGATATTATATAAATGATAGAAGATTAATTGTCTGTTGATTGTAAGCCCAGTAGCTGCAGCTTAAAGGATTTTGGAATGACCCTGGTATACATGCAGTAGCTGAAATTTGCACATGTAAATGAGCTGCATTCTTAATTTTTTAATTAGCTGTTGATTTAGAAGCTGCTGACTGAGATATTCCCTGATTCTGTCTACTCTGACATTTACTAACTCATTACACTAAGGAAGACACTGACACAAAATGACAAACAAGTTTCTTAAGGCCTAGATGAAATATAATTTTGGTTCTTAGGACAAATTTAACACATTAACTAATGCCTTGTTTATGACAACACCAAATGCAGTTTAAACTATTTAAAAAGATTTCTTTTTTAAAAAGGTTATTACCTCAATTTGTAATTTTTCTGTTCTCTCTTTATCAGTTTGTTTTGTAAACATCTTGAGGTAGTTGGGTTGACATCTGCTGTAACACACAAAGAACATAAACCAGTGGTTTTTGGTTTTTGTGTTGTTTTGTGTTTGTTTTTTTTTTTAATAATACTATCATATTTTATAAGGACTATAGAAAAAAAAGGCATCATTACAGGGTGTGACTGATCTAAGTGGCTTGATGGGCAACATGGAAGTTTAAACCTTTGGCAAAAAAAGCTTTTCAGTTGGACCTGAAAAATGTGAGGCAGACAGGCTTCTGTATGAAGATTTCACTCGTGAACTGTGCCTTTAAAGAAAAATGTTACTGGTTTAGAATCTAATCTTTAATCCAAATTTTGAGTAAAATGCCTTTTTGAGTTGAGTCACTGTGTAGTAAACCATAAAGAAGAAGCGATAAGCATCTGCTGGTGGAACATGAGCAACTGAACCGTAAGAAGCTGTTTCCCTGTGTGCATGTCTCACTGAATGTGTGGCTGGACTTTGTTGTGTGACTTTTAAATTTTCACTAGTCTTTCTTTTATTATTTTAGCTAGTTTTATTATATTTTAGCTAGAGTTAGATCTTTCTGCAGCTGAGATCTTTTGATCGATCTGTGATTTGAAGCTTCTAATCTGAAAATTACTAAAAGGGATAGACTCCATTTGCCTATGGTACACCTCAGCAAATCCCTATGATGCCAATTTATCACTGAATAGGGGTGCACCACTGCTGATCTTGTAGGAAGAATCTGCTAATAGTCAGCTACCTTTGCCAGGACATGTTATCTAATCTTTTCAACTGCATACCAGTCTCTTAAGGCTAAACAAAAATTCAGTGTTTATTTCTTGCTTTTTACTACTTAGATTATTTTAAAGATTATACAAGGGTACCAAGTCCAATATATTATGGTTTGAGTGCTTGCATGTATAAAAACCTATTTATTTCCAAAAGATGCCAGAGAAAAACTTTTTCAAGTATCTCCACCATCCGTAGCAAAATAGCTTTGTGGTCTAAAAGATCATACATGCCTATAGCTTTCATATTTTCAACCAGTTTAGTATTCCTATGTAGTTCAGATACTGTTTCCCTCAGCTCCATTTCTTCAGCGTTTCAGCAGCAGCTGAAAAAGCTGCCAAAGCAAAGAGTCTCTATTGCTCTCCTTTACAGATACTTTTTTTGTTGTTGTTTTTGCTGAGCAATGGCAAAGAGTCAGCAGCGCTGCACAGTCTTCTTTTAAAACAGCCTTGCTGGCACTTCGTTTTCTCCCCATGAATAGAAAGATCTCGTATTATGCAGTTACGTCCTCCTTTTGCTCTTCTGATTAGCTCTCTACATAAGTATTAGATTTCTCTTGACCTCTCAGGTGTGTACCATGGCAGTGCTTAAGGCTCTCTGAGACAGCAAGGGAGCTGGAGATCTGCTGTGGAATGACACTTAGGCACTGTCTCCTCATGTCTCCTCTCCATCACAAACATTTTCAGCACCTGTGAAATTTGTATTTTTCGAAAATAAGTAGAACTGCAGTGTCACAACAGACTGCAGGTTTTGTATATCGTAAAGACTATCACCTTGGGAGGGTCTGGGAACATCAGTTTTCCCACCAAGACAAATAGAAATTCTTTGGAAGACATTCTATACTGTGATTTTGTTGAGACTATGGTGCCTGATAGCACAACACAGAATTTGTCCCTGCCTTGGCAGCAGTGTGGGTGGGTTAGGCAATGCACAAATGATTTGTCATTTTTGTTGAGCTCTTTGAAATGTTGACACAGAAATCCCTCCTTAACTGAGGAACAAGGGAACAGACACTAATTAGACCCTGATGTAAGTCTTTGGTAGTTTTATTGGTAACTCATTGAAATAGCTCCTCAGTGAATGATCATGATGCTATAAAGCACATAAAAGCATATCAGATCTTTCCCCACTGTATACACAGTTGAAGGCCTCAAGACAACAAACCTGTATGTGTCCAACTGCATACTCATTAGCTTTCTGCTGAGCTCTGAACTATTCCTGTCTGTCTTCCCATGAAAATCAATATAGCGTTTCTTATGCAGAAAGAGAATGTATTTACATGGAGGGGTTTGTCACTTTCTATTCCCACCTGGAACTTTTTATTTGGACCTTTGAATACTAAGAAACTACCAGAAAGTAAAAAAAAAAAGCCAAAAAAATACAAAAGTAAAAAAAAACAAAACCCAAAAAACTCCCAAGCCCAAACCCCCCAAAAAACAAATGGCTGCAGGGCTCTTTGTATAGGTTTTGAAGCCTAATACGAGACAAGTCTCAAGACGAAGGAGGGGAAAACAGAAACAGATGACTGCATCAGCAATAAGAAAATGTTTGAATTAACTAGCTGTCTACATAACCTGTTTGCTTTGCAACTGTTTATAAACTCACAAAAAATAAACATATTATTTAAATACATGTTTGGAACAGTCCTCAGGGTTTGTTTATTACACCTTAGCTATTATCAATGCTCTCCCTTCCCCTCCCCTCCCCTTTTCCTTTACTCCTTGTCCCTTCTCTCTGTTCCCTAATTATAATATATAATATACAAATAATATATTTTTCATTATTACATTATTATAAAATTGTCATACTAACAAGGCACAGTGTATCTTTCTCTTTTTGGTCATTTACACTGATGTACTGTAGGAAACACTATTATTTTGATTTGGTCACAGTTCCTATCTGTGAGACACAGGTGTGATCAGCTGCAGCAATGTGAGACAATGATGAATGGGACCTTTAGAGTTTAGCTTTATCTACATTTCAAGAAACAGCAGAAGTGATTAAAGGACAGGGAAACTAGATATGTGGCATAGCGCTTGTCTTTCGGGAAGCAAGAACACCAAATCCACGTACAGACACTTGGTTCAAGAACCCTAAGAGGATTCTAGAGAATACAAAACAGCTCATAGTTTAGCCATAAGACAATAGGTGAATTTGATGTTCAAGATGGGGAAACATAAGGTTTGTGCTGTAAAGCATGTCACAGGTGTCCCTGTAATCTCATTTCATTATTTACACTTACGTTCAAGGGCTTGATTTCCTCTTCAATGAAGAATGATTTTCCCTAAAGATTTACAGGTAAACAGAACAGTTTTTTAGAGGACAAATAATTGGAAGTTAGTTACAATGCAGCACCTTAATCGCACTTACACAGACATCTCCTGGATGGGCTTAAGTCCACAGGCTCCCATCCTTAAACCTCTGGTCCAGTTCTTCTTAATCCACTTCCTTCTTATACATAATTTTTTCAAAAAAGTAGGTTATGCAGAAAGTTTGAATCGCCCCTCCCCCAACTCAATATCAAAGACTACAGAAGGACATTCAATATGAAAAGATTATGCATCAAGTGTACAAATTGCAATGGACAAACTGTGGTGTTGTGCTGTAATCCAAAATTTCAATCAAAAGTCATTCTTCGTGCAGTACTGTTAAGGCTGGCATTAAAAAAGGATTTGCTAAATACTGAATAGAGACTCCATCAAATATTTTATTGCAAAATGTCTTCTTAAGTAGAGCTTTTTCTAAAACACTAGATATTTTTTAGATTTTTTGTTTTCTGTTTCCTTTTATATGCTATAGACATCATTTAAATATCGTGCTAAACAGAGAAAAATACCTTAACTTTAAAGCTTCAGCTGGAAATTAAATTGTATTTGTAAATGCTTCACTGAACAAAATTTTTCAAATATAATTCAAGTATAGTAATCACGTTTAAAATACAATTTTTCATAGTTATGCCCCATCTGCTCAATACTGATAAGGAGTTCAAAAGCCAAGCTATAAAAATCAATGGCACTAAATGTTTATTAATTATCTAGAAACTTGCTTAGCTTACTGAGCACATTTAATAACATAATGTATATTCCATGGTATAGTTGCAAATTTTAGAAGATACATTTTAAATATAGTCAGACTGCAAAAAGTTTAGAAGCACCATACTTATTTTATTTAATCTGATTCTACACCGAGAGGATCGTTTCACTGCAGGTAGAGCACATAATTTCTGCCTGGGAAAAGAAAAAGGCATTGCATAGTAAATGTCAGTGGAGCATAACGGGTAAAGCTTCATACAACCTACCTTCCATCACTTTTGAAAAATTATGACCAAATTTAGGACTTACGTCTAATTTTCTCAGATATTATTTTTAACTCCAGTAGCATCATGAACTGATTTAACCAGCTGGTGGTGCATGATGCACTCAGGTCAATTAGACTGGCACAAGACTGTTTCATGTTTTTTCTCAGATCCAGTCTCACAAAAGACACCGAAGAGAGATAAACTGCATTAATGATGATTTTTTTGACATGGATATGCACAGCTGCAGGAAAAGTCATCAATAAAAACAAAGCTTACAATATTAAACCAGCAAGCCATAGACTAGTGAAAGTGTCAGAATAGGAATGACTTAATTAGAGGCTTTATGAACACCTTACTGGAAGGCGTGTGTATAGTTTTTATTACTGTAAATCATGTTCTGGCAGAAACAGGCACACTTGAGAATAAAAGCAGTCAGTACCACAATTAAAAATGGGAGACCATGAATTTATCTCTTCCTTCAGAAGCACAGCCAGAACTCTATCCTGTCACTACAGACTAATTTTTGTGTATGTCTGTACCACAAAGTAGTGGCACCTTCCAGAGCAGTTCTGTGAGAGGTATGCTCTGTCTTCTGCCTCCTTCCTTTTCACTTTGCCATTTCCAAATGAGCAAATGCGTGGGAGAAGCATTTTGTCATACGCTGATGAAAGCACACAAATGCCTTTGCCTGCAATACAGAGGGAAGATAAGTGAACTTTATCCTCGGGACTGTTTTCAAACACGGTGGGCCTAGGCCATGTTTCCTACTAATCTATGCAGCTTGATGTCGTGGTTTAAACAAAGTCAGCCATAAATCACGCAGTCGCTCTCTCACTCCCCCCCGCTTTTTGTCCTCCTCCTGCTCCCAGAGGGATGGGAAGGAGAATCAAAAGAATGCAACTCCCACGGGTTGAGATAAGAACAGTTTAGTAACTAAGGTATAACACAAATCACTACTGCTACCACCAATAATAATAACGATAAAGGAAATAACCAGGGAAGAGAATACAACACCTCACCACCCGCTGACTGATAACTCGCCCCACCCCGCCCGACCAAGCACCGACCTATACCTCGTCCAACCACACAGTGCCCTAGCCCTTCTGGGTAACTGCCCCCAGTTTATATACTGGCCAGGATGTGCTGTAGTATGGAATACCTCTTTGGTCAGTTTGGGTCAGGTGTCCTGTCTCTGCTTCCTCCCAGTTTCACCCCCTCCCTGGAAGAGCATGAGGCTCACAAAGTCCTTGGTCAGTCTAAACGTTTGAGCAGTAACTAAAAACATCAGTGTTATCGGCTCTGTTCCCAGGCCGAAAACCAAACCACAGCGCTGCACCAGCTACTAAGAAGGAGAAAAATGACTGCTTCTGCTGAAAGCAGGACACTTGAGACCAAGCAAAATTTCATCAGTATAACTATGAACAGAAAGGTTTCACTCTATTCAAAACTATTCAAGGTTTTCCTAAACCTTTGAAAAATACCCTGCTCAAAATAGCCAGATTGGTTCCTCCTTAGGGTAGGTTCCATTCATAAAAATCCACTGAGTTTCTTTTCATTTCTGCATTTTTTTTTAGTCAAAACCATGCTTTTTAATAGTTCTGTTGTTGTTGTATTTTTTGTTTATTTTTTTCATGAAACATTTTCCCTTACATTGCCATTTTTATGGATAAGTCATCTGCTACCAGTACAGGAATGAATACCGTTAGCCTTGGTTTAGAGCAATGCACTGTATTCCGCTACCTACACTGTAGTAATACAGATTAGCGTTGTTTAATGAATGCAAAAGAAAACCCTTATGGAACAGAGAATTTTTTTTTAAAGCAAAGTAAAGTAGGCTTAGAAGGTGCATTAGGTCATTTGTGTCATACATTTATGAACCATCAGTGACCTACTGTGATTTGCTGACTGTCTGTCAGAGGTAGAGGCTACATACCAGCCCTTATTTAAAGCTGTGAAGTTACATGACACTAGGATAATAGCTCTTGACCAGATGAGTGTTTGGTTTTCCATTTAAACATTTCTGGGAAGTACCATAATATAGCTAAACTTCCTTTATATGCAAATGAACAATGTCTTTGTGGTTGTATTTGCTCAAATATAAAAATCCATCTTGATTTGAAAATGTCAGTAGAACCTTTAATAAAGGATTCACCTGGCTTAGTTAAGATTGTGCAATTTACATCTAACCTAAATTCCAAGCAACTTTCAAATTCCAGTCTTTAAATCTGAAGACTTTTTCTTATAGGTTCACATATTCCCCAAGTTCAAACGTTTTGTTTTTTATATAGATATTTGTGAAAATGCCATGCAATTTTTATATAGATGTTTGTGAAAATGCCACTACCAATAGGTTGGTAGTGATTCTCAAAAGCTCTCTGAAGGGAAAATAAAGTCCAGGTTATGTAGCAAAAGAGAAGAATGGAAGAGCAGAACTCACATATATAATTTTTTGCTATGTGAGCTTGTACTGTGTTACAGTGTTCTCAGTACCATATCCTTAAGTGCCACTTCTGATTATTTTTTATTTTAGAGTTTTGTGACTACCACTTCCTGTTCTGTAGGAAAAAAAAAAAAAAAAGGATTAGACTCCTTACTTTTGTCACCAAGGCAAGAACAGCCCTATTTTAGCCATAGTGAATTCAACTGGATAATTTAAAATAACACACACATAACAGACACAAAAATTAGATGTCTCGTTATCCTTAGAGACAAAATTTTAAGATGCGTGGTTTTGGTGATCCACAGGTAAACTGCAACACTTAAGACTTGATCTTAATATCCTTTCCAATCCTAGCTATTCTATGATTCTATGATTCTAGTACCAAATATAACTTAAAATTTTTAATTGGAAGACAAATAGAAAACAGATAATGAACTTAATCTGTTAATTCAGATTCAGTCTGTTGACAATTTCAGATAAATGCTTAATTAAGACTTAGCATCATAAAATAATGCAGGTCTTCCCAAATCATCTCTTCTCCAGGCTGAACAAGCCCAGCTTCTTCAGCTTCTCCTTACAGGACAAGCGCTCCCGATCCTGACCACCTTGATGGCCCTCCCTTGTACTTGCTTAGGTTTATTGATCTCTTTCTTGTATTGGGGGGCTAAAAACTGGACACAGCATCCAGCTATGTTAATACTAACATTTTGGAGGCATCAAAAGTAAATTGCTGATGGGGTATTTGAAACTTAAAAATAAACTTTTCCTAATACATCTTTCCATTTAACATTTTTCAACTTGTATTCTATGCTTCCCTTTTTGTCTTCACATCTCAGTTGACCATATTTATGGTTATGCATTTTTTTCTTGATATTACGTTTTGGTGATTTTGGAAGTTTGTTTGCCCTGGTTCCCACAGGTATCCAGAAAATTCTGAACTTGCATTTCTAAAATTAATATTCTTAAAGCATCTTTCAATTCTCTTTAACACTGGCTTTCAGATTGAGTTCGTTCATCACTAACGATGCAGTCTTCATGGAATCAGCCTAGATTCACAGCCAGATTTTCTCTTGTAAGGAAAACTGATATATGGTCTGGTGTGATTAAAGTTCATATTGCTGAGAACTCTCTGTTGCTCATGATGAAATAATGCTTAAAAATACCAAAATAAAATATTTTAAAATTTAAATGACAGTTTTATGATTTTTCTCTTTTTTTTTTTTTTTTTTTTTTTGGTAGTTTCTTCAGTTTCTATTAACCCTGAAACTTAAAATAGATTTTGAAATTCTGAAATTACCAGGCTTACAGTCACATTTACTTAACATGTTAATTATGCTGAATTCTTTTCATCAGGTCTTTTTTCTTAGCAGGGAAAACCTGCTATTGTATTGAGAGGCCTGGACAGAAGCACATGTAGAATCAAGTACTTAGTACAGACCTTGAACCTTTGGAGCAGTAGGCAGAACCTCAACTTGCTTCTAGATTCTTGGCTAAGAGAAAAGGATTGGAAACATGGACTGTGTGGAAACAGTGCACTGATGTTGCATAAGAAGTCACAAATTGCTAAGTTATTTGAATATTAAAAGTATTATATAAACTATTTTTTTTCAGCTGTAACTGCTTCCTATGAACTGGTTTGCATTATAACATTCTCCTACAACTGCATCAATTAATAGTTAATGAACATAATAGTATATTCCTTTTTATAAATAAGAGGATTTAAAAATCATACCTATATTACTTGATTAGTTATTGCATGTTTTAATGATAAAAAAGTGTTTCTCACAAGTAATTTATGTATTCTTCTTCCACACTTTTGACATGATTAGATAGAAAAAATTAGAGAAGAAAAATACCATTGCAGTATTTACATATATATAGAGTTTTATGGAGAATGTACTAAGATCCAGATTAAGATTTTTAAAGGTCAGGGCAATATATAAACTCAGAAAACTTTCTGGTACTCACTTTTTCCTTTTCCTTTAAAGAACAATTGCCTCATTTAGGAATAATTGGTATTCACAAAGGAAATGCACATGTTCTGAAACCTAGTAATTTCCAATTGCCAAGATACCTAATGAGTTGTCTTAACAAGATTACCAAACATATAAAAGGAACTAATTGCATTGCATTTAATTCTGAAATCACAACTAGATGCAAAATAGGTTTTGCAGCTGGCATTTTGCTGGCAATGCAAGACACAAATGAGGAGGTAGCTAGAGATCAAGGGATCATCCTGCTCAGTTTGCAGGAAGAGTCACTCCTTCCTCCCCAAATATACACCAAAATTATATCCTATTATTGCTTGAAGAGAAAAACATTTTAACAATCATCTGTGACATGACAAAGGATTGGCCAAACATATCCATT
The DNA here is from genome assembly GCF_033815535.1 of Pezoporus flaviventris. Lineage (NCBI taxonomy): Eukaryota > Metazoa > Chordata > Aves > Psittaciformes > Psittacidae > Pezoporus > Pezoporus flaviventris. Next base: position 5,926,045 of record NW_026892603.1, read on the forward strand.
CTCCAGAAATGTTTTTAATTAACTGCTTTTAATTGATTTATTCACATTGTGAGCTACTATTCAAGTACAAACAGGCAGGTATTATTTCATAACACAATTTGGGTGTTACATTTTCTATCCACCTTTTCATTTATGAGTTATCATACTCTTTGCATGTTTAAAGATACAGACTGTTGCTTATAATCCCCAATATTCAGTGATCAAAACTCTTAATTATTGATAAAATGAATAACTTCATTATTCCTTCCAAATATGAATACGCTGTTTCGTTGTTTTCCTAAACAGGCAAGAAAGATTATTATCCTTACTGATACATTCATCGTGCTCTGACATGATTTCTAGAATTAGATTCCTGTTGTATTTTCTGAGAACATTATCCACCCTGACATGAAATAATGGATCATTTTTCTTTTCTTTACTATGCATTACAGTAATTATCAATCTTCCTATTTTCAAAGTGTTGCATAGCTTTATGCAATAAATAAACCCACAAGAAATATATTCTGATTTTTCTATTTTGATTTTCAAATTACTGTAAATTCTGTTCATGACTTTGGAGTTTTGAGGTTCACTTTAAAACCTTCAGAAACCTTGTATGGTCTGGTTAGTTTCAAACCTTCCTGAAAAATTATTTGCTTAAAATTATTTTCAGTTTGAGGAAAATGCCTGCAATAAAACACCATAAATGTTTTTAACTGGTTGTATTTTCCTATTATTTAATGAACATTTGACTTTTGTCATTTTTTAAGTTCTAGATGGTTATAATGGACCATCAGTGTTTTAACTGACGTCAGCCAGTGATAGGCTCAGGTTCATGCAACAGTAAGACAGCAACAGTAAGACAAAAGTTCAAGACTGAGGAATGGGAAGGGCTGTGATTAAATTCCCTTCCCATTTCTTTCACTTTTTTTTTATTTATGTCCGTGTTGAGTCTTGTAAAAATTTTGTGTGAGGGTTTTTTTGCTAAACTTGTTCTGGAACATTTGAAATAGTCTTTACAGATGTTTTTCATAATGTGGTCATCCTCCACAATCTATGTATGAAGCAGTTATATCCTTCTTCAAAAATATTAATTGTTCAAGATCACTTACAAGAGATTAAGTAAGTTATTTGGAGGTACTTCTATTTTTTTAGCTGAGCATTCCTCTGGTCAGTGTTTATTAGTGTCTCATGATTATCTACCTGGATCGCAAAGCACTCCTTCTATTTCTTATTGTTTGACAAATAACTGGCACATGTCCAATTTGGAAAAAAATCACTACATCTGGTTATTGTATCTTCAACTAAAAGACCTAGGAGCATCAAATAAAGCTAGTAGGAATTGGGTTCTGGTAAAAAAACAGAAGAATGGGGTTCTTTAACCTTCATAGGCTGGCCTGTGAAATTCTCTGTGAAAGGAAGTGTTGCATGCTGGAAGTTAAAGAGACAAGTCCTGAATCCTTCTGGATCTTGAGAAGTCTAGAAAAAACATACTATTCACAAAATATATGACCTCAAAATAGTTAGAGTTCAAAGAGTAGTATACAAAAGTATTCTATATGTTTGGTTCATTTTTGTTTCCCCAGATATATGCTTATGGTTAAAGAAAGGCTGCTGGGATAGAGTGACCTTGGTCTCACAAAGCATGGCCCTTTTTTTTTCCAGTGATGCCAGTGAAATCTTAGAGTCCAGAAACATTTTCACCAGTGTGTTGTATGTACATCTCCAGTCTTTCAAATCATTCAGGGCATGACCACAGGAGTCACAGGAAATCTAACTCAGCCCTTTTACTCACAAATGAGATTTCTGCTATTCAGCCAGCTCTAAGTGCTTCTATTGTTAAGGGCATATATCAATTTCACTTTCAATTTCTGTTCCAAATAGGTACCAGGAGAAAATAATGTTGCAGAGGAATAACCAACAGCAGAATTTAACCTGATAATATCTTACTTTATCTCATATTCTTATTAAAAAGTATTCCATAAGAATGACCTTAAATGCTGTAGCTGTTGTGAGCTGATGGGCAAATTGTGAAGTCCATATATAATTTTTCTTCAAGCAAAACAGAAAGCATTTTTATACCCCTTGACAAGATGTGTGCCATATTTTCTGTAAATACAGAAGACTTTTCTTCATCTAAAAACCGCAAAACTAAAATGAATCATGCTTGTAAAATTTTACTATCATATTATTGCTCTGCACAGCTGTTTGAGACTGCTATGATTGACTGAAATGCTTGAGTAAAAATAGGAAAACAGACACAGCTGCAAGTAAAAGCGAAAAAAAAAGAAAAAGAAGCAAACAGTAAATGACAAATGATGTAATGTACAAACTGCTCTTTCTTCCTCTATCTCACCTTTGCATTCTTTAATTTCTGTACTGGGTTTTTCTATTTCAACAGTATTTCCCCTAATCACTAGTCATTGTGATTTTTTTCCTTCTTTGTTGGACTAGCTGACTAGCTGACTGTAGCATATGACAAAGGGGGAAGGTTGCAGAGGCCCTGAACTAAAGAGAATTCCCTTTACCTTGAAAGACTTTCTGAAAACAGAATATTTCTTTCCTAATCCTTTTGAGGTAGTTATAAGACCTAATTTACTCTCTTCCGTATGTTGCCATTTGTACCTCTGCTTCTTTAAATGTGACTTGTTCATTTTAGACAATGCTTGTAATCATGCCTAGATATTGTCTCAACAATATAAATATACTTAACAAAGGAAAGACAGAAGCAACTCTTCCACACATCCTCCCTCTAAGGGATCTTTCAGTTCAACAATAATCTTGGCAGAGGAAGACACACAAGTACTCAAGTACTGATAGGAAGGGGTCTTTAGGAGTGCTGTTCTCTAGAACTGGAACAGAAGAGGGGAAAAAAAAAAAAAAAAAAGGCAATTTTTTAAGTGTTGGTCAGAGAGTTTTATGTCATTGCCTTATTTTCAAACTTGTGTGCACTGACTCTAAAGACGCATAACTTGATCCTTTTTCCAGAGTGGTGAAGCAGCCGCATGCTTTCTGCTGTCCTGAAAGTGCCTGAGTGCCAGACTATTGACAAATGAAGCTGTGAGGTTCACCTGAATAGTGTAACTAACAGTAGCAAAACTTTAATCTTATGAGATAGTATTTTATGATTATAGAAATTGAAAAGATAGAAGAATATATGATGGAACACTATTACAATTAAAACTATCTCCAAGCAACACATTTATATGACCAATACATTGGCACAGTCTCTTTCAAGCACAAGAAATCTGTTGAGCTATTATTATTTTTATTTTCTTCTCATAATTTTTGTTCTTAGCCTTTGCAGAACCCCAATAAAAGAATGTCATAAAACTGCAAAACTAAAGATACTGCAGAATTTCTGGAAGACAGAAAGATTTTGACTTGTCAGTCATCCTCCAGCACATAGAAGTACCATAAGCAAAAGAGCTTGTGCATAATAAAATGACATCTACACCTACAGTCAAGTGCAGGAGAAAATGTGATAATATACACTCCTACAAATTTCTAAACTGAATAATTAGGAAACATCCAATAAAAATTATTGTAATGCATCCCCTGAGATCCCACTAGTGTATATCCGGCTATAACACTGGGTAAAAAAAATAAATGGATCATCAAAAAGGACATGGAACTGTTGGAACAAGTCCAGAGAAGGGCTACGAGGATGATCAGGGGACTGAAGCACCTCCTGTATGAAGATGATAGGCTGAGAAAGTTGGGGCTGTTCAGCCTGGAGAAGAGAAGGCTGCGTGGAGACCTCATAGCAGCCTTCCAGTATCTGAAGGGGGCCCATAGGGATGCTGGGGATGGACTATTCATTAGGACTCTAATGACAGGACAAGGGGTTACGGGTTCAAACTTAAACAGGGGAAGTTTAGACTGGATATAAGGAAGACGTTCTTTCCTGTTAGGCTGGTGAGGCACTGGAATAGGTTGCTGTCCTGGGTTCAACGGTAGCAGTCATTTTTCTCCTTTGTGGTAGCTGGTGCAGTGTTGTGTTTTGACTTCCAGCCTGGGAACAGTGCTGGTGATACCGATGTTTTCGGTTGTTGCTAAGTCATGTTTACCCTGACCAAGGACTTTGTGAGGCTCATGCTCTGCCAGGGAGGAGGGGAAGCCGGGAGGAAGCAGAGACAGGACACCTGACCCAGGCTAGACAAGGAGGTATTCCATACCACAGCACGTAATGCCTGGGGTGGGGGGTAACTGGGAGTTACCTGGAAGGACACAGGCTTCTGGGTCGGACTCGTTTCTTGGCCGGTGTTATCGTATTCTCTTCCCTGGTTATTTTCTCTTATCATTGTTGTCATTGGTGGTAGCAGTGGTGATTTGTGTTGTACATTGGTTGCTGGACTGTTCTTGTCTCAACTCATAGGTGTTGCACTCTTTCAATCCTCCTCCCCTTTCCTCCGGGAGCAGGGAAGGGGAGAGCCCCAGGGGGTGGGGGGGGAGGGCTAGATTGCTCTCAGCCTGGCACCACACACTGGGAGTGAGTGAACAAGCTGTCTGGCTAGGGTTTAAACCACGACAGTTATTTTGGTGCCCAACGTGGGCACCAATTTGAGGGGTTGAGATAACGAGATAATGACAATATAATAGAAGTGCTTAGCAATTACACATCTTTTTTCTCCTTCTCAGGTGCTCAACCTGTGAAGAAGACATTCTTTTACCCTCCCAGTCCTCCCCCCAGACCATTTGAGAGTTTTGAAATTTTTGAATGGCCTTTTAATGCTGTTGAGACTTGTTTGCTGATTGTGATGGGAATCACCATGCTAGCACACATGCAGAGTGTGTTTTGCCCACGACTGATTTCAAGAGTTAAGCAGAGTCAGGTTTGGGTCTTGTCTGGGGTCAAACGACGATGTAGGAGGACCAAGAGATTTTCCCTGAGGCTGGACAGTCATGAGTGGCAGGGTGTGTGGGATAGTATGGGCAAGTATCTAGGTCAGTGGGCCCCTCCAGTACTTTGGAATTTCACTACCGAACAACTGCAAAATCCAGAAGAATTAGTAAAACACTTAAATGAGGTGTGTGGTCATTCTGGCAATTCCAGAGATGGACAAATCATGGCAACGTGCTGGGGCTTGGCCTATGCTTACAGAGCCTTGTTCACTGTCGACGCGGGAGTCAGAGACAACACAGAGACGATCAATGTGATCAAGCGGTTGCCAAATGTATTACAAAGCCTTAACTCCTTATATACTATTTCTTACATGCACTTACAGTGATCTGGCATATTATGATTGGATACATGTCTTGAAGACCCTTAGTGACTAACATATAAATGGTTAAGCACAGGTGTGAGAACTTGACCTTGAAAGCTTGCAAACAGTCCACAGTTCTCATTAACTCAGTGAATTCCAGCTTCTTCTTATCTTGCTTGCTTAAGCTTCTTTGGGCCTCTCATGTCCTTGCTGTATCTTCCAGGATTATTCAGAGTTTATGTACCAATTATGCATTCTCCCGTGAGAACACTGTCTCCACAGTTCAACACTATCCAGCACCTTCAAAAGGAAAAGAATGTCGGCGGATCTGAGGGCAAAGCAGCAGTCAGCGCAGCTACTCCAGCTCCAGGCACAGCAGCTTCACCACCCCCAGCAACAAGTACAGTCGCTACTCAAACTTTGGCCTCAATGAACAGAGCAGCTACCCCAGTGGCAAGTACAGCAGCTGCTCAAACTTCAACTGCAACAGACAGCGCGGTTACCCCAGCTCCAAGCAGAGCAGCTGCACCACCCCTAGCAACAAGTACAGTCGCTACTCAAACCACAGTGATAATCACTGCAGCCAAACCAGAGGACCAATTAGTACCAATATCGGTTGTCCCTGTACGCAAGAGAACAAGCAAAAAAGAGGCAAGAAGGGTGAAGTGAGATGAAGAAACAATGAATTCACCACCCGGTCTAAAATCTGATCAGGAATCATCATCGCATGATGAAGAAGAAGAAGAAGAGGTAACTTCTCAACCTTGGACCTCAACCCGGCTACGGAATATGCGAAAAGATTTTACCCGTCAACCAGGGGAGCACATCATCACCTGGTTACTCTGATGCTGGGACAATGGGGCCAATGGTCACCAACTAGAAGGTACAGAAGCCAAGCAGCTGGGATCACTTGCTAGAGAAGGGGGAATTGACAAAGCAATTGCAAGAGAGAAAAAGTCCCTCAGTCTTTGGAGGTGGCTCTTGGCAGCCGTGGAAGAAAGGTTTCCATACAAGGATGATGTTATGAGTCATTCGGCCAAGTGGACTACTATAGACAAAGGCATCCAGTCTCTGAGGGAATCAGCCATCGTAGAGATGATCTATCACATCAAGCCGAATAACAGGGATATACACATAGATCCAGATGAAGTTGAATGTACACGACCCATGTGGCGAAAACTTACACGGAATGCACCGTCATCATATGCCCATTCATTGGCAACAGTAACCTGGAATGACATAGTACCACTAACAGTACAGAAGACAATCTCACCCCTTCCATCATCTCATCTGTGGAAAAACTGCCCCAGGACCTCAAACAATTGAGGGACGATCTATCTGATTTATCCAGCTCCTCACGTGTACCAACACACGTCTCAGCTATTAACAAAAGGCATCCTATTGTTCGAGAGAGGAGATACAGGAGGTATACGCCACAGGCTACCCTATGGTTTTACCTGCGGGATCACGGAGAAGACATGACAAAGTGGGATGGAAAACCTACTTCAGCTTTGGCGGAAGGGGTGAGTGAACTGAAGAGGGGAGCAAGGGCCAAGACTGATCGTCCCATGAGAGCTACAGCTTCAGTCTCTGGTGAGCAGTTTCCCAGATGGAGTGGAAGAGCTGATTTTACTCCAGCTCCTGTGATAACGAAGAATAATCTCTTTCAACACGACTTAAGTGTCCAACGCTGTGACGACCATTAGAGGGGCCCTACCTCCAGCCAGGTGGAGGTAGGGGACGATCGGATTTACTGGACTGTGTGGATCAGGTGGCCTGGCACATCAGTCCCACAGAAGTATAAGGCTCTAGTAGATACCGGTGCACAGTGTACCCTGATGCCATCAAGCTGTCAAGGGCTGGAACCCATCTGTATTTCTGGAGTGACAGGAGGATCCCAAGAGTTGACTGTGCTGGAGGCTGAAATCAGCCTGACTGGGAGAGAATGGCAAAAGCACTCTATTGTGACTGGTCCAGAGGCTCCATGCATCCTCGGCATAGACTACCTCAAGAGAGGGTACTTCAAAAGGGTACCGATGGGCTTTTGGTATTGCTGCTTTGGAGACTGAGGAAATTGAGCAGCTGTCCACCTTGCCTGGTCTCTCAGAGGATCCTTGTGCTGTGGGGTTGCTGAAAGTCGAAGAACAACAAGTGCCAATTGCGACCACAACACTGCACCAGCGGCAATATCGCACCAACCGAGACTCTCTGATTCCCATCCATCAGCTGATCTGTAGACTGGAGAGTCAGGGGGTGATCAGCAGGACCCGCTCGCCCTTTATCAGCCCCATATGGCCAGTGTGAAACTCTCATGGAGAATGGAGACTAACAGTAGACTGTCGTGGCCTGAATGAAGTCACACCACGATTGAGTGCTGCCGTACCGGACATGCTAGAACTTCAGTATGAACTACAGTCAAAGGCAGCCAAGTGGTATGCCACGATTGATATTGCCAATGCATTTTTCTCAATTCCTTTGGTAGCAGAGTGCAGGCCACAGTTTGCTTTTACTTGGAGGGGTGTCCAGTTCACTTGGAACCGACTGCCCCAGGGGTGGAAACACAGCCCTACCATTTGCCATGGACTGATCCAGACTGAACTGGAACAGGGGTAAACTGCAGAACACCTGCAATACATTGATGACATTATTGTGTGGGGTGATACAGCAGAAGAAGTCTTTGAGAAAGTGAGGAAAATAATCCAAATCCTGCTGAAAGCTGGTTTTGCCATAAAACGGAGTAAGGTCAAGGGACCTGCACAGGAAATACAATTTTTAGGAATAAAATGGCAAGTTGGGCTTAGACAGATCCCCACAGATGTGATCAACAAGATAACAGCAACGTCTCCACCAACTAATAAGAAAGAAACACAAGCTTTCTTGGGTGCTGTGGAGTTCTGGAGAATGAACATCCCAAATTACAGTTTGATTCTAAGCCCTCTCTATCATGTGACCCGGAAGAAGAATGATTTTAAATGGGGCCCTGAGCAACAACAAGTCTTTGAGCAAATTAAATGCGAGATAGTTCATGCAGTAGCCCTTGGACCAGTCCAGACCGCACCAGATGTAAAAAATGTACTGTACACTGCAGCTGGGGAGAACGGTCCTACCTGGAGCCTCTGGCAGAAAGCTCCAGGGGAGACTCCAGGTTGACCCCTCGGCTTTTGGAGTCGGGGATACAAAGGATCTGAGGCCAGCTATACCCCAACTGAGAAAGAGATACTGGCAGCCTATGAAGGGGTTCGAGCTGCTTCGGAAGTGATTGGCACTGAAGCACAGCTCCTCCTGGCAAGCCGGTTGCCCGTGCTGGGCTGGATGTTCAAAGGCAGGCTCTCCTCTACACATCATGCAACTGATGCTACATGGAGTAAATGGGCTGCACTAATTACACAACGAACTCAAATAGGAAATCTCAGTCGTCCAGGCATTCTAGAAGTCATCATGGACTGGCCAGAGGGCAAAGATTTTGAAATGTCACCAAAGGAGGAGGTGGTGCGTGCTGAAGAGGCCCCACCATATAATAAACTGTCAGAAAGTGAAAAGCAGTATGCCTTGTTTACTGATGGGTCTTGCCATACTGTGGGAAAGCATCAGAGATGGAAGGCAGCTGCATGGAGTCCTGGACAACAAGTTGCAGAAACTGCTGAAGGAGAGGGTGAATCGAGTCAGTTTGCCGAGGTGAAAGCCATCCAGCTGGCCCTGGACATTGCTGAACGAGAAAAGTGGCCAGTACTTTATACTGACTCATGGATGGTGGCAAATGCCCTGTGAGGGTGATTGAAGCAATGGAAGCAGAGCAACTGGCAACGCAGAGGTAAACCCATCTGGGCTGCTGCACGGTGGAAAGATATTGCTGCCCGGGTGCAGAACCTGGTGGTGAAGGTACGTCATGTAGATGCCCATGCACCAGAACAACCACCAAGTGGATAAAGAGGCTAAGATTGAAGTGGCTCAGATGGACTTAGATTGGCAACATAAAGGTGAATTATTTTTGGCCCGGTGGGCCCATGACACTTCAGGCCATCAGGGCAGAGATGCAACATATAGATGGGCCCCGGATCGAGGGGTGGACTTAACAATGGACACTATTGCCCAGGTTATTCATGAGTGTGAAACATGTGCTGCAATTAAACAAGCCAAGCGGTTAAAGGCTCTTTGGTATGGAGGACGATGGTTGAAGTATAAATATGGGGAGGTCTGGCAGATTGACTATATCACACTGCCGACATCCCGCCAAGGCAAGGGCCATGTGCTTACCATGGTGGAAGCAACCACCGGGTGGCTGGAAACATACGCCCTGAAAGATTGTTACAAGAGATGGAACCTGACATCATGGACCAAATGGACTTGGCAGCATTATAGGGATTGGTCCATGCACTAAGAAAATGATCTTTTTCTCTTGGTCTGTGTGTATATGGATGTAGGTATGTGGAAGAGTGATGGTGTAATGAAAATGTGGGGTCTGAGCATGACATGAATTGTATGGAATAAGGGGTGGATAATGTCCTGGGTTCAGCAGTAGCAGTCATGTTTCTCCTTTGTGGTAGCTGGTGCAGTGCTGTGTTTTGACTTCCAGCCTGGGAACACTGTTGGTGATACCGATGTTTTCAGTTGTTGCTAAGTGATGTTTACCCTGACAAGGACTTTGTGAGGCTCATGCTCTGCCAGGGAGGAGAGGAAGCCGGGAGGAAACAGTGACGGGGCGCCTGCCCCAGGCTAGCCAAAGAGGTATTCCATATCACAGCACGTCATGCCTCGGGTGGGGGGTAACTGGGAATTACCCAGGAGGACACGGGCTTCTGGGTCAGACTGGTTTCTTGGGCGGTGGTACTGTATTCTCTTCCCTTGTTATTTTCTCTTATCATTGTTGTTGTTGGTGGTAGCGGTGGTGATTTGTGTTGTACATTGGTTGCTGGACTGTTCTTGTCTCAAGCCGTGGGAGTTGCACTCTTTCCATCTTCCTCCCCTTTCCTCCGGGAGCAGGGAAAGGGAGAGCCCTGGTTGCGGGGGGGGGGCCCTCGGTTGCTCTCAGCCTGGCACCACTCACTGGGAGTGAGTGAACAAGCTGTCTGGCTAGGGTTTAAACCACAACAGTTGCCCAGGGAGGTTGTGAATGCTCCATCCCTGGCAGTGTTCCAGTTTAGGTTGGATGAAGACATGGGTGTGATGGTTTAGTGTGAGGTGTCTCTGCCCATGGCAGGGGGGTTGGAACTAGATGATTTTCAAGTCCTTTCCAACCCTAACTATTCTGTGAATCTATGATTCTATGATCTCTTTTCTGTACCGGGAAAGAAGGTAAATACAAACATGTTTAATGTAACCATGCAAAACAGCCACTGCATACTTTTCAAATTAGCGCTCCCACAGTGTACACTGTCAGATGGTTAGTGGGAAGATGGTGAGACAATGAAAGGAGTAAAGCAAAGCATATTTTCTTTTTCTCTTTTCTGACTGGATAGAAAGAATATTTTCTGCAAGGTCACAAGACTGTAATTACAATGCCACAGTATTAATAACACTGTAAAAAGTCAGATTTTTCTCTCTGTGTCAATGAGAAAAAGTCTGGAAACACTATCTCCAGGAAAAATTAAAAAGAGGATAAAACATGCAAATAAATTAACCACCAGATATATATAAGCATATATGGTAATTTTAAGTCATTTATAACATTTGTGAGAAGACAAGGCATGAACATGAGTTATTTGTAGCATTAAACGGTCAAAGAAAAAAAATCTGTTCTCTTGCATATGGAATTTTTAGTTGTCATCTTATTACACGGCTAAAGGTGCAATGATGTCTTGCTAGCATTCTCTGCAAAGCCCTTTTAACTATAATTACTATGAATGTTAATGAGCTGATCTTTTTCCTATCAAAATGGTCAGCTTCTTTTAGATGTTTTCTTGTTAAGTGAGTTCTTCTAGTCTAAGCAGCTTTTTCTAGTAACTCTGTATACTTTGAATTCAGTCAGCTGATCGGAACTAGCCTAGCTAGAGCCACAGCCGGCACGCTTCAGCGACCGCGAGGGTCAATGGAGATAAGGAAAATCAGAGGGGATAGTGCAGAGACATCGCGGCTCCCGACATCTCCCGATCCCCGAAGCCCCAGCAGCCCTTGCGAGAGAGAGGCTGACGTGGCGGGGGGCGTTCCCACGGTCACGGTGACCACCCCCCTGCCGCTTGACTTGGAAGAGCCTTTGAGAGGGGAGCGACGTGTCCCTGCCCACCAAGCGCAGGGAGGAACAAGCAGGTCGTGTTGCTGACCCTGTTGCTGGTGTCCCAGACTGCGCACCAGTATGGTCGCCTCCAGAAAGAGAGCTTGAAGCAAGGTGACTGCAGGAACTCAGACAGAGACCCCGTCCCAAACTGTGGCTGTTCAGGTCTCTGGGTGCAGGGAGTGCCAGAGCCTGCTGCTGCCGGGGGAGGGAGGACAGCATTCCACCTGCGTGAGGTGTGAGCAGGTAGAAGATCTGCTTAGCCTGGTGGCAAGACTTAAGGAGGAGGTTGAGATGCTGAGGACCATCAGGAAGTGTGAAAGAGAGATCTGGCGTGCCAGTCGGAACGGCTCCAGGGAGATACCCCCCAAAAGGGGAAGGACCCCCTGCCTTCTCACACAGAGGGGGATGGCCCGAGACACCCCCTGCCCTGTAGCTGTTGCGCAGAGGTAGGGGACCAAAAAGATGACGAGGGTTGGAAGCATGTTCCAGTTCAGCGTTGTGGGAAACCCTCCCCCCTTCCTGCCCTGCTTCCCCAGGTGTCCCTCCGTAATAGGTTCGAGGCCCTGGATCTTGAAGGAGATGTAGGTGAGAACGTGGGGCAAGGCCAGCCCACAAGGCCACATAGGAAAAGGGGGTCGACTTTGCACCTTAAGACTGCCTCTGATAAGAAAGAAAGAAGGGTCATTGTAGTAAGGGATTCCCTTCTGAGAGGAACAGAGGGCCCGATATGCAGAGTTGACCCTCATCATAGGGAAGTGTTTAGTCTGCCTGGAGCCCGGATCAGGGATATCTCTAGGGCGCTCCCCAACCTGGTGCACCCGACAGACTACTACCCGCTGCTGGTCTTCCAGACAGGTGAGGGGGAAGCTGCTTCCCTCAGTCTGAGGGGGATGAAGAAAGACTACAGGGCCTTGGGGCGGATGGTGAAAGAGTCTGGGGCTCAAGTGATCTTCTCCTCACTCCTTCCATCTTCCACTGATGATGTGGGAAGGAATGGGAAGATTCAGTTCATAAACGATTGGCTTCGAGACTGGTGCTACAGGCAGGGCTTTGGATTCTTTGATAGCAGCTGGTTTTATAGGGCACCAGTCTGGACAATGACAAGTAAGAAAGGTTTGTCTCACAGAGGCAAAAGGATGCTGGGGCACGAATTAACAGGGCTCATTTGGAGAGCTTTAAACTAGATTCGAAGGGGGATGGGGTTGTAGCTGGGCTTGCCCCAGTGGGGCAGCACTCCAGAACTGATGAAGACTGGGAGGCCTCCTATAATCCTAGGGTGAAATCGGTGTGCTCAGCTCGCTCCCTGAAATGTCTGTACACCAATGCGCGCAGCATGGGAAATAAGCAGGAGGAGTTGGAAACCTGTGTTAAGTCAGGAGACTATGATCTGGTGGCAATTACAGAGACGTGGTGGGACAGCTCACATGACTGGAATATAGTCATGGAGGGCTATGTCCTTTTCAGAAAAGACAGGCCAGCCAGGAAGGGTGGTGGGGTTGCTCTTTATGTGCGGGAGCAACTACAATGCACCGAGTTCCATCCAGGGACAGATGACGAGCGAGTTGAGAGTCTGTGGGTGAGAATTAAGGGGCAGGCTGGCAGGGGGGATACTGTTGTGGGTGTCTGTTACAGACCACCAGATCAGGGTGAGGAAGTTGACGAGGCCTTCTACAGGCAGCTGAGAGCGGCCTCACAGTCACAGGCTGTGGTCGTTGTGGGGGATTTTAACTTCCCTGATGTTTGCTGGAAGGACCACTCGGCAACCCAGCCGCAGTCCAGGAGGTTCCTCCAGTGTATGCATGATAACTTCCTCCTGCAAATGGTGGATGAGCCGACCAGGAGAGGAGCGCTGCTGGATCTCATCCTCACTAACAAGGAGGGTCTGGTTGAAGCAGTAAGGGTTGAGGGCTGCCTTGGTTGCAGCGACCACGAGATGGTGGAGTTCAGGATCTTGTGTGGTAAGACTAGTAGAATACCAGGTACAATTGTAACCCTGGACTTTAGCAGGGCAAACTTTGGCCTTTTCAAGCAATTGCTAGGGGAAATCCCATGGGCAAGGCTGCTTGAAGGTAAAGGGGCCCAAGATAGTTGGTTGGCATTCAAGGATTGCTTTTTCCGAGCTCAAGATCGGAGCATCCCGACACGTAGGAAGTCAAGGAAGAGGGCCAAGAGACCTGCGTGGCTAAATAGGGAATTGCTGGGTATGCTCAAGTGGAAGAGGAGAGTTTACAGGTCATGGAAGGAGGGGCTGGCCACCTGGGAGGAATATAAGGCTGCTGCTAGAGGATGTAGGAAGGCAGCTAGGAGGACTAAGGCCTCCTTAGAATTAAACCTGGCGAGAAGGGTCAAGGACAGCAAAAAGAGCTTTTTCAAATACATGGCAGACAAAACTAACACCAGAGGCAATGTAGGCCCACTGATGAACGGGATGGGTGCCCTGGTGACAGAAGATACAGAGATGGCAGAGTTACTGAATGCCTTCTTTGTCTCTGTTTACTCTGCTGCAGGCAGCCCTGAAGAGCCCTGTACCCCTGAGACCTTAGATGAAGTCAGGTCAACGGAGCGGTTTGCCTTAGTCGACGAGGAATGGGTTAGAGACCAGTTGAGCAATCTGGACATCCATAAATCCATGGGTCCAGATGGGATGCACCCGCGGGTGCTGAGGGAACTGGCGGAAGTCATTGCTAGACCACTCTCCATCATCTTTACCAAGTCATGGGAAACGGGAGAGGTGCCTGAGGACTGGAGGAAAGCAAATGTCACTTCAGTCTTCAAAAAGGGCAAGAAGGAGGACCCGGGTAACTATAGACCGGTCAGCCTCACCTCCATCCCTGGGAAAGTGATGGAACACCTTATCCTTGGTGCCATCTTAAGGCATATCAAGGATAAGAGGGTTATGAGGGGCAGTCAACGTGGCTTCACCAAGGGGAAATCATGCTTGACCAATCTCTTAGCCTTTTATGAGGAAATAACACGGTGGATGGATGATGGCAGAGCGGTGGATGTGGTCTACCTTGACTTCAGCAAAGCATTTGACACAGTCTCCCACAGCATCCTCACAGCTAAATTGAGGAAGTGTGGTCTGGATGATCAGGTAGTGAGGTGGACTGCGAACTGGCTGAAGGAGAGAAGCCAGAGAGTTGTAGTCTATGGGGCTGAGTCTAGTTGGAGGCCTGTAACTAGTGGAGTGCCTCAAGGGTCAGTACTGGGACCGGTATTATTTAATATATTCATCAATGATTTAGATGAGGGAACTGAGTGTACTATCAGCAAGTTTGCTGATGACACTAAGCTGGGAGGAGTGGCTGACACGCCAGAAGGCTGCGCTGCCATCCAGCGAGACCTGGACAGGCTGGAGAGTTGGGCAGGGAATAACTTGATGAAATATAACAAGGGAAAGTGTAGAGTCCTGCATCTGGGCAGGAACAACCCCAGGTTCCAATATAGGTTGGGAAACGACCTGTTAGAGAGCAGTGTAGGGGAGAGGGACCTGGGGGTCCTAGTGGACGACAGGATGACCATGAGCCAGCACTGTGCCCTTGTGGCTAAGAAGGCAAATGGCATCCTGGGGTGTATTAGAAGGGCGGTGGTTAGTAGGTCGAGAGAGGTCCTCCTTCCCCTCTACTCTGCCCTGGTGAGACCCCATCTGGAATATTGTGTCCAGTTCTGGGCCCCTCAGTTCAAGAAGGACAGGGAGCTGCTGGAGAGAGTCCAGCGCAGGGCAACAAAGATGATTAAGGGAGTGGAGCATCTCCCTTATGAGGAAAGACTGAGGGAGCTGGGTCTCTATAGTTTGGAGAAGAGGAGACTGAGGGGGGACCTTATAAGTGTCTATAAATGTATAAAGGGGGAGTGTCACGAGGATGGAGCCAGGCTCTACTCAGTGGCAAACAATGACAGGACAAGGGGTAATGGGTACAAACTGGAACACAAGAGGTTCCACTTAAACTTGAGAAGAAACTTCTTCTCAGTGAGGGTGATGGAACACTGGAACAGGCTGCCCAGGGAGGTTGTGGAGTCTCCTTCCCTGGAGACATTCAAAACCCGCCTGGACACATTCCTGTGTAACATTATCTAGGTGTTCCTGCTCTGTCAGGGGGATTGGACTAGATGATCTTTTGAGGTCCCTTCCAATCTCTAGCATACTGTGATACTGTGAATACAGTAAAAATTCAGTTAATTTTCCAATTCATGGTACAGTCTGGAGGATGATGTGATTGATTAGAAATGTGTTAAATGCTGCTACAAAGTATTTGTGAACATTTGTTTGAATACAATCATGAATTAGTCTTGGAGATGTCTAGTCCTGAAGCACCCTAAATAATTTCCCTCCCCCAAAAAATCAAGCTGTTCAAATGAAAATATCCATACTGAAAATTTCTTGTGTGATATCTATCAGCTTGGCTAGAAAACCAAGAGTGACTTCTAGTCACTAGTTTGCTAACCTGCACTGAACTTCAAGATCTATATCTCAGGACTGTAACAATGTGTTTTGTGAGTCATCTACAGATGACAGTATTTAGGAAAATACTAAAGACTTAAAAAAACCAACACTGTATTGCTTATTTTAGAAGAAAATAAACTAGTCTTGAGCATGTGAGCTTATAATGCACTTAATGAGGCTACCACTGCTGGCATTCTAGTAACATTTATGTACATAAACATGGATAGAAATAGGCAGGCTGTGACAGAGTGAACAAGTTCACATCATGTGACATTTAACAAAAAGAACAGTAAGTCATATATATGAGTTTACAATTGAGTACAGGTTCATACTGTCCAAGTCACCTCTGAGTAAACATTATTCCTCTCCCTCAGATGTTGTGACTTCTGCTGTAACTTCTAGAGTTTACTGCAGTAAGCTACAAATGTCTGTACCTGGGTTTGCATCACTGTGCAAATTAAACCAAAGTTTCTACCACTCTGCTTATGATCTGCAACACTTTGCCCTGCGAATAGTCACAGGAGTCGCTGGTGGATGAGCATTCCAAACTAGGCCAAGACACAGCAATTGTGGAGACCCTCATTTTTAAAAATGAAGGTCTGTATTTAGAAAAGTTGCAGAGAAAAGACAAAGCCTAAAAACAATATTTGTCTTGAATAGGAAAGAGGAACCTATAGTTTCTTTTATATTCAAGGTGTGAAACCAAACTGTAGATCGCACAGTCATCCGGCAAAGTGATATAAAAATATGACAGCTGCTGGAGTGTTTTATGGCATTAGAAATGATAATTAGTAATACAGTCTTTGTCTGTGCTTTGCAACAACATCTGGCTGAACATCCATTGTACCATATAATGTAAGTTATGTTTAAAAACATACAGCACCTGTAATGTTTAAAAGGAGAAAGTGAGTCTTCCAGACTTCTTGACTTGTTCGGATATCTGTTCTGAAGCTTTTTGGGTAGGCTTATAATTTAGTTCTTTCTATCTAATGTATTGGATTAGAAACCAAGCTGCTCTGATTATAAATATGTATACAAGTTACTTTTTGTAAGACACTAGGACAAACGGAACCCAAGGTATTTACCTTATGAATTTCTCATATGCATGCAAGATGAAGTTTTTGTTCTTTAAGGCTAATGTAGAATATATATGTGTATATAAGTATCTCTATGTATATATGTCTCTATATAAGGATATATAGATGTATTCTACATGTATATGTATCTACGTACATAAATACATGTGTGGAATATATGTAGAAGACGTTCTGTTTTTTCATTTCATTGAAAAGGATGCCAAGATTAAATCACTCTGTTAAATTTTAAAGTAATGCACAGCACAATTTACTTTAATTGTTCCAATAGATACAAACAAAACACTTGTTTGGTGTGATTATTAATTGGCAACACCTTCTTAGAAGCCACAGGCTCGTGTTATTATTTCAGTAAAGTTTATCCAGAAGCAATTATTTTGCTACTGTTTTAGTTAGGTGAACAATACTTTCCTTAAGAACTCAACTAGAAGCAGATTATTAGGTAAAGTGCAAATGCACAAAGAAAAATAAAACCAGTCCAAACCAGACATTTTTATATGTCTTTGCAGATGCCACAAGTAATATTCTGGTTCTGAATTTTAACTTGCAAGCTGGCAATTACATCCAAATCTTGTGCACAGAACTGCTTTCTCTCATTTGTGTCAAAGAGAGGCGCAGTGCATTCGTGCTACATTTTTTTGCTTCGCAGTTATTTGAAAGGAGAAAGACCTGCTGAAGGAGAGAAGGTGTAGTCTTGTGTGTGAGCAATGCTGCTTCATCACCTGACAGCACTTCTCCTTTCAGTCTTGACAGCTTCATGCTATTACCTTCGATATTATTCATAAAGTTATGATCAAATAATCCAGCTATCACAAGTTGTGTCAAACAAGCCTTCTCAGAGATTCTAGTAGTAGCATTGGATTTACTATATTAAAAGATTTCTCTTTAGTTTCCTTTAATTAAGTGATGCACACAGAAATAAGACTCCTTTGAGAAGTTTCCTTGGCATAAAAATAGAATCAGAAACATATGTAAACTTATGTCACATGACTCTAAGTCTTTGTGAAAATAAATGACAAAATAAAAATTATACTCCTACCACATTTTATTTTGTCCGTTTGTTCGGGATTTTTTTTAGTATCTAAAAATTGGAACTGGTTCACATTTTCAGGTGAATAAAAAATAAAAATAAAATGTTTCTGAAGCCACTTACATGGGAGAATAGCTTCCACAAAGAAGGAAACTGGAAAGGGTCAGGCTCATCCTTTTCTCCAATGAGAAGACATTCTGAAATGGACCAGAATTCCTAATACAATAATAATAATAATTCTTCTCACTTTCAGAGACAATTTTTACTTTGGTAACATCTTGCCACACAAGCATAGATATCATGTTAAGCTGTGGAAAGATGTTGTTTTCAGAAGAGAGAACCACTTTCTAATTAGCAGTTTTCAGTTAAATTAATTCCACTTTTCTTCCCAGCATGGGAGACTGATATGGTTGACCTTTAATGCAAAAGAGATGTAAAACTCTCAGTATTTGTGCATTACAGAAAACAAAGCCAGAAGCATTAGAATATTCATTAATAGACTGCTATACAGATCAAAAAGAGCATGACTGAGCACTTTGCCATAGTGAGGCACAAGGATGGAAACTGCTGAACATATTATTAAAGAACTGTCATATTACATGGGTGAAATTAGTATATTATGACTTGAGCTCTTTGGTAGATGCACAAGAAAAAAATCTTCAGCATACAACTGATATGAATGAACCATTTGTAAATGCTTACCTGGGGGAGGTAAACATATGAAAGGATAACAATGCATACACTGCTTCTTTGCTGGAATTCAGCAGCCATTTAGCAGAGTGTGTTGTTTGCTACTATGAGACAGGAATTGAAATTTCCAGCAAATACAAGTTTTCTGTTTGGTGTAATTTTAGTAGATCTTTGTTGCATAAGCACACGTGTAGAGACATTTTTGAAACTGGGGACTCATAATTATGTTTGAACTCCTATAACTGTTGCTCTAATAGGTTCTAATCCTACTTGTATGGAGAGATGGTCCTTCATTTTGCATCCAATTTTCATAAAATGAAGAGCAGTAGCAGAGAGTGTCCATGATTTTGGGTTCATGTAAGCTTTTACCAGAAATTCTACAACGTGCTAAAAAAGTATGTCAACATAATGAAGCTTAAGGACTAGAATGGATATCAGTGCCTTACAGACAGAGACCTGTTTCTTAGAGCTTGTCAACGTCATCTAGTGAGTGGAATCAGCAGATTGCAGGACACTGTTCTCTTGTCTTTTCCTTGTCTTACCATGAACTTCTGCAAGTCCTGATAGATAATGTCTGATTTTCTCAGTCTCAGACAAACAACAGGGAAAATGCTCCTATTCTCCTACCTATTGTCTTTATTCTCCTGGAAGGCATGCTAAGGGACATGAAAAACAAGGTGCTTGGTGACAGCCAGCATGGCTTCACTAAGGGGAAATCCTGCCTGACCAAATTGATGGCATTCTATGATGAGCCTATGGAACTGATGGAGAGGGGTAGAGCAGTTGATTTCATCTACCTGGACTTGTGTAAAGCGTTCGACACTGTCCCACACGACATCCTTGTCTCTAAATTGGAGAGACATCAATTTGATAGGTGGACCACTCAGTGGATAAAGAACTGGCTGGATGGCCGCACACAAAGAGCTGTGGTCAATGGCTCAATGTCCAGCTGGAGACCAGTAACGAGTGGTGTCCCTCAGGGATCTGTGTTGGTGCCTGTCTTGTTCAACATCTTTGTCGCTGACATGGACAGTGGGATTGAATGCGCCCTCAGCAGGTTTGCCGATGACACCAAGCTGTGTGGTTTGGTTGATACGCTGGAGAGAAGAAATGCCATCCAGAGGGACCTTGACATGCTTGTGAGGTGGGCTGATGCCAACCTCATGAAGTTTAACCATGCCAAGTGCGAGGTCCTACACCTGGGTCAAAGCAATCCCAGGCACAGGTACAGGTTGGGCAGAGAAAAGATTCAGAGCAGCCCTGAGGAGAAGGACTTGGGGGTGCTGGTTGATGAGAAAATGAACACGAGCCGGCTTCAGTGTGTGCTTGCAGCCCAGAAAGCCAACTGTATCCTGGGCTGCATCAAAAGGAACGTGACCAGCAGGTCAAAGGAGGCGATCCTGCCCCTCTACTCTGCTCTTGTGAGACCTCCCCTGGAGTATTGTGTGCAGTTCTGGTGTCCCCAGCATAAAAAGGACATGGAACTGTTGGAACAAGTGCAGAGGAGGGCCACGAGGATGATCAGGGGACTGGAGCACCTCCTGTATGAAGACAGGCTTAGGAAGTTGGGGCTGTTCAGCCAGGAGAAGAGAAGGCTGCATGGAGACCTCATAGAAGCCTTCCAGTATCTGAACAGGGCTATAAGGATGCTGGGGATGGACTCTTCATTAGGGACTGTAGTGATAGGACAAGGGGTAAAGGTTTAAAATTTAAACATGGGAAATTTAGATTGGATAAAAGGAAGAAGTTCTTTCCTGTTACGGTCGTGAATCACTGGAATGTGTTGCCCAGGGAAGTCCAGGTTGGACAGAGGCTTGGGTGATATGGTTTAGTGTGAGGTATCCCTGCCCATGCCAAGGGGGTTGGAGCTAGATGGTCTTAAGGTCCTTTCCAACCCTAACTATTCTATGATTCTATGATTCTATCTTTAAAATAATTCTGACTGTAGATTTATTGTAATTCTATTCTGGTTATTTCTCTGGAGAAGGTTGTAGGTGGACTAGAGTTACCCTATCTTTCTTGTCAGTAACTTCTCCAAAATGGGCAGGTTTTTTATTTTTTTCATGTTCTTTCTTTCAGTTCTGCTCAGCCTTTCCAACTCCAAGTAATGGCAAAATGTTGATGATTAACCTTTAAAAAAAAAAAAAAAAACAGAAAAGAAACCAGCTTGTAAATGGTTCTGTGATTTTCTCAAGACAAAATGTTTTTCTCCTGCCTACTGGTTGAACTACCATAACTAGTAACAGTGTCAAACCACTCAGACTATTACAGATTGCACTGTCCCTGGTGAGTTATGCAAAATAATGCTTAGAAACACACATCTTTGTTTTCTTTTCTTGTAATATACAGAATTATAAAAACAAACAAGTTGGCACATGGAACTGCCAGCCTCAGCCTACACTTCCAGCAGACTATATAATTAAAATAACTACTGCAAAAATATGTGTCTGCAGAATAATATTTGCTTAGTTGAAGCAGTTAATATGAAAAGGCCCCATACTGATGAAAATAATATTAAAGTATTTAATGTTCTGGGCTTTATTAAGCCAACCTTTCCCTTCTTCTTCCAAAAATCTCTGTGCGCCAAACTCTTTTCTTCTTTCTCTGTAAAAGAGCTTCTATTATATGTAAAAACGATTTCTTTTCAGAGAGTCCTGTCCCTAGTCACAGGGCTGTTGCTTCCCTTTTCAGAGGATGGCACACTACTTTGTATTACTATAGTAATATAAACATTTCATAAGAAGTTTGCAGTGTTAGTAGAAAAAAGTGCACGTGCATCTTCAGAAACTTTAGTGCAAATGAAGCTTATCTTGTCTTGCAGCATGGAAACTCATAAAATGTCTGGAGATTAAAAGATATAAATAGTTTTCGTCAAAATTTTTTCATGCTATTATTATTTAGCTTTACCATTGGGCCAAAAGAAATTGTATAACATGCATTCATTCTGAAGTTAAAATAGTGGGCTTTCTACTGGCTCTAAGATTTGAACTTTTTGTTCATTGAAGATAGGATAAAGAAAGGGTAGGGAAGAATAGGAAGAAATACTACAGAGTATTCTCTGTATATACCACCCTTTATGCCTCTGTGTATTATCTGTTGGTTACAGGTAGAAGAGAGGTCCAAGTTCATATCATTCTTGCTACCTGGAAAAGTATCTTGACATGACTGAGAGTATAATGAGACACAGTACTTGCCCTGTTCCTCTGATTAAAAGTAACTGATCAAGAGGAATAGTCAGGTTTATTATCTTTGTGCAAGGTTTAACAATTGGGTATTCCTAGTTGTGTAATAAAAGGGCATCCCAAGTCACCCATTTCATTTAAGTATGGGTGGGATGAAACCCTCACTACAACTCATCATCTCCCTCTGGGTGGCTTGCCACAGATAACCTAGTGTTTGACATACCCTATTTATACTTCCCTGACCAGAAGCTGTTCTTACCTATACCAGGGTAAGACACAGGTGATACCACAGAAATTAAGCTGGGGGTGGGGAGGGAGAGATGGCTATGAGGCCTCTGAAGCTGAGGAAGAAGAATTAGAATAATAGAGGGTGGGGGGCCTGTGTCCCATTTTTCCTATTCCTCACCTAGATTTTTAGTTATCCATGGGCTTTATTTATGATTATGATTTTTAGTTCATTAGATATCTGAAGCAGAAAAGTTTTAATCACTGCACAGAGCTAAGAAAAAAGATTGAGGATTTTTTAAATATTGAGTGATGTAAATGCAATGGAACTTTGCATTTTGTTGCCAGACATTATGTTTGAAAAGAAAGGCAGCATTAGTCTGTTCTGCTTCTTTTTCCCCAGAATATGGTTGTGCACAATACAGTATGTAACAGGCTTGAATTAATCAGTTACCCTGCCAGTTAGCATTGTGACCTTTACAAGATTCCCTTGGCTTTTTGTAAGAGGCAGATGTCAGTATCATTGGTTAACTATGTTATATGATTTTTCCTTGGAAAATAGCCAAGCAGTATAAACTGCTCTTCAGAGAGAATATATCTGTTACTTAAGATCTCATAATTTTACTCGTTAAAGCCCTCAGCATATGTCAATAACTGTTAGGTTACCTTAGCTGTAAAGGCCATTCTGACTTAGGATTTATTAGCAGATAAAAAATAAAATCTGCCTCTAAGCCAGACAGTTTTTTGAAAAAGTGAAAAATTAATTTGAATATAGAAAAAGAAAGGTGTTACAGCACTCAGAAGCATGGTCATTTCTAATAAAATACTACCAACCTGTTTCTAAAACGCATTTAATTTTGCAAAGTGTATTGAATTGTAAGTGCTGGGGTGTACTTACCATGAATCATATGCCTAAATTAAATTATTTAAAAATATAATTAAGGAATAGTAATTAAAGAAACAATAAAATGAAACATTTTTCTTATTATTTTGCTACATGATTATAATATATATTTTAGCATCTTCAGTAATATAAACTGAATTGTTGGTTACTGCATTACATCAGGAGTATGATTTTCTACAACGTGTGACATGGTAGAAGGTTACCATAAAAGAGCAATTTCACTGTTACATGAAAGGTATGGAATTATCAATTATACTACACAGAGACTGGATTTGCTGAGATTTCAGGTGTTGCCTCATTTTCTTCAGAATGAAAAGAGCAGCTTTTAATAAGAACAGTTTAAACCAATAGATTTTAATGACCAGTTAATAAAGTGTGTAATAATTTTTTTTAAGATATCTCTAAATCAGAAATCCTACATGTGGAACCACCCTTTTCCTAGTAAAGTTAAAATCCTAGAGCTTTATGGAGGTTATCAAAATAAAATTCAACACTGGGCATCTTACAGAGTTTACAAATGACACAGCTACAGTGAGTGGCAGGGAGAATGCCTTTCTGCACATGCAGTGGTATAGTTTATGCTGCAGGGCTCCTAAGGCCCATGGAAAGTCTGTGCAAAAGCTCTGTGATGGGAACTTTCAGGTTCCCCCCAAACAGGCCATCACATCTGTGCCTACTGAGTGGCACAGTCCAAAGGCACTGTTTAAATTTTTGAATGACCAAATGACTTGCCAGCAGTCAGTGCACACATTCCAAGGAAATAGGTAACTGTTACCATAATGCAGGATCAAGCCAATTAGTTTTTCATTTTTCCAACACCAACTTAATGCCACAGTTGCAGTAATTCTAAACCAGAGTCTCACTGGACATCTCTTAAGAGTCTAATTTCCAGTTTACTCCCAATCACTTTATATTCTTG
The DNA here is from genome assembly GCF_033815535.1 of Pezoporus flaviventris. Classification (NCBI taxonomy): domain Eukaryota; kingdom Metazoa; phylum Chordata; class Aves; order Psittaciformes; family Psittacidae; genus Pezoporus; species Pezoporus flaviventris. Next base: position 5,949,930 of record NW_026892603.1, read on the forward strand.
GGGTTTCTGGGTTAAGTGGTTATCCAGACATTTCACTACGTGTGTATGCAAGTTGGGAAGCTTGGTCAGAACTTCACCAGATGAGAAAAATGTATTTACAAATGGGACACAGAGTACAGTGTCTAGGAAGTTGGATGCTGTTACTGGCAGTGTGCAACCAGGCACTCTGACAGTTTGTCTGACCTCAATGATTAGCCTTGACACATTTTTCATATCTGCTCCCTCTAAAAGAAGCTGCTGAAGAACCCTGGTCATCCTGTTGAAAGTCTATGTTTTAAAGACTTTTAACATCTAGAGCATCCTGTTAAAAGTCTATGTTTTAAAGGATATTCTATTTATAAGGCCTAAGATGTGGACCAAAGAGAGGTCATGCTGGTTCAGGGTGCTACTTGTAATAGTTAGAATTCTTTTGAGATAAAATAACATCGGTTCTCAGTGTAATGTCAGACAATGAGAGTCTGAAAGTCAGTCTGGTGTGTTCCTGTATGCTTTTCACAGACAGAGAGCCATAGGGAGTTCAGTGTGGAAACTCACTGCTTGGAAATGTCCCTGTATGGGGACAAGCCCTATGTTATTTTTCTTGTGCTCCTCTTTGGAATTTTCACACCTGATATTTAAAGCAATTTTTAGTATTTTTTTCTTTTGTTTGTTTTTTTTTTTTTTAATTTTATTGTTAGTTTGGACTATTCTGTCTTCAAAAATGCTCTGTCATGCTATCCAGTGGCTAAATCAAGCCATGACTGTCCTATCAATATATCGTGGATGGAGTACTTACAAACCCATATGTTCTGTTTTCCAAAGATAAAGCACCATATAAAAGTTGTCATTTTATCACATTATCCTTCTGCACGTAGGTTTTCTTAAAGGGAGGTTTTCTGAAACCAGATTTGAATTGAGGTAATGATTGGTGTTCTTCAGTATTGCTGGCTAAATATAGTAAACTCACTATTTTAGACAAGAAGATCAGTGTTTTACTTGTAGATAGCAAAGACAATGCATCATCATCGTGATTCAATAGCCTTCAGTGTTTTAAATTCAACTACTTTACCTTTTGTGAATAGGTGTTTTGCATAACACTCTTTGATTTTCTTTTAACCTTTCAAAGTGACCATTTGTCTTTCAAGTGTCCTGTCAGGTAAACTGAAGATATTTCTTTGTATTCAGTTATAGAAAATTCATTATATAGAGATATAAATGGAATTTCAGGCAAATAACTTTAATGTTCTGGCATAAAGTGATGCAAGACCTGAAGCTTAAAGCTAAAGCTTGAAGCCAATTGCAGAGTCATACAAACATGAAGAAAAAAAGTGCAGTGACTGAAGGAATCTGCGTCAGCCTAAAGGTTGGCTACCTGTCTTTTGCTAGCTGGGCAATGATCCAAACATTATTTTAAGCTTAGATTTTTCTAATTATTTTTAATTGGGGAAATTGTTACATTAAAGGCAAAGAGAGAAGGGGAAAAGTCTTTTTCAGTCATGACAGTAAATATGGATCAAATGAAAGCCTGAACTTTTCAGTTGACTCAGCTGATTGCAGTTGGATACAATTTCTGTTTGAGGAAAGGAGTCTGTTTTCTAGAAGCTATTCAGGATTCTTGGTAATGAAGTTCCAACTTATCTATTTTTATTCTAAAATATAATGGAGACACTAGTTAGAACAAAAATAAACCTGCAGGGAGAATTCTACAATTAGATTTAATTGATATGTTTATTTTCATGTTTTCTATTGTATTTCAGATTAGTTTCAAGTACATTCCAGCTAGCCACATATAAACCAAAATGAATCTTAGGGGAAAGTGAGCAAGATCATTTCCAAAGAGAATTGGTACTCTTTAGTGGCTTTGGATCCTTGGCAGTGAGGTTGCATTTTGTGAGAGACTTATAATAATAATTTTGACTGTCTTGGGAACCTGATAATACAAATTCCTGTTGTTGATGCACCTCCACATAGAGATACCACATTAGGAGGCAAAAGGGAGCTGGCAAGGGATAATGCTTGCCAGTAAAGTAGTCTACTTTCACGTATAGTTCATGGACAAATGATCTTGTCTTACATAACTGAACAGAACCATGCTGTTCAGAAGTTACATGGAGATCTGTTTCACTCATTTCTTGAGTTGTACCTGATTACATCTCACATTATGAAGCTCAGCAAAATGAACCAGTTTAAGCAGTACCTTCAAAGTTCCAGCTCCCCACAAAAAAAATCAAAACCCACAAAAAAAAAAACCAACCAAACAAAAAAAAACAACAAACCACCACAAAACACATAAATGTTAATCCATGTTAATCCAAATTGTGTTTTATTTAATGTTTTTTTTCCTATGGACAGACACACACATATGCTTTCAATAGTATTTCAATGGGCAGTAGTTCTATATGTATAGGACAAGGTGAACAAAACATTCACCTGTAGACAAATCATGAAATAATTGAGGAAAAATATAGTTGTTAGTTTTTCAAATATTAACCATTTACTGCTATTTTATTTCCAGAGAAGGGGAACATTCAGTGGGATTGAAGAAAAATGTCAAAATTAGCCAAAGAAATTATTTTAATGAATAATACAGCCAGCTCTGCTATAAACACGTGACAGATCATTTAAACTAGGTATGTTTATTCATGTGTTTGTGCTTACTAATTTATATTTGTGTCTATTTGTGTTTATGCTTTTCAGAAGGTTTTGTAATGTGGGGAGTGAAGGTGATAAGATTTGCATGAAAAAGTGTTTGGGAATGAGCTCTGAGGCCTTGGTGCTTGACAAGCCCTGGGGCGATGAGTTGGGGCATTGAAGGACAAGGAAGATGGAAGAGCAAGCCTTGGGAGGATGGGCCAGGATGTGGTTGTGGGTGGAGTCTCAGTTGATGATGTGGGATGTTGTGAGAGGGTCTGCAGCACTGTGATTGGACTATTTACCTGGAGAGTTTTACAGGGGCCAATGAGATTGAATGTTACATGCTTGTGCAGGTTGGGAAAGTACCGAACATGGGGATAAAAAGAGCTTGATTGTAAGAAAGTTGGATTTGAGTCTCCTCATCAACAAAGCAATTGCAAGAGAGAAAAAGTCCCTCAGTCTTTGGAGGCGGCTCTTGGCAGCTGTGAAAGAAAGGTTTCCATACAAGGACGATGTTATGAGTCGTTCGGACAAGTGGACTACTATAGACAAAGGCATCCAGTCTCTGAGGGACTCAGCCATCGTAGAGATGATCTATCACATCAAGTCGAATAATGGGGATACACCCATGGACCCGGAAGAAGAATGATTTTAAATGGGGCCCTGAGCAACAACAAGCCTTTGAGCAAATTAAATGCGAGATAGTTCATTCAGTAGCCCTTGGACCTGTCTGGACCAGGCCAGATGTAAAAAATGTACTGTACACTGCAGCTGGGGAGAACGGTCCTACCTGGAGCCTCTGGCAGAAAGCTCCAGGGGAGACTCGAGGTCGACCCCTCGTCTTTTGGAGTCGGGGATACAAAGGATCTGAGGCCAGCTATACCCCAACTGAGAAAGAGATACTGGCAGCCTATGAAGGGGTTCGAGCTGCTTCGGAAGTGATTGGCACTGAAGCACAGCTCCTCCTGGCACCCCGGTTGCCCGTGCTGGGCTGGATGATCAAAGGCAGGCTCTCCTCTACACATCATGCAACTGATGCTACACGGAGTGGCTGGAAACATACGCTGTGCCCCATGCCACTGCCCAGAACACTATCCTGGGCCTTGAGAAACAGATTTTGTGGCGACACGGCACCCCAGAGAGAATTGAGTCAGACAATGGGACTCATTTCTGGAATAACCTTATGGATATTTGAGCCAAAGAGCATGGCATTGAGTGGGTATATCACATGCCCTACCATGCACCAGCCTCTGGGAAAATCAAATGGTACGATGAGCTGTTAAAAACTACACTGAGAGCAATGGGTGGGGGAACTTTCAAGCATTGGGATACACACTTAGAAAGGCCACCTGGTTGGTCAACACCAGAGGATCTGCCAACAGGGCTGGCCCAGCCCAGTCAGAACTTTTACATATTGTAGAGGGGGACAAAGTTCCCTTGGTGCATATGATGAATTTGCTGGGGAAGACAGTCTGGGTTATTCCTGCTTCAGGTAAAGGCAAACCCACTCGTGGGATTGCTTTTGCTCAGGGACCTAGATATACTTGGTGGGTAATGCAGGAAGATGCGGAAGTCCGACGTATACCTCAAGGGGATTTGATTTTAGGGGAAAACAGCCAATTAACTTAATTGTATACTGTTGTCTGCTGTGTAATACTTTTATAGCCCATCAACTAGATGTCTCCAGGTCACCAGCGACTGGCCCTGACTTCCCGCCAACCATCATTCCAACAGAGAATGAACTTTGATAGAACCAGATGAGTTCCGCAGTAAAGGAACGACCAGCATCAGCAGGCAACGATCCAATAGTGCACACAGCCTTTCCTGCCCAGAAAGATTGTTACAAGAGATGGAACCTGACATCATGGACCAAATGGACCTGGCAGCATTATAGGGATTGGTCCATGCACTAAGAAAATGATCTTTTTCTCTTGGTCTGTGTGTACATGCATGTAGATATGTGGAAGAGCGATGGTGTAATGAAAATGTGGGGTCTGAGCATGACATGAATTGTATGGAATAAGGGGTGGATAATGTCCTGGGTTCAGCAGTAGCAGTCATGTTTCTCCTTCGTAGTAGCTGGTGCAGTGTTGTGTTTTGATTTCCAGCCTGGGAACAGTGCTGGTGATACCGATGTTTTCAGTTGTTGCTAAGTGATGTTTACCCTGACCAAGGACTTTGTGAGGCTCATGCTCTGCCAGAGAGGAGGGGAAGCCAGGAAGAAGCAGAGACGGGGCACCTGACCCAGGCTAGCCAAAGAGGTATTCCATACCACAGCACGGCATGCCCGGAGTGGGGGGTAACTGGGAGTTACCCAGAAGGACACGGGCTTTCGGGTGGGACTCATTTCTTCGCCCATGGTATCGTATTCTCTTCCCTTGTTATTTTCTGTTATCATTGTTGTCGTTGGTGGTAGCGGTGGTGATTTGTGTTGTACACTGGTTGCTGGACTGTTCTTGTCTCAAGCCGTGGGAGTTGCACTCTTTCGATCCTCCTCCCCGTTCCTCCGGGAGCAGGGAAGGGGAGAGCCCCGGTGGGGGGGGGGGTGGCCCTCGATTGTTGTCATTCCGGCACCACTCACTGGGAGTGAGTGAAAAAGTTGCCTGACTGGGTTTAAACCACGACACAACCTAAGTGCATATTACCCGTGTACACTTGAGAACACATCCATACTTGCAGCTGAGGGTGATTTTTTTTGTTGCTTAGTAGTAAGCCTTTGGAAAATAAGGTTTATAATTAATGTGCTGACACAGCTATAACTGTAGAGGCATAAATAGTGCAGTTATAAATAGTGCACTAACTGCGGTGGCAGACTTTGTCAAGCGGTTTGTATAGGGCATCCAGGCTATGGCAGCTGACATGATGGGAGAAATTATGTTGAGGTCTGCTTATCAGTTCCTCTTTGATGCTATTGTTAAGCCTTTTTCTTCAGCAAGAACCAACATTAGCTTTGTGTCCTGCCATGGGGGCATTGCTTGAAATGGGACAATCTCACTTTAACTAAAACACACATATAAATTCTGTTGAAAGAGCAAATTATTATTGACAGACCTTGGCCTTGACATTTAAAGTTACCCCATTGTTGATTGTACTCAGTGTATTTAGAGACATAAAGAACTTTGAAAGGGAAGTGAGTTCTCTAGAGTTTTCACAAAATTGAACATATTCCACATAAATGATAAGAAATAATGGAGGCATTAGCCAGAGTTAATGTTACTGGAGGTTAATCTGGGAGAAGTAGTGTACTATGTAAGCTTTAAGTATTTAAAGTTCTCATGAAGAAACCAAAAAGTACATGTTAATGCACTGAAAACAGCATTTAGCACGTAACAAGTTCTGATGTCAAACTATGCTGTTTGACATCGGTTAATATGTTATACAAGAAGACATACCAGCATTATTTTTCTTTTTAGAATTATTTTTTCTCCCTTAGTTTTTAAATCGTTCCTGTGATCCTCTATCATGGAGCACTTTGTAAGAAAAAACACTTTCTTTGTTTCCAGCCAAAACTTATGAAGGGTCCAGTGATGCTATGGTGGTCTAGGAAAGCATATTTTCTCTTACCTAGACAGTGCTGCACTAAATGTGCTTTAGAACCAAATCTACCATGCTTCTCTGTCCGTCTTTCATCCTATCTACCACCCTCCTTTGCCTTATAGGGGACCACAGGTGGGGCTTGGCTAGCTGCATCAGTGTTAGCAAACTAGGCAAGGTCAATGTGCAGGCTCAAGCACCAGTGTAGGATCATCTTCGGTGTTTAACTGCTAAAGCACGTCTTGGTCTCATTGTGGCTTGCTCTCATTGCCTATGTATAGTTTTAGACATACTGCAGGCCAGGGGTTGATCCCGCATGTAAAAAGCCATCATATCTCATGGGGAAGGGAATTAAGCCAGGAAGCAATGACATGTCATAGAATCATAGAATCATAGAATTGTTAGGGTTGGAAAGGACCTTAAGATCATCTAGTTCCAACCCCCCTGCCATGGGCAGGGACACCTTACGCTAAATCATATCACCCAAGGCGTCGTCCAACCTGGTCTTGAACACTGCCAGGGATGGAGCATTCACAACCTCCCTGGGCAACCCATTCCAGTGCCTCACCAACCTCACAGTAAAGAATTTCCTTCTTATATCCAACCTAAACTTCCCCTGTTTAAGTTTTAACCCGTTACCCTTTGTCCTGTCACTACAGTCTCTAATGAAGAGTCCCTCTCCAGCATCCCTATAGGCCCCCTTCAGATACTGGAAGGCTGCTATGAGGTCCCCACGCAGCCTTCTCTTCTCCAGGCTGAACAGCCCCAACTTCCTAAGCCTGTCTTCATACAGGAGGTGCTCCAGTCCCCTGATCATCCTCATGGCCCTTCTCTGGACTTGTTCCAACAGTTCCATGTCCTTTTTATGTTGGGGACACCAGGACTGCACACAATACTCCAGGGGAGGTCTCAGAAGAGCAGAGTAGAAGGGCAGGATCACCTCCTTTGACCTGCTGGTCACGTTCCTTTTGATGCAGCCCAGGATACGGTTGGCTTTCTGGGCTGCAAGCACACACTGCCAGCTCATGTTCATTTTCTCATCAACCAACACCCCCAAGTCCTTCTCCTCAGGGCTGCTCTGAATCTCTTCTCTGCCCAACCTGTACCTGTGCCTGGGATTGCTTTGACCCAGGTGTAGGACCTTGCACTTGGCATAGTTAAACTTCATGAGGCTGGCATCAGCACACCTCACAAGCGTGTCAAGGTCCCTCTGGATGGCATTCCTTCCCTCCAGCGTATCAACCAAACCACACAGCTTGGTGTCATCGGCAAACTTGCTGAGGGCACACTCAATCCCACTGTCCATGTCAGCGACAAAGATGTTGAACAAGACCGGTCCCAACACTGATCCCTGAGGGACGCCACTCGTTACTGGTCTCCAGCCGGACATTGAGCCATTGACCACAACTCTTTGTGTGCGGCCATCCAGCCAGTTCCATCCATCAAATTGATGTCGCTCCAATTTAGGGACAAGGATGTCGTGTAGGACAGTGTCAAACACTTTACACAAGTCCAGGTAGATGACATCAACTGCTCTAACTCCTGTCCATCAGTTCTGTAGCCCCATCATAGAAGGCCATCAAATTGGTCATGCAGGATTTCCCCTTAGTGAAGCCATGCTGGCTGTCACTGGGCTTAAGTTGCAGGAGCAGACACTTCTTATTTTACTTAAAGAAGAGATAGTTGGCTCTAAGGGGAAAAACATAAGGATTCAAACATAGCTACAGAAGTCAGTTAAACACTTGTTTTTAAGGCAGTTCATTACACTAATTCCATCATTTGTTAAAACATTGCACATACATAGATTACCCCATCTACATAGGAAGATGCAAGAAACTTAAGATTCGTTTCTACATGCTCCTAAATACGATTCAGATTTCCTTAGAAACAGTAGTCTAAGTCATTTGATAACTGGGTTACTTGACAGACACTCCTAAAATTGGAATAAAATTAAATATACTGCATTGGACTAAAGAGAATTCAGTTCTGCCAATCTCGGTACTGGCCTAAGACTCATTTGCACTGAAGATACTATTCTGGCCACTGATTGCATGTACATGATATGAATTACCTTAGCGCAATGGTTAATCTCTTACTAGATACAGAAATTGGTATTTTAGTGACAAGCTCCCATATAATTATGTATTGAAAAGAGAGAGACACTGGAGGGAACAACAGGATTTTTCTAGGCAGTGAATTTGATTGTTTTTAAAGAAAATATGTCAGGGAAATTACAGCACTTTAACCCAAAAGAGTTTTAAATGCAGCATGGACTGATCTTGTGGTTTCAAGTAATGGTTGCTATGGGTGACCCAGCAATGAAACCAATCATGGCATTGTAATTTAAAACTAAAACAGCTGGCAAAATATTTTCTCTCTTGTCTGTTGTCTCAGAAGTAAATGAAAAGGTCGGGAGACTTTCTATTTACTTCTTAGGCAACATGGACTGCTTGAACTAGGGAACATATTAATGTTTTCACCAGAGCTTTCTATTACGTGTCAGGAACTCGATTCCCGGATATCACACTGAAGGTGATGAAAAAAGACAATAGAATGAAATGGTTGGACCTAACACAAAATAATCAACCATTCTTATATTTCTACTTTACATTATACCAGGAGTCCTGATTGCATTCCATAGGTGGTGGTATTTCACCTAATAACAGCTGCTGCAATAACAGTACATGGCTGTCCACACAGTTACAGTTCAAAATGCTAAGTATTCACATGTGATAGTATAAGCCACTCACAGCAAAGTGCCATTTTTAGCACGGAAATAAACAATGGTAACCTTGCCCAGACAAGTACAATTTATGACTAAGATTTATCAATAGTTACAGATTTAGAGAGTGGGGGAAGGTGAGGGATTTTTTAAAATGTTTCCTGTTTTAGCAGGAATTCCTGTTAAGATGCAATCCCAAATTCAACAAACAGCAGTGTCCTGTATGGTCACCCCCAACAAGGGCCGCAGTTTTGGAGGAACTGGGAGGGAGAATTATATTTGCATCACATGCCTAATATATATTAACTAAATATATATGAATCTTAATGCTATCTTTGCATGCTACTTAACTTTACAAGCATCCTTTGTAGACTTTGCTTAATGATTCACACATTATTATTGTATCTTTACTTAATTGATTAATTTTGGTAAGCTTGTTGCACTTTTTTTGGTAGTTAACTTGTAACAAAAAATATAGTAAGTGTCAAAGAAGAGCAACTGGAAAAGCCCCCCAATATTAAGATCAAGAATCCCAGTACAGTCAATTGAAAAAAAAAAAAAAAAATCAAGATGCAAGGAAAACATGATCAAAGATCAAAACCAGAAATCAGTGGATACACGTTTTCATAAAAGAGGATTTTGGCCACCATTCCTTGCTGAGGTAGTTTAGCTCCCAGAGTGCTCCCAGTAACAAGGATGATTGTGGTAAACCAGCACAATTAATGACGTCCACAGCCAGCACATTTCTACTTTGCTTTCAATCGACACTAACCAATCTCCTTTTTTATTTTTATTAAAAGAAAGAAACAACCACTGGAATGCACAGGCTCCTTCACAATGAGTCTTCATTAAGACTTCGATTTTGCCAAGTTCCTGACGAAAGGAGCTTGAGGTGTTAAGGGATTTTGAAAACTTGCAAAGAGACACATAAAATAGCTGTAACTAAGCCAACTAAAGTTTCAAATAGGGAAGAACCTGAAGTCATTGGAACTGTGGAACTTGGCAATCAAACAGCAGGGAGACCCTTTACCAGTAATTATTTTAACATTAGCCACAATCAGTGAGAAAATAGCAGAAAGTGCTTTTCTTCACGGCTATGACTTCCAAGATGCACTGCTGTGTGCTCTTTCTTCCAAGCTTTAATAAGAAATATGATGATAAATGGCACCCTTTGCTAATGTTTTTAAGACAGTCAAGACTAGAAGACAGTGTTTTTGCAGCATGCTGAATAAGATGTGAGAAATCAGAATATGTGGAATGAAAAAAAAAAAGAGTAAGGGAACCACTGCATGTATGAGATGATTTCTAAGCCACAAATACCAAATTTTCTTACCTTTGATTCTTAGTAGTCCCACAGCTATAAACAGCTGCCAAAGGTAATTCTCTGTCTCTGTTATTTCCTCTCTTCTTAAACAAACTGCTATGTATTTGTTGATTTTAGATACCCAGTGTGGTAAACAAGGAATTTAGTACCTCCTCCTCATTCCCTTACAGATATTTCATGTATTAGCTGTATTCTTCACTAAAAGTTTGTGGAAATACCTAAATAGGAAAGCAGCATATGTAAATTGCACTGTTCTTTACATGACCACATGATGCCTCTAACTGATTTCATAACAGACTACTTTAGCCATAGGCAATTATTTTCAACAACAGCAGGATCTCTTGGGAAGCTGTGCCTGACCTAGGTATGATGATTTACCTTACCACAATACAAGTTGAGATAACATATTTCTGTAATATTTTCCTACTTTGAACAGTTGCTGTGGAGGAAGTTTAAGGAGGAAAATGAAAATAGCAAGTAAGACAATCACATACCTACATCTGTTTTATTTTACATGGAATTCAGTGTATTTCCACAGTTAAGACCTGATTTCTCAAGAGCTTATCTAGTCATGTTGTTTGTTTTCTATGTGATGTTACAGTTTTCTGTTTAAGGTTTCATAAAAGTGTCAGAAGCAAGAAATGAGGTTCCAATCCATATAGGCACTGGAACAGGAGCCAAATTTTTGTTTCTATATAAATAATAACAGCAGTGATTGACAGCACAATGAAAACCAGGGAGCACAAATGCTGATTAAGAATCCTTCTTCATATTTTTAGCTGTCAATGGTACTACCATGAAAATAAAAACATATATGAACATATTCTAAAATGCTGAATGACACTAGTGTGAATATATTGGTGGTATAGATATGAGCTTCAATGTGCTGCCTGGGGCTTTTTTTTGTGAAAGGTTGAAACTATACCGTGGGAGCATTTACTGGGAGAAAGCTGCCTGTTTTAGTATTGTTATGAACCTACAGACACCTTAAAAAGTCCCATATGCTCCCACAAAGGAGCTGACATTTCACTAATACAGATTTTCATGGAGATGAATGAGTCAAGCAACATAAAGCAGTTTCAAATAGCTCAGAAAGTGAATCAGAAATTCAAACCGTGCTGAATAGCACCCTTCCGGGCTAGCTTCATTTCTAAGCCAAAGTCCATCTCTGCTTTAATGGTCAGAACTGAGCCTAATGCTCTGAAAAAAAAAAAAAAGGCAATTTATGTAGACCCAATTATTCTAACTACATCCCCAGACAGGATTTGAGAGTTTTTAAAGATATGGAAAACTCTTTTGCCTCCTGTGGTTTGCAAAAACAGAATTTCCATTCCAGTCCCTTAAACAACAATAAAATCAATTGAATCCAATACCTCACTGTTTATAACCAATCTTTGCAGCTACAATGAAATATTTCATACATGAGAAGCTGTGACCCATCTTTTGTGAGTTTTTTGTAACATAATATGTTCCTAAATTGGAGCAGGGTTCCAATCTTCCCTTTTTCCTATAAACTTTCTCTTTAGTGTCATCAAGGACTCAGGTGTTAAACATGGAAGGTGCTGCCCACCTCTACCTCAAATCACTTCTTTCAACAGGAACAATGCTTCTGAATCAGGCTCCCATCCTTTTCAGTTTCACTTTTAAAGCTCACACTAATGCTATCCCATTTGGATTTCATGGAATCATAGAATGATCTGAGTTTGAAGGGGCCTTAAAGATCATCCAGATCCAACTCCCCTGGCATGGGTGGAGACACCTTCCACTAGACCAGGTTGCTCAAAGCCCCGTCCAACCTGGCTTTCAAAAATTCCAGGAATGGTACATCTGCAACTGCTCTGGGCAACCTGTTCCAGTGCCTCTTTACTCTCGCAGTAAAGAATTTCTTCCTAATATCTAAATCTATTTTCTGTCAGTTCAAAGCCATTTCCCCTTGTCCTATCACAACATTGCCTTGTAAAAAGTCCCTTTCCAGATATCTTGTAGGCCTTCTTTAGGTACTGAAAGGCTGCTCCAAGGTCTCTTCAGATCCTTCTCCAGGCTGAACAAGACCAACTCTCTCAGCCTGTCTCCACAGGAAAGGTGCTGCAACCCTCTGATCATCCTTGTGGCCCTCCTCTGGACTCACTTCAACAAGTTCACGTCTTTCTTCTGTTGGAGGATTCCAGAGTTGGATGAGAGTGGAGTATAGGGGAGAATTACCTCCCTAGACCTGCTGGTCACACTTATCTTGGCACAGCCAGGATAGGTTGCCTTACAGGCTGTGAGTGCACATTCATGGATCATGTCTAACTTTACATCCAGCAGTACTCCCATGTCATTCTCCACAGGACTTCTCTTAACCCCAGCCTCTCTTGCTACCTGGAGTTGCCCTAACCCAGGTTCATTATCTTGCACTTCTTGAACCTCATGAGGTTCATACTGATCCAGATCTCTAGCTTGTCCAGGACCCACTGAATGGTATATATGAGGACTTGATAGAAATTCAGGCAATTTATTTGGAACTTAAGAAATCTTGACATCATCATTTACGAACACTTCAGTTTGTTATTTGCTTTTGAAAATCTCTTAAGTTCTAAGTGTGGCAATATATTTTGTTCACAAACACTTATTTGTGCAGGCTCCATTGATATTTCTACTGGTTTAATGGACCTTACCAGTCAAACAGGGGACCCATTATGGTCCAGTATGATTGTAGGAAGGATCAAACACTGTTGGTTTGTTTCCATTAATGTGGTCCACTTATCTTTCATTTGCCCATACAGCTTCTAAAATCCTTCAGCTTCCCATTGCTCTCATGTGCCTTCCATGTTCATCTGGTTTTGCTTTTTCACAGTTTTGCATTGTCATAGGCCACCTCCTGAAGAGGAAGAGCATAGGCAGCAAGAAATGTCTAAGGCTACATATATGGGGAAAAAGCCTGTCTGATAATACTCCTGATATTTCATTTTCCACCTTCTGGTTTTAATTTTGGTAAATGTAGAGGCACTGTGTTTTCCTTATATTTTCTGAGCAGTGCAGCACTAAGCCTCAGGTGTAAAAACCCAGTTTTGTTAGGCCAAGGTGCACAGCTAAGCAAATTTAGGAGCATGTTGCTTTCATCAGGATCATGAAAATCACTAAAATGTTGGAAAAAAAGACTTTGTCGAGGGAAGCTAAATGAGTAAAGGTATTTCCTTTCTCATCTAATCAGTGGAGGTTTGAAAGTCCTAGGCATAATTTTGTTATGTCCTTAAGAATTAATAATATGACTTCACATAGGACTTTGGATTAGTTAAAGATCAGAGTAGGACAATGAATATCAAACCAATACTTGATAAATGGCATTATTGTCTCTGCAGCAGAAGAGATTTATTTCATGATAAAGAAATGTGAGAATTTGAAGAATATGAAGTCAATTAGAAGAAATGAGTTCCATCATTCACTACCAGATAAGGTGTCTCATCCACTAAGTTCAAGTTTTACAACAAAATTATCAGGCTCAAAAAAATGGACTTTTAAAACAGAAAGATCATGTCTGAAAAGAGAAAGGTGTTGGTATGTTACATAGTTTTTCTTAGCATAAGGTTAGACCAGATATGCCACCTCACTATTCTGCCCTATATTTTAAGGTGTACTTTACCATGTCATTTTTATTTAACCAATTGTGAGGTTCTCTTTTGTTCTTTAAAACGAGAGACAGGTCAGTTAATCTTCTTTGCAGTGCACTAGGGGAGAGGTGAAATGTACTCTTTTTCACATATCTTGATACTACATTACTGCCAGTCTGTCCTATTCCTTTGGGAAATCCTACTGTTCGGGAGATCAGCCCTCTGAAAGCAAGCTAGAGTCAAATATTAACAGTGAATTAAAACTGCAGGTAAAAATGGTGACAGTGGCATATTCCTGTCACTGGGCTTGACAGGAAATTTATTTTGCTGTCGCTGAAAAGTAATTAACCTCCACTGTGAGAAATTCTATTACTAGTAGCTATTCTGCCATGCAAAGTACACTACATAGAAATGTTACAGGCCATCAAGCAGAAAAGGCAGATTTGTCTGCATTTTAAACTAAAGCTGCCTCCACCCCCACTTTCCATTCTTATTCTCTCTTTCCTGTCTACCTTCACTGAAGCTAGAAATTGAGGTGCACATGTGGTAGAAAGAAAATGGTATAAGGCATAAGGTTTTTCATAAGGTATTTACAGGAGTTAATTTCTATGTGTGTGATAGGAGTGTGCTCCTTTTAATAAACCCAAGCTTTTTATGGAAGGAATTTAGTAATGATCTAGATTGGCTTTCAAATCATAATAACTTTATTGCCAACATGTATAAAAATGTCAACACATCAACTCTCAGACTTCCTCTTATCCTGCTCTCCCTTACACTGTGCTGCTAGCGAAAAGTACAATCATCTTCTCTTGAAAAGGGACAAAAACCCGTCTGACACTCAGAACTAGGACTGTATTCTGAGCGGGGAAATTAAGCTTTTTCAAGTATGTTGGATGTTTGTACTTTACAAAATATGACTGCAAAGCAGAAGGAGCCTGCCAGCTTCTCTGTGAACTTTTGACTGACTGTGAAAACTAGCATTTTTGGAGAGAGGAAAACTGTTATCAAGCTCTTCCCTCTGAGATCAGTGGCTGTCAAAAAGCATTAAGTATGAGAAAGAATCCACCAGTATCTGTGCATGATAGAGGGAAAGTTGAGATGAAAAATAAAATTACATTTCTGCCTCAAAGAGAATTGTCTGGTTTACTCTCATGCCATGGTTATAGCATGAACTGCTTGCAGTGGGTTACTGTATTTTGGAAGCCAAAAAAAGTAAATCTATGCAAAATTACAGAGGAAGAAATTTTGAGTATTACAGATTAATGGTTTTGTCCAATTGCTTTGCAGGCAGGTTTGTGAGTGACAGCTGTTCATTAACAGCATGCTGTCCTCCTCCCTCTCAGGAAGAGCTTGTGGCTACAACATTGCAGCTATAAAATGACTTCAGCTTAATGATGGACTGCAGGGGAAAAATACATCTTTAGATCTACATTTTAAAGTGACAGTGCACTCTGGGACCCCAGATTACTGTTATTAATGAAAGAATGTTTAATACCTTTCTAGTAGGGGTTTCTGAATCATGCTTCATTTAAAAGAGATTTTGCTTCTCTATTAAAAAGAAAATAAAGTTTCTGGGAACAAATAATTGACGTTTACAATGTACCAGCAAGGAACCTATTCAAAGGTCTTTTATTCTCTTTTTACAAACCCTCTGTGATCAAAAATCAAAAAATGTATGTGCTAAAAATGAGTAACAAACCATAAATGGGCTTTCTAATGATTTCCATATTAACAATGGCTCCCAAACCACCTCCAACCAAAACCTGAAGTCAACAATTTACCTTAGCGACTTATAAATAAAACAAAGCAAGAAGAAGTTGAAGGAATTGGCCTAAGACAACAAATTACAAAAACATAAACACTAGGAGTCTGGCATTCAATGTGAAACAATTTTGAAAGCTACAGAAATGATTATAACAAAAGGTTACTACCATGGGAAAATACTTTCCACAGTGTGGCTATGTATATACACAAATATATGTAATAAGGCAGTGCATATTTTCATAAACATATTTTGTGCAAGGAACATCACTTAAATCTCTGAACTTAAATGGCAGAGCTTCCATATAAATTGTTTTCACATTCAGTGTTTGTGCTGATTCAAACTTATAAATCAAAATCATTCTTGTGGAAAGGTACTGATGTAGAAATCTATACAGAATGGATTATTGCTCAAATGATTTTCATGACATATTTTGAGGTTAGACAAGCTACTTTCTGTAGGTAAAACTAGTGCATATCATATCGCATGGCATTCTACAGAGAAAGCAGAGCTTTTCTTAGATTTTGAAAACTCAGTGGGCTGCCTGTGCATTGTCAAAGGGTGTTTCCTATGGCTCGTCTCTTCTGCTTTTGTTCTAAATACAGTGAGCTGGGGCTTTGGGTAAGATCAAAAGATGGCAAGGTTCACTCCTATCCTCAGGTGTACAGAAAATACCTCAGTTGACAGTCTAATACATTATATGTGGTGGTCCATCAAGACTGACCAAATGCAGCTCCCATACTCATTTGTTTTTTGGCATCTAGACTTCAGTCCTGAATCCCTGGCTCATGCTTTTGATACCTAAAATTTCTTGGTGGTCTGAAAAAGGTCAGGCTTAGCTCCCAAGAATAGACCCAACTGGGTGCATGCAGTTTAGCACAACTAGGACAGTGACAGTTTTACTGTACCAGGAATCTTTTTCACAAACAAGTTGCCACTGGTTGCCACTCTCTGTGGCAATGGAGGTTGTCTCTATTTTCAGCAGTCAACTATTTCATGATTTATTATTGTTTACTTAAAATGGCAGCAGCACTGTCAATGTGGCAATACGTAAGACCTCACCCACACTGAAATATTTGCTTTTTTATCTTTTGCTTGTAGCTCCAAGCCTTCCACAATTTCACTTTTCAACAGCTTTGTTCTCTTTCAGTAAAATATCTTCATACATGCTTTCTGGATACTGTTCCCCAATTTAACAGACATAAATCTAGATTACAGTCTAGATTAGTCACATAGTTCCTTGCCTTGACATCTTCTTAACCAACTTTTTGGACAGGAGGTAAGGGAGCTAACAGTGATATGCTTGAGCTACATTTCATTTCAAAAGGTCCAAACTCTTGCCAGTTAATTGCAGCTCATTGTCAATCTTTAACAGATCTGAAAAAATCAAGTCTGAAATAAATGGATTTGATAAGTGCAGTCTTGCATTTAAGCTATATCTCAGGAAATAAGGATAACAGTTTAGGCCATTTTTTTCCCAGCTACTGTAAACAAGTCTTTGCCTGCTAACCTCTGGAAACAAGATGTTTGCAGTAACCTATATTATCCCCCTAACAACTCATTATGACCAAAATATACTTCATTCCGTATCTGAATTCTAATCTCTCAGCAATACAATTGGCCTGGTGCCAGCAGCTCTTGCTGCTGTCTCTCAAAATACAGCTCCCCACTGCTGGCAAAACAGTAACAATTTTATGTAGCACCATCTGAAACTCAGTAAGGGAAAACTGGTGCCTGTTTTTCTTCACCAAAATTTAATTTTTGCTTGGAAAAATCTTCTTTACTTCTTTTTAGTTTTTTTGTTCATTTATAAGAAGCAGTAATCTCACTACTTACTTTTCACTGGTTTAGTTTAAATGTGAATGTCTTTGTGTATCTGTATGCAGTTTTGTAGATGCATGTTAGCACAAATGTGTGTAGGTGTGCATGCTCTCCAGCATATGTAGAACACATCCGTAGAACACATACATAGAATAATTTGCTTCCCACATATGTAGAACAATCTGGAGTCCTAAAAGGACAAGGAAAAAATTAGATTTTAGAGAGTTGTGAAGCCTCAAATAAAATGTCGCTAAACATTCATTTTGACATTAAAAGAATAAAAGCAAACTGAAGTAAAACTTATTCTTGTCTATGCAGTTTTACCACAGAAGTACAGAAGTTTAAAACTCAACCACTTTGCATTAAATTGCACCACAAATTAAATAAAAATAGGAAAATTCCTGTGTATTACCACTGGTTGATAGGTGTATCTTCTGTAGTTTTATGAAGCAACTGAATGCTTTGGACATAACAGTTTCTAGGATTATAAAAAAAAAATAAATTTTGTATGCAAAGGCAAAATGGTGGTTTATCATGTACCTTGCCACTTTCCAAGAGAAGAAGTTTCTGTTGTATTTGTTAGGAACAATTCTATAATTAAAATTTTAATTTTTTTCTAACTAATATTTTTTCCTACTAAAAACAGTAGGATTTTTTTTTTGTCTTCATAAGACATACATGAGAAAATGTCACATGGTGTAGCAATACTTTCTACACAGTTGGCTTAACCTTCTCTCACTCTTCTGCAGACCGTTTTCTAATCCTTAGATGAAGTAAGATGAAAGGATTTGCTCTTAGCTGGCCAGAGGAGGATTGTCTAATTTGAGGAAAGTACTTAAGCAATAGAAAGTGGTACCAGAAATATATGTTACAAAAGTCTTCCACTGGAAGCAGTAGCCTTCCGGCAGAAGACTCTGCAATAGGGTGTCCTAGAAACCACAACCAACTGGTGAAACTTGTAACACTCACTGAGCTCCCGCTGTGCATTAGATTTAGAGGCAGCTTATACCAACAGTGCTTCAGGAAGATTTAAATCCAGATGTAAATACGCACTAAAATCCAAATATCAGTTGAGGAAAAGTAAAATAAAATCAGGAAGCAATGAAAAAAGTAGGGGGAATTTGATAATCCTGCCTGAAAAGAACTCTTTATTGAGATAACTCACATGCAATTCATCTTCTCTATATGAGATGAGTGTTAAAACAAGAAGGTAAGCAATTAGGACTGCTTCTCAGACCCACCAGTGCAATCCCACAGGCAGCTTCTGACCTTCCTTCCATTCTGTTTATATTCAGCTTATTTTCTGTTCCAAGCGCACAACTATAAACTGGTTTATAGTTTCCTCATTACAACACCTGATACAAAGATTCTTGGTGTATGGGAAAAGCTGCTGGATGGTGCTGATAATGTCACACACTTTGTGGTCCCTTCCTAAATCACAGCTTATCAGTTTGACTTTTTTTCCCCATTTGTGATAAAAATGCTAGAAAATTCCATAGTCCCAAAGGACTGGTAAGATCTTCATTGATTTCTTGGGGATGGAATAGACTATTTTGCACTTTGTTGATTATCTACTCATTAATTTGGAAAATAGTTACTTAAAATATCTGTTTAGAACCATAACCCATCTTTTATCCTAAGCTTCATAGCCCATCTTGAAATGCATGAGCAGTTCTTAGGATATCTTGTGCATTATACCAAAACTGTGCATTCAGTTAACAGTGCTTCAGCTAATAAGGTGAAAGCATTTTGCCAGCAGGGGTTAGGAAAGATTAAAAGGAGTTTCCATGGAAGTCTTAAATATGGTTATATCTATATGGGATACTGCCCATATTGCCATGACAATCTGTAGTCCTGTGTATTCAGTTCTAGCATATGATGTGGGTCAAGAGGAACAAAACAGCAGTATTTTTTAAAAGGTCAGCTTGGGTGGTGGTTTATGATGTATTTCAGTCAAGTTTTATCTCTTGCAAACCCTTGTCCTTCTCTACCAGATTTAAACTAGTGATGACATAAACATGAATTAACAAAGTAAAAAAAAAAAGCACACAATAAACATAGACAGCCAGGGAGATCCACTTACTGGAACAAGTCCAGGCAGTCTGGGAGGCCAAATATATACTGAGCTGCTTAAATAGTAACCTTCCTGAAAGGCTGTCAGTGAGATTGCAATCAATAAAATGTTGCTATCTATAGCTACATACTATCAGGAATCGTAGAATCATAGAACAGTTAGGGTTGAAAAGGACCTTAAGATCATCTAGTTCCAATCCCCTGCCATAGGCAGGGACACCTCACACTAAACCATGCCACCCAAGGTTCTGTCCAACCTGGCCTTGAACACTCTCAAGGGATGGAGCATTCACAAATTCGCTGGGCAACCCATTCCAGTGCCTCACCCTCACAGTTAAGAATTTCTTCCTTATATCTAAACTTCCCCTGTTTAAGTTTGAACCTGTTACCCCTTATCCTATCACTAGAGTCCCTAATGAAGAGTCCATCCCCAGCACCCTTATAGGCCCCCCTTCAGATACTGTAAGGCTGCTATGAGGTCTCCATGCAGCCTTCTCTTCTCCTGGCTGAACAGCCCCAACTTCCTCAGCCTGTCTTCATACAGGACGTGCACCAGTCCCCTGACCATCCTCATGGCCCTTCTCTGGACTTGTTCCAACAGTTCCATGTCCTTTTTATGTTGGGGACACCAGAACTGCACACAGTACTTCAGGGGAGGTCTCACAAGAGCAGAGTAGAGGGGCAGGATCACCTCCTTCAACCTGCTGGTCAC
Source organism: Pezoporus flaviventris (assembly GCF_033815535.1). Taxonomy (NCBI): domain Eukaryota; kingdom Metazoa; phylum Chordata; class Aves; order Psittaciformes; family Psittacidae; genus Pezoporus; species Pezoporus flaviventris. The sequence goes on from NW_026892603.1 coordinate 5,970,081, forward strand.
GCTCCTTTTGATGCAGCCCAGGATACAGTTGGCTTTCTGGGCTGCAAGCACACACTGAAGCCGGCTCGTGTTTATTTTCTCATCAACCAACACCCCCAAGTCCTTCTCCTCAGGGCTGCTCTGAATCTCTTCTCTGCCCAACCTGTACCTGTGCCTGGGATTGCTCCGACCCAGGTGGAGGACCTCGCACTTGGCATGGTTAAACTTCATGAGGTTGGCATCAGCCCACATCACAAGCGTGTCGAGGTCCCTCTGGATGGCATTCCTTCCCTCCAGCGTATCAACCAAACCACACAGCTTGGTGTCATCAGCAAACCTGCTGAGGGCACGCTCAATCCCACTGTCCATATCACTGACAAAGATGTTGAACAAGACTGGTCCCAACACAGATCCCTGAGGGACACCACTTGTTACTGGTCCCCAGCTGGACATTGAGCCATTCACCACAACTCTTTGTGTGTGGCCATCCAGCCAGTTCTTTATCCACTGAGTGGTCCACTTATCAAAAAGATGTCTCTCCAATTTAGAGATAAGGATGTCGTGTGGGACAATGTCGAACGCTTTACACAAGTCCAGGTAGATGACATCAGCTGCTCTACCCCTCTACATCAGTTCTGTAGCCCCATCAATGAATGCCACCAAATTGGTCATGCAAGATTTCCCCTTAGTGAAGCCATGCTGGCTGTCACCAAGCACCTTGTTGTTTTTCATGTGCCTTAGCATGCCTTCAAGGAGAATCTGCTCCAAGATTTTGCCAGGCACGGAGGTGAGACTGACTGGTCTGTAATTCCCCCGGTCATCCATTTTCCCCTTCTTGAAAATGGGGGTTATATTTCCCTTTATCCAGTTGTCGGGAACTTCACCTGACTGCCATGATTTTTCAAATACGATGGACAGTGGCTTAGCAACTTCATTTGCCAGCTCCTCCAGGACCCACGGATGGATTTCATCAGGTCCCATGGACTTGTGTACATTAAGGTTCTTAAGACGGTCTCGAACCAGATCCTCTCCTACAGTGGGCTTAGGTCTTCATTCTCACAGCACAGTCACTCCATCTGCCTTCCAAGACCTGGGTGGTGTGGTCAGAGCCTTTGCCAGTGAAGACCGAGGCAAAGAAGTCATTCAGAACCTCAGCCTTCTCCAAATACAGGGTAGCCATTTGTCCCAATAGCTTCTGGAGGGGGCCTACGTTGTCCCTAGTCTGTCTTTTATTCACTATGTACCTGTAGAATCCCTTCCTGTTATCCTTAACATCCCTAGCCAAGTTTAATTCTAACTGGGCCTTAGCTTTCCTAACCTGGTCCCTAGCTACCCGGACAGCATCCCTGTATTCTTATCAAGCTGCCTGTCCTTGTTTCCACCTTTTATAAACCTCTCTTTCCCTTCAAAGTTCCCTCAGCAGCTCCTTATCCATCCAAGGAGGTCTCCTGGCCCTCCTGCTACACTTCCTTCTAGTTGTGATGCAACACTCCTGAGCTTGTAGTAGGGGATCCTTGAATATCAACCAAGAGCCTTGGTCCCCCCTGCCCTCTAGGGCTATATCCCATGGAACCTTACTAAGCAGGTTCCTGAAGAGGCCAAAATCTGCTCTCTTGAAGTCCAGGGCAGTGAACTTGCTGCACGCTCTTCTCACTGTCCTGACGAATTTGACCATCTCGTGATCACTGCAGCCAAGGCTGCCCTGGAGCATCACATTTCCAGTGAGCCCCTCCCTGTTGGTGAGCACAAGGTCAAGCATGGCACCTCTCCTGTCAGCTCCTCTATTACTTGGAAAAGGAAGTTGTCTTCCACACAATCGAGGAACCTCCTGGATTGCTTGTGCCAGGCTGTACTGTCGATCCTATCAGGGTGTTTGAAGTGCCCCATGAGAACAAGGGCCTATGAATGTGAGGCTGTTCCTACCTGTCTGTAGATTGCTTCATCCACAGGTTCTCCTTTATCAGGGAGTCTGTAACAGATCCCCACAGTAATGTCCCCTGTAGCTGTTCTCCCTTTAACCCTGACCCATAAACTCTCTGTTGACTGCTCACCTGTCCCCAGACAGAATTCCATACTCTCCAGCCTATCCCTAACATAAACAGCAACTCCCCCTCCCCGTCTGCCAGGCCTGTAACCTTCCATTCTAACACTCAAGTCATAGGAGCCATCCCACGATGTTTCTGTGATACCTATTACATCATACCCCCATAGACGTGCACACATCTCTAGTTCCTCTTGTTTGTTCCCCATGCTTTGGGCGTTTGCATAGAGGCATCTGAGCTGAGCTCCAAATGAAGCTGGCTTCTTGGCTGGAGCAGCTAGAATATCTCTGCATTGCTCCGAGCATTTATTATAGGTGTTGGCAACTGACTGGGTGTGTTGAGATAGAATTATGCCCCCCCTCCCTCAACACATCTAGTTTAAAGTATACTTGTCTGTAGTATACCAGTCTGGCAAGCCTCCTACCAAAAGACCAGCTCCACCAGCCCCCAGTAGACCTGGCCTACTAACTTGGGCCCCGTGTTCAAGACACCCAAACCCCTGACTATGACACCACCCTTCTAGCCATTTATTAACCTGGCCAATCCTCCTAGCTTTTTTAAGGTCCTCCCTTGTACCTTGGAGAATTGACAAAAAGACAATCTGAGCTCCAGAGCCCCTAGACCACCTCTCCCAGGGCTCTGTAGTCCTCCTTCATGTTCTCCAGACTACTACTATCTATATCCCTAGCACCCACATGGATCACTAGAAGTGGGTAATAGCAGAACTTACTAGAGCAGGCAGCTCCTCTGCCACATCCCTGATGCGTGCCCCTGGTAGGCAACACACCTCCCTTGAGACTGGGTCAGGCCGACAGAGCAGTGCTTCTGTTCCTTTCAAAGTGGAGTCCCCTACTACTATGACCCGCCACTTTTTCCTTGGAGTACCAGTAGAGATCTTCTTTAGCAGGGCACCAGCCAGTTGTTTCTGGTGCTATTGTGTTTCCTCACCAGCCCCCTGCAGGACAGCAAAGCGGTTCTGGGTGGGGACAACAGATTTAGGAGGAAGCCCCTTGCTTTTAATTGTCCTTTTCCTCCTTTTTCTGGCTTGTTGGTTTTGGGTTTGTTTGTTGGGGTTTTTTTTGTTACTATTTCCCAGCTTCCCAGGTTAACGGCCTCCTTCTTTCCTTCATGAGGTAGAGGTGAAGCTCGAGGCCCCTGCACAGTTTGGGCCTGGAGCAAGCTATTCCTGCTTCCTCTCAGCTTCCCTGACATCTCGCAGTCTATTAACAGCATCCCGCAGCTCAGCCCCTGCTGCAGGAGGACCTCCACCAGGGAGCACCGAGTGCAGCCAAGCCCATTGTGCACCCTCCCCTCACCAGACCGGTGCAGATCTAGATCCCCTTCACGAATAGCATTGATTAAAGTGGTTGTGATTGTTTTTATTTTCTATTCTAAAGAGTGGGACGAGAGTTCACATACACACATACACAGGAGTGAAACATAATGGATCATATAAATGCAAGCTCTAATTCGGCAATTTACCTCCAGAAAATGGTATTGTTACTAAGAGGTCTTAACTTTTGACTGTTATTGTGTAATCAAATTGATGGTCCCATTCATAATGTAAAGAGGTTTACCTGTAGAAGGAAAAAAAAAAAAAAAAAAAGCATAAATATTGCAAACTAAGCAAAATCAAATATAGGATAAAGTAGCTTCTCAGGTTCTAAATTTTCTTCATCAGGTTGGCATGGAGTTACATTAACTCAAATATGTTGGTTGTATGTGAGAAATGGTCTTCAGAGATCCCAAATATCATGAGCATTGATTTGATTGTGTATATATATATATCTTCATAGTCATACATGCACATATGAATTTCGTCCTTTATGCCTAATCTTCTTGTACTTTATAAATTCTGTCAGAATGCATACATACACATGTACATAAAGTCAAATACACTCTCAGGATTTATATACTGGAGAAGATTCCACAAAACATGCCTGCTTGGTTTAGAGCACAGGAACTGAGAATAAAATGTCTTGGCAAATTTTTAACACAACTGTAATAGAAAGAGACACCATACAGTTGACCTACATGATTAACACAGTTGTACCGATAGAGCATGCAATTTCAACAGAGGTTTTATATTAGATGTGTTAACCCAGCTGACTGGGTTTAAACCACGACATTACCTCAGTGTGGGGGGCAATAAAAAAATTCTCAAGAAAGTAGTGGTGGGCCTGTTTGATGGTCTTGGATCTTCCTGGAGTGAAGTGTATTACTTTTCACTCTGTAAATAGATCCGAAGAGAGAAAAAAAATCAAATCAAATCAAATCAAATCAAATTAAAACCTTTTGAAGAAATACCTCTAACTGTTCAGAGATTAAATTCTGCATTGTAGTCAAACGAAAGGAAGATAGTAATTGCAGGATACAGCAATCATCCTGGAGAAAGGTGGCACTGAATTAGAATGTAAACTCAGAGGAGAGTAACATACATATATATATATATAATTTTAAAGAGAAGAAAGTATAATAAAAAACTGCAAGTGTGATGTCTTATGACTATGACAAGACATGAATTTTCTCCTTTGATAATCCTTAATGGAGGAAATACTGACTTGCTTAAACATTTTTATGCCTACACTAACGTAAAAACCTTTCATATACAAAAGATTCTAAAGATACACCTGTGTTTAGAGTCTCCCTGCTTCTTTCCCTTCTTTGCAGTATCACCTCTTTTTTCTTGATGGTTTTGTGAATAAGCTGGAGATTAATTTTATAACAAGACTTGACTTGCGAACCAATTCCTTATCTTCACTCACTCTAAAAATAAATAGGGAAAAATAAGTAGGCTTAAATGGCTAGGGTTGTGCTCTGCTGAAACTGAAAATGTTTCACAGAAAAAGCTGGATGGATACACCTGGTCTTCTTGTCAGTGTAGGTTTCTTTTTTATGATTTTCATTGTAGTTCATTCCATAAGGAATAAAATAGTGATGTCTTTTTAAGCTGGTACCGAAATAATTGGAAGAGAATGTAATCACTAACAGGAGGAAAGAAATCTAGAGGGAGCAGAAGGGGACTGCCTCTTTAACAGGAGGCAGGATTTAGCTTCTTGATATTAGGATGATCCTAGATAGTAGGAGAACACAGGTATTTCAGTAAATGTTTTTTGCTGTGTAAACGAAAATGAAATCTGAACCAACAGTGACAAGAGGGACACCAGAACTGATGAATACTGTATATCTAAGAGTATAAACAGACTGAGGTTTTGTCTACACTGCAGACTGCCATACAGTATAGAGAGATCATTCATTTAATGCTCTGCCATGCTGAGGCCAGCACTGTCATTATATACTGAAAGACTTTTTGAAGTATAAATTCTATCTTCAATCTCATACATAATATTTTTAGAAATTGACTACAGCATAAAAACTCTACTTTCACTATTTTACAACAAAAAATATGCACATAATCTTTGTTGTTAATATTTTTTTCATTGACCTTCTTATATCTTCAAATATATCATTACTTTTTATTTCTGTCTGTCATTGGAGTGTTATAGATGCCCTTCTGTTCTCATATTTGTACATCCTAGGAGGCAACTTTTGACAGCTGGGTGTTTGACAAGATATCAGGATATCAGGAGTTAGCAGTGGTGTTTCTGATGCATCCCTAAAGCACTACAGTCCACAGTGAAAGGACTTGAACTCTGCTACTTGACTGGAGTCTCGGAACTGGAGAACTTTCTTGCTCTAACTCCATCAAAGAACATAGTTTTTGTGTGGCAGTTTATCTTTTCCACTTCAGTAGGTTATCCTTTCAGGAAAAAAAGAAAATAAATTGAAAGAGGAGTGACCAAATAAATAAATTTAAATTTGTTCCTACTAAAGTAAGCAGGCTGTGGTTCTGATCATGGTTTAAGGGGTTCTAAAATCCAAAAATCCTGTACAGACAAATACTATGACAAGGGCTTAACACAGCAATTTGTAATTAGCTTTCAATATGATTTAGTGCCTTGTGTCTGATCATTGGTGAGATGTTCTGTTTAATGCTTTAGGAAAGGAGTCCTATGAGTCATGAGGTCACAGAGTGCTTTGTTTTGATGTGCATATCTCCAGGTAACACCAATCTCCTGTAGTCCAGACTATTTATTCTGAAACTGTGGTTCCTTGATCACCTTCATTAGTACAATTAGTTGTTGACCATGGGGTGAACCAGAATGAAGAATTGCTCTTTAATATACTGGAATTTTACATGACTCCACATTGTCATATATACTCTTGTAGCACAAAGTAATTCCTCAAGACCTATCAGGGGTCATCTGGATTATCAGATATAAATGGGAGGACAACTGTAATGATGAACACAAGTTATAAAACAAAAATAGACGTAAAGATAATAGAAAATTAGTAAATCTGGATTGTTCATCTAAAAACATTTGCACATATTGTTGCCATTGTTGTTAAAGAATTGCTAAAACACAAACACAGTCATGATGGTCCTTCCAGTCTTGAGCTACAATTTGCACTCTTGTTTCCATAAAGGGAACTAAGGGTAATTATCAGTGAAGAGCAGGGGGGAAAGTTAATTAAGCCAAAATCTGAAGGAGCAGAAGTGTATGTTTACACAATTTGGCCCTTATAATACTGTTTTCCAAAGACAGAAGGAGTTTGTTTGTATTAATAAAAATGGCCTGGTTTTGATTCCAGACATTCAGACGGTCTAGTTGGATCAAAATTCATGGAGCTAGAATTATGCACACATGAAAATGATGTCCTTTACACAGAAGTCTATCCATTTTTAACATTCACATGTTGACATTCTAAATGTATATAGTACATTTTAAAATAAATATCTTTTCATTAGAATAAATATATTAGATCAACATTCATATTATCTAAAATGTAAAAAGTGAAGGCACTGAAGGCACTGAACTATGCTGATAACCAACACATAGACATGTGTCAAGTTCAGCTTTCTGTTGTCTAGTACATGATTTTCTTTAGCATAAATATTAACTTGTTGAGACTTACTTTATGAAAAAATATCTTGGAAAGTATGTTGCTATGGTATGGTTTGGGTTTTTTGAATGCAGAAAAAAAGTTCTAAAAAACAGAATCAAGAAATTACCCTGCCTCCATTTCCTCTGTCACTGCTTGATGTACAGTGTTTCAGTTGGAATACTCACGCTTAATACATGGATAACTGCTCTTTTCCCTGCAACTCTTTTTCTCCCCCTCCCCTTTTAAAAAATAGTACACTGTAGAAATGAGCTTGAATTCAAAGGCAGTGTATGAATTGCATATGATATACAATTTCTGTATATCTCAGCCACTGGAAGTACCGTATTGAAAACTTGTGACAAACACAACCTATATGAAAAATAAAAGATTGATATCACTTTTGTTACTATTGTTGGTATACAAAATAAAGAGTAGACGAATAGGCTTTTTTAATAAAGTTTTAGTACAAAATAAAGAGTAAAAAAATAGGCTTTTCCTTTTAACAAAGTTTTAGTTTAGAGATGAAATTCTTACAGCTTAATCCTAGTCATATTATTTAACTAAATTAGTAAGCAAGATCAGTAATTAGCTAGCTAACAGGCATTACCATATAGAATGTCAATTGTGAATAAGGAAATACTAAAGTACTTGGATTTTCCTGAACTGAAGTAAATAGAAGGCTACCAAAAAGGAATGCAGTCATTTGAAGTCATTCAAGGACACAGGGCATATTTGACTAAGGCTACTGCTGTTTGGTAATCATATGATTGTAGTTATCCAGATATTACATATGCAATGTTAAATAAACCTCTGCCTAAACAGATGGGCTGTTGTCTGATGTCTCTTGAAAATTATCAAAACTTTAATTAAGGGCAGTGGTATTAACAGAAGGAAGCTATGCCCTTTTAATTGGCAGGATGCACATTTCCAAATAGAGAAGGGATAATATTACCCAGGATAAGTAAATAGAGGGCACTGTGAATTTGATAACTTCACCTGACTGAACAGCCAGTGGAAAATTTTGTTTTGGAAATGGATTCTGAGAAGATATAAAATTTAGAGTAATGACTGAGATTTTCCTTCCTTTGTAAATGCTACAGTAAAAAAAGATAGGACAATGTCCTGGGTTGTCGGTGCCAAAAAGAACTGTTGTGGTTTAAGCCCAGGCGATAACTCAGAACCACACAGCCGCTCGCTCACTCCCCTCCATCTTCTTCCCCCCGTCCCTGAGGGGTGGGGAGGAGAATCAAAAGAATGTAACTCCCACAGCTTGAGATAAAAACAGTCCAGTGTCCTGAGTTCAGCAGTAGCAGTCATTTTTCTCCTTCTTAGTAGCTGGTGCAGTGCTGTGTTTTGACTTTCGGCCTGGGAACAGAGCTGATAACACCGATGTTATGGTCTGGCCAAGGACTTTGTGAGCCTCATGCTCTGCCAGGGAGGAGGGGAAGTCGGGAGGAAGCAGAGACAGGACACCTGACCCAAACTAGCCGAAGAGGTATTCCATACCACAGCACATCATGCCCAGGATGTAACTGGAGGGTTACCCGGAAGGGCTAGTGCACTGCTGGGTCGGAGGAGGTATCGGTCAGTGCTTGGTCAGGCTGGGGAAGAGAGTTATCGGTTGGCTGGTGCTGAGGTGTTGTGTTCTCTTCCCTTGTTATTTCCTTTATCATTATTATTATTGGTGGTAGCAGTAGTGATTTGTGTTATACCTTAGTTACTAAACTGCTCTTATCTCAACTCGTGGGAGTTGCATTCTTTTTGATTCTCCTCTCCATCCCTCCAGGAGTAAGGGGAGGTAAAGAAGGGGGGGAGTGAGTGAACGAGCTGCCTGGCTGGGTTTAAACCATGACATCCAGTAACTAAAGTACAACACAAAACCACTACTGCTAACACCAATAATAATGACAAGGGAATAACAAGGGGAGAGGATGCAATTGCTCACCACCTGCTGACCAATACCCAGCCCCACCCAAGCATTGATCTGCCCTTCTGGATAACTCCCTCCAGTTTATGTACTGGGCATGAAGTGCTGTGGTATGGAATACCCCTTTGGCTAGTCTGGGTCAGGTGTCCTGTCTCTGCTTCCTCCCTGCTTCCACTCCTTCCTGGTAGCATGAGACTCAGAAAGTCTTTAGTCAGAGTAAACATTACTTAGCAACAACTAAAAACATCAGTGTTATCAGCACTGTTCCCAAGCCAAAAGTCAAAAACACAGCACAGCACCAGCTACTAAGAAGAAGAAAAAATGACTGCTACTGCTGAACCCAGGACTGAAAAACTTTTACTAAAGATTGTATCTCTTCTGTGTCTTGTTGAAGTAAAGGTAACTGAGAATGAAAACTGAAAGACCTAGTAGCATTATTCTTCTGGTTAGTCTGGCTTTGGATAAAGATGACATTTTTTCCAGTCCCCATTTTTAGTGACTAAAACAGTGCAGTTTGGAAGGATCAGTTTATTCTATCAGACCTAATGGAACACTACTTGATTAAAGTACCATAGTATCATTTAATTGATGTGGATGAATGAGGTAGAAGTAAAGAAAATAAGATCTATAGGAACTATGGTCTTTCACATGATCTGTTAAAATATACCTTGCTTTTAGTAATAAAATATTTTATCAATAAATAGCAGTCATTCATTGAAAAGGTACTTCCAGAATGAAGTGTTCTCATACAAAGTATCATCAAAGAGTAGATAAGATAGATATTGTCATAGCCATCTTTTCCTGCAACTTCTTCTTTTGCATTAAGATTCTTCCTGTTACATTTCACATTTAAGTTGACAAAATACCTCTCAGTCAGTCTCATATGGCAATAAATATGTACATTAACTTAAAGAATAAGGAAGCAAGCAAAAACAGTAGTGAGGTGCTTTTGTTGCAAATATCTTGCAATGCAGTGAATGTAATACTTACCTAGAATCAACGATGGCTTTATTTTCTAATATAGCTAAGTGCCATGTTGCACAAGCAGCTGTACTAAGCCCACTGAGAGCCTGAATTAAAAAGTCTGTGGTTTCGTTATTTGTATGCTGATGTTGTTTGTAGTCACATTTCCTTCCTTATATTTTTAGATGGTGTTTGACACCAGCTCTTTGAAGCTTGACATATCTCTTGCTGGTTGGATAAATAACTTCTGATCTTGAATATGGACAAACCCGACTTTTTATTTATTGTTTGACAGTTCGTGATCTCTGCTGCTGCTATATTTTTTTACTTTTAGGAGATTATATCTTCCTTCTCTATCACTGTTTCTACTTGCTACCATTACTGGTTGCTTTACACATTGAGAAACCATCAGATAGATAGGCGTTCTGCTGAAATTAGAAGAGAATGCCCACAGCTCTAATGATAGAAATGGAACTATCTAGCTCAGCTACCATAACAGGTAGACTTTAAACTTTTGATGGAAAATAAATTATCTTTTAGATTGTACTTGCTGCTAAAACTATCACACTCCAGTTAACTTCAAGGTAAATTACAAAAAAATATTGTTACTCCTCCTGTGTGTTCTTATCAGGTTATACCCCTAACTGACCTGTGCAATTTTTAGGTTTTTCCATAGCTAATTAAGTTTTTCAGGACATTGTAGACCCTCAGCTAGAAACAGTGTTTAAAATGCAGTTATATATGTTAATTATTTGAAAGCTTAATTTGAGATATATAGGAAAGGAACTGAATATGAAACATATGTACACAGTATATATATTGCTGCCACTGTAAGTGAATGCCCTAGGTCTTGAGGTCAAGATTAATTAGGAAAATCAGAGAAATTCTAAAATCTCAAGAAACATGTTTAGTAGCGGGAAGTTCCTGTTCTTGTGAACAGTTTTGTGATATTGATCACATGTATTTTTCATTGAGACTATTCAAAAATTTTCCACACTTTCTGTCTGAAAACCGGTAGCTAGCTAGCTGTTGTTCCCTTTTTTTTTTTTTCTACAAGACTTGAAGTTTGTATTTCATAGAACCACCAAATAGTTGAGATTGAAAGGGACGTCTAGTTGAAACCATCTGATCAGAGGACAGTCAATGAGAGCATGCTGCTCAGGACCATGTTCAGTTGTGTTTTGACTGTCTCCAAAGATGGATATTTTGCCATGTCTCTGAACAAACTGTTCCTGTGGTTTTTGACAGAGGTTTTAGAATGTGTGTTTTGAATAACTAAAATGTTGCTCTTGTTTTTATTGGTTGCCTGTTGCAGTAGGTATGATAAAACTTCATGTTTTTATGCCTCTTCAACTACATCTTGAAACCTGCTTTCACCATTATTATGTCTTATTAATTATGTTTAGTTGTTTATATCTTTCAAATGTTTTCTTGTTATGCTTGAAACATCGTGTTTTGGAGAACATTTGAAAAGTATTCAAATTTCTAGCAAAACTTAATTATTTTATTTAAAAATTTACTTCTATTACATACAATAAATCTGACAGATGAAGAAATATTTTCAAATAAGATAACTGTACTATAAATATTATAAATACTCACATGTCAAGTTTACCTTAACCATGGAGAATAAATTTTCAAAGGCAATTATTGTATTTACATGGACATCATGTGCTAATATTTAAAGGAATTAAGTAAATACATGTTTCATAAAGAGTGTGAAGTTCTGTGATTCAGGCCAAAAGAATATTATACTGAAAAAGAGGTTCTTTAAAAAAAAAAGGTGGGTTTTTTTTTTTCAAATTCCATGTGACAATTCCCTTTGCTATGTGACATATTTTGTCATATTAGGAAAAATGTCCTCTTTTACATGACATCATTCAGATATGTCTTAAAAATGACTCCTCTAGGAAGAACCAAAATTTCTCTGGATTTTGACACATAGTGAGAGATATTTGGAAAGCTTAAGCGATTCTTTGCTTCTAATTCTGTCTATAGCCATTCAATATTCAATAAAAACAAAGGATTACAAGAACCAAGATAATCAAGGTATCCAAAGCCAGAGTATAAATTTTCATCTGTCTGTTCCTGATATTTTCAAGAGTTGGTCTGTTGAGACTTGCACTTCTTTTTCAGGGAGTAATTCTTCTCATGCTCATCAAGCATCATGTGATGAAGTCATAACATCCTATCTGACATATATGGACCCTCACAGAAAAGGTAGAATTTTTGTTATACAGTCTTTACAGTCCAAAATTCTAATTGATATTCTGTAGTAACATAAATAATCTTTTCAGCTGCTAGGGAATTCAACAACAAAAGCTACTGAAAGTTAATTACTGCTATAATGCAGGGCATTTAATAACCCATCTTTCCTTCCACTTAAAACAAAAGGGAAAAACTGATTAAGGAAATCATGTAGTGGTTTAATAAAAAGGATAAAATTATGCCACTTATTAGGATGAGACTGAATGGAGAAGAACTCAGGAAGCCTTCAATTTCATATCCTGGTACTTACATAAAAATGAGACATACTTAGCTTGTAAAAATAGGAGAATGTAAATGGTTTGTTGAAAGAGGTGGCAAAGTGACAATGTTTGATACTTCATTCTGTGACAGACATCTACCTATTGATTAAACAAGCACAGAGCACTTTCACCTGCCTTGCTCTTCCTTCTCCATTTTTTCATTTCTTTTTAATTTTTTTTTTTTACATTTTGCAGTGCAAGTAATTCACTTTCTATCTTTCTAGAGAAAAAATCAAAGACATTACTGAAATATCCTCAGTGAGAGGAACTTTTTGGAGATTATAGATTAAGTTTTAGATGGCCCTAATTTCTCACACAGTGGTACATGGGTGCACCATCCCTATAAAGCAAGGTAATACTATTTGTTCTGTGGTAACTTTACATGAATGTCTTCCAAGTGGTGACAAAGAATTAGTCTCACACTGCTCCTTTGAAGCAGCAACATGAGAGATGAAAATTTTGGTAAATAAGTTTACCAAGCACAGTGTATGATAAACTGAGCTCATATGACTTGCCCAAGCCAATCAGAGGCAAAGGTGAAAAAAGCAATTCAGTCCTCTTAACTCTCAGTTTTGTACTATTGGCACAAGATCATCTTCCTCCACTGTAATTAGTATTAATACAGTTCATGCTATAATTTGACTGATTATAGCACCAGTCAATTAGTTTTAAGAGATGCTGCATTGTCCGCCTTCAAAATAATTTTGTTCAGAAAGATAGGGTCCTGATTCCCCTGGGAATCTATGTGTCAAAGTAGTGAAGCAAGCTAATGAGAAGCCAGTTATTAGTTAAAGTATTTGACCTTCTCATACGCATTCTTTTGCCTTGCTTTTATACTGTCTACATAGAAAGCCAGGTTAACAGCTCGTAAATCAGTGTAGTAACAGAGGATTTGTTAAAGCTCTATTCATTTATCTCAGCTGGAAATTTCTTTTTCACTGTTGTGTTGTTGTTGCTTCTGATAATACATTTTAGACATCAGTAATATAACAAAACCTACCTCAGACATCCAAATTTGTGAAAATAAAGAAACATGAGGCCATTTAAGTTTGCCTACCAGTTTAGAGTCATAAATGCTTTGACTGACAAGTTGAACAAAATGGTTTTCCCTGATCAGGCATGTAAAGAGTTTTTAACAAAGAAAAAAAATTCTCCCTGTTGCTGAAAACCTTCATTATTACTTAACAGAAATTTGGTCTATTGAGCAATGAGAGTTCTGTTATCCCATTGCATACCAGATGGCAGAATGTCCAAATCAGGAGTTCTCAGAGCTAAAAACTGTACTTGGTTTTCCTACTTGCAAGTTCTCATTTTTTGTCACTGAATCTTTTATATTTTTTTTATTTTATTTTTTTTATTTTTCCCACCACATCTGGTGACATGCTACTGTGCATGTCTCTTGTGCATATTGGAATCATCACACAGTTTATCCCACCAATCAAAACAAATTCCTACACATCTGACTATAATTGACTGCAGTCTTTTCTCTTCTGTACACTTGCAAATGAAATGAATGTACTGTTCTGAAATCAAATTACAGGAATTCAGATTCTCAGCATGATGTTCTGCTTCACTCAAGTCTCAAGTTCAAACTGTAAGTAAGTATCTTGTTATTTCAGAGGGAGAGACATGTTATGTAGCTCCACTGTTTAGGTGAAAGCAAATTACTGTGCAGCTTTCATGTAATTGTCTGAGCTTTACGCAACTGGGAGCTTTTGAAATTGTGTTGAAGTGGAGGAGAAAGAGAAAATAAAGACTCTCTCTTAAGCAAAATTATAAAAGATAAGTGTTATTAAAATTATCGAGTCCTGCTCCATACTTCTCACATGTTCTGAGTTTCTCTTGAGTTCATTAATTGTCTAATAAACATAGGCAAACATTGATATCAGGGTTAACATCAGGATACTTAAATGTTGACACAAGATCATGAAATGTCAAATAATTTTTTCTCTCATTCACAGCTCTGTCTTACTGATCCTACTGGCCAGCCAAAGGGATAGAGAAGAAATCTAGGTGCACAAGAACTGGAAGACACAGCTGGGTAGATACCTACTTACTTTTGATACTTAGGTGATTCAGGTGGAATGTGGACAAAATTACAAAAAGGAGGAGATGAACCAAAGTTTGGAAGAATAAGGCTTCAAAATCCTAAAGTTAAGACCAGTACAGACCCAAGACCTGGAAAAAAATGCTTTCATTCACTCGTCCACATATCATGGGGTTTACTATGTCTACAAATACCTGCTTCTGTCAAACTTACCAACAAATCCCCCCCAAAAAACAAGGAATAGTTCAGATTTAACATAGACAGACATATTAAATATCTGAAGGATAAATAAACAAATAAATAAAACTCTCTGAGGAATGAATTCAGAGAAAAGCAGGCTTGTGTTGCCACTGATTGACTGGAGCTACGGCTGTGATATCACATTATTAGTTTAATTACAAAATATTTCTAGAAGTGAAGATGTAGGCCCTGTAATGTTATAAAATTCACAGCAGTTGTTCCTGTACATTTACAGTTTAAAACTAAATACATGAAGAATGCAATGAGCTTAAAAAGAGTAGCAAGGTGACAGGCGATGTTGGGTTCATTTGAGAAAGATACTTTTGTAGGCAATTTACTGGGTCCTCTTGACTAAATCAACTGTAAGTTTTAAGATTTGTGGTTGTTAGCTAAAAAAAAAAAAGCAAATAACTACTTATCCCTGGCTTCTGCAGTTCTTATTTAAGTTCTGGGTGTCAGAGCAGAACTGGTTCTTGGAGAGGTGACTTATCCAACAAGGAAGTGACTCTTCTATTTTTCTTGCTTAATTTAATGAACTTCTGGTTTTAGCTGCAGACCTTCACTGAGGAAACTTCCATTTGATAAAATTGTTTGAGCTTCGTCCCTAAGGATCTGGTCACTGCAGCCATTTGCTGAGAAGTTTAATGGATGGAAAGACTCCTACATTCAGAATCTGCAGAATATTCCAAGTAGCTCTGATCTTATTTTCTTTTCATGCAACCTTCCACTGTCTGTAACATTTGGATATTTGAAGCCATTAAATATTTTTGCAGGTGGGGTAGGAAGAGCTCTAATTGAAGTCCAGTATTAGCTGGAAGTGATAGAAGGAACAATTCTCTAGATTACTAATTCTGATGTTAATGACCCAGATGTTAGTGGTAGCTGCCAGCTGGTAACACAATGGCCAAAAGCTTTTCATGAGTAGTCTAATGCTGATGAATAAATCCTTTGACCATAGCTAGCGTATCTGGTCTGTGTGATTTTTATGCTTTGTAACCTTATTACTTCAGCTTACACCTTAGTGGAGAAATTATGTAAACTGATAAGAGAAAAATGGATGTATTTTAGCTTTTCTGCTATTCTGTGGTTTCTACAAATCACCATTTTGCAGTATGTAACTCAGGATCTTAGATTTAAAAAAAAATCATATTTGTGCAAAGCTGCTGGGTTTGTGCAAAAGAAAAATTTTCCAAGTCTGTGTATTTTTTGTCACTGTGTCTAAAAAAATTATATATTTATCACCTGAAAACCACAAGAGAAACACTTTTTAATTATCAGAGAGTATTTTGTGAGTCTGATATTTCCAGATTATATAAAAGGATTTATAGCTGGTATATTCTGTGTCATTTCAGTTCTATATGTCAAGTTCAGAACCTTCTGCAGTGTCTTTGAATGCACAGAACTCCTTGTAAAACGAGAGGGACAAGAGTGCTTGACACTTTCTAGATATTCAGTGGCTTGCGAAACCTATGCACTTATACATGGCAATAGGTTTCCCATTGAATTCTGAAGAATTGGTTTTAGCATATTCATTTAGGCTTTTTCATATGTATTAGATTTTTTTCAAATAATGTATTTCATGAAGCAAAATGCATACATGGAGAAACAGTTATAGAAATGAGAACAAAATAGGAAGACAACCGCATACTTCTATGGTCCTTTTAATTTAGCTAGCATCATTACATACAGATGATCATGTGGTCAAAAGCAAAACATATGATTACAGACAATAAAAGAGAGGCCAAAACAGTTGTGGAGAAGAAGAGTTGCAATCTAGACAGGCTACCATAAACATCTAAAAATTCTACACTTAGTAGTCTACGCTAATATATTCTAATACACTTGCGTTTCACCTATGCCTGCAAAAAGCCAGTGTTGAATTCAGGCCTATATTAGCATTATGTGTGAGACTGAACAAATGCGGTCCTCCAATTTCAGGTCTGCTTTCCACATCCTGTTACATGGTAACAATTTCTCTGCAACACGTAGCTTAGATACATAGGAAAGATAATACCTACTGTGGTTCATCTTGAGTATCTCATTTTAACTAGGTGGGCTGTCTATGGGGCTTGGCCAACTAGCTCTTTCCCAGCAGATTTTACAACCTACAAATACTCACAAGCAAAGATCTACCTGCTATTTCTACCGAAAAAAAATTATAAATAGTAATTTAGTTCTGTTGCCTACTTGGCAATTCCTGTTTTTCATGTTTTTCTGTTTTCAGATTACTTCTCCTTTTTTTTAAGATTTTATCAAAACTGGCCAATAGTTTAGTTAAAACATAGACGAGACAAGAAAGGAATAGGAAGACACAAAGCTTGTCTTCTTATGAAATCAAACTGAAAATATGTGGAAAATCATTTGAATTGATATTGTCATAGTGCTGTAATCATAGTCTAAAAATGGTCATTCTGCCAGCTTGAATGCTGCATATCTCAACAAAATAATACTGCTTTGCATGGGGTTTACCTCATTCAATAGAATGTCAGCCGTGTGTACTATGGCATGATGCAATGGGCCTTTCTATTTGCCACTTTATCTTGTCACTAAGACTGCAGTGCATAACTATACATAAAAGAAACCACATGTGAAATCACAGTAGTAAAACTAAGAGTTTTGGATTTAGGATCATCTGTAGCTGGAACCAGCAGACTTGAAGCCTGTGAAAACTCCCTGCTCACTCCAGAATATTTACTATGTTGTAATGAGCTGTAACATGCTGAGTGAGCAGGAAAATCTGAATGTATGAGTAATATGCTGAACAGATTTTGAAGGAGAGGGTTGCCCTCTAACCAATATGTTTCGGGGGGGGTGGGAAGACTTGTAATCACATTTAAATTGCTGGTCTCAGCTCATATAAGGGAGAAATCAGTGACAAAATGCTGTCTTGCAGCTTTTCAACTTCTTAACACCCTGCTCGACCCAAAGTTGCACTTTGAGGTCTCTCCATGTCTAGAAAGTAACTACTTCAGATTGAGAAAATCATACACTAGAAGGACAGAAGGAATCCTCATAAGCACCTCATAAGAAATACTGAGAAAGATTAAATTTTAACTGCACTCCACAAAATCACTGCTAGCATTTGGTTAAAAGATAGCAGAAATTGCATCTCTACTTGTGAATCATAGCTGTAAATGCCCTCTGCTTGTCACTTTCTTTAGAAAGTGAATTTTTGAAAGAGGTGTTTCTGCTTTTCTTTCTTCCCTTACTCAAGTGCTCATATAACTCTCCTGGGATGAATGCTACTTCAAGTCAGGCTTTTTCCCAATCTTAGACATTTGCGTTTATAAGGTTTTGACAGAAGTTATGAAATTACAGTAGTCAACCAGCTGGCATTTACTGGAGAGAAATCTGTGGTCTGCTCAATTACTGAAAACAGAAGACCAAGTCATCTTGCCTCCCAGAAGAGAATTCTAAGCAGCCAACTGTTGAAACATGCTCTGCTCCTGCATGGCTTTTGTTCAAATGCAGATATAGTTTCCATTTTCTTTCCATACCTTTGCTTCCTGGCAATATCATACTACTGAATTCCTTAATGGTTGAAAGATTGTCAGCATTCAAGCAGTAAAGAGTTTTACAGGATATGTCTCCATACATTTGACCTATCTTCTTCAAAGCCCAAAGGAAGCAACTGCTTTCTGCTCATACTTTTTCTGATTAAATCTTTTTGGAGCATTGACTCTGAAAAAAGTAAAAAAAGAAAGGGAACATAGAAAAAAACTTCACCCAGAACTATTGAGATCCATTTGTACTACAATCTAACCATGTGTATCCTCAGTTTCATCCCTCAGTGTCTTTTGTCTAGTGTCAATTGTGTATCTGTCTTAGAAAGATGGCACATATATGCCATTAAAAATGAAATTATATAATGCACTTAGGCTGAAACCGTCCTACCAATAACTCAGCCCATGAGTTAAAATGGAGGGTAGAATGAGAACTCACATTTATCTAAGAAACAGAACAGTGATTTAACACTCCACTTCTGGACAAAATTTTTATTTTACCAACTATATTGAGAACTGTGCTTGCAGGTCAGAGGGCAGCACAAAGCTCTGACTGTAAAAGGATAAGGGACAAATTCTAACTTTGACGTTTTAAGTCCTTACTTTTGTCATTTTATGTCACAACCTTGACACTGCATCAGCTTAGTTTAAAAATAAGAGTCTGGAATGAGGAGTTACTATGTAGCCTATTAGTTTGCCTGAGTCACAGTCTTTTCTATTGCTTTCATGACTATTGGCTCCATGAAGAAGCAGCATGTAAGGCAAAACAAAGCATATTTTTTGTTCCTTTTCCATGAATTCCTGATTTCCCATCAAATATTCTTTGTTTCTCCATATTCTGGCTGTATATTTCATTGAAAAAGAAAACCTCTGAAGTAGAACATTTTCAGATTTAACGTAAGAGGAAAGATTTATTTCAAACTCAAATCAATGTATGCAGTAATTTTCTTTGTCTTTACTTTCTGTTATCAGAATTGCTTTTCATTTGTCTAGTGCTAGGAATTATTCCTGAATTAAAGAGATTTAAATAGAAGAAATTCTTAAGAAAACATTTGCTTTTTTCCTCTCCTAGGGAGTGACTTCTAACAAACACATAATTTTGTTAGTGGTAGTTAGCAAAGCAGAAGTGGATAAGTATCCTTTTCCTAATCACATTTTTTTTTAAAGTAAAAAATTGAAAGCCAATCCACAAAAGAAATAATCTCTCTCTGTATCGGTTTAAACTATGCTACTTTGACAAGGTTTGGGAAAGGTTTGGGAATTTGTTCATTTTTCATGTTGTATATTCCCTTATATGTCTTAATTTACATCATTAAACTGATTAAATCAGTCTGTAATGTTTCAACTGTAGACTTAGCTTAACTTTGTTATGCATTTAGAAAAACTGTTGCTCTGGAATTGGAGCCTTACCATGAAAGCATAGGTTTACATATCTGATAGCTGAACTGGAGAATCTTGTGGGAAGGGTAAGTAACAAGTAACTGTGTCTTCAATAACAAGGGTCAGAAGCAGTACTGAAACACTCCAGGGACTGAAGTAGCCTTGTGTTCTATAGACTTGAGTCTCATAATATTTAAGAGCACTTCATTGTGCTGAGACCTAAGCAGAAGCATAAAAGGATCATACAGATGTTGCCCTACGAAAATACTTGTAAGCAGTATTTCTGGACAATCTAGATACACAGATCCAGCCACAGATACTTGTTTTCCCTCTCCACCTGGCTGAAAAGATCTAGGAAATAAAAAAGTAATCTCTCACTGTCCTTAAAGGGCAGAGAATAGCAGCATTTAGTAGGAATTCTGGGAGAAAAATGACCTTGGGGCTTTTCCTTGCATGATGTTCCTAATACATAATTAAGACTTTATGTATAACAGAGAGGTTTGCTTTTTTTTAACCATCAAATGTGTTATGTTTGTATACATTTCCCTAGTTCCTTTTCAAATCATTACCAGTTAATTCTTGCACATTTACATCATTAGCGTAATTACACCTAATTGCCTGTTTTAGTATAAATACTTCTCCTTGCATAATTAGAATGTAATTATGACTCTAGTACATGATGTATAATCACATCATTACAATTTGTGGTGATGTCACAAAAATACCTAGAAACTCAAAATTCATCACACTTCAGTTACATGTTTTAAGTGACACTACAGTAAAGGCTGTCCTGAGTCCTCTCAAATAACCAAGCTATCAGCATAATTTCCATGAAGGATACTATGCAGGTGACTTATGCCTTCCCCAAAGGTAAGACAGTAAAGCATAATTAAAGTTTCCAGACAAATTTATACAGAGAAAATCAACACTATTTTGACTAAAAGCTTATGATGGAAAAACAGATGATACGCGCAGAAGCATCTAATTGCAAGTTTCAAAACACAGTATGTTAGTACATTCTAATGAATTTTTTTTTAATCATGTTACAATACTAGATTCAGCCTTGAACAAGAAATGGAGAAAAATGTTAAATATAATAATAGTGTAGTGACTTAGATCCTACTCAATTCCTTTATCCTTTGCAAAATAGAACTGAATATAACCTAAGGCGTTAAAGGTTTTAATGGTCTATCATAGAATTAAAAATCCAGTGCATCAGACAAACTCTGAATCGATATAGTCATAAATGAGTTGGCAATAAGCAAATCCATTCCACAGGTCCGGATAGCTCCATGGAGGGAAGCTAATTTCTCCAGCACACCAATCTTTCCAGGTAATTAAAGAGTGGACACATACAGGAGTCTATTGTAACAGAGTTTTGAGATATGTCCAACTGGACCTTTGTGTGGCTTACACATTGTTTATTGTAAAAGGTGTTTCACAGTAGTAAATGTAGGTGTTATGGTTGAAAAATATACATGCAAGAACAGGAGCTGGGGATCAAGGAAGAAACATGGGCTACTACACCTGCCACACAACTTTAGAGAGCTTATTTCAGGCTCCAATTCTGAAATAAAATGAAAACATGGCTGTATAACCAGACTGCCGTTGCGCATGTTCTTGTAGGGTGGGATGTGGAATTTCTCAATAACCTGTTGAAGGTGATCCCTAAGTATTCTTTGTGTTTCTGAAAATCTCTGATAACCAGCTGAAATCTATAAGTTCTGTTTTTTGATTAGTTGGACTAGGTAATATACAGCAGCTCTTATCTAGGGTGCACCTAGGGTACTGTTTCATGTCCTCAAGAAAAGTGCAGAGAAGTATTTTTGTTACTCCATAATCCTTTCTATATTGTTAAAGGCTGTATACATTTCAGACCAGTCCTAAGGTAGTTGAAGAGAACTGATAAAACCAGTAGAGACTGCTGAGCAAGTACTCATTGCCTGTCAAAATTAGATATGTCAGTTTGGGGAATTACAGACTTCTTACTTCATACACAATCCCTCTACTTTGATATATGTTTATTCCTACATTAATAATGTAGGAATCTATGTTGATCTATGTTTATTCCTACATGAATAATTCTAGATAAATGTGGGATAAGAATATGCAGCTGATAACTAGAGTGGAATACTGTTAGTTACAAGTGGAGCTGACAGAAACACATAAAATTAAAATGGACTGATGCTTCCCATTAAAAACTTTTGTATTAAATTGCTTATATCTCTGACAAGTTATGATTATATGTGTTGAAATTTCTGGTGGCAGGTGTTAGCTTCAGGCTTATTTTTTCCTTTTTTTTTTTAAGGTTTAATGATGGATCAATTGTTTCCAGATACAGGACTAGGGAGATTATATCAGAGTAAGTCTGACAAGTTTATACTTATGAAACTCTACCACCTTTTTTTGTGGATTATCCTTGATTGATAGGACTGTAAAGGATGAACCATCCAGTTGTCTTAAGTATCTGTCTAAATATGGTTAAGTCTGAGGTCCCTAAAAATTACACTCTGCATATTTATGATGACTGCTATACCTAGGCAGCCAAAGCCTCTGAGAGCAATTTCTGGGCTGGATCTGCAACACCTTTGTACAATTCCCATGAGCCAGTACTGTGAGCACTCTGCAGTTTACATGTTCTTATCTGTGCCAATCTGATGGAATATACAGATGTGTTCAGCTGTTATTAGACAACTTTAGAGGTTTATGTCAAAATCAGAAATTTTCTGCTCCTGAATTAAAGATGGTCAAAATATATGAAGTTCTACAAGCTTCATGCAGCTTCTCCAGAAAGATGTTTTGATTTTGGCCCCAGGTATACCTACCTCTGCTTAATTTCTTTTAATTGTGTTTGCAACAAAGCATTTCTGGAGATTTGACATGAAAAGTGGAATATACAAATTCAGTTCAAAAACATCCTAGCCCTCAAAGATATAAATGCATCTGGCATTTTTGGCATCTTAACAGATCTGACTTTCCTTATAGGGGAAGCATGTTTTAAACTGCTAAACTTAAAAAATGATGTGATATCATA
Organism: Pezoporus flaviventris; assembly: GCF_033815535.1. NCBI lineage: Eukaryota > Metazoa > Chordata > Aves > Psittaciformes > Psittacidae > Pezoporus > Pezoporus flaviventris. The sequence goes on from NW_026892603.1 coordinate 5,992,671, forward strand.
GAATCATAGAACAGTTAGGGTTGGAAAGGACCTTAAGATCATCTAGTTCCAATCCCCCTGACATGAACAAGTATGTTTCACACTAGACCATGCTGCCTAAGGCTCTGTCCAAACTGGCCTTGAACACTGCAAGGGATGGAGCATTTACAACTTCTTGGTATAACCTGTTCCAGTGCCTTACCACCCTCACAGTAAAGAACTTCCTCCTTATATCTAAACTTCCTGTGTTTAAGTTTGAACCCATTGCCGCTTGTCTGGCCCCTATAGTCCCTAATGAAAAGCCCTTCCCCAGCATCCTTACAGGCCCCCTTCAGATACTGGAAGGTCTCCACACAGCCTTCTCTTCTCCAGGCTGAACAGTCCCAACTTTCTCAGCTTGTCTTCATGCAGGAGATGCTCCATTCCAGGGAATGTTTTCCATAGACTTTTGACAGCCAGATCCACTGTAAGCTCTAGGAACTCTTGTGAATATTGTATTTTATTGAGTCAGAAAGTTGCCTCCATTTTCAGCTGGAGCTTTTTCAGAGCTAAAGTATCTCAAAGTGCTTTTTCCTGTGCCCTCTAAGTATTGTGTATGGTGTCTTTACACATTCTCACAGCTTGTAGCTTTTCATTGCTCATTTCAAATGACACCTCAAGTTTTACCATTTGAGTGGTGGGAGGGAAAAACTTGACCTTTGGCTCAAATGCATACAGTACAGCTGGAACAGTATTCAAAAGAACCTCCTCTGCCCTTTGGGGTCTACATGTTTCTTTTGCTTTATTGAACTCATGTTGTGACAATGTAATGAATTTCAGTCCAAGAAATGCCACAGACATCCTCACGGTCATCTGAGACTCCTACAGTGGATGAGCAGTGGTGCTGGTTCTGTCATTGTTTGAGCTGCTCAGGCAGAAAATGAAGAAAATTATGAGACTGTTGCTTCCAGACACAAGGAAAATTATGGTGAAAGCTGTAATCATTTGTTTTAATAAGAGAAAAAAGAAATTGAAACTTAAAAAAAACAACCACCTTCATTGTGAAAGCGTCTGATAGTAGTTTAAATTTTGCCATTTGATGTTACCTAGCTAATCATTATGGGCAGCTTAACTTCCTTAAGATTTTCTTTCCTCTCTTCATGTAGTCCTTTTACCCTTCCTAATTAGCCTGCACCTATGGAATATTTCTTCTTTATTCTAAATATTTTTTAAATACAGAATGCAATTTTTTTTAAAAAACATGTTCTCAAATCTTCTGAAAGGCATGCAAACTCCTTTTTTCCCCCAGTCTAGTCTGAAGGATAGTGAAGGTGCACTAGGAACTGGATACAAAGAAATCTTGAATAAATTTTAGCCAAAGAGTAACTTTCTGTTTATAATAGGCAGAACAGTATCATTCTAACTCTGCCAGAACGTGATACAATGGAAGCAGACAATGTCTATAATTTAATGATGAGCTTTTAACATTTATGAGGAATTGGCTACTGCTTGTGGTGTCAAGTCCCAAGTTCCTATGAAACAAAATAAAAGTGATACTTGAAAATATTCCTCAATATGAGATATCAAACAATTTTAGATTGGTTAAAAAATCTTATATCTATAAACTTGAATATTGCACTCTGATTTTGAGAAACAGTAATATAATGTAATAATGTCTTTTTCTTTAAACAAAATTCTTTGCTCCTAAATTTTAAATTTGAAAATACTAAATCTAACATGCTGCTGCAAAATATCTTATTTCTGAGTAATTAGTATTTTCTTAGTGTAGAGGATTTTATCATAAGTTTTTCCACTCAGCCCTGAATTAGATTGGTCAGTACTGATATACTGGCTCTTCTCACTGAAGGAGGATCTTACTTGGATCATGTAAAGTTCATGCAGTGACAGGAATGGCATATTTAATAGCTTATTTCCTGGTTGTTTCATCCTGTGTGATTGTGCTAACTCACAACAGAATTAATGTAATTTTATGCTTTTTTTTTCTGGAGAGGATTTTTCCTTTGTCTTATGTATTTAGTGTGTGTTTAGTCTGTTCTGTCTTTTCGTGAGTGCACCTATCACAGCTGCTTGTTACTTTGCTTATTCAGGAAATCTATTATCACAGACTGACAGATATGAATGGTTGGCCTAAATGATTTTTTTATAGTCTCATTTTAAAGGGAAGTCCTGCTTCTTAATCCTGAGAGCAGCACTGAACGAAGAAATGGAATTATTCATCTCCCTTTCTGTCAGCCAGTCTGAACAAACAGCTACAGAGATCCTTACTGCATAATCTTGCTGGATTCCCAGTATGAAACTCTGAGAAGCAGGTCACAACTCTTTCACTTATATTTAATCTTCACTAAAACCGAGGCTGACAGATTTTTTGATACTTCTTCATATCTTGTAATCAAAAGGTATCAGCTGCTGCCTTTATTCCCTTTCTCACTTCTGGTCAAAAAAATGCTATCCTCTTCTGTTGTTTATATATCCAATAATCCAAATGACTCTTCTCTTCCTTTTGTTATACCTACCACTGCCTTACAAAGAATTAGCAATGCATTTTGTCTGCTTAGCCTGCTTGTCCTTTTTAATTTGTTATGAATTTTGAGTAAGTTCTCTGCAAGACTTTACTTGGATGTTTCCCTGTGGAATACTTTTAATGTAAAAGATCATCAAATTCAGATTCATTAGCTATTCACTCACTGACCATAATGGATTCATTTGGTAAAAATCTGTCATTCTGACTTACATAAGAGAGTAACTATAGCTCATCTTAGTTAAACATTTATTAATTTGCAAACATGGTAAGTTGCTAGATTTTTCATAAAGTGAATCCACAATGCTTTTCTGATCTTCAGCTCACTGCATAGGCATATTATCTTTTGGACTAATTTTGAAAACACTAGTTAGTAACTTTTAATATGGTATTTTTAGAATGCAATTTGCTATCAATATTTTTTTATTCTTGCTCAACAGAAGCAGAAAGGTTTAACTTAACATATTCTAGTCAACAGCTGACAAAGCCTGAATCCCTACCTCTGAAATTCAGTTTTACATTTGTAATTCTATTAAACCTGTGGAAGAGTAAGCTTTGGGGGAGTGCTTAATAAGTTAGCATAATGAATGAAAGAATTACTATAAAAAGAAAGTAAATCTCCCCACCTAAAAAAGCTAAACAAAGTGTGAGAGAATATTTCTTTCTGAAATGGTTTAATTGCTTGAGGTTTGCATTGGGCTTTCTAGTGCTTTAATATCTTATATTTCTCCTTCCTTCCTTCGATTTTTCTCTCTTTCTCTCATTCTCTCTTTCTCTCTCTCTTTCTCTCTTTCTCTCTTCTCTCTTTCTCTTACACTCTTTTTTCTCTGTTTCCAGGTTTTAATTGATGGTAGGCTTGATGATAGTTCTGAATGACAAACTGTTATATTTTTCATCTAACGTCTCCTGAAAGTCCAGGATTTGTGCTGCAAGTACCATATTCCTTACTGCTCTTTAATAGCTTATGCGAATTACAGGTTGTCTTTGTAATAAAGTTTCTCCTTGCCAGTCACACTGCATCCTGACTGAAGAAATACTACAAGCTGATTCAATGCACATTTGCCTGTTCTTTCTAGGTCAGTTCAAGTAAGGAAGGAGATTTTCCAACTCAGTTACATTGTTAAAAAGTGATATCTGAAAATTACTAAGACTAAGGGGATAAAAGATCTTGTACAGAAACTTCTTTCTAACTCCACAGAGAGACCCTCTCATTGTGATACACAAAATAATCTCTGTTTTCTAAACAGAGTTTATGTTTCCACAGACCCCTGGAAGCACTTCTGTAAGTAACAGCAACTCAGGCTTCAAGAAATACTGTTTGTGAGAGAAAAGAGTGGAAACTATTCAATGAGGCAACAATTACTTAACCAAAAGATCAAGTAAATAACTTTTCTCTGGCAGAGAGATTAATTAATCAGGAGATTTACACGAACAGATTGGAATGGGAAAAGTGTGCCATAATATGGGACTGTAAAATGAAAATTCTTCCTCTCCAGTGGTAATGAGCCTTTTGTGGCACATTACTAAAAAGCGATCTATGCTTAAATGTAAGAAGCATGTCAGAGAAAGAAACAGTATTCAGTGAGGTATGAGAGGGAATGCATTTTTAGAAACAGATTCAGATAACCTGTGAGAGTATCCATTTTGTTAGAGAAACACAATTCCTCTGCTAAATTACTTTTAAGAGTGTAATAATGGGTTTTGCATGAGGATCTGATTTCGTATCCCAAGACTTGCTCACATAGGTCCAAAAATATTTGAAATGTGCATACTAATTATTCTTTCTTCTCCACAGACCCCAAAGCAGCAGTCATGGAGTTAACAGCGATGATATCTTTTTAGCCTCTGTGTCCCTCATATTGAGAAAACTATTATGAAATCTAATATCAAAAAAGATAGAAAAAACCTTGCCTAAGATGCCAAGACCTTGGAACAGCTAGGACTTAAAAACACGTCTCTCTCTTGACCACAGAATCATCCTTATTTATTAAGACCATGGAACTTACATGGTTGAACTGCCAAAGTAGACCAGAGAGAATAATTTTCTGCTGCAAAGAACCTCCATGATCCCTACCATGGTGATTACATTTTGAAGTGGAATGGGTCATTGGAGCCTAATCTTTTTCAAGAAAGGTGTGCAGTAGAACGGTACTGATTCATCAAGTCATACATTGAAAAAGGTGGGATTAAAGGAAAGATAAACTTCGGCATTATTTATGCGTAGAACTGTATATAATTAGAAAGAGTTAGTATGTTCAGTGGAAGGGGATAGGAATCCATTCAATTATACACTAGGTGGGAAAGCAGAGTCCCTTGGAACTAAATGTGATGAAAAAGGAGAGGTGGCCAATTCAGGTCTGAAAGTATTTCCCAGCTTCCCCAAAACTCAATCTAGCAATCCCTTCTGCAATATTTACATCTTCAGTGCTGGTATTTGATGTTAGTTTCAAATTCATGGACCTGGATCCTTATTTTGGTCATTTGAGGTATAAGGTTTTGCCCATATATGCTTTCCTTATTGTGTGGGACAAGTTCTATCTTCTATACAAAGTCAGTTTGAATGAATGAGCAATTTTCTCATCTCTTTCAGAAATTTTGGATAAATATGTTTTTAAAGAATTAATTTGGAAAAAGGATAGAAGGAGAACTATTAGTGAGTAGAAAAGTAAGAATGATGACTTCTGTGTTACTCTTTACTAACATATGGCATACGTTAATTATATTAATAATTTTTACAAATAATTTTTAAAAGGCTGTTTTTAAAAGTGGTTTTGTATTTCTTTTAGCAGTTCTGTTTCAGGCATTAACAATGCAACATATTATTCATGGTTTCATCAGCACATTAGGAAATATTCTACTGAAAATGTGAGAAACTCAGAAAATTACAAAGAATGCAGTACACTAAAGCTCTTGACTGAAGTTTTAGGTAGAATTGGTCTTTTTAAAGGTGCAGAAATATATCCTGCACAATAACAGTTAACGCAGAACAACAGCAAATCAGTTCTCCAACCATGTGTGCTTCCCTGTGCATTTTGATGTATTTCATTTGTGGACAAGAAGAAAAATAACCATATATTGCAATTAACCCTTTCTTTACACTTTACAGGCTACAGGTAGTAATAATATGACGTCATTATTTACCTATGCTAAAATGAAGCTAAAGGTTGGTAGAGGTAACCTGTGAAAGTACTTTTCCCTTTTCTAGAGGTTGTGTTACTCTCCATCCTTTTCTTTTTTGCCTTACTTTGCTTTTTTACCAATGTATTTAAATTTTATGATAAGTCTTGCAGTGAAAAAAATTATAAATAAGGCTGGAAGCAGGAAGGAATTTCAGGAATGGCAGACATAAAATATTCAATGTACATATTGTGGGGGTGTAGAGAAAAGCATAGCCTCATATTAAATATAAGATGGGACATGTAGAGAGCATTTCATCTGTTAACTTGCTGCAGGGTAGGATCAACTATATTTAAATTATTCCCAATAATTATCTGGCTAATGATAGTGATTCTAAAATCTCCCTAGGCAGCCTATATTACTGCTTATCTGTCCTTCCCATTAGGATATTTTTTTTTAATGTATAACTTAAACCTCCCTTGATAACATTTAAGCCCATTAAGTCTTGTTCTATGCATAGTAGACAACTTTGCAAAAATCTTCACTTATTCGAAGACTGCCATCTCCCATCAGTATTGTCCTCTCTAGACTAAACTCTAAGTTCTTAACATTTTCCTTTTACACTATGCATTCTGAGATTCTGAATATTGCTGTTTCTTCATTAATTCTTTTGTTTCTCTTCAATTGATTATGAGACTTACTGCCAAAATTTGAATGGAACTAGTCCAGCCTAGCACTTACTTACAATTGAAGAATTGCTTTGTGCGTCTTATAGAATAGCCTGTCATCAGAATTCAGAAGACTATGGGTACAGCTTGTACTTGACAGCTACTGAGATACACAGTACCCACTGCATTGTTTATCTGCAGATCAGCTGTATGCTATATTTGCAGTAAGTGAGATATGATTATCACAAAATACACTGTATCCTGCCAAATACCCATTAGCTTTTGCTTTCAGTGTAGTGGCTTAAGAACCTGGACTTCTGCATCCAAACCTGAAAACTGTTTTTTAAAGAATTACAAAAACCTTCATGAATCACAGTATAATATCTGCATTGCGAGTCAGATTTACTCATGCTCAGCCTGTTATTTCTTACTATCCTTGGATCCTGCTGTACAGGATTTTAGCCAGGTTATATTTTGCTGTTGGTTATTCTGACCTGACAAAATACTTCACTTGTTTTGCCCAGGTTCATATTATTTTTTGTAATGTCATGAATCCAGTCCTGTCTTCAAACAGGGTATTTATTCCTCCCATCTTACTGCTGTCTATTATCTAATAATAATGATAATAATAAGGTAATGTGCACACATTATAGATGTAATTGTTGAATAACATTAAACCTTGGACATACCCTTGCAGAAACCTACTGAGTGATCTTCCAATGCACCTTTGACAGTGAACCACTGTATTCTTTGAGTAGTATTTTTTAACATGTTTCTTCACCATTTAGGTAAACTTTTTTTCTAGGCTGTCTGTCAATTTCCCTATAAGAATGTCATAGAAAATTGTGCCTTCTAAATAAAAGAGAATTCTTACTAAAATCAAGAAATATAACTACTGCTTCATGATTTGTTACTCACTGGAAATGAAAATTAGTCCAATTTAGTCAACATGACTTCTTCCTGACAATTTTGCATTAGCTGTTACTTGTGCCTTTGTTTCTTTTACATTCATAACAACAGTTTGCATCGTGAGGTAGTCAAACATTTATTTTGAAACAGTTGTTCTTAGGCTGTTTCGTCTAAAATTCTCTAGTACAATTTTTGTGCTTTTTAACAATGGACTCAATGTTTCACTGATCCTCAGGTTGTTGTAATGTTAATTGTATGCCGCTAGTATTCAGAAATTTAACAAAAGCAAGTGCCAATATCTCCACCTAGGACAGGGTAATTCTGGTTATATGTACAAATTGGGGTATGAGAGGTTGAAGATGAACTCTGCGGGAAGAGGTATAGTGGTTGAGTTGATGGCAAGCTGAATATGAGTCAACAGTGTGCCCTGGCAGCCAAAAGGGCTAACCGTGTCCTGAAGTGCATCAAGCATAGCATAGCTTGCTTGGTCAAGGGAGATAATTGCCCCACTCTACACTGCACTGTTTTAGGGCCCCGCCTCAAGTACAGTGTGCAGCTTTGGGTGCTTCAATGTAACAATAGCATCAAAATTAGAGTGTGTCTAGATGAGAGCAACCAAGGTGGTGAAAGGTCTTAAGGGCAAGACTGCAGAGAAAGGCTGAGGTCACTTAGCTTCTTCAGCTTGGAGAAGGCTGAGAGATGACCTCATCACAAAGTCTACAACTTGCTCAAGGGGTGCAGCAAAGGGGAGGTGCTGATCTACTCTCCTTGGTAATCCGTGATAGTGGATGAGGAAATGGAATGAAGCTGCTTCAGTGAAAGTTCGAATTGGACACTAGGAAAAAAATCTTCACTGAGAGGATAGCTGGTCACTGGAACAAGTTTCCTCAGGAAGTAGTCATGGCACCAAGCCTGTTAGAGTTCAAGGGGTGTCTGGACAATGTTTAGTCATATGGTTTATTTTTAGGTGGCTCCACGAAGAGCAGGGAGTTGGAGTCAATAATCTTTATGGATCCCTTTCAACTTTAGGTATTATGATTCTATGAAATAATTAGTGAAGGTCCTGAGACAGACAGCATTCTAAACAGCTCAGTATAAATTTCTTAGAACCTCAGAACTCTGCAACCAGAAAACGTACTGCGATTTATTCTGTTTCCAAGTCTCTGTTGTTGCTATTAACCAATAATCTCTATATTGCAGGCAACTGTGAAGCAGTAAAGCATTAAACATTTCAGTTTCCCTGGTTCAGTAAAGGATAAGATCTTACCATAGTTTTCCTCCATCCATTAAATATCTTATACAGTGATTCTTCCATGCCATTTGTGTTACTTGCTAAATATAAATCCTTTCTCCCTTGTATTTTATGATTTTGATTCCAGGCTTTTCTTTCATATTCATTCCAACTACTTTTTTCTCTGGTGTTCACCTTCTACATGCTTGCCTCTTTATTCAGCAAATCAGAGTTCCTGTGCACAGGTATAATATATTGTTCACATAAAAAAATTAAACTAAAGAAAACAAAAGTAGGATGATATCTTCCAAATTCCCTTTAAAAATTTACATAAGCAATATAAAATCATCTTCTCTATTTTCAAGTATCTGCAGAAGACAGAAAAACTCTGAAGGTAGAAATATAATACTTTTATTGTATATAATTGTACCCATTAGGTCAAAGATATATGAAGAAGACAGATGTTGAGATTAGAGTTCTAAATTAACTTCCTTCAGGTTAAAGAAGAAACTTACATTTAAACACATACTATGGGTAGATAAGGTGCTGTTGAGAAAACACAAATGTTGAAGCTTATAGAAGGTAAAAAATGAGGACAAGTGGCTTGGGAAGAACACAGGGACATTGTCTGCGAAGCTAGGGATCAGATCAGAAAATCTTGAGCACCTCTCATATGATGACAGGCTGAGAAAGTGGGGGCTGTTCAGCCTGAAGAAGAGAAGGGACTGTAGTGATAGGACAAGCAGTAATGGGTTTAAACTTAAAGAGGGGATGTTCAGTTTAGGTATAAGGAAGAAGTTCTTTACTGTGAGTGGGAGTGGTGAGGCACTGGAATGGGTTGCCCAAAGAAGTGGTGAATGCTCTATCCCTGGCAGTGTTCAAGGCCAGGTTGAACAGGCCCTTGGTCTAGTGTGAGATATCTCTGCCCATGGCGGGGGGTTGGAACTAACTGATCTTAAGGTCCTTTCCAACCCTAAACATTCTGTGATTCTATATGCTCATATTTTTCAAAGACCTTCAGTATTTATAAGGAGCCAGGTTTCGTAACTCAGAATGTGAGCAGCTCCAGAAAAACCTAATTATTTCAAATTCTAGGTCTGGGACCAATATAGTGTAAGGCATTGTTAGTTATACAACGACATACTATCAATGTAATGGTGCTGAAAGGTGCTGCTATTTCAAAGCAAATAAAACTGTTAGGTTTTTAGAAATGCAGATGATTCCTGCTGTGCTGTGAATAGAATTTGATCCAATAAACTCAAAATAGGAAACTTATGGATTGATATGAGGCTATATCATCATTTCACTTTTCTTTCTAAACCAAAGTAAGACTCTTAATAGAGATTTTTAGGTTCAGAAGGCAAAATAGATATTCTTCAATTATATCCTATAGGAGTTGTCTTTCCACATGTCACATATGTAATGAATGCAAGGTTCAATAGGAAGCCACATTTTTTTCTTTTATTAACTAGCTCTAATAATTAAATAAGGGCCACATTTTCATACAGTGACATATTTGAAATCAGTACCTTAGTTATACTAATGGGTACTTAAAAAGCTTTGGATTTTATATCAGAAAGTTAAATTATTGGAATTTTTTATTAGCTGTGAGGATTTTGGGGAGAAAAGAAAAATCAGAGGAATAAACTAGAGTGGTTTCAGAAAACAGGTCCCATGAGAAAACATTTTTTCCTTAAAGAAATCTTGAATGTCAGCAAATACTAAATGTCTGTCTCAGAGAAATCAGATGCCTGGCACAGTTTGAATGGGAAATTTCTATTATCTCAGAAAATGCCTGCATTCACTATTTGCTCAGGTGATACGCCATCTGCTTGAAACCCATATTATCCAGCAGTTTTTTACTCTTTTCTCCTTCCAGTCTTAGAACCTACCTGCAAAACATATTAGAACCATGGTTTTGACCTACCCAGTACATTTGGTAAGACTCTTTTACTTCTTTCCAAGATTTCCTAGACAGAAATGCATATTCATGTACTATTCAGCACATACTCAAAGATTCTGTAGTGTTGAAGATGTATTTAAGTGTCTTTTACTTAAAATGCACATGCTTGGACAGCAAATTTGTTGAAACAGAGATTCACAATGGTACTAGTTAATGGATTCAAAAAGGTAACATCAAAGAGAGGGAAAAAACAAAACTAAAATGAGATCCCACTGAGGATCAATTTACTGTACTTTTAATGCTTGCAAATATGTCTTTACTCCTACAGAAAAGCATTTTTTAGCATCTGTTATGTAAATGGTACCTGCTGCTGTCTGCACACCTGCCTCAAAAGCTACTTTCAAAAGTTCTTTTTTTAAGACTCTGTGCCCTGATGCATTCAAAAGCTTATGGGTAGAAAGGACTGTAGCTTATATAAGCAGATCCAATAAATTGCTGTAAGTTCAATAAGTCTTTTAACATTCCAATAAAAAATGCAAAAGTTATTGTCCATCCAGTTACAATGATGCTAACATTTATACACTGTATCGTCTAATTATTACAGAAAAATCCTGTTAATTATGCAGCTAAGTTCACTGTACATAAATTTCCTGGCACCTAAACCTTTTTCTTAGTTCTGATGCTCCACCTCCTCAAATATTCTCTGTATCTAAAAGTCAGCATCTGAAATCTTCCTCAAGAAGAATGAGCAAGGCAGTTTTAGAAAAAAAAAAAAAAAGGAGACAAAAGTCAGTCCCAGGAAATTCAACTGTTTTCCAAATAGAAGCAAAGCTAGAAAGGCAGCTTCTCTTTCCAGAACTATAACATCTAAGAAAAACCTCTTGGTTTTCTTTTTGATGTGTTTCTGTGTTACAAATGTGGAGCCCTGCAGCTGGATGTCTCAATATTTTGTGATTCTCTTTTGATGAACTAGAAATTTCCCCCAGTAAACTTTTGGATCTCACCCTATTGGTGTTTTGCAAAGATTTGAAATTTAATTGTCTCTGCCGCAAAAATGTTGCTCAGAACCTCATTGTGAAGTTTAACATATGTGTGCCTGAAGAGTTTGCTTGCTATTATCTGCTATCTTTATACAATGCAGGACCATTGTTAGAGCTGCAACAAGTTATTTGAAAGCAAACTTCAAGGCCTCTAGGTTATCTCAAATACAAGTTATTGGATTAGGAAGGAAATAGGCCCACTCATATCTGAAATACATATTTCCACAGAATATTGTTTAGATAGTGTATTTTATTTAGAGATGCTACAAAACACCTAATTTGGCATTGCTGAGTATACAGAAACTGCTACCTTCAAGTGGAACTAAAATGTCAGTGTTAGTCGTACCAAGCTTCCTCACTTTTCTTTCCCTGAGAGCATTTTTAAAAGAACTAGATCTGTATTTTTTGCCTGTTGTAGGGTAGGAAGTCATTTACTATAGCTATAAAATGTGTTATAACAGGTACTTCTAGTTTTCTTAGGTACTGCCAAGTTCTTATGGCCAATTTTATTTATTTCTTTTTTCAATCTCTTATATTGCACTGTCTATGTACTGAAAGGCTTTGGCCCATTCATGTAACCACAAGCAGTGGTAAAAAGAGTTTTAGTCTGCTGATTCTGCTGCAGTTTAAAAGAATGTCCCAGAAATATGGTCTCAGTTGTGAAGACAGTGTTCTCACAGGAAAATGCATAATTGGTACATAAACTCTGAATAATCCTGAAAGATACAGCAAAGACATGAGAGGCATAAAGAAGCTTAAGCAAGATAAGAAGAAGCTGGAATTCACTTTGTTAATGAGAACTGTGGACTGTTGGCAAGCTTTTGAGGTCAAGTTCTCACACCTATTCTTAACCAATTATATGTTAGTCACTAAGGGTCTTCAAGACATGTATCCAATCATAATATGCCAAATCACTGTAACTGCATGTAAGAAATAGTATATAAGGAGTTAAGACTTTGTAATAAATTTGGCAATCGCTTGATCACATTGATTGTCTCTGCATTGTCCTTGACTCCTGCATCAACAAGTGGCGCCCGAACAGGGACCCTCCGATCGGTAACTCGACGAAGATGAGTTTGAAAGCCCGACGAAAAGGAGGGGGCGGAGAGCCGGCCGAAATTCAGCGCTGCCCCAGCTCTGGGAAGTCAGACATCTGCAAAACTTTGGGAATCTTGCCCTGATCAGGTGAGTGGCCAGGGAGGAGATGGGGCACTTGTTATCCAAAGAGGAACAGGCGGTGGTGAAGCTCCTCCAATACATTCTCTCTAAGAGAGTACTGCAATATGATAGTGCCGCCTTACAGAGGCTGTTAAAGTGGTCCTGTGATTGCAAGGTTAGTAAAGGGACCAAAGGTGCACAGAAACACTCTACACTTTGGAGATTGGTGTTTGAGACTTCGAAAGAGATGATATTGGAAAGGGCGGCGGTAGCTTCTGTATTTGCTGCCACAGCTCCAAAAGGGGCTGTCTCCCCTAACCCCCATCATAGTGCTGCGGCTATGACTTTTGCACCTCCTGTGGTACCTGGAATGGCACTGAAAAAATCAACTCCCCGAGCCAATGAAAGCAAGAGCCAGGTCCGCAGATGGCCACATACCGAACAAGACACCTGACAAGAAAGACATAGCTGCGAACAGCAGAGACCCTGAGTTCGACCCAGGATCAGACTCCGAGTCCCCTGAATCCGAGCCAGATTTATATCCTCTGCTTCCAGACTCTGACCCTTCGTCTCCCGGGTCGGTCTGCTCGGCTCATCAGCAACTACCCACTGGCCTTGGAGACGCTCAGCTGCAACAGTTGATGAAAAAGCTTGAAGCCCTCAAGACTCAGACTGACACATCTCTATCGGTGCCACCACCTTATCCTCCGCAAAACTGCTTCCTTAAAGAAGGCAACCAGGGCAGGGGCTGGGAGAGGTATCGGGGGGCACAAATCCTGCGCACTGTTGGCATGGGTTAATCAAAGATGCAATTATTACTGGTGAATTTTCTGCAATGGGCCTCTCTGCATATCCTGTGTTTACTACACAGCAGGGGGGTAAAGAGTGGGAAGCTTTTGATCTCAAAATAGTTAAGGAGGCCCGACAAGCGGTGACCACATATGGGTTAAAATCCTTTTATACTCAAGCTGTATATGTTATGATTTTTTTGTGCTATTGACAGGAGACTTTAATGACTCCCCTGCTATAATACATGGTCAGGCATTAGGTTTAGGTTATATAACTAAAACTCCGGGTATTCTGGTCCAGTACAAGGATTTGGAAACCGGCATTTGGAAAGGTCCTGTGGAAGTAAAACTAACAGGTTGAGGCTATATGTGTGTAAATTACAGATTCTGGTCTGCAGTGGGTGCCAGCTAGATGGGTGAAACCCTGGAAAGAGTCAGCATCACCCCAGGACACCCCCCTTGTCAGTGATTGAATGAATTGGAATTTGAGCTCAGGACATCCGTTTTATGGATGTTTTCAGCCTCTCTTAAAGTGAAGCGAGCAACCCTTTTTTACGTTCCCCGAACCTCCAGGGAAGCGAGATCAGCGCAGGATACAGATGTATTGTGTGATTTTCTGGTGGTGGGAAGGTCTCTCTTATGCTCTTATCAGGGGTATTGGGCATACTGTGATGGACCATGGACTTGGGATCCCTTATAAAACTCATTTAATACAGTTTCTCTGTGATACTCATGTACTAGAAGTTGGTAAATATAAGTATGTCCAGGTTTCTGTTGACCTTTGGAGACCTTTATAGATATTGCTGGCCACTTCTTCCAACATAGGCTGGCCACCTGTGTCGGAATGAGTGTGCATTTTGGTCCGTATAAAAGCCCAAGCCTCATACGATGTGGGGGAGTCAGAGCCTCTGTGGGGACGCCTGCTAAGGATGAGCCTGCTGCCTCGCACTGCAATGATGCTTCTCGGAGCTGGTTTCCTGTTAGTCTCCACAGCGTCCTTGTGCCACGTTCTGTGCGTGGGACTGTGTAGTATGAGTAATGATTGTCTGGATTTTGTGCTTCAAATATTGTAGTTGTGTGGAGTGTGCTTGTGGGATCCCATACGTGTGTGTGTGTGTGTGTTGCGGGCAGACGGTGTTCTGTGTATTTTTTGTTGTTGGGTTCATGTAAAAGTTTTTAATTGGTAGCAGTTTAACATTTTGGGCAAGAAAGGGCTAATGCAAAAGTGTGGTTGCAGGCAGGTATTTATGGTTGCTGCTGAAGCAGGCAGACAGCTGTAGCTGCTGCCAAGCAGGAGAGCTTTTATAGCTGCTGCTGAGCAGGCTGGCATTTGTAGCTGTGCAAAGCAGGGTGAGTGACTTTGGGGAAAAAAAAAAAAAAAAGCGCCAAGAAAACCTGACCTCCGATTCAGCTCCCGGTGCTCTACCGGTGGAACGGCCAAGGTGGACACCAGAGCCGAGGAGTGAAGAAAGAAAAAAAAAAAAAACAGAAAAAACCAAACCAACAAAACAAGCCAACAACAACAACAAAAAAAACAAAACCCAACCCCTCAATCTATTGAGGTATTGAGGCAGTTTGTAGAGACACCACAGACAAAGCCTAAAGAGCACCCGCAACACAGTGAGTGCATGGTAGGAGCCTTGCTTAGTATGTTTAAGGTAACCTGGGGGTGAATCCAAGACTTGGAGGAATAGATAGATTGGTTGAAATAAGAACTGCTAACTGAAAAAGCAAGAGGGGTAGTGCAACCACAAGCTTTATGAGCCGTCACCTAAGCAGCATCAGGGTGGCAGAAAAAAAAAAAAAAGAAGAAAAGAGGCAATGATGCAGGAAACTCCTTGGCTGTTAACAACTTGCAGTTTAACCTGTCTGCTTCTCAACAACTGATAACCTGGGGGGGGGGGGGGGGGGGTATATTTGTGTCCTCCTGCCTACAGGTCCATGGCGACTGCCTGCAAAGTTTGTCAAGCCTTGCCATGAGCTGGACAGACGAATGGATAAACCTGATGCCTCAGCTGCAGGAGCTGACCATGAATACCCCAAGCAGAATGAGATAGAGGAAGAGAAAAACGAATGATTGCAAAACATCACTTGGGGGCAACTGAAAAGTAACATCCTGAATATGTGTGCTTGTAAAGTGGCTATTATTAGAGGCTGTGATTTTGTGTATAAAACCACCTGTATTTACTAGCCAGTTGCTAATGAGGAACTACACCTTGTACTGTATGGATTTGTCACTTGTAAAAGAGATGTTAGAGTACGGGAATTTGCAGTAGCTGCTAGAAAATGCTAAGGCAAAAGCTGGAAAGATTCTAATACAATGGTAGTGTTATAAAGCAGGTGATGGAACAAATTAAGAGGGTGGGAGAATTCCACTGGTAAGAAATTTCTTTGGCTAGTCCCTCGCTGCCATCAGCACCTTCAACATGCTGCTGCACCCTGTAATAGTTACTCTGCTAATGTAAATTTGTGTGTGTGCCTTGCTGTAGTAGCCACTTGTTACTGGATGAAGCAGGTGAAACTGTGCATTGACAACAAGGTGCAAGGACTGAGGCTGACAAAATGCCTGCTACCACAGTCAAGGGCAATACTGTGTTGGCCTCTGTGTTTGCCACCAAGAAGAACCTTTAGCTCTGCTGTTGGCTGCAACCTGACAGGCGTGGAGCGGTGGGACACATGCCATGCCAGACCTTGATGGGAAGGATGGCCTCCCCTGTTATCAGAGAGCCATACAGCAGAAAAAAGGGGCAGGCCCAGCAGCCTGTAGTTGGCATATGTTGGAGATATAATCTAGCCCAAATCCCCTGCTCAAGTAGGGTCACCCAAACCATATATAAAACAAAAACGGGGAGATGTGGAGACAGTGTTCTCACAGGAGAATGCATAACTGGGACATAAACTCCGAATAATCCTGAAAGATACAGCAAGGCCATGAGAGGCCCAAAGAAGCTTAAGCAAGCAAGATAAGAAGAAGCTGGAATTCACTGAGGTAATGAGAACTGTGGACTGTTGGCAAGCTTTCGAGGTCAAGTTCTCACACCTATGCTTAACCAATTATATGTTAGTCACTAAGGGTCTTCAAGACATGTATCCAATCATAATATGCCAAATCACTGTAACTGCATGTAAGAAATAGTATATAAGGAGTTAAGGCTTTGTAATAAATTTGGCAATCACTTGATCACATTGATCGTCTCTGCGCTGTCCATGACTCTCGCATCAACACCCAATCAGCAGAAACCAGCTCTTTATTACTCTTTTCATGCACTTCCACACACATGCCTGTGCACAAACACAAACACATTCCTTCTTTCCTCTGTTGCAGGTAGGTATTTAAGATGTGTAAACACCCATCTCCCTATACAAATTTTAGTAAGGATAAGTGTCAGGATCCTCTTGCCCATTATTCTACCTGGGAGTCTTCTCATGTGTATCTGTCTCATTTGAGAGTATTACCTTTACAGGTCCTCATTACCCAGTGGTTTTCAGACTGAGTCATGAGAGATGAGGAGCAGTTGCCCACATCATTGCTGGATCTCATTTGGAATTAATACTCATTTGCAAGCTGAGGGCAGCTGCCTTCTGCATGGTATGAATTTGCTTGTACTCTATGCTTTGTTCTGTTATTCAGTTGGCTATGCTTTTAAAACCTTCTTACCCATATGGCGCTATCTTTTAATAATACATCAATGTGCCTTACTCTAATGATTTACCAGGCTTATGAATCATTTGAAACACTGTTCAGGCTGATGATGTATTTGAGTAATACATCAGTACAAGATGCTGCTGAGATGATATATTACTCTAAAGATGGCGCTGTATAGAAGGGAAACCTGGAGTATAGTCACTTGTGTACTGTACTCATTTTTAAAAGGAGCTGCCACTAATGGAGCTACTTTTACTTCTTGATTGCATGGCAGCCTTTCTTTGCCAGGAGAGAGGTTCTTTGAGATTCTCAGACCCTGTTACAGTTTGATTTATAAAAAATTCTGGGGTTTAGTTGTTCGGTTTAAAAAAAAAAAATAAATAAATCTGGTTTGATATTTTATTTTTTTTTAACTTATAAAGTAATTATAATTTGGGTTAGACAAAAAAGAATATAAAATATATGTCAAAAGTGAAGGAACATGGATAAATATAGAATGGAGAATCTTCAGTGTTTATGCTAATGAAAAAGTTATGGAGAATCTTCAGTGTTTATGCTAATGAAAAAGTTAATCAAAACCAAAAAAGTGAGCTGTGATGAAATCTTGCATGAATACCCAGTAGATAATGGAGCATCGTCTAAGCTAAAAAATATTCTAAGGTCTCTATATCAGAACTTTAATTTTTATTCCAGAGAGTAAACAAAATAACGAAACTAGTAGTACAGATGTTAAATAATTGTGTCTTAGTTTCATAACAATTGAAAAATTAAAACAAAGCAAAGCAATATTATTTTCTCAAATTGGAAAAAAATAAAATATTTTAAGTAAAAAAGGAAAACCAACCCCAAACCAGTTTGAATGAACTTTTATATTTTGGGTTCATCCAAACTAGTATTTTTGTAGTTTTTGTAGAGGTTTTCTTATGGTGTTTAAACTTTGATGTAGGTAAATATTAGATTCAAATTAACAACAAAATATTTCAACATAAATGGAAAAAACTGTTTTAAAAACCGTTGGAAATAATTTCATGAGTTCAAAATTTTACTTTTTTTTCAAATTAAGGTAGACTCTTCTTTTAAGTAATGCGGGAAATGTTTTGTTCAGAAATGCAGCCAGATCTGTATATCTCATTCTCCAAAGAAAACTGAATGGCTTATTGCAAGTTTCGTGAAATAGGACTGGTTAGGAAAGTGCTGCTGCTTGTACTTCCATAGGGCAGACTACTCTGTGTTACAAAGTAGTAAAGAGAAAACTTACAAGAAAAATCACAAATTCCTACACTTATGATACATTGGACTAGATACTTGACTTTGATGAAACCCTACTCAAAAGCTATGCCTTTGAATGATGAGCCCTGCAGTTTGAGCAAATACCTGCATTTATCAAATGTGAAATGAACAAACGTAAAAGCAACTCTATTGAATTAATACAGATGAAATTATGGAAAGTGATGCAGGGATAAGAGCATCCCTGACAGTTTAAAATTTACAAATATGAAAATGTATAGATTTTATAGTGAAAGAAACTAGGTAACTTTGGGAAAAAAAGAAAGTAAGAAGATACAGTAACATAAAGAAACATGAAAGCCACAAGAAATTAACAAAGTTAATTTAAATTACTGTTTATTGTGACAAAAAAAATAAAAAAAGAAAAAAATAGAGTTTTCACTAGATTGCAGAATTTGGCTGAACAGGTTTTTTAAGATTTTGATTCTGGCTTACCATTGAGAGAGATCTCCAACTCTAATTTATTTAGAAGAAAGATGTGAAAACTAATCATTTGTAGTTCACACTGTTTTTATGTATGTTTCTAAATATTTTTACTTTTTTGTAGGTTTTTTTTTTCCAGAAAGGAATTACGAAGAAGATCAAAGAAGGGTATACTATGACCATTTTATTCTATTATGAGCCAAATCGGCTGAGCAATTCTTTGTGACAAGATGTACCAAAGATGGTACAAATGAAAGTGTTTTTCTGATGTGAACTGATCTCAAAGGTCAAAAATTGGACACATGTGTGTTCTAACACAGTCAAAAGGTGAAGTTTATTGCAACTGATACAACCCCAGCACAATAGGAGGTTACTGAGGTGTTTCTTTGCTATAGATTAATAAGTGGTTTTGATATATGGAAGTTAGTATAAGACATAAAAAGTTCAATTAATATGAGAAATGAAAAAAAATCATTCATAACCATTATTTTGATGACAGTTTTATCCAAAAAAGGCAAAGGGGTTTATTTGTCAAGCTTCTTGAATGTTTTAAAAACTAAGTTTTCATAAAATCAAATAAATCCATTTTTAGTACAAAAATTCTTATATGGGCATGAAAAATACAGCAGCAGTGTAGAAGGAAATATCTGAGCTTATAGGTGGGCTCCAAAATTCTGAGTAGCTGATAATATATATATTTTCCTTAGTAGTAAGCCAAAAAAGAATCAGTTCAAAGAATTAATATTAATCACTTAAGATAAAAAAAAATAAGTATATATATTTGATTGATTACAAGTAATAGTTGCTAGAGCAGATTATGATTAAATACCTTTTAGATGAATGGGTGGTAACCATAATTCTGTATGTAACATGTTCTAAGTTCTTTCTGCTCACTGTCCTGTTGCATCCATTCAGGACAGTGATATGGTTGGGGTTTCTTAAATACAGCCATAATGTAAACAAATAATAAATGAGCAACTCTTCCAGTTTTTATCGATAGCTTCCCTCACAATTAATATGTCTCTTGAAATATATAGGTAGAAAAATATGGGACATTCCATTTATGAGAGTATCAGGATATAATTAGGTAGCAAATGAATTACTGAAACCCTATTGGATCTTTATTGATGTCTGTGCAAAAGCCAGTAATAATGATACTGGATCCATCTTTAGCAGCTGTCAACTTACTATATTTCAATCAGAAATAACAGTTGAACCAACACCTAACATTATATCAGTGGAGTGAGATTCTGTGGGAGAGCTACAAATGCAAACAAGCAAGAGAATTTATGAACTGAATGAAGCAATTATCTCTACTGAGAACAGTGGCATTAAGGAACCAATGACTTCACATACTTGATTTTATGTAGCTTCCACTGCATTGCTTCAGGAAAAGTAATCTTGTTTCACATTGAAGACAATGAGGCAATTTTTTCCTAACATTCTACATAAAACTATAAAACTTGTGATTATAATATTTGTGGTTCCTTAAGCAATCAATTTAGCTTATGCAATCTGAGCAACAAGATGCTTAATAAGAAGCAGAAATTCTGGTTTAAGCACTAATTATTCAATAATATATTGTAGAGAACTGATTTAATTGGATGCATTAGATGTACTTTGTAGGACATTACAAGTACTGGCATTTAATAAGATTCCTTAAAGAGACAATGTATGCATCTTTAAATTCACTCACATCCTTTACTCATTGGCAATATTTCTAGCACATATTTTTATATAACAATGAGTATATGAAAGGTAAAAACTGTTTCAGAAGAATAAAGGCATGCTTTCTCAACAGAGCAAAATAATTAGATTAGCTTATTAAATATAGAGATTTGAGGAGGAGAAAATACGTATGTATCCCACTCTGTATTGCTAGAGTGAAACATGCCTTTTGAGAGGTGCCCACACATACTGAATAATAACATCATTACAAAAAATAGTGCTGTTACATCCAGGGTGAACTACAGAAATAAGAGAGATAATGGTTTCCATGAGAAGGAATACTGTTCTTCAGACCATCTGATTTTGCTAAGAAAAACAAACAAAATATCGTCGAAGAATCAAAGGTGAAGATGGATGCATGTAGCTGATAGCTCTAGAAGCCACACACACCAGTGGCTGGACATACAGGAATCCAAAATATGCTCATGCATAGCCTAGTTTACATAGCTACTGTAAGCACTGATGGGTGCTGTCCACAAATGGCCAGGAAATCTACAAAGTCCTTCACAGGAAAATAGCAACATATTTTCTTACCTGTATTATTTCTATTAAGCAAAATCCACCTATTGTTAGGTCTCTTCAAGAGCAATACTGAACACTGTAAAGATTTGATTTGCTCTCAAATTTTATGGAGAAACTATGGGCTAACCATCATGTCATATAAATTACTAAAGTGCCTTTGATTGAGTGTGGGATCTACAAAGGTTGTCAGAAGCAGGATGATTTTTCCTAACGCTTGACCTTGGCCTTAGAAAACATAAATCAGGATTGGTAATATGATTGCTCTGTTAAAGGTCTGACATTTATTTTTTTGTACAATGAGAAAATATCAATAAACAAAAAGTTTAAAGGTGATATTTGTTGTTGAATTTAGACAAGTTTATAAAAATGACGCTAGAAGGTGCTCATATGGTTTTTAGAGGTGTGCTCTTTTGCAGTAATTAATCAATCTGCGTGTCCGTTGTTTGGATACGTGCACACATGCATGTGTACATATTGTGAAAAATACACATTTTCCAAGCAGTTTCATTGCTTTTAGTTTTGTTCATCATTTAAGTTTCTCCCTAAGTGCACTAATTTTGCAGTTTCCAGAAGGGCATTTCACTTAATTTCCTTTTGGATTAGTTGGTGCTTTGGGTCTGAATTTAAAGTTTAAAGGAACTATTTGATTTTAATAACTTTTATGTGGAGTGCTCCATTGAGTTTGGATTTTAGCACATAGAACTATTTTTCCATAAGGTGATTTTTAGTAAATCCCTGTGTGCAAAAGAAAGATAAACACACATCAGTGAGTTTGTTATTGCAATTAAATTATTGGATTTTTACATTTGAATATATTTTGAACACTGAAAAGCATGAAGAGACTGTTTTCTCATGTTGGTCATAGACACTTTTCTAACACTCTAAAACTTGAAAAAAGCCTGTCTGTTTTCTTCAGTCTTGGAGAATATTAAAATGGAATGGTTTTCTGAATATACACAGTCAGTTCAGGAAAGCAATGCTTCTTTAAAGGCACTGTTAAACCAAACCCTTAAATAGTAACAATCTCCTTAGATTCTACACTGTTAGATAAATAATTATTTATTTACTTGCTTACTTCAATAAAATTCCATATCCTGCTCAATCTTCCTGTCCTCACTAACTTTGCTTCCCTCAGTTCCATGTTTTAACAGCATTGGTAAGGTAAACTAAAATGTACGCTGGGATCTTGGTTTTGCATGATAGCTGAATTGTGCAATTCAGGAAAATTATGTCAAATCATATAATTTCTTTCAAGGTTAAGAGAATGGAATGAGGAAGAGAAAGATGCCAATATAATGAAGAGATTTAAGTTGTAACTGGCTGATGTTCAACTGTAACAGAACATATTTTGTGCAAGTCACTATTCACGGTGGGATATGCTACAGTTTTCTATAACAGTTTTTAATGCTACCTTTAAACTCAGTTTCTGGATTCATACCTTCCTTGATCCAGCATTATTTTCAGTCATTTTATATGACAGAGACATAAAACCGTATGTGGGTGGGGGAGATTTGAAGGAAATCTTTGTTGAAAAGTAAAGATTTTTCTTTCAAAACATCACTGCTTCTTTCAATGTCTTACACTTTGGCAGTTAGAAATCTGGTCTGAACTCTAACTTTGGTATTCTGAGGAATCTGGCAGTTATCTGGGAAGAACAGTTTGCTAAAAAAGAATATTTGGCTTTGGAAACAAGTTTTGTGCCACATAACAAGGAAGGGCAGTATTTGGCCTCTCATTCCCACCTTCTGGCTCTAGTCAATTCAGTTCATCATCTAGCTAAAACTCATAGAAGCTCCCTTCTCTTAAAGAACAAATATTACACCAAAATTATTAAAAGATAATTAAAACTATCTTTGCACTTCTTAAATAATGTAATCAAATGAAAATGAGCTACCATAATAATAATCTTCCCACAAAACCAATGGAAAAATTCCATTATCCACTTCAAAAGAAAAGATGACAATTGGAGGCATAGTGATGTAATATTTTTTAAAACAAAATGGGATAGTAGGTCTTGTGGACTCAGAAACTGACTTGTTTTGTCTGAACTGGTTCATAACTCCCAAGTGTTCTTTCAACATATTGGCAATAATCTCAGATATTTATGATAGTGGCCTATACATATCCTTTTATTCCATAAATTTAAAGGAGTTTTAAAGACACTTCTGTGGTAATTTCTGCTAATTTCTAAACAAAATTCACCTCTAAAATACAATACATCAGCTCTTTAAGAGTATATTGATACTAATTTTAAGAAAATCTGTACCTGGAGAAAATGAGAAAATTGTCTAACTACTATAGTTATTAATGCAATTCAATGTTAAGCAGGAGAAATACATTACACGAAACAAACCTTAAAATAAAGGGAGAATGAAATTTGAAGAAACAGATAAATAATGCAAATCAAGACCAATCTTACAAATCTTTAATTAAAAGAATATCTATTCCTGGTCTTATCTCTCAAAAATAAATAAAAGGTAAATAATATTGATTAGATTTGGTTTTCTTTGCAGGACCCTTTGCTAAGCAATTCTCTGATTTTTATATCTATCTGACGCAGACAGCTGCAAGCTTATTCAAAAATTAATATTGGAAGTTAGATCTAATGAAATTCTGCTTTTTGTTTATCTGATTTCCCACCCCAGGATACTGAGCTACACCTGAATTTCTCTAATTCCCAAATTTAATATAAAAAGGAAGATGAATTGGAAAACTGCTTTTATTTTTCATGTCCTTTTCCTTTTTATTTTTTTTCTTGACACAGCTACAAAGCGTTAAATTGTCCTGAACAACAGTAGAGGTGCTTGAGGCCTAGCATATTGTTCTATAACATATACTGGATCTCTTTGTCTTTCAATGGCACCCATGAGGCTGCAAAATGCCAAACAGCAGAGGATATATTTTTTTGGTAGCATCTGTCTTCTTGGCTGACTCCCCAGATAATATTGGCAGCTTTGTGTTTGCTTTCAGAGCTGTCATGTAGTTAAGTTCCTGATAGGTTGTTAGCATTATTGTGCCCTTTTAGATGTGATCCTTTGACTCACCCTTATTTCAGACACATTTTATCAGTAACTTAAAAAAAATTCCACACAAATACATTCGAGAGCACATGAGGGAGCAGCCCAAGTTGCTATTTGTATAAATGAAACATTTCTGTTTCTCAAAATAAAAATGTGAATGTGAAATGAGCCCATTTTTCATGCTATGTGGCTTTATTTTGACACTGGAAATGCAGTTTCAAAGTTTATCTGCAAAATCACAGATTGAAGCTGGCCCTATGTTGTTTACATCAAAGATTCAGGAAACAACATAAAGGAGAACCCCATGGTGGATCACAGGAAACCCACTATGTCAATGACATGTCCAATTTCTTCCAAGTTCATGCAGAATTGGATCAAAATCACACTTCAGTATCCTTTGGGCAAGGGCTTGGCATTTAGCTGCTGTCCTACTCAGGGTCCCTGTAAGGTCTGCTTTTCTGCTGAATCTGGAATAAATCCAGGCAGTGCCGCTTTGAAGGAAGCAAATTCACTGAGAGTCTGTGATCACATAGTAAACAAAAGAGTCTGTGAATGCCAGCATGCCAGAATGTTGTGGGAAAGAAACATATGGGTGGAAATGTTAATTCACTAATGTCAAAGTTTACTGCTTTGACATTTGCAGAACAAACTAATTCTCTTTTTAATGGCTGGTCATTCCAATTTCTATGTGTTTTATAGAATAGATACTCTCCCCCTGTTCATCCCCATCCTCTCCCTCAGTGTTAGAGGAATAGTTTCTTTACCAGAAATGGATTGGAGAAAACTAACAGAATAAAACAGCTTAATTAGCTTTCTTTCAGTCTTAGCTGTTTTTAAGAAATATGCTTAAGAAACACTAACAACTTTGTAATGGTCTCTCTCCTCATTTTAACACCTGAAATACAATTCTGACTTAGCTTTGGGAAAATTCATTCAACAGAAGGAAATCATTTCTCCTCTTCTAACTGCAGCAGTATACCAACCCTATATAAAAAACTTTTGGAGTTATAGAATCATAGAATAGAATCATAGAATAGTTAGGGTTAGAAAGGACCTTAAGATCATCTAGTTCCAAACCCCCTGCCATGGGCAGGGACACCTCACACTAAACCATGCCACCCAAGGTTCTGTCCAACCTGGCCTTGAACACTACCAGGGATGGAGCATTCACAACCACCCTTGGCAACCTATTCCAGTGCCTCTCCACCCTTACAGTAAAGAATTTCTTTCTTATATCCAATCTAAACTTCCCCTGTTTAAGTTTGAACCCATTACCCTTTGTCCTATCACTACAGTCCCTAATGAAGAGTCCCTCCCCAGCATCCCTATAGGCCCCCTTCAGATACTGGAAGGCTGCTATGAGGTCTCCATGCAGCCTTCTCTTCTCCAGGATGAACAGCCCCAACTTTCTCAGCCTGTCTTCATACGGGAGGTGCTCCAGTCCCCTGATCACCCTCGTGGCCCTCCTCTGGGCTTGTTCCAGCAGTAACATGTCCCTTTTATGTTGAGGACACCAGAACTGCACACAATACTCCAGGTGAGGTCTCAGAAGAGCAGAGTAGAAGGGCAGGATCACCTCCTTTGACCTGCTGGTCATGCTCCTTTTGATGCAGCCCAGGATACGGTTGGCTTTCTGGGCTGCGAGCACACACTGAAGCTGGCTCATGTTCATTTTCTCATGGACCAAGACCCCAAGTCCTTCTGTGCAGGGCTGCTCTGAATCTGTTCTTTGTCCAACCTGTACCTGTGCCTGCAGGTTCAAAACTTAATTTGAAATTTTGTTCTTAATATTTCTCTGTCCCAATCTATATATTTTAAGTAGATTGACTGATACCTTGTAAACTGGTAATTCAGTTGCTGCATTTGGTTTTTCACTGACTTTGTGTTCAGTGAATGTCAGGTGATACTTCATTTGTAACACAGAATAATGATTAGGTTCTTTAATTTTTTTCTTTTTTTTTTCTGTAGTTCTTTGGAAACCTGTCAGTAATTTACCTTACTAAACTTTACTTTGGTTTATGGCCTAATGTTTAACAAAATGAAGTGAAATAAATAATGGCATAGTCCATCAGACTGCACCTCTAGAATTTCTCTTATAGGTAAAATTGGAAAAATACAGCTCTGCATTTCACGTGTCAATGATACTGCTCTCAAGTAAAAATGACGCAAAAGCTGCTCCCTCACACATGAGACTCTGAAACACCTTAGCTTTTAATGTGAAGCATTTTGGGACTGACCTGTTTTCTGAAAGAAGACTTGCAAAGATTTCAGTCGATTCTCAGTCTACCTGCCTGCTATGATTTGAAATGACTTAGGTAAAATATTAAAGCAGTTTGTGACAGTCTAAAAAACCCCAACATTAAGACCAAGTGTTTATTCTTATAAACTTCCTAATCATCTGCAGATTAAAGTTGCTGAGATTATTTTGAGTAGTTACTGAAGTAACCACCATGAAACAAATATACCCCTGAAGAGAATGTGTTTATTAGATCATTAGCCAATTTTTATCAAAGATAACTTTACTGAAATCCAGTCAAACCTTCACTGTTTGACCCTTGAGAATAAAGAATATGAAAACATGGGTGAAGTTGTCCACGAATTGAAGTTTGAAGTCTTTAGTCTTACTTTGGAAGGGACACCTGCTTCTCTAAGCCTCTTCTATGAAGTCCTTAAATATAAACATCAAACCATCACCAAATTAACTAATAAATTATTTTGGGGCCAAAACCAGTGCTATTCAATGTCTACTTTGTGTCAGGTCTTCACCTACCAATTTAGAATGAAGTGAAATTATTGAGCACTAAAATGAAATCTCTTAGAATCATAGAATATTAGAATGGTTTGTGTTGGAAAGTACCTTAAGATCATCTGGTTTCAATCCCCCTGCCAAAGGCAGGGACACCTCCCACTAGATCAGGTTGCTTAAGGCTCTGTCCAGCCTTGCCTCTTGGAGCACTCATTTTGATTCATGTCCTAAAATAAGCCTGGAAACTTATTTCTTGGATGACCTGAAAAAAATCTACCTTCAAAACACCTTTCTGACAAAAGGAAAGGAATAGATGGAAAGAAGCTATCTCAGTGCCTTCTAGTTTTCAAGAGTAATATAAAGTAACCTTATGTATTTATCTATCTTTTTATTTAGTTTGAAGCCTATAACCTTTCAATCTGAATTTTGATTAATGTTTGCATTTGCATTCCTGTTTTAATTAAAGCACTAAACTATAAAGCATTACTTATTCTCACAAATTGCAACAGCTGATGCAAACCTAACTGCAGAGATATAAGAGTCTTCTTATCAGAGATAAGAAGAAGGTGGAATCCTTTTTTTCAGTGCCTCCCTGAAACTCTCATTCCTGAGTAGTAATTTAGGCTGGATTAACTAGAAAAAGGTTTAGCTCTCCTTTCATTTCCATCTTGTTTACCTTGTTTGTCCTCAGCAGATATTTGCAGTATCACTAGAGTTTCACCAGTGAAAAGTCAGTGTTATTGCTATGAATTCTCAGATGCCACAATATTTTCTTCTATTTAAAAAAAGTTCATTTATTTTACTGGCTGCAGTGACACAGCTACCTTTCATAAATGCTAACCTTTTAAGGAACCACCATCTTTGCATGTATATGTGTGCTATATAAAAGCAAACCACCAAATTCTAAGATTTAATTGATATATAAAGCTGCCAAGGATAATATTCTAAATGATGTATTTATCATTTGATGACTGATCATTTTTCATTTCACTTAGGAAACAAATTATATGCATAATGTCTTCTAACAACATTAAATATAACTTAGAAGTTCTGTAAAATGCTCAAGGGACAATTTGGGTATAAACTTTCCCAGATGCACTTCAGCAAAAAGGACAATTAAAAAAACTAATATCAACCTGTAGAGTGGCTCTGGTTATAATGTATTTTTAGAGAAAATAACGTCCATTTTTTTCCTATTGACTCATCTTCAATGTCAGCTTTCAACCCTGAGATTTTTACAGCTGTGTTATTAAAAACTGAATATAGGAGTTTAATAGGGAAATATTAACAGATAATAGCTACAGTGTTGCTTGTTGGTGATCCTCTCTTACGCATGAAAAAAAAACACATCTGAGACAAGTGCTATCAACCACTTACAGTACAGACTAGCTACATAAATGAAATGAAAAACCTTTGAAGATGGAATAAAAAGGCACAATATTGAATACTAAAATGTTCTCGTGGGCTACAGTAGTAATGCAGATTGAACATTGATAGCAAACAGCAGGAGACTGACAAGACTAAGGTGCCTGAAGGCCAGAAAAGTTTAGTTATATATACAGATTAACTCCACAAGATTTGTGTGTTATCCATAGAATGTATTGCAAAAACTATTGCAAAACAATGAAGATCATCATTTTAAGAAGTGAGGATAAGCTGCATGTCATTGCTTCTGTGTCATATTGATTTATTTTCAGGATTATGCATCCACTGTCCTGCTTGCTTGCTTTTGTTTTGCTCTTTAATCGGTAAAATATGTGTACATGCATCTACAGGAGGGTTTGTAAGAGAACTGCCTGGAGACCGTACTGTAACCGTATTTACTTTGACTGGGAATGACAGGGATCTTGCTTTCAGCTGCAATCTGTTATTGTACATTATTTGGCTCTAAAATTCAGTGAATTAAAAAATGAGAAAAGATCCCTGAATTGCCCAAGAAGTTTGCATTTCTTCTATTATTTATAGATGCTTAATACCAATTTTGGCCTGAACTAGAATGTTATGCACTTTGAGATAAATTTTGGCTTAATGATCACTAAAAGTTTTAAATGAATCAAGATTTGTGGTAGAGGTAAAATTTTATAGGCTACATAACAAGCAAGCAAGCCATCTTCAGGTCTTCAAGCTAAGTGGATGTGGGAGACAATTGCTTGGAATTTAATTTCATTATGTTAATCTGATAAATCAAGGGAAATATGAATGAATTATTATTTTAATGATGCCTCTGCTATTATTACTTTTTATTGTCCGCATCCTTATTGAGACAGATTTCAAGGTCCATTGACATGAGCAACATAACTATGTTCTTCCGATGCACTTTAATAACTTTGAACAATTTACAGTAATAATGTATAAGAAGAGACTAGCAAACTTTTTGGGTGGCTCCTAGTTATCCCTTCATGGCCACTATGAATTTATGCTAACATTAGAACTGAATAAATCTACAATAAATAAACAGAAGTTCAAGCAATTATTATATTTTTTCTCTATGAATTTATCAAAACATTTTTCATGCTGCCCCGCCCTCTGTATTCGGAAGGAAAATCATTATGTGCTCTCCAGTCTCTACTATAACAACTGAATTTATAATGCTGCCTGAAAAAACATCAATAATAGTTAAACAGTCAAGTATTATATTGGCTACTTTCTCTTCAGTATTCTCCTGTATTGCTTTTTTTGCCTTATCTCATCTCATAGGTTGCTTTGGTAAGCAGGAAGGGTCTTTTTTTCTGTACTGGTGAGTATCTGGCATACTACTGCTCCCAGTCCATAAACTGAGCTCTGAGATCCTGTGTAATAATAACCAAAATAACAGGAAGAAGAGCGAACGCACATGTTAAGGCTTTTAGATAACAGTGCTAAGATGAGCATGAGCCAAACAGAGTTAAATTGATAAAAATCTGTCCTCACCAGGCTTGTGAATCACAGTTCTTTCCTAGTGTTCTTCCCCAGTCGGTATTCTTCAATTCTATCACCTCCTGGCTGAACTGAACTTCCACAAATGGAAGTTTAATTATTCGTACATTCACTTTCTGTAAATAATTTTAATAGCAAAGGAAGGAAGCAGTAAAGTTTTCATTTAATTTATGAGTGATTTTTTTTTTTTTTAAATTTAAAAATGAGATTTAAAATGAAATGTTGGAGAAGTTTGCCAAGACATTTAAACAATCAGATTTGACCAAGGAACTGGGCTGTAGAAGTCAAATAAATTCATTTTAAGAACTGAAAACCAGCTAGCATCCCACACATTCATTTGCACTGCTGATTACATCTTAATTTTAAGCATGGAATATTGTCAGATATGAGACTATTTTTGCATTCTCCTTAACTGATAAGAAATATGAAGACTGTCTTCATCACATACTGAAGAAATGAGCATAAGAGCAGTGATATTGAACCCCAGAATCTTGTTTCTGGTTAGCCAGACCCTATATGCTTTTAGAACCTAATTGCCTCACTCCAGCCTTTAGGCTAGAAGGGGAAATGTGCTGATAAAATACAAATATGAAGCAAGTGCTTATCAGTATATAAGTGCCAAACAACGTTACAGCTTGTAGACTCTTAGATTTAGAAAGACATAAATGTCCCAGAAGTCAGAAGGTGAAAGGAGGAAGTTTTACTCGACTCTGATACTGAAATAGCTCTAAACTACCATATTTATTCTAATGTTAATTAAGCAAAACACACTGAGGCACTGCTAGGAATTTAATGAATACTTGGGAGGAGCTGATAGCTCAAAGCTATGCTTTGGGCTATCACAGTATCACAGTATCACAGTATGCTAGAGATTGGAAGGGACCTCGAAAGATCACATAGTCCAATCCCCCTGCCGGAGCAGGAACACCTAGATAATGTTACACAGGAATGTGTCCAGGCGGGTTTTGAATGTCTCCAGGGAAGGAGACTCCACAACCTCCCTGGGCAGCTTGTTCCAGTGTTCTGTCACCCTCACTGAGAAGAAGTTTCTTCTCAAGTTTAAGTGGAACCTCTTGTGTTCCAGTTTGTACCCATTACCCCTTGTCCTGTCATTGTTTGCCACTGAGTAGAGCCTGGCTCCACCCTCGTGACACTCCCCCTTTATATATTTATAGACACTAATAAGGTCACCCCTCAGTCTCCTCTTCTCCAAACTATAGAGACCCAGCTCCCTCAGTCTTTCCTCATAAGGGAGATGCTCCACTCCCTTAATCATCTTCGTTGCCCTGCGCTGGACTCTCTCCAGCAGCTCCCTGTCCTTCTTGAACTGAGGGGCCCAGAACTGGACACAATATTCCAGATGCGGTCTCACCAGGGCAGAGTAGAGGGGAAGGAGGACCTCTCTCGACCTACTAACCACCCCCCTTCTAATACACCCCAGGATGCCATTGGCCTTCTTAGTCACAAGGGCACAGTGTTGGCTCATGGTCATCCTGTCGTCCACTAGGACCCCCAGGTCCCTCTCCCCTACACTGCTCTCTAACAGGTCGTTCCCCAACCTATACTGGAACCTGGGGTTGTTCCTGCCCAGATGCAGGACTCTACACTTTCCCTTGTTATAGTTCATCAAGTTACTCCCTGCCCAACTCTCCAGCCTGTCCAGGTCTCGCTGGATGGCAGCACAGCCTTCTGGCATGTCAGCCACTCCTCCCAGCTTAGTGTCATCAGCAAACTTGCTCAATTCCCTCATCTAAATCGTTGATGAATATATTAAATAATACCGGTCCCAGTACTGACCCTTGAGGCATTCCACTAGTTACAGGCCTCCAACTAGACTCAGCCCCATAGACTACAACTCTCTGGCTTCTCTTCTTCAGCCAGTTCGCAGTCCACCTCACTACCTGATCATCCAGACCACACTTCCTCAATTTAGCCGTGAGGATGCTGTGGGAGACTGTGTCAAATGCTTTGCTGAAGTCAAGGTAGACCACATCCACCGCTCTGCCATCATCCATCCACCGTGTGGCTACAAACCCCAGCGAATGATTAATTCCCAGGAAATGCCCCAGGCTGAGGTTAATATCAGTTTTAAAGAAGTTAACTGAGAACTGAATAAAAGTGTTAACCATATGTGATGTTCTACCTTAACAAAAGTAACTGCACTTGTGTCCACACTTTTTGTAAGCATTATTATCCTCTTTCAGTTAATAAACACCTGATGTCCAGCATCCAGTGTAATTTTTTCCATATACATACTTTGTACACAAATACACAGAAGTGATATATAGTACAGCCCTCATCACCCAAAGCCTCTCAGGTTTAAAAAGAAATTAGTGTTTCATCTCCAGATTAAGTACCTATCATTCAGTCCATACAGAGTTGAAGAACTTGCTGTTGTACACTGTTGCATTGATCTCAACTGTATAGTTGAGACAGTTAAACTGTAAAGTGCTCAGGGTTGAGTACTTGCATATTAACTTCTTGGTTTTAATTTACAATTCCAGAGTCAATTTCTTTCAATTTGTGCATGTCTGTTTCTTTGGAGTTTGTTCAGATAACTGTGAGAACATCAAGCTTTGTAGCCCCTATTCACACTAGGTAGCAATAGATTTCCACGAAGCCTTATTATACAATAACACTATCGAAGAAGAAAGCATTACCCATGGAGTCAGAATATGAAAAATCACTCCCTATATTGTTTACAGTGTGCCTCAAAAAATTAACATGAAAGCAGATTTTCTGTGAATACTAAAAAATGAAATTAAAAATAGATATTAACCCCGATAGAAGTTTTTCTCTGGACAGTTTTAGACTTATTTATTTTAAACTTATTTTCTATGAACTTGTATGCTCATAAACAGGAATGCAGAAGTGGTAACTTAGAGCAATGCAAAGCAGAGAAGGCATAAGGAAGGCTAATACAAAATCAGGTCTAAGTAAAAGGCTCTCAGAAGTTGCTTTTGTGTGATTTGCCAAGGGAAGTTTTCAAAAGTCTTTCTCAAAAGGATTAAAAGAAAAGTAATGAAAGAAAATTCTGTGGCATGTTAGGCTCTAATGCATATTCCATTTTTTTTTTTTTTTTTATACATGGCAAATCTGCCTCCATCTCAGGCACCTGTATAATCAAGACTCTGCTAAATTTGTTTGAACTCCTCTAATTTGGGTTTCATGCACCACATTTGTTTAAAATGTTTAATAACATATTCACTAATTGCTTGTTTAAACCCACTCTGCCTGCCAAGCATTCTGTTATAACTGATAAAATATAGATCACTCTGCATATTTATGTGTGATTTGTGTGCAAGTGACATTTATAATTAACGCAAACTTAATTTGGTAGTTGAATCAAATAAGAAATGTCTCTCTGTATTCTACTGGAATGATTAGCAGAGGTCATTAATCAAGAAGTCCCTTTTGTTCTTAATTTTATGCCACATGAATGAGTAAAGATACAAAAGAACTTAGTATTTCATCAAGCTCTGTCTTTCTTTATGTGAAATATTAAATTCTCTCACAAGAAACTTCCACATCTTTAATGTTTTTAATCACTGCTCCCTTGTGTGCGACCCTCTTTGTGAGTGAGGCCTGCATATAATTCAGGGAAAACATTTCTGGAGTACATACGTACGAATTTGACTCCAAATGGCTTTTTCAAATTAATGTTATGTAGTTAACAAGGCCCAAGTCAGGGTCAAAATCAGGCTCAAATATCTTCTTAAGTCTGCAAAGATCACAGTTTAACTGAAGAAAGAATTTTATTTTGGAGTTGCATTTCTTTTTATTTTTTTTTTTCCCTTAAGTTGTTAGCTACCAAGTCCATATTTGGTGTCAAAACTTTTATATATATCAGATAAACATCATCTAACAACATACACAGGTAAAAGCAGCAGGTTGAGGAGTAGGGTCTATTTTTAAAAATCAATTCTTAGTTGAAATAATAGAGCACATGATGGTACTGTAAAACAACTTCTTAATAATATCAAGCAATATCTCCAGAAGTAACTAAATAAATATAATTAACATTTCCTTAAAATGTAATAAAATGTGTTATATCTGAGATAAAAAAAATAAGATAAAATAGGCTCTAAACTGCATGCCACTATCTCTAACAAGACAGGGATAGGTAATGAATGGATGGGTAATAAATTTCTGCTCATCACTGTTTTGCTTGAGTTTGTGGTTAGCTGGTAATAAAAATTATGTCCCATTTGGAGTATATCAATGTAGCAAAACACACCTCCACGACTGAGAGGTGCATACCAGATTTAAGTATGCTCAATAGAGTGTTATAAGAGAGATTACACTTTTGCTCCAGGCCTACAGTAGCCACTCCAGAAGCCATAAATTTTTGTTTATCTTAAATGAGATTCATCAGGGCACACCAAAGCAACAGAAATATTTTCAACCTTACCTACAAGCACAACCCCCATCTCTTACCATCCCAGGTAATTTTCCGTGGAAGCCACTGATTTAATTCAGGTTTCCCTGAGGGTCGAGCTTACAAAAGCAAATAGCACAGAATTACTTAAGCTGTGAAAAAAATGAACTGCAAAGCTAGAAGACTGTACATTTACAAACTTACAAACAAACAGTTGTCAAAAACTGAGCGGGTTTTATGTTTGCAAATTTATACAGTCACAATTAGAAAATAACAAAACATCTGCAGTTGTCAGAAAGAGTGAATACAAGGCAAACAAACTAATGAGCCGCACAATTCACATTTGAAGAGTGCATTGCAAGTTTGTATAGATAAATAAATATACCACTATTATTATTGTTAAACTGCTAGAACAGTATCTACCAGTTAAGATTGTAATTCTTTTTTTTTCTTTTTTTTTAAATTTTATGTCACTCAGAGCAAAAGGGTTGTTTTTGCCCTACAAACTACAAAAAACTTGCTGAAGGCTACACAGACAATTAGCCATAAATCTTTGTCTACTATGTTGCTTGACTCAAGATATACAGTGTGGTGAAGTTCAGTAAACTAAGTGGTGTAAAGGTCTCTGTAGACTATTATATGGAGCCCAGGGTTTAAATGAGGCATATATAACACAGCTAGTTTGAGTAACTCACTGTTAGAATGCAAAGTTCAGTGTAGACAAATCAGAGGCACCACTTACTGGCCAATATTCCTCTTTGGCTAATTTAAGCAAAAAAAACCAAACATATTCTTTCTCTGATATCAGAAAACATAAAATCAGAAGCAACTTCTGTAAGTCAGTCTTGCATTCTTTAAGTTGCAGTACACAGTACATTGTGTTGACATAAGCAGTTCTTGTTGAAAATAGAGAGGCATGTAACATTTTTACCTTTAATGTTCCTTAATACAATTTTACAGATGTGGCCCATACAGCAGTTTCAGATATCCTCTGATTTCAGATCCTCCTATTTCTACAAAGTCTGTAAAGAATTCAGTGAGTGGTCAATTGAAGGTACTGCACCTTAGAAAACCAAAAAGAAAGCACTAATATTTGTTAGTAATGAACTTATCTATTTTTTAGCACCTGCCTTTTAAAACACCTTTTTCTTTTTTTAAAGATTATTTTTCTTTGTCTGCTCATATTTCTAGCATTGTTTTGAGGAACTAATGTAAAACTTGATTGTTAAGTGCTGTACTTCACATCTTTACTGATGTAACAGAAGCGTGCAGTAAAATCTCACAACTCTTGTTAAAATTGACATCCATAATTGACATCCATAATTTTCCAAAAACTTCATCTCTTTAGTAGCTTTGAGAAAGAAAAAAGGGAAGTGCAAAACATTCTTCACAGCAGTACTGTCTGATTCTCAGTTGTGACTTCTCTGCTTGTTTCCCAAAGCAATAGGCACCCAAAGTATTTTCCGCTAAAAGAAATGTACTATCCAGTACTTGAATGGCAGTGCTTTTACCCAGTTTGAACATGGGAACCTTCTACAGGATTTCCCATGGAGAAAAATAGGATTTTTGGAACTGATGTCAATTCTTCTCTGAGTTCACAGTTTTAAGCATGCACAGAAAGCAAGTTTTAAACGACCAAGAAAATTGTGGAGATTGCTGAGCAAGGTCATTTTCTTAGTGGATGCAAAATAGTATGCCACCTCAAACAGCATTGAGCATAAGAGCTGCATAAACTTAAATTCCAAGAACTCTACTAACTTTGGTATTCACCTTGAAAATCTTTCACATGATACGAGCTTTTTGGCCAGGCATAGTCATCTGCTAATATCAAGAATAAACATCAACAGCAAAAGCAAACAAACAAAACCCAAAAAAACAACTGAGATTCTGCTAAGGATGAAGGCAAATATCCACGACTGAATTAAAATAAATCACCACAAATATATGCCAGTTCTTCCTGAAAAAGTCACTGAATGTTTCTGGTAAATCCTCCATAATATTTTCTACAGATTAGTTTACTCTAGATGAAAGTCATCTCCAATTTGTGATCATGAAGTCTTTTCTTATGGACGTTGAAATATGGAGATGTGGCCTTAAAGCAGCAGGACATACAAATAGAAACCCTTTAGTCAGGTTCCACTGAACAGAAATTCAGGTAAGGTGAGGAATGAAGTACAATCCCAAGCCTGGGAGTGAGCCACAGACCCAGATGTCCACTCAAATCAATAGGTGCATTCATAAAGCATATAGGAATTTAAGTATTCTTATTTGCTTTTTTCATAAGCATTACAGGGTAAAAGTAGAGACACACTTTTCTCTGGGTCTCCTCATAAACTTCACCCCAAACCAGATGCTCAGCTCTATAATGATGCTATTCGCCACCATTTTATAGTAAAAGAGCTTTGATAGAGTAAATATATAGCAACCACAAGTGAGTAAAATAGGTTATACCATTTCCTAGGTAAAAATCTTTTATTTATACATGATTGCCTGCACACTTACGCTGCTGAAGCAATTCTATTGGGTTTAATTTGTTAAGGTCATTGTTTATGTTTTCTGTATAGGGTCAGCCCTTTTTATTTTATGTGTGGATAGTCTCAAGACTAGTCAGAATTTATGTCAGAAATAAAGACCTCAGATAGTACTAAAAAGGTTCTATTTCAAGAATAAAAGCTGTTAGTAGTAAAAATCTCAATGAGATAGCACAGAAATAAACTCACAGGATGCATATGCTGTTAAGTTTCTTTAGCACTTACAAAATTTTTCTTGGGCTCTTATATCTAGTACTCCCCAAACAGATTCAGTTCCTTTACGAATTTTAATCTAACATGCAGTAACAGTATGAGTATTTCCTTTGCTAAGTCCCCTCTGTTCTTCATTAGTACAAACACTTCCCTTGCTGATAGTGTCACTTTATAAGCATTCATTACTTATCGATCGTGCAGCCTAGAGTGCATGGATGGACTGGCAAGCCTACACAGAGACTTGTTTGTTTTAATGAGTTTCTGACATGCCATGCTACAGGACTTCTTAACTGAATATTGACAAGTTCTGGCAGATTATCCTTTTTATGGATCAAATATCCTACCCTGTTTGTTTTGACTATTTTTCTGTCATTTTGGATTGTTTTGTGTTTTTTTTTCTTATTTAACATGTGTATCCATATGGCATGAAATAAATCAGATTAAAATTAGATAGCATTATATAATTATTAATATAATTAGTTATAAATATATTATTAATTATAAATATAGAATTATAGAATTAATTATATAATTAATATAGGTTTGATAGAGGAAGGGAGGGAGGGAGGGAGGGAGGGAGGAAGGAAGGAAGGAAGGAAGGAAGGAAGGAAGGGAGGAGGGAAGGAAGGAGGGAAGGAAGGAGGAAGGAAGGAAGGAAGGAAGGAAGGAAGGAAGGAAGGAAGGAAGGAAGGAAGGAAGGAAGGAAGGAAGGAAGGAAGGAAGGAAGGAAAAGACATAACACAGCCAAGAAGGCTGCCTGTGTAACTTTTGTTAAAGATCATGCTTTGCTATCAAGAAGATAATTCTCATAACCATAAAAAAATGGTTTAAGAAATATATACAATCAAAATAAGAAGCAATTCCCTCTGGAAGTATAAAAAGTAATAAAACTGGTGCTGCTATTTTGAAAAAGACAAGTAGGAATAGCTGAAAATACATTCACAATTGTCCTGAGGGAGAAAATATATTAAGGTGTCAGTCTTTTGGCACTGAATAGGTTTTTGTCCTACCTAATATGTAAACTATTACACAAGCTATGTTTGTAAAACAAATCCATTTTCTTTTGGCAGTAATTTGTCTCTTAACAGTATCAATACTTTATTAACTGTAAGCCATTATGTTATTAATTTCAGTGGCCTGTAGTAAGCAGTATTAGATGGCTGGGTATCCAGCACTAAATTTTTACCACTACTCAAATATTCCAGTTGATTTCATGTTGTATTTTCCAACCACAATTTTTTTTTAGGTATACATAAAAATGGGCTAACAAAACAAAACAAAATCTGAAAATGGCAGGTTTTTTAAAGGTATTAAAGAAGATCATAATATTTTTTTAAAGGCAGTTATTATGTAGTGCATACAAAATTGACAATATGTCAGTTTATTGCAAATGATAGTTATTTTCGTTTAATTGGCAAAAATAAAGATAATGCCACATAAACTACTATAGACGTAATGCTGAGGCTTCTTAAAGTGCATGGAATTTTCTGTCTTCTGTGTGAACCTGTTTAATACATGCTGCCATCAGTGATGAAATTCTCATTCCTTGTAATATAGGACATCAGGCAGATATGCTCTCAAGTATTGATTGAGTGTACCTATTTTTACTTTTCTAAACAATAGTTTTCTAAAGGAAAAGAGATCTTTCTTTAAATATTTATAATTTATGTTTACAGTTTCTATAGGAGTTGTTGCCATATATACAAAACTATAAACAATCTTG
Organism: Pezoporus flaviventris; assembly: GCF_033815535.1. Taxonomy (NCBI): domain Eukaryota; kingdom Metazoa; phylum Chordata; class Aves; order Psittaciformes; family Psittacidae; genus Pezoporus; species Pezoporus flaviventris. The sequence goes on from NW_026892603.1 coordinate 6,031,115, forward strand.
ATCAATTTCATTAATTTTGTTTGAATCTCTCTGTGTTTTAGATGAGGTCCCTGTATTCTTTCTGCAACAGCTTATTTGGAGTAACAGAGTATCCTCTGGTTTGTGTTTAAAAAAAAATCATATAAATGTGAAAGCTTCCAGTGTCTGAAAGTGATTATTTCCAGGATTATTAGGTTTTGGGGTTTTGTGGGTTTTGGTTTTTTGTGGGTTTTGTTTTTTTGGGGGTTGGATTTTGGTATTCTTCTTTGTCTGAAACAGGCTTAGATTGGCTTTTAACATAAGGCTATATTGGCAGCCTTCAGTTGACTGCATTGAGATCACTCTTCAGGAAAATCTACACATTAGCTGTCATGTTGGGTCTAAACTGATGCAAGCTATCTGTCTCTCCAGGTCAGCAAACCCAGGCACAGGGCTCAGTGGTTTACATTGATTTCTGCTCCAAAGGATAGCATGGATATAGTGAGCTGTAGTCACTCAAACTGAGAACTTGAGCCTGATCATAAGAGCACTTCTTAGTAACCATATTTACCTGCTTAGACACAGTGAGGCTTAGAGCAAATAATGTGAGTAGCTTTTCCTAATTTCTCCTTCCATATTCTTTTGTTATTCACTTTGAAATCAGTGTGTGTAAAATGCTATTTATCATTGCTAACCCTCACTGGCATCCTATCCTTGCAGTCAATGGACTGATAGGGGTTAGGGATGTAAAGGGCTATTTGTGTTCACATTGAAGACTACTGCCTGGATACTGTGGGGTAAATGTGTGAAGTCAAACAACTATAGCTGAATTAAAGTCTGATGGAAGTCTTGTGAAGGACACTGAATATGAAGATATATCAAAAAAAAAAAAAGAAGTTATGTCATATATATATACAGTGGTGTTCTCTCTATCACAGACTTATCAAGGTTGCTTCTGTTCACTTAACAAATTGCATAGATGAAGTAGCTATTATTCATACATTTTGGCCTTTTCATGTTTAATATCTTCTTTTGACTGAAACTATATAAAAAGAAAAAAATGCACACAATCAGAATGGAGAATGTGTGACTGTCAAAATGCAAATATTGTATTAGTTATCTTGCATATTTGCCATCATTTGGTTTCTTTCCAGCAGAATACTTTCTTGATCAGCCCCAGAAAATGAAATTGGAAACATTTCATTAATTTTATAAAAAAGGAGACGTCTGAGTGGCATCGTAGTTCCTTTGTATTTTCCCCCTGTTCATTTGTGCAGCTATAATTAGAGATTCTTTGTGAAATGTTCATGCCAATCCTTATTAATCTCTAATTTCTAATCACAGACATAAGTAGGTTTAAACTTCATTGCAAACCTTTTGAGAGATCTGTGGGTTTTGAGGGAGAAATGACATGTTGCTCATCTTCATCATGTTTTCTGGAGATTCTTGTCAGTAATTTTTCCAAAGGGAGAGAAGTTAGCAGAAAGAGGAGGGGGGAGAAAAAAAATGAAAAGGAAAGGACAAAGAATCTTCCTGGGGAAGAAGCTATGTTCCAGGTTTTTTAACATAATTATGGCTAGATTTATTGGTGGGTGTGACAGTTCCTGTTTACGCTGCTTCAGTTAAAAGGAAGATAAATATGACTACAACACCTGAGAGACATGTAGGCAAGATTAGCTGCAAATTAAGAAACTCTTCTGATATTCAGAAGCCTATGGAACGACCTGGCAGTGTAGAAGAAGACCTCAAGGAACAAATTGCTTGCAAAGAGAGGTTTTTCTTATTTGAAAAAAGAAAGGTTTTTCTTTATTTGAAATCAAACTGTGGCAGTGAAGTTAGCAAAAAGAATCAGAATTTAACTCTAAAAAAGGAGTGCAAATCATATGTTCCTTAATACAGTAACTTTTTCAGTGTTGTTGGACTGCAACCATTTCTGATAGTAGTTCAGTAGCTACTATTTATGTATATAAAAATATACTGTATACTTGGTTTAACTTTGCAAATACTGCGTTTTTTTTATCACCTTTTGTATTTACTGTGAGAGTAGTGACCATCATGTCAAATTGGACTTGCAGAACTGGAGTTCTTGAGTCATCATCAACTTCACTTCTTGCGGTCATGATCAAATATTTGGGTTTTTAACTAGAAAATATGGGTCTGATTCAAAGATATTTACAGTTCAAATGATTTCAGTAGTTTTTATATGGGTTCTAATAGCTTATTTCACAGATGACCTTTAAAACAAAGACAAACAGCACAAGATATTATAAACCAAAGAGACTATTTGGAAATAGGCCTGGAGTGGTCTAAAATGAGATATATCCCTGAAAAATTTGGAATTCATTTTCTTATGTCTCTGGAGGACACTATGTTGCACATTACTACATTTCTGTATGCATGAAACTGCAAAGACAGAATATCTTTCCATGATCTTCTGGGTTCATATAACCCCATTTACAAATCTGTGGCTTTAACAACATCTTAGCCTTTTGAAAGTGTTCATGTAATTTAAGAAAGTTATTTTGTTATTTGCTTTGATTTCTAAATGCATTTTTTTATATCTAATAATCCATTTAAATTTTTCAATATCAAAAATTGTAACATTTTTCAAAAAACTTATCCAGACTTTATATGGCCTTTGAAAACACAGTTATATGGCATATTTTGTAAGAATAGGGTCTCCATTTTTTTATTTTACATTTCTAGTACTTATAGTTTCAGACAGGGAAAAATAGGGAAATAATAAGTTCTGTGTTTTATTTCTTTCAGCCAAATTTCTGAGTCAAACACTGGTCACAAAATGGGATAGACTTTCCATTAAGTCTGCAAATGAATGTCAAACTTGAACTGTTTGGTCTGTGTCTAAAAGGCACAGAAAAGCTCAAGAAAAAAGTGCAGGGAAAAAGTCATTAACAGTAATGCTGACAGCTTGTCGTGGTTTAAACCCAGTCAGGTAACTTGTTCACTCACTCCCAGTGAGTGGTACCGAGAAAAGAGGCATGTATTATGGCCTGGGCTTTCAAGGGTGTTGAAAGACACCTGAAAGACTGCTGCTGTCACAGACTATATATCTGACTAGAACATATATAAAAATCACAAAATAGGCAAAAAATACTGGCGGTGGGACTGCTAATTTTATGGTGTAAGAAAAAAGTTTGATCTTGTGTTGGCTAAGTCTGAGTATGGACCTTATTTGAGATATTCAGATGAATGTACTCAGGATCTGGTGCAGATTTAAAGGGATCTTTCACTTCCTATTTTCTGTCAGTCTAGATATATTTAATGACTGCTACTTTAGATCTAAATTCAAGAACCCTGCACAAGTAATGAATATTTTGTTCCTCCTATACTTCCATCTGGCCTTTCAATAAGTTCAAACATTAACAAGTTTAACTTCTCACAGCTTCGAATAAAAAAAAAAATCAAGCAATAAAAATGTTCTTAAAAACAATGTAAATTTGTGATAAAGAGTGCACATGGAAAATAATACATTTCTGTCTACACAGTGCACTGTTTCCAGTTATGTATTTACACACCAAAAAGATATCTTTTATTCTTCTCAGTTTTCATCAGGAATTAAAAAAAAAGAAAAAAAGAATACATTATGGATTAATAGGGAAAGATTAGAGAACAAAATTAAAAACATAACTGTAGCATAAGCATTCAAACATCCTCAACACAGTGGAAATACAGTTCCCCCTATTCAAAAAAAGAGTTTTTTCAAAAGGTGAAAGACAGTAAATGTAATCGAGTGATGGGATTCATTTAATCCCCTTCCATCAGAGAAGAGGTTAACTGACCTATCATCTTTAGTTTGAACAACAGGCAGCTGAGGGGAATATGAAACAGGTTGTAATCCAGGGAGAAGCATGAAGAAGGTGAAGAAGTGGAACAATTTCAGAAATAAAGGGCATCAGCTGTAATCCTTAGTAGATTTAAACAAAATTAGTTAAACTGGGAAACTCATTGAGAAAATCTGCTTGGACTAAAAGAACGGTTACAGAAAGTGGTAGGTAAAAAATAATGAGCTATAATACAGGTAGTATCTTTCCTCAGAAATTCCCTGAAACATTGATTTCTGGAAGCTGAGATCAACTGTGAGCACTATTTGTTCACTTTGCTCTCATGGTGTTCCTTTGCAATTGGCCACTGTCAGGTATAGGATATAGTAGGTTAGCTTTTAGTCTGAATCAATATGGTTATTTCTATGTTCTTATAAATTATATTTGTCTACAAAAGAATTAAAAATGGGTTAACATATTCCAGACAATACACAGGAAATTGAACATTTCTCTCTCCTACTGCAAAAACCAGAGTTGTATAGAGAAAAAGCATACCACATGATTCATAAGGGAAAGAATGCAAGGAAAAGAATTCAGCAGGCTGTCCAAAAGTTTTCAGAAACCAGCCACATAAGAGGAAAGCAGAAGGCAAGAAAATCAATGGTATACTGAGTTACTAAAATGTGACTAAAAAGCATACCAAGGAGATTTGTGGGGATTGGCCAAATATATGTTACTATCTTAATTAGCAGTGAGGTAGAATAGATAGAGCTTTCACAGGTTTTGCCCAAACATTTCAAACACAAATTGTGGTATAGTATTTATTCAAGAGCTGGTGCATTTGTTTAATGATCAAAAGGAACATGGTTTAGGATGTTTTGGGTTACCCTATTTCTTAGCGTAGTGACGAATGAGCACAGAGAGAAGTCTTTCTTCAGAAGAACACAAGCAAAGTAATGTGATGAGGTGCCATAACTTGAAGTGTTTTATCACCCAGTGATGACATTTGCAGTGTAATTCCCACTACTGTACTGTAGTGGGAAATACCCAAAAATCATGGCTGAGTACAAAAGTGATTTTATGCCACTTTCATGTCTTTTTAGGTCTTCCGGTTTTAAGCTGAAAGAGAATAGCTTTAGATTAGATATTCGGAAAAATTCACTATGACTGTGGTGAGACACTGGAACAGGTTGCCCAGAGAAGTTGTGGATGCCCCATTGCTGGAAGTGTTCAAGGCCAGGTTGAATGAAGCTTTGAGCAAGACAGGAAGATGTCCCTGCCCGTGGCATGGGGATTGGAACTAGATGATCCTTAAGGTCACTTCCAACCCAGAACATCCTGTGATTCTGTAATTCTATGATTCTTGATATAAGAAGCTAACATGAGCTTCCTTGATTTGAGGTGACTCTTGTTTCTTGGTGTTTTGCTAAGTATACGGAGTTCCACAACTTTCTCAATTTAATTCCCAGAGACTGGTTTGTTAGCTCAATTTCTATGGAAATTCTTTTCACTCCCCTGATTTCAATTCTGCCCAAACTTTTACATGTATTCCTTTTTCGACTACTGCGCTTTTCTATCAGCATTCTTGTTATATGTGGCACTTCAGCTGCAGTGCAGTTTTTCAGAACTACTACTACTTCCAGATCTTTCTCCTAATTTAGCACCCATTACTGATTATTCCATGCCTCAGAGCAATTCTGAGTTGGTTAATACATATACTGTCCTGGATTTTCGTTCCATGGATAAATGCTAACACAAAGTGCAGGATCTAACCTTCATAGAACTTTCACCATTTGCCTGCAACAAAATGTAAAAATTAGACTTCTGCTCCCAAACAATTGGAAAAAAAAGATATAAATTCTTGGTTTACAACATGTCTGCACTTCCCAGTTTGCTGTTTGTAGGACCAACTCAGTGTACCAAATGCTGTTTTGCTCAGAACTGAATTTTTCTTAGAAGGTTGTAACTGGATAAATGTTATTAGAAATAAAGCAAAAGTTCTGTTATTATTCTGAGAGGTGATGATCCATCCCTGAACAAAACAGCCACAAAAAAAAGATGATAAATACTGTCTAGAAGAGCAGAGTAAAGGTTTGATATTTACTTTCTGATCTGAAAAACACAATTATCTGAAAAAAATGCACGTAATGTCTGTGTAATTGATTATTACTCTCTTCTCCCTTACTTACTTATGTCTATACACCATTCCCTGTGAGAAGAGAATTACATTTTTATATGTGTTCATGGTGTATCTATCACGAGATCATGGGAAAACACTAACCTTAATCTGGGCCGCTGGTCAAAAAGTTAATATTAAAAAAACTAATCAATAAGGTAGCCTGTAGAAATCCTTAGGGAGAAGTGTACAGTACAACCAAAGAAAGGATAATAAAATCCAGTAAAAGCAACCTTCTATTTATTATTAATATATTATTCTAAATGTTGCAATAAGTTAGTTGTTCTATAGTTAAGACACAAATATGTTTATAATGAAATAGGATTAAGTTAACAAATCTTGGAATATTAAGAAGTAAAAATATTTTTTTCCAGGTAATAGATAACATATCCAGTTGATGTTATACCTGTTGTCAGTGATCTGACTTAATACCAGACAGCAGCCTTGATCCAAAAGACACAGGTTAAAGCAAAAAATCCTTCCAACCAACAAGAGAGTTTTACTAACCTTGTCTTAGTGGGAGGTTTCTCTTTGCATATCTTAAGTGAATTGCTTTATTCAGTGTCTTTGTTTACTTTATAAGGATCCGATATTCCTATTCACTCTAGCAAGAAGGATGAAAAGGCTGAAATACAGAAGTGGTTTGTGAAATACTTTCAAAAGTACTGTCAAAACTTGACATGAAGAGCTTTTAAACTAAAACCAGCAAGCAAATGAGTTACTAATCTCAAATGTCTGTGTGTATAAGCTGACAGCTTCTGTCTGCCCCTTGCCTTTGCTTCCAAAATACTTGCCTGATGTAGATGGCAAGAACCTCTCCAATCATGCTCTTTGGCTGTTTCTTCTGAAGCTGTCAGGCCCATTGCATTTCAGTGCCTTTCGTCTGTTTTCTATACACTGTGCAAGTGTCAGCTTGCTATGGGGAATCAGAGCAGAGGCAGCTGTGCAGCAGAATATGCCAGATACATCAAGAATAAGAGAGAGAAGGTCAGGAAAGAAACTCTTGAGGATCTTATAGTCCAAATTACATCACAGGGACTGAGGGAACAGACCAAATGCTGTGAAGTCCAGCCAGCTACATGGTGGCTCTGAGAACTTTTTTTGGAAGAACATTAACATTTTGTAATCAGAGCTTACGTTTTCTTCCCTTCAAATAACTTTATTATCAAAAAGCACCTAAATCTAAACTGATCACATCATTCACACAACTAAAGGGTACATGAATTTTGCAGGGGGAAAGACACAAGCTAAGTAAGTTTTACTGTGACTCATTTAAGTCTCACTGGGTTGAGCATTACAACTTCCTTTGCTGTGTGCTTCCAGCATGAAAAATTTAGTTTGAAAAGAAAAACCCTTCCAGCAGCTACTGTATCAAGAGGTATTCAGTGCAATTCTTTAAAAATAAATAATCCTACTAATATGTTAGTTATTTCAAACAGAATTGTTAGCTTCTATGTTCTATAGTTCTTATTTGCATCCCTAAGCTTGTCCAGTGGCACAATGAAAAGAAACCTATACCTTGAGATAGGTACACTAGAATTATAAATCCCTGCACAGTGGGTTGAGAAATCACTTTTTGAAGCATAACTGTTATGAAAGCTGTAACATATGCCCTGCAAATTTCTTTCTGATTCATGGACTTCTGTGCAAATGTGGATGCAGGATCCTTTTTGTTTTATATGAATGAGGTAACTGATCTCCACCAGAAATCGAAATTGCTTTTATTAGCCCTGATTGTAATTACCACAAACAAAAAATGTTGCCAGTCCAGGAGAGATTAACTTTCTCACGAAGAATATCTGACATCTTTGCTGGAATTAATCTCATTTGTTCTTACAGTTTTTATTTGCTTCTGCTATCATTTCATAGTTTAGGAAGTCTGCATTTTCAACATTGAGAAGATATGCAGATTAGTTTTATAAGTATATGGAATAACATTTTCTCTTTTGTTTTACTGTTGTGTACTTGGCTTTATACGGCAGCTATATTTACATATAAAAGCATTCTGCAGAGATTTAATCGAATATTAATGTAAATTTGTTGTGCATTCCAGTACTTTGTAGAGAGGCTGTTCTTATGTATGCAAATCCATTATATATATTAAATACTCCACTTCTGCAGTTTTCCTTAAATGAGTCACTGGATGAAGCTTATAATGAATGTCTTGGAGATGCAGCAAAAATGCAAAGGCACATTATGAAGTGCATAATTCAGAAAATGCATTCTTGTTTAAACTGGCATTTTAAATGTCATTTCAATCATCCTATATGTAATTTTAACAGCCTCCTCCTTCTTGAATTCTCTATTTACAAGGACCCTGTCAATCATGACCTGTATTGCAGAGTGGGGGACTGCACCAATGTCAGGCTGTTCTAATTTCCTCTAAGCCACGTTCTTCATCCCCGCAGGGATCATGAGTTTTCATAAATGCCAATGTGCATATGTATTCAGTATTGCAAGGACATTTCTCCCACTGATTTCCTTCTGTGTGTGAGTGTGAGCAAGAGAGGCGGGGGTGGTGTGGCAGTTCTTCAGCTCTTCATATGCTACCTAAGATTCCCAGTTCCAGAATTAAATTACAGTGAGAGATCCATAATATACGTTCAGTCACTACAATGGCTCCCTTAGGGCTCTTTGTTACTAATGGCATAGGCTCATTAGTGGAGATTTTCATGCAGCTTGCTTGAAAGGGCCTCGGCTATTCACCACTTTTGAACAGATTACAGGCCAACAATATGTTCACCAAAGGGGTACCTTGGCATGGAACAGTTTATTTAGCCCTATTTGGCTAGGAGAGAGTAAATCACAAGAGAAGAGAGGAGGAAGAGGGGAAAGGCATCGATTTGTGAACAATGGGACAGGGGGAAGTAAGCAATAACATAAATGAGCTATTTACACTTTTTAGCTATGAAAATAAAGCTTTAGCAATTATCTGAAGGATTTCTTCAGGAACAAAGCTGCTTATCTTAAGTGTATGTGACTTTAAAACACCTTTGGAGGAAAAAGAATTGAAAAATACTGTTTCATTTGTGTCAGGAAGGAAGATTCCCTTCCATCAAGGTCTTTAATCTGTCCATGTGCTTTGTGGATTGTAAATCATGGTGTATTCCTCCCCCAGGCAATTGACAGGAGATTAGAGAAGATGCACTGGGTGTTTCTTTATGATTATCTCACCAAAAGGCAATAAATGTCCCACAGTATGGTGAATCACAATAAAAGAGAATACATGTTCCAACATCTTAGCAGCAATCTTAATTCCTCGTCCCAGCAAGATTCATCCTCCTGTGATCACTTCTTTATCTCAGGCTTTCTACAAGGACAGTCATTAGGGCCTGAAGGTCCAACTTCAGCAAGGGTCTTGTGATATAGCTCTCCTTTTTCTTCTGTACACTATCTTAGGAACATTCGGCTTCACCCAGTTTCCCTGTTGCATCCTGTGATGTCAAAGTTTTAGGCAGAGGACTGAAACTGTTTTCTCCATCTACTGACTGCAAGCTATGATGGGAAGGCTCTCTTCTCTTTCACAGCTCATGATGGGGCAAAAAGAAGGGCAAAAGAAAGCTTTGATCATTCCACTAGAAAAGGTGCCAGCTGACAGAGAGATTTCATCTTGCTCTTAAGACTCCCTTGTGTCTCCTAAACAAAAATTATACTCATGTTTGGATATTAGATTTAATAACTGTTCTTTTATGTCTGAGTCTACAGCTCTTTTTTGAGATATTACAGACAGAAATATTAAAAGTGTATTTATTCATCAGGTTCAACAGTCACAGATACTTAAAATCCTTTGTCTTCTCACATTGTATCTCAGCGTGCCACAGAGGCAAACAGTATATGTGTGGACAGCTGATTCTTTTGTTACTGGCATATCAGAAGTTCAGAGTTCATTTAAATTTTCTTTAGCTACAGAGTTGGTCTATAAACAGATGGGGAATCTATTTATACACAGATTCACCTTCTCACAGGAGTGAGAAGTTACATCAGGGTTCAAGTACAGATTCTGTCTATAGGTACATGTTTAGTCCATGTACACCGATGGGCATGACCATGGTAATTTTCTGAAAATTCAGGTAATCATTCCTTCTTTTGCTCACATACAGAATTTAAATATGTTTAAAGTCTTTTACCTGCACACCTAGGCTTTGGACCTTGACCTAATAAAGCATTTAAGCATCTGTTTAACCAGGAGGGCAGTCCCATTAGTATAGAGAATGCCTGTACAGATTGTTGCATGCATAAGGCAGAACACAGAAAAATGTAGCCCACACGTGAAATCAAGTCATTTCTGTTAAAATAGATTTTATTAAAGCAATTATCAGTGAAATCTGACTTACAGAACCACTCAAGGGAGCTACAAAAAATTGGCTGCCAACATATGTTCTCTCTTAATGAAGATAGAGCAGTGCTGTACTCAGCTCTTTGGAAATAAGTTTTGGGCAGTGCATTAAAACAGTAGGTTGCCTAGGAAAGGCAGCTTCTTTTAAAAGTTATTGGGACAGTTTAAACCAATTAATTTCATCAAATCAGCTATGATTTGCCCAGCTATTTAGCATTTCAAGAACTTTTTAATAAAATATTGGGGTGTGGAGGGAAATGCCAAATCCTGATGACTGCTGTCTGTTTAGCATATGGGGCAAAGTATGGAAGGGTCAAGTTCAAGAAATGTCCTTCCCTAACCAGCAAAGCAGATCTCCATAGAGGAGAACAGGGACCTTTGACATCTTCATTCCCGGTTTCATTCACTCAAATAATCTGTATCATTCATATCTTTCATCTCTTCTGAAACTGAAAACAGATGTTTAAACAAATTCAATTTTAATGCAGAACAACAAATACATTTAAACCTTCTACAGTTGCTGTAAAATTGAATCATCATCCTCCAGGCAACATTAAACTCTAGCAAAATTTTCATTCAGTAATGCAATAAACATAATTGTACCATATGAAGGACAAATGCGTATTTAGGTAATGTGTATATGGTACTTTGTAGGCAGAGGCAAATGACCTCTGCCTGCACTTCGTGCTGGCCATAAGCCAGGTAGTAGTGATTAGTACAGTGTTGAGCCAGAACCTGCACTAATAAAGTTTCCTGATTGAAGAGGCTGTTACTTGGGCTTAGTTCCATACTAAATATGCTTGCATAGCTTCTGGTTGCATCTATGTTAGTGCTTTAGTTCAGAGTATGAATGTACTTCTGAAATGAATGTCCTGGTCATCTCTGCTCATTGTGCTTTGTACCACATACAGAAGCAGTCTCTAAGCACAGGAAGTGGATTTCTTTTTGGACTAAATGAAATGGGAAGTTCTCAGTGTTAGTGTAAGAACTGACACATAACCACCGGAATGGTTATATGAGGTGCTTTATTGCAGTGCTGGGAAACCAGGGGCATGCACCCAAATCTGGCTTCAACCCCGTTACATAGCGCTCGCAATTTATACACTAAAATTGTCGTCACTAATACATATTCAACACAGATTACATCATTGACTAATACACATGCATCAAGGATTGCCACATCAGTCTATTACGATATCAGCCTCTTCTGCGCTTGCGCAGCCCCCCTCTGGTGGTCGTCCTGATGAAGTAAGGAGTCTTCCTCGGATGAAGTAAGAAGTCTTCCTCAGGTCATCCTGTTCACTTTTCTGTTCCTTGGACATGTCCCAGTCATTATGTGGACGCCAGCATTCTCTTATTTTCACTTGACTACTCATGGTACCTTCGTGAGTTCTACTTCGGTAGAGTTTCACAATACTCCCCTGGATCCACCCATATACCCTTCCCCATATATGGCTATGTTAATTTCTTATCATTATAGCTACCATTGTAATATTTAGTTATAAAGTAACTAAGATACACAATAGCAGAATTTCAACTTGTTCTTAATACAAAAGAAACCCTCTACTGATTAACAGATTTTCAAATATAATCATCTTTTCTCTTTGTATTATTGTTTCAACACACAATTTTACCTATTACTAACAAGAGTGTACTGAAAACACTGCAACTGCTAATTAGCACTCAGTTTACAGGGTCAGCCTAGAGGTGGTCTGAAGAAGAATCCCCTAAAATTTGTATAGTATGAACATTGAGCCTTTAGCACCAAGCATTTCGCTCTGAAAATCTGCTCAGTCGTCACAGTCACAACTTATTCTGTCGTAGTCCATGAAAAGGAAAGAAAATGAATGTAAATTAACATTACATTACAATGGAGAAATAGAAGTTAAAAATACAAAGCAGAATATATTTAAAGTAGCCCACCAATGAAATCTCTGCTTTATTTTTTTTTTATTTTTATGGGTAATATTTTTTTTATTTTTTGCAAATTTTAAACTTCCTCTGAAAATACAGATTGCTGTAATGAAAGCCAAGCTTTATTTATTCATATTGATTAAGATTTTTTACATTCTTGTGGTTCTAAAACTTAGACAACACAATGCTAATGAAATATTTTCCAGATATTTTACAGCTTATGTTAAAGGAACACAGTGAAGTTTGAAAATTCAAAAATCCATAATTCTAGAAATGCCAGAATTAAGGCTGCTCTACAACTTTAATTTGGACTGTTTGTTTTAAAATATTTATTTAAAACTTCATGCACCATTAATAGCCATCTTGTAAGCCTTGTTTACTTCATGAACATTGTAGTAGCCAAGACTGGACCTTTATGATCTTAATTATTATTGCGCTCATAACTCATAATCCAGCTAATGCTTCACAAGCAGTATAGATTTTACCTTCAGATTTTTTTTTTCTCTTTATATATGCATATAAGAAGGGGAAAGACTATTTTACAAATGAGAAAAAATGAGGCACAAAAGAATTTGGGATTTTTTTTTTCTTTGTTGTATTACTGTACTTTCAATTTTCTGTTTATTTATTGTATCTGCCCCCTGCCCTGCTTTGCCTGCCTACTCTAGGCCTTGTACATGGTACCTCACAACTAGCAGTAAGCTTTGCCCTTCTCCTTCTGCCTTGGCTGTAGAGTAAAGGTTCTTTGGAAAGACAGGAGAAAAACAAAGGGATGTAGGGGAAGAAAACACTGAATCTTGTGTCTTTGGATATGGTGCCCAGTGTCTTGAAGCTGCAGTGGCTTCTCCTAACTAGGTGAACACTTACAGATGCAATAGCATCTGGGACTCTTTAGCCACAGGATAGCATGAGTCCAGTTACTCTATATAGGATTCTTGGGTTTTACTGATACTGTTTTCAGGGTTTTGGGGTTTTGTTGGGTTTGTGTAAACGTGTTGCTTTTTTTTTCCTATTGAGTTAAATTTAAATGAGAAAAATAAGTGGAAGATTTTTTTTTCTAAAATGTAAAACACAACACAACAGCCCTTTAAAAAAAGAAGTTATCAGTCTAACAGCTGTACAACCACCAGAATCCATAAGAAAAGAGAATTAAAAATAGCTAGTTTATAAAGAGTATTTAATTGCATTGCAAAAACACAAACATAATAAAATTTCCATTTTATCAAGTACAAACTGCATGAAAATTCTTTCCTCTAGAGAGCTGATGCAATCATTTGTTAACAATTATTTTAAAACAGTTTAAAGCACATCAAAATATGAAAGCTTTTAAGGAAACAAAACTATATTCTGTTGCAAAATGGAACAAGCAGACAAACTTAATTTTTATATCCTTGTTAAACAGGTGTAACTATTTTTGACAAGCCATTTTACTGAACTCACTAGATTGCTTGCAGGCTAATATAAAGCACAGTTTGAGTGAGAGCAGACAAATTTATCCCCACCTTTTACTCTTTCTTTAAGCACCCTAATGACATACCAGACATTTTAAAATCTTATGAATAAATGCTATCTCAGAAATTACATGGTTAGTCCTTGTTTCATAGGAAGGAATTATTTGTTCTTTTTACTTAAATCAAGAAGTAATTGTCTATCAGATATAAGTAGAAATTGCTTAACACTGATTATCATAAAACCATTGATTGATAAAATAATCTCTATGTTGTGTAGCTTGGGAAATATTGAGAAATAGAAGAAAACCTGAAGTAGAGCTCTTGATCTCATGTTTGAGTCAATTTCTTTGAGATAATTTAAGCAAACACTTTAAGAGCATACATAAATGCCAAATTGATGGGACACTTTCCTTAATAAGTCAAGTGAATGCATAATTATGTTATATTGTATATTTGTAAAGAACAAAACTGAACTATTAACTTCCTTTTTCCCAAGACCACCATAACATCAACAAGACATCACTATCTGCTCAAAACCTGGGATTTGGGGGATTTTCTTAACTAAGATAAGATTCAGGATTCTGCCACGGGATTAATAAATTAGGAATGCAACTTTTTACTAAAGGGAATATGTAGCAATTCAAAACCACAGAACTTGCTGCTATTAATGCGTATGTGCTGCCTGTATCAACAACCAAGTGACAGACCAGATAGATTACATTTGCTGTCATGTGGGTCTTTTCCTTCCTGTCCGATTAGAAGCTTTTATCTACATGGAGTTCTAAATATTCCATGAAAGTTGCTGTTCTTTTCACAGCTTTTTAGCTTTAGAGATTAGTGGAATGTACTCTCAGTCATTGGCATGGCTTAGGGTTCTGATTTTTTTACTAAATGATGAACAGTGTTACCTCTAGAAAGTCAACAAGGATTTTCTCCCTGAGCATCTTCTTATGGTGACGCCTTAGCTGAAGATCCTTCCTACGACACAGCTACATTTGATCAGAAACCTTGAGAAATTCCTGACACTTCAGAATGGTTCCTGTTGAAGAGAATTATTCCTCAGTGCAAGAGCAATTGATAGAGCAGCAGAAGGTGAAGCAGATGCAATGGAAGAAAAATGAACAGGTGTCTGGCACTAAGAGAAGCAGGAGTTGGTTTTCCTCTCTGTCTGGCGTCTAGAAGAGATAATGGCAATACACAGCCTTGCCAAGAATGTGTTGTTTACACAGTGTATGTACACCCACCTGCTCCATCTGAAAATGAGCTTGTGAGCTCACCTGACTGAAAAGAGCAGAAAAAAAGATTGATGTGCTTTTGTCTTGTGCCTGTTGAACTGACAAAAAGCATTATAGAAAATTAATAAAATCCACATGAGGGAGTATCAATGTCCTTACAGTTGGAATAAGATTTTTGAATTGCTAGTTATGTCTCTTGCATTCCTTAGTTTGGATGTGAATATACATATCTGATACAACTACTACACGGATTACCTTTATTTTTATGCTTTCCATTTTCTGTGAAGAAGGTGTTAAAATCAGCAATGACAGAACTAAGAAACATACATTTGATGCAGTCTGTGTCACGAGACGCGTAGTGCAGAAACCCATTTATGCTACAAACATACATTCAGACAACTACATAAGCTTCTAATTAATATCAGATGTTAATGGTATAGAAGTTATAGTAAAGACTGGGTGGAAAGTTAGTCAATACTTTGGGTGTTAGATAACTTAGTGAGAAATGTGACTATACAGTTCTCTCTTTCTGCTAACAGTGATCCCTTTCTTTTCTCAGCAAGTTTACATTTTTAAACAAGAAGTTGTTTTTAAGGAAAATAGCAAGCTTTAAAAAAACTGTTACATTTTGCAAACATGTATAAATACTGAAAACTGATTAAAAAAACAAAACAAAACAAAACAACCCACAATTATTTCCCTGATTAGTTTTGGTTTAAAAGACAATATTGATACGTTAAAACATGCTTGTTAAGAAATTCTTGACAAGATCATGACATGTCACATCTTTGACAAATTTCCTTCTTGATTTAGATTTATATTAGACATTCATAGCTAATAGCGATATAGTTTTATATACACTGAATATCTGGCAGGGCAGCCAAAATTTCAGGACAAGGTAAGTGTTCTAAAACTGGGCTTATCTCCAGAGCTGCTGACCTCTGTATTTCACAGTGACAGTATCCACCTCTTTTGGCTCTATCTTAAGATACCTCAAAGCACTCATTAGCATTTTGTTCTCCATTGTTAAAATGGTGGAAGTTATATAAATAAATCTCAGGTGAAAAGTTTGAAATCTTATTTTAAAACGTTATATTCTTATAGAGTGACACTCTAATAGAGTGACACTCTGTATTCTGACTAATAGGCAATATCAACATAGATATTATAATATAGAAGTTTAGGAAGAAGAGAGTAAGAAATTTCCTCTTTTCACATCCAGAGCACATGAACAGTTCCTTCCCAATTCGTAAGTCTGGGGTGAAGTTTCAATAGCTGGAGGTGTGCATATAACACATCTTGTGTTGATGACCTGGCCTGCCATGGCCACAGTTTTTTATAGATATCATCTTCTTCATGTAACCAGCAGTCATCAAAATCTCCCTGCTCTGTTGATTAGCATGTGAACTGCATCTCCCCTTTCTGTATTACCCAAATTTTCCTGTCATTAAGCTTAGTCTAAATTTAAATTCACTAGCAGTGGCTATGGATTTATAATAGCTTAAATGAGGCTATAATTTGGTCTATTAACTTTGTACAGCTGACTACCAAGATATTTTTCTTTTCTAAGTCAAAAATTCATGTTACTCTTGTGGATGAAATTTCAGCATCTGCCAACCTTTTTTAAAATACATACGGAAATATATTTAACACATTACACACCAGTGAATCTTTTGATAAAATGTTCATTCAAAAGAAACAAGTCAGACTTATGCCTCTAGAAAGGAAATAATTAGAAATGATAACGTCTAATTTTTCGTGTTTCTCCTCATCAGAAAAAGATACAAACCAACAAAGTACTCTGAGTTACTGATGCAGAGCTAAAATTGTTCAATAAACTACTTTTAAGAGGGAACAGATGTCGTGGAAGAAATTTATTGTAAAAAAATCAATTCAGAAAGGCAAGACTTTACTTTGAAATATGTTTGGTACAGTAGTATATTTTCTTTTAGCATTTTAATAGCCTAGTGTACATACACTGAACCAGTGCACAGTACTCTCAGATGGAACACATTATCTTTTTGGTGGTTTAAACTATTGTTTCGCTATGTTTTCTAGGGATTTTTGGAGGGAGAGAATGGAAAAAAAACCATCCTGTTGATAAAGCTCAGTGGGCCATTTTATTCCTTTCCTTTTTTTTTCTTCTGAAGGAGTCTAGAGATTCAAACTATTTTTACTCTTTAAAAAATAAAAAGCAGCAACAGCAGAGGATGCATTTTCACATTTCACATCATCACCAAGAAATACAGAGCCCTGACAACCAAGATAAATGAACAACAGACCAAAAAGCAGTGGAGAAGGGTCAAATCCATTTGACTTATAGGCCATTGTAGAGAATGGTGGGTCATGCAATCTTTTCTTTTGCTCCTGAAGCTACCAAGTGGAAACTATAAAGGCGAAATGTTTCCCTGATTTCAAAAATAAAGAAAGAGGAAGATAACTTAGAAACTAAGGGCTGGCTGTGCCAGGGACTTGCATCTATTACTGACACTTGCTAGTTACCTAACAAGTTTGCTTCATTAGCTTAATCTAAGGAGAAGTGGCAGATAGCACTTGTTTTTTTTTTTGGTGTCAAAGCATCTCTTCATTTACAATCAAGTCCTGATTGTCTTAGTTTAAACCCACCAAATTTTATTTAACATAGACAACCTCTGTCAGAAATAAGACTGAGTCTAGGGGTCCCGGCGTTTGGTCTTCTGTGTTCTTAGCTTGGTTGAAGGTGAGAATGTTAATGTTCAAGACTGTTGCTCTTTTCTTCTCTTATTGCTCTTATCTTTCCCTCTCTCTCTCTCATGCTTTGCAATATATAATAACAGTGGAAACAGTTTCATTTTGACATTATTACCACATTTAGGAAAAATACTCTCTTCTCTTCTTTTTCCCTTCCCAAATAAGGACATATATCTTCCTGATTATGCAGAAAGTTGACAGTTGTCATATAATGGGAAACAGGAAGATGTAGTCTAAATGATAATAGCAATTTGCTGCATCCGCTACTCAGGAATATGATCATGAAGTCTCGGTCTCAGAATAGGAAAGATTAGAGAAGGAAAGAGCTGCTGCTAGACAAGTGGAATAAATTAGTATGGAAGATTAGTCAGTGATTAATATGTTTCAAGTGTTGTTTCTATACTGTTACAATTATAGATATATACTTATCTCCCCTTCCTGGCTTGTCTCTATTTATGGACAGTAATAAGATGAAAGGGAATGGAGAGAGAAACTGGAATTTGTCAGAATGCTGATTGTGCAATCAAGCTTAATACATGGAGAAGTTTCAAACATCAGAAAAAAAGAAGGAAAGAAGGAAGTGAGCAATGTACAAAAGTCAGATTCTTTATCAGAAGTTAATGCCTCCACCATGTTCCTTAAGGGCTATTATAACTCCAGCTATTTTTCTGTCTGAAGCAACAGATACAATTACAGCAGTAATAGAGTTTTCTCCTGACTAGCTGTCATGCTGGGTTCTGGCATTACTAATGTATGTTATCTTCATTGTTTACATCCTCAGCTTTAACATATATTAGTAGGACAGCCTCTGTTTAGGTTGATGGAACTAAACTGTCATTGCTTTAATATGGCAAGAAGTGGTCCCAGTTTTTCTCCCAAAACCTTCTTCATGTTCCTGCGCAATGATCGAGTTCATGCAAATAATCTGGCTGCAAACTGACGGCTAGTTTTCATCTTGATTTGTCTTCAGCTTCCTTGACTTGGCTCATTACCCAACTACGCAAGCATTGTTATGACACACATGAGCAGGTGGGACTGAGCCACTGAAAGAAGGTGGGATCCAGTTCGTTAAGTGGCAGTACGGGCTTACATTAAAGTGACAATGTAATTATGGTTTAGTCATGAATGAGTACACCACTGCAAGAAGTCAATGCTGATACAAAAGTCTTTAGCGATCTAGGAAAGATATACTGCCAAAATTATAATGGGTTAGACTGATGACAGATAACTGCCACATAATAAACATTAGTAATTGCAATTGGACATGTGAATAATTTACCTCTCCTATTGAAATTTCCCAAGACCAAAGACAAAGGAACAAAGAAGGACTGTTGAGTGACTATATGATATTACTGCAAAATGACTGCCAAATTGAAGAAGGTTAGATATTAGGCAGTGTTTAAAAGAAATAAAAAATAATAGAAATATTATGGACAACACTGCACCAAGTTTTCCTGAGTGTGTTAAGTGTGTACTGCCTACAGCAGAGGTTATTTCAGTTCAGAAAAGCTGCACCAGAAATAAATTATTTTCACATATCAAACAACACCTGCAACGAGCTAATTAGATGCAAACTATCCTTCTCTTTACCTCTTCTCTGTACTTTTCCTTTAGCAGAGTAAATATATTGGTAATTCAGTTTTGGACATTGTTATAAAGGTGATCTTATCTCCATTGTATTGATATTAATCCTTCACACAAATGAATTTACAAAGTTGTGAATAGTCTCCTAGCATTGCAGAATAACTAAACACAGTATTACTCTTACCTGAATCATTGACTCATAAAATAATTCTTGTTGGAATGGGTATGTGAGAGCCATTTAGTTTACTCAGGACAAATTACACGACTTTTCTCAGTGCTACGTTGTCCTGGGTTTGGCAGTAGCAGTCATTTTTCTCCTTCTTAGTAGCTGGTGCAGTGCTGTGTTTTTGACTTTCAGCCTGGGAACAGCACTGATAACACCGATGCCTTTAGTTGTTGCTAAGTCATGTTTATTCTGACCAAGGACTTTGTGAGTCTCATGCTCTGCCAGGGAGGAGGGGAAGCTGGGAGGAAGCAGAGACAGGACACCTGACCCAAACTGACCAAAGAGGTATTCCATACCACAGCACATCATGTCCAGGATGTAAAACTAGGGGCAGTTACCCAGAAGGGTTAGATCACTGCTCGGGTCGGGCTGGGTATTGGTCAGCAGGTGGTGAGCGGTTGCATTCTCTTCCCTTGTTATTTCCCTTATCATTATTATTATTGGTGGTAGCACTAGTGGCTTGTGTTATACCTTAGTTACGGGACTGCTCTTATCTCAACCCATGGGAGTTACATTCTTTTGATTCTCCTCCTCATCCCTCCAGCAGCTGAGGGAGGAAGCAGGGGGAGTGAGTGAACGAGCTGCATGGCTGAGCTTAAACCATGACATACGTTCAGTCAAGTCTGGAGCATATCTCCAAGGATGGAAACTATACAATAGCTCTGGGCAACATACTCCAATAGTTTCAAAGTTTTTCCTAACAGTTGCCTGGAATTTCCTCTGGTAGAAATTGTATCCATAGTCTGTTGTCATATCACCATGAACTTTCAAGAAGAATCTGTCTCTATCTTCTCAATATTCTCATACCAGACAGCTGCAGACACTAATCAGATCTCCTTTCTTCCTCTCTTCTTAAGGCTGGACAAAACCTGTTATCCCAGCCTTTCCTTATATGTAATGTGCTTCAATGCCTTAGTCATCTAGTGGCCTGTTGCTGGACTCACTCAACAGCATGTTCTACTGAGGAGGCCCAGACTGGACTGAGTAGGTCAGGTAAAGTGCAGTGACCTCCAAATTACAGTTTATATTGGATGCTGTTCTCCAAAACAGTTATTTCTGTGTAAAAGATTTTAGCATCATTGTGGGAATTCTCAGAAACACATTCAAACACAGAGCTAAATTTCAGAAAAAAAACAAAACAACAAATCCAAACACAGAAACTAAACCAGGACAAATTACTGTGCCATGGAATTACTAATTAGACTACGCTTATATACTAAATCTTCCACTCAGGTCTCATCACTTCCATTTCAAGAGGGTCTGATGCAACTTGAAAAAAGCATAGAAAAGGACAGCAAGGATTATCAGGTGTATGTACAAAATGTGTTTCAGTTCTAGAAATCCATGGCATCTCAGACTTCTATAAATAGAATTTTTAATTCCTGTTATTGCATAAATTCCACATGTTTTGTGTTCAAGATGCATATTTGCATCTAGCTCATCTCCTGGGAATGCAAGTTGTCCAGCAGTCACATACCCTTTTTTTCTTTAGGTGCTATTTTTGCAGCGTCTCATGAGGAACCTAGACTCTAACATTAGGTTTTCTAAAGTTTCCTCTTCCAAGACTGCTAGGCCACTTTGACCTGGGTACACAGTACTTACATCAATTCATTGATGTAGCCAGGCTTTTGAGAATTGTTTTCATCCCTGTATTTTTTGTTTTCATGTTGAATGAAAATGAATAGCATTACAAAGGAGTGAGACAGGACAGTTATTCACACTTGCTGTCACCAGGTGCTGTAACTCACTCTTAAATCAGTGCTGTGAGTTCTGCAGGCATGCACCTTCTTTCTGGCAGTTTAGTTTAATTTCCCTTCTGCTTTTTATAAACAGTTTGTGAATGGAACCTAATACTTGTCATGGATGCTTGAGTTATATTTATATAGAGAAATACTAAAACGAGTATCTCCTCTTCCATCCAGTTTGACTTTTCTACAGCTGCTGAAAAGCTGGTTGAGTCTGGAATAAATCCTTTTCATGTGTTTCAAAGCTTCATAAGATTGTGACATCTGTTGTGAAAGAAGTATCAAAATTAAGCAAACCAAAACAAACTTAAACCCCAGCTGCAAGTTTTCAGATAGTTCTTTTTCTGTAGAGTGTCAAATTTGCTACCTCAAAGTCCAATTAGAGTTCATTTTCTATCCAGTCCTGCAGCTGGGAGAAGCTGAGTGAATTTGCCAAACTGCTAATGAAGATTTTCACTGAAATAAATGTTGTTTAGACAGACACAGTTCAATGAATTTATATGCTATTGCAAAGATAGGTATGGATTCCAGCTTTTTTAGAGGTTTAGTAGTCACTTATTCTAGGCTCCTCTTCTAGGTGTCTGAATAGCTTGTTGGCTCAAGAGGACTGACATTTTTGAGTGGCTGCACAGTTTTTCTGATGGGATTTAAACTCCTACAGAAAGTCAGGATGAAATCAGATGAAAGTCAGAAATTATGGGATGAGTGGTATGTGAAATGGGTGCTGAAAAAAGGATGACAGCACAGAAGGAACAGTATCACCTTTAATTTTAGGCAGACTGAAAGGTGCTAACCACCAAGGTACTCAGGTTTTCATGGAGTCATTGTAAGGTAAATTACGTAAAACACCCATGTGTGTATGTAACAAAGAAAGAAGTGGGAATAGCTGTGAGGCACAGAGGGTCTGTTTTGTCTGTTATCTATTTCTTGCATAAGAGCAGTGGAAGATTTCCCTTTGCCTTCACATTTGATAATATATTCTAGTTTGATTCGTAGGTATAAATATGCAACCAAGCAAATGTGTAAGCAATAATTGTAGATCTTTTCCTGATAAGTTTGCACTACTACAGATATAGAAACTACTAACAGGTCGTATAAAAAGCAAGATGTGCTTAGTGAGATCACATCTATATTCCAGCTATTTTACCACTATTTTAACAGAGGATCACTTTATCTGATGATTTTTCACAGCTGAAATTAGTGATGGTGGGACCAATTAAAATTCACTTGGTCATTTCTGAGATGACATGAAATCTAAAATACTCCAGGGGAAATTATCCATTTAGAAAGTCTAGTCAGGGATGAGTTTGTAGAGTTGGGGAAAAAGAACCATCCCTTCAAAATGAGTTAATATCCTTGAGAAAATAATAGGATGTGTACTGTAACAAGGAAGTTCCTTTTTACATATGTGTAGGAACCATTAGATTTTTGGTATTCTTCATCCTTCCTCTCTTCAGTTCTTTTGTTTATGTTTATGCTGACTTTTACTTTTCAAGGTAATGCTTCATATTCTATTTACTGCAACATATCATGAGGCCAGGAATAAGGAAAAGAAAGGGAGAAGCATTATCTGAACTCATTGATGGCAATATGTATCTTCTGTTGATATTTTTGTACATATTAAGCTCCTGTGTTCCTTTTCAAAGACTTGTATTTGTCTGATCTTGGAGTCAAAACTGCTCTAAGCCTGCATTAGATAGGAAACACATTTAGAAATCACATTTCTTGAAGCACAAGGCAAGGAGCTGAATGTCTGATGAATGTTAATCACAGAAATAAGGCCTGAGAGACGCTGTGTGACTTCTGAACCAGTGAATAGGAAAAAGATGTACTTAGCTGAAGTCAGTGTTGTTGATTCTACAAGTTCACTTGCACAAAATTCACCTGCTCTTTTTCAAAGTAAAAACATAATGCATTATTGATTTAGCGACTGACCTTTTTTTCAAAAGTCCACTTTGTGAAATCCTAAGTTCTCCTACAATCATGATGTGGCATCATCCAAGGTATTTTTCATGTAGTCCTCTTCCCTTTCTAAGGTTTTGTGTGAATGTTGCTAACTCCATTAATTACTTGTGATAGTAGCACTATCTTCACTAGCGTGTTGAACATTCGTAAAACAGCAGCTACTCTAAAATGAAAAAAAAAGTATGAGTACGTGTAGTACATGAAGTAGTATACCCATTTAAAAAAAGCATCCAAATGTTCATGAACCCAGAGCAAAAACTATTGGAAGAAAAATATTGGAGACTGCAGAAATTATAGAACTGAAAGTTACCTCGCAGAAACGCATTAATCTCACCTTGTTACTCCAGAATCTTTCCCTGTCTGCTGCAGGCAGCGGTACAAAGTGGTTGATAGCTATAGTTTGAGATATAGACTGACACTTTCTTCTGCAGCAGTCATGAATGAGTTATTCCAATCTGTGCTAGCACAGCTGGAAAATTTACCTTCACACGGCTGGAATTCCATTTCAGTCTGTCATGATACACTACACTGCGCCTGTTTCTTCATGAGCTACAGCACTGGCGCAATGTGTTCTCTAAGGTTTCTGCCATCACAAATACAGTCACTAAAGCCATCTATTAAAAGTAAGTTGAGATTGAAATGCTTTTCTATCAAAAAATAATTTTGTTAAAAGCCATCTCTCTCAGGGTTACAAAAGCTACATAACAGCAATGATTTCATTTTATTTTTCTTTTAAGTTTTTACAACTTCCTTTTTGCAAGTAATTTTTATTCTTCCTGGGCACATGTCTTTTAAGATTCTCTCTCTTAGTAGCTACTAATGAGTGGACTGCCCTAGCTTTTATTTACTTCAGTTCAAGTGAACTGAAAGGGTCTAAAACTTCCTCATAACTGCTTTTCCAGGGACTGTTCACCCTGATAATTTGTTGTCATTAAGTGTATAAACAGGGATTAGTCAACACGCATTACTCCTTCAAGTCAGCCACAAAACAACAGTGAGGCCTGGAGATTGGGCCAAGCTCAAGGTCAGTGTTGAAGTTAATCTTCCAATAGTTACTTCAGCTTCTGAATATGAAACAGTTTGATTTAGACACTGACATTTCTGAGGTCCATACAGAGTTGCTATCAAGAATGTGAATTCAAGTGATAGTTTTCCTCTTTTCCTTAGTGCAAAAGTTTAAAATGATAGTTATAACTAAGTTGTCCCCAGTATTAGTATTGATACTCAAAAATCACAAAACAGTTCTTTCATTTTACCCCACTGCCTTTTAAATGCTAAACAGCAGAGAGGGTTGCTTTGGCTGATCCTGTAACCTCCGTTTCACTGCCTCTCCTAATTCACTTTTGATTTTCTTTTCTAGAGTTGCCTGTAACTGGTGCTGTGAAACATATGTTCCATAGTAAATCGCATATGCTCACAGCAGAGCTAAGTGAAAGGCACAGCCCACATCTTGTGTGCCTTGAGATCAAGTCTTTTGTGGTCCAAATCACTGTGTTGCTCACAGTGCTGTCTTTGTAATATAGGTAGAAGCAAGAAGCGTAGAAAGGAGCTGCAGTAAGAACAGGGCCATTTGTTTATGGCTAGTAAAACTAGCATGACACAAGCAATAATGTGACTAAAGAAAAACCTGTAATATTAGCTCTTTTACCTCACCTTCTTAATGGTGTTTTTTTGCTGCTGCATGTGGCAGATTACAGACATGATTAACATTTGTTACGTATTTATTGACTTTTTCTTCTTTAAATGGGCTAGCCATACATTGCATCTGTTCAATAAGAACTGGGCTGTGGGTGTTAAAATGTTATTTACAATGTCCTTCCATGTGCATCAAGGAGTGAGCCACAGCATGGTGAGCACAAAGAAATAAGCTTTCACTTGTGTAGGCAGGTTATGGTAACTACTGTAGAATTGCTCGATTTTATAAATAGGAAAATGTATTATCCTGCTGTGGAAAATGCAAACACGTTCAAAGGCAGAACTATCCTTTACATTTTTCAGAGGTTAGAAAACCAAGGATGGTGACCAGCTCTACAGTGGGAAGTCTATTTTTCACAGTTCCCCTCAAAGGTACTTAAAAAGAAGATTTTTAAAGTATTGAGTCCACACAACATTTAGAGCATTCAAAGCAATTTAACAGTGACTCACTGGGCTTTGCTGTTATAAAAAAGTAACCTTTCAAAATTACAGTTTTGTAATTAAAGTGATACATCCAGTACTGTGGAATACTGACTTCAAAAGCTACCATATTGATTATGAGCAGAACCCCTTGAAAAACATACAGAAGTAAGGGCATGGTGGAAGAAAGAAAAACTTTAAAGACTTCAACATGTGGTGCTGAAAAACACTGCAGAAGAGATAGGTACAATATTATTATTGTAACAAATTGTTCAGTCTGGGTTTACTACAAGAAAATTTCATTATGAAGAAAGAAAATTACAAAGACTAGTTCTATTCATAGGTATATATGCAGATGGCTGTCTCTAATTTCAAAGGAAGTCATGCACACATACACATGGACACACCGATGTCCATAAAAGCTCTTGCTGTACTGTGCATAAACAAGGCATTATGGCAAGTACCTTGCAGTACTGACATGCACAACCCCGTCTCTCAGTGAAAGCTGTAAAAACTGTGGCTAGCACGTCTCTGAGAACAATGCCATGATATCCAAACGTTTGAGGGAAAGTTCACAAAGCAGACAAAAGAAAGAGGCGTGCTCTTTCAGGTGGCTCTCAGCACCAAAAACATGTGAGCTGCCTACAGGGTTTGATCTTTATCCACTGAAAGAGTAAGCAGCCTGTGTTTTCTAACTGAAGGTCCTCTACACACCTGCTAAACTTCTGGAAGAATATTTCAAAGTGTATGGACACCTGTGATAGTCAAGAGCCCCTTTCTGTGTTTGTCTCCAAACAACACAGAAGGCACTGACAGCTCATTATCGCTCCGGCAAACTGCCGCAGGGCCGAGCAGGGATCCTGCTCCACAAAGACGGGGGATGCTTCCCTGGGCCATCTGCCCTGAGGTCGTGAACATCAACTGCCCCGGAAACAAACTGCCCGGAGACAGCGGCACAGACACCGCGGCACCTGCCAGAGCACAACGTGAGCGGGGCCGGGGGCTCACTGGATCCCCCATGGATGAGTCTCACCTGCCGGAGGGCTCCCAGAGACCCTGACGCTATAAAAAGGCATAAACTGTCCCTTCATATGTGAGGTGTCTTGGGTGCTAACGGATCACAAGAGTTACAGCCAAACGGACTAACCGGAAGGCTTCTCGCTCGGTGACTGGGAAGACATGGCTTGATTCACGGGGTGGTAGGCCTATTTCTCTGTTTCCTTTCCTTTCTACTTTGTTTCTTTTATAAGAATCTGCTAAGACTTTTATTCTTCCTGGCACAGTTTTAGGGATGCTTACAATAAAATTGTTTCAATTTCAAATCTCTGTCGGGCCTGTGGTTTCTCCCGCGAACTGTGCAGAGTATGTAAAAGATACTCTCCCCCCGGACACGTCGAGTGGGAGGGGACAACACCGTTTATAAGTGCATCTTTGAATACGATGGTATATGCAATTGGTCAGGCCACCTAAGGCCTTTGGATCACTCAGCAACACAGGTGGGGGTGACAAGATCTCTTCTGAATGAGTTCCCTAAGTCTTCTCTGTGACTTGCTTTCAGCATTGCTGAATAAGGAATGCCTTCCCTGGGTTACACTTTTTTGTTCAGAATATGCTTGTAAAGCAGTAATATGGAATCTGCTTCTAACTTGGAAAATCAGAGAAGGCGCTGCAAATGTTTCCATACTCTTCCCTTCCGTCTCCACGTTTCTGTACCATGGTGAAGACAACTTGTCAACTTTCCTTGTGACCTTATTAATTGGGACTTTGTTTGTTTTTTGAAAATGTATATTATCTGCATTGAGGTGTCTAGGTAGTATATATAGAATGTGTACTCTGAATCTCAGCAACTGTTTTCTGTAGGTTTTATTTTTTGAGACGTGGACAATGAAAGAGGAACACGCTATATATTATATGTATATAAGCAGTGAAAAAGGTTAAAATGATTAGTTTTAGAGCTTCATCACACCAGATAGTATTTTATACAACTGCTGCTTGATTCAGAGTGCAGCTTTTAAATTACAGTGCCTTAAAGCTTAAAGAGATAATATTGTTAAATTACTAAGTACTTGCTAAGATGCATTTAGATGGCAGAGTGCAGACAGTTGTCCAGACTCTTCGTGTAATATATAAGAGGGTTTGGTCTGTATTATGTATGTAATTTAAGCATGTATTTAAGCATGAAATTGTGGTGTGATCTTGTTAAGCTGAATAAAGTGAGATAAAATCAGTATTTGTTAGAAGATCCACAAGAGTTGTTGGTGGTTGGGGGTGTGTGTGGGGGGATTGTTAGAGGCTGACTTGGTTGTGCCGAGTCAGTATGCGAATATTAAAATCTTACAATTTGGTTAGATACGCGAGTGCTCAGAAGACCTCAGAAGTAGAGTTCTTATGCTGGAGATATTAAGGATCTCTTGGACTTTTCTGTAATGATAGGATATTACTGTTTAAAAAAATTCCAGTGCACATAATTGCTGTCTGTTCAGCTTTACATTATGTTGTTTCTTTGGAAACAGCATATCACTTGTCTTAACCAGTAGGTTACTAATTGCAGGAAGTAAGGGCAGAGCGGTGTGGTGAGCTCAACTCTAGTGTGCCTTCCTTCCATACTGAAGAAATCTGAAGCTTCCTTGTAGGTAAAATACTTTGCTAATAGCCATAAAAAAGTTACAATAGAACTTCAGTGTATTAGTGTGAGGATGGGAGGCACGGAACCAGAGGGAGAGTGCAAGCTGGATCATTTTTTGCAAAGGTTACATGATATTTATATGCTTCCAAGCAATTAGCTAAGCACATCTGTGTTTGCCTTGCAGTTACATCAGGTGAAAGGTCTATAAATCTTTTTTCCAGTTCCGACGTCCTTGTTTCTTGCCAGTTCCAACATCTTCCAAGTACCAATAAGGGACCGGTCACTCTTAATTGCCTGCTGTAGTTCCTCCTTCCCATGGTCTCCGACAGTTTCGATACATTCCAACCCCCACATATTACAGCACAAATATGTTGTGGGATCAGATAGTTCCTTTCAGAGATTCTAAAAAGCCTTCAGAAAAGTTTTTCTTATTACAAGTTTATACAAATATTTTCTTTCCTTAATGAGGAAACTAAACATATATCTTTGGTTTAGAATATAAAAAATTCTGTGAGAATTCAGAGTAATCTCTTCAGTTTACAGCATTTCTAAGTAGAACTACTCATCCATACCTCATGTTTGATACTGATACTGAATGATGCAGTGATTTATTTTCAAAGACTCTAAATATGAAAACAGTTTGTTGTAAATCACATTGATCTGTAATTACTACAGACACTTGGCATTAGGATCTTGCCTAGCACATAATAACGCACAGTTGTAACATATACTTATTATTCAATTTAGTGTCTTTGTCATTTTGTATTTCATACTCTGGAAAGATTTCAAAATGAAGTAAAAGATGACACTAAACATGAGGTGCTTCAGCATGCGATGTCATTTTGAAACAAAACAGATGAACCAAAACAAAAAAGAACTTTATTTACAGCATGGTTGTTATCATTTCCTTTGAGTTCTACAGTGAAAAGTCATGTAAGTAGCAGTAAATCCTACATGTTTGACTACACTAGCTAATTAGAAAATAATTATGCCATGGCATTTTGTCAAACTTGCTGGCATTCTATTAATGTGCATTTCAGATTTAGTATATGTCCTAGGTTCAGCAGTAGCAGTCATGTTTTTTCCTTTGTGGTAGCTGGTGCAGTGCTGTTTTGACTTCCAGCCTGAGAACAGTGTTGGTGAAGCCGATGTTTTCAGGTGTTGCTAAGTGATGTTTACCCTGACCAAGGACTTTGTGAGGCTCATGCTCTGCCAGGGAGGAGGGGAAGCTGTGAGGAAGCAGGGACGGGGCGCCTGACCCGGGCTAGCCAGGGAGGTATTCCATACCACAGCACGTCATGGCCGGGGTGAGGGGTAACTGGGAGTTACCCGGAAGGACACGGGCTTCCGGGTGGAACTCGTTTTCTTGGCCGGTGGTATCGTATTCTCTTCCCTTGTTATTTTCCCTTATCATTGTTGTAGTTGATAGTAGCGGTGGTGATTTGTGTACATTGGTTGCTGGACTGTTCTTGTCTCAACCCGTAGGAGTTGCACTCTCTCGATCCTCCTCCCCGTTCCTCCAGGAGCGGGGAAGGGGAGAGCCCCGGTGCGGGAGGGGGGACACGGACCTCGATTGTTGTCAGCTCGGCACCACTCACTGGGAGTGAGTGAACAAGTTACCTGACTGGGTTTAAACCACGACAGTATATAAAACATTAAATTATTTCTTATTTCATGCTTTTGACATGTGATTTGGGCGTTTTCTAAAATAACTAAAACCAAGTTATTAGATAGAAAGTTTGTTTAATTAGTTTTGAAAAGTGTAGAGAGATGAATTGTCACAAAATCCTTTGCAATGATTCTCTTCTTTCAAAAAAGCAGCCAGCAGTTCAAGCTGAAAGAACTTTCTGGTACTTATAGCCACCCACAGTTTCTACTGGCCATATGAGAAACTGGAAGCTACTTTGGAGTGTAAAATAAATGAGTGAATCCTTCTGTCTATTGATTCAGATTAAGCTTGCTCCAGTATCTGTAACCCTCCCCCCAAGGTTGTTATTGCAGTGATTTATTTAATTTGGAATTGTCAGAAACTATTTGTCTTGCACTCCTTTACGCAAACACAAATTCAGAGACAAATGGACAATAGAATAAATAACAAACCGTGGTTTGGTGCATAAGAGTAATTAGCCAATCTATTGCTTTTGACATTCCCTAATGAGAGTCTTTTCTGACACTAGCTTCCCTTCACATGCTTTATCTTTATATGATCAGTTACACAGGGCAGATTGTAAAGTTATAAACTTATCTTTGCTCATGTTATACTGGACAAATTCTAAATTTAGAATGAAAGCAGAGGCAGTCTAGTGTAATTGTACTAAAATCGAACTAAAAATCTTGTTCACAATATCTGTAAATGGACAATAGTTCAGAAAATATAATTT
Source organism: Pezoporus flaviventris (assembly GCF_033815535.1). Taxonomy (NCBI): domain Eukaryota; kingdom Metazoa; phylum Chordata; class Aves; order Psittaciformes; family Psittacidae; genus Pezoporus; species Pezoporus flaviventris. The sequence continues at coordinate 6,061,339 of NW_026892603.1, forward strand.
ACATCAACAAAATTCATTTTACCACTCGCACATCAGAATATACTTTCATGGACAGAATGTGGTATTATTTACTGACACTGTAATTGCAAGCAATGCATACCATGCTATGTTATATTTTACATACATAGGGTCATTCTTACCTTTTTGTTCTCCTTCAGAGGACAAGGTCTTCAAGTAAGAATACTGTTGCAGACTCACTACAATTTCAGAGGCAAGACACATGGTGACATTTCTCTTAGACTCATAGAATCATTTAGGTTGGAAAAGACAATTAAGATGAAGTCCAACTTTTAACCTAACTTTGCCAAGTCCATCACTAAGCCATGTTCCTATTTCTTCATGCCTTTAAAATACCTCCAGGGATAATGCCTCAACCATTTCCATAGGAAGCCTGTTCCAATGCTTGATAACCCTTTCTATGACAAATTTTTTCGTAATATCCAATCTAAACCTCCCCTGACACTACTTGAGGCTGTTTCTTCTTGTCCTATTGCTCATTACCTGGGAGAAGAAACCAACACCCTCCTCACTACAGTCTCATTTCAGGTGGTGTAAAGTGCTGTAAGGTCTCCTTTCAGCCTCCTTTTCTCTGGGCTAAACAACTGCAGTTCCCTCAGCTGTTCCTTATAAGACTTGTGCCCCAGACCTTTCACCGGTTTTGTTGCCCGTAGTGTTACGTGCAAACTTACTGAAGGTGTGCTTGATCCCCTTGTCCAGATTGTTGATAAAAATGTTAGAACTGGCTGCAATACTGAGCCCTGGGGAGTACCACTTGTTAACTGGATTTAACTCCATTCACCACCACTCTTTGGCTCTGCCATCCAGGCAGTTTTTACTCAGTGAACAAGCCATAAGCAGCCAGTTTCTCTGGGAGAATGCTGCTGGAAATTGTGTCAAAGGCTTTATGGAAGCCTAGACAGACAACATCCACAGTCTTTCCCTCATCCCCTAAGTAGGTTACCTTGTCATAGAAGATCAGGTTAGTCAAGCAGGACCTGCCTCTGATAATCCATGCTGCCTGGGCCTGATCAGCTGCTTGTCCTGTAAGTCCTGCTTGATAGCACTCAAGATGATATATTCTATGACCTTCCCTGGCACTGAGGTCAAACTGACAGGCCTGCTGTTTGCAGATCCTCCTTCCAGCCTTTCTTATAGATGGGAGTCACATTTTCTAAGTTTGGGTCAACTGGGACCTCTCCAGGGGCTGCTGATTAATGAAAGTGGCTCAATGAGCACTTTTGCCCTTAATATTCCTGGGGCCTTTGTTCTGCTCCCTGTCCTGGTCTTCCAGCTCAGAGAGCTGGATACCCAGAGAACAACTTGTGCTGCTATTAAAGACTGAAGCAAAGAAGGCATTCAGTACCTCAGCCTTTTTCTCAGCCTTTGTCAGTATGTTTCCCCCTGCATCTAATAAAGGGTGGAGATTCTCCTTAGCCTTCCTTCTGTTGCTAGTGTATTTATAGAAATATTTTTTATTGTCTTTTATGGCAGTAGTCAGATTAAGTTCTAGTTGGGCTTTGACCCTTCTCATTTTCTCCCTGTGTAACCTCATGACATCCCTGTGGTCCTTCTGAGTTGCCTGTCCCTTTTTCCAGAGGTCTGTTGTGGTTTAACCCCAGACAGCATCTAAGCTCCACACAGCTGCTCACTTACTTGCCCCTGACCCTGATGGAACTGGAAGGAGAACTGGATAAAAAGGTAAAACCTGTGGGTTGAGATAAGAATAGTTTAATAACTGAAATAAATATAATAATTAATAATAGTATAATTGTGGTTAAAAGAGGGACAACAGAGAAAGAGAAATGGAACCCAAGAATGACATATGATGCAGAATACAATTGCTCGCTACTTGCTGACTGATACCCAGCCTGTCTCCAAGCAGTGACTGGCCCCTCCCAGCCTAATCCCCCCAGTTTATATACTGGGCATGAGAGCTGTGGTATGGAATACCCCCTTGGCTAGTTTGGATGAAGTGTCCTGTCTCTGCTTCCTCCTGGTTTCTCATGCCCCTCCTCACTGCCAGAGCATGAGAGAGACTGAACAGTCCTTGATCAGGGTAAGCACTACTGATCAACAACTGAAATGTCAGTGTGTTATCACAGTATCACAGTATGCCAGAGATTGGAAGGGACCTCAAAAGATCACATAGTCCAATCCCCCTGCTGGAGCAGGAACACCTAGATAAGCCTACACAGGAATGTGTCCAGGCGGGTTTTGAATGTCTCCAGGGAAGGAGACTCCACAACCTCCCTGGGCAGCCTGTTCCAGTGTTCCGTCACCCTCACTGAGAAGAAGTTTCTTCTCAAGTTTAAGTGGAACCTCTTGTGTTCCAGTTTGTACCCATTACCCCTTGTCCTATCATTGTTTGCCACTGAGTAGAGCCTGGCTCCATCCTCATGACACTCCCCCTTTATATATTTATATACACTAATAAGGTCACCCCTCAGTCTCCTCTTCTCCAAACTATAGAGACCCAGCTCCCTCAGTCTTTCCTCATAAGGGAGATGCTCCACTCCCTTAATCATCTTAGTTGCCCTGCGCTGGACTCTCTCCAGCAGCTCCCTGTCTTTCTTGAACTGACACAATATTCCAGATGCGGTCTTACCGGGGCAGAGTAGAGGGGAAAGAGGACCTCTCTCGACCTACTAACCACCCCCCTTCTAATACACCCCAGGATGCCATTGGCCTTCTTGGCCACAAGGGCACAGTGTTGGCTCATGGTCATCCTGTCGTCCACTAGGACCCCCAGGTCCCTCTCCCCTACACTGCTCTCTAACAGGTCGTTCCCCAACCTATATTGGAACCTGGGGTTGTTCCTGCCCAGATGCAGGACTCTACACTTTCCCTTGTTATAGTTCATCAAGTTATTTCCTGCCCAACTCTCCAGCCTGTCCAGGTCTCGCTGGATGGCAGCACAGCCTTCTGGTGTGTCAGCCACTCCTCCCAGCTTAGTGTCATCAGCAAACTTGCTGATAGTACACTCAATTCCCTCATCTAAATCGTTGATGAATATATTAAATAATACTGGTCCCAGTACTGACTCTTGAGGCACTCCACTAGATACAGGCCTCCAACTAGACTCAGCCCCATAGACTACAACTCTCTGGCTTCTCTCCTTCAGCCAGTTCGCAGTCCACCTCACTACCTGATCATCCAGACCACACTTCCTCAATTTAGCTGTGAGGATGCTGTGGGAGACTGTGTCAAATGCTTTGCTGAAGTCAAGGTAGACCACATACACCACTCTGCCATCATCCATCCACTGTGTTATTTCCTCATAAAAGGCTATGAGATTGGTCAAGCATGACTTCCCCTTGGTGAAGCCATGTTGACTGCCCCTCATAACCCTCTTATCCTTGATATGCCTTAAGATGGCACCAAGGATAAGGTGTTCCATCACTTTCCCAGGGATGGAGGTGAGGCTGACTGGTCTATAGTTACCCGGGTCCTCCTTCTTGCCCTTTTTGAAGACTGGAGTGACATTTGCTTTCCTCCAGTCCTCAGGCACCTCTCCCGTTTCCCAAGACTTGGTAAACATGATGGAGAGTGGTCTAGCAATGACTTCCGCCAGTTCCCTCAGCACTCGCGGGTGCACCCCATCTGGACCCATGGATTTATGGATGTCCAGATAGTTCAACTGGTCTCTAACCCATTCCTCGTCGACTAAGGCAAACCGTTCCATTGACCTGACTTCATCTAAGGTCTCAGGGGTACAGGGCTCTTCAGGACTGCCTGCAGCAGAGTAGACAAAGAAGGCATTCAGTAACTCTGCCATCTCTGTATCTTCTGTCACCAGGGCACCCATCCCGTTCATCAGTGGGCCTACATTGCCTCTGGTGTTAGTTTTGTCTGCCATGTATTTGAAAAAGCTCTTTTTGCTGTCCTTGACCCTTCTCGCCAGGTTTAATTCTAAGGAGGCCTTAGTCCTCCTAGCTGCCTTCCTACATCCTCTAGCAGCAGCCTTATATTCCTCCCAGGTGGCCAGCCCCTCCTTCCATGACCTGTAAACTCTCCTCTTCCACTTGAGCATACCCAGCAATTCCCTATTTAGCCACGCAGGTCTCCTGGTCCTCTTGACTTCCTACGTGTCGGGATGCTCTGATCTTGAGCTCGGAAAAAGCAATTCTTGAATGCCAACCAACTATCTTGGGCCCCTTTACCTTCAAGCAGCCTTGCCCATGGGATTTCCCCTAGCAATTGCTTGAAAAGGCCAGAGTTTGCCCTGCTAAAGCCCAGGGTTGCAATTCTACTTGGTATTCTACTAGTCCTACCACACAAGATCCTGAATTCCACCATCTTGTGGTCGCTGAAACCAAGGCAGCCCTCAACCTTTACTACTTCGACCAGACCCTCCTTGTTAGTGAGGATGAGATCCAGCAGCGCTCCTCTCCTGGTTGGCTCATCCACCATTTGCAGGAGGAAGTTATCATCCATACACTGGAGGAACCTCCTGGACTGCGGCTGGGTTGCTGAGTGGTCCTTCCAGCAGACATCAGGGAAGTTAAAATCCCCCACGACGACCACAGCCTGTGACTGTGAGGCCGCTCTCAGCTGCCTGTAGAAGGCCTCGTCAACTTCCTCACCCTGATCTGGTGGTCTGTAACAGACACCCACAACAGTATCCCCCCTCCCAGCCTGCCCCTTAATTCTCACCCACAGACTCTCAACTCGCTCGTCATCTGTCCCTGGATGGAACTCAGTGCATTGTAGTTGCTCCCGCACATAAAGAGCAACCCCACCACCCTTCCTGGCTGGCCTGTCTTTTCTGAAAAGGACATAGCCCTCCATGACTATATTCCAGTCATGTGAGCTGTCCCACCACGTCTCTGTAATTGCCACCAGATCATAGTCTCTTGACTTAACACAGGTTTCCAACTCCTCCTGCTTATTTCCCATGCTGCGTGCACTGGTGTACAGACATTTCAGGGAGCGAGCTGAGCACACCGATTTCACCCTAGGATTATAGGAGGCCTCCCAGTCTTCATCAGTTCTGGAGTGCTGCCCCACTGGGGCAAGCCCAGCTACAACCCCATCCCCCTTCGAATCTAGTTTAAAGCTCTCCAAATGATCCCTGTTAATTCGTGCCCCAGCATCCTTTTGCCTCTGTGAGACAAACCTTTCTCACTTGTCATTGTCCAGACTGGTGCCCTATAAAACCAGCTGCTATCAAAGAATCCAAAGCCCTGCCTGTAGCACCAGTCTCGAAGCCAATCGTTTATGAACTGAATCTTCCCATTCCTTCCCACATCATCAGTGGAAGGTGGAAGGAGTGAGGAGAAGATCACTTGAGCCCCAGACTCTTTCACCATCTGCCCCAAGGCCCTGTAGTCTTTCTTCATCCCCCTCAGACTGAGGGAAGCAGCTTCCCCCTCACCTGCCTGGAAGACCAGCAGCGGGTAGTAGTCTGTCGGGTGCACCAGGTTGGGGAGCGCCCTGGTGATATCCCTGATCCGGGCTCCAGGCAGACTAAACACTTCCTTATGATGAGGGTCAACTCTGCATATCGGGCCCTCTGTTCCTCTCAGAAGGGAATCCCCTACTACAATGACCCTTCTTTCTTTCTTATCAGAGGCAGTCTTGAGGTGCGAAGTCGACCGCCTTTTCCTATGTGGCCTTGTAGGCGGGCCTTGCACCACATCCTTATCTACCTCTCCTTCGAGATCCAGGGCCTCAAACCTATTACGGAGGGACACTTGGGGAAGCAGGGCAGGAAGGGAGGAGGGTTTCCCACGATGCTGAACTGGAACTCGTTTCCAACCCTCGTCAACTTTTTGATCCCCTACCTCTGCACAACAGCTACAGGGCAGGGGCTGTCTCGGGTCATTCTCCTCTGTCTGAGAGGGCAGGGGGTCCATCCCCTTTTGGGGGGTATCTCCCTGGAACCGTTCCAACTGGCACGCCAAGGAGTTACTCCACCAGTCGATCTCCCTTTCACACTCCCTGATGGTCCTCAGCGTCTCAACCTCCTCCTAAAGTTTTGCCACCAGAAAGTGGCAAAGTGGCAAAAAACCTTATATGCATGGGAAAGTCTATTAGAAAATCAGGTTAGAAACAAACACATCTGTACTTTAAACAAGATAGGTAATCAGATATCTGAAGTATGTGTAATTACATGTGTGTATATATATATAGCACTCAGATTAAGTATTACATAATTTTAAAGTGTTAAACTGCAAGCACCATACCAACTACTACATAATATGAACTTATCCCAGTGCTATGGCTACACCTTTGATAAAATTTCATTGTAAAGCTGCTCATAAAAATGTCAGTTTCTTAGAATGTAATTTCAAATAGCAGCCCATAGTGATTTTAAAAAATGTTAAATTAGAAATTGCCTTGTAAAATGTAACTGCTGCTTAATGCATAATAATACTGTATTTAAAACTTCCTGTAACACGTTGCGGTAGTACTTAAATAAAAGAAAAAGCTATTAAAACAGTTCCTCCGGCACTTTACAATTTTAAAATAAATTGTCATCTGCTTAAATATATGAACTATTTTGGCAGAATGTTTAAAACACAAAGGTAACGGAATACAGGTGTTCAAAGTTAACCAAGACAAGCCAGTGGGGAAGAAGACCAACCTGGCTAAATAGGGAGCTTTAGCTGCAATTTGGGAAAAATGTTAATGACGTTGTCCTGGTTTTGGCTGGGATAAAGTTAATTTTCTTCCTAGTAGCTGGTACACTGCATTTCAGATTTAGCATGGGTTTTAGATTTAGTATGAGAACAGTGTTGAAAGTATGGTGCTTGCAGTTTAACATTTTAAAATTGTGTAATATTTAATCTGAGTATATACACATGTAATTACACATACTTCAGATATCTGATTACCTATCTTGTTTAAAGTACAGATGTGTTTGTTTCTAACCTGATTTTCTAAAAGACTTTCCCATGCATATAAGTTTTTTTGCCAAATTCACACCAAAAAATCACAATTAATTATACTGCTTAGGAATGCCAGAATTTAGGAAATTATTGTTTAATCTGCTCTTTCTTCTTTTATTATGCTGTAGTATGGCTTTCCAGGAAGTTAGTAAATTTATGTAAAAAAACAAGTGTTAAGCGTGCACTGCAGCAAAATATTTCTGTCCTCAAATCCTGCTTTAGACATTTTTCATTTGCAAATGCTGATATGCATCAACTGTGAGATTACATGCAAAGTAATTCAAAAGCTGCAGCCTTGTTTTTGCATGTAACTCCCAGGCAGGCATCTGACATAAATCTGAAAATATGTAAGTTAGCACTAGCTGCGGAGTTTTGGAGAACAGGTAAATATACACATTTGTCACTCAGAAATCCTAGGAATCATTTTCCTACACTAAGAAAAAACTCCATGTCACCTAATTTTATAGCTGTTGAATTTAAAATAGCTAGTTGGTTTAACTGTGTAGATGCAGCTGAATGATGAAGACACATTATAAAACAAGAATGCATATCTGTGTGTGTATGTGAGAGGGAAAAGGGGAATACTGTTTTTTCTGCTGAAGGTGAATATTTTTAGTGAAGACTGGAAAAGTAGTTGTATCAAACCAGGAAAATTCAAAAGAACTAATCTAATTTATAGTCAAATTAGTCAGCTGGAAGATAATCAAATGAAGAGCTGGTCTCAATGTGTCAATTGTTGTTTTGGGATTTTTAGCTGAAAGAGTTAAACTAGCAAAATGCATGATAAAGGTACAGTTATAAAAGAAAAAAAAAGAAAAAACAAACAAACCACACACACAAGGGCAAACAACCAAAAGCCTTTGATCATAGGGCTTAATATAAAGAAGAATCATGGGGAGCTACACAGGTTGACATCTCTTTGCTGATACTGTAATTCTAGAAGGATTGTTTGCCTTTGCCAACAGGTCTGACTGTTGGCAAGTGTAGACCAAGGCAATAGTTACTGGTGATGTGTACAGTAGGGACAGAAAAACTGTAGTAGAAAAATCCATTGATGGCTGTTAATAACTGGATGACAGGGAGAATATTTGCAGGAATTACCATTGCATATAAAGTCTTTCTATACCTAAGCACCTGTTACAGCTATTATCAGAGATAGATTAGAATGTTAGATGAAAACCTTGGAAGAATTCTTCCAGCTACAGACTCAGGCTTGTAATTTTACATATCTCTAAAGTAGCTGTCTGCATTTCAAGTATGTGTTTAAGCACTGATTTTACTGAGTGGAGATCTAGAGTATCATTTTACTGACCTGCATCCGCTTTCAGTTTTAGCAGCACTTTGATTTTTTGCCAGTATTTACTGACAGATCATTTCCTGACTTCCCGAAAGCTATTATTTGTTTCTTTGTATTCTCAGTTTTTATTTGAAAGAAAGTAAATACCTAAATGTTGTGTTTGTGAAGTTTAGATGTGAGTTGAATGCAAACAACATGAAGATACATGAAGGAAGAATGAAACAGCTCATGAGAGATGATACCCTGTATGTAAACAGTGGACAGAAACTGTTTCCTGCAGAAGAAAATTCAGAGAAAGTTACAAATTTAGCAGAAGCCATCACTCTCAAATCTGTTTATTCCAGGAAGCTTTCCTAACTTCTGCATCTTAAATAGGTGTTCTGCATAGATAATGGAAAAAACTTTCCGTCTCTACAATTCAGGTGTTTAAGATTACAGCTTTCTTATTAATTTTCTGGAAAGAAGCAATGGGTAATGGTGACAAAAACTGAGTGGAGTTTTAATAATATAGTCAGTTAATTTTTATCCAAGCCTGCAAGAGCCAAAGGTAAGGATCTTTGCAAGATCTAGTCATAACTAGGTAGAAACAAGCTTGTGGAGTCAGCTAAAGCCAAGACGCAATGCAGTCATGTTTTGAATGGACTTAGAGATAGTGATGGAGCCTGGATATACTCCATCCAATTTTTCATTTTGTTTACTACTTTAACCTCTGTCCTGTTTGCTTGGTATGCACTTATGTTGCTTTTCTATGAGATGTCTTCTGTTCAATGACTAATGAAATGGCTGGTTTGGTTATAGTATGTATGATAATAGAATAATAGTAATATATATGTGATAGTAACATTAATAATAGCTGAGAGAAAGTTGAAATATATAGGCAAGAAACAACCCAAACCGTGAAATTTTTCTCTTTCACCGTGCCTACAATAACAGGGAATGTCAAGGTGCTTGTGTCAGCAAACATATTCATCCCTACAGAGTAACTTGCTGCTTTCACAGTGAGACAGCTTTTCAGTTACAGCAAAATAAAAGTTTATCTTCTGTAGAAGTGTCTTTTGTTTTTAAGAGACAGAATTTCCTAGAGTAAATGCCGCTGCCCTTCTGTTAAAGTCCATAACCACTAAATCTGTATAACTGAGGATTCAGTGTCCCATCTCATCTCTTATCATTGCCCAGTTTTAATATCCTTTATCTCCCCAGAATATTTGTCAAGGACTTAGAAATCATCTCCAAGGTGCAAAGAAATATATTGCTGAGGATTTTAAATGGGTAAATTTCTTCCTGCATGAATAACATTGGAAGAAAAATCCTAATTTTTTTCTTTTTTTTTATAGAATTTGCTTAACAAGTGCATTTGGTTAATGAGTAACAATGGTTTTCTGCAATGATTAGGAGATTCTCTGTATTGTTTTACAGTATGGTGGCACTGATCCAATAAAAGGTAGGAGTTCATTAAAGCTTACTGAGAATAACAGATACCATTGTTTACCTGTGGCCATTTAACATGGCCAATTTATCAACTCCTAATGGCCTTCTGACTCTTAAGATACCAATAGGTGTGACCTTCTACAAAAATATCTCTTTTGTTGAACCCTTCAGATTGGGCAAAAAATGATACATGGTCATTGAGAATAACGAGACAGGGTCAGGTCTTGAAAAGGGTATTCAATTTTTGCTAGTGTCATCTATTATTTCAGATACCCCCAAATGCATTCAAAATGTTCAAAGTACCACTGTGGGCTTGTAATGTTTCCCATGTGGGGGGAGAGGTTTGGAGGAAGGCTCTTTGATTGTATAAAATAACAAATCTTTTGTGGTCTGTGCTTGAGTGTAAGTAGCTCAAGTATCTCATTATGTTAGGGTTTTTTTTTTTTGAGAGCTTTATCACTTTTAGATTACTAAAAGCATTGTGTGCATGAAAGCATTTCAAAATGGAAAGTAGGTTAGATGGCAGGGTTAGTTGGTGTCTCAAGTAGAATAAAGTAATTTGAGACCTGAGTGGTGTTTGTATTCATCTGATGAAGTGTAGACAGCTACATCCAAGTTTGCCATCTAGATCATATAGGTTTGTTTTATCATGAAAGGGGAGAAAGAAGAGCTCCTGTTCATCTAATGCTTAAGAATATATCTACAATACATAAAAGTGATATAGACAAAATGGGTTAGATTGGGGTTTGAGACTTAATTTTATCACTTAACTACAGAAGAACCATGTTAGTTAGAAGTTAACCCTAAAAAGCTTAAGTAAGTAAGGTGGGTTATACTCAACCTTTCTGTTAAATAATAAACAAATATCTTTTAAGTGTTACAGTATCATCTGACAACACAGTTGGTAATATTAAACCACTGGTAAGTCCTGCTGATCAACATTGGTTAATGTACTTACCCAATGGCTAGTGCCAATTTGATACCTGGGTCTGGCACTGGACTTGAAATATCTCACAAGTTCAGGTTGCAGGGATGTAATTAGAATAAATATCTTTCTTCTGGGCTATCTTGTACCCCTATTCAAGTCTTTTGAGTGAATTTTACCACACACAGAAGTTGGAGAAATGCCATGAATATCCAGGTACAGCACTAATGTTTTTAATGGTCATTGACTCATTTATTGGAATCAAATGCTCCGATAATATGCTCTTGTACTGGTTTTGACTGGGATAGAGTTGATTTTAATGATAGTAGCTTGTATTTTGCTGTTTTGGATTTGTGACTGAAACAGTGCTGATAGCACACCAAATTTTTAGCTACTGCTGAACAGTGTTTGCACAGCTTCAAGTTCTTTTCTATTATTCTGGTGAAACAAGAACTGCCCCACCAGTGAGTGGGCTGGGGATGCACAGGAAGCTGAGAGGAGGCTAGAACACCTGACCCCAACTGACCAAAAGGATATTCCATGCCATATGATATCATGCTCAGTAAAAGCTGGGGAAGAAGGAGGAAGGTGGGATATTTGGAGTTTTGGCATCTGTATTACCAGGTAATCATTATGCATTATGAAGCCCTCTTTTCCTGGAAAATGGCTCCACACACAGCTTTTGCTTCACTTATTAAGCTGTCTTTATCACAACCCAAAAATTTTCTCACGTCTACTTTTTACATGAGGTGCAGGTTTGTGGGGTTTACCTGTCTACCAGGTTTAGCCCACAATAGCTCTTAAAAAGCAGAAGGAAAATTTGGGAAAAGCTAGTATTATGTCATACAACGTTATGTTAAGGTTTTGGTTTTATTAAAAGGGAAAGTATATGCCCAGCTAAAAAAAAAATGCAATACAGATGACATTAATTTCTTAATAACCTCTCACACTGGTTACTGATTATTTTTAAATATATTTTCTTATGTCTGTGATTTGCCTAACTTCTGTCTTGAAAGTTTTAGCACATCTTCAAGTGTAAAACACATATTTTCTTAGCAATAATGAATGTTCCACTTCCCACATTGATTATCTATTAATAAAATATACGCACTGAACTAGTCAAGCTACCACCTGGTACACAAATACTCCAATTTATATTCATTTCTCCCAGAAAAGTTTGAGAATATGTATTAATCTTATCATATGTTATAGGAAAGCTAACAAAGCTAGACTAAGATGGAAAGCTCACTGCTACAGTCCTTACAGAGAGAATGATAAGGAACGCTGTTACTGAGTTTAGGGCCTAACTGATATTATGACTGTCTTCCCTATTATCTGCTGAGTCTTCTAGTATGAAATCTATTCAACCCAAAGAAACTTTTTTTCCCCACCAAGAATTACTGTAGTGGCATGGATATATAAGCCCATTACATGTTCATAATAGCTTGGCATGGCAAGGTAGCCAGAACTGTAATTTTTCTGCTAATTGCATTTTGGTGCTGGTATAGGAGATGAAAAATTGGGGTTGTCTGAGTCTGTGCAAAGGATTTGTATTGCTAGAGGGGATTTTCTGTGCTGCTTAAGGGACTAACAATATAATTAAATCTTGGAATAAACCATTTGGAAAAACATTTCAACCTAGAAGTAACCTATGGTCATTATAGTCTACTAGAATGATGATGCTGGGATGAATTAACATTTATTTAATGGACAAGCACACTCTAAAAGAGGTCACAGGGTAACCTTATTGCTTGGCACAATGACAAGGGCACTGTGGGGAGTACGGGGACAACTGTACTGAAGTTTTCAACTGGTAGAAGTCCTGCACTCTGAAGAAGCACGTAGTCTAGGATTTATTACCTGAAATAATCTGTATAATATAGACATTTTACTGTCAATGAAAATATAGGACCTGGTAGGTCATTATTCTTACCTTGCTACTTTGAAAAGCTTCCAAATTTACTGATACTAAAAGCATGTTATCAAAGTGTCTTTCTACATACATAGTAAGGGGTAGATACTGTAGACAAAATAGCAAATGTGGAATGTGATTTTCAGATACTTTTGTTTTAAAAATTCTATCTACATTAAATCTGTGATATAGTTAATACAATTAAAAATGCAGACTACAGTGTGCCAAGCATAAAACAAGTCATACCAAGGAGATCTCATAAACAGTGTAAGTAATACTGTAATGTCAGATATATTTTCATCACAAATTAATATCCCCGTGTTTGGATGTTATCCTCAGTAGGTGAGAGGGTAGAATAAGCCAAATATTTATATGCGTCTGTACACACACAGAGACATGGGCACACATTCTCATCTGCTGCTTGGTTGATAGGGCCTTCACCTGGGAGATAAGAAATATGGGCTTGAATTTTTTTTTTTTTTAATTGGCTACTACGGAAAACTGAGTGGCGGTAGCAGGCATTGATTAAAAAGGAAGGATTAAGTCTTCATTTTGGACACTCATGCCACTGGAAGAGTTCAGTGCCTTTAAGTAGCATAGGTATCCATCATATTTTAAAATCTCAAAAAGAGGTATGCTAGAGTTAGGAGTCTGCCTGTTAAGATCTGAACAGCAACATAATGCAAAATGCCAATACCTAGGAATCCCTGGCAGCCACTGAACTAGAGGTTTTAGATTCCATTTTCTGATTTAGGCAGTTCAATCTTCCTCATTCCTGCCTTTGACACCTGTTTTTTCTTTTAATCTCAGCCATCACCTTTTAACTAGTCTCTGTTTCTTTCCTCTCAGAGCGGAGAGACATAAAATTCTGAGTAAAATCTGATTACGTGATACTGTCTTTGACTGGCTGCAAAGACAATCAATTTGCAGAGCACAGACAAGATCATTTATAGCCTTTTTTTTTTTTATGAGTTACATTTCCTTCTGCTGTTCTTTTTTTTTTTTTTCTTCACAATATCACTTTTCATGAAGGCATAATAGGGTAGTTAATACACCGTGGGCAAATTGTTCCTAAAATGAAACAACATGATCTCCACTCAACCAAGAAAAGAAAATATGATTGATGTACTTTAACTGAATTACACGAATGAAGGTCAGAGTGTAGCTTTCATGCTTTTGTGTCATATTGGTATGAAAGGTAAATCTTAATATGGATACTGGGAAATCTCACAATCTTTCATTAATCATTCAAGGTCTTGGAATCTCAGCTCTCAAGGATAAACATGTACACAGTCTTCCCAAACTGCTTCATAATACTAGGGGTCAGATACTGGATACATGAAGTAACACAGCAGTAAAAAAAAACCAACAAACAGTAGCTACTTCTGCATATCTAATAGCCCTGGATATCTTTAAATTCCTACGTATTACAGAAGGAATAACAGTATGGATGTGCTTTCAGATCAGATAATACTAGTAAACTATACTGCTTTTCCTGCTTTATTTTTTTTTAAGGTCATAAAAAAGTTAAGTGTTATAAACATGTTTCTGTGTGCTCTTTGAATAGCTGTACAAAAACAAATAACTTGCAATGAAGCTGCAAGGGAAACAGGAGACTACACTTGGGAATGACCTGAAATCATGGAGGGTTTGAACATGGTGTCAATGGCTAAGCCATAAACAGTGCAACTAAGGCTTATGCTCTCAAATTTTTATTTTTCACTTTTCTGACTGCTGCCATTGTAAGCAAGATGACTGTGAATTAAAATGACCTGAAGACATCTGTTATGTACATCGATTGATAAAATATTTAAAAACTTGTAACTACAGATGGAAGATTGTAATCATGCTCTGTTTTTCTTACAGTGGTGGCTGTACTGAGAAAAAGTGTTCTAACTTATGAGTCCTAATGTCAATGTTTTAAGTCATAAAAATATATCCATGTGTTCTAAGAAGCATGCTTCCTTGCTACGAAGCAGTGATAACCAGAGGAATCAGAGTGATTCATTTGGTAATATACGATTCAATGATACAGGTGGTCTCTCTACAGTCTAAATTGGTTAAAAACTGCCAGAATTTCTTTAGTAGAGGGAATTCTGGTAAGACCAAAGCTTTTTTTTTATCCTACAAAAGAAATCATGAAAATATTTTGGCTATACTGAAATGCAATGTTTCCTTTAGTCTAAAATTAATATCTACTGATTTTCAGATTTTTTTTTTTTTCTTTTTCTGAAACTTCTCTTCCTGTTCAAAATGAAACTAAATTTCAGGCTCTTGAAATCCTTCATTAAATGATATTTCTGCCATCTGCTCAGCTCAAATAGTGATCCTGATTTAGGACTCTGGCTCATTATGCCCTAGAAGTCCTGCTGACAGTGGTAGAACAGTACAGGTGGTTGTACAGAAGAGTATGCTTGCCATACAGAAGCACAGCAGAGTAAGGAGCAATATGAATAAAAAATACAGGCCTTGTTTTCATTCTATTTTTCTTTTCTATTTTTCTTTCTTTTTTCTATTTTTCTTTCTTTTTTCTTTTCTATTTTTCTTCCTATTTTTTCTTTTCTATTTTTTTTTTTGTTATTCTGACTGTGTCTATATGGAGTTTTTAAGGAAGAAAAGGTACTAGTGCTACTGTTCTTTCATTGTGTCATTAGCTATTGTGCCAGCTTTTGCCTACTTCTACCCATGTAACGTGAAGGGGCATTTAATCAGAGACCTATTGCACTTTGTCAAGTGAATTTTTTGATTTTTCCCTTTCTATCTTGTAATTTAGGTTAGATTAACCCATCACAATATGACAAATGAAAGAATTCATCTTGATTCTAGAAGAAGTTTCTGTCTTATTTGATTGCATTTCAAAAATGCATATTCATATTTAAATATCGAATCCAATGTGAATAATTCCTTGAAGTTTACTTGAAATCTAGCTGGCAAATAGTCAAGACTTACACCCTGTTATTTTTTAAAATGAATAATGGCATTAATGAAATGAAGTCACGTAAACTTCTTCCTTTCTCATTTTTCATTTTCCTATTATCATAAGGAAAATCATTTTTAAAATTAAAATAAGAATGTACTCAAATACTTTTGTTATAACTTCATAAAATTCAGTCTCTACTGTCATAACTGTTTTGCATATCCATTTTCTCCATATATGTTTGAAATACAATCTGTAGATGTTACTGTACTATACTGCCTTCCCCCCCAGCTGATATTTACATTCCAAATCTGAAAGTCTTTCATCCTTTATTCAATCATCAATTTTTGAATGTGAAATGAAGTTGCACCTATCATCTGTAATGATAAAAAAATTAAAGATAAACATTGAAAATATTTTCATTTCCTGTATGTTACTTTGAAAGCTAGAGAAGACATTATTTTAGGGTATTAGAAAATACAGCTTTTCAGCATTTACGTGTATTTTGTTGTTCAAAAAGATGTTTTTTGGCATTAGAGCTTTCTGAATAACAGTGATACTTGTCCTTTTCACTCTTTGCATTTAGAAAGGATACATAGAATGGGATTTATCACGTTTGCTGTGAATTAAGATGCTTTGCATCTATCACTAATCACCAAACCTGCAGCTCCCCATAAAACGGAACTTCAGAGACTGGATTGCTACTGCAGCTTTCGTCAGTGTTTTTTAGATTTTTAAGATGATACTGTGTTTAGTTAGTTCCTCATGTTGAAGTTATTAGATATGTATGTAAAGTAGCACATGATTATCTCTGTGGCTGAACAGTGATTATTTTAAACAGTTTGGGTTTCTATTAAGTGAAGACAATTTTTTAACTTTTAATTTTGTATATGCTAAAATCTATATGCCTGTTCAACTTTTTTCTGCTTTCCTACTCTTTGATCTGTTTGTTTAGGGTTTTTTTGCCTTTATTTAATTTTGTTTAAGCCACCTCTACTTCTTGTCAGACACTTTTTGGTGCAAGTACAGTTAATTCAAAGATTTATTGCCTTCGGAAACAGACAGAGGTTGACATTCCAAGTTCCTTTAATGTAAGAAGTCTGTAATTCCAGCCACACACCTCTTCTCCCTCCCTTACCTTGTGCTGCTTTGAGTGTAGCAGTAGGAATCTAATTTGTAAGGTTTGGACAGTACAAGACTAATGAGACCTGGAATATTTAGTGGTCTGTAAACAATGCCAAATACACAAATTCAAGCTTACTCAAGAGTTAATAAAAAGTTGCTGTACTTGTAGCAGTCAACCATTGCTTAGCTCCATTGCATTGCGGCTTTTATGTCTGCAACCTGTAGGTCCTCAGAAAGTAAATTGAAAATACATAGGGTGTTAAATGGGCCTTTTTTCTGCCACCAATTTAATAGATAAAAATGAGTTTTCACTTGCTCTGCTTGTTTTGTTGATCAGAGGTTGCTCTATGAAGACTGAAATCATTTTGGGCCCCAGTGAGTCACATCTGTCCTATGTTTTCTTACATACTATAAAACACAAATAGAATTTCTCTTCTGTAGGGACTCAGGACTGCTTAATAGATTTGGTCCACTAATTTGAATTTTAATCCTATTGCAAAAGGAGCAGGGTGATTATAAAGTGCCATGAAAAGGGAACGTTAAGTAGTGGTATCCCACTAAGCTCTGGTATTTTGTCTCACAGACCATAAGCTGAATGCCTTGCGTGCATGACTCAGTTGTAAACAACAGATACCTCAATTAGTTTTGTGATGAGTTTAGGTTCTATCTTTGTCACTATGCCCCTGGCCACAACATCTCTGGAACACATATATGGAGCACATGAACATTTCTTGCAGACAAGTAATATGTATAACTGTTTCACTCCTGCAGTAGTCACTGTTATATGTATGGAAGATGGTATTTAAATAGTCTGTTAATTGGAGGGGAACCTTTGAGAAGATGCTGAATTTCAATAATTTTTCTGATACCAGTGCCATGTTGCACTTTTAAAGAGAAAAATCAAGAGACTATTTTTATGGCAAAATAGACTCACTACTGATATCAACATATCAAAATAAATACATGCCTCCTGATCTAAAAACAAACAGAAACCCCCCAGATCAGCAAACTCTTACATGATTTTCCTGAAGACAGAAACTCTTTTTTCTTCACTGCTGTTATGGAAGGTTAAAATATGCCACCTTCCTTATCACAATCACAGATTTATTTTTTTCGCTCTGAAATTTGTGGTCTGAACCAAATTTTGTTGTGTAAAGTGTAAACAACTGAGGAACCCTGTTTGTTCTTATTTTTGTGTTTCTTATTTTTGTAAGAAAGCCCTAAGCTTTCTAAGGTATCATATTATTTATGTTAGATCAGCTGCTTTCCTTCAGTTGCTTAACTACAAGCAACTTCTTTCCCATCATCATGTTGTGTCTCTGAGGACAGACTTTGAGGCTGGTGGTTTCTGTCCTGGAATGTAGTGTTAGCTGGCAGAAAATTGTATTACCTCCTTCAGTCTCCATTTCTGCTGTTTCTCCATAATGTTGATTTTACAGACATTTTCTGTTCTGCCCATTTTCCTTCTTTTCTCCCTGTCTATTTGCACAGCTCAGATTCTTCACTGGATTTGATGACCTTTTAATCATTGTGTAATCAGGTTCGTTAGGTACAGTATTTCTGAGAGAGTGGGTAACCGCAAACTCCTGTTTGCTGAGTTCATAGCATGTCAAGCATGACTGAATCTGCATTATCATCCTATTCACTATAGTCCAGATATTACAGAAAAACACCTCGTGAACAGTCATTCCCTTAACTATGCTCTTGGCCCTATTTCTTTGCTGTTTTGTTTTTCCTTCAGTGATGAGTAACCTTTCTAGTTTTCCTTACTATGTTAAAATAATGCTGCCTTCTGGAATTGCTATGCTGTAAAACAATCTGAAATATTTTTGGCCAGGCTGAGGTCCTCCAAACCTGTCGTGGTTTAAACCCAGTCAAGTAATTCGTTCGCTCACTTCCCCCCCTTTCTTGCCCTCCCCCTGCTCTCGGAGGGACGGAGAGGAGAATCAAAAGAATGCAACTCCCACGGGTTGAGATAAGAACAGTTTAGTAACTACGGTATAACACAAATCACTACTGCTACCACCAATGATAATAATGATAAAGGAAATAACAAGGGAACAGAATACAACACCTCACCACCCGCTGACCGATAACTCGCCCCCCAAGCCCGACCAAGCTCCGACCGATACCTCCTCCAACCCTGCAGTCTCCCAGCCCTTCCGGCTAACTCCCAGTTACATCCTGGGCATGACGTGCTGTGGTATGGAATACCTCTTTGGTCAGTTTGGGTCAGGTGTCCTGTCTCTGCTTCCTCCCAGCTTCCCCTCCTCCCTGGCAGAGCATGAGGCTCACAAAGTCCTTGGCCAAACCAAAACATCTCTATCAGCTCTGTTCCCGAGCCGAAAGTCAAAACACTGCACTGCACCAGCTACCAAGGAGGAGAAACATGACTGCTACTGCTGAACCCAGGACAAAACCAAATTTTGAAAGAGATTGACTCACAGTGTGTAGCACAAAGTTATCTTATGTCTTCCTCCAAAGTATGACTCGCGCAGTCTGAGGTGTTCATGGCCTATCATGTCTAAACAGAAGTGTTACTTTATCATTACCTATTATTGCCATTTGTTTTAGCTATTTATCCACTGTCAGTCAATGTTACTAGTGACATTCTGAACATCAGATCCTTAACGATTCTGGAGAGAGTTATCATACACAAGGAATGTACTAGATGCCCTTTGCATCTGTACTGACCTAAAGCCAGTTTTCAATGTCCTGACCTAATTTCTAGATTTTGATGCTACTGATGTTGATAGAATATTGACACCTGACAGTAGCAACAGCACACTCTCTTTAAGTATCAGCTTTCACAAAGGATGGGTCAGACTTACTTGTACTAAAAATAGTGGATAAACTGATGTGAGCTTTAACAGGAGAAAAGATCACACTCCAGGAGAAGATAAATAGGATGAATGCCACTGGGTAAACAGATCTAACACAGGAAAACAATACAATCTGCAAATTCGTGGTATCCTTTCAAATTATTTGATACCTACTGGCAGCATTTCCTAGCATAAGATGAAGGATTCAGTTATTCCATGGCCCACAAAATAATGATCTGCTTTGCAGGTTTCTGTTCATTGAATTATTGCAATATAACATCCACCGTTCCCCACATATACTTGCTACTTGAAGAAACACAACTAGCAAAGGGAAAATATTTGTCAGAAAGTTCGGCCAGTGTATACTGAGTACAGAGTTACATCAACAGTCTTCAAGCCTCTTACTAGAGTCTCTTGTGTGTCCCCACTCCCCAAATTATGGAAAAAAAACCCTCAGTAGAACCTTACACATTCCAACACAAGAGACCATTCTTCTAAATGTTATTGCTCTTGGAAGAGGGAAAATTAAAAGGTCTACTATATTTTTATGTGACAAGTAATGATATAAACATCATTCCCACACTACCACTAGATCCTAAATTGAGAGTCCCAGATATTTTGCCAGTATTTTATCAATGTTGCATCACTGAAACACTGTCTTTTTTAGCACTCCATTTTAATGCTGAATTGGTTGAGGTTTGTTTGAGTTTCTTCAAGCCACAAGTAATAAATATTGGCTATCTGGTTTTCAGGGCTCAGACAAAAAAGAGGAATGCAAAAGAAAACAGACATTCCAAGTATGTCATACACTGACCAGGGGAAAAAAAAGGAAAACAATAAAAATAGATAAAGATTGTTTCACATGATAAGTTTGTGTTGTAAAAAAAAAAAAAAGTACATTTGTTCTTTGTTTTTAGAAGTTGTTCTTAAAAGGCATGACTGAGCTTAAGGACTTTAATGTACAAAACATTGTAAAAATGCAGTTATTAATGTGTTCTTTAGAATGTATTGCGAAGTATGAAAATGCAACAGTTGCAGCAAGAACTGTTTTCTAGTTTCAAAGTTAAATTGAATTTTGAGTAAAATGTTAATTTCGTATGAAGGGGGGGAATAAGCACCAGGTAATATTAAGAGATGCAGGATTTATGTATCATTTTATGTTTTTTAAACTTTATAACTTTATATAAATATATAAATATTTTGGAGTACTGTTTAAATACAGTCTTTGAAAGAATTTAAACAAATTGTATGGAGATATATGATAGATGCTCCCTTCTATTGTATGAACGAATTTAATCTCCTGCAGTATATTCTGTGACAAACCTTCTGATTCAGGTATTCCTCACACTGAAAACTTCTGGATTATTGAAAAGAAAAATTCTCAGTGTCACTATAATTTGGCCTCAGTTTAAGCACATTTTTTTGGTCTGAAAAAGATGACTTGCAAGCATAAGTTATTTGCTGTATAGACAGCAATGATGAATCATGTTTAATTGTGGTGTTTTGCTCCCGTGTTACTGTGGAGAGCTGCTCTCAGTTTAGGTTCTTTACTACATAGACATAAAGTGCATAGACCTAGTCCAAGACAATTTACCCTTTTAATTTGGTGGATGGATTTAACTTGATTAACCTTTAAGAACTCTTAAGGAAATTTCCATTTTTAAAGGAATGGCACAGAGAGACAGTCTTGTATAGGAAACAATTGGTGGCAGCTCTCTGCTGTTAGCAGACTAGGTAAAGGAAGTTGTTGTTACACTATTATGAAGACAGGCTGAGAAAGTTGGGGCTGTTCAGCCTGGAGAAGAGAAGGCTGCGTGGAGACCTCATAGCAGCCTTCCAGTATCTGAAGGGGGCCTATAAGGATGCTGGGGAGGGACTCTTCATTAGGGACTGTAGTGATAGGACAAGGGGTAACAGGTTAAAATTAAAACAGGGGAAGTTTAGGTTGGATATAAGGAAGAAGTTCTTTACTGTGAGGGTGGTGAGGCACTGGAATGGGTTGCTCAAGGAAGCTGTCAATGCTCCATCCCTGGCGATGTTCAGGACCAGGCTGGACATCTCCTTGGGTGGCATGGTTTATTGTGAGGTGTCCCTGCCCATGGCAGGGAGGTTGGAACTTGATAATCTAAGGTCCTTTCCAACCCTAACTATTCTATGATTCTATGACTTAGTGTCTTTAAATATAAGTTAAAGCAAATTGGTCTTTCAGCGTCAAACATCCACTGGGTATTCAAAGCATTGTTTGTGACAGACCATTTGTGGGACAGATTCTTAGCTCATGTAGATTTATAAGTTGCATCAGCAGTGGCACTGATTTATATTGTCTATGAACATCTTCTCATTTCTTCTTTTGCATAGTCTGATTCTGTTACGTATGTATTGAGATGTCTGTCCGTCACAACAGTAAATTAAGTAAAGGGAAACATGTTTGCCTGTCTTTTCTGTGACAGTTACAATGCTTTCGCTTTCCAGAAGTGCCCAGTAAATTATGAAAATGTTTCTCCAGAGCACAATAAACAATAAATTTTAAAAAGGAAAACCTTATATTCTAGTTACACACTAGGTATCAATTAAACCTCAAATTCCAATCTGTAAGTAGCTGATGAAATGAAGAATTGGGCATATGAAATGACAAGGTGAACAGAGAGCCCCTTTGAATGCAGTATTGGCAGGATTTATGCACCACCAAAAGTACACCAGCTTCTCTAATACAGCTCATGGTATTACCATCAGTTTAAAGAATGATCAGCACTTTCCCACAGTGCAACAAAACCTTTCGCTCTGCTTTCTGCCCCCTGCGCAATGCAGCCTTTGTTTGCCAAAGTAGCAGATCCCAGCACTTCTGAGCTTTTTAACCTTTATTCGTGCTGGTGATTACATTTGCAATTCATGCCATGTGGATTGTGGATGCTATTTATAAATCCTTTTTTTTTTTGGGGGGGGGGGGGGGGGAACGGGGAAGAAAGGTTAAAAAGAAGAAAATAATCTATTTAATTCCTCCTGAAAAAGCCAAACTGCCCAGTTCTTAATGCATGTGATAGTTTTCAAAACATGCTGAGCAGTTAGAGCAACAATGTCTCACATTCCTGCTTATTATAGGTATACCTGCTGTGTGCATGAGAGAGCCGAGCTGTTCTGTAGTGCAGAGAGTGATCCGATTCCTTCTACCATTTGCATTTGGAACAGAACATCAAGTTAGGATTTGCATATTAGGGATAACATTTTTCTGCAAATGTTTAGTGAATGGAGAATGTGAACTGGAGTAATTTCTTTGTGACATCAAAATATGTTGTTTCCATTCTGTGTAAAATACATTGTTGAAGAGGAAACAGAAGGAAAGAGAAAATTAGTTGCATGTCTTGACCAGTATTTCCACTTCATGACTTCTGTAGTCCTCGTAAACTAGTAATCTGATGAGGATGGAGACAAATCAGTGCTTTGTAACTTGTAAGGCTTCAAAGTAGGTGTTTTTTAGGAGATGTAACATTTTGTTTGGCAAAGAAGCATCTCACAGCAAAACTGAGAATGTTTATTAACTTAATTCTGTGCACAATTTCAAATTATCTGTGTTTTTTGCTTCTGCAGAAATCCTAGAGCTGAGAGACTCCTTCTAGGGATGTATAGCTGTTGAGCTGTGTCAGTCCCTTAGCCATGCCCCTGAGGAACAGTGTAGCTCCATTGTGTAATGCATACAAACCTTTGAATTTTTGTATCTGCTAGAAACATTAACTGTGATGCAAGACTTGCAGCAGTACCTCTAGCCTTCTACAGCAACAAGATAGACAGGCATATATATATCTTTCCTCATCTGACAAAGACTGAAACAGGAGCAAAAAATAATCTCTCTTTCTTCTTGGAAGAACTCCCAGGTGACAGTAGATGTAAAGGAGAGAGGTTGGCTTACACCAAATCCACTGAGAGGCAGGGATTTCTTACCTTTCTGTTGCATTTCACTGAAGCCTAGACCAAAGAAAGTAATATTAAAGGTTATGTTTCATTCTGCTACAGTGGCATTTCTTAGGAGAACATGAGTAAAGGTGGCCTGTTGAGATTTGACATGACAACCATTGTCATTTTTTTGAGGTACAGCTTATAGAAGAATGTCCATTTATAGCACAGTACAAAGTCTTTAATGCCTTTTAAAAGCAGAGCTTTTTAAAAGTGCATTTTTTCAAGGGATCCTTCTTCTTTTTTTTTTTTTTTTAGAGACAAAAAGCCTCCATACTTTATGCCTGCGGCTACTACTGCACAATGCCCTCTTTCCCACCACTGGTGTGGTTATTCTCTGGGAAGTCACAAATGAGTAATATAATTTTCTTCCAAGTTAATGGAACAACAAACAAATCTCAGACTTCTTGCTTTTTAATAATAATTGTGGGTTTCACAAAGGTAATAATTGTCTTCAGGAAGAACAAAAAGTTTCTTGCAAAGTTCACCAAGTCACTTCTTCACAATTTCAATGCTTTCATGATTTTTAAAGCAGTAATTTATAATCTAATTAAATAAATATTAAATTAACATAAGTACAGAGTCTTAACTTACACTGAAGGCTGTAATATTCTTAAATACTACTTAGAGGCATTTCCAAAATTTTCATTTCTTCTATGCAGTCTATTATAAAATATGGACTGATTTCATCATGAATCATTGTAAATACTTTTTTTTCTTTTTTTTCGCCCATAGGTTTATCTAAGATGAATAGTTCAAAACTCCCAGGCATTCCAAATACTTAAAAGTTCTGAAGTCTGGCAAATTTCTTTCTTTTATTTTTGAAAGAATAATTTAAAAAATGAAGTCTCATACGTTAACTTCTCTTCAACCTTATTTAAGGATTTGCTTTTGCCTCATTTACTTTAATATGACAGAAATGTATAAGCATGTGTTTATATGTCTTTCTGAATCATGACCAAGATGGTAGAATAACTGAAGGTAAAATCCATTATTTCATAAACATAGTCCTATTGATTATCATGTTCCAGGAACACTGTGGCCTCTATTCCACACAGTTAGGGTTTACCACATCCTTCCTTGTTAATTGATCAGCATGGGGTTAAATAGGGTGTGAATTAATAATGCCAAACATATACATTAGAAGATTATAAAGGAATAAATGAAAGGCTCCAAATTCCAAATTTGGAAAGGCTCCAAATTCCAAATTGACTCTAAATGGAGTGTAATTGGGGGTTTTATGCCTTAGAAAATATCCTCCATTACAATATTTCAGATTGCTATCTCAAAGTGACTGTGGTTTCAGGTGGTTAGGAGAGCTGAAGCTTGTATCTTTTGAAATGGAAAGGTATGGACAGTACTTATTAAGTAGTAATAGATCTAAACTATGGGAAATAGAAACAACTAGGGAAAAACAGTCAGATACAACTAGACTAGATATTATAATTTGTATAAAACATTGAAAAATTAGTCTTAGTTCGAAAAGCACATAATGAAATTTTAAACTGCATGTTTTAAAGAAAAGATGTTAAGTACCCACAGTCTTATCTTTGCAGTTAAGAAAGTGTCCCTGTTCTCTTACGTGGAAGAAAAATAACATTAAAATGGGAGGTGATGGGCACAGACAGGCAACAACTCATACCGAAGCTATCTTGATACTGTAACAACACCTCATTTTGATTGTATACTCCAATTTTCTTTTCTTAGGTTTTCAATTGCAGCTAAAATATTTTGTACCTTTTTCCTTATTTAAGATGATGCTTTCTTGCTTGCAGGTGATATAAGCATCAGGAGCAGCAGCAGTCGCTAAACAAACTTTTTTTGATGAACAACAGAGTAAACAGACTCATAAAATCCGCATGAGCTGTCAGTGCATGACTTTACGGTTACCTTGGGGCTGTAGCAATTAAAATATGGTATTTACTCAAAAAGAAAAATGTCAGGCTCTTTCAATTCTCAGATCTATGGATTGGTTTTGTGTTTTAACTACTCCTTTTTGCTATGGCACCATCTGGGATATGAATATTATGAAATTGAATAATAAAAATTTTTATTACTCAATTTATCGGGTAGGCTTTCTCAAGACTCCAACAGGTTGATGAGGATATCTTTAGAGAACTGGGGTGGACAGATCAGAATGATACGGTCAACATGCTTGGAAGGGTGTTTTATTCAAAGCTTTTTAAAGATTTGGCTTTTCCTCTGCATTAATTTGTTATAAAATCCTCAGCTGTTGAGAAATCTGTGCTTGCAGGGTGGAGGGGAATACTCTGCTTGTGTCCTCTTTTTATTTTATCCCCATCTCTTTCCCAGAATGAAAGCTCTGAATGAAGATTGGAAGATAAATTGAATATCAAGTAGAAAAAGCAGGAGACCTTTCTTCATATTTATCTAATCGACATTTAACATATCTTGCCCTGAAAGCTTCTTGTTTGGCTTTCACTTCAAAGACATGCAAAAGCTGTGGAAGAAGTGTTTCCTTCCTTCTTTCCCCAAGTCTACTGTTTAGTACTGGATATTTATTCAGGAAACAGACTTGAGCTTCAACATCTGTCAGACCAGCATTTAAAGACATTCAATAAGAAGAATGAATGAAAGCCAAGTTTGTATACAATACTTCCCCAAGTTTTCTAGCTTGGGAAATTGTTAGAAATTTAAAGATGATATCTATTTTGCAAAAGATGTTACCAAGCTCATGAAAAAGGAAAGAAGCAAAGTGAGGTAGCAACTTCCTTAATCTAGCTGTGATACAGTAATTTAGAATTCATCTGGGATGCTAATCACTGATCTGAATAAGGGGAACATGGATCTGGCATACACTTGTTAGTGCTGGCTCTTCTGGGATGATACATGCTTCTTGAGATCTAGTCAAAAATTCTCTTCTTGAGAAAGTATTCCTTTAAAAATTTTAACTGAATGAGCATGATACACCGAGAACTTCAGTTGCATTTAAAATTATTTCAATAAAAAAAATTCCAAGTGGCTTTAAATTTGAGTTCATGCACACATGTGTGCAGTGCACACAAACAAAAAAAATAATGAACTGTCTGCTGATACAGGTTTCTTGCCTTGACATATTTTCACTGTGTGTTTAAGAGATAATGGCATTTATCTGCAATGTAAATTCTCGTAACAGTATTTACTTACATATGTGAAATATCATGCCCCCATTGGTTTTAGGTAGTCTTCCTGTTTATTTCCATCTCAGATAAATAGATGCATAGGCTAAGAATGTAGAGACATGCTTCATAACACAAAAATGGGTATTCCACGCATTAAAAAATTATGAATTATTAAAATCTGCCAATGTTAGATATAACTATAGATAAAAAACAGATAGAAGTAGAAATATAAACAGATATATAAACCCAAGATTCATTCAGTTATGTTTCATTTTTGAGCCAGGATAGTTAGATAATAGAGGAGAAAAAACCTACATGAAAAAGAAGGACAGATAATTAGTCATGCAGGTATAAAAGTGATTGTGTAATTTCAGGTCATTAACAACAAAAAGTTGATTTATTAATTAATAATTGATAAAAACATGTGACCAATATATTAATGCAAATTAAATGTACAAAATATGCTCTGACATTCTTCAGACTTACATACTGAGGTCTGAATGACAGTCTGTGATAACCTCTATATCCTAGATTTTCTTGATACAGAGTTTTCTGATTCCTCTGCACTATATACCTGCGTGTTTAAACGTATTCAAGCAAAATCACAGTGGGACTCTCTGTGGTTGGATGATACCTACAAAGTTGCAAAATGAGGCAGGTAAAGCAGGGACCAGAATCTAGCATTCTCTCAAGTGCATATTAAGCCACATTCGGATACCAGCTATCCTATGGTATCTCACACCTTCATAGGAAAATACGTTATTAAAATAATGTTTTTCCATTAAAAAGCTTTAGCCTAATAAAACATAATGTCTGGCTCTACTTATTACTACTAACATAGCAATTTAATGATGAACAGAAAAAACAGCAGTAGAAATGAATGAAATATCTTGTTCTATTCATTCTAATTAGAGAAACAACAAAATGTTTTAAACACAATTGAAATTTTGTTTTTAAGAAAAAATTAATCTCTCTTACAAGTTATACTGTCTTTTTTACTTGCTTAATGAAACTAAGAGCTCTTGTTTATCTGCTGTCTACACCCTATTTATACAATTTCTCCTGTTAATAACATGTAAGGTCCCTTCCATACTACAATTTTGACTTCCTGTGCTGTGAGACAATTACACAATACAGAGATGACTACTTTGTAGCCTGAATGTACATGGAAGAGAAATTATTTCACTTTACACTTTGGGGAGACACCTGAAAGTGTTATCATGTGTGATGGGCTGGAAGCTGAACTTGGAAGCTGAACTTACTACCTAGCTTTGATGTCTTTCTTTTTTTCTTTTTTTTTCCCCAGAAAAATTGAAAAAAGCTGCAATTTTCTGCAATTCTTTTACCCATATAGCAGCTGGCAGAGTCAGGAGCTGTGCTCAAAATAAAAGGTATAGGAGGAGCGCAAAGTCCAGACCAGTGTAGAACTACATTCCTCGTTAGGATGGCTTCAGTCTTTGAAACTCTTCTGGGATTATTTCAGATCTATTAGAACCCAGCATGCATGGAAAGTAGATTTATATTATGTGGAGAGGAAGAAAGTATATTAGACTAGCATAACAGGAAAGGATCTCACTACGGAATTCTTTCATTACGTCCATTTTATGCAGTATTTCTCGTCTAAGTAATTTTGCATAATTCTAGCCTCAGCATGCACTATAGTATACAGTGCTTGTGGTGCAAAAGTGTGTTTTCAAACATCCTATGACTATGGATGTTTGTTTCATCCTATGAAACAATTCATGTTATTTTTTTTTCTCTTTCCTTTCTGTTTTTCTTTTGCAAAATCAGAATTAAGTGTTCTCCACTTCTCACATTTTTTCATTAATTAGCTGGCTGATGGTCTGTGGCTAGATCCACAGCTCACTGAGCAGCCTAATATCAATATCATGTAGTTTTGTCACTTTAACCATATAGCTGCTACTGTATAAGTAAGCAGCAGCTCAGTAATAAGCAAACCTCTACGTCTTTTTCTGGTGGTATTTTTGGGGGGGTAAGAGGGGGATTGGAATCACAGAATGATTTGAGTTGGAAGGGACCTTAAAGATCATCTAGTTCCAAACCCCCTGACACAGGCTGGGACACCTTCCACTAGACCAGGTTGCTCAAAGCCCCATCCAACCTGGCTTTCAACACTTCCAGGGATGGGGCAGTCACAGCTTCTCTGGGCAACCTTTGCCAGCACCTCACCACTGTCACAGGGAAGAACTTCTTCCAAATATCTAATCTCAATCTGCCCTCTTAGTTTAAAGTCATTCCTGTTTGTCCTGTCAATGAATCATCTTGTACACAGTCGCTCTCCAAATTTCCTGTTGGGTCTTCTTAAGGCACTGGAAGGCTGCTATCAGGTTTCCCCTGAGCCTTCTGTGGAACAAGCCCAACTCTCTCAGCCTGTCACAGCAGCAGAGGGGCTCCAGCCCTCTGATCATCTTTGTGGCCTCCTCTACTCACTCCAGCAGGTCCATGTCCTTCTTATGTTGGGGGCCCCAGAGCTGGATGCAGTATTCCATGTATGGTAGGGATTGTGTGTTGTAGGGATGTTTTATGTGTGCTAAAAGACAGAGGAATTTTAAAAAAAAAAAAAGGTTGGACTGGTGGTCGAGTCCTGTATGTTGTAAGCAGTCTTGCAATCAAGCAAACAGAATCAAATGGCTTATGTGACCAGAAAAATACTGGTAAAAGATATGAAGAAAGATTTTTTTAATGATGAGATGGATTTCTGGAGAAAATGTGAACAAAGCTGTAGTTCATGCTCATTTTTGAGCCACTCTTTGCAAGACACATGTGAACAAACTAGAGCAAGTTTGGTAAGAGCAACCCAGATGACTGGGGCTTGGGCCACATAATGTATGGGCAGAGACTAAGGGAGCTCCATTTGTTTAGATAGAAGAAGAAAAGTCTTCAAGTATGTAATGGGAGTTTATATAAAAAGAATGGAGCCAGACTGTAGGTACTCAGGGAAGGAATTAGAGGCAATGGGTGCAAGTTTTAGTGAGGTAAATTCTGATTGCATAAAAGGGAAAAAATAAATCATAAAATGAGCTGCCTGGACAGGCTGAAGAGCCTTCATCTTTGGAAATATTCAAAACTGAAGTGGAAATGGTCCTGAGGAACCTGATATAACTTTGAAGCTAGCCTTGCTTTGAAGAGAAGGTCACCTAGGGTCTAGATGATTTCCAGAGATTTCTTCTACCATAAATTGTCCTATGAGTCTATAAACTGAAAGATGTAGTCCTTTGGATTCCCCCCCCCCCCCCCCCCCCCCCTTAAAAATAGCTAATCACACACACTGAGAAAACTGTTCATTTTAAGTTTGAGGAAAAAAAGTGAAAAAAGTAGGTATCCATTTCCCCTAGGGTGAGGGTATATTTGAGTGAGGTTGTTACTTGCATTTGAGCTTGGTATAGCTTTGAACTTCCTAAACTTGTGGGGAAAGGGCACCCTATGAGCAGCCTTTTTCTGAGTAGCTATGACTGAGCCCACAGAGACCATCTATATTTCCTGACTGGAGTTTAATGAAACAATACTTCGCCATTAGCAGGACCATTGAGTTTGTATGGCTTTGTTCAGGACCTGGGGTTGCTGGAGCTGCAGTATGGAAATTCCCCCATGGAAAAGTGGAAATGGGAAGAGACTCCATTATCTGTTTGGAAAGCTCAAAAGACCACGATACAGTAGTCAGTGGAGACACCTGTAAGGGTTGTGTGGTCTAAAGTACAAAGCACAAAAAGCTGAGACCAGTGTTCATATGGATGATAAGAACACTGAGATTGTAATTACCAGTTTTCCCCCGGTCTGTAACATCTTTCAGGAATAAAATGTAATTCTGTGTTTCTTTATTTCACAGTCAATTTCTTCAGAATTGTCTTGCCTGAAGGGAACATGTTAAGCCACTGGAACTTTGGAATATTACAGATCTTGACAGTCCACTGCTCTGAAAGGTGTAAATACATTACACACACATACAGACATACATTCGCATGCACATTTATGTAGTATGTCTTACTGTGTATATATATATATGCATATTAAGCTTATATATATTTATATATATAGTGGACTGTACTGAAAAGACTTGAGGTGTAAGCAATCCTCAGCACACTCTCCCATCCTTTGACAGACTAATTGCAGGATAATTTTTGTTCAGAAAGCATGACTAAACTAAAACATGGTTCCCAGACAACTGACAAAGCTCTCAACTGCTTTAATTTGTTATTATTAGGAGAAAGTCTCATAAGTGAATAGCAAGGCAGTAAAACTACTTTCCCAGTAATAAACCAGTACACTTACCAGGTAAAGTTTTGCTGTACTATTTTCACATTTGTGACTAGACAGATCACACTGATAAAGTTTTCTTCAATTCATTTACTATTTTGTGCATTTATTTCTGAAGTTTGGCCAATACGATTCATCATATGTTCTATGTTTTGCAGATCACAACCACAGGATGTGGATATATTTGTAAACCCCATAGACAGCATTTAGAAAGCAGAACTTGTTGCATCTATAGAGAAGAAATGGGACATTCTTAATCACTCTGAAGAATATACACAAACATACATCAAGATTTGAATTAAAAAAAAGGAAGTTTCTGTGAACCAAGGGCATGGGTGATTATTAGAAATGGTGAAGACTCAATCCCAGGGGATCAAGAAAATATTGGAATGCACAATTTTAATAATGTGAAAAGAATTTAGAAACTACTTAATAGTCTTTAATAACAGTGTCTTTAATGTCATTAAATAACAGTGCTCATTATTTAAAGACATTTTATCTTGAAAGAATTCCAGACTGCACAGCAACCTGTAAAGGTCACTTCACTCATAGTTGAGGGTTTGTTTGCAGGGTCTTCTGTCAACAGTTGTTTTCTCAAAAGATACTGTAAGGTGTAAGCTCTATGACATGAATCTAGTGGATATTTTGTTGATGTGTACTGTTTCTCATGCAAAATGAGGTTGGGATTCACAGTTATAACCTAGACAGAGCCATGGTCGTTGCGCACCAGGCGTGCCAACTAGGTCTGTACTTCTTTTCTATTAAAACAAGGGAGACAGGTGTGCAACAGCATGCCCAGATCATAGCACAACCTGAAATTCTTTTGCAACCAAGCACACAGTGATTAAATTTCAGCTTGTTCCTTATATAGACCAGTAGGAATCTGGGATTAGAAAAGGAATCCTTACCACTCATTTTCTTGTGAAGATGTAAGGAAATGGATATTTCTCCAAGTTGTAGCTTATGAGAAAGCTCTGTGTCACTCTGAAGATCTGAGTGACAAGATCTAAGGGTATTTTTTGACAAAAAAAAAAAAAATCTAAGATTTTTGAGCAGGACACTGAGACAGTCCTTGATAACCTGGAGTACTGTGTTCAGCTCTGGGTCCTCCAACATAAGAAGGACATGGACCTGTTGGAGTGAGTAGAGGAGGCCACAAAATTGATCGGAGGGCTAAAGCACCTCTGCTACAGAGACAAGCTAAGAGGGTTGAGCTTGTTCAGCCATAAGAAGGCTCAGGGGAGACCTGATAGCAGCCTTCCAGTGCCTTAAGAAGACCCGACAAGAAATCTGGAGAGCGACTGTGTACAAGGTGATGCATTGACAGGACAAAGGAGAATGGCTTTAAACTAAGAGGGCAGATTTAGATTAGGTATTTGGAAGAAGTTCTTCCCTGTGACAGTGGTGAGGTGCTGGCATAGGTTGCCCAGAGAAGCTGTGACTGCCCCATCCCTGGAAGTGTTGAAGGCCAGGTTGGATGGGGCTTTGAGCAACCTGGTCTAGTGGAAGGTGTCCCAGCCTGTGTCAGGGGGCTTGGAACTGGATTTCTTAACCCAACATATCATGTCATTAACTCAGATGGAAAAGCTGTTCTGATTTTAAAGAGTTTTGAATGCAGGAAGCTATAACAATATATATATATATAGCTGTGAATATGAAGAAAACAAATTTTTATTAGGCACCTCTGTTACATGTGAGAAGTAGTAGAGAAAAGGTTTGGAGTAGCAGAAGCAGAAATAGGTTTGGGGCATGACTCCACATTTAGGGAAGATTGTGCCTGAATTGCCATTTGGCTGTCAGCTCCTCTGGAATACTGGTATCGGAGCAGGCTTTGAGTCTACCTTTAGTTCTGATAGGAAGTCTGAAGGAGAAATCTCATGGGCAGTCATGTGAGAAGTCCAGTGGAGAAGCAGAGAGCATAAGATGAGAAATCAACATTAACTTACAATGCTCTTTTAGACTGAAGCTTAATTTAAAAAGAAGAAATGGAACTCTGGCTCACTTTTTAAGAAGAGCTGACTTTGTGTCCAGAGAATGTGCCAGGGGGAGTGCTTGCAGATGAAGGGCAGCTTTTCTCACTCTTCCTCCTTTTTACTTTTAAGCTCAGTCAAAAATGTGAGTTTCTGATTTTATGTGATATAGCAACATTTTGCAAAAGACATATAAGTATTGATGATTGTTGGGAACCCACTTTACCAGAACAACAGCATTTTGGAGAGTGTCTTGAGATACTTGCTGTTGGAATCAAGACATCCAGAAATAGCGTAAACAAAATGCAGCTATCTCAAATTATGATCAGGAGAGCATTTTCAACTAGACAGATTTTAAAGGGATAATTTTGTTCATTGGTGGCTCCAGTGCCATTTATTTTCAGGGCAGATACCATTTCTTCCTTATATCTTGTTGTCTAATAGCCTAGCAGAGCAAACATAGGGTGCTTAGCAATGCCATGTTGCAATTAACTTGCAATTATTAAAACAACTGATTTGTCTCATAACGTGAATGTTCCTAGGGAAGAAATTCTAATAAACCAGCACCATATGGACAGCAGAGGTTTGGATCAGACATTAAAGAGAGGGTGACTAACAAGAAGTGATGAGTGTAAGTTATTGTTATGATGAGAAGTTGTCCTAGGTTCAGCAGTAGCAGTCATGTTTCTCCTTCTTGGTAGCTGGTGCAGTGCTGTGTTTTGACTTCCAGCCTGGGAGCACTGCTGGTGATACCGATGTTTTCAGTTGTTGCTAAGTGATGTTTACCCTGACCAAGGACTTTGTGAGGCTCATGCTCTGCCAGGGAGGAGGGGAAGCCAGGAGGAAGCAGAGACAGGACGCCTGACCCAGGCTAGCCAAGAAGGTATTTCACACCACAGAGTCAGGTTTGGGTCTTGTCTGGGGTCAAACGACGATGTAGGAGGACCAAGAGATGTTCCCTGAGGCTGGACAGCCATGAGTGGCAGGGTGTGTGGGATAGTATGGGCAAGTATCTAGGTCAGTGGGCCCCTCCAGTACTTTGGAATTTCACTACCAAACAACTGCAAAATCCAGAAGAATTAGTAAAACACTTAAATGAGGTGTGTGGTCATTCTGGCCATACCAGAGATGGACAAATCATGGCAACGTGCTGGGGCTTGGCCTATGCTTACAGGGCCTTGTTCAACACTATCCAGCACCTTCAAAAGGAAAAGAATGCTGAGGGCAAAGCAACAGTCAGGGCAGCTACTCCAGCTCCAGGCACAGCAGCTTCACCACCCCCAGCAACAAGTACAGTCGCTACTCAAACTTTGGCTGCAATGAACAGCACAGCTACCCCAGCAGCAAGTACAGCAGCTGCTCAAACTTCAACTGCAACAGACAGCGCGGCTACCCCAGCTCCAAGCACAATAGCTACACCACCGTTACTCAAACCACAGTGCTAATCCCTGCAACCAAACCAGAGGACCAATTCGTACCAATATCGGTTGCCCCTGTACACAAGAGAACAAGCAAAAAGGAGGCAAAAAGGGTGAAGCGAGATGAAGAAACAATGAATTCACCACCCGGTCTAGCATCTGATCAGGAGTCATCATCACATGACGAAGAAGAAGAAGAAGAGGTAACTTCTCAACCTTGGACTTCAACCGAGCTACGGAATATGCGAAAAGAATTTACCCGTCAACCAGGGGAGCACATCATCACCTGGTTACTTCGATGCTGGGACAATGGGGCTGATGGTCACGAACTAGAAGGTACAGAAGCCAAGCAGCTGGGATCACTTGTTAGAGAAGGGGGAATTGACAAAGCAATTGCAAGAGAGAAAAAGTCCCTCAGTCTTTGGAGGTGGCTCTTGGCAGCTGTGAAAGAAAGGTTTCCATACAAGGATGATGTTATGAGTCGTTCGGCCAAGTGGACTACTATAGAAAAAGGCATCCAGTCTCTGAGGGAATCAGCAGTCATAGAGATGCTCTATCACATCAAGCCGAATAACGGGGATACACCCATAGATCCAGATGAAGTTGAATGTACACGACCCATGTGGCGAAAACTTACACGGAATGCACCGTCATCATATGCCCATTCATTGGCAACAGTAACCTGGAATGACATAGTACCACTAACAGTGGATGAAATGGTTCATAAACTCCGAGAGTTTGAAGACAATCTCACACCTTCCATCATCTCAGCTGTGGAAAAACTGCCCCAGGACCTCAAACAATTGAGGGACGATCTATCTGATTTATCCAGCTCCTCACGTGTACCAACACACGTCTCAGCTATTAACAAAAGGTGTCCTATTGTTCGAGAGAGGAGATACAGGAGGTATACACCACGGGCTACCCTATGGTTTTACCTGCGGGATCACGGAGAAGACATGACAAAGTGGGATGGAAAACCTACTTCAGCTTTGGAGGAACGGGTGAGTGAATTGAAGAGGGGAGCAAGGGCCAAGAGTGATCGTCCCATGAGAGCTACAGCTTCAGTCTCTGGTGAGCAGTTTCCCAGATGGAGTGGAAGAGCTGATTTTACTCCAGCTCCTGTGATAACGAAGAATAATCCCTTTTACCACGATTTAAGTGTCCAACGCTGTGATGACCATTAGAGGGGCCCTGCCTCCAGCCAGGTGGAGGTAGGGGACAATTGGATTTACTGGATTGTGTGTATCAGGTGGCCTGGCACATCAGTCCCACAGAAGTATAAGGCTCTACTAGATACCGGTGCACAGTGTACCCTGATGCCATCAAGCTGTCAAGGGCTGGAACCCATCTATATTTCTGGAGTGACAGGAGGATCCCAAGAGTTGACTGTGCTGGAGGCTGAAATCAGCCTAACTGGGAGGGAATGGCAAAAGCACCCTATTGTGACTGGTCCAGAGGCTCCATGCATCCTCGGCATAGACTACCTCAAGAGAGGGTACTTCAAAGACCCAAAAGGGTACCGATGGGCTTTTGGTATTGCTGCTTTGGAGACTGAGGAAATTGAGCAGCTGTCCACCTTGCCTGGTCTCTCAGAAGATCCCTCTGCTGTGGGGTTGCTGAAAGTTGAAGAACAAGTGCCAATTGCGACCACAACAGTGCACCGGTGGCAATATCGCACCAACTGAAACTCCCTGATTCCCATCCATCAGCTGATCTGTAGACTGGAGAGTCAGGGGGTGATCAGCAGGACCAGCTCACCCTTTAATAGCCCCATATGGCCAGTGCGAAAGTCTAATGGAGAATGGAGACTAACAGTAGACTACCGTGGCCTGAATGAAGTCACACCACCATTGAGTGCTGCCGTACCGAACATGCTAGAACTTCAGTATGAACTAGAGTCAAAGGCAGCCAAGTGGTATGCCACGATTGATATTGCCAATGCATTTTTCTCAATTCCTTTGGCAGCAGAGTGCAGGCCACAGTTTGCTTTTACTTGGAGGGGTGTCCAGTTCACTTGGAACTGACTGCCCCAGGGGTGGAAACACAGCCCTACCATTTGCCATGGACTGACCCAGACTGAACTGGAACAGGGGCAGCTCCAGAACACCTGCAATACATTGGTGAGACATTATCGTGTGGGGCGATACAGTGGAAGAAGTCTTTGAGAAAGGGAGGAAAATAATCCAAATCCTGCTGAAAGCCGGTTTTGCCATAAAACGGAGTAAGGTCAAAGGAGCTGCACAGGAGATTCAAATTTGGGGAATAAAATGGCAAGATGGACGTAGACAGATCCCCACAGATGTGATCAACAAGGTAACAGCAATGTCTCCACCAACTAATAAGAAAGAAACGCAAGCTTTCTTGGGTGCTGTGAGATTCTGGAGAAGGCCTTCTAGAAGTCATCATGGACTGGCCAGAGGGCAAAGATTTCGGAATGTCACCAGAGGAGGAGGTGATGCGCGCTGAAGAGGCCCCACCATATAATAAACTGTCAGAAAGTGAAAAGCAGTATGCCTTGTTTACTGATGGCTCTTGCCGTATTGTGGGAAAGCATCGGAGATGGAAGGCAGCTGTATGGAGTCCTGGACGACAAGTTGCAGAAACTGCTGACGGAGAGGGTGAATCGAGTCAGTTTGCCGAGGTGAAAGCCATCCAGCTGGCCCTGGACATTGCTGAACGAGAAAAGTGGCCAGTACTTTATCTCTATACTGACTCATGGATGGTGGCAAATGCCCTGTGGGGGTGGTTGAAGCAATGGAAGCAGAGCAACTGGCAACGCAGAGGTAAACCCATCTGGGCTGCTGCACTGTGGAAAGATATTGCTGCCAGGGTGCAGAACCTGGTGGTGAAGGTACGTCATGTAGATGCCCATGTACCCAAGAGTCGGGCCACTGAGGAACGCCAGAACAACCAACAAGTGGATAAAGCGGCTAAGATTGAAGTGGCTCAGATGGACTTAGATTGGCAACATAAAGGTGAATTATTTTTGGCCCGGTGGGCCCATGACACTTCAGGCCATCAGGGCAGAGATGTAACATATAGATGGGCCCGTGATCGAGGGGTGGACTTAAGAATGGACACTATTGCCCAGGTTATTCATGAGTGTGAAACATGTGCTGCAATTAAACAAGCCAAGCGGTTAAAGCCTCTTTGGTATGGAGGACGATGGTTGAAGTATAAATATGGGGAGGCCTGGCAGATTGACTATATCACACTGCCACCAACCCGCCAAGGCAAGCGCCATGTGCTTACCATGGTGGAAGCAACCACCGGATGGCTGGAAACATACGCTGTGCCCCATGCCACTGCCCGGAGCACTATCCTGGGCCTTGAGAAACAGATTTTGTGGCGACACGGCACCCCAGAGAGAATTGAGTCAGACAATGGGACTCATTTCCGGAATAACCTTATGGATATTTGGGCCAAAGAGCATGGCATTGAGTGGGTATATCACATCCCCTACCATGCACCAGCCCCTGGGAAAATCGAACAGTACAATGGGCTGTTAAAAACTACACTGAGAGCAATGGGTGGGAGAACTTTCAAGCATTGGGATACACACTTACCAAAGGCCACCTGGTTGGTCAACACCAGAGGTTCTGCCAACAGGGCTGTCCCAGCCCAGTCAGAACTTTTACATATTGTAGAGGGGGACAAAGTTCCCGTGGTGCATATGAAGAATTTGCTGGGGAAGACAGTCTGGGTTATTCCTGCTTCAGGTAAAGGCAAACCCACTCGTGGGATTGCTTTTGCTCAGAGACCTGGATATACCTGGTGGGTAATGCGGGAAGATGGGGAAGTCCGACGTATACCTCAAAGGGAGTTAATTTTAGGGGAAAACAGCCAATTAACTTAATTGTATGCTGTTGTCTGCTGTGTAATACTTTTATAGCTCATCAACCAGATGTCTCCAGGTCACCAGCGACTAGCCCTGACTTCCCTCCAACCGTCATCCCAACAGAGAATGAACTTTGATAGAACCGCAAGAGTTCCGCAGTAAAGGAACCACCAGCATCATCAGCAGGCAATGACCCAATAGTGCACACAGCCATTCCTGCCCTGAAAGATTGTTACAAGAGATGGAACCTGACATCATGGACCAAATGGACTCGTCAGCATTATAGGGATTGGTCCATGCACTAAGAAAATGATCTTTTTCTCTTGGTCTGTGTGTATATGGATATAGATATGTGGGAGAACGATGGTGTATTGAAAATGTGGAATCTGAGCATGACGTGAATGGTATGGAATAAGGGGTGGATAATGTCCTGGGTTCAGCAGTAGCAGTCATGCTTCTCCTTCTTGGTAGCTGGTGCAGTGTTGTGTTTTGATTTCCAGCCTGGGAACACTGCTGGTGATACCGATGTTTTTGGTTGTTGCTAAGTGATGTTTACCATGACCAAGGACTTTGTGAGGCTCATGCTCTGCCAGAGAGGAGGGGAAGCCGGGAAGAAGCAGAGACGGGGCGCCTGACCCAGGCTAGCCAAAGAGGTATTCCATACCACAGCACATCATGCCCGGGGTGGGGGGTAACTGGGAATTACCCGGAAGGACACGGGCTTCCGGGTGGGACTTGTTTCTTGGCCGGCGGTATCGTATTCTCTTCCTTTGTTATTTTCTTATCATTGTTGTAGTTGGTGGTAGCAGTGGTGATTTGTATTGTACATTGGTTGCTGGACTGTTCTTGTCTCAACCCGTGGGAGTTGCACTCTTTCCATCCTCTGGAGCGGGGAAGGGGAGAGCTGCGGGGGGGGGGGGCCTCAATTGCTCTTAGCCCAGCACCACTCACTGGGAGTGAGTGAACAAGCTGTCTGTCTGGGGTTTAAACCACGACAGAAGTGGATTCAAATTTACTCCTACAACTTCTGAAGATGTTGAAATTGGGGAAACTTCAGTATAAAAAAATAATTACTAACACAGAAAGGATAACAAAACTCACATTTATGCTGGAGAGGGACTCTTCATTAGAGACTGTAGTAACAGGACAAGGGGTAACAGGTTAAAACTTAAAGAGGGGAAATTTAGGTTGGATATAAGAAGGAAATTCTTTACTGTTAGGGTGGTGAGGCACTGGAATAGGTTGCCTAGGGAGGTTGTGAATGCTCCATCCCTGGCAGTGTTCAAGGCCAGGTTGGACGAGGCCTTGGGTGACATGATTTAGCATAGGGTATCCCTGCCCACGGCAGGGGGTTGGAACTAGATGATCTTAAGGTCCTTTCCAACCCTAACGATTCTATGATTCTATGATTTCTCTAGACTTTTCCAAACAGACCAAAAGCAGTAAAATTTCTACTTTTCACCTCTCAAAGGAGTTCCAATTTTTCTTTTATAAAGGGCCAGTACAGTTTTTAGAACTTGTTGCAAAACACTACACATTGAAAATCTAGTGGTGAAATCAGTAGCAAGAGAAAAAATGTAGCTTGTTGTTTAGTATTAATAAACAAAAATGCATTTTGGTTATGTTATAAGAGTTAATGCAGCCTTGGATCAGCTGCCAATCAAGTCATGGTTTATGTCTTTTAGTTCCTTGCTGTTAAAAACAATCAAGGTTACCATGGAAACTGCAATTTCATCACATGGTACTTTTGCCATCTTTAAGCTGCAGAACATGCTATTGCAGAAATATTTGAGTGCTGCATACTTCTGTGTTTCCTAATATTTTGAATGAAAATATTCTTAACTCACAGTCAAACTGTGCCTATTTAGCTTGGAGGGGTTTTTTTTGTTTGTTTTTTTTCTTTTAAGAATATCCAATAAAGTCTTTATTAATGAACATAAAAGCCTTATTCACTCCTGAAATCTTCCACTGTAGAAAATAAAATGGAAAAAACCTTCACACTTTATAGGGTGAAGGTATATGATAAACATATTTTACCTCATAACATGTAAAATTACTGCATTTTTAATGTACTTCTACTTTTTCTTCCATTTCATTCACCTTCAACTAGATGTAATAGTTTAAATTATTATGATTTTTATTATTATATTTCTGAAAAGACTGCGGACTGTTTCATTCAAATTCATTATTACTATATATTTAATTTGTGTTCATATTTTTTCTCTTTTCAAACATATAAAAGAAAAAAGAGGTTTGCTCTTTGGATTCATGTTTGGGAAAATCGTTGCTGTTCTTGATAACAAGAATGTATATTACAAATATATGAAGCATAGATACAGCTTGATTCAGGTATAAAAAATGCATGTAAAGGTATGTAAACCTCATTAAAGTCATTTTACAGTTATTTGGCAGAATGAGTAACCCAAGCAAAATCAAAAGTGCTACTCCAGCTGGGACAAACACTCTTGAGAAGAAGATACCCAGCACAACAAACTAGTAACTTGTCCCACATAGGCAGCAAGAAATTGAGTATTTTTCTTAGTTAGCTGACTCTTCTGTTTTGTCATGAGAGTCTGTCAGAGTCAGTTTGAAACAGCAATGGAAGAAATGAAGTATATAAGCACAGGTGTATAAATCTGGATGTCGTATTTGTTATGGAATAGATTGCTTATCTAAAAGTATGTTTACAAAAGTAAGAGAATATAAAATAAGGGTTTTATTTAGAACTAGTGAGTTTCATGATTTTTTTAAAGGAGTGGGCAGGAGCTTTTATGAGCTTAATTCTCAGGTTCTTCCACAAGAAGCAAAAATAGCATGATTAAGCATATAGAAGTAAGCTATGAAAGAACATTTAAAGAAGCACTTCCACAATAAATATGTTAATAGCAAATTCCAGCCAAATTTTGCAATTCCATATTTTTTTAATTTGTAGGCATTCTGAATTTTCCTTCCTTCATGGAGCTTTCATTTGTATTCTCCAGTTTACTGTGTATAATAATTTGTCCCGTAGGACAACATAGTCTTCTCATAAACACATTTATATTTCTGTGGGTATGACATTTACTTCAATTACACTTCTAGTTTTATTATTAGCAATAGCTGAGACAATGTTTTAAGTGCTTGCCTTCTTTTATATACACTGCAGTTGTGCTGACTGAAAAGTGATAAATAGCAATAAACTATAAACTCAGAACCTATAGTGTCGTGGAGTGACTGATCCTTTTACATAGCTGAGAAATGCTAAGATTAACTAAGCAGTCTGCTGTATTCATTTCAGAGATGTTAGCCACGTTAATATGCACATGAAACCACACCAGATCACATCCTTCTTTCCTCTTAGGGTAAGAATTGCTGGATAATGATCACCTGAGGAAGGTTCAGACCAAGTCCCCATTTCTAAAATGTTAATTACAAGGCAGGCAGAGCTTATATAAGTTAGGGAAACCAGCTCTTTGCATAAATATGCTTCAACTGGTTCACGGCATCATTCTCTATGACACTGCAAAGTCATGTATCTGACTTTGAATAGCCTCTGCTATCAGGCCTAAAGAAGAAGTAAACCCTCACAAATTTGTTAGTCCGTATATTCTTTGTGGCTAGCCCAGGACTGGTACTGACTTTTCCCATCCTCACTTGCTCTAGTGGCCCAGAGCACTGCAAACAGGCAGTTCAAACACAGCCCAACGGAATATTTTCCATGGTACTCTAACTGCTGATTATTTTTGTAAGTTAGGCCAGCCAGCTTTTGACACTTTTGTTTACCTTTTAGAGTTTAATCTGGTCCCTTATAGCAGCTGGGGACCCATCCTGAGGTTTGTTTCTCACCAGCTTGCATTCCATGCTGACTTGTACCTGGCACAGCTCCGCGCACTGCCCTGCTCTGGCTACAGCTATGGGCAATGCAATCAGACAAGATCTAGCTGAAGTGTTTTTCTTTTGCAAAGGAATGGGTCGCTTTCTCTCTTTCATGCCTTACCTCCATGCTTGCCTAATATACTCCTCCTCCATCTTTATCCTGTGTAGCTTTTTTACTTCACTGCACAGGTATTGTTTTAAGTGGGTTCAGCAAGTAGTTGTTTTCATGGGGCTACCTTTGTTCCCTTTGCTGACAAAAGCAGCAGACTGCATTGCTGCTGCACTGTCTGAATCTGAGAAACAATTTCACAGTGAGGATTTGCTTCTTTTTCTCTACATGCTGCTTGACAGTGATGCATGAGGAGGTTACTGTGAGGAAGTGTTGGCCTCCTCCCTCTCCTTACTGACACAGCTATTACTTCTAGCTCTGTCACAGATTATAGATCACACCAGAGCTGAGGATTTTGCTTTGGTGACCACTGTTTCTCTCTGATACTCTGCTCTAAGTGGAATCATTGAACCCTACTTTCCTATGGTAGCATCATGCCTTTCAATTTTCTCATAAATAACTATTCCATCTTCTGCTTGGATGGTTACGCATATGAGGTCTAAATAAGGAGAAATGGAGGAAAGGCAGAAACACAAGCATCTTACACTGACAGCGAGAAAACAGCCTGTTCTTTAGATGTTTTGCCTATCTTATGACAAGTAACATTCTGCTTTAAC
Organism: Pezoporus flaviventris; assembly: GCF_033815535.1. Taxonomy (NCBI): domain Eukaryota; kingdom Metazoa; phylum Chordata; class Aves; order Psittaciformes; family Psittacidae; genus Pezoporus; species Pezoporus flaviventris. The sequence goes on from NW_026892603.1 coordinate 6,103,810, forward strand.
TTGTATCTAAGCAGGAAATGTTTTTTTTCATGGTTTGAAAAGAGTCATCATGAAGTTTTCATGGGACTGTGGGCAAAGACCTGAGGTTACAATTGTTGTTCATTTACAGGTAATACTGAACCACGAAAAAAATTGCCTACAGAAATGCAGTTAATAAAAATAGGGACAAGAAAATAAACTTACCAGACTTGTGACTCTGAAAATGCCTTCTCTTGCTGGCTCTGCCTCGTGTTTCCTACCTGACACTGGGCAAGCCACTCACTGAGAAATCATCTACAATACAGCAGATATTTCACCATATGGGAATAAACTTGGAGAAGAAATTACAGGATACAATGTGTCTATGATTCATTACTAATAGAAAATTTTAAATCAAAATTCTTTGCAATGTATAAATTTGTTTCAACTGAAATTCCTTCTTTTACATACGAAATTACACATCCCAGAGAAAGTCATCTATATTTTTAATAACAAGGAAATTCTAGAAAGATATCTTTTTCTCACAAAAACATTTTTCCCAATAAAAAATCGTAAAAACGAATATTTTCACAGAAATAAATTCTATTTTTTTTTGGTCCAGATCTTATGATTTTTTCTTTCTCTTCCCTAATTTTTGTCTATTCTATCTCCTTTTCTATATTTGATCTCTATGTTCAAGGCCTCCAGACCATGCCTGGACAGGGAAGAATTCCTGTCTTTCACATAGCAGTAAGAAAAAGAATGGATAATGAATATGAGGGTGACATTTTTATGGAGAAAGTGATGAGAGAGCCTTTAGTGGCTCTAGCATATGGGAAATTTGCTTTGATTTTTAATTTCCCACAGGTCTTTGGACTCCATAGCTAAGCATATCAAATGGGACCTAACTTTAGACAAAAAAATCTACATTATAGTCATGGAGATTCTGTGCAAAAAAAGATGGTGGATAGTGGTAGATGAGGAATAACTAAGATGAGGTATCTAACTCCCTTAAGCTCTTTTAAAATCTGGCTGTTAGTTAAATACACATTTAGAAGTTAGGCAGACAGATAGATACAGAGCTATTTTGCCACTATGGCTTATGTAGCCTTTGACCTTTGATAATGGACATGACTGTTGGAGAAAATGGGGTATATCAGACAAAAAAAAGTGATTCTATATTTTAGCACATCCAGGATCAAGATAAAATGTAATGAATAGCATAATATAGACCAGCCAGTAATTTCATTGTCAGAGTAACCATTTTATTTTTCTCCTAGCATTCACTGCATCAGTGAAAAAAATTGCAGTACATCTATGGTTTAGCTGAGAGTAAACCCCAATGAATTTTTTATGCTGGTGAAATTAATATCACTGTATAAACCAAAAAACAGCAGGTGAGAAGCAGTGTCCAGATTATAGCCTTTGACAAACCTGGGGAAGTGACACTTGGTCCAGTACACTCAATCACATAACTGAGTTTTAATTCTTTTATTCCTCTCTCAAGGTGAGCCACATCTTGGTATCTAAAAGACATTGGGGGTTTGTATTATAACAATGGGCCAGAGAGCACTGACCTGAAGCAAAAAGCTTTGGCAAACACAGAATGGATCAGAGGCTTTAAGGGCTTAGCAATCCACAGAGAAGACATTTCTCTAAATATTTCAACCACTGGCTCAGGAACAGTGCATTGAGTTATCTGGAAATGCTTCCTGTTAGAAAAGACAAAATATTCAATGGACATATTTCCTCAAAAGGTACAAGCAGTTTTTTGCAAAGCAGAAGTCTGAGACAACCTTTACTCAGCCCTCTGTACCCAAATGCCCCACACAACGCAGGATAAAATATCACAAAATCTCTTCTGCTTTCTCCCTTTCTTTTAAATAAACAAGCAAACAGGCCCATCTGTTGCCTTTTGTTGATGGTGAAGAACCCTTAAGGCAGCTGAGAGTAGAATATTTGCCTTCATCATTGGGTAGGATTCTATTCACATATTTACAGTGCAGTCAAAATTAAATACAAGAATGCAAAAGGAGACCTAGCCAGCTTGAATTTCATCTCCATAAGAGGGTGTAAAAGTGGTGCTTGAAAGAGCAGTACTCTAGGGAGGCTGAAACTAGAGTCATCCACAAATACAAGTGAATAGGTTTACTGTACCAATCAGGCATGCTGGCAACGAGGACCACCTGCCAGAATAATCTCTCTCTGAGACTCACTTAAGGTACTAAATCACCTGTTTAAAGTTTTATTTAAGTGAAATGGTCCAGAAAAGCAAACACAGTGTAGCTCCTCAGCAGGTCCTCAAGGGAGGGGTCATTTGTTGCATACTCAACTTGCCAGACAATGAACACTATGTTTTCACTTAGTATGAGCAATTTAATTTTGTGTTGAGTAGTAATCCTCCCCTCCTACATGTAAACACACAGAATAGCTTATAAGGCATGCCAAAAGAATTGTGATTTTGGTCAAAGATCAATTTAGTAAGGGGAAACAGGTACTGTTTTGCTACCTACCCATGCACCTAAAGGTACCTCTAGCCAGGTGAAGTGAAGCACAAGTATTCTGATGCTTTTGGGGTTTAGTTTTGTGCTGTCTTGAATGACCTTTACACTGAGCACTATTTTAAGATTATTGTGCTTATTACAGTAGGATTTACGTACTCCAGGTGAGAGTTTCACTCAGTCAAGTGCAGATATGTAATATGCAATAGTTCCTGCTCTTGAAAAGTCAGGCAGGGAATGAGGTATCGTAAAAAGGTACGATTAGTTTCATTTTACAGGTAGAAAATAGAAGATAGAAACTTCACTGTCTCACCTAAATGAACATAACAAGTTGCAGCCTGGTAGAACAGTAATTTTTAGTTCCATTCTAACACCTTACAGAAAGATTGCTCTTTCTTTATACTGTGACTGTTAGGAAAATAGCTGACTTTAGGCATTAATCTGAGACCATGTACAAAATTTAGCAGTCATTCCAAAATTATTTTTAAAAATGTGTCTGGTTTCTTTTTATTCTGGTGTATGTATTCACATCGTAAGAAATTTGGGGTGCAGAACCCCTGTACTGTAATGTGCCTTAAAATGTCACAATCTTTATTCCAGGTTCTTGGATTAAATTTTTGGGGGGGAGGGGGGGGAGGGGAGTGAGGGAGCAGCTGGGTGATTCTAAATTACTGGATGGGCTTAAACCACGGTAACCACTTGCAGAGGTCACGGAAGAAAGGCCTCAAGGAGTGTGTTATGTCTTGTACAATCCTACTTACAAGTATTTACTTCGTTCTGAGCACCAGGTTCGGTCATTCTCGCAGTGAACTTTCACATTACTCCATGAATTGCTCCATTGGCTCTCATGTGGTTTTGCATGTTTCAAGGTAAAAGGTTAAAAGTAACAGACCTAAGCTCAGAATCTCCTTAGCTGCACTGATTCTGGGAATGATCGAAGGTACTATTTTGTCTTCTCTTTTCATCTCTTTCTCTCTGGGTCAAAGCAGACAGAGAGCTATGAGAAAAGCCATTACCTTTTTTTTTCCCCTTACAATTTTCTTATCAATACAGTCATATTTGAAGCGTGCGTAAGTCTTGATTGAACTTTTTCTGTGTATCTGAGCTCTGTGTTTTGGGGCATTGATTGGTTAGGAAATGAAGGACTAGAAGTCAAGATGAGTCTTTTGCTTAAAATATGTTGTCTTCTATGTCACAGAGGTGTGTAGACTAGAAGATGCTTATTTTTTAATGAGGTCTTTAAAAAGCCATCACTGTTTTCTTTGCTTTTTTTCCCACTTAATTTTCCCTCAAAATGAAATAAAATAAATAAGCATCCTCCATTAAAATTGCATTTATTGACTGAAATGAGAAAAACATTGTGATGTAACATGTTATTTACAAAGATCTCTGGGTGGCCACAGTAGAACAGCAATGTAACAACCAATTAAAATGAAATCCTGTATGCCATCTTAAAAAAAAAAGTTAAAAAAGAGGTCAGACAATTAGATCCAACAAGGCTTTCAGCATTGTACGGCTAGATGGTTTATATGAAAATAATGGTACAGTGTCAAATACATTTACACTTTCTGAATGCACACAGACGGCTATTTTGACATTTTTAAATTCCCACTTTTAGCGTATAACTTCCATCATTTGTAGCTAACTTGAAGTTTATATGCCATGACAGATCTTTTTCTAAGAGAAGGAAAACTACATGCAGGATACATAAGTATGTGAGTGGACATGTATATGCCATAGAGAGGATGAAAAATAAAACGATTCCTCAGGCCTTGGCTAAAACTGACAGCACTGTACAGCCTCTTTAACATCTAAGGAAATTCTTCCTGGAGTAACTCAGCAAGCTGTGATAATTTGTGTGCAATGATATTCAGAAAAAAAAGTGGCAATATTCCTGGCTTTCCAGAAGAGTCTGGAATTTGACATCATTAATGTGGAAAGTGAAAAGTTATGACCAAGCCTTTTTTTTTTTTTTTTTTGCTTTTTATGAGTGAGTGCTGTGGTGTTCTAAAGCACAGTGAATGAAAAATGCACCAAAAGACATGATTTTCTGAAGTACTAATTACCCAGACACTGTGGCCAAGTCAGAGGAGGCTGAGACTGTACAGAGCTTTCTGTTAATGCCTCAGTACTAAAAATTTACTGCAGAAAAGTGATACTAATCACATCTATTTTTTAGTTTTATTTTATATGCAGGTTGCAAAATAAGAGAAAAAATCTAAGCAATTTTTCCATTTTCTGTTTTCATTTACTATCCAGGATTACCTTTACAAATACAAGGCTTCTGCCTCAGACATCTGCTGATACGTGACCACTAAGGTGGGAAAAAAGGAAGTTTTCCTGTTTATATTCCTTACAATTACAAGGCTTCTGCCTCAGACATCTGCTGGAACAATAATTGCTAAGGTGAAAGAAAAGGAAAATTTCCTGTCTATATTCCCTACACACAAAGTAATGTAGCTGATGGCACAAAAGATATGCACTATAAAATTCTTAGGGCCCCTAGATGGCAGTCAGTAGAGGCATTAGAAATGACTTGTGCCTTCAGCTTCACTTCAGGCCACTATGCTAGTGATTCCTTAATTCCATATCTTCAGAGTAGTTTATTTTCTTCACTTTGTTGTGTATATCTGTGAATATCTGCCTGGTGCTACCACTACTGTCATTTTTTAAGTCTGCATGATAACATGCATGTTAAATGTAATACCAGAATGTACATTTGCAAAAGAAGAAATTGCAGAAGAGGAACCTGGGGGTGTCAAAGAAATTGGTGTTGCGCAGGACTGTTCATGTTTGCCATGTTCTGAAAAATGCAGCTCACACAGAATATGTGTAGTGAGTGCAGACAGTGGATTTATGTGACTTTATTGGTGTTATCCTTCTGAAAATGACAGGGTCCCTGGGCCTGCCAAGATACCCAAGATGCAGGACTAACGGAACTGCACTAACAGCCAGTGTTTAGAGAAGGGCTTTTTTCTCCATCACACCACTCAGAACTAAATAATAGTCCATTCACTCTAGTCTGCACTGGGGTCAGATTTACATCTTTCTAAGTAAGTGTAGGAATAATTTCATGTCCTGTGTATTCTTATCAGTCAGAGATGTGAACTCTGCTTTAAGTATGCATAACTGAAAAACATGTTTATGGCCCTGATAGGGATTTTTAGGGCCACTATAGAAAGAAATGCAGAGATCAGTGATCTTTACTCAGTCTTCTTCATATGCATAAAGACATTTCATTGTCCTATAAAACTTAATTTTTAGGTAAAATGTTGGATCTGAATTATTTAAATTGGACCATGTTATAAAGCTTTCTAGAGTATATAATCTAGTGCTTCTTTCTCATGTCTTTTATATTAAATGAGCTGTTATGATCAAGTTCTAAATTTTGCTAAGCATAAAATGTGATTTGATATTTAAACTGAGTAATAGCAATTTAGTTTTCAGAGTCCCTGGGAAAGTAAAGATCCCAAAGAGTTCAATATGCTCTGTGAGTTATCAGAAAAGCAGCCTTTTTAAATTAGTATCTTTGCTTGGGATCTGAAAAGAATCCCTTTCATTTGTTATTTTGCATGAAAATTAGTTTGACCCTTTTTGTATAACTTCTGGACTGTTGGCCTGAATGCGTTGCATTAAGTTTTAATATCCTTGAGCCAGATTCCAAGGTGCTTATTGAAGATCCAGCTCAAAAAATTCAATTGGATGATTCTGAATTGCAAGAGTGGAAATTTGTGAGTGTTAAGATCAAGTAAAAATGGGAGGAATTTAAGCAGCTGGGTTCAGTCCTACTCTCATGCTGAAATAATTGATTCAACTGGGAACAGACCTGAAAAACTGTTAAAAGCTAATGGTACAACAAGGCTGCTACAGTTAAAGGCAGAAATGATGGTTTGTCTTTAACAAGTGAATATTTTCCTAAGTAAGTTTTCTTTTGAGTACATATTTTGTGCACTGCTTTTAGAACCTTATGCACAATTACAGCCCATTACTAGGGTTAATTCAAAGGGATCTCACTGTGGTCCATACTCAGGGTAAAAAAAACACTGACCCTCATGACTCAAATGCCATGATATAGTCAGACGATTTTTCTGGAGAAATGTCTGGCTTTTGATACACTCTCCCAAAAGAGCTTTTTCCTAATCAGGTAAAAAAATAATTGCTATACTATAAGCCGTTTTCTCCACATAGATCGGTATAATTTCCATTACAGTCTACAGAGGAAATGGTGCAGCTCTTAGATTGCTAGTTCTGGCCTGAAGAGGTCCATTTTAATTTCCCTAACCAGCCCTCATATTTTCACTGCCGTTCTAGGCAGGACTCTCTCCAGAAACTACTGTAGGTTCTTTCATCTTATTGTCATCTATTGATTTTACTTGGAATTAAACACCTTACAAGCGCTTCGCTTTGGTTTTTCTGGGAGAGTGTTCATCTGCTGTCAGCCATCTTGTCAGGCATCTACCCTTAGTTGACTAATTTAGATCTGGGCTGCTTCTAGTCTACTGAGAGAAAGAGGAAACTGCTTCCAGAAGCTCATTATCCCCAAACAGGTATTCAGAATAGTGAAAATAAACTGTTCTCTGGAAGGAATATCTTTCTATCTTCATGTGCTACAGAGGGAGACTGAATGATTAGTTTAGACTCAGTGATTAATTATTCTACAATTAGCTACATGTAGTGAAGTGAACCACCTCTATCCAAGTACCCGCTTGTTGAATAGGAACAGTACCTAAAAATCTCACTAAGCATTAAGATTCATCTCTTACTAATGAAAACATTTCTCATGAAAACCTCATGAAGCAGATTAAATTTTTGAGACATACCAGCATAAGGAAAAGCATTTTTTAAGGGTTAAAGCCTGATCTCCTGGTAACTTTATAGAATACTTCATTTTTCTTTCCTAGCAGGCATAATCAGATTGAAATAAAATAACAATGTTGACATTTAGTGACCTGTTTGGCTGTCTTTTCTGGCTCAATAAAAAAAGCTTTCTTTTATTTTTCATTATTATTTTTAATCTGAAAGACTGTTAACCCCATGCTAAAATGTATAATGGTTTTCTACGTCATGCTGAAAGCTCCATATTAATAAAATGTCATTAGTAGGTAAAGAACAAAATGAGTTATAAAAGGTTCTAATGGCAGAATTATTATCTAGCCACTTTTCTTAAACCTCAAGGCTCATAGCAAAAATAAAATCTATCTTCAATATTTCACATTATTTCTCAGACCCAGTGGAATGAAGTCCTCACTCTAAAACAGATAGGATTAACTGTGGGTGAAAAGATACATTTACTGCTACACATTCCCGTGTTGTAAATACTAATACAGCTTTTAAGCACTAAGCGGGGTACTAATACTGATAATGAAAGCAAGATGGACACTCTTAAAACAGTCTACTGAACACTTATATAGCAACTGTTAATGACGAGGAAACATTTTTTTGTTTGTTTGGGTTTTTTTCCAGTTTTTAGGAGGTAGGATAAAACCATATTCTACTACTCTCACTTGTATTGCTTCACACTGCATTATATTGGGTTTATTGGATTTTTTCTAAAAACAGAACAAAAATTACTCCATTTACATAAGTTTCACAGCCATTACAGATTAAAAGCAAAAATTATAGACTTTTTTTTAAATTCAACTGTTGACAGATTATTTTATTAGATTTAGTAAAAGAAAAGTTGGAGTTGAATTAAAAGTTGTAGCTTCAACAAAGTATTCCATGGTTTTGACTAATTATACAACTTGCTTATAGACTAAATGAAAGGAAAGTAAATGTTGTTTTGTTGTTTGTTTTTTTTTATAATCCAATTAAGAAAGATCCTCTTTTAACAAAGCATTACAAAATAGGGCTAGAAGAATTGGGCATCTAGTCCTTCTTATAATAACCATATCATAATCATAGTCATTTTCATGAAATTGCCAATGCTTTTCTTAACATCAAGTAACCTGCATTCTCTTCTCAGTAATCCTGTTTTATCTGTATTCTTCCTTCCTAATTTTGTGCTGCCAACAGCATTAATGGTCATATCCAACTTTCTTACAAGATTAAATATAATCCCTTCAAAAATTGTATTGTCTACTTTTGCTATTGTTCTTATCAGTATTAGTATCTTCTAGCTGCTATTTTCCTTCCTCGATGGTATTGCTTTTATTTCTCATTTATCTAAGTTTCCTTTCCTTGCTAAAACTCAAAGTAGTCAGTACACTACCCTTTCACAACTTCTTTCTTTCCTCTCCTTAGTTTAAAGTTGTTCTTATCTCAATGTCCCAGACATTAGTTCAGAAACCTCAACTTCACAAATGTTGAGAGGGACTGCAGTAAGTCTTCATTCCATGAATGGGAGGATCAGACATGCTCCAGCTTTCTCATAGTACCAGTTCTGCATCTTCAAAGCAATGTTCCCACCACCACCACCACCCCCCCCCCCCCCAGTAGACCCATTGCAAAGGAAATCTATATTCCCCCTCAAAAATGTATTAATAATATGGGCTTTGGCTTCAGTATGTTGAAAGTAAGCCGGAGATCAAATTCCTCTATAAAACCATCTCCAATCTTGGGTAGAGAAAATAGCAACTCAGTGTTAAGGGTGCTGAAGCAGTTTAGTTTGCTCCAGAAGTGAAAGATGGAAGCCCAGAGTGGGTACTGAGAGAATCCTTACAGACTTGTACAAATAAAGAGAGCAGCTGTGAGAGTGAGAATGAAAGGATTTAATGTTTGAACTGACATTTTCTTTCTCCAGACTCGTTCTCTCCCTTGTTGGAGGTAAGCTAGATTTGCTGAGCTGATGAAGTTCTTTGAAGTCTCATTAGTTCATCTGAATTTTGGGGTTTTGTCTCTCTAAGAAACTGAATTAAGACCGTAGCAAGAATATTATTTCCCAGTCCAGAAAAAAAGACCTGAAATAGATTCAACAGTCCTATGGAACACAGAGTAGAAAGTCATGCAGATGAAAAAGCAAGGAAGCCATAACTGGAGGAGCAGACGGTGCTGGCAAGAAAATCAGTGATACAAAACCAAAGGCCAGTTAGTAGAGGAGAGAATTTTGATTTAATATCTGCTTGGCAATTTTGAGTTGATGCTTGGATTTTGAGATAGCAATATGCTGAAGATGGCTCAGAAGGGTACTGCTATCCTCCTGCCTTCTAGAGCAGACAGTAATCTGAATTAATTAATTAATACCAATCTACTTTTAATAGAGTGTTTCTGAGCCACATTTCAGTAACAAATGTTACACACCCGAAGATAAAACATAGCCCTATCTGATATATGTGGAGCCTCAGCTGTACATATTTGACCTCTATTTTACACAGTTGCGGCTCATTGATTCTTTCTTTTAAACTCCTGGACTGAGCACTCAGCAATCATTGGACCACCCATAGATCTTCTGAGCTGATTTAGTCTATGAACTGTAACCCTGCTACAGGGCTGTAACGTTTCTGGCATCTACAATGCTGGCTGCTTGTCATTATGACATATAACCTAGGAGATGTACTTAAGAACAAATAACCTCAAAGTGTTAACATGTCATCAGTCTTTTTAGCTGAAGCAAAGACATTACTTAGGATTATAAAAAAATTAATAAATGAGCAAATTCACATACTATCCAAAGTATGTAGTCACCAAAGTTCAGGTTTGGAAACAGAAATGTCAGAGAAAAAAGAAACCTAGACAAGGTCTTAATGCCTCAAAAATCCTATTCATGTTATCTCATGAAAAGCTGTCAATTTACACAAGCCTTTTCTCTTGCTTTTGCTTGAAAGATATATATTTTCCATAAAATGTCTGCAATTGCTGCATGAATCTGGTGATTGACAAACTTAAATTATAAATATTTTCCTTTTCCAGGGCTTATTAGAAATGCCAATATGAACATAGACCATTTGAAATAGAGCATCCTACTTTAATGTAATAGAGCTTTCTAAAAGGTCAGGCAGAACATTTTACACTGAAAATTAAAATATAGATAGCACAAGAACTGGAGTTACTGTTTATCCCACTTCAGTCCTGTTCTTAATGAAATGGTATTGAATTTTTTATAATACATCAAAGAGTCAACATGAAACAGTTCACAGAGTATTAAATATATCAACAGTATAAAGCTGGGTCATATAATGGCAGAATTAAACAAAGACGAAAGGTAACAGTGCTGGCTTCAATTAATGTAGTGAATTAATAAATGATCTCTATTGCTCTACTCATGTTCATTAAACAAGTATAATGGGCTTGTGAATTGTCCATGTGAACCTAGAGAGTCTATTCAATCAAAATTACCTATGCTTACTGTCAATCCCTTACTCGTTATTCATTGTTGGAGGCATACATAATGTCTTTTGGCATTTGAAGCTGCTTATGGCTCAGACATGCAGTATTACCAGGGCTGTGCCTGTGAACACGGATTCCTCAAAGTGAATAAACTCCCATTTGATGTAGGGGGGTGTGTGTGTATTTAAATATGTAAATAATATACTGGTCCTTATTAGTTGCCTGTAGGGCTAACCAAGTTTTCCAGCTATCATTCCATCCCATCTCTAGAATAATAGTGTGCTTTGGACTGTGGACTCCCATAGGGAGTTAACAGTCATGGGCTGAAAGATCAAGTGGTGTCTTTCAACTGACATAAGCTCTTCCTAGAGAAAGCAGGAAGACGGAAAGAGGATGTGGACAAAACTGCACCTTTATGAGTTACCAGCATCAAAATACAGGTGTGACAGAAGTTTCTAACAGCTGCTAGAACTACAAGCAGCTCCTTGAAAGAAAGGGACTGTGGCCCTTAGTAGCAATTCTTTTTCTCCTGGCTTGTGGTAACTACAGTTATTGTTTGTTGTTTACTGTGTGTTGGAATCAGTGTAGGATTTTAAATTTCCAAACCACCCACTGAGTTATGTGTCCTAGATAACAAATTCCTGCCCTTATCATGGTGAATCTCCCAAACTCAACAATAAAAATCTTCAGGGGTTCATGTGTACATATTCAGTGAACTTGATGAATGAGATATTACAACCTGGTTCTTTCTTTGTACAAAGGCCAAATGACTGCTGCTTATTTAAAATATACTGTATTAAAAGAAGTATCACTGCCTTGCTTATGTTTACCCAACCAGTTTCTCACAAGCTGTAAAAGCAGGATCATTTTGTCTGCGTTGGTTTCATTTGCTTGAGTTAGGAGATCACAGTTTAGCCCTTAACCTTCTTACTTTTTTCTTCTTGTTTTCAAGCTGAAAACAATAGATCTTTCTTAATAGCCTGTGCAAGATGGCCCTGTAGTTTTCTGTTAAGATGCTACATTATTTTTGTGCTATTTTATGGCAGGAGTAAAAGCACTAAATTCATGTTAAATGTTTCTGTAGGAAATATGGTTGCATTTATTAGGATTAATAGACTACTTATACTGGAAAGTAAAACCCTCTTTTTATTCACATGCAATATAGTGTGCAGGTAACCAAAATCCAATCTTCTTAATCCTCAGTGAAGCAGCTTTTTCCCTGACTTCAGCGACAGTTCAATTTCTGTTATGCTAACCATATGCTTCCTGATTGATTATTAATTATATTTAATTATTCAGAGTTACAGATGGCAGTTTTGTGAGGTAAACTGCTGATCTCTGGAGGTCCTGGGTGCGCTGATGACACTGTCTCTGCAGTTACAACTCCTGAGTCCCCCAGGTTGGGAAAAACAAGTAATTTAACCACTTCTGTAAACTGTATTGGCCTATCCAGCCAAAAGAGACTGAAAAGATTCTGATACTAGGGTAGTAGACTAAATCCATAGAGGTGGAAGACGGGACATTAAAATGAATGATCTGAAACAACCTATGTTGCTTGTAATTAGTGGCACTGTTTCTTCTTATCTATTGAAAGAAACCTGTAAGTTGTGCTACATTTTTTTCCTCCCCCAAGTTTTTCCCATTCTCCACATTTAAAGAGTATTTGTACTATAGTAGAGAACCAAGTCCTTGCTTCTGTATCAGTAGGACCTTACTTCTAGACTCTCTCTGATGCCCTGCTGTTGTTCGTTGGAACCCCGGGGTGCAGTAAGCAAAGCAGGATGGGTCAGATGCAGTGGTACCAGGGTGGAAAGTATGTAGACAGCAGAAAACAAAAGAGAACAAAATAGTAAATCTTCCCTTCTGCAGCTGTCAGTAGTTAAGAAAAGAATAATAATAATAAAAAAAAAAACAAACAAAAGTTATGCAGCATTTGTCCCCTATGCATTTTTTATGCTAAGTACCACAGGGACAGTGGGAAAGAATCCACTGCTTTGGGTCAGTCTTTCTTCTGATGAAGTTTTCTCAGGAGAGGTTTTTTGTTTTCAATTCACCTAATAGTGCAGTACTAGCAGAATGCACCTAACAAATCATAGTGAGTGTCTGCACCTTGCTATGTATCAAAGTTCCTTAATGTGCCAACAAAGTTCTCCAAGGTCAGAAAAGCAGTTTATCAACCTCTTATATCTCTTATAGGAGACAATAAATTTATTCTACTGTTGGAATCTATGAATAATTCAGATGTTCTGTGAGATAAACACTATTGCTTCAGATGCTCTGCATGTCATTGTCAACTAGTACCAAACACTGTCATGGCTCCACGCACTCTGTACTTTTAGTTTCCTCTTAGCTCAGGAAAATGCAGTCTGTATGGCTTGCATATTTCTATGTCCTTTAACCCTTTAAAATTTATTTCTTCATGCAACTTTACATTAAGAAGTCAATTTTTGTTTGCACCTATAACTAGCCAAGAGACCTTAAACATCATTTCGAACTTTAACTGATAAGTGACTTTTGGATTTTAAACGTGAGAAAGCAATGGAGAGTAATGCATCTGTATACAAGACATTTATATACCTGAGTCCATATTTATGGAAAATAACAACTACTAAGATTCATTTTATCACCTACCATACTTCTAAATAAAGTTGGCCTCATTTCACCTAAAAGGACATTTTTCCATGGTTATTTAACCTAACACTGACACCTGCTTCAAAATCTGAAGAGTTATAATTTTGGTAGTGAGTTTTGTATTAGAAAATACGAATATGCCCAGTTTTATGTGATGCAAAGTGAATATGCTTACACTGGTCATGAGCTTCTAAAATACATATATAAAAAAAAAAAAAAGAAAGATATGTGGAAGGAGTTTTACAAACAGAAATAAGATTATATCTCCTGATTCTTCTTTTACTTTTTTTTTTTAACAGCAATTATCATTATGGCAGCTTTCCAGTAAAAATGAGCAATAAAAAAACCCCAAAAATGTAAAGAATAATAGTAATGATTTGGCTTCAAAGAGGAAAGTTAAAAGGAAAGAAAATTGTCTTATCTTTTCCTAAGTGCCTTCGCCAATAACACACTGCTTTGTGCAGTACTCCTCAATAGATCATTGCCAATTTAGTAGATTTTTGTTTCTCAACAGTGACAAAGCTATAAAAGCCACAAGAATTGTTTTAAGATGGTAGATTTCTTAGGTATTCTCATATTGATATAACATAAAGGCTTCTTTAAAGGAGTTTATTTGCTTCTTCACTTGCTTAGCATCATCAGATGAATCATAAAAAAATGACTGGTCCCAATTGTATAGCTAAATTAAATGAAATCTTTTAAGAGATTCTTTCCCTAGACTGCACATATGGATGCAAGATAAACATTCTGTCAACATTAATTTCTAATGCTGCTTATAAACATAAGAAAAAGAGCTAGGGTCTGTGGTTTGCAGTGGTTTGCAATATGATGCTTGCATTAAACTTTAGATACAACTGAAAGACAGTTATCTAGAAGATTATATCTTCTTCAGTGCTTCTAGAGCAACACTTGCAATCCTAATTAACTAACATTCAACCTCGGTTTTCTTGTTTTAGCTTAAATCTCTTTTCTACCTCAAAGTCCTATTAAAAAAACAATTCTAGTTTTTTTGAGCCGATGGTTTTCAAAATAATTTTAGGTTTCTAACTGAAGCGATTCATTATCAAGATTTTGTTTAATCTGAAGTAGATAATTTCACTTTCAGTGTTTGTCTTTGTCCTGGATTCAGCAGTAGCAGTCATGTTTTTCCTTCGTGGTAGCTGGTGCAGTGCTGTGTTTTGACTTCCAGCCTGGGAACACTGCTGGTGATACCGATGTTTTCTGTTGTTGCTAAGTGATGTTTACCCTGACCAAGGACTTTGTGAGGCTCATGCTCTGCCAGGGAGGAGGGGAAGCCGGGAGGAAGCAGAGACGGGACGCCTGACCCAGGCTAGCCAAGGAGGTATTCCATACCACAGCACACCATGCCCGGGGTGGGGGGTAACTGGGAGTTACCCAGAAGGACACGGGCTTCCAGGTGGGACTTGTTTCTTGGCCGGTGGTATCGTATTCTCTTCCCTTGTTATTTTCTCTTATCATTGTCGTAGTTGGTAGTAGCGGTGGTGATTTGTGTTGTACATTGATTGCTGGACTGTTCTTGTCTCAACCCATGGGAGTTGCACTCTTCCGATCCTCCTCCCCGTTCCTCTGGGAGTGGGGAAGGGGAGAGCCTCGAGGGGGGCTCGATTGCTCTTAGCCCGGCACCACTCACTGGGAGTGAGTGAACAAGCTGTCTGGTTAGGGTTTAAACCACGACAGTCTTGTGTTTTGTTTCGTTTTGGTTTAAATAGACAAAGAGCATATCCAGAATTTTTGATTAATATTTCTCTGCGTACATTTGAAGGATTTGGGTTTCAAAATGAAAAATTGAATGTTAGTTGAAATATTCTACAAAGCATTAATAATCTTCCTTAAAAAAATCCCCCAAGTGCTTTTCATTTTACTTTTTACACATATAGTATATATTCTATTCATCTGAAAAGTTATCATTAAGCCTTTCAAATTTGGATTAATTTCCGAGCAATATTGATTTTAACAAATAGTGTGTTTTCCTAAATATTGCACTAGAATGAAAA
The DNA here is from genome assembly GCF_033815535.1 of Pezoporus flaviventris. Lineage (NCBI taxonomy): Eukaryota > Metazoa > Chordata > Aves > Psittaciformes > Psittacidae > Pezoporus > Pezoporus flaviventris. Next base: position 6,119,180 of record NW_026892603.1, read on the forward strand.
AAAATACAAAATGTTTAGTGAAAGAACCTGAGAATGTGAAGTCCTGCTTCAGATTTCTGGGACAGTGACTGCAAACTACATAAACTCCCCTCTAATGTATAGGTTTAACAGCCCAGCCACTGCTCACTGGCTGCTGAGGCATTGCAATTCATTTAAAAGCAAGGTTGCTTTCTTTCAGCATCCCCTCTTAGGACTTTCATGAGTTAAAAGGCCCAAAGGGGTAGGTGAGAAACCCTCAGAGTAATAGCTCCTGTTCAGGCTGTGCGGAGTCTATTACATACACCGTGAGGTGGGGCATACATCAAGAACCAGAGTAAAACTCTTTGCTGATTCTTAATTTATAAGGAAATATATCTCTTTCTTTCTTTTTTCTGCCCATTAAAAAGTGCCTTTTTAGTTACTGTACTGAGAGAATAATTATACTTGCTCTGAATCTAAAGGTCTGAAGAATTCCCAGGCAATCTTTCCTACAGTGCATTTCAGATGGTAACCTCAGTATGTTTCTGGATGGATTTTTGCCTTCCTCATACTGGTATAGTCCCTGAGCTATAGCAATAAATTAATGGACAATGCTTTGTTACCTGTACTTTGGTAACGGACCTGGGACAGATTTCACACTTGCTGTAATTTGGCCTCATTTCTTTCAGGTCAGTCTAATAGAACACAGTTAAATATGCTGCATATTGTTAAATGAATGCATGCAGTATTTATTGACTGCTGCAAGAAGTGATAATAAAATTAAAAACATTGGAAGTCTATACAGAAAGATATCTTTTATATAATTGGGCCTCTTGCAGAATTATTTGACAAAATAATGTCACAAAAAAAAGTGGCTGTTTACAGAATGGATTTCTTATGGCGTGAAGGGTTTCCCTATAAACCATTACCTGCCTCAACTGTGCAAAGTAAACAATAGCTACGTATTTTTGTCCTTAGTACATTTGTAAAGTAATGTTTCTTTTATATGAGTCTCATCTTCCAGCAGTAAATTTAATAGTTACTGCAGACTATACTGCTGACATTAGTTTTAATGATGTGAGACTCCAATAACTCCTAAAGAGTTTAAGATTAATGCAAAAGAACTTAACTTTGTGAGTCATGACTTATTTTTATTAGTAACTCTGCAGTTTGATTTAGATTGAGAATGAGAGTATTATTTGCCCATAGAAATGAGAGGCTGTTCATTTTATTATATCACCCATAAGTAATATGCATTTGATTCTAATTTCTGTATGCAATAGGAATTCAAATATTTGAGGGCAGGCAGGTCAAAATTCTTTCAGACTGCATAGCACAAGCATGGGGCCCATTCAAACTCTGCAAAAGGGTCTCTGAGGTAGGACCCAATCATCATCTTCAGGCCCAGCTCTGCACTTCAAAATGCAAAAGAAATTCTCAAGTACCAGAGACAGAAACCTATGAAAAATTATTTGCTTTGTTGCTCTAACAGCAGAGAATGAGTTTGATGTCAAAACAGTGGCCCATACCACTGGTGATTTATCAACCATTTTCACTATTAGGGTTCAGAGAAGAGTGGTCAAAATAATATAAATACACTTCCATGTAAAGGAATGGAATTAATAATCTAAGACTGTAAAAGAGACATCTAAGCAAAGCAACATTAGAACCAACCCAAATGATTGGCACAGAGAAGATAAAACAGTTCTTGTTTCATCATTCCTTGGGAAGGAAGATGAGGGACTTTCTGATAACAAAAAAAAAAAAAAAAAAGCACCAAAACCAAACTGTCTGATCTGAATTAGTAAAGCTAACAGCTGCATAACATCAGGATAGGGATTATTATGATGTGACTATGATAGAAATACGTAGTTTTACCAGGTATCATCAAAAACATGTCCTGAGGTGTTGGTGTATTTTCTGAAGATGTTAAATAAGGAAGCTATTGAGGAACTGAGACCTATGCTATGAAATGAGCAATGTACCTCCAAAAATGGCAGTTTTCTCAGAGCTATGTTCATTAGAAATATCAAGCAAATCCACAAACATTTTAAATCCCTTGCAGTTTCAGAAAAAAAGCAATGTCTATAGCACACACAAAAGGTTTCAGAGAAGAGCAGGCATCTTTTAATGGGTTCTGTGCACAGAGACTGCATGTGGAACCACTCGCTGAATAAAACAATGACTGAAGAATGAGGAGAGTATAATTTTTAAGGCATGCCTAGAGAAATGCTTGCATTCCCATTTCACAGTCAGGAATCTGAGGCGTGGGGAAATCACTGGTCTACATTTACTAATGTTTTAGCGATGAAAGCCATGTAAAACCTTTCATGGATTTCAGTTTTGCTGCTGTCTGAAGCTGAAAACTGGTATCACCTCCATCCCTCATTTTTTTGGTCTTTTCTGTTTCTTGCAGCTGCAGCCAGGTCTTCTGTATGTTCTGCTATTAGTTTTCAAAGACAAAGAATTTCACTGGTGGCTGACACCTTGCCCGGAGTATCTGTCTTTTTGATAAAGACTTTCTTCATAATTAGGGAATGGGATTGAGAGATGAACAATTATATTTGCAGAAGCTGAGTTAAACACTGCCAAGAGTTTTGTCTTTGGCTCAATTCTGTATGTCTTTCTGCTTCAAGAGGGAACAATAAAAATGAAACAGTGATCTGTGCATCTTACCTATAATTGCCAATTTACTGCTAGGTTAAAAATGTATTCTTCTTGTTTATCTGATATTCTGCTTTGCTTCTTTACTCTTCATTTGTTAGCTGTGTTTAAATACTTGTGTGAATAAATCTTGTTTGTTTATGTCACCCAGTCACATCACTGCTTGCAAATAAAAGTTATTAAAGGGAATAAAAGTCTCAATTTGCTACTTTGCAAACATACTGTATTAAAAACAGAGAAATCAAGGTCTACCTCATGAAATCTACCTTTTCCTTTACAGTTTCTAATATAACTTGAACTCTAGCTGTTTTAAAAGATTGTGGACTGCATATAACTCAAGAGAACCCAAGGGAAAATTGCTTCCTAATGAGTTTTCTGTACACTATGACTTTCCTTAAAAGGTGAAGAGAGCATTGGGTTTTTTTTTGGGGGACGGGGGGTGGGGTGGGTTTGTTTTTAAAAAAAATAAAAAAATACATAATTTCGACCAGAAAAATGTAACTATCTTATTTGTTTATGAAATAGATTAGAAATTGTCATCTGATGCACTCTGAGAGTTCTCAGTTACTGAAAATCCCTACTGACTTTGATAATTACCTTAGTAATTTCTTTTTGCTTTCCTGTCAACCATATGCCACACACATATATTTGCATAGATGCATCGTTATATCTGATTTATAATAAATTTTATGTGTTTTTCCTATTCCACATATTGTGTCTTTATAGCTACATTTAAAGTTCACAACTTTAAAAGACTCCTGTGCTTGCAGTAGGTAATAATTGAAATAAAAATAACTAAGAAAAAATTATTAGTGTATGCAAGTGGAAGGCTATTTCTGAATAATGAAACCACATACAGAGTCCTTTCAGCTGCCTCCAGGGAAACAGGCAAAGACATTTTAACCTTTTAAAATCTGGCTTAAAAAATTTGAAATTAGAAAACTTCAGAAAATTAGAAAATTCATAGAACAAGAAATTCTTGTTTGTTATATGAATTTGTTGTTCACCTCATGCAAAAGGTGTGAAAAAACACCATCAAAATACAGGTCAGTTTTAAAAGCAGTGTAGAATATTTTACTATATTTAGATTTTAAGTTTATTCCTGTAACATCCATTAGGATTCCTTAGGGGCCTAGCAGACTAAACCATAAACTAGTCCCCCTTAACAAAAAGGGTGAGAATGTCTCCTATAGGGAACGCAATTTATTATACTCTTTTATGGAGAGCAAATCATATGGAGAGCTTGCTAAAAGACTCCTGCTTTTTAAAGGTTATCAAACATCCATGCAAACGCCCATAGGATGGGGAACAAACAAGAGGAATTAGAGATGTGTGCACGTCTATGGGGGTATGATATAATAGGCATCACAGAAACTTGGTGGGATGGCTCCTATGACTTGAGTGTTAGAATGGAAGGTTACAGGCTCTTTAGAAAAGACAGGCCCAGCAGACAGGGAGGGGGAGTTGCTGTTTATGTTAGGGATAAGCTGGAGAGTATGGAACTCTGTCTGAGGACAGCTGAGCAGTCAACAGAGAGTTTGTGGGTCAGGGTTAAAGGGAGAACATCTATGGGAGACATTACTGTGGGGATCTGTTACAGACCGCCTGATCAAGAGGACTCTGTGGATGAAGCACTCTACAGACAGACAGGAACAGCCTCACACTTGCAGGCCCTTGTTCTCATGGGGAACTTCAACCACCCTGATATCTGTTGGAGGGACGGTACAGCCCAGCACAAGCAACCCAAGAGGTTCCTCGATTATGTGGAAGACAACTTCCTTCTGCAAGTAATAGAGGAGCCGACAAGGAGAGGTGCCATGCTTGGCCTCGTGCTCACCAACAGGGAAGGGCTCATTGGAAATGTGATGCTTCAGGGCAGCCTTGGATACTGCAATCAGAGATGGTCAAGTTTGAGATCCTCAGGACACTGAGAAGAGCATGCAGCAAGCTCACTGCCCTGGACTTCAAGAGAGCAGATGTCAGCCTCTTCAGGACCCCGCTTAGTAAGGTCTTATCTGTCTATATTACTTATAGTAAGGAATACCAAAGAGGCATTCCATACCACAGCACATCATGCTCAGTATATAAACTGGGGGCAGTTACCCGGAAGGGCTAGATCACTGCTCAGGTTGGGCTGGGTATCTATCGGCTGGTGGTGAGTGGTTGTATTCTCTTCCCTCTTTATTTTCCTTATCATTATTATTATCGGTGTTAGCAGCAGTGTTTTTGTGTTATACCTTAGTTACTGAATTGTTTTTATCTCAACCCATGGGAGATACAGTTTTTTCAGTTCTCCTCCCCATCCCTCCGGGAGTGGGGGGAAGAAGGGGGGTAGAGACCGAATGGTTGCCTCGTGCTAAGTTACTGGCTGGGCTTGAACAATGCCAGCCAGTAATAAGTGGTATCCCTCAGGGGTCTGTGCTGGGACTGGTCTTGTTCAACATCTTTGTTGCTGACATGGACAGTGGGATTGAGTGCGCCCTCAGCAAGTTTGCCTATGACACCAAGCTGTGTGGTTCAGTTGATACGCTGGAGGGAAGGAATGCCATCCAGAGGGACCTTGACATTCTTGTGAGGTGGGCTGCTGCCAGCCTTATGAAGTTCAACCATGCCAAGTGCAAGGTCCTACACCTGAGTCAGAGCAATCCTAGGCACAGCTACAGGTTGGGCAGAGAAGAGATTCAGAGCAGCCCTGAGGAGAAGGACTTGGGGATGTTGGTTGATGAGAAAATGAACATGAGCCAGCTTCAGTGTGTGCTTGCAGCCCAGAAAGCCAACCGTATCCTGGGCTGCATCAAAAGGAGCGTGACCAGCAGGGTGAAGGAGGTGATCCTGCCCCTCTACTCTGCTCTTGTGAGACCTCACCTGCAGTATTGTGTGCAGTTCTGGTGTCCTCAACATAAAAAGGACACGGAACTGTTGGAACAAGTACAGAGGAGGGCGACGAGGGTGATCAGGGGACTGGAGCACCTCCCATATGAAGATAGGCTGAGAAAGTTGGGGCTGTTCAACCTGGAAAAGAAAAGGATGCATGGAGACTTCATAGCAGCCTTCCAGTAGCTGAAGGGGGGCCTATAGGTATGGTGGGGATGGAGTCTTCATTAGGGACTGTAGCAATAGGCCAAGGGGCTATGGGTTCAAACTTAAACAGGGGAAGTTTAGTTTGGATATAAGGAAGTTCTTTCCTATTAGGGTGGTGAGGCACTGGAATGGGTTGCCCAAGGAAGTTGTGAATGCTTCATCCCTAGCAGTGTTCAAGGCCAGGTTGGACGAGGCCTTGGGTGGCATGGTTTAGTGTGAGGTGTCCCTGCCCATGGCAGGTGGGTTGGAACTAGATGATCTTCAGGTCCTTTCCAACCCTAACTTTTCTATGATTCTATCTACCTCATCTAAAAAACAAAGAAGGTTCAGTGACCAAGTGCATAGCACCAATGGAAGGTAGGACCAAAATATATATTGAGGTTCAAACCCTGTGAAAAAAATTTTGTCTTGGGAATTTGCTGCATGAAATATATGCAGGTTAATATAATATATATATAAATAAATAGCTCATATATTACAGTATTTATCTATCATAGGCACAGTTTGCTATCTTTCCCATGCTGGCAAACTGTTATTTCACATTTTAAAAGCTAGTAAGAGTAACTGATGGGAAACACTGTTTTTTTAATGACAAGTACAATGTTTGATGTTATGAATAGAACTTATGGTCCCAAAGAAATAAAGATCTTTCTGTTCACTAACTCGATTTTCTGTTCACTAACTTGAATTCTGTTCACTATCTGGAATTCCTTTTCTCTTTATTTCAACTTCTGTATTACAGGTAGCCAAGAGTCTGAAAACTGTTGCTTTTTTTTAACAAGTGAAAAGGTATAGTTCTACAGGTTGTATGAGAGAGCTGGAACTTGGCTTAGCACACAATCATACAAGTTCTCTTTCAAACATTAAGCTCAAAAATGCCCTGAAAATACAGCACAGAAACTCAGTAAAATGAATTTCTGCAAGAGGACAAAAGAAGTCGAAGTTGTTTTTTTCTAAATCAGACAGAAGTTGTTAGTGAGATGCTGGCATTGCAACCATTAGTGCTGTGTCCTCTACTATTTTTATTCATATAAATTGGATAATGCTTTTGAAAGCAAGATTTCTATGTGATTCTAAATTAGGAAGAACAGTAATTAATGAGGAACAATGCAGACAGTAACAGGACTAAGAGATGACAAATGTAGTTCAATGCAGTTTAATACAGAATAATGAATCAGTAGTGAAGAAAAAAAAATAAAAAAGGTGAAAAAACCACCTGCAAGTTCAAACAGACATGCCCACAAAAGAACAAAACAAGTGAAACAAAAAAAGGAAAATCATATTGCAGGCATGCCCTTTCCTAAAAGGAATTCTTTTCAATGCTACAGCCTCCATAGCACATGAAAATAAGAAAACAGGTTAAAGTTTGGAGGAACTATAGGGAAGATATGGAAAAAGAGATTACGATTATCACACTTAAAGCAAAAATGCTAAGGTTTTGCAGGCCTGTTCTTGACTTCTCAGTTAATTTTGGTCCCTAAAGAGCCTGCCATGGACTAAGGACATGCATCGATAGTTATGTTGATGCACAGACAGTGACTGTTGCAGAAGTTTGCACTTTATTTTGTAGATGGGAAGACTGCTATTTTCACACAGTTTCAATCCCGATTTTTGTCGTTTGTCTTCAGTTAGCGTGGTAGCCATGGTTTCCAAAGGTTCCTTGTTAATACTGCACTACTGGAAATTATTTTTCATGAGTGTTTGCAGTGCTTATATAGCCCACTGCATGTCTTGCTTTCCAGAAGGCAATTCACAAAGGAGCAACAGTTTTGCTTTTTATTAAGTTTATTCATATGCCTTTAAAAAAACCCACATTTATATGAATAGCTTTTTATAATTAACCTTTTCAAGATACTACCATCATGTTAATGAGACCAGTATTCTCCAGTCCCGGAAAATTGCTGTTAATGCTGGTTATTTAATCTTGCCAGTTTTTAGTTATAAGTGGCTGAGAGCGTTTCATTTGAATGCTGCCTGGTGTGTTGATATCACATTCAAATTCACGGTTTTCCCCTGAATCATAAAGCAATTTGGAAAGCAACACTGCATTGTAAAACATGATCTTTATCACAAGCAACCATGATGTAGCTTCTCTGTGTTTTGATATTGTTATGGTATGGTCATTCAAAACTCTAATGCAGCGCATCACTGTAGTACATGCTTCACATTAAGCAGCCGAGTGTTTCTTTTGATGTGGATATCATTGTGTAGTTTCTTAAAGAATTTGTCTTCCTCAACTGATTTTAATTCTTTTGATGTGTCCTTTTAGAGAGTCACCCATTTTATTAGGTAAATGTTTTGTTTCCTCAAACTTTCTTTTTTATGTTTGTTCCTTCCTGATAGATTACTGATAGGATTGTATTTCTTATTCGTTATTCCTCTTCCTCTTTCTTTAAAATTATTGGTTAAGTGTTCGCCCTGGGGCTTCTATTTTGTACATTAATATTACTAATTGTGTTACACTAGATTTAAAGAAAAAACCCAAACCCGAAGTAAGTTTACTACTTTACTCAATGCTTTGAATGCCTAAACTTTTGCTTTTCTGGAAACACATTTATTACTGAAATAATTTCATGTAGTGTTTCTTCAAAAAAAAAAAAACTTTTCATTTGTTATAAAAGGGATTTTTCACTTTCCTTTCCCTGTTTCATTTATTTATTTTTTTTTTTTTTTTGTAAATTTAAGAACAATTGTCTCAAAGTACCATTTTTCATGAACCTTGCAAGGTTCTTCTGTTGAGCTCTTTGAGAATATGCTTCTTTTAAACACTGCATCCTGAAGATCAAGGTTGATGAATGCTATTTTGGTCAGATGGGAAGGGAAATTGCCTTGATTTTGTTCCAAGCAGGTAATTAAGAAGTGATAAATTGGAATCCCTGTAAAGCTGGAAACCATAACTCTCTGATGTGTCATGCACTCTGAAGTGTATAACACCTGATAATAATAATAAATGCTATTACTAATTGTAAAACAGTGCAAATGAACATAAGCATGTAAGAATGAGGTGATTTAAAACCTGGCATTTGTTTGGAAATTTCCACTTAATCTAGTGAAGTTAATAATTTTCCCATCTTTTCTATGAAATGTTTGAGTCATCTGTCCCTTGTAATGTAAAAGTAATATTTTAATGCCTTAACATATGTCACTTCTCTAATTTCCACTTGTAGTGTTTCAACAGAAATCCAGAACCTCCTTCACACCTGTAGCAAGCAGTGGCGCTAAAGAGGTTGCAGAAGGCCACTCAATCAACCATCTAGCATAGCAAAAAGCTATGTTACTTACCACCTTATCTCAGCTGTGTAGGCTACATCTTGAAATTAAAATCTAAATCCTATCTCATACTGCAGAAGTCTTATAAAGCATGTTGAATGTACAGCAGTATTTTCTGAGTGAATTTGTAGAGTTTAAAGCATTGTGCAAGGAAATAAATGATATCTATGATCATGCAGAGCTCATATTTGGAAAATCTGTTTTCAGTTCTTGGCTTGTTTTACACTTACACTGTTTTATTTTACTCTGCTTACTCATGTGGAATAAATTGGGAATCTCTGTGAGTTCCAGTATGTAAGTGCATTGCTAGTACCACTACCACTGTGGATGTGCTTTGTCTTCGTCAAAAAATAGGGACAAAGTGATTGCTCATGGAAATTGTATTTTCCTGATAAGCTCTTCTTCCAGGTTATTTTGAATTAAAATGGATATGCAGAGCAGAATGGCACAGTTCAGGAAAGCACTGTTACAGCACAGGGAGCACAGCTAGGAGGCTCATACCTTTCATAAATACTAAATTTCATTTAAGAGAAACTACCTGTTACGCTCATTTCTGGAACATGTCTGTTGCTAAGTAAATATCCATCACCTTGTAGATATGAAAGTTTTCACAGCCATTGCAATTTGTAACCAATGGATGAATTTTTTTGATTAAAAAAAAGATAGTCCAGGAGATGTAGTCAGTGATATTCATGCAGATAATATGACCTAAGTGAATACTGTTGAACATAGCACAGGCCCTTCTGGGGAGGTAATTTAATTATTCTGATTACCTACTTAAGTGACCTTCTTCAATAGCAGAATAATGAAAATTACTTGTCCACAAAATTACCTGAAATTGATTATTAAATTTCACATTTTTGTGCTCAGAGTTTGAAAAAGAAACAAGCGTTACGTTTGGAAGGCCAGGGATTGCCTTGCAACCAAGAGTTTTTTTCTGTTTTGTCTATTTTTTTATTTTCCTCTCTGTGTTGCACTCTGGACTAATACTTTGATAAATAACAAGTTCAGTAAAAGTGAAAGTAAATATTAAAATGAAAATGTTTGCCTTTTTGTCTGATTATCAACTAATATGTGTTTTAGAATAATTCCCACTCATCATGAAATGTTTCAATACTTTTCCACACAGGTTTATATATCAATTAGAATTTAGTCTTTTTAAGATTTGTGTTTCAATTTACTTGACATCTTAAAGGAACAGAAAATACACAATCAGAGACTATGGTTGTATTTTTTTCTAGGGTATAATTTCATCCGGTTAATCAGAAGTTCATTAACTGTTTCTGAAAGACAAATGGACAGTGTTTTAATTGGATTCAGTTGAAGCAGAGCACAAGGGAAAGCAACTGCAAAGAAGCACTTATAAACAAAAGCTATCTGTTTGTTAATCACAATTAGAAAGAGCAAAAGATTTAGCTTAAAGGTCATTCAAAGAACAGGTACTAATTATTTGTTTATTTTCTCAACTGAGAAGTGAATGTGCTATATCAGAGGAAAAGCTCTTCAGATAAGTCTGAGCAGCACTTTAACCCTGTGTTTTCAATTCTTACATGAGAATACCTTGAAAATTGTTTATTTGATCTATACCTGAAATCTAGGCTTTCTCACATGGAGAGACAGAAGCCTCTTCAGTGGAAAAATCCTTTCTTTCTGCAGGGAGGTGCTGAGGTCAAAAGACACATTGGCAGAGTGCTTACCTTTCTCTGCTGTGACACCTAGAACCCGTCATGAGGAGCTTTGCTCCTCATTTTTGAGCAGCTGGAGCTACATGAAACAAATACCTTATGTCTATAACTTGATTGATATTGAAGAAATTTTGAATATTACAGTAGTTGAGGTCCAAGACTGAATTATCTGTTGGGTCCACTGAAATGCTTCTGTAATGAAATGTTTGTTGTTTATAATGTTAGTTGTGTTTAGTTAAAAAGAGCTGAAATACTACAAGCTGGTAAAATCCTCTATGCCATCATTTGATCTCCTATGTGATAAAACTTAAAAGTCACTATTATGTCTAGAAATGAAAGGGAAAGATCACCTACTTATTAGCATATATGGGTAGGGTTTTTTTAAAAAGAAACCTTCAAAATATTATTGATGTGCATGAAATTAAATATGCATATATCTTTTGAGGGCTGCAGTCTTATATTGCAAGATAGATAGCAAAGAATTAACATTCATTGGAGGTCTTTTCCCAAACCCACACTAACTGTAGTTTACTCTTATGCAGAGATTTTGAGGAGAAAAAGAGTTTTCAGTTAAGTCTAGAAAATATTCCAGTGGCCTTGTACAGGTTGATATCTAGATTTTGTTACCCTTAATATGAGCTATCTAGGTTAGAAAGAGGAGTTTCTCTTCAATGTCAGGCTGCTCTAAGGACTAGGCATATCCTTCTGCAATAATAAAAACAATTAATGAGTGTTATTCATTAATTTTCAAAATTAGAATATTATTTATTTGCATTTTCTTCATTTAAAGATTCATTAAAGAACTGTGCATTAAAACCTGTACTATGAAAATATAGAAATTTAAAAGAGGTATAATCATGGGGTTTATCAGATTTCGTATGAGATAATTATACTTTTATTAAGGATTATTGTTGCATCTCCTAAGCAATATTTATTGCATCTAAAAAACAACCAGCAAACAAAATTAAAAAAAGAACGAAAAAGTCCCTTGTCCTGTGCTGTTTTTTTTATTGTACTTACAATGAAAATTATTTCCTTTACGTTAACTTCCTGTAAGAAAAGATATTGGGCAGGTGTAAGATCCACAGTTCAGGTTCTACCATCCCAGAAACTTGGTGAAGGTTTAAAACCCAGACTAAAATTTATCTTTAATATTTCAAGCCATACTTTTACACTGAACACCAGGAGCTAGTATTCTTAGGAGAGCTGAGCCAGAATAGCTGTCTCAGATTCAGCTGAACATACAGCAATTGCTGGGAGAGCAATAGAATTTCCAGTGCCTGTTTCTTGTCAAAATAAGATATAAAATCCAAACTGTAAGGTAATCTATTGTGGCAGTTCTATGACTTTTCCTCAGGGCATGCCCCATAAGACCAAAACTATTTCAGTAAGTCTGTAATTTGACAATTACCTTTTTCCAGCCCATAAATGCTGACCTGGGGACTTGTTTTCCATTAATCTTTTGTCTACCAAATGGTATGTGCATATTTATTTCATAATGGTCACTATACATGCAGAAAAAAAGTCTGTCTAGCATTTCTTATGTTCAAAAATGTGCAATAGCCATAATTTGTTTCACTCTCTCAGTGACCCAATGGATTAGTACACTTAAAGCTTTTACTTCTGGAGACCTGGGTTCAAATAATTTGTTTGAGTTGACAAGGTAAATTTGTTGGCCTCAACATATTTCTTACCAGATGTTCATGTACAGCAACAGTCATCCACACAGTTCAGCATGATTGATAATCTCTCTTCATTAAAGCATTTTTACATCTAAAGCAACAAGATAAAATTCAAATTCCAGTTTGAGCACAGTAGCTACTCACAAGGAGGAAGGTGGAATAAAGAAAGAATAGAAAGAGATTTTCTAATGCACATATACTTTACTTCAATTAGATTTCATTAGAAGGTCTCACCTTTGCAGCCCTTTTCCTGGTAAAACTCCCATAGAGAAAAGAAAGAATTTTACCTGGAGATGATTTGTTTGACTGGCTCTGTAGTTTTTGTGACTTGTGGTCAAAGTGAGGATACCATATATGTTCAGCCATTATAATCTCAGTAACTCTCTAACTAAATGTCCATGAGGCACAATTATCAGAAAGCCACACAAAATATGTATTTTGCAAAAATAACACTCCCAAAAAAGTTTTTAAAAAATACAGGTACTTGTGATTTGGAGGCATAAGCCATAAGATTGCTATTGCATCTTAATTCTCTGGGTAAAACATGTGAACAGGACAACAACTAAACCACATATTTTGTGGTCACAACCAATAGCGTAAAGAGTTTAACTACGTTTTGTGCCTGCAAAAAGGTATTTGGACATCTAAATACTCCTTTTGCTTGCACCTGTAATTGACTGCCAGTGCAAAATTAAAGGTTGCATTTAAAAATGTGGCCCATGATGAAAAACAGAAGGATGCCAAATAAAGAAAGATGTTCTATGATGAAGTGCCAAAGTAGTCTAAAATGATTATTGTTTGAGTATGATACCAGGCAAACAACATCTGCCAATCTCATAGTACAAGCAGAAACAATTTATTAAGTGAAAATAGAACTGGTAACTGGGGAACATGGAAAGAATGAGATTCACCAAAACAGTCTTTTGTAGATAATAATCAGAACAGCTTATTTTCATTCTTTGCATGCTTTGCAACTAATGCTTTATGGATGTGAAATAGCAGTGAGAGTTATGTTGTATATATGCAAGTAAAAAGTAAAAACACTGGGACAATTTAAAAAACTTAGACATCTAAAAATGTGGAAAAGTGATTTGTGGGACTTCATGCATCTATTATTCAACTATTTTCCATTTAGAATTTTTAAAAAAACTTGCCACTTTCCTGAAATTTACAACTCCATTCTCATTTTACTAAATTTTATTATCAGGTATGCAGGGGCTGGGTTGTTTGGGGTTTTTTTCTTCATGTTTGGATATTTTCTTGGAAGAACTTTGAAAGTAACTTCGAAATTAACTTCAGCAAAAAGGAATTATTTTAACATATATTAAAAAAATCTCAGTTTTCAGTATCAATATTTAATCTATATCTGGCTCGGGTTTCTTTTTTTTTGCAGTTTTGGCCACACCAAAATTTCATACTGAAAAACTGTCATTTTGGTTTTAACATTATTTTTGTTTTTAAATATATACCAAGATTACAAAAAGTACAGATGCTCAGCTGTAAAGCTTAGTAAACAGTCTATACAGATGTATCAAATAATAATATTTATGGAGAGGGTCAAATTAAAAAACCAGCTATATGTATGAAATTTCATTGGTGTGGATGTAGTGAAAGAACTAACAGAAAACAGAAACCCCTGTCTATGTAATGGATTTTTTATAACAACTTAAGATTTTTATGAAGTTTATTTGGTTTCTTTTCCCGAGATGAGTAGCTCTGGAGAGGATGCCTTCAGCACCAGAGTGTGGGGAAACACAGGCCCCAGGAGCTTCATTCCTGAATGGTCAGAGCCACCACCAAGGGAACCTCAAGTCCGCATCAGGTTTTGCTCAGGAGATGGCATGACTGCTGATGCAAGCAGCTGACTCAGGGGGCACCTGAGCAGATAAAACACCACCCTTGGGAGCACAAGCGACCAGGATCATGGCATGGCAGTTCACGCAGGCAGGTGAGTGAAATGAGGAGTGCTCACCTCAGGGCCGGGGCCCAGTCTGGAAGGTCTGCACTGGCTACCCTGGCAGTGGCCAGTGTCACTGCCCAGACAGAGCTGTTAAAAGGGGAGGCTGTGGTGCAGAGCTCAGAGTGCAGAAAGTGTCTCTACTGGTCGCTTGAGGTGAGGGTGCACAATGGGCAGGGCTGCACTCAGTGTGCCCTGGTGAAGGTCCTGGTGCACTTCAGCAGGTGGCTGAACTGCAAGAGACTATTAATGTCCATGACACCAAGCTGAGTGGATCAGCTGATACGCTGGAGGGAAGGAATGCCATCCAGAGGGACCTCGACATGCTTGTGAGGTCGGCTGATGCCAACCACATGAAGCTCAACCAAGCCAAGCGCAAAGCTTTACACGCGAGTTGGGGCAATCCCAGGCACAGCTACAGGTTAGGCAGAGAAGAGATTCAGAGCAGCCCTGCGGAGAAGGACTTGGGGGTGTTGGTTGATGAGTAAAGGAACATGAACCGGCTTCAGTGTGTGCTTGCAGCCCAGAAAGCCAACAGTATCCTGGGCTGCATCAAAAGGAGCGTGACCAGCAGGTCAAAGGAGATGATCCTGCCCCTCTACTCTGCTCTCATGAGACCTCACCTGCAGTATTGTGTGCAGTTCTGGTGTCCTCAACATAAAAAGGACATGGAACTGTTGGAACAAGTGCAGAGGAGGGCCACGAGGATGATCAGGGGACTGGAGCACCTCCCGTATGAAGATAGGCTGAGAAAGTTGGGGCTGTTCAGCCTGGAGAAGAGAAGGCTGAGTGGAGACCTCATAGCAGCCTTCCAGTATCCGAAGGGGGCCTATAGGGATGCTGGGGAGGGACGTTTTATCAGGGACTGTAGCAATAGGACAAGGGGGTTTTAAACATAAAGAGGGAAAGTTTAGATTAGATATAAGGAGGAAGTTCTTTTCTGTGAGGGTGGTGAGGCACTGGAATGGGTTGCCCGGGGAAGGTGTGAATACTCCATCCCTGGCAGTGTTCAAGGCCAGGCTGGAGGTGTCCCTGCCCATGGCGAGGGGATTGGAACTAGATGATCTTAAGGTCCTTTCAAACCCAAACCATTCTATGATTCTATGATTTAATAGTGAAAAATTATGTGATGTTTTTGTCTTTTATATTCTAAGCCATTTTTGTCATAGGGTAAATATGGTAAGAATTGGACAGATAGATTAACTGAAGATGACAACGGGGAAAGGACAAAGAAGAAGTCCGTTGTAATTTAATTTTAAAAGGTACCATCATTTATTTTCAGTTGGCATTCAATTTTCAATGCGCTCATCTTAAAATGCATTACTGTTTAGTTTTGAATGTTATGGTAATTTGGGAATTGACTTAGCTCTTCTCAGAGTTACAGATATGAGGCATATTAATGAACACGAGTTTCAGATGACAAATGGTGCTTGAAGTTTCCATGTCTTTTAATTCATTTTTGATTAGAACATGGATGTTTTCTGAAATATAGATGACATTTGGCAGCCAAAATGGTCATCTGATTTCAACGTACAATGTGATGCTTCAGTGAAGTTTGAACTTTGGAGTGATTTAAAATTCATTGGTAATAGTGGTATAAAGGCCGTGTTCCCTGGCTCAGAATGCAATAAACTGCAGGATAGTATCTCCTTTGCCGACACACTGAACCTTCAGTGGTTTTCATTTATTGCTTTTTTTTTTTTTTTTTGTACAAATGCTAAGCTAACCTGTGAATTCCAGCCGTGCTTCATCGTGCTTATGTTGTCAGAAGCAGGTGCTGGTGCATGAAGATTTTACTAAGGGAAGGAAAGTGGGTGGCATAA
Organism: Pezoporus flaviventris; assembly: GCF_033815535.1. Taxonomy (NCBI): domain Eukaryota; kingdom Metazoa; phylum Chordata; class Aves; order Psittaciformes; family Psittacidae; genus Pezoporus; species Pezoporus flaviventris. Next base: position 6,135,300 of record NW_026892603.1, read on the forward strand.
ACTGAATTGTATTTGTTTAGAACACATATATTTTTGCCTACCCATTACAAAACTAACATATGCAGATTAAAATGAATTCTGGGGAAGATAAATTCATTTTCTTACACATTTGCAAACCCAAGATTGTGTTTATAATAACCAATCTGGATCAGTTAATAGAAAATGATTGAAAACAACACATTAAAAAAATACACTTTTCATATTCAGTTTTTCTTCCTACTTAGCTCAGGAAAGATTGCAATTAAAAACATTTTCAAGATTCCTAATGCTTCTGGAATGTAGAAATAAAGATGGTACTGGAATGTAGAAATAAAGATGGTAGAGGGCCTTCATTGAGCCCTCGTTGTTTTTTTTTTCCAAGAAGTACAAAAGCCAAGTTCTAGACATATGCACAAAGTGAAATTCACCAATTACTTTATCTTTAATTTTTTTTTTGTACTGTTGTTCATCAGTTGTTGTTAAATATAGCTTTTCCATTTTTTCACTCTGGGTATACAAATTACCTTGTTACTTGGAGTGCCACATGATATTCTGTGACTGTTCCCTTCTCAAATCTTCACATGAATCTTGTGCTTGCCTATGCATAACAGTAAAAATACTCATTACTCTTCACTAGAGCCCTGACTTTTCCAGGAAGATACAGTTTTAAATGTGTGAATCAGGGTGCTGCAAGAGCAGAGCTGCTCCTCAAGAACGGACAAACTAGGAACTGTGAAGGTGGCTCTATCTGGAGCTGTGTCCTCACCAGCAGGACCCTGTCCCACATGGGCTGAACACAGCAGCAGAGCCAGGTGCTGGTAATGGTGTCCAGCAACAGGCACAGACAAGCAAGTAATGGACCAGGTCCAGGATCCTTCCACAGAAATCCAGCCTGGAGCAAAAGTGGACAGGGCTAGAGACCAGGCTGAAGAAAAGGCTACAGCATGAGGTCTAAGTCCATACAGGAGACAGAGCCAGAGGCAGTGTTGCATGCGGCATATATTCAAGGGGCCCAAGAGGAAACCTACTTACAGCAAAGGATCAAGGTCTTTCCATGATGCAGGGTCAGAGACAGGGCTGGAGACCCATACCCAAAATAAAACACAAGCAGTGACTCACCTTGCTTCTCCTTGCACTCTCAAAGTATTGTGTTGAGCTGATAGCCCACCAGATTCTGATAACTCACTTATTATGGGAAATTTGCTCCACACAGTTTTAATATTAAAGTTTTTGTTGCAGCTATATTAATACTTGAAGATATCTCTATTTTTACATCTTTCTATGAAATTGTCCAATACATACTGCCATTTGGGAACATTCTCCTTGAAGGCATAAATGCAAAATGGCTCATAAACTCAAATTATTCACTGACAATTGGATTGGAAATTATAGAATCTTCCAGTATTCCCTCATCAGTTGTTTTACCCAATGACATCTGTGTACCTTTTGGAAATTATTATGCCTCTTTTATTCTTTGAGAAAATCTTGTAAAATATTGATGCTTTCTGAGGACTTCTTCATAGGCAGGAATTAATACCAACCTGAGATAAAAAATAAGACACAAAGTATATACATGCTGATTCCAAGAAGATTGTGTATTCCAGCAATGGTTTGCTATTACTTTTGCTGTATATTTAATGTTTTTCCCTTGATTCAGCAGTGGTATCTCATGAATATTTAATAAGGCCTACAGTATGGTTTTTTTAACTTTTTAATCTTCCTGATAGCTGTGCAATGAAAACTGAGAACAGACTAACAGTAGTTTAGTTTGTACTGAATCGCTGAATACTTACCCAAAGATTATTGAAAACCATGAAAAGCTTTCTTGGGTATTGAACAGTGCCTCTTGATATTCAAAAGCTGCTAGCTTATGGCAGATGCAAGATGGCAAAGCTGCTTACAGGAAAGAAAACTTTTCCACCCACCAATGTTTATGGAAAATTTCTCATTAACTGGAGTTGATAGTTTCATATGTACACTGACCAGGAATAGGAAACTATGTATTGTCTGCTCAAATAAAGTCTTTAGTATTATTGATTTGCTGTAAAACAAACTCAGGTGAGTATGAAATTTGTTTAGGACTGCAGCATACAATGAAATTTAATTCACCTTAATAATTTGTAAATGCTCTCTTGACTCTGATTGTTTTTAAAGAATTATTTATGTGAGTTTCCTATATTTGATACCACAAGAAGCAAATAAACAAACTGGAAGTTCTCCACAATGTGATGAACTATACTGAGAGTCTAAGAAAAAGATACTGAATAATTACAGTGAAAGCGTTGTAGTAGATGTCATTAATTTCACTTTGCCTCTACTGAAGTCAATATATAGAATGTTTTACAGCTTTGCAGACTGTAAAATTTTATATAGTTGACATATTTCTCTACTTCAAAGCATCAAAGAATTTCAGATTTCTGTGGTAAAAGTAGTGAAAGTACTGTAGTGGTAAAAGTGGTGAAAGTACTGTAGTGGTAAAAGTAGTGAAAGTACTGTAGCAGTAAAAGTGGTGAAAGTGGTGAGAAGTCAGCAACATCTGTTCTCAGCTGACATTTCTGCTGTGGAAGTCTTAAGTTCAAGACCCTAAAGTTAAATGCCTGATTATGTGAAAGGCATGAAGCACATCCAAGTCCACAGAAGGCCTTAGTCTACTAGATAACATCATTTATGCATGACATAGAAGATCCGCACTGTGCTAAACACAGACCACAGCAGCTATAGATGCTTCCATTCACAACCACAGGTTGTGATGCCAGCTTCACCTGTATGAATCTAAACTGTTGATTCTCTCCTAGGGTTGGGAAACCAGAAAATGTTTCCCTCAGATGCATATCTCTCTTCATAGGAGAATGTCTCAGCCATCAAGATGCAAGATATACTGTGCACAAATAGGTAGGCTGTCCATCGGTTTTCAAATTATTGCTGAGCAGAATCAAGATTCACTATGTTAAAAGATATTTAGCAAAGTTAAAACTTATTAGACTTGCAGCCAAGAGACAAACATTGTTACATGCAAAATCTTGCTATCTGCAAAAAAAAGGGCATGGCATTTATAGTCAGGTCTAAAAATTTATTGTTAGTTCAATTAACAGTTTAACAATCTAACCAACAAAGAACAAATCTCTCTTTTTATCAGCCCAACTCCAAGATCAATAATGCTTCTAGTCTAAATTATGTAGTTACTACAGAAAAGCCTCATCCACAACTAAAATTCATATATTTCCTAAGATCATTTTATCTGATATTGTACTCACTCTTCCAAATACTCCCTGCACCCTAAAACTGACAATCGGGCTTTGGTATTGCTGTGCAAGAACTGTGTGCGTGTGTATGGGCACATGTGGACATATTTTAGCAACTCATCTGTGTCCTGAGTTCTTTGATAGCAGGAATATAATCTCCCTGGTGATAGTGCAGCCTGCCCACTTGCTCTTTCTTCATTGCTTTCCAGAAAGACTTTAACTATCTAATTATCTAAATGCACATTCTTTGTCATCTAGAGTTGCAAATCCTCCAGTGGACTTCAATTTTGGACCTGAAACTTCTAGAAAGAGAGTACCAGCATACCAGCATACCTAAATACCAGCAGTATCATTGGAGTTAGTTTCAAGTTTGAAAAACCCTGAGTTTTTATTCAGGGATTATTTAGCCAGTTTTGTATGTGATACCTCTTATATTATGGCTGTAGAAAATCCAAACAAAATCTATTCTGCCAACCTTGTATATCCTTTCCCTTCAAACAAGACATTCAAGAACATATTTAAACTGTAGATCAAGTAGTTTATGGGCTTAATTACAACAAAATGGTAGAATTTATCTAAGAATAAACTGAGCATTACAGTGAAAAGAATATGAAATGCCCAAACACCTCTAATGCTCATTTATTTTTCACAGAAACAAGGGTACTGTTTGCCAAAGTTTAAAATTCAAAAAAACAAACAAAAAGAAACCAAAGTTAATAAAAGTTTAAATAATTTAGACTTCTGTTATCAGATATAAAATTGTCCTATAGCAAGATTCTTAAAACTTAGTGGTTAAAATTTATCTACAAGTGAATTTAGAAACCTTGGTTTATGAGAGAAAGTACATGTGCTTGAAAATCTCAACTCAGTTGTAAAAAACCCCTCACTTCAGTTGTAAAACTGAAATTTCATAGTTGCTCTTGAACATGCTATTATATGAATTAAGGTACTTCAGAAATGCTTCTATATCTGCCTTTGCTAACAAACTTAGAAGGCTATATTTTTCTCTTAGAATAGTATAGTAGGAATGGAAAAAGGCATTATCTGAAGATACCTGGTGCTGTTTTGCACTTAGCACACCCTTGAATTACCAATGGTATGATTCAAGACAAGAGTGATTTTTGTAATAAATATTTATTACGAACAGTTACATGAAATGATCATATGAAAAAGTCCCCAGAAGAACAATGGACTAGGTGAAACCAAGTATCTCTTTGATTTTGCATCATTCTACAGAGGTGATCAGAGTAGTTGTACAGACAAGAATATGAGACAAATATAGAGATATTTATTCTTCCTGTCATATAATAATTTCTTTTGAAGCCTCTCCTTTCTTGTATCATGAATAATTACTCCATGTGCCACCCATACTTACAGATTACTAATATACTTGCCTGAGCTGTCTCTTTTCCAGGTTCAACAGTCTCAAGCTACCACACAGCTCAAATATCTTCTGTGATTATTGCTGCTATTCCTACCTGTATCTTGTGTAACTTTACCACATAATTTCTGGCATTGAACAACCAGAACTTTACTGTATTAAAATGCAGGTGTACCACAGAGGCTTACATTGCAAATATTTGTCTCTTATTCTTTTCCTACCAGCCCTTAGGGTTCAGATTGTTGTTTTTTGTTTTGTTTTGTTTTTTTAATTACTATTGAGATTTTATGTTTCCATAAAATTATGTTATAACTCCTAAACTGTAATACTTTGTTCTGAATAATGTTCTAAATAATATCCCACAATATTTTCATGTACAAGTATTTGAATATGTAAATCTTGCATGTTCAGTTATCCAGTAATTATACTTGTAAATTATCTAATTTTATTGAAATATCAGGTTGTGAATACACAAGCAGTTGTGGTTAGATTAACTATATTGTGATCACATTTTTAAGGGCCCTAGATTTGATTTGCACTGGCCTCAAAATCCCTTTTGACCAAACTGGTACCCACTCTAAAACTATCACCAGCATGATTGTAACATGTTTTACTTTAGACAATATTCACGTTCAGATTGAAACTTCTGCTATAACAACCCAAGGGCTTTCAATTGCACAGGGTAGCTATAGCTAGAGTTACGTGTGAAAATGTACCCACTCATATGCTAGGTGACCCACACCCAGCTTTGCATGACTACAAAACAGCCTTATGTTGGCTTTGGACTCTTTAATACTTGCTGCATACTTGCCCTGCTATTCTGTATTTATTTCCCCTTCACAATTAACAAGAGTTATATTTTAGAATCAAATTAAACTGAGTTGTAATTTAGGATGAAATTGGTAGGACCATCACGCTGATGAGAAACTACATCATAAAAGTCTGCACAGTGCCTAACTATATATTACAAAACCTCCACGTATTAAAAAGATAGATTAATTAAATAATTTCTTTTTTCTTCAGGTAAGCAAAATGTTTCTAGAATATTATGTCCCTGTATGATGCAAAAGACTGGTGATACAAAATATTTCTATGAATTTCATTTAAGCCCTCAGAAAAGCCTGTACTGTCATGTAGCTGTAATGCAATAAGGAAACAAAATCTTAACCCTCCAGCTTCATACATTGCCCCATTCTCTCTAAACATTTGCTGAGAAAAAAGAGATGTGTAACAATTCATTGTTTCTTGATCTCATAATGCTTTACTCATAAAGATATTTATGATGTCTTGATTTCTGGAAATCAGATTGTATCATTGTCCAATGCAGCTACAGGTCATAGTATATATGTAAATGTGTTTTTCAGTAGTTTTCCATAGTAACTACAGATATCCTCTACAATACCCATAAGTTTCAAGATCTTTTTCCTTTTTCTTTCCCTTTTTCTTTCCCTCTTCTATTCTTTTCTCTTCCTCTTTTATACCTGTCCCTAAACCTGTCTCCTGAGCTAACAGCAGAGCACAAGTGCCATAAAAAAGCATTGCATTCAAGTGTTTGCACCTGATAGAGAAAGGGTCTTGTGAAAGAACACAAAACATCACTTATATCAAAGGAAATACCATCTTAATACAAAAGCTGTGTACTAGAGAAAGAAGGATCTAGAAAAGAAAGACATAGTAATTTTAATCTTTTAATAGTATTTAACAATGAAAGTACATTTTAATTTATTCCAACTAAAAAAATGGCACTTTACACATGGAATTACTGTGAAAATCATGTTTAAGTTTTACGCTGAATGAAATTCAGCATCACAGCTTAATATAAGTACAGATTGGCTTTTGATTTGCCCCAAGGCACTTCTGTTCTATCTCCTATGTAAAATCAGTTCCTGCTAATTCCTTGATTTGTACTACAGAGCCACCACTTTGGATGATTAAAAACCTTTTATATTGGAGTACTTGCTATTTTTCATTAGACAGTGTGTTAAAGGAAATAGGAGACTGTCTTTGTTGAGGATAGAAGACCTGGGGAAATGTTCTGAATTTCTGAGAAACCTTGAGATCTTTGGGGGTGGCAGGAAGGGGAAGTTTCCATTTCTTTTGTTGTGATGTGAAATTCTGTGGAGTTTTAATTCCTGGAAACATGTTTTCTAATGAAGTTTTTTTGAGTTTGTCACACACAGTTCTTTAATCAAACAGATGCAACAACAAAGCACACATATTCAAAATTCAGAAGGAATGATCAGTCAAAGGTTTGCAAAGCAGGAAAAGAGAGATTAAGGTTCTGAGGTATGCCCAATTGCTGCTCAGGTTCAGCAATTAGAAGTGAGATTCTGTACAGGACCTCTTAGAGCAAGTTACATTTTATTGCAAGTCCAGCTCGGCATTGCTGCTGTTCATCTGCAGGATTTTATGGCACCTTGGCTGTTTCTCAGACATCACATAGAACAAGCAGTGCAGACACTGGGAGAAGATGACATAATTTCAGAGTTCTTTGGTGTGATGTGTTTGAGCCCACAAACCGAGACTATAGCTAGACTGTCGGCCAGTTGCTCTGTCAGCAGCCAGTCATCGCCATCAGAGCTCTGCAACACACTGCAGCTCCCATAGGACCTGTACTTCCAATTTCCTTCTCATGGAAACGATGGTTTGAGGAAGAAGAGGACCAGAAGAAACTGCTCATGTCTTGTCCTACAGTAAGTCAGTATACATCTGGGATGTGCACTTCAGCAAAGACCAGGGGAGATATCCCAGAATAAATAGTTTGGACACAGCTTCAGAGAGCTTTCAACAACAGCCTGAGTGACAGCACACTCCTGTGATCACTGCCAAGGTCCATCACTGGATAAATGCCCACACTGCTTTATGTTGCACTCAAAATCAACTCTGCCCCTTTTACTTTGAGTCCTTCCACATATGTTGTGAAATAGTATTGGAAGCAGTTTTATAGCTATCTTACTCAATTCCTTCTTCAGAGGATCCTGTAACCAGGAGCCAGGGGATAAGCATTAAAGGCACTGCAAGCACAAGGCAGTAAAATATTTAACTTCAGTGTTTCCTGCAAACATAGCCACTTTTCTCAGCCATAGATTATAGTGCCCTGCATCTAAACAGTGCAGGCACCCTAACTAAAATGTTTGTCCACAGAATGGAAGAACAACTGAGCTAAGTTCTGTGCAATAGTAGATGAGGAAAAAATAACCTAGTGACGTCACATTACAAATATCTCTGCTGACATAAATTTAAATAACTTCTAGTGTCACTTCTTTTCCCTCGTCACTAAGAACAGGCAGCTCTCCAGCATGATGGTGGTCGACAGGGTAGATATTTGGCTGATAGCAGTAGGTTAATTCTGTTTCAGAGTATGGATCCTATACATTTTTTTTTCCATCTAAAACAAACTTAAACCTTCTGTCAATGACCATACCTTTTCAGTTACTAGACCCAGTGTTCTTCCCACAGAGTTGGAGATGCTAACAAAGACCACCCAGTGATATAAATAAATAAATGAATATACTAAAAAAAAAAAAACAACTTAGTCTGTGAAAAGCCAAAGAAGATTTTTGTATTTTGTATTCTTTAGACAGGATTTCTATCCTCTGGCTGCCTGCTGAGGCTTCCTTATAGTGTTATCTGTCCCCTACCTTTCAACAACAACAAAGCCATATAAAAACATGCCCTTTGGCAACAGGAAAGACTTCCTGTGTACACACCAGCAGAAAAAAAGCAGCTATGAAAGTTGTTACAGTTGTCCCTTGCATGCACCCTACATGTGCTTCATGGGCTCCTATGTTCTGCTTATCATTGATACCTCATGTCATTGATGCCTCATTCACCCACACTGCTGGAACACAAAGAAGATCTGCAGATTTATAGGAAAAGGTTAATATGCCATAATATATACCAGAATTTCAGATTACAGAAAATAACCAGTTATGCTAGTTGAGTGGAAAACATATTGAATTTCTTAGAAAATGCCTGTTTGAAGGCAGAGAAGCTGACTTGTCAAGAACAGAAAGGGTTAAATCACAGTGCAAGGACTGAAAGCAATGTTCATGGCAACATATATTGTGAGCAAAAGATGCCAAGATACAGTACCTAAAAGGAAGATTAAAGTGAAACAAACTACTTAAAAGATAAGTAATTAAATACAGTTGAGATTTTCTATTAATGCATTATAATTATTTGCTTTGCGCATATAAATAAACTTTGGTGAGATTTAAAGAAAAAAGATTTTCCCAACTGTTTTTTTATTATTCCAGTACTGGTCAGACTAAGATTTTAAACTTTTGTTGTTGTTACTGCTAAAAATGTGGTAACTTTAGAATTCTTCCACACATTTTGGGGAATGGAAACTGAAATTTCAAGTTTAAGACTATAATGATAGTCTGCTATAAACACACTGAGTGAAACCAAGGAAAGGGAAGAAGTTTGCTGTAAGGATGCCCTATTACGAAGTTGAACTCTATTTGAAATAACATGTTGTTTCTCTAAAAAATCCCGACTGCTTCCTTCATCACTGTAGTTCAGAAATCAAAGCTCTGGAAGAATCCCTGGAGACTTTCAGATTCTAGCAGTCTGGTAAAATCCTTTATTGAATCTTGACCAGCTGTTAGTCTTACAGACACTCAGTTTTCTTACGGCATTTCATGTTCTTCCATTCATATATCCAAATATTTGGGAAGGAAAGTAATTTATGAAGAAAAGTCACTTGTTTCCTACTGTGCACAGATGAAAACTCCAACCACTCACATTTGAAAGTTGGAATGAATAAAATACTTCAGCATCTATGTATTCATTAATCCAACATTTTTGGTGCCTTCATTTTCACTGTATAGCCCCCAGAGAATTCAAAGCATAGAGCTAAGTCTGAAGGATAACTGCGCCTCAGAGCAAGAGCCATGGACTTTAGAAGATTTATCCAGAAGAACGGACTAGAGCTTCTTGGAAAGAAGTACAGCAATATAACTGACATCACTCCCATTTCTGAAGGTCATGCATCTACAGAATAGTCGAAAGTAATCTAAAATCTGAATCTTTTACAGAGGACCTGTATACCTACAGACATTTGCTGTAAGACCTGAAGAGACCTGAGGGAGATCTCCTGGAGGAGATCCTAATTTTGACACATGTGCTAATAGAATGTTTAGAATTTTTGCTCAAGATGTAGGAGGTACTGATGCTCAGTGTTTGATTGATGCTTTAGAGAATTTGAGTCATAGTGTGAGAGGGAGAACAAGGAAGCATTATTATATTTATGTTCCCTGGTAATCACAGTCAGGACTCTAAATTTTGCACCAATTCTAGAGGGTAAATAAACGGGTAAGTGGACTTTAGTGACTAATTAAATTAGATGTGGATTCAGTGGATGACTGAACGCAGAGACCAGAGTTGCCAAGCCACTATACACAGTATGCTAGAGATTGGAAGGGACCTCAAAAGATCATCTAGTCCAATCCCCCTAACAGAGCAGGAACACCTAGATAATGTTACACAGGAATGTGTCCAGGCGGGTTTTGAATGTCTCCAGGGAAGGAGACTCCACAACCTCCCTGGGCAGCCTGTTCCAGTGTTCCGTCACCCTCACTGAGAAGAAGTTTCTTCTCAAGTTTAAGTGGAACCTCTTGTGTTCCAGTTTGTACCCATTACCCCTTGTCCTATCATTGTTTGCCACTGAGTAGAGCCTGGCTCCATCCTCGTGACACTCCCCCTTTATATATTTATAGACACTAATAAGGTCACCCCTCAGTCTCCTCTTCTCCAAACTATAGAGACCCAGCTCCCTCAGTCTTTCCTCATAAGGGAGATGCTCCACTCCCTTAATCATCTTTGTTGCCCTGCGCTGGACTCTCTCCAGCAGCTCCCTGTCCTTCTTGAACTGAGGGGCCCAGAACTGGACACAATATTCCAGATGGGGTCTCACCAGGGCAGAATAGAGGGGAAGGAGGACCTCTCTCGACCTACTAACCACCCCCCTTCTAATACACCCCAGGATGCCATTGGCCTTCTTGGCCACAAGGGCACAGTGTTGGCTCATGGTCATCCTGTCGTCCACTAGGACCCCCAGGTCCCTCTCCCCTACACTGCTCTCTAACAGGTCGTTCCCCAACCTATACTGGAACCTGGGGTTGTTCCTGCCCAGATGCAGGACTCTACTCTTTCCCTTGTTATATTTCATCAAGTTATTTCCTGCCCAACTCTCCAGCCTGTCCAGGTCTTGCTGGATAGCAGCACAGCCTTCTGGCATGTCAGCCACTCCTCCCAGCTTTGTGTCATCAGCAAACTTGCTGATAGTACACTCAATTCCCTCCCCTGTGGGAGACTGTGCCAAATGCTTTGCTGAAGTCAAGGTAGACCACATCCACCGCTCTGCCATCATCCATCCACCGTGTTATTTCCTCATAAAAGGCTAAGAGATTGGTCAAGCATGATTTCCCCTTGGTGAAGCCATGTTGACTGCCCTCATAACCTTCTTATCCTTGATATGCCTTAAGATGGCACCAAGGATAAGGTGTTCCATCACTTTCCCAGGGATGGAGGTGAGGCTGACCGGTCTATAGTTACCCGGGTCCTCCTTCTTGCCCTTTTGAAGACTGGAGTGACATTTGCTTTCCTCCAGTCCTCAGGCACCTCTCCCGTCTCCCAAGACTTGGTAAAGATGATGGAGAGTGGTCTAGCAATGACTTCCGCCAGTTCCCTCAGCACCCGCGGGTGCATCCCATCTGGACCCATGGATTTATGGATGTCCAGATTGCTCAACTGGTCTCTAACCCATTCCTCGTCGACTAAGGCAAACCGCTCCGTTGACCTGACTTCATCTAAGGTCTCAGGGGTACAGGGCTCTTCAGGGCTGCCTGCAGCAGAGTAGACAGAGACAAAGAAGGCATTCACTAACTCTGCCATCTCTGTATCTTCTGTCACCAGGGCACCCATCCCGTTCATCAGTGGGCCTACATTGCCTCTGGTGTTAGTTTTATCTGCCATGTATTTGAAAAAGCTCTTTTTGCTGTCCTTGACCTTTCTCACCAGGTTTAATTCTAAGGAGGCCTTAGTCATCCTAGCTGCCTTCCTACATCCTCTAGCAGCAGCCTTATATTCCTCCCAGTGGCCAGCCCCTCCTTCCATGACCTGTAAACTCTCCTCTTCCACTTGAGCATACCCAGCAATTCCTTATTTAGCCACGCAGGTCTCCTGGTCCTCTTGACTTCCTACGTGTCGGGATGCTCTGATCTTGAGCTCGGAAAAAGCAGGCCTTGAATGCCAACCAACTATCTTGGGCCCCTTTACCTTCAAGCAGCCTTGCCCATGGGATTTCCCCTAGCAATTGCTTGAAAAGGCCAGAGTTTGCCCTGCTAAAGTCCAGGGTTGCAATTCTACTTGGTATTCTACTGGTTCTACCACATAAGAACCTGAATTCCACCATCTCGTGGTCGCTGCAACCAAGGCAGCCCTCAACCCTTACTGCTTCGACCAGACCCTCCTTGTTAGTGAGGATGAGATCCAGCGGCGCTCCTCTCCTGGTTGGCTCATCCACCATTTGCAGGAGGAAGTTATCATGCATACACTGGAGGAACCTCCTGGACTATGTTAGGAAGGTATAAACCCATGATATTTCTTATTTTGTTTCTTCCCTGTGGAACAAGTCTTATGCACTTTGTTGAACAGTGACCCAGTTTTTATAAATACAGTGGAGAGTACATTATGGGTAAAGGCATTATAGCCCAAGATCTCTTGAGGTGGCAAAGTCCGTTATACTGAATACTTCTGAGATTCTTACAGTGTTCTTTATATTGTCAGAGAAGTTCCCTACATGGCTATATTTTTATATTGTTTGAGAAAATACTTTCAGTGATAGCATCAACAGTGCTGCAGATCAGAATGGTACTGTTTTCCAGCGATATTTTTCAAAAGGTCCTAGACAAATCAAAGTAACAAAGCATAGTACACCTGGAAACACATTTTCGAGGTGATTGGCATTTGTTTCTAAATATTTTCTTTACATTTACTTTATTGTTTGTTGTATCTTTGTGGTTTGCAGTAAAGGAAAAATAGCAACATTTTCCTTAACACTGCATATTGGTTTCTCCCAGATCTGCAGATTTCCTTTCAGAGACATGGCACATTTGAAAGAAAATACACAGGAATGGTTCGTAAGGTGAAAAACACTGTTGAAGGGTAGGTTTTATTCATAGAATAAAATCATTAACTCAGTTTTATGGGTAACATTTTTCCTTTCCTACCATTTTTTCTAACATCTTTGTCTTCTTTATCTTGTTCTTTCTGATGCAAACATGGGAAGTATGAGTGTAAACTCTTCTTTTGCAAAATACAAACAACTTGAGCTTTGAACTTGTATGCATGTGCATTAAGAACCAGGCTAATGGCTATTATAGATGGAGCAATCAGTCTGCTGGAGCTGTTCCAAACACATAAGATCAGTTACACTGGAAAGAGACACTGTAGTGTATTGGCAAACATTTTGATAATGAGTCATGGGAACAGTAGGGTGTGAACAAGTCTTCCTTACATCCTTTTGGTAGCTTCAACTTTTTGTCATACCTTTCATCCAAAGAAAAGGTGCTTACATATGTTGAAGTCATTTAGCTTGAATGCAAGGAATTGACAAGTTTTATACCGGAATACATGCCACATGGAAGTTCTTTGGACTTAAAATGAGAGCTTTGAGAAAAACTAATATTTCTTAAGACTAGTTTCTTATCATTTTCACAGAAAATTCTATTTTGTAGCTAAAAAAAAATTAAACTATTGGCTAAACTGGTAGCCATTTAATAAACTTTTTATTGCAAAAGTTTACATTTTGATAAATTATTGTTTTCCAGTGGCTTTAAAGGCAAAAATTTCCAGTCAGTTCTACACTGGAGATACTGCCCTTGATAACAGCAATATGCTTTCTCAGTTACTTTCCTGAGACTCAATTTATTTTGTAGGTTGGTTTCACTTGTGCAGTTTTACAATAACATTATCTGGCTCTTTTATAGCAGATATGCAGTTGTGCCTACTATATGAAAGGCAGAGTAATTCCAAGAGATGCAGATAAGCATGAACTCAGTCCACTGCTATCAGAGCTGATAGAAACCAGGTCTGGTCCAGGAATCTTGTAGCCAAATTGTAGTGGCACAGTGCCTAAGTTAATACACCTTGACATGCAGTTCAGCTTGCGAACAGGATTATGTCTTCTGGCTAATATGCCTAATACCTGGTTAATGCAAATCATCAGTGGGAGAGTTTGCATCAGTCTTAGACAGCTGCTTAGTCATGTTCCATGACTACAAACAAGTTTCCACCCTAACTTCCACTCTTTTAACTCATGGAAGGAAACATTAAGCTTTTAGGATATTTTCTACAGTTTTCTCCTTTCAAAAAGAAATTTTTCTACAATTGCCAAGCAAAATCCCTTTGACCCATTTTAATTAATCTGTAATCTTTGACAGAAAGTTCCCTGTGTAAAATTTATAGCTATTACCTATTTTTAAAGTAATTCTAACCAAAGTGACCGAACTTTAAGCTTGGAAAAGGAGATAGACACAATTTTCTTTCAGTGATGAGATCCTGGAATCTAGAATTTACCATTCTTGGTCTCTAACCAACAGCTTTGTTCTTTTTTTTTTTTTACAGTAAAACCCATCTGTCTGTTCCAGGGTACTGCCAATGATTTTTCTGAGAATTATTGTAGTCTTCCCTTTAAATAGTGCTATAACAATAAATTCTGTAAAGTTTCTGTTAAGTAACAATACTTATGCTTCATTCAAAACAAAACACCCCCCCCCTCCCCCCAAAGCCCAAACCCTCAACTTTGACAGTGCAATCCTTTGAAAAGGATAGAAATCCATAATAGAAAACCACTGTTTTGTTGTCATTGTAATGGTGTTTAAAATACAGTACAGACCATGTGCACAAACTGGTAGAGAAAGAACATTAACAAATAGCCCTATTCCAGTGGCACTCCAATACCCAAAAGTTAAGCTCTTCCACCCAAGTGGAGTCAGTGAAGATCCTGTGTAACCCAGAAGGTGAGAAGAAATAAAGTCAAAGGTCTGTGCAGCACATGAAGAGCCAGGCTGTCTGGCCCTGGACTGTGAGCTTTCCAGTTAGAATCCAAGGCTCAGGCTCCGTGTCTCAGCAGGGACAGCATCCATACAAGTGATTCTTTTTTACAGTGACACCCTCTTGTCTCAAATGTCGTGAAAATTTAGGACTCTGGAAATAAAGCTATCAACAAAGGGGTTCAGGCTGCAGAACAAACCTTCTGCCCCAACTTTCACATCTTCCCCAATAGAAACAGAAGCAGCAGTTATTCCTTTAAACCTTCCATTTTCTGTGGCAGAAGTCACTTTGATCCAGCCTTACCCCCAGATCCTCAAAGTCAAAATTTAATTCTGCCTTTACAGAATTTTCTGGATCTGGTGCTGCTTTTTCCCTATGCCATGGTGTTCATTAAAACAGAAAGGAAAGGTGGCTCCAGAATGGGTCTTGAAGGTCCTGGAACACAGGATTTCCTGATAACATTTTATTTTCCTTTTTAAATTTAGGCACTCCTACTGCATGTGAAGAACCATTTAAGATGCATCTTTGGATTTTTTCCCTGTCTATTATATATCCATCTATCATCGCAGCCTCAGCACCAGAATCCCCATGGCTGCTAGCATGTTGCTCTCAGCCACAGCTGAAGCTACCATATACCAAGAATAGGATTGGCAACAGGAGGGAAAACAGACCAGATGTTTTGATTCAGCAGTTGTACCAAATTATTTTTATATTATGGAAGAAAGGCTCCAAGCATTGTATAATTATGGGCTCTCTTTCACAGGCAAAATCCCCAGAGCTGTGATTCTAAGGTCACAGAAGTGTTACTGTGAGAGTGCACTCAAAATTATGTTTCAGATGCACTTTGATAGCTATTATGTGAGGACTCTGAAAGCAGTCTAATAGAGGAGCAAGAAACACACTCTGTCCAGATAAATCCTGGGAGTGATCCTACTGTAATTATGAATTTCTCTGTTAACAGATGTTTGCATTCAGCATCTCCCTGACTGTGGGTAATAGAAGGGATTAACATTTGCCAGCCAGTGACCTTGTGTTTCATATGGCTTTCCACAATTTACCAGCTTCAGAACAGTCAATAGCAGCACTTAATAGGAAAAAAAATGAAAACTGGAAGAGTATTTCCATAAATGCATGTTACATCCATTAGATTTTAATTAACTGAAGAGCTGTGTTAAGATTGAAAGGCTTTATTTTCTCCTTTTTTTACACAGGTGACTTAGAGATTGGCAATTTCTTTTCTGGTTTTGAACAGATTTCTGATTTCATGACAAAGTTTTCCTGAGTTTGTTTAACAAGGTTGTTGACCTGATTAGCACAGTGTATAGTCTGAGACAAGTTAACAGTAGAATTGAAGTATTCATTTTTTTCCTCCCTACACTGATGCTCATTTCATGTTCAATTGGTAGCAACATTTTGCTTTAAAAAGAAAAATAAGAAAAAACCTTTTGTTTTTATTCAGTAAACAAATGTACTCATTTTTTCCCCCTCTATTTACAATCTAGGTATTTTTGAAGGTACACAAGATCACAGTTTATAACCTTAAAAACTAAGTGTGGCTAATAGGTGGTAGGGAACAGAGCACCATTAACAGGATTAAAGATCAAGCTTGGTTAAAGGATATAAAAAGAGGTACATGGACTATTGGAAGGATTATAAGACTTTGGGGAATGGTTGCTTTTTTTTGTGGTCACCCAGAAATAAGTAAGTTGAAAAAAGAGTTTTTACTGGTTTTCCATTAGTTACTAAAAAACATTGGAATTCTGTGCAGACAGACAAGAAAGTTAGTGGCTGCTATGTAATTCTTTGTCTATCTTTGGATGCTTTTCAGTACACAATTATTATAGCAATTTCTAGGTATTATTTGATCAAAGGAGGGTTTATAAGGGAACTAAAGGGGCTCCTTAAGGGAAGTCCACTTTAGGCTGAAATTAAAAAGGAAAAGACATCAATTCAAAATATGAATTAATATTTTAGTAAGTATCCAGTTTAAACTTACAAATAACTTACTTGTATCTTAGGATCTTTACTCCATTTCAAAGTCATCTCATTGCATTATGCATCCTTCAGATGGTCTGTTTAGCATGCAGGATGACCAACAGGCCCTTACAGAAAAGTCCACAACTGAATATAAATGTGGTGGCAAAATATAAGCCTCTCGCTGGTTTCAGTCAAACCCCAGTGATTCTGTTTTGACTACTGAATATATATTGATTCTTTCTTAGAAAAAAGTTTTCTAACAGTAGAAATATGCCAGCAGTCTGGCACATGTAATCCTCTTTATTTACATGAAAATTCTTTCTTGTATGCTTCAGTAGATGAAATGTTTAATAGAATTGACCCAAAGCAAATTATAGCTGTTACTAACATGCATGCAAGACATTTTCACTCAAACTTCATTAAAGTTTCCAATTCTATCCTGAATGAAAATATTAAATGTTGCTTAAGTCAATTAAATAGATCACTGGTATGATATGATTTTAATATTTAACAGTATCTCAAATATCTCAAGAAGAAAGAGACTCATTGCAAGTGTAGAAAAGTTTCAGGATCTAGACTTAGATTTATTAGTCATCCTTCAATACCTTGAGACCAATTCAATTTGTCAGAGCTGGATATCAATGCCATTTTCCACAGAATCCTGGGTTTTAAATCAAGGCCAACATAGCATCAAACCTTGGAGTGAAAAAGAATTTATAGTATTGCTGGAACGGCCATGTCTCAAAGGGATTTAAATCTTTTGAATAATCCATTCTGATTTTTTTCCCCAAGAAGTGTAAAAGGACATCTGCTCTATGTTTAACAGTAAGTAATAAAATCACATATGCAGCAAGGGTGATCCACACAGTGAAATAATGTATGTTGTCAGAATTTATTTTAATTTAGGATTTTACACTAGGAGAATCCTGTGTGGTCATCTAATCTGGTTTATGTGACTTTGAGAGATCTGTTCTCTGCCATGTTCCAGCTTGCTTTTTTTGTAGATGGATGCTTTATGAAGAATACTATTAATTTTAGATGAAACGTTAGGGAAGAAGTTACACCATTAGAATATACCATACCAGATGTATATGGAGCACGTACATATGTGTGTGTATGTGTGCATACATTTCCTACACACACATGCATCTTTCAGGATTGTACAAGTTCCTACTGTAAGAATTGTGTTCAAGGTGTTTATAGTTCTGCCAAAATTTAACCAACCAAGGTGAATTATGTCATACCAGTGTGTGCTTTAGGCTCATGTGCTTTTAGTGAAAAATGGTTATACCCTGTCTAACAATTAAGGAAAAGGACTAGTATACAATTTTCCTTATATTGCAAAATTCTGGCACCCCTGCCTTTAACAAGCCCAAGCACTACAAATCCCTGAAGCAGAACTCTGAAGTTCACTGGAGATGTGCCTTTTTCCACCTTTGTGAATAGCTGCTGCATTTGGCTAAGACTGCAAACCCAAAACAGCATAATGCTGAGTAAAATGCCAAGTGAAGATGTTTTATTAGCTGGAAATCTTGAATTTTCTGCATGGTGAGCATGTCCCAACCTAAGGCTGCATGGGACTACCCTTCCTTCCAGCTCTGAGCTCCTTCAGCTACTATCAGATCCTGGTACCTGATCTAAAAAGCACAGCCAGTAAGACTGTGCCTCAAATGCTCTTGGTGCCCTTCCGGTCTCATCCAACTCATGTGGAACATCTAGAAAGAGGCACCTAATTTGAATGGAAAAGTGATCTGATGGGGTGGATCCATGAGGAGTTGCTGGGGAAGCAAATTATCATAACTCTTAGGGGAAGGTACTGAATGATGAAACTGGGTTTGAGAAACAAGCTGTCCCAGGACTAACAGGGGCTGCTCTAAAAGCAGGGAAACCAGGCAGGGGGGGGGGGATGGCTGGCCATTTGAGGAAAAGGAGGGTGAGACTGAAGGACAAGAAGGAAGGTTTGAAGTGCCTGAAGAATTAGGTGAGCAGAAGAAAGTGAGAGATTTGGGAAGTATTGCTTAGGAGCTGCAGCAAGAAGCCAAGGAGGTGACTTGGACAAGAGTCATGGTGAGGCATTTAAATTATATGAGTTCAGGAAGAGAAGACGGATAGCCATTTGAAGTCTTTGACAGAAGCCAGGATTTGGATGAGATGTACCAGAAGCTTAGACATTTAAAGAGAGAATAGACATACATAGGTGGGATATGTAGAAATGGTAGCAGAATGGAGAAAGAAAAATGTGGCTGAAACTTAACTTCTTCATAGTTCTGTATGCTATACAATGCAATACACAGAAATATCTAGAGGTATATATTTTACCACTACTGTATGAAATATGTAAATTAAAAAAGAGTAGCTGTAAGGCTTTTCATATTGTGTTTCTCTGTTTTCTCAAGCAAGACATTACATTCCTACATGTATTTACATTGTGGGCATCTTCTTAACATTTTCATAGAATCATAGACTCATAGAATGGTCCAGGTTGGAAAGGACCTGAAGATCATCTAGTTCCAACCCACCTACCATGGGCAGGGACACCTCACACTAAACCATCTTACCCAAGACCTCATCCAACCTGGTCTTGAACACTGCCAGGGATGGAGCATTCACAACCACCCTTGGCAACCTATTCCAGTGCCTCACCACCCTAACAGGAAAGAATTTCCTCCTTAAATCTAATCTAAACTTCCCCTGTTTAAGTTTGAAACTGTTACCCCTTGTCCTGTCACTACAGTCCCTAATGAAGACTCCATCCCCACCATACCTATAGGCCCCCCTTCGGATACTGGGAGGCTGCTATGAGGTCTCCACGCAGCCTTCTCTTCTCCAGGATGAACAGCCCCAACTTTCTCAGCCTATCTTCATATGGGAGGTGCTCCAGTCCCCTGATCACCCTCGTGGCCCTCCTCTGCACTTGTTCCAGCAGTTCCATGTCCTTTTTATGTTGAGGACACCAGAACTGCACACAATACTGCAGGTGAGGTCTCACAAGAGCAGAGTAGAGGGGCAGGATCACCTCCTTCAACCTGCTGGTCACGCTCCTTTTGATGCAGCCCAGGATACGGTTGGCTTTCTGGGCTGCAAGCACACACTGAAGCCGGTTCATGTTCATTTTCTCATCAATCAACACCCCCAAGTCCTTCTCTGCAGGGCTGCTCTGAATCTCTTCTCTGCCCAACCTGTAGCTGTGCCTGGGATTGCTCTGACCTAGGTGTAAGACCTTGCACTTGACATGGTTAAACTTCATGAGGTTGGCATCAGCCCACCTCTCCAGCGTGTCGAGGTCCCTCTGGATGGCATTCCTTCCCTCCAGCGTATCAACCAAACCACACAGCTTGGTGTCATCGGCAAACTTGCTGAGGGCATATTCAATCCCACTGTCCATGTCGGTGACAAAGATGTTGAGCAAGACTGTGCGGCCATCCAGCCAGTTCTGTATCCATCGAGTAGTCCATCCATCAAATTGATGTCTCTCCAATTTAGAGACAAGGATGTCATGTGGGACAGTGTTGAACGCTTTACACAAGTCCAGGTAGATGACATCAACTGCTCTACCCTTCTCCATCAGCTCTGTAGCACCATCATAGAAGGCTACCATATTAGTATGCAGGATTTCCCCTTATTGAAGCTGTACTGGCTGTCACCAAGTCATTCAGAACCTCAGGCTTCTCCAAATCCTGTGTAGCTAGTTCTCCCGAGAGCTTCCTGAGAGGCCCTATGTTCTCCCTAGTCTGTTTTTTATTTGCTACATGCCTTTAGAATCCTTTCCTGTTATCCCTAGCCAAGTTTAATTCTAACTGGGCCTTGGCTTTCCTAACCTGGTCCCTAGCTTCCCAGACAACATCCCTGTATTCTTCCCAGGCCGCCCCTCCTTGCTTCCACCTTTTATAAGCCTCTTTTTTCCTTTGAAGTTTCCTCAGCAGCTCATCCATCCAAGGAGGTCTCCTGGCCCTCCAGGGCCTTTCCCTGCTGCACTTCCTTCTAGTTGGGATGCAACACTCCTGAGCTTGTAGCAGGTGATCCTTGAATATAAACCAAGAGTCTTGAGGCCCCCTGCTTTCTAGGGCTATATTCCATGGAACCTTACTAAGCAAGTTCCTGAAGAGGCCAAAGTCTGCTCTCTTGCAGTCCAGGGCAGTGAGTTTGCTGCACGCTCTTCTCACTGTCCTGAGGATCTCAATTTCGACCATCTCATGATCGCTGCATCTGTCCTGGGTTCAGCAGTAGCAGTCATGTTTCTCCTTCGTGGTAGCTGGTGCAGTGCTGTGTTTTGACTTCCAGCCTGGGAACACTGCTGGTGATACCGATGTTTTCTGCTGTTGCTAAGTGATGTTTACCCTGACCAAGGACTTTGTGAGGCTCATGCTCTGCCAGGGAGGAGGGGAAGCCGGGAGGAAGCAGAGATGGGGCGCCTGACCCGGGCTAGCCAAGGAGGTATTCCATACCACAGCACGTCATGCCCGGGGTGGGGGGTAACTGGGAGTTACCCGGAAGGACACGGGCTTCCGGGTGGGACTCATTTCTTGGCCGGTGGTATCTTATTCTCTTCCCTTGTTATTTTCTCTTATCATTGTTGTCATTGGTGGTAGTGGTGGTGATTTGTGTTGTACACTGGTTGCTGGACTGTTCTTGTGTCAACCCATGGGAGTTGCACTCTTTCGATCCTCCTCCCCGTTCCTCCGGGAGCAGGGAAGGGGAGAGCCCCGGGGAGGGGGGGCTCAATTGTTGTCAGCCCGGCACTACTCACTGGGAGTGAGTGAACAAGTTGCCTGACTGGGTTTAAACCACAACAGCCTCCAAGGCTGCCCTGGCTGCATTTTAGATGCAAAACAGTAATACCACCCCTTCATGAATAACTGATAGTTAAGTGCAAAAATCAGTTGATTAAACTTTTAATCTCTGATAAAAGAATTCCAGAATGAAAGTACTATCCAAAGCAAAACACCCAAGATGATACTTTAGGTGTGGAGAACATACATACACGCTAACTTGGTTGACTTTAGAGAAGTGCTGAGCATTTGGCTTGAAATATTGTCATTTTTTTATTCACTTCATTATTTGTACCTTCAATGAAGTTATCCAAAGTGTTCCATTCTGTGAGATCAAAACCCCTGATAGTAAGCCTTGCCATGACATTTGTGGAATATTATCAATAAAGGACTACACACTAAGAAAAAAGAATTTAAAATAAATTGGGTTTTTTGGCCTCTCATACTGGCAGTTGGGCAGCTGGAACAGATGCATGTGTTTAAACTTTTTTTTTTTTTTTTCAAAAATTAAAGCTTTTGATTACTAGGGAGAACAAAATTTTAAGCAAATTGCATTAGTGTTGTTAGTGATTTTAAATAAATGTTAGTGTTTAAAGGTATACCTACCTTGACCTTGAATAAATACAGAACTGTATACTGTTCGCTATTATCTTACAGACTTATTTTTTCACAAGTTTATAGGGTTCCTCAAATCAGACAATTAGAATTCTAATAAAAATGCAATATTATTTTGCAGACAAAAGCAAAAAATCAATAATAAAACCCCAGAAAAGTCTACCAGAAGTGCTACATTTTCTTACAAATGTACTCAAAAGAGAGAAACAAAAATGCCACTAAGGTCAAAAGAGTGAGGTGGTTAGGATTTTTTTTTTTAATTATTATTATCTCGCAGGAAGAGGAAAGGGTTAAATCTGTCTGGGATGACACAAAACAATGTAAAAAAGCCCTGTCCAGATCCTCCAAAGTTCATAAACTGGAAGGCAGGAACCATTCTGGAGGCCACAGAATTAATTCCTGCTGTTTCTATGCTTGCTCTGGAATGGAAAACCCCAGCCAGATCTATTCCCCAGCTTCCTAGGCAATGTAGTGATGATCATGCTATTGAAATCTAAATAGACTTAAAACTATCCTGAAGTTCATAATTTCCTTGGAGTCAAACAGACACTAAGTAGAGTTCCCACATTTCAAAATGCATTCATTCAAAATTTATTTCTCTGTAATGTGTGGTTGAGTCTACATTTATTGAATTGAAAAGGACTACTGCATAGATAGCAACAACTAAAATGCCATACCAAATTGAACAGAATAGTGGTGAAGTCTCAGACATTAAACACTGAATAGAGGCAGGCACCAAAGGCAGTCAATGTTCTCAATTTCCAAATGTGTTAAGAGCAGCATGAGATAACACTTAGAGCAAAATAAGAGTGCTTCACAACATTGGGGGTGCTGATTGGCTGGTGATTTGTAAGGTTGAATTGCACGGCAATCTAAACGCATTTTGATTGTAATACAACTTCAAAATTGCTAAGATTTTAAACACTACTGATTATTCTAAATTATTAAATGAGCTGGAAGCAAATTACCTATGAAGCTAAAATAAGCCTTGATGATTTATATTAGTGGTAACAAAAACATGTTGATACTAGCAAGGTTGAGAAATGAATAAGTACTTTGCTCCTGGGACTGAAATTCATGAGAATGTGACTAAATGTAGAAAGGGTATTCATGATTCTTAAACTATGTATGCATATTATATATATATGTACGTATATATGATTTTCCTCTGAGGAATGAAAATTAGGAGTCCCCACATCCTGAAGTTTTCTAACCTTGGGTAGCTTTTCTGTTAGAATATATAATTTGCTGTAAAATAATATAATACAGTATAAATAGATGGACAGAATAAAATGGACTAAAAAACCATCAGTGTTTCTTCTTCTGGAAAAAAAACCTTTCGCCAAAACAAATTCTGGGAAGGCGTAGGAGGTAATTAACACAGTTGAAATTGATTTGCCGCTATCTAAGTATATAAAGTACTGTTTAGAAGTTTTCCAACAAAGATTGAAGTAGGTGTCTACCACAGATAAAGTAAAGAACAATTCAAGTTTCATTTTCTGAGATACTGGAAAAAAATATATAGAGCGTAATAGCTTTATTACTGACGTGGGAAAGTGTATTAAGAAATTAAGTTAGCCATAAAGTTACTAAAGAAAATTTCTGGATTTCAAAATGCCATTCAAATTTTATTTCAAGTCCTCCAAAATTTCCCATGGTATAAACTGGTTCCAGAACAAGAAGTTTTATTCGAATTGATAGTGCTTTAGTGAAGCACTTCAATTTTATGTTTAAACCTCTTTGAAGTTCCATTAACTCAACAAGAATAAAGTTTTAAAATTAAATGCATGCTGAAGAACTCTTTTCCTAAGTCAGCTGTTTTGTTTTCTTTGCAAAGCTGCATAGCTACATAATTCAGAGCTCGGTCACAGGATCTGGCTTCAGTAGGCTGTCATGGTTTAACCCCAGCTATCAACTAAGCACCACACAGCCACTCACTCACTCCAACCCAGTAGAATGGAGGGAAGAGAACTGAACGGTAAAAGTGACCTGTGGGCTAACAGTTTAATAATAATAATAACAATAAGAATAATCATTGTCATCATTGTCGTGGTTTAAACCCAGTCAGGTAACTTGTTCACTCACTCCCAGTGAGTGGTGCCGAGCTGACAACAATCGAGGTCTGTGTCCGTCTCCCCCCCCCCCCCCCTGCACCAGGACTCTCCCCTTCCCTGCTCCCGGAGGAACGGGGAGGAGGATCGAGAGAGTGCAACTCCTACGGGTTGAGACAAGAACAGTCCAGCAACAAATCACCACTGCTACTATCAGCTAAAACAATGATAAGGGAAAATAACAAGGGAAGAGAATACGATACCACCGGCCAAGAAAGCAAGTTCCACCCGGAAGCCCCTGTCCTTCCGGGTAACTCCCAGTTAACCGCCCACCCCGGGCATGACGTGCTGTGGTATGGAATAACTCCCCGGCTAGCCCGGGTCAGGCGCCCTGTCTCTGCTTCCTCACAGCTTCCCCTCCTCCCTGGCAGAGCATGAGCCTCACAGAGTCCTTGGTCAGGGTAAACATCACTTAGCAACAACCGAAAACATCGGCTTCACCAACACTGTTCTCAAGCTAAAAGTCAAAACACAGCACTGCACCAGTTAACACAAAGGAAAAACATGACTGCTACTGCTGAACCCAGGACTTTATCCATCCCTTATTCCATACCATTCACATCGTGCTCAGATCCCACATTTTCAAGACACCATCGCTCTCCCACATATGTACATCCATATACATACAGACCAAGAGGAAAAAATCATTTTCTTAGTGCATGGACCAATCCCTATAATGCTGCCGAGTCCATTCGGTCCATGATGTTCGAAGTTCATTCTCTATTGGGATGATGGCTGGAGGGAAGTCAGGGCCAGTCGCTGGTGACCTGGAGACATCTAGTTGATGGGCTATAAAAGCATTACACAGCAGGCAACGGCATACAATTGAGTTCACTGGCTGTTTTCCCCTAAAATCAAATCCCCTTGAGGTATACATCGGACTTCCCCATCTTCCCGCATTACCCACCAATTATATCCAGGTCTCTGAGCAAAAGCAATCCCACGAGTGGGTTTGCCTTTACCTGAAGCAGGAATAACCCAGACTGTCTTCCCCAGCAAATTCTTCATATGCACCACGGGAACTTTGTCCCCCTCTACAATATGTAAAAGTTCTGACTGGGCTGGGCCGGCCCTGTTGGCAGATCCTCTGGTGTTGACCGACCAGGTGGCCCTTGATAAGTGTGTATTCCAATGCTTGAAAGTTCCCCCACCCATTGCTCTCAGTGTAGTTTTTAACAGCCCATTGTACCGTTCGATTTTCCCAGAGGCTGGTGCATGGTAGGGGATGTGATATACCCACTCAATGCCATGCTCTTTGGCCCAAATATCTATAAGGTTATTCCGGAAATGAGTCCCATTGTCTGACTCAATTCTCTCTGGGGTGCCGTGTCGCCACAAAATCTGTTTCTCAAGGCCCAGGATGGTGTTCCGGGCAGTGGCATGGGGCACAGCATGTGTTTCCAGCCACCCGGTGGTTGCTTCCACCATGGTAAGCACATGGCGCTTGCCTTGGCGGGTTGGTGGCAGTGTGATATAGTCAATCTGCCAGGCCTCCCCATATTTATACTTCAACCATCGTCCTCCATACCAAAGAGGCTTTAACCGCTTGGCTTGTTTAATTGCAGCACATGTTTCACACTCATGAATAACCTGGGCAATAGTGTCCATTGTTAAGTCCACCCCTCGGTCACGGGCCCATCTATATGTTGCATCTCTGCCCTGATGGCCTGAAGTGTCATGGGCCCACCGGGCCAAAAATAATTCACCTTTATGTTGCCAATCTAAGTCCATCTGAGCCACTTCAATCTTAGCCGCTTTATCCACTTGTTGGTTGTTCTGGCGTTCCTCAGTGGCCCGACTCTTGGGTACATGGGCATCTACATGACGCACCTTCACCACCAGGTTCTGCACCCTGGCAGCAATATCTTTCCACAGTGCAGCAGCCCAGATGGGTTTACCTCTGCATTGCCAGTTGCTCTGCTTCCATTGCTTCAACCACCCCCACAGGGCATTTGCCACCATCCATGAGTCAGTATAGAGATAAAGTACTGGCCACTTTTCTCGTTCAGCAATGTCCAGGGCCAGCTGGATGGCTTTCACCTCGGCAAATTGACTCGATTCACCCTCTCCGTCAGCAGTTTCTGCAACTTGTCGTCCAGGACTCCATACAGCTGCCTTCCATCTCCGATGCTTTCCCACAATACGGCAAGAGCCATCAGTAAACAAGGCATACTGCTTTTCACTTTCTGACAGTTTATTATATGGTGGGGCCTCTTCAGCGCGCATCACCTCCTCCTCTGGTGACATTCCAATATCTTTGCCCTCTGGCCAGTCCATGATGACTTCTAGAATGCCTGGACGACTGAGATTTCCTATTCGAGTTCGTTGTGTAATTAGTGCAGCCCATTTACTCCGTGTAGCATCAGTTGCATGATGTGTAGAGGAGACCCTGCCTTTGAACATCCAGCCCAGCACGGGCAACCGGGGTGCCAGGAGGAGCTGTGCTTCAGTGCCAATCACTTCCGAAGCAGCTCGAACCCCTTCATAGGCTGCCAGTATCTCTTTCTCAGTTGGGGTATAGCTGGCCTCAGATCCTTTATATCCCCGACTCCAAAAGCCGAGGGGTCGACCTCGAGTCTCCCCTGGAGCTTTCTGCCAGAGGCTCCCGGTAGGACCGTTCTCCCCAGCTGCAGTGTACAGCACATTTTTTACATCTGGTCCGGTCCGGACTGGTCCAAGGGCTACTGCATGAACTATCTCGCGTTTAATTTGCTCAAAGGCTTGTTGCTGCTCAGGGCCCCATTTAAAATCATTCTTCTTCCGGGTCACATGATAGAGAGGGCTTACAATCGAACTGTAATTTGGGATGTGCATTCTCCAGAACCCCACTGCACCCAAGAAAGCTTGCGTTTCTTTCTTATTAGTTGGTGGAGACATTGCTGTTATCTTGTTGATCACATCTGTGGGGATCTGTCTACGTCCATCTTGCCATTTTATTCCCAAAAATTGAATCTCCTGTGCAGGTCCCTTGACCTTACTCCGTTTTATGGCAAAACCAGCTTTCAGCAGGATTTGGATTATTTTCCTCCCTTTCTCAAAGACTTCTTCCGCTGTATCGCCCCACACAATAATGTCATCAATGTATTGCAGGTGTTCTCGAGCTTGCCCCTGTTCCAGTTCAGTCTGGATCAGTCCATGACCAATGGTAGGGCTGTGTTTCCACCCCTGGGGCAGTCGGTTCCAAGTGAACTGGACACCCCTCCAAGTAAAAGCAAACTGTGGCCTGCACTCTGCTGCCAAAGGAATTGAGAAAAATGCATTGGCAATATCAATCGTGGCATACCACTTGGCTGCCTTTGACTCTAGTTCATACTGAAGTTCTAGCATGTTCGGTACAGCAGCACTCAATAGTGGTGTGACTTCATTCAGGCCACGATAGTCTACTGTTAGTCTCCATTCTCCATTAGACTTTCGCACTGGCCATATGGGGCTATTGAAGGGTGAGCAGGTCCTGCTGATCACCCCCTGACTCTCCAGTCTACGGATCAGCTGATGGATGGGAATCAGGGAGTCTCGGTTGGTGCGATATTGCCGCCGGTGCACTGTTGTGGTCGCAATTGGCACTTGTTGTTCTTCGACTTTCAGCAACCCCACAGCAGAGGGATCTTCTGAGAGACCAGGCAAGGTGGACAGCTGCTCAATTTCCTCAGTCTCCAAAGCAGCAATACCAAAAGCCCATCGGTACCCTTTTGGGTCTTTGAAGTACCCTCTCTTGAGGTAGTCAATGCCGAGAATGCATGGAGCCTCTGGACCAGTCACAATAGGGTGCTTTTGCCATTCCCTCCCAGTCAGGCTGATTTCAGCCTCCAGCACAGTCAACTCTTGGGATCCTCCTGTTACTCCAGAAATACAGATGGGTTCCACCCCTTGACAGCTTGATGGCATCAGGGTACACTGTGCACCGGTATCTACTAGAGCCTTATACTTCTTTGGGACTGATGTGCCAGGCCATCTGATCCACACAGTCCAGTAAATCCGATTGTCCCCTACCTCCACCTGGCTGGAGGCAGGGCCCCTCTAATGGTTGTCACAGCATTGGACACTTAAGTCATGTTGAAAGGGATTATTCTTCATTATCATAGGAGCTGGAGTAAAATCAGCTCTTCCACTCCATCTGGGAAACTGCTCACCAGAGACTGAAGCCATAGCTCTCATGGGACGATCAGTCTTGGCCCTTGCTCCCCTCTTCAGTTCACTCACCCCTTCCTCCAAAGCTGAAGTAGGTTTTCCATCCCACTTTGTCATGTCTTCTCCGTGATCCCGCAGGTAAAACCATAGGGTACCCCGTGGCATATACCTTCTGTATCTCCTCTCTTGAACAATAGGACGTCTTTTGTTAATAGCTGAGATGTGTGTTGGTACACGTGAGGAGCTGGATAAATCAGATAGATCATCCCTCAATTGTTCGAGGTCCTGGGACAGTTTTTTCACAGCTGAGATGATGGAAGGGGTGAGATTGTCTTCGAACTCTCGGAGTTTATGAACCATTTCATCCACTGTTAGTGGTACTATGTCATTCCAGGTCACTGTTGCCAATGAATGGGCATATGATGACGGTGCATTCCGTGTAAGTTTTCGCCACATGGGTCGTGTACATTCAACTTCATCTGGATCTATGGGTGTATCCCCATTATTGGGCTTGATGTGATAGATCATCTCTACGATGGCTGATTCCCTCAGAGACTGGATGCCTTTGTCTATAGTAGTCCACTTGGCCGAACGACTCGTAACATTGTCCTTGTACGGAAACCTTTCTTTCACAGCTGCCAAGAGCCGCCTCCAAAGGCTGAGGGACTTTTTCTCTCTTGCAATTGCTTTGTCAATTCCCCCTTCTCTAACAAGTGATCCCAGCTGCTTGGCTTCTGTACCTTCTAGTTCGTGACCATCAGCCCCATTGTCCCAGCATCGGAGTAACCAGGTGATGATGTGCTCCCCTGGTTGACGGGTAAAATCTTTTCGCATATTCCGCAGCTCAGTTGAGGTCCGAGGTCGAGAAGTTACCTCTTCTTCTTCTTCGTCATGTGATGATGACTCCTGATCAGATTCTGGACCGGGTGGTGAATTCATTGGTTCTTCATCTCACTTCACCCTTTTTACCTCCTTTTTGCTTGTTCTCTTGCGTACAGGGGCAACTGATATTGGTACGAATTGGTCCTCTGGTTTGGCTGCAGTGATTATCACTGTGGTTTGAGTAGCGACTGTACTTGTTGCTGGGGGTGGTGTAGCTGCTGTACTTGGAGCTGGGGTAACCGCGCTGTCTTTTGCAGTTGAAGTTTGAGCAGCTGCTGTACTTGCCACTGGGGTAGCTGTGCTGTTCATTGCAGCCAAAGTTTGAGTAGCGACTGTGCTTGTCACTGGGGTTGGTGCAGCTGCTGTGCTTGGAGCTGGGGTAACCGCGCTGTCTGTTGCAGTTGAAGTTTGGGCAGCTGCTGTACTTGCCGCTGGGGTAGCTGTGCTGTTCATTGCAGCCAAAGTTTGAGTAGCGACTGTCGCTTTGCCCTCAGATCCGCCGACATTCTTTTCCTTTTGAAGGTGCTGGATAGTGTTGAACAAGGCCCTGTAAGCATAGGCCAAGCCCCAGCACGTTGCCGTGATTTGTCCATCTCTGGTATGGCCAGAATGACCACGCACCTCATTTAAGTGTTTTACTAATTCTTCTGGATTTTGCAGTTGTTCGGTAGTGAAATTCCAAAGTACTGGAGGGGCCCACTGACCTAGATACTTGCCCATACTATCCCACACACCCTGCCACTCATGGCTGTCCAGCCTCAGGGAAAATCTCTCGGTCCTCCTACATCGTCGTTTGACCCCAGACAAGACCCAAACCTGAATCTGCTTAACTCTTGAAATCAGTAGTGGGCAAAATACACTCTGTATGCGTGTTAGCATGGTGATTCCCATCACCATCAGCAAACAAGTCTCAACAGCATTAAAAGGCCATTCAAAAACTTCAAAACTCTCCAATGTAAATGGTCTGGGGGGAGGACTGGGGGGGTAAAAGGATGTCTCCTTCACAGGTTGAGCACCTGAGGAGGAGAAAAAAGATGTGTAATTGCTAAGCACTTCTATTATATACCTCCCAAAGTATAAAGGTGGTGACCACACTGGGAACATAAGCCAGATCAGTTTCATGATCAATGATTCTATTGTATTACAAGTCATTACCATAAAGTACAATGGGATAAAAACCTTAGCCCAAGCCCCACACTTGAAAAACACTACTACAGCAAATACCGGATGGAAGTAAGATATGATATACTGAAACTGTGAGATCAAGAGGAACAACCTTGAGAGCCAATAAATCAGCATTGTGATGAGTGACTATCAATCCAGTCAGATCTGTTGTTATTTCAACCCCTCGTGCCCCACGTTGGGCGCCAAAAGAACTGTCGTGGTTTAAACCCTGTCAGGTAACTTGTTCACTCACTCCCAGTGAGTGGTGCCGAGCTGACAACAATCGAGGTCCGTGTCCATCTCCCCTCCCCCCCGCACCGGGGCTCTCCCCTTCCCCGCTCCCGGAGGAACGGGGAGGAGGATCGAGAGAGTGCAACTCCTACGGGTTGAGACAAGAACAGTCCAGCAACAAATCACCACTGCTACTATCAGCTAAAACAATGATAAGGGAAAATAACAAGGGAAGAGAATATGATACCACCGGCCAAGAAAGCAAGTTCCACCCGGAAGCCCCTGTCCTTCCGGGTAACTCCCAGTTACCCCCCCACCCCGAGCATGACGTGCTGTGGTATGGAATACCTCCCCGGCTAGCCCGGGTCAGGCACCCCATCTCTGCTTCCTCACATCTTCCCCTCCTCCCTGGCAGAGCATGAGCCTCACAGAGTCCTTGGTCAGGGTCAACATCACTTAGCAACAACCGAAAACATCAGCTTCACCAACACTGTTCTCAAGCTAGAAGTCAAAACACAGCACTGCACCAGTTAACACAAAGGAAAAACATGACTGCTACTGCTGAACCCAGGACAATCATCATGAAGAAAAGAAACATAACAAAAAGAGAGAACTAAAACCCAAGAAAGACAAGTGCTTAGAGTCCTGTTTCTGTGTTCAGAACTACTCCAACTGAGCCTTCTAGTGGACTTCACTGCCATCCCCTCTGTCTGGTCAGAATTCAGTAACCAAGTATTCATTGGTGTTCCCATGAACGCTGAACCTGGTATCTCTGTTGGAAGTCAGAACCAGTACATCAATATATTGCAACATGCACCACGGGCTATTTTACTTTTAGAAGCTGGCCTCTTTAAAAGCTGTCAGAAGGCTTTGGTGACATTTCAATTTTTCCTGGGGGGGTGGTACCAGTGTATAAGCCTTGTTGCACGTGGAAAAATTTCTGCTGAAAGAGATGTGAAGGGGAGAGTGCGAAATTATGTCAGAAAAACAAATAGGAAATGCCATACCCATGGATGGATCTCGATCCTTACCAATGATGAGGGAGACCTCATCTTTTCTTTTATTCCAGGACCCTTGATCAGACTTAGAACAAACTGCAGGCTGTTACTCAGAAGACAGTTGACAATGTTAGTAAAGGGGCCTACCACCTGTGCAAAAAATTATCAAGTTTTCAGTCACTCCTTATTTGGCTCCAGGTTGTTTTGAACTTTTGGCTTTAACTTGTCAAATCCCTCCACCACACACCAAAAGGAAAACCCCAGTCAAATTATATTCCAAGTATTCTAAGTACCTAAATGTAATACTTAGCCTTAAGATATTCTTGTAATTTCTTGGTTTAACACTGAAATAAGAATGCCTATTATATCATCTCTTCGTTTAACCCTGAAATAATAATGCTTATCACTAGTCTTTCAGATCTTTAGAAAAATGTATTATAAGCTCTGAGTAGGTACTTTAGAGCTAGTAATACTTGTATATGCAAGCAGATGAATTATTTTGCAAAGTATAGATATATTTCTATGCATTTTCATTGACAGAAACACAATGGATAACACAATATTCATTTTAATATCGTTTACCATAGCTTCTACTGAATTAACATTAGACAACTTTATAGATGGGAATATTTTCCCTTTGTTTTCTTCAGTAAGAGAGTATGATAAAAACTTGGACAATATAAAAGGAAAAAATATATAAAAAACTTGGACAACATAAAAGGAAAAAATATGCACATATATATCTATGTTTAAAATACTTTTTCTTTCAAATTAAATGTAGCATAAATGATAAAAAACTAAGAAAACGCATGTATGTAAGCATATGCGTTTGTATCATATAGCACTTAAAAAATTAATTCATGCTAGGCAGAACTCTTCATGTTTAGCTACTTAGTGCTTGAATTCCGACATTTAAATCTGGGAATCTTTCCAACTTTAGTGAACATTTCTTCACGCAGTTGTTTTTTTTTTTTTTTTGGGCTTGTTTTAAAATGACAGGAATCTTTCCATTCTTCACTGAGTTATGTTATCAAATATGTTTTATTAAAGACAGAATAAGTATGGAACCACCTCATTTCAAAGGATCTGGAACACAATTTTCTTAATACTATGAAGTAGCATGCAGACAGTAATTTTCATGGTGCTTTTAACTGTGCAACAAAGATGTTTAAAGTATTAGCAATTCCTCTTGTATGTGGAGATTTACCTTTGAATTGTCTTTCCTGTATGTTAAAAACCTACAGATTGAAGCTTCATGTCAAAATTCTACAACACAAACTTTTGTGTTTCAAGGTACGATTTATTGATTTGCAGCTGAATTATTCTAGTCACTCATTGGTAGTGCAATTATGCAGCCTCAAAAAAGCTGAAACCAATACAAAATTCTAAAATGAAAGTGTTAGGTATTTAAAACTGAGTTGTTTAGTGAATGATAATCCTGCATGTATATGGAAAAATCAGTAGTGTTTCAAACCTGAAATAACAGAGTATTGATAAAAATAAGACATGATTCACAGCTTGGAACAAAGCTTACATTTAATTGATAACAACATTTAATTTTCAAAACTTCCACAAACTTGTAAATCTGGAAAAAGTTATGACATAGCTTATGGAAAATGACACCTAGAGAGAGTGAAAGCCATACCACTTATATTAAAAAAAAAAAAAAAGGCTTATATGCTTTTTTAAATACTTAGGTTAGTGCTCCTTTCAAATATTGAGAATGCAGTTGTATTTTGATGATCAATAATTTTCACTCATATGGTGACTTTCCTGGCAGTATTCAAGGCAGACAGGCACCTAAATCCTAGTCAACTGAGATGAGAATTTAGCCTTTGGCTTGAAGCACTTGGTTTCCATCAAAAATCTTCCTATCTACCCATATAAAATTGAAAAGTTCTATAGTTGAAAGTCTTATGCAGTGTGAAATATGGGATTTGCAGACATAGATGTTCTGAGTTCAGAACTACTTAAACTATTTAGCAATAGAAAAGGCACCAGGACATATCTCCCACTAACTAGACATTCTATGAAGTTCAATTTTATACTGAAACTTAGTAACTTAAACTCATCTCTCAACGTTCTGATCTGTAGTATAAGCTATCACTAAAGGAGTCTGAGACCACCACCAAAGCGCAGAAAATGAGCTCAGATTTCCATAGTTTTTCACAGACTTTCCTTGTTTTGTTCACATTTGCTATTTGCTACAATTTTCCTTTCCTTTTATCTAAATACCACTTGCTTTATTTCATCCCCTTTTCCCTCACACTATTGGTTTTTTTTGTTTTGTTTTGTTTGCAAAACAGCTCCCATAGAGTCCATTTGTTCAAAATTATTCTCAAGTTTTCAACTCGTGTGTGCTTGAATTCACTTTATTATTATTATCTTAAAAGTAACGACCTCTACCATGTTTTAATGGAAGCACTGAAACTGAAAATAATTTTAGAATTTTGTTGCAGTCTCTTCTGCAAGAGAGATCCCACAAACACCCCTTTGTGGTTGAGAAGGGCTTCCAGGTTACAGAGGTGGCTGAGAACTGAAACTTGGCACACTTTTCCCATATTGTTGCTGTGTAACAGTAATTGTCTCTAATAAACTAGGAGGTGGTGTTGACTCTCTTGAGAGACAAGATACTTTTCAGAGGGATCTAGATAGACTGGAGCATTGGGCTGTGATTAATAGGATGAAATTTAACAAATCCAAACGACAAATTCTTAATCCAGAGTTGAGTAATGCTGGGTGCAAATATAAACTGGGAGACAGTTTATATACAGGTGGAGCAGCCCGGCAGGAAGGGATCTGGCGTTGCTTGTTGACAGCAGTGTCAGTATAAGTCAGCAGTGTGCCCTGACATCCAAGAGGGAAAATTGCATCCTGGGGTGCATCAAACACAGTATAACCAGCTGGTCAAAAGAGTTTGATCCTGCTGTGTTCAGCATTGATATGTGTGTGGTCTCACAGTGTTCTGTGTGCAGGTCTGGGCACCACAGTTTAAGAAGGATATGAAGGTACTTGACTGCTTCTAGAGAAGGGCAACAAAGCTAGTGGCAGGGCTAGAAGGCATGCCCTGTGAGAAGCGGCTGAGGACACTGGGTTTGTCCGGTTTGGAGAAAAGGAGGCTAAGATTTGACCTCATTGCTTTCTACAGCTTCCTGAAGAGGGGAAGTGGAGAATGGTTCAAAGCTGTGCCAGGGGAGGTTTACACTGGACATTAGGAAGTATTTCTTTACCAAGAGATTGGTCAAAGACTGGGACAGGCCTCCTAGAAAAGATGGCCCAGCACACTTGGCCAAAACCTTGCCACAGAAGAGGACTCCTTAATCTTTTGCAAATAGAGAACTGCTGTTCAGGGTTCCTGCTGAATGCTGTGCCCAGAAGAGCAGTGAGGTTCTGCTACTGAGACAAAAGATCTGGACTCCAAGCATTGCAGGCTTTTAAGGTCTGGAAGACCTGTAAAAGTCTTGTAAGAGCAGCTGTATCCCTGTAGAGCAGTAATTATTCAACAAGGCAAGATGTTGCTTGCCAAACACGTAAGAGCAAACACCTCCCCCTGACTCCCTTCAGCAGATCCCCTGCCTCTCCCAGAGGCAGTATTACCCACTTAGAATACTTGCTCCCTCTCACAACAAACAGGCCTGCAGAATGGTGCCTAGAACTGCGTTATTTTTGTTCCCTGAGCTACCGGAACAGTATTGTTTTCTTTTTTTCCCTAAAAGCTGGGGTAAAATTAAAAAAAAAAAAAAGGTACCCATTCAGAGAAAGAAAGGAATTTTGAATTGTTCTTGTATTATTCGATTTTTTCATGATAGCTTTGTGAATGGCATTTCATTTCAAAGACTATATATCTGTTTAAACAGACCTATTTGCCTGAGAGGAGAGAAAAAGCACCTACAATTTGCCATACAAGATAAGAAAGTATCTTGCCTTTGGCAATAACTAATAGCAGATGTTAGAGAGAAAGGCAAAAGTCCCAGTGACTGCATCCAGCCAAGCATTTAATGCTGCAGACTTGGGTAAAAGGTGGAAGAAAATCTGTCTCCTGACCTTTGCAGAAATCAACACTTACATCAACACACTGAAACATGAGAAATAAAGTATCAGTGACAACTCTTAATAATGTGAACGTTTGATTTTTTTCGATCTGATGGTTAAAATGAAACTTCAAATAATAAATCACTGGTTTTGCCCAAATTATTTTTTTCTTCTTGTATTGTTACACTTTATTTGAAAAAAAAATGTTTTTGAAGGAAATGTCTTGGGGCAATGAAAAGCTTCAACTCCTATGAAAATAGCCTTTCCCTTTTTAATTATTCAAAAATCATAAATATGTGTGACTTCAGAAGCTACAGCAATTCTGACATTTCTCAAAATGAATATGTTCAGTGTAGTTTATGAAATAGAGACTCATCTGAATACTTTGTTGTTTATTGAAAAATAATTCAAGTTAGTGTTGCACATCTGAAAAGAGAAAACTGGATAAAATAAGGGATTTCCCAGATTTTGGCTTTATTCATTGAAAGGAACTCTTCTTCTTTTTCTTTTTAAAGTGCTTAAATTTTCTCCTATACTCTCTGTCTTATCAGAGAAATTAACTGTAAATCTGGGGAGAGAAAAGTCCATTTGATTTCCAAAAAACCAACACTTTATTAGTTTAGAATCCAATTCAAGGTGAACAGATGACATTTCTGTTGAATTCTCCTGTTTCCTTACGGTTGTAGTAAAGGCTCACAAAATATTTTTAAGGGATATTAAGTGTATTCCCAAAGTGAAAACGTAATAAACGGCAAAAGTAAAAGAACTGGGGGGAGGGGGAGAATAAAAATGGAAAGGCTCATCAGTTACTAGAAACAGACTTATAAAGCTGAACTTGAAACTTAAGGAGATAGGTAGATTCTCTAAATGTGTGTGTTCAGATATATGCTACTATTACATATTTTTTCGTTTTTTCTGAGATTTTAAGAGAATGGTTTATAATGTGTAAGTAAACACCTGAAAGCCACTTAAAAATGGCTTTATTGCAGAAGTCTGAAAAAGCTTTTATAATTTTTTTCAACATAACCATATGCTTGAAGTCATTTTCATTCAGCACATCAAACACACATTCCTTGCTGTCGTGGTTTAAACCCAGTCAGGCAACTTGTTCAATCACTCCCAGTGAGTGGTGCTGGGCTGACAACAATCGAGGCCCCCCCCCCCACCGGGGCTCTTCCCTTCCCTGCTCCCAGAGGAACGGGGAGGAGGATCGAAAGGGTGCATCTCCTACGGGTTGAGACAAGAACAGTCCAGCAACCAATGTACAACAGAAATCACCACCGCTACCACCAACGACAACAATGATAAGGGAAAATAACAAGGGAAGAGAATACAATACCACCGGCCAAGAAACGAGTCCCAACCAGAAGCCCGTGTCCTTCCAGGTAACTCCCAGTTACCCCCCCACCCCGGGCATGACGTGCTGTGGTGTGGAATACCTCCCTGGCTAGCCCGGGTCAGGTGCCCCGTCTCTGCTTCCTCACAGCTTCCCCTCCTCCCTGGCAGAGCATGAGCCTCACAAAGTCCTTGGTCAGGGTAAACGTCACTTAGCAACAACAGAAAACATCGGTATCACCAGCAGTGTTCCCAGGCTGGAAGTCAAAACACAGCACTGCACCAGCTACCACGAGGGAGAAACATGACTGCTACTGCTGAACCCAGGACACTTGCAAACTAAATTGTTCACATTATGCAAATACCTATTTGCTTCATATTTCTGAAGACAAGAAAACTTTTCTGCATGTATAATTTTCTGAGAGAAGACACTATTTCACTGTGTTTAAACTAGAAATAATTGCATGCAATAAGTCTCCAGTCTTTCTTAACTGATTAATAAAAATTGTTTGTGGTGTGAGTTAACCAGTAGTGGTAATATGTAATTGATTAGTTCTAGCCTCACTTTGCAGCTGCAAATGTGGGACCCTGCAGAAGGAATATGAACTGGGGTTTCAGATGCTGAAGATGGCTGAATATTCAGATTTCTATTTAAACACTAGTTAACTTTTTCTTCTCTAATTTTTTTGACCAGAGGAAAAGAAGACAGGAGTGTGGTTTGATGATATTTAGCTATTTATTACAAAATTCTCATTGACTGCCAATAAACTACAATGAGTACAAGCACATTTTAAAAAAGTATAAGTTTTGACAGTGATAGGGTGCAATTATGCATCATCAGCAACTGTAAGGAATTTGTCCTAAGAAAGTAATGTAAATATTCTACGACAAACTATTATACGTTCTGAAAACAAGATTTCCTCTGAAAGACCCTTTAGTTGTTCTAAAATTTTTTCTTTGAAATTCTTCAGTTTGTGAGGCAAAACAGATCTTCATTCCAATATGAAAATATTCACAGAAAACTCTGGTTTGTTTAGTGTCCTGGGTTCAGCAGTAGCAGTCATTTTTCTCCTTCTTAGTAGCTGGTGCAGTGCTGTGTTTTTGACTTTCAGACTGGCAACAGTGCTGACAACACTGATGTTTTTAGTTGTTGCTCAGTAATGTTTACTCTGACCAAGGACTTTGCGAGTCTCATGCTCTGCCAGGGAGGAGGGGAAGCCGGGAGGAAGCAGAGACAGGACACCTGACCCAAACTAACCAAAGAGGTATTCCATACCACAGCACATCATGGCCAGTATATAAACTGGAGGCAGTTACCCGAAAGGGCTAGATTGCTACTTGGTTGGGCTGGGTATCGGTTGGTGAGTGATGAGCAATTGTATTCTCTCCCCTTGTTATTTCCCTTATCACTATTATCATTAGTGGCAGCAGTAGTGATTTGTGTTATACCTTAGTTACTGGACTGTTCTTATCTCAACCCACGGGAGTTACATTCTTTCAATTCTCCTCCCCATCCCTTCAGGACAGGGGGGAGGAAGAACGGCGGGGAGTGAGTGAGCAGCTGCATGGTTCTGAGTTACCGGCTGGGCTTAAACCACGACATTTAAAATTAAATAATTTAAAATCAGCTTTCCACAAATCTTTAAGACAATTTTATGTATAAATTTACTAAATGTGTTTTATGAACAAATCTCTTTAAGTTTTTTTCAATGAAATTCTTTTGTCCTTGAGATAGGAACCTAAATTTTGCGGAAAGATATAAGTTAGGTGTGGGGAAAAAAAAAACCAAACCCAACAAACCTATCTGAAAATGGTCTTCCAGATAGCATAAATAGGAAGTTATCTATCTGAAGATTTAACTGGGTAGTAATGCTAACCCAGGAAGATGTGGAAATTTTTCTTCTTCACTATTCAGACTGTGGGATTTAGGGCACTTGAAAACTCTTGTGGCATTTTAAGTTACTACAGCAGCCACCTGATAAATTTTACCACTTCCACAGAAGAATTAGCCAAAGAGAATGTGTGCCCATAGTTCATGTGTTTCCATGTAGTGTCTGGCATCTTAATGCAAACCCAGTTTAACTGTATATATGAGCCAAAGCACCAAACTCAGCCAAGACACCTACTGATGTGTAGGTGGTCATTCCTTCTCAATAGTTTTGTTGTAGAAATAGACACCTCATGTAGAGAAAAAAGGCAAGCAGCTGCAGTGATACTGTCTTTACTTCAACAGGACTGACCAGAGTTCATATGTCAGTGTTGATAGTTACCCAAGAAGAGATCAAAAGAATCAATTAAATTATTTCCAGAGGATTTCTCTTTTCAGATACTATTTTTAATGGTAATTCTGAATCCAAACTTTAAATATCTTTTATTTTCTGTTCACATTAAAAAGATTAAGTGTTGTGCACCTTATCTGAACATCAGCAACTTTTTTTATCTGCAGAGAAGTTCCTGGAACCAAATTAAAACATATATTGTAAGAAGCATGATTTACATACTGTTAAATAGGAAAAGATACAATGTATGTCTCTATATGTGTCCTTATCAGGGCACCTGAAAGCAAATATGTTCATAGCATACCTATTTTATGATGAATTCATTCACCAGAATAAATGCAGGCCCATATATATATTTCTTATTCTGACCTAACTCCTAGTGAAGTGAATGAACATTTTATTTTTCCTGTATTTTTAGTGGTTTGGTTTGGTTTGTTTCTCTTCAATGAATCATATGCTTTTTTGCTAACAATATCTTCAAAGATTTCTTGGATGACATACAGCACAGTACATTCTGATGTTCTACACATCAGGTTGTTTAAGCCTACAGCAGCCAATGTTACAAAAGGTATGAAACATAACAACACCAACGATAAAATGTGTCACAATCCCAAGTGTTGCTCTGAAACCTGGAAAGACCTGTTGCAGAATGACTCTAAGAGCAGGACCGTAGAGTCCTGGAGGACTGTGCGAGCAAGGCAGGGGGTGGCCCCCACAGGTAGCTGGAGACCGGACATGGGAGGAGAAGGTGGAGGAAGCTGTGGGGAGCTAACCAATACTGTTGTGCCAAGGAGGAGTGGCTGAATACCACTCCTATATATGTGTGAACTGCATCACAAATAAAGTAGAAGTTGCTTATCACCCATATTGGGTTGGCCTGTCTGCTTCTCCTCGCCGCTTACAAATGGCGCCCGAACAGGGACGTGGACTACAGGGCCCTGGTCGCTGGGGACCCGGATTACAGGGCCCCGACTAGCGGGGACCCGGATTACGGGGACCCGGATTACAGGGCCCCGACTAGCGGGGACCTGGGATACAGGGCCCCGGTTAGTGGGGACCCGGATACAGGGCCCCGGTCGACGGGGACCCGGATACAGGGCCCCGGGCGACGGGGACCCGGATACAGGGCCCCAACTAGCAGGGACCCGGATACAGGGCCCCGACTAGCGGGGACCCGGAATACAGGGCCCCGACTAGCAGGGACCCGGGATAGAGGGCCCCGACTAGCAGGGACCCGGATACAGGGCCCCGGCCAACGGGGACCTGGATACAGGGCCCCGACTAGTGGGGACCCGGGATACAGGGCCCCGGTTTAACGGGGACCCGGATACAGGGCCCCGGTCAACGGGGACCCGGATACAGGGCCCCGGCTAATGGGGATCTGGAACGGCGAGTGAGCAGCGCCGGGGGCAGCGGCCGGGAAGCGCAGGCAATGCTGCTGCGGTGGCGTGACGGACCCGGGTGCTTGGACTAACCGAAAGGAATCCGCCGCTGGGGTGAACCAGACACTGCTGCGTCGGGAGGCCGATCCGGAGACCGAGGTTACAGGACGACCCAGAAGAAAACGATCTGGAAAAGGCTGGCCATGAAAATGGACCGAGAGGTAGCCCTGGACTTATTACAGTGCTTTTTATAAAATCGGGGAACTGAGCCCTGAACTTTTTACAGTGCTTTTTATAAAAGCGGGGAATTGAGCCTGAGACTCTAAAGCAGCTAGCAGGTCTAGTGGCTAGGGAAGGCTAAGAGATTTTTTTTGCAGATCCTAATATAATATTTGAGGAGAGTGAGTGGCGAAAGTTTGGTGATGAACTATTTGACTCAGTGCTTAATGATTATAAAAAGGCAAAGAAACTCGGTAAACCACGGAGGGAAGTAATGAACTGTATAAAAGGATACAAGGCAGAAAACTGCCGCTGTAGCAACGGAGAAACTAGGAGCAGATGTCCCCGGTCGGTTGAAACCGGGGGAAGATTACAACTCGTTCCCCCCAACTCGCTGGAGCACAGGGTTTCCCCCCCCCACCCCCCCCCTACCCCCCCCTTCTTTTTCTCCCCCTCCATCAGAAGGTGCTGCGGAGGAGGTGTAACCCCCTGCTCCCCCACCCCCCCAGTTCCGAAAGTAGGGACTTTGAAAAGGACAGAGAAAGTATATTAGAAGGGATACGTATGATAAAAGTCGAGGAATCCGAAAGAAAGAGGGCGGTGCCTCGGCGCCGGATCGATTGCGGCGCCATTTTGAAGCACGCAGTAGAAAATAGGGATCATGCGCGAGCGGGAGATTTAAAGGAACCGCGAGCCTCTCCAACCCACTATGCCTTAGAGTGAAAAAATTCTTAATTCAGTCACGGAGGAGCCAGGTCTGCAGATGGCTACATACCGAACGGGATATATCTGATAAGAAAGACACAGCTGCGAGCAACAGAGACCCCGAGTTCGGTGCAGGATCAGCCCCTGAATCCCCTGAATCCGAGCCAGAATTATATCCTCTGCTTCCAGACCCTGACTCTTCATCTCCCGGGTCGGTCTGCTCAGACTCACTGGCCCTGGAGATGCTCAGTTGTAACAATGGGTAACCAAATATGTGATCATTACTGGTGAATTTTCTGCAATGGGCATCTCTGCATATCCTGTGTTTACTACACAGCAGGGGGCTAAAAGAGTGGGAAGCTTTTGATCTCAAAATAGTTAAGGAGGCCTGACAAACAGTGACCACGTATGCGTTAAAATCCTGTTATACTCAAGCTGTATATGTTATGATTTTTTCTTGCAATTGACAGGGGGAGCCCATACAGTTTCTCTGTGATACTCATGTACTAGAAGTTGGTAAATATAAGTATGTCCAGGTTTCTATCAACCCTTGGAGACCTCTGTAGATACTGCTGGCCACTTCTTCCAGCACAGGCTGGCCACCTGTGTCAGAATGAGTGTGCATTTTGGTCAGTATAAAAGCCCAAGCCTCATACAATGTGGGGGAGGCAGAGCCTCTGCGGGGACGCCCGCTAAGGTTGAGCCTGCCACCTCGCACTGCAATGATGCTTCTCGGAGCTGGGTTGCTGTTAGTCTCCACAGGGTCCTTGTGCCACGTTCTGTACGTGGGACTGTAGTGGGAGTAATGATGGCTTTTGCAGGGACTAAAAAAAAAAAAAAAATGATGGGGGGAGAGAGTAATGATGCTGCACTTAACCTGCTTAACCTGTCTACTTCTCAAGAACGGAAGAACTGATAGCCTGGGGGAGGGGGTATATTTGTGTCCTCCTGCCTACAGGTCCACGGTGACTGCCTGCAAAGTTTGTCAAGCCTTGCCATGAGCTGGACAGATGAATGGATAAACCTGATGCCTCAGCTACAGGAGCTGACCGTGATTACCCCAAGCAGAATGAGATAAAGGAAGAGAAATAACAAATAACTGCAAAACATCACTTGGGGGCAACTGAAAAGTAAC
Organism: Pezoporus flaviventris; assembly: GCF_033815535.1. NCBI lineage: Eukaryota > Metazoa > Chordata > Aves > Psittaciformes > Psittacidae > Pezoporus > Pezoporus flaviventris. The sequence continues at coordinate 6,177,926 of NW_026892603.1, forward strand.
ATCCTGAATATGTGTGCTTGTAAAATAGCTATTATTAGAGGTTGTGATTTTGTGTATAAAACCACCTGTATTTACTAGCTAGTTGCTAATAAGAAACTGCACCTTGTATAGATTTGTCACTTGTAAAAGAGATGTTAGAGTACGGGAATTTGCAGTAGCTGCTAGAAAATGCTAAGGCAAAAGCTAGAAAAAATTTAATACAATGGTAGTGTTATAAAGCAGGTGATGGAACAAATTAAGAGGGGGGGAGAACTCCACTGGTAAGAAATTTCTTTGGCTAGTCCTTCACTGCCATCAGCATCTTCAACATGCTGCTGCACCCTGTAATAGTTACTCTGCTAATGTAAATTTGTGTGTGCCTTGCTGTAGTAGCCACTTGTTACTGGATGAAGCAGGTGAAACTGTGCATTGACAACAAGGTGCAAGGACTGAGGCTGACCAAATGCCTGCTACCACAATCAAGGGCAAGACTGGGTTGGCTTCTGTGTTTGCCACCAAGAAGAACCTTTAGCTCCGCTGTTGGCTGCAACCCAGCAGGCATGGAGCGGTGGGGACACATGCCATGCCAGACCTTGATGTGAAGGATCAGAGAGCTATACAGCCTGTTATCAGAGAGCCATACAGCAGAAAAAAGGGGCAGGCCCAGGCAGCCTCTAGTTGGCATATGTTGGAAATATAATCTAGCCCATATCCCCTGCTCGAGTAGGGTCACCCAAACCATATATAAAACATAAAGGGGGAAGATGTGGAGGCAGTGTTCTCACAGGAGAATACATAAATGGTACATAAACTTTGAATAGTCCTGAAAGATACAGCAAGGCCATGGGAGGCCCGAAGAAGCTTAAGCAAGCAAGATAAGGGGCTGGAATTCACCAAGTTAATGAGAACTGTGGACTGTAGGCAAGCTTTCAAGGTTGAGTTCTCACACCTGTGTTTAACCAATTATATGTTAGTCACTAAGGGTCTTCAAAACATGTATCCAATCATAATATGCCAAATCACTGTAAGTGCTTCAGCCGGGGCCTTGGCTCAACTAAGCAGACTGGGTTGCTGAGTTGCTAAGCAGACAATTCTACATCGAAGGCAATTTCTGATTTGTTTTAACGTTGACTCTGTAAGACATGCAACACTGCAGAA